>NW_027518706.1:1410000-2690357 GCF_043159265.1 Tasmannia lanceolata | reverse complement strand
AAAAAAAGGAGGAGGGGGGGCTAGCGTGGTGTGGTGAGGGTTTGGGTGGAAAAACCAAAGGGAAAAGAGGTTGGTATTGGTGGGATGGTTCGTGGTGGTGTTGGTGATTTCTTGATGGTGTGTTATTGGTTGTTGGTGTATTATTGGACATTGTTGGTTGTTGGTGTAGTTGTTGCTTGTGTTTGATCTCCATTATGGATCCTCAGTCTTCAGTTGCATCTTCTAGTTCTACTCCTGTGGAGGCTCCTTTTATAGTATCAGCCATGGTTTGAAATTTTGGTTTCGGTACCGGTTTTGGACACCCCGGAAAACGAAATTTCGGCCGAAATCTGGCGAAACAAATAAAACAGTATTTTATTTGATATAAAATTTCGGCCGAAATTTCGGTAAAATATTAAAATAATTTAAAAAAAAAACTGGAAATTCCGAAATTTCAGCCAAAATAAAATACCGTTTGGGGAAAGTGTGATTTCGGTGTCGGTCTCCACCAAAATTTCGGTCTGAAATTTCGGATTTCGGTCGAAATTTAAAACCATACTTTCAGCAGATGGCCTCCATCAAGCTTGATGGGACCAATTACCCTCCTTGGCGGATGGCAGTTCAGACATATCTTCTGGGGCATGGTAAAGTTGATTTTCTTGAGCGTGACCCCCTTCCTGCCAAGGATCCATCATATGCGAAGTGGTGCCAAGATGATGTCGTGATCAGGACATTCCTGTGGAGTAGTATGGAACCCCAAGTGGCTGCCACAATGATGTATCTTCAGTCCTCTAAGGAAATCTGGGACCATGCAGCGACATTATATTCTGGGGCTAATAATCCATCCGTGTTTGTGATCTCTTTTCTAAGTGGTTTGGGCTCCAGAATGGGGGACAAGCTTGTGGCGGCCCACTACAGTCAGTATATCGCTCTCTGTTAGCAGCTTGATCTGTTTATGCATTATGCCCTTTACTGTGGATCCTGTCATTCTTGCCAAGCGACAAGAGGAATTATGGGTGGTTCGATTCCTCGATTCATTGGGATTTGATTATCTACCGATAAGCCAGTAGATTGTTAGCTCCAGGTCCATACCCTCTCTTGCTGAGGTTATCTACCGATAAGCCAGCAGATTTTTAGCTCCGGGTCCATACCCTCTCTTGCTGAGGTATTCTCTCATGTACAACATATGTGGGTTGTTGAGAACAGTGATCCTAACATTGATGGCTCGACCCTTACTACTTACGTTGAAGGTGGTCACGGTCGTGGTGGTGGTCGCTTTGGCCGTGGCCGTGGTGGTGGTCGTGATTCAAGGGGAGGAAATGGTATTGGTGGACGTGGGTCTCGTTATTGTTTCCACTGTCATATGGAGGGCCACACTATTGATTACTACTATGATTTGCACCCCGAGCTTTGCCCTCCTAGATTGGCTCATGTTTCAGTTGCTACTCCAGAGAGTTCATCTCCCGCTCCAGCATCCTTGGCCGCGATTGACTCTTTACTTGTCCCTCGTGCTGAATATGATGAACTTGTGCGTATCAGGGACAAAGGCAAGCAATCAACTGCCACGTTTGCTCGGCAAGGTAGCCATGATCCAGGTACGGTTTCTGGATCATGGCTCATTAATTCAGGAGCATCTCATCACATGACTGGTAATTCTAATCTTCTCTCTTCTTTCCAATCATATTCCTCCATGGGTCTTCATACTGCTACATTAGCTGATGGGACTACATCCCTCGTCTTAGGGGATGGTGTATTCTCCACCTCTACTAGCCTTACATTATCGCCTATTCTTTGTGTTCTAAAATTTCATGTTAGTTTGCTACACGTTAGTCAGCTGACTAAATCTCTAAACTGTTATGTTTCTTTCTTTTCCTGCTTACTGTATGTTTCAGGATCTGAAGACTAGGACGAGGATTGGTTTGGGCCATGAGAGTGATGGCTTGTATTACCTTGAGCAGGCCAGTGCTGATGTTGCCCTCCGGACCTCTGTTGATGCATATCAGTGTCGCTGTCATTTAGGCCACCCCTTGCTGAGAAGCTTCGAAAGCCGTCCTTCGTGTCTAGTCATGTTCAGTCCTTTACTTGTGAGTCATGTGAGTTGGGGAAATATCATCGAGTGTCTTTCCCTTCTTGTGCTAGTCATCGCGTGTCACGTCTTTTTGAGCTTGCTCATTGTCATGTGTGGGTAATGTAGAGCGGGACCCGGCCAAAGTACAATGGGCTTAGCGAAGTGTAGGTAGTTGAATTGTTTTCATGAAATAAGAGGGTGGGAACGGAGAAAATGTGACTCTCATGTTAAGAAGTAAGAAATTGAAAGAAAATAGTGGACATCTCTGTCCCAAGACACTTACATCACTACTGGGATAAATGAGGAGCAATCCGGTCTTTTGACTAGCATTAGGGTAGTAAAAAGACAAAGAATAGTTGAATGGAAGGGGACTTTTGATTTTGGTAGAATTAGGAATTTGGGATTGTCGTTTGAGCTACTCTTCTTCAATAAGAGAGCAGCCTCTATCTTTTAGAAGGAAATTTCAAGATTTGGAAGCGGGATCTGAAAGAAGCCTTGCCTTCCTACTTGAGGGTTTTCTTCTTATCTTCCCTGTTGCAAGCAGTTTTGAATATTTGAAGAAAATTTCAGTAAGTTTCTCTCGTCCTGCGATTGGAATGACTTTGCAGAGTTTCGAATCTACACTTCCTGTTTTACTTGAATTCATTGTTCTTTCCTTCACTGTAATTCATATCATTTGAAGCTTACTGAAAGTTTTGTCCGAATACCAAAGTGTGATACATTGGTGTGAATAGCAAATTTCTAGAATATTGTAATCTCGGTTGGACTTGGTTGATCGGATAAACATTGCCCTCTACTTTGGATCAAAGTTTTCCCACGAGAAGTCTGATATTTAGGGATTTAATCAATGCCCCCAATTGGTATCGATGGAGCACATGTTAATCGGGATAAGGGTTTCTCCCAATCGGAGTACAGACACTCAAGTTGGGCATTTTACATTTTAATTTCAGTCCCTTAGCACCCTTGTTTCATTAAGTGTGAAAATTCCCATGAGCCTGGCTTCTAGGTGGTCCCACTCAACTCCCTTCATTTATGCCGAATGAAAGTAGCAGTTTTGCTCCCAATTAGAATTCCTTCATGGTTTCAAGCTAATGATGATAACCCCTTTCCATTCCTATAACCCTATGGTCTGAAGTTTAATCTCTTATATGTGTTCTCTGCTATCGGACCCATTTAATTAGTAGAGTTGATTTTTGGGAGTGAAATAAATAACTTCAATTCAATGGGGCTATGACCTGCTTCATTCCTAAACTTGACATTGGGTACAACAATAAATAAAAAGGGAATGGTTCTCTCGGTTCTGATTGGGAAAATTGATTTTAGAATAAAATCCTTAATGGAAGTTGATGTTGCACGTCCTATTTCTCAGTTTGTCTCTTATGATCATCTCTCATATTCATTTCGTTCCTTTGTTTCTAGTTTATCTTCTGTTACTGTGCTTAAGTATGACTCATATGCTCTAGCTCATCCTGGGTGGCGGGCTGCCATGGATGCCGAGATGGCTGCTCTTCACTCTAACAAAACGTGGCAGTTAGTTCCCCTTCCCTCTGAAGCCCAGCCTGTTGGGTGTTGCTAGGTCTTCACTATTAAGTACCTTCTTGATGGGGCTATTTAACGCCTAAAGGCGAAACTTATTGCAAAGGGGTACACTCAAACGTTTGGGGTAGACTACCAGGAGACCTTCTCGCATGTGGCCAAGATACCGTCCGTTCGAGTTCTGATTTCTCTTCCTGTTAATTGTGGGTGGCCCTTATGATATCAGTTGGATGTTAATAATGCGTTCCTTCATGGAGACCTCACTGAGGTGTATATGGAGCAACCTCCTGTGTATGTTGCTCAAGGGGACATGTGCTCCTCAGTTTGTCATCTTCGTAAAGCTATTTATGGGCTTAAGCAATCTCCTAGGGTATGGTATGGACGATTCAATGATGCAGTTTTGCACTTTGGTATGAAGCAATGTGCAGTTGATCACTCAGTTTTCAGCCACCAATCTGTTGCTAGATATATCTTTTTGATAGTAATGTGGATGATATTGTGATCATAGGGAATGACAAAGCTGGCATACAGAGGTTAAAGGCTTTCCTCCAGGGTGAGTTTTCCACTAAAGGCTTGGGCCTTCAGGTATTTCCTTGGAATTGAAGTAGCATACTCTCATTGTAGATTCTCTTTGTCACAAAGAAAATATGTGTTGGACATTTTAGAGGAGGCAGGCTCAATGGGGATAAAACATGCAGCTACACCTATGGATCCGAATGTAAAACTCCTTCCGGATCAAGGAGATTTGTTGGATGATCCTAGTCGATACAGAAGGTTAGTTGGAAAGTTGATCTATCTGACTGTTATCCGTCCAGACATCTCATCTGTCGTAGGTATGGTCAGTCGGTTCATGAGTTCTCCACATACCTCCCATTGGGCAGCAGTGATTCAGATCATTAGGTATTTGAAGGGTACTCCAGGGAAATGCTTGTGTTTCAAGAAATGTGGTCATAAGAAGCCATGTCTTATACGAGTGAAGAACTGATTTGGCTACGCTCCTTATCAAAGATTGATGTTTCATCTTCATCTCCAGCACAGTTGTATTGTGATAACAAAGCTGCAATCCTTATCACTACAAATCCAGTCTTCCATGAGTGAACCAAGCATATTGAAGTGGACTATCACTTCATTCGTCAGGAATTCAGAGAGGTGAAATATGCACAGTGTTTACTCAATCAGCAGATCAACTTGCAAATGTGTTCACCAAACCGTTGGGACCCACTAAGTTGAAAGACGCTTGTAACAAGCTTGGAATGTACGATATTTACATTTCAGCTTGAGGGGGAGTGGTAGACATATTTTATATTGTTAGGGGCATTCTTGTCTTTTGAAATACACAAATATATATACATATATATTATTTTCGTGAGGGTGAGAGAACAACTCTCACACTCTTTCTATCATCCCTTATCTCCTCTCCTCTTCATCCAATGTAGAAGGTAACAGTTCAAAAATTAATTTTGCATTTAGGAATCTTTCAAGCAACTAATCAAGTCAGTATGTACCTATGCTTTTTACAAGGGCTTCAGAATATTTTCCAATTACTATAATCTTCAGCTGAATGAGGGAGTGAACTTTGGCATGTTCCTAAGAAATGCTATTGTCAATCCTTTAGGTTTTGTCTGGTCTAGTTGTCACTAAGCCATCTTGGCTATCAGAACAAATAACTTGGACACGCCGGATGCTCTGTCAATTACCACACTCTGGTTTATGAATTATTCTAAAGCTTCGACCCATTATCTCCCCCATAAATTTTTGGGTCTGCAGCCAATGTATAGTCCATTGCTAAAGTTTCATTCGGTCTAAGGAGATCATTCAGCAAAACAGATTTTTTTTTACTGTCCCCCACTTTGGCATGTTTCTAAGACATTGGTTTCTCCTATCCTCAAGGAGTTGTGATCCCTCTAACCCAAGGGATGGCCCTGTAAACATCAACCTCTCCACAAAAATGAAAGCCCCAAATGGTTAAAAGTGATCATCAAACCCAGACGCACAGCTTCTACCATGCCTAAGACATTGGTTTCTCCTATCCTCAAGGAGCTGTGATCCCTCTAACCCAAGGGATGGCCCTGTAAACATCAACCTCTCCACAAAAATGAAAGCCCCAAATGGTTAAAAGTGATCATCAAACCCAGACGCACAGCTTCTACCATGCCTATATACTGCCTAGCATAGTAGTACAATGGCAAAGATCCACCTTAAGCCAACTTATCATGGAAAAAAAACCCAGTGCCACTGTCAACAAGGTTAAATTACAGCCTCTAGCTCATGAATATGTCTAATAACTAGATACCAAAGTTTCATTGTTCAATTCAAGAAATGACGACCACTAACACTGCAATAACTCGTATACCTCATACTTAAGTTATTCAATTTATATTAAAATGAAAAATAACTCCACCAACTTAAACAAGAAAAAAGCATACTGCTGAACAGAACTCAGGAAGCCCTAATAATGTAAAAAATAGCATACGTAAATTACACAAAATATTTTAAATTAGAAACATTTTCTAGCATTGCATTTATAAATTTCCCAAAATCTAACCCGATTCATATAATAGCTCAACAAATCCATGTAGCATAACGTGTAATTTGAATCTATACCTCTGTCTTGAAACGTGTATCTCTTGGTGGCATCTTTAGCTGTGCCTTCCAATCTTGTGAACTAAAAGAATAAAAGTAAAATATGAAAAAGAGTTAAAGTTTGAAGGGATAAACAAAAAATGTATAAATTCAACCACATATAAAGCTTTTATCCTTTTTTGGTAAGTACACACCAAAAAAAAGCTCAGCAACAATTAAATCATATAGACTTTGAACTCCTAACAATTTGCAAATGAACTCCTAATTTACGAACATTTTATCAGTTTCTGCTATTCAAGAAATAGAAAAATGGCAACCATCCTGGTGCAAACTTCTGCCATAAGCATTGAATAAAAATGATTCAAAATAGAAACCTAGTCTCTTAGGCTTTAGCGATTGTAATAAGATTCCAGCAAGAGGTACTAAAATTTCAAGCCATGTAGAAATTGAAATTAAAACTAATCTTTAAAAAAAATCTAGCAATTTATCGAATTGGGAATCTATGCTTATTTTGAGACCATGGGAATCTAACAATATGGATCCTTTCTGCTCGCATTCAGTCACTGGGGCAATGTGATCCTTTGGCCCTTTCCCAGTGTTGGTAAGGCTTGACAATTCTGGTGTGTAGGGAATGGGATGCTCATTTAGGGTGAGTCAAGGCCTAAGATCAGGCCGAAAGGCGTAGTTGATGGACAACAAGTGAATATTCTTGTACTACACCTTAGGGGTGGACATGGTACGGGTCCAACCCAAAGAACCGAACCGAACCGAAAATATGTGGTTCGGTACAGGTTCCAAAATTTGGAACCGTTGGTTTTCGGTTCGATTCTGAGTTTGGGGTACTGGGACCCAGAGCCGAACCGAAGATATATATATATATGAGGAAAAGGATGGTGAGCTTGAGCGCACCATCCTTATGGTGAGCTCGAGATCCCAAAACACATGGGTCCCACATTTTTTTGTTAATCAAACCATTCATTTGCAAGGCCCTATCATAGATAGGGTGTGTACAAAAAATCAGCTCCATAGGATTATCCTAACCCATCCAAAAATGGGTGGCAAAAATGGGCAGATTTGTGGACAAATAGTGTCTGTCCATTTTGCCACCCACTTTTGGATGGGTTAGGATGATCTTATGGAGCTGATTTTTGGTAAACATCCTATCTATGATAAGGCCTTGTAAATGAATGGTTTGGATCACCACAAAAAATGTGGGACCCATGTGTTTGGGAGCTCAAGCTCACCATAAGGATGGTGCGCTCAAGCTCACCATCCTCTCTCTCTCTCTCTCTCTCTCTCTCTCTCTCTCTCTCTCTCTCTCTCTCTCTCTCTATATATATATATATATATATATATATATATATATATATATATATGGTTTGCGCGCTAGAGCTCAGCCTGAGCTAGAGCTCACAAACCATATATCCCATAGTTGGTTGAGTCATCCAACCCATTAGTTTTATAGGTTATAGTTATGGTTATGGTTTATGGTTTATGATTATGATCTGTGGAGGTTTAAAATGGATGGTTAGAAAATGGGCTTCTATAGATCGGATGGTTAGGGCTATGGCATGGAGGTGGTTTCTTAGGAACATCATATCTATGTGAGGTCCTATAAAATGAATGGGTTGGATGAGTCAAACAACTATGGGAGAAGTGGTTTGTGAACTCTAGGTCACGGTGAGCTCAAGCTCACAAACCACGCCCCCTGCGTGTGTGTGTAGAGAGAGAGAGAGGAAATGAAGTATGTGCAGCTGCACAGATAAGCTATCTGTGCATGGCTCACAAACCATAGTGGGGGCCACTTTTTTGGAGGGATCCAAAGCATTCATTTCATTTGGAAGGCCCTTCCATGGAGAGAGTGGGTACCAAAAATCAGCCCTATAGGATCATCCTAACCTAATCAAAGTTGGAGGGGAAAATGGACAGACACTGTTTCTGCCCATTTTTTCCCTCCACAAATGGTAGGGTTAGGATGATCCTAAAGAGCTGATTTTTGGTACACACCCTATCCATGGAAGGGCCTTCCAAATGAATGCTTGGAATCCCCCCAAAAATGTGGCCCCTACTATGGTTTGTGCAGCCATGCACATATAGCTTATTTGTGCAGCTGCACATACTTCATTTCCTCATATATATAAGGGAGTGTTAAAACTAATAGTCTTTTTTTTTTTTTCATTGAAAATAAGGGAAGAGGGGGGGGGCTGAAAAAAATAAATAAAAAAGTTGGGTAAACCCATAACCGAACCGAACCAACCCGATTAAGATCGGTTCTGGTTTGGTTCGGTTCTAGGGTTCCATGGTTCGGTTCTAGTTCCCAATATTGGGAACAGATAGGGGTTGGTTTGGTTCTAGGTTTACGAATCAAACTAAACCATGTCCACCCCTACTACCCCTTGTTGGTCCCGAGGGAGAAAGGAGGCTACATTAGCCGAAAGACGGTTTATCAGATCAAGGATGCAAGGTGACCTTGCTTTTTCAGGGCAAGGTAAGAAGGGGTAGAGAAAATACCTCGAGCCTGGGGCAATGAGATCCTTTGGCCCCTTTCCAAGTGTTGGGAATGACAATTCTTGTGTGTAGGGAATGGGAAGCTCATTTTTGGGCTTGTCAATTCACCATCCTAAGGGCTATCAGACCACCCTCCTTTGATGCTGGAATTTGATGGTGTAATGTTGGATCAGAAGCATTTTAGATTCTAGACTCTGTGGCTTGAAGTCCCGAGGTTCAAAAGACTTAACAGTTGGTGGTGGGAAATGAGAGGTAGAAAAAGTGTGGTTTTGAAGTGCTCTTGGAAGTTCAAATTTAAGGAATAGAAAAAGAAATGCTTTTGGCAGTTGATCTCAAAATAAAGAGACATTACTTGGTGATATTGGGCAGTTCAACATAGTGGAAGAAGGGAGAAGCCTTTCTCAGAACAAATGGGTTAAAAGATTGAAGTTCAAGAAAGAATGGAGAAGTGATTCAGTGAAAGGGGACTGCTTGAAGGCAGCGATTAAGAGCTCCTTGCTCAAGGAGGGTGACAAGAACATGTCCTTTCTAGTTTCTACATAAAATTGTTAACTTAATGGGAAGACCTAACTATATTAAACGCTTGGTAGTGAATGGAAATCCAGGGGAAGATAGAAAGAGAACCGAGGAAGCTATCGTGAGAGTTCTATAAGAATCTACTTTCCAAGGGAGTGGTTAAGGCACCCTATACGCTTGATGGGATTCAGTTCACAACCAATAACAAGCAAGAATGCAATGTCGATTAGAGGTTGTTTGAAGATGAGGAGGCGAAAGTTGATTTTTTAGTTTGATAAGGACAAGACTCTAGTTCCAGATGGCCTCGCCTTTGCTTTCTAACAGGGTAAGGAGAACATAGATCTTGTCAAAAATGATATGAGCATGATGTAGAAACAATGACCTGCACAGATCTGATGTAAACAAGAGGAGTATGAGCAGAAAGGTAAGAAAAAATGAGGCATAAGTCGCGAAATAGGTGGTTCCTGTTGCTCAGGTAGTTTTGGGGGAGAAAATCCAGAACAGAATTTTAAAGACTACTCTGATAGACCCCACATCATTAAGTGATTTAATTTATAAAGTGTAACGATGCTTCCCACACTTAAGTGAATTAAATAATATGAGGTGGACTGAAAGTCCCCGCCACTTAAGCTGCAACTAACAATACATAACCCAATGAACAGAATTTTAAACTCAAGCAAACTCAAGGCTGAAAAAAAAATCATTCAGATCTTCTTCGTGAGGTGAAGAGTTGCTCCTGCATTACTTGGACTTCTTCGTGAATGGATGCACCAATAAGAATGCAGTGTCACTTTCATGACTCCATGATTTGTGGACACAGACATGAGTGTCGGACACGGTAAACCCCCAAAATTTAGAAACGAGGACATGGCTAAAATAGAAAGTATATATAATCATGATTTGTGGATATGGATTCGTGTGTCCAGTTTCAACATGGATGTGGGTTGTCTAACATGGCAACATCTAAAAATCTACAAATGGTGACATATACATACCAATATGATACAATGAATATAGTATTGGGAAGAGTTTGTTTAGGGGACGGGATATAACAGCAAATATTAGTTAAAGAAGAGCTAAATGAAGAGTTTATAATAAAAAAAGAATTAAATATAAAAGAGGTAAACACAATATTCAATAAAAAAACATAATGCCACACTTGACACGGTACAAAAACATGTCCGCACGCCCACATTGAGTCTAGCACTTCTAGCAATACATTTAAAAGTGTCCAAAGGAGTGTCGACGCGTGTGGACACGCGTGTCATGTTGGACACAGCAAGACACGTGTATCGGCAATAAATTCACAAACTGAACCGAGTGTCCGTCGCCTTTTTATTAAAGTGTCGGCTCAATCATAGGTCTTATTCCAAAAAAAGAAGGGAAATGGAGACAAAAGATCTCAGACATATAAGCTAGGTGACTACCTTGTACAAGATTGTTAGGAAAAAAAAGGGTGACAAGATTGAGGAGTGTTGTGGGAGGAGAGAGATGGTATCCTAAATCAAGGTGTGTTTATTGAAGCCATCAAGTTTTTTATGGCGTGCTCATTACAGATAAGTGTCTTGACTTTGGGAAAAGAGACGAAAGCTGGGAACATATTTGCAAGGTGGGCATGGAGAAATATTATAACTTAGTTGCTAGGGCGTTAGTGAACTATTTATTGATGAGGATGGATTCAGATATCGATGGGGAAGGTGGCTCATGGCGTGTATTTCCTGCGCTCATTTTTCCATTTTAATTAATGAGAAAGTCACATGTTCTTTAGGAGCTCTAGGGACTTAAAGCAAGGTAACCCTTATCCCCCTCCTTTTTTACATTGGTTTGTGAAGCCCTAAGTAGGAATAGTTCACAGCTTCTATTGGCATCTAGCTTGAAGATCATCTTACGTAGCATGTGTACATTGTTACTTTCCACTACCTTAGTAATACCCATTACAAGCTTGATTCCTCATAGCCATTGTTTCTACACATATGCCCCAAGTAAGATCTAAATATAATACCAGGGATGTAGCCTCAACTCAAAGTAAGAAGAAATCAAACTTAAATGAAATAAAACAAAAGTACTTCAATCAAATCTGAAAAAAAAAAATTGAAGATTTTACGAAGGGGAAGTGTTCACAAACTAGATCTACAAACTACACCAGCGCACCCTACGCATCTCCTAGCATCAACCTTACAAATTCATAATACTCAAACTTGCCTATAGAGCATAAGAGTGTTTCTCCTTGTGACTATATAATTGTATTTATCTCCTTACTTGGTATTGAAAATTTTATTCTTATCTACGAAGAGACTAGATCCTATTTTCTTGCTGATTTGATTACAAGGCAATCCTTATTCAACTCCATTTATAATTTTAGAATATCTCAAAAAAAATTCCAACTCATTCAAATCTATAGAAACTGTGTTTGATTTGACAAATTTCAGCAATATGTTGACTAATGAACATTTGTATGATAGGCTTTCCATTTCAAAAAATGTGCCAAATTATACAAATCACCATTTTCTGACACCATCTAGTAATATGGTAAAGCGACTTTTTTGTTCATTTTCCCATTATTTTTAGAATCAGATATGGGACTATTCGTGGGATCTTGCATGGAGGATTTTGGAGCTGCATCAGATCTTGTACAGAACAACTATGCTCAAGACTTTCTTTAATGGTTCAAATGGAAGCAACATGAGGACTTCCCATGAGATCACCCATCCTAGTACTACTTTCACGCAAGAACGCTTAACTTCGGAGTTCGGATGGGATCTAGTGCATTTGTGCTGGTATGATCGCACCCACACAAAAAACATTGATACCCAAGTCATACTCGCCGTTTGTTTGTACGTTTCATCTTTTTGTTCTTTAACAAATCTGTATATATTTATATACAAATTTGTATATAAATTTGCCAACATCATCTTTTTGTATATATTTACCGTTCAAAAAAATGTATGTATTTGTACATTAAAAAAAACACACATACGGTAAATATAACTCAATTTGTACTATGTTGGCATAGTTCCCAATGGTTCCATGAAAGAAGATTAGCAATTGCAGAACAGCTTGTTGGAGACTAAGAGATATACTAAATACTTGCAATTGCAATGAACTAACCTTCCTCCCTGAATGATGAAACAGAGCAGCATAAAATCAAACTCCAGTCTCTAGCATTTTTATTTTTATTTTTATTTTTGAATGATAATAGTCTCTAGTAATTTTATTTTATGCAAAGGAAACATGTGAAATAAACAACTCCTCGTGTATATAACTTACTGTATGGTGCAGAATATATTGAGCATTTTACCAAAGAAATAGTCATTAATTTCTACCAAAGAACATTGGGTATTCATTGGTTTTTTCATAGGAAAAAGAAAAACGGCGAATTGATGATAACACAAAAAAACGGAACACTAACACAACATGCTAATTGAATGAAATGAAATAAAGACAGAACAGAAAAACTCTAACACGACATTCTAATTGAATGAAATGAAACAAAATAATTCCACCTGGAATCAACGCCGCCTTCTGACTGCACAGCTTTCTCCACAACGTTGGAGCCGGAATCAGAATCAGTTCCCATCTGATTCCTTCTAAGCCATTGCTGTTGCTGTTGCTGCTGCTGCTGCTGATGCTGAAACTGCTGCTGATTTTGCATAGAATTCCTCTGTACATACTGCTGCTGAGGGCTTCTTGCATAAAAATTAGGGTTTGGATTCCCATTTCCACCACGGCCATTACCAATCCCAGGTGGATACCGACCTCGAGAATTCATGACAAAAGGACTAATCCCAAGTTTCTAATAAAAGAAAGAACCACAAAAACCCTAAAAACTAGGGCACGAAAGCGATCTGAGATGAATTCGAAAACAAAACACACGATCCAAAACAACGTTACAGAGACGTGTAAGGCATGGTATAGATAACGATATTGTCCAAATTTTCAATCAAAGAAAGAACCAAAAAAACACAAAAACCCTAAAATCTAGGGCTCAAAAGCAATGTGAGAGGAATTAAAAAACAAAAGACGCGATCCGTAACAACGTTGCGAAGATGTCTAAGACAGAATAGCTTTGGATTATAATGAAGAATTATGGAAATTTGTGAAGATTGTTCTTACCCAGATTGAAAGGTGTGGGAAAAAAAGTATCAAGGAGAGAGATGAGAATTCAGAGGGGTGGAAAATGATCTTCGATTGGATGATGGAAAGAGATTGAAATACGCCATTTTAGGGTTTACTGAAGCTCTTTTTCGGGTTTTAATTGGAGAGAAATGTTGGAGGCAGTTAGAAAGAAAAGATTTCTAGGGCATCGAGGAGAGAAAAGGAAATGACAATTATTGAAGGGAGATGATTTTTTCAACCACCCTGTAAGATTATGCGCCCCACTTTTAACGTGATTTTGGCGTCGAAAAGCCTTAACGTCTGCCAATTAGCAGGGGGGCGCATAATCCTATATGAGGTGAAACCATTTGGATGCACATAAGTTACTAATTTCAGTAGTCAATAGGGAGGAGACAAATACTTATAATGTGTGATCTACCTGGGATTTACCTTGTAGAATAGTGATAAGTAGTGTTGGGTTGCAAATCTCATGAGAGTAATAGTAGGGGGTGTTATTATCAATATACATAGAAAGAGAAGGGAGAGAGAGAAAAAAAAATAGAACAAGCAAAATTTTACTTGAAGAATTCCCCCATTTTGGAGCAATGGGGCAAGGTAGGTATAAGGAGCAAACATCGGTGCCACGTCACCAAACAAGCAATAATTAGCTTTGAATCATGTATAGTAGTCTCTAGGGATTTTGGTGTTAAATTGTTTGCCATACACCATAAAAGTTAACCAAAAGTATTTTTCTACTCGGGACATCCTTGAGGATGCCAAGCATGTGGCAAACAAACAGAAACAATGCTCCGTTCAGTTCCTAAATCGGCATGAAAAAGGGGGGGAATGGAAAGGAATTGGAGAAGGAAAGGGAAGCCTAGTAAATGGGTGTTCTGTTAGGTGGAAAGTTGCTGGAAAGTTGTCGGTAATGGGAATCTATGTGTCCTCTAATTATCTAGATGGTGGAGTCGGGCGGGACGGCAACGAACCCTAGGCATACGACCTCTTGTAAACCCTTATCTGTGAAAAAATAGAAATGAAAAATTAAGCAATATGAAAAGAAGAAGATGTAAACCCTCAATTTGGAAACAGATGTAAATAGAAGAAACCCCTAATATGGAAAATAATGTAAACCCCCAATCTGAAAACAGTGGTCTTGATTGCAAATTGCCTCCTACCATTGACCCTAATATGAAAAAATTTTGTAAATAGAAGAAACATTGAGATTGCCTCTTAACATAAAGAGAGATGTGGAGGTTTCGTTTAAACCTCCTTCCGAAAAAAAAAATGTAAATAAAAGAAACCTCCGATCTGGGAAAAAAAATGTAAACCTCCAGTATGAAAACAGTAAATACAAGTGACCCCTGCACAAAAAAAAAAACGCTGGCGAGGAGGACGTCCTTATGCCAGAGATATATATATATATAGAGAGAGAGAGAGAGAGAGCCTAAAGCATCTTCTCTTGTGTCATTTAAACAGCTGTCAAATGTTATTAGTGAGAGAGCCTAAAGAATCTTCTCTTGTGTCATTTAAACAACTGTCAAATGTTATTAGAGTTCAAAAAAATCTCTCAAAAGCCAATTAAAGAAAAGACAAGCTCTGTCTTTGAATTATTAAAACATGGTAGTGCCAATATCAGTAGTCTATTGAAAAATCCCTATCATCAACTAAATTGATGGGAAACTCCCTGATATTTTTTAGAAGGATTTTGCTAATAAGTCATTAATTTAGAAAGTAGGGATTGGCTAGGCAATGTCCCAAAAAGCCACTTCATGGCTCAATTTTGCAGGAGAGACTAGTCATCTCCATAGTTAGCGAAACTCTGTTTTAAACAGCGTTTTTCTTCTTCAAAAAAACGTGTTTTATTGGTGTGCCGTTTAAAACTTTTACAACGAATAAAACTCCATTTTTTTGAGGCAAATGTTTTAAACAAGTTTAAAAATGTGTTTTAAGCGGTTTAAACACGTTTTTTTGGCCAACTGTCCAATTTTACCCCACTATATTTTGTAAATGATAAAATTCTAAACTCATTTTCTTGTGTTTCCATTTTTTTACTACGTTTTTTTGAACCGGTACCGTATTAAACTTGAACTTTTGCAGTTCGTTTTTCCTTTTGAATCAAGTTTTGCTAACTGTGGTCACCTCAGATGAATTAAATAAAGCAGAAAACCATTTTCTTGCTCACTTTGCGGCAGAAAACAGTCACCTCAAGGCTCCATTTGGTTGCCATCGAAATTGAGAATTTCAAAAATAGACAGAAAGTGACATCATTTTCTCTTTTCTGAACTTTGTTCTGTTGATTTCCCCTGGCAATAGCACAATTCGTGATGGGATTAATATTCCAAATAAGAGTCGTGCCCTTTCATCCTAAAACGAGAGGAAAATATTAGATTCCTTTTGGAATGTTTAGATCCACGACATATCATCCATTCAACCAGTGTTTTGTCTCTCCCTTTCTTTGTAGCTTGACGCTGCAAACCTCCGGTGACTTGGCATAATGTTGGATTCTTGGCCTTTGGTTTGCATGCCTCTTGTTCGGTCAGTTTTATTTCTAGCGAAGTAGGAGAAAGTGCTATGATTCGCACGGAGAAGACTCTTCTTTATTATGGAGGCCCTGATGTGACACGTGTAGGAGGACAAGAGAGTAAGCTTGCATCTCCATGAAATGCAAAAATTCACGTAGCAATAGTCCAGTCCGTGATGGGATTGATATTCCAAATAATAATTGTTGCTCTTTCCTCCTAAAACGAGAGGAAAATATTGGATTCCTTCTGGAATGTCTAGATCCACGACATATCAACCATTCAACCGGTGTTTTGTCGCCCCCTTTATCTATAGCTTGATGGTGCAAACCTTCGGTGACTGGGCATGATGCTGGATTCTTGGCCTTTGGTTTGCATGCCTCTTGTTCGGTCGGTTTTATCTCTAGCAAAGTAGGAGAAAGTGCTATGATTTGCAATGAGAAGACTCTCTTCTCTATCACGGAGACCCTGATGTGACACATGTTGTTAGGGTTTTCACCCCTAGGAGAATCGTTATGCGCAGCGGAATTAGAAATTGATTAGAACAAAAAAAATTCTCGTTGATCTCGCCCGTTAACCTAGGAACCTAGGGTCTAGATGATCTGATGGTGATTCAAATAAAAATATAAGATATAAAAATACCTTTGTGACTTACCGTAATATCAGCCTCTGCTTAATCTACTCCTCGAACGGCCACGAATGATCCGATCGCCGCAGACCTGCAAGTTGAACCGATGGATTCCTTCAAATTGCGCGAAGGGAAATTGAATAACTTTTATTCAATAGTATACGCTGATCATATCAATACCTTTAGATGGGAAAATGAAATTCCATTTGAGGAGCTTTAATGGTTTTCTTCAAAAACGTGAACTAGAAGTAGAGAATTAAAAGAGAAAGAGAAGAATTTTATGGATGTTTTATGGAGGGTTGGAGAGCAAATTCCAGCGTGAATTATAGCATAGGAATTCTCCCAAAAAACATCCACACTTCTTTTTTTAAAGGTTAGTACTGGTTTCCTGTAATTTCTCCACAATCCCTATTAAATTGGAAAACTAGTTGTCTCTTAATTTTCAAATAGGAAACTAATATGTACTAAAACTCTATGGACGTTTTCTCTTGAATTGTTTTTACTGATTTCTAATGTGAATCTATTTTAGAAAATCTTCCATAAACATATATATGTTGTGGGATTTTTGTTTCCTATAAAATCTCCCACTAGCCTATTCAATTTAGAAAACTAGCTCACTTTATTTTTCATATTGGAAACCAAATAAAGTAGGAAATTTATGGACATTTTCTCAAAACACATTGGGCGTGATTCCAATCTCCAAAAACGTGTATTACTTTAGAGTAATGCTAGGGACCGAACAAATTGTTTCACGCCATAACATCACTAGTGACGTGAGCAATCCCTCAAGTCTAGGGAAATCATCAAAAAGTAGATTTTTCTGTTTCACGCCGTATTCTCATTGCAGATCCTGTTTTAGGTCATACTCTAGGTCTCCATATCATTTTCCATTCCTTTATGTAGATTTGGTTGCTATTTTATCTCCTATAAAATCTTCGAGTTTCTTTCCAAAATCTCTTTTTCTTCTTTCCCGTTACAAAATTGTTGACCAATATTTTACTCCATTTTGGACCATTAGATGGCCAAATTATAAAAAATCATGAACTACAAAATTGTAGCCTTTTAAAAGTTCTTCGAAACGAGCACTTACACACTCAATTTGGCCAAGATACCAGAGAGTTATGACTGTTTTAGTAAAACGAGTTTATAAGCTTGTTATTTAATTTTTGTAATTAAATAAACTTATTTCCTCCCTCTGATAAAAGCTCCATCCATAATATTCTATAATTCCAAAAATACCCCTAAGTTAACAATTAACTCTTTAGGTATTCCAAATGCATCCTACTGTGTGTATACACCAAATGAACTATGTAAATCTTTTCCCTCGCATCAAATGCAACAAATCTCGTACGTCTGTGCAATCTAGTAAATGCGGGACATTTATTCAAAGGATATAAATGGGTCATTCAAGTTGTGAGTGGGATCGTAGAAGGGATCCGACAGTAGATCCTGCAGAACCCAAAAATGTGCCTCACTGTGATCTTGCTCCGTAGTTATTAACTACAATCGCATTGGATCAGTGGCCTCCATCGAGACGTAATCCTGAAGATGATAATCAAATCATCATACTCATAATCACTTCTAATATGTGCAATTCCTTTCTCCATTCCTCATCTACCTACGGGGGTGGACAACTACTACCCTCTGGACACACTCGTGGTATACCTTCCTGTCAAGCAGTTAGGGCCCGCAAATGCATTTGCAAAATAATTTCAAAAAACACGTTTTTATAAAATATTTGGTAAACCACTTATCAAACCCGCTTAGCCAAGCTATTTTATGGGCCTACTGCTCTGACCGAAACTGTAGATGATATCCCCTCAAATAGGGATAAAGAATTTCATGCCGGGTATCCCTATTAGCCTCGTGGGTTTGTCCAAGACTCCAGTGCTACCTTCTGATGACTCATAGAAGGACATGGTTAGATAAACAAAGCATCTAGGCCGGGCCCACAAACCAATATGACCCCTCAGGTCTAAAAACATGTACATGGTCATGTCTGGTAGAATAGCCTTTCTAACTCATCTCCACATTTTATTTTAGTTTGATCCTGTTAAGTGATCGCGATCTGCGACAGGTGGATCACTTCACCATTCGGCCCATCAAGAAAGTCATATCTTGCCACAGGGATGATACACTTTTTAGTTATTGGGAGAACCCAAGTACTCTCTTTCGAATCCATGAAACAACTCTCTATAGTTATTAGTTATGGGCTGGTCCATTGTTTTTTTGTTTTTTTTAATACAACTCTAAAGAAATCAGTAGCTAGAAAGCTCCTTGGGAGAGCAAGCTTTGAGATTCAATCGGCTATATATCCGCAAGACCTGCTTGTGATGCTGTGTCCTTAACATGTCTCTGGATGTTGGAGTGCCTTGAATTGGACAATTTTTGCTTTGGACTCTCCTATGGCCAAACCCTCTTTATCTTCCATTTCTTCTTGCCAAATCGAATGACCAGCCTGCGACACCCGAAATACGGTGGTGCCGGAGCAGGAAATGCCCAAGGGGGGGTATTTCCCCTAACTGGACGGATCTTTCCCCAATAGTCTACTTGTGGGGCTCCCCCTTAGCTCCCCATGGTCCTCCCGAAGTTCTGGTGGCTCGCAATCCTATCGTCGCGCCCACTCTTCTTGCTTGAGGTCCACTACCCAAGTGACTGAGATAAGTCACTCCACAACACGTGCATGTAAGCAAAAATGATGCTAGTTGTGTACATGAGGAGATGTCCAATTTCGACCCCAACCAAGAACATTTAAGGTCTGCAAAGAACTGGGATACCATATCTCCCTGTTTCCTAGGGTCTATGAATCCTTGAGCATGGTATTCCTACTTTGGTATTTAAAGATGAATATATGACGAATAACAAGCACATCACACATATTCAATTATATATTACCCATTAGGTGTCATGAATTAAGCCCTTACTAATATTAATGTGACAAGATATACGAAATGTATTGACTTTTAGGGCACTAACTCTAACAACACATGCGTAAGAAGACAAGAAAGTAAGCTCGTATCGCCACGAAATGCGAAAACTCACGCAAATATAACCAAACCGTTTTACCATTAACTTTTTTCTTCTTAACGGATCTGTTTTATAATTTACGGACATCCAATTAATTTACGAACATCCAAAGAGACCCAAATGAATTAAATGAATGAGACAAATTAAATCTGGTAAAAAGTGAGCTTGTGAGTTGTGAGCTGTTCTCCCCTCCAAAAGTGAGCTACGAAATCACTTTATGCTAAATTGCCTGGCAAACCCCTAGAAAGTCTTATCATTGAAAATTAGTAAGGCTACTGATATTTGCACTACCATGTTTTGATAATGACACAAACTCACCTTGTCTTTTATTATTTAACGAGCTGTCAAAAGCTATTAAAAATCCCAAAAAGCTCTAAGCATCAAATTAAAAAAGGAATACAAGGTGAGTCTGTGTCATTATCAAAACATGGTAGTGTGAATATCAGTAGCCATTACTAATTTTCCAAACGGTTTAAGATTGTTGAGAATATCTTCTTAGACCCCCTCAATGTAGCTTCCGTCTTGTCTCGTTCGTTATTGTTTTTGTAGTTATGATTATTTTCACTAACTCGCTTGCTTTTTTTTTTCCTTTTCAAATAGCTTCTTAGAGCTCTTTGGGAAATTGTAATAACATTTGACAGCAAAACGGGATTTAGTTTGGAAAATAAAGACCACACCCAATGTTCTGAAACTATTTTTTGGTAGCTAAGCTGGGGTTTGGCAGGACCCCTACCAATGTATTAGAAAAAGATTTAGACTTACATCCAAGCATAGGATTCCCTATTTCTATCGTGGGATACAAAACTGAGGAGAGTTGGGGGAGTGAAAAGGAGAGTTATCATCCCCTTTACAAGGGCATTCTCTCTTAGAAAGGAAATAAGCTAGTGTGTTTGGCCTCCCTGCACACAGTGGGTGATATTCCAGGTAGTGAAGGATCTCAAGGTTTTTCTTTCTTTCTTTCTTGTAACATACTAACATTGGCAATGATCCACGTAGAAGAACCCAACTAGAGTCAGGATTCGAGCTGGGTAGATTCCTTCTTCATGAAATTTTTCTAAAGGATTCATTTAGCTGACCTCAACTAGTTTCGGACAAAGGCTTTGTTGAGTTGAGAACATATTAACATTGGCTTCTTTCTCCATTGGCATTTGTACTTCCCCTTGATATGCCTGTGTTTTGACACATGTGTAAGAAGACAAGGAAGTGGGCTTGAATCCCCCACAAAATGCAAAAAACACCTTGGCAATGACCAAATTGTGGGTCAGTTTTCGTCATTATTTTCCAAATAAAATCTCATTTTGGAAGTGTTTCCCACAATAAAAGACTTGTCTTTTCCCTTAAATGGATTATGGAGCTTTTTGGAAATTTTAATACAGATACACAACCCCCTCTAGTTTCTGACACATTCAAATCTAACCTTGACTTTCAAAACGTGACAAGTACACCCTTGAAGTTTTTTTAACGTGACGGAGTAGACGGCGAGGCAAAAATGACCAAATGCCCTCGTTTTCCTCAACTGAAAATTAGGTTTTTTCAGAATTGAACTGAAAATTAGGGTTTGATTCAAACCCTTGTTTATTTATCAACATAAATCCTTGATTTAGGAGTTTTATTTGTCTTCATTCACACCATTATCATGATCTGCACATAAACCCTAATATTTTAGGGCTTTTTTTTGTTTTTATCAATGTTTTTTTCTTGAAATGTGGGTTTGATGTAACCATGGGGTGGGGTTTCATTGTCTGTAGTGGAGGCGACGGCGGTGGCCGAAGGTGGCGACGGCGGTGGCCGAAGGTGGCGACGGCGGCGGTGGCCGAAGGTGGCGACGGCGGTGATGGTCGGAGGTGCGACGGTGGCGGTGGGAAATGAGGTAACCCTAATCCCTCTGCAGATGAGGGTATTTCTGTCATCAAAATATTAACCATGGTTAGTTTCAGTCTTTCCGCCAAGTTAAACCGACAGACCGTTGACGGAGGGGGTGTACTTGTCACGTTTTGAAAGTCAGGATTAGAGTTGAATGTGTTAGAAACTAGAGGGGGTGTAAATGTAATTTTCCCTAAATAATAAAAGACAGGGTGAGTTAGTGCAGTTATTAAAAATTGGTAGTGCCAATATCAGTAGACGTGAAGAAATCGATTGTTGTACTCCCAAATACCAATATGTAACGGAAATGGGAATGTATTCTTCATTACAAAGTGTGACTTCTTTTGTGCAAAAAGGGTTTCTTCTTCTAGAGTTCTAGATTTGATTTCTGGAGTTTAGAGAAAAGGGAACCAAGCTCTATTTTTCATAGAAGTAGGAGGCTTGATGCTCAAGTCCGGGCTTTGTTGCACAAAACTTGAGTGTTAAGAAAAGAGACATGGATTTTGCAGGAATCAAAGGGGCCGTTTGGATACGTGGATTTTAGAATCTTAGATTTCCTCAAAATCGTAGTTGGGAGACACGAGAAGGAGACCACCAACCATCGTTTTCTAATTTCTGGCCCTTCTTTCCGACAGCAAGAGAACAGGAGATCATCCCATGTTTCCAGGTTTTAGAAATCTCAGGATGGGGGAGAGATTTCTAAAACCTGGATTTCTTACTTAAAATCCAAGATTATGAAGAGAAGTGAAACGGTTGGTCTCCTTCTCGTGCCTCCCAACTACGACTTTGAGGAAATCCAAGATTCTAAAATCCGCATATCCAAACCACCACAAAATTTGTTGATCAATTCAGAACTTAGCATAACGCCTTAGAAAGAAATGTTGGCTTTCGAACCCCATGACATTCGTGAAATTAGTAGATATAATGTCTCGCAACCGTGAAGAAAATTCATGGAATCCATGTTAAGCCAGTGTGAAAAGGCAACGAGGTATCATTATAAATTAAAGGTCTCTGTAAATAAAACATCAAGTGGGGTGGTTCAAGACATTTTTTTTCAAGTAATCAAACAATTGAAAAGCATGAAACATTAGAATTTTTTTTTCTTTTCCAAACTTTTCCTGAAAATTCCTCCAATCCAAGCAGGGAAAAGCAAAAAACATACACTACAATCCAAAAAGTTCAAATGCCGTGGTTCAAGTCACTTTTTTTTCCTTGGAAAAGCATGAAACATTAGATTCTATTTGGATTGCAAGAAAAACATAACCGACGGAATTTTTTTCCTTAGAATTTTTGTTTCATTCCCCATTTTAGAGATGAATGATATGATTACAGTTGATTTAGAGGAGCATCATCATAAATTGATCCTAACTAGTGTCAGGATTAGAGTTAGTCAATTTGAGCCGGGTAGATCCTTTCACCTTCTTCATGAAAATTTTCTGAAGAATTCATTAGCCGACCACAACTAGTTTGGGACAAAGGCTTAGTTGAGTTGAGTTGTATGAATCATCATAAATTGAAGGTCACTCCCAAGTAAAAATTGATTAGGATTAAGTAATCTTTTTTCATGTATAAAAAAAAGTAAGAACTTTTAGAAATATATTTCCTCTCCATCCAAAAAAAAATCTGCAATCGAAACAAAACAGGGCCTTAGCTATGCTCAATTTTCTTTCATGAAATAGTGACAAGAGAACCCCACATGAAATTCAATATTTTCTTAACATGTTTCAGTCACCTTCTATCGAAATTCATTTTCTCCCACAATTCATAGCTAATTGAGTTCACTTACAAACCATAATCTTCTACTAGATTGTGAAATATTACTAAGGCCATGCTCATTTTAGATTTTGAAATCGATTGTGAGTCCAAAGCCGATTATTAGACTCAAAATTAAACGTAATTTTGAGTCCAATAATCGGTTTTGGACTCACAATCCAAAACAAAATAATCAGTTTTAGACTCAGATCCAAAATGTACAGGGTCCAAGGCATTTTGCACAACAAATATCTCCCACCACCAGCTAATCTGTCAAACTCCATCAAAATTCAAATCATACAGTCAACGAATGAGCAAAGGCTCCTAACTCAACTCCATCAAAATTCAATTTATACAGTCTACGAATGAGCAAATGCTCCTAACTCACTTCAATGATATTGAAGCATCCAACCCAAAAAAAAAAAAAAACTGCTTCTATTCTATTTTATCAACACCACAGTTCTTTACTGTTGCCCATCGAGAATCATTGTACGGCTCTGTTTCTTTTTGGACATAACGGGGACAATATTATCTTACCAAGTGGTAGACCTAGCAAAAATGACCCGGACCCGCGGGTCCAACCGGCCAGCTTGTAAATTACAGGTCCTGGTCACCAATCAGTGACTGAAATTGACCCGCGGATCCACCCGGCGACTAAAAACTGGGCCGGGGCGGGCGGACGCCCAAGTGCCCATATAAAAGTTCAAAAGGTTCATTTTGGACTTGTTTTTCCCATAATCGTCATAATTTAGAATTTTCCCTGTCGGTAATTGTCATATTTTACTACATTCTTCTAGTATTTTTTTCATAATTTATCTACTTTGCTTCCATTTTTCTGTAATTTTTCATTTAAAACTTAGTACTTGCATGATTATTATTTATTGCTATTATTTATGCTAGCCACCTTTTCACAAATCCGTACTACAATCTTTTCAGTTTGCACCATGTAATAATAAGACAAATGTCTCAAAAAAGTCAACATAAATGAGCTCACATCACATGATCAATGCGAAGGATGGTTGGGGAAGGTGCCTAGCAAATCCCTATACAAACAAAAAAAATCTTAAAAAAAGTCGACCTGACCGGCCCGCTTGCCAGGTCTACCCAGTGGTGAGGGTGGGTGAGAGAGGGATTGAGTGAGGAGAGGGTATGAAAGGCCTTAAAAACAAGGAAACAAAAACTCTACCCAAACCATGATTGACTTTTTCCTTGTGTTTTAGCCACTTCTCACCCTTTACTCTTCGTACCCTCTCAAGTCTCATCCTTCTCCCACCTGCAGTACCCCTCTCTCACCGCTTTGAAATACTAATTTACCATGAAAAAAAAATTTCATGGTTGCCAAAGAGCAGACAAGTCCAAAACAAACATAAAACAAATTTTACACCCAATTTTTCACTTAAAATGGGCATAACTTTTTACCCCTCTCTCACCACTTTGAAATACTAATTTATCATGAAAAAAAAAATTCATGGTTGCCAGACAGCAGACAAGTCCAAAATGAACATAAAACAAATTTTACACCCATTTTTTCACTTAAAAATGGGCATAGCTTTTTTACACCCGTTTTACGTCAAAAGAAATAAAGCCAATATGAAAAATCTAATGAAAATAGAAGAGCTACATGTCTGCAAAATATTCGTTTCTACCATATTCCAAACCATGGTAGCCAGAGCAGGGGAAGCGATGCAGAGAGCAGAAACAGAAGCAGAAGCGGAAAACAAAGGGTTTAGACACGATAAATGCAGGAAAAGAAAAGCTCTAAAATAATAAAGAGTAAATGAGTGGTAAGTGTCATTGAAAGTCAACATGAAGCATGTAATAAATCTATTGGAAGCAAACAAAAAGTGCATAGAAAGAGTAGGGTTGTAATAAGTTAGGAAGGGTCACTGAACGTAAGGATTATTAGTAAAGAAGACTTTGAGACTGATAAAAATTACATAGTTTACGGATCTATAGTTTCACCATGTTTTATTTATGTAGATCTAACGCTAAGTTTTTTTTAAAAAGATCCACCTAAGTTTTATTTAAAACTTAAAAAGAGCTTTACGTTTAAAATACACGGCCTCATCAACAATAGAAAATCTGTTTAGGAAAAAGTAATCACCTAAATAACAAGTGTACTCTTAACTAAGAGGAAGAAGCGTGTGAGAAACGTGCCCCCCAAATTTGGGAAGCAAGAACTAAGCTTTAGAAGCTAGCTTCCCATCAAACTAGGAAGATTCCAGTGACCATGTTCCAAACCACACATAAAAGTGCATGTGGTGGTCTAACTTCAAGGTCCTTAGTAGTAAATCCAACAAAAATTGTAGTCCCCACCCTAGACTCAAACCAATTACATCCGCTTCATCAAAGAAAAGAATGTGACAAATAACCATGATACTCAAACAAAAGAAAACAACTACACAACAAAATATCACACACAAAAAAAAGAAAGAAAATAAAACAGAAAATAAAACAAAAAGGTAGCTAAGTTGAGATCAAACCTGCGATGTAAAGATTGTGACCAGGGTGGTGCCCTCCAATTGATCTATAGGCTCGAGCCCCTGAAGAAAATCTAGGCATTTCTCTCACCCCCTACCATTATCTGCTCCTAGCATCTCTTCTGCACCAACTGTCTGTAATGGAACTGGCTTCTGCGTGGATAGCTGATCAACCTTCTCCTTTAATGCTGTTAAATCTATTACACCAGCAATCCCCTGTCTAATCTCCTCCTCTAATTTCTCCACTTTCTCCCTACTTGAACCCCTCCCAATTTCACTTTTCAATTCCTCTATTTTATCTCTCAAACCCGCCACATTTATTGCTCGCTCTATCTCCTTTGCTATCTCCTCGTCAACCTTCGCCATCTTCTCTGCTAACTGTGGGGGCAATGTTGCCTTCATCTTCTTCCTCATCCCCACTACCTCCAAGTTAGCCGACTGCAACACTTCTTTCAATTCCACTTTCGCCCTCTCCACCTCTGCTTTCAGATCCTCGTCCAACTGTTCTCCTCCCACTACTCTTTCCCGAGCTTTTTTCAAAATCCCCATATTCTCCTTCACCTCATTTTCGACATTCTGGTTTATTTCTTTTTTCAGTTGCTCGCTTTTGGCTTTCTGGTCAACTAGCCTGTTGACCCTGGTTAGCATTTCCAACTTCTTTTTTAACCCGAGGTACGAACCGGGTTCTGATAAGCCATGCTTAAATTCCTGCATTAGCTTATCAACTTTTTCCTTTAGTGTAGGATTAAGTGGCTGATCAAGTGGGTTATTGGATGATTTGGAAAGTTCTAGTTTCAGAGACTCCAACTTGTCTTGTAAGCCCATAGAAATGAAGGCATTGGTCATCTCCTGGTCAACTTCTTGTCGGAGTTTCTCGACCGACTCTTCAGAGAAGATTGGGCCAGATGATGGCCCTTTGGCTTCTTGAATTTCCCTTTTTAGAGTCTCCAACTCTGCTTCAATACCATCAGTGGATGGAGCAGTGGAGGCGAGTTCAGATTGCTTCATGTTGCGTTTCTTCTCAGGGTCTGCCTGGGTGCCTTCCTGGAAGCCACCTAGAACCCGGAATTTGAGGTTACGATGGTGGAGTAACTTCTCAGTATCCATCTCCGCAAGTTCCTGAATGGACAAGGGTCTTATTTTTCTATTGGTAATTAAAAGGGGAATCACAAGCAAGAGGAAGTGAGGATGCATAGATCACAATAGGATTTTCTTTTTGAGAATCCCAAAATTTGTATGAAATGGGCAAATTATATATGGGGTTTCCTTGAAAACATCCTGAAAATCAGTGAGGGGATGGTGCTGCAAAGAATGGACTAAAATGATTGCATTTTTGTAAATTCCAGTAAAAAAATCTAAAAAATAATAATTCAGAAAATGAATTGCACTCTGCGACAAATAGGCAGTATTAACACATGAAGGGCTGTACTGTTCAACCAAAGAAATTCAAGATCACTCATATTTATTAAGGTATCGGGAGGCTTCAAAACACAAATATTTTGGTTCTTTATTCAAATATGGTAGATATTAAAATATGTTCCAGAAAAATAACAGCAGGAACAGAAATTTATCTGATGAGAAAGTACGCTTACGTCCATGGCCTTCATGACTACAAGCTTTATCTGTTGGGAAGTCCAAGATGGATCAGTGTGTGCACCACCTAGAGGTTCCTGTAATTAAATGATAACAAATCAAAAGTAGAAATCACACCATTTTTTTTATTGATGAAGCCGATAAATACAGATCAAAGTCACATGAACTGACACGAGAAAATAATCAAGGGAAAAAAAAAGGTTAACACAGGAGGAAATAAGCAGCATAAAGCATTAGTTCAAAGCTTGCCAATGTCTCAGGTGGGGATGGGGGCAAGTTCCTCTCCTTGATGAAAATCTGATGGAGCCATATGGCCTGACTGAGGATCAAATGGGTATTGACAGAACGGTGAGCTCAGGATCCAATGCTAAAGGTTTTGTAAGGCAAGGCTACCTGCTATGAAGGATACCCTCACACATATGGACTGTAAAAGTAGATTATAAGAGTTCAAGGAGAAGTGAATGCTATAAGAGTTGAGTAGCAGAGAGCGGTTTTTTTCTTATCTTTTATCCTCTATGTATTTGGGTTAGAGGCAAGGTTTTATGTCCTGTTAGAGGCAAGGCTTTATGTCCTCTTGTATTCTTTTATTTTCATTAATAAATTTAAGGTGCCGGCCCTAGGTTCAAGATAAACTCCGGGTTTAAAAAAAAAACAAGAATTGGGTAGCAACGAGGTGGGATGTGTTTTGGGAGTGGTCTGCTTGAGCGAAGAGCAGGCATGGGGGTGATATCAGTTCAAACTCTTCATGCAGACCATTGGTGGCCCAGTTGGAGAAGGGAATGGGTGTTTGGCCAGCTTGGGTTTCTGATAGTGTGGTGGTGAAAGACTTGAAGCAAGCAAAAACAAAGATTGAACTTCTAATGTATGTGGGACGTGTCATTGTTTCTTTTAAGAATTTATACGAACTGTGGTGAAGCACAGAAAGGCCAAGTGTACGAAGACATAATGGATGATAAGTTTTTTTTTTTTTTTGGAATGGTGTAATGGATGATAAGTTGGTCAACAAAATTGTTGAATATGTTAAAGCATGAATAGCTGTGCATGCCTGGGATGCTTTGATGCACATGACATCACCATCAACTAAATATTGGAGGATTTTCAGGAAACTCATGCTTGAGGCATGAACAAAGTGCGATAATTTTTTAGGGAACTGAAAGAGATGGTTCACTAGTGACAAACAGATCCGTAAAGCATATAGATACACACAAACAAAACTTTAGATTCACACATTTAACAATGATAGGATTTCAACTTCAACAATTCAGACCCTAAGGGGGGAAGCCTAAAATACTCTATTTTCTGTCTTTCATTTTTTTTATCAAATTTAAAGTTATATGGTGAATCTTTTTTTAGCAAATACCATAAGAAAGAATAAATGTCACATACTCTGTCAAAATGGTAAGGTTGCACAGGACCATAGCAGTAAATACAAATCCTACAACAATGACAATCATATTGAATCCGAAATAAAATTCAAGGAAAGTGTGTGCTCCAAAGTTTCAAACAAGTTATTGCATCCGATTCTTTAATTAAATACACACACCATGTCCCAAGGTTATAAGGACAACATGTTTAAGGAGAGGGTACCCAAAGACCAATCTACTCACAGGAATTATTCCATCCGCAATTTTTAGCTTGCATAGTTCTGTGGCTGTTATCTTTAGCTTCTCTGCTGCCTAAAACAACAGGTTATAGCATAAGTGAGTAATAACTAAGACAAATCCCCATCATAGGACACACCAAATGAATCAAATACCTTAGGAGCTGCTTGGGCAGACTTCCACAGTATTGCAGCACATGCTTCTGGGCTGTGCACAACAAATTGAACACTTGATTCAAAATACATGGAAAATTCATGGCAGGAGAGAGTAAAGTCGCCAAACTTAACATCTATAAAAAAAAGGGAAACTGTTATAGGGCAAGGAACTTGACTACTCCACAGTTCCAAATTCCAATGCCACAGAATGGCAGGAAATAATAGGTTAAATTTTTTGATCAATTATAAGAAGGATTTATCAAAGCAAATCGGTCCATTATATCATCAAGTACAATTTGTGAATGAAAGCTTATTTAATCTTGTTGTTACAAACCAAAGAAAGATGTGACAAAGACGAGAAGAAAGAACGGAAAGGTAAAACAATTCATCGTCAGATTGAAATCCAGCCCCATAAATATAGGAAATGTTATCAGCACTACTGTATTTTGATGAGGGCACTCCTCACTTTATTAAAAGTACGGTATGGCCCACACCATAGCCTGATCCAAACCGTCCATTAGATGGCCCACAGCCTAAATAGGTTGTGCCCCAAAAATTATTTCCATAGGTTGATCCTAACCCTCCGATCTATAGAGGGTTAGGATCAACCCTCTAATATTCAGATCGGAGGGTTGGGTTCAACCTATGGAAATGATTTTTGAGGCACAACCTATTTAGGCTGTGGCCCATCTAATGGACGGTTTGGATCATCTTATGGTGCTGGCCATACCATACTTTTAATAAAGTGAGGAGTGCCCTCATCAAAATACAGTAGTGATGATAGCATTTCCCTAAATATACTATGGTAAATCAAACTAATTACATGTTTGCCATTGATATCCTTATTAATGATGAGCCCCATCCTAGAAAAACAGACACAAGGGATGAGCTCATCATAATTACAAGTAATTTGTAATACTCCACCTCAAGCTACATCATAAATGTCATGCACATCCAACATGGAACAGATAAAATCAAATCAACTGGAGCTTATGGTTTTGATGAAAATACCAACTAACTAATATTGCGATTGAACGAATGGGCTGGTAGACAATTCGTTGCCAATCACTTTATCACAGACAAAATGACAGTTAGTCTCTCAATGTGTCTGGTCCTCTCATGAAAAGCTGGGTTATTTCTAAACCATGCTTTATTGCAGAAAAACAGAAATTACACTATAGAGAAACCAAGGACGAGATGTCAAGCTGCAAAAACAGAATAAAAACACCCTCCTTGTGGACCTTATTAAACAGAATCACTTCAGAGGGAACGCCCTTCCTAGCCTTAGCTACGATCTGTCTGTTCTTTCTTTTGACAGCATGTCGGCCATCACATTTGAGGATCATGGCTTGTGTTCAAGCCTCAGATCAATCACTATGTAAATCTAAAACTTCAAGGATAATGGGAGGTAGTTGTCATAGGCTGAAGGAACTCTGTTAAATATATATGTGTGTGTGTGTGTGTTGAAAAAAAAACCGACTTAATTGCACTTATCACTTAATATCTCCATAATATACTCGTGAGCCCTATTTTAAACACCTACAACTGAAAGAAACCATGTGATATCAAGGTTTTAAATTTCAGTTTCAGTTTCAGTTTTGGTCAGCACGGAAACCGAAACATTTCGGTCTCGGTTGGAAATTTCTTTGGAAATCTTGTAAAATCACGGACACGCACGGAAACACATGCAAATGATAAAATTTTAAGATGAAACTTCAAGAAATGCTAGAATAAGCACAAAAACATACTTAAAAACCATCACATAAGCAACAAAGCAAACTATAACGGCTTAATCACATCAAATACCTAGTGACATGCATTGTCGTACATGTCAAGAATAGAAGAGTCAATAAAGAAGTACAATATAATGAAGTATGAGAAAGTACAATGACCAGTCATCCCTCCAAGGACTATAACTTTATGTCAGTACCACAAAGAGTTACGATCTGGTATCGGTAACATGCCGATCTGACATCCCATGCATAAGATACGATTACTTTGTTGTGCAATCCAATGATGATGCTGCCTACCAAATATCATTATCTATATTAATGAAATGAAATGCCAAGTAAAATGACTTACAAAAAAAAAAAAACATTTCCCATTCCATGATTAGTTAGTCATCATTTGTATGATAAATAGGTTTTGAAATTTGTAATTTCTGTGACTTCATATTAAAATGAAAAGTGGGCTCACCTTCGATTCAGCTAAAGATGGGCCCACAGAGGATGTTGACAAAGATTAAAAAAAATCTTAAACGTTTTTCTACATTTGCAACTGGTAATCTCTAATCATTTCTATGATGCATAGGTTTTGAAATTTGAAATTCCCGTTAAGTTTAGATTCAAATGAAAAGTGAGTCCAGCTTCGATTCAGCTAGGGTGCGCCCACAAAGCATGTTGACAAAGACATAAAAAATCTTAAATGTTTTTCTACCTTTGTAATTGGTATTGGCACCACTATATGCACCATTTACATCCAAATGGCAATTTATCACTAAATGCAACAAATCAAATGTTGAAGAATCAAAGAAACACATTTTATGGAAAAAAATTCTATACTTTATGGGGTCTTCCAAAACAAATTTTCTAGCAAAAATGCTAAACTTTTGCCCAAAGCATGTTGACAAAGAAAAAAAAAATCTTAAAACATTTTTCTATCTTTCCATTTCATAAAAAAAAACATTTTTCTACCTTTGCAATTGGTAATCTCTAATCATTTCTATGATGCAAAGGTTTTGAAATTTGAAATTTCCGTTAAGTTTAGATTAAAATGAAAAGTGAGCCCAGCTTATAGGATGGGCACGCAAAGCATGTTGACAAAGACCAAAAAAAAATCTTAAATGTAGAAAACCTTTGCAGTTGGTATTGGCACCACTATTTGCACCATTAACATCCAAATGACAATTTATCACTAAATGCAACAAATCAAATGCTGAAGAATCAACGAAACACATTTTATGCAAAAAAATTGTATACTTTATGGGGTCTTCCAAAACAATTTTTTCTAGCAACAATCCTAAACATTTTAGGGTTTTAGGAAATTCCATGAAAAGCAGGAAAAACGTGTTTCTTCGATTTGCAGGGTTTTTTCAATTTACAACGGATTAGGGACGAATTTTTTGTTTTGTTTTGAGAGAAAAAAACAGTTTTATACGCTGTAAATGGGAACATCTTTCCATTTTTTTGTCATGTTGACCATTTCGGTAATTTCAATCAAATTTAAATAATTTGGTCGAAATTTCAACAGAAATAATGAAGTGGAACGAATCTATAGAGATTTCTTTTCAGTGGGGATGGAAACAAAAACATTTCGGTCATTTCAAGTCGGTTTCGGTGGAAATTTAAAGGCATGAGTGATATTGGAGAAAATGACCATGGTACACCTCCTATAACACAAGGGACTTAAAAGCCATCTAAAATATTAAAAATTAAAAAATGGGTCCTATGATAGTCTCTATCAAAACTCAATTGAAAGTGTTTTTCTTTTCTCGGCAGAGCTCGGATTGAGCTTAAGACCTCAAGGTTAAAGGGCAAAGCCTTGTTCAGTTGTGCTACATGCCCAAACCCACTTGATGAAATAGTTACTGTGAAAAAAATGAAAATTTGTATCCTTGTGTACAAGTTCAATCCAAATCTAAGTGGTCAACAAGAGAAAATGGGGTCTCGAGGACAAACAGTAAGATATATTTAAAAACTAATTTTAGGGTAGACTTTTATACTTTTAGAGGGAATAAATCTGTAAGACATAGAAACTAGATTTAAATCAGACTTCCTTTGCCTTCTCTCGATATGAAAGGATAATTGCTCAAGAAACTAAGACTTCATGATCACCATGTTCGAGAAAAAAGCCAAAGTTATGGGTGACCATGCATTGTACGAGAGACCAAGTGTGATGGAAATCCAAGTGCAAGTCACAAATTCAAAATCTAATATCACAAATTTGTACCTCCTAGTAACCATCAGTACTAGTACATATATCTAAGGCATGCATGCATTTGTTTGTCTTTTCATTCTCTTAAAGTTGATATTTTGAAAACGACCAAATTAACCCTTTTACTTTTACCAAATTTTCATTTAGATAAACAAAAGGAGAAAGAAAAATGTGGGATCAGATTTTGAGGTTTTTAGTTTTTACCAGAAAATGTTGGATCCAGTGTCTCTAAACTTGTTCCCCCATATGTATGGATGGATCCAGTGTCTCTACACTTGCTCCCCCGTATGTGTAGACGGCATTATCACATTTATTTGGCGAACTAAAGTTCAAGCAACGAAGACTCAAAGCCTGACAAAGAATGTCAGTGTTGACTTGGATTGAAAAAACGCCACATCATCCAACCCTTGACTAGAATAATGATCCAACCCTTGACTAGAATAATGTGATCAATCAACACGAAAAAGAACGGTCAAACCCAACAAAAAAAAATAGATCCACTTTTTACCCATTTGCAAACACCGTTTTGGTCAAGGTTTGAGCTCACTGCAAGCTTCCTAGTTGGACGGGAAACTCACTTCAGATCGCTTTGTAAGCTAAGTTCTTCTCGCTTCCCAAATGCTTCCAATGTATTTCCTCTTAGTTAAGAGCACAATTCCTATTAAGGTGATTTTTTCCCCTTTTCAATAATGTCAAAAGGAGTGCATTTAAAAGAAATGCATTTTAAAAAGTCACCTTAAGTTTCAAATAAAACATGTGGATCTATTTATAAAAACTTAACATTAAATCTACATGAATAAAACATGTGAAACTATAACTTCACTACTTGTAACCCTTACCCTATTTCCCTAACCTTCTATAACCTTACTTTTTCTATGCATTTCTAATGAGGCTTAGTACATGATTCATGCTGACTTTTAATGACAGCTCCTACACATTTCCTCTTTATTTTCTTCAAAGCTTTTTTGCTTCCTGCATTCGGCCACAAGGAGTATTTTTAGCGCATAAGCACATTTTGGTTGTGAAATAAGACAACCCAAACACCTTGGAACAAATTATGGCCGACTTGGAACATTTCATGTGTTCTTGACATCTTAAACATGCACTGCAAGGTCAAGATATTCCCTTAGAGCTTTGAAGGACTTGAGCATGCCCTTGTGGCATATAATCATCAACCCAACAAAGCATGAGGCGTCATCATATGAAGAGGATTCCATGCAAATACAAGGCATTCAGGAAATAGGTGCATCTGTGCACCGTATATCCATTACGTACTTTAATGCGAAGCACATTTCCTGATCAAGTTGAAATCTTAAAACCAAGGCCGACCTTAATCAATTTATCAGTGATACGGAAAAGCTGAACTCAAGATAGCCACCATGGCTGAGAAGCGAGCTGCATTTGTGTTGCATTAGGTTCCCGGAGGGGCACGCCATCATGAGGAGGGTGATCAGTGCTGAGTATGTTTTCCATTAGAATGAATCTGAGCGGTGATTTGATCTAGAATGAGGAAATCACATGAAATAATAATCGAAAAGGACTTTCATTGCTGCAATCACGCAAGCTAAGTCCTAGTCAAGTATGCAAATCAATAAATAACCTTATTTAGCAATTTTAACATCCCATTTCTAATGGTTTTCACAGGCTCCTATCAGATGGGATGGCAAAACTTATTTTTAACAAACTTTTATTAAGGGATGACGAATCATGGAAATTTATTCTTGAAACAACTTCTACAAGCATTCTAATTAATATTGGTGAGCAGAAGTAACTGTTCATTTTCAATTTCATTACAACAATTTCTACTGTTCTCCAAAATATCTAGTTTGCAAATTTGTATCCAGAAACAAGGCGCACAACAAGAGGTAAGAACAAATGTTTTGTTTTTTGAATGATAAAAGATTGATACACTTTTTTCTGTAAGAATTAAGAACAAATGTTTCCTGAAGTATATATCGCAATAGTGCCTCCAACTGATCCATAACTAGGATACAATATAATTATTAAGAATAAAAGACAAAACATAATTTGAAATCAGAGGTACATCATAATTTTGACATTTTCCCCAGAAAGCACTTAAATTACCACCATTCAAAAAAAGAAAAAAAAGCACTTAAATTCCCAATCTGATCAAGAAACTAAAAGCCTTAAGTAGAGGTTCTGGAACAAGAAAATTACATAAAAACAGGAACTGACTAAATCACCTGGCAACGTAAAAGACAGAATTTTCCATCATGAACAATTTATTGGCACAACCAATGGCAAGAGCCCCACCAGAACCACCCTCCCCAATTACAACAGTAACGATCGGAACTTTTAGGCCGAACATACTCCTAAGATTATGGGCTATTGCTTCACCCTGAAAGTAGTAAATGAGCACTGAACCAAGCATACGACAAATGCAATCCATACTACTGCATATTCAAGGTATATTTTACACACAGTTGACAACAGATAGGCCCTGTTCGTTTAAGATTATGACAACCGATTGTGAGTGCCTAACTTATTACGGGTCCCAAAATTACGCTTAAATGTGAGACCAATAATCGGTTTAGCAGTTACAATCGGTTGTCGTAATCATAAACAAACAAGGCCATAATAATAAGATACATACTTGACCAAGTTCCTCAGATTTCAGATCAGCAAATGCCCCAGGAGTGTCAATGAATGTAATGATGGGGAATCCATGATGATCAGCATACTCCATCATACGCAAAGCCTTACGATACCTGTGCAGAAGCCAATGCTTTTCAGTGAGCTTGGATTTCTATCTATCCAAACAAGAGAATTATGAATTATCCTTAATTGCACAAAGAGGGAGAAGGATTGGATGCAGGAATGTAGCTATGTCACAAATATCGGCGACAAATTCAATTTCTCGCGAGAAAATATGATATTTTGATTAAACGATAAAAATGTCTTAAACATCTTAAACTTCTCATTGGCTCTAAAAATATCTCAAACATCCTAAAACCTTCGACCTAACTCTAATTCTGAATTAAAGAAGTGTATATATTTGATATTTTATACTTGTAAATTAATTTATTTTTACTGTTTTTTCCCTGATATAAACCCGAAAAAATAAAAAATTTAAAATATCCCGAGATTTTCCCTTGCCGAAAATGATGTTTATGACATAGGAATGGAGAAGTGGCAGCTCTAAAAAAAATTCAAAGTGTGCCTATGATACATCTATATAAAACAACAGTAAAAGACAAAAACAGGATACTATGTTCAATCAAATATTTAATCAATTTAGTTACTGTCTTCAAAATATCCAGATCTAAATCTGAGAAAATATCAAAATACTACCTATAGAACAATATTAATAGAGTTGAAAGGAGGCTTATATTGAAAGGTGGCTGTCATGGAATTGTGGTAGTGCTAAGTTGGGGATTGGATCAAGAGAAGGTTCAGCTGCATAAATGGCGTTCTAGATAAAAGATTCCTTTTTTTATTTTTTATAAAGGTGACTTTATTTGCTTTATTGATAAGAATGCCAATACAGAGGGATGAAAGGGACAAGGTGTCCCCCAACACGAGTTATGCTGTACATATGGTAACTCTAGAGATACAAAATCATATTAAGCCTCGACCATGCTCCCCTGAGCTATGATGGAGCACGTCTCTTCCACATGGTTTATTATCTTTCCCTCTACAAAGTGCCTGCTAAAGTAGTCAAACGTTTAGAGAAGTTGCAGAGAGACTTCCTATGGGAAGGAAAAGAGGAGCAAAGCAGGCTGAAACATCTCTTGAAATGGAAAAAGGTATGTAGATTGAAGCTGCAAGGTGGGTTAGGAATATTGGTCGAATCAAGCTGAGAAATATTTCTCTTTTGGGAAAATGGCTCTGGCGACACGGTGAGGAAAAGGATGCTCTATAGCACAACATTATTGGCGACAAATATGGGAAGGGTTGGGGTGATTGGGAATGCAAGGATCCTAGTGCAGGTAAAGTTTCGGGTGCTTGGAAATCTATCTGAAAATCTAGAAATCACTTTGACCCTTGTGTTAGATTGTTAGTGGGTAAAGGGGAGAAAACTCGCTTTGGACAGATCTATGGCTAGGGAACTCTCCTCTTAGCCTGGCCTTTCCCGACCTTTATCGGTTAGCATCAAACAAAGAAGCTCGTGTCTGTGAGTATATGGACAAGAAAAGTAATGGTAGAGGGATAGATTGGATAATCAGACTCAGAAGGGATCTTAAGGAATATGAAATTACTCAGCTAGCCGATCTTTTATCTCTACTTGAGTCCCAATATTTCTCTGCGGCGTGTCAGGATCGTAGAATCTGGGCCTCGGACTCTTCAGTCCGATCATTTTTTCGCAAGTTGGTGTGTGATGATGCTCAGGATTCCAAGTTCTCCATCATTTGGCAATCATCGGTCCCACCCCGTGTCGCGGCCTTTGCTTGGGCAGTGGCTCATAAGCATATAAATACTTGTGATTGACTGAAGAGGCGTAATGTGTATCTTGCAAGCAAGTGTATTCTTTGCAAGAGGGAAGAAGAATCTTTAAACCAGGTCCTACTCCATTGCACATTTTCAGCAACTGTGTGGAGTTCAATTATTAGGGTTTTTTGGTTTCTCTTGGGCTTTTCCCAGATCAATCTCTAAAACCTTGTTGTTCTGGCCTAGTAGCCCTTTCGGTGAGTCAGGTCGATGCCTTTGAGCATGGATCCTTTTGCTATATTGTGGCACATTTGGCAAGAGAGAAGTTGAGAATTTTTGAAGATAAGGAAAAGGCCATCATGAGAATCATTTCAGAGATTAGGATTGATCTCATATCTTGGGTAATATCAGTCGGTTTACTAGCATCATACTCGGTTGGCGATATTTTGAAAAATTGCCAGGTGATCATTTGGAAGAAAAGAATCAGGAAGCACCCTTCTCCATCTTGGAAGCCGCCCATTGCTGGTTGGTTGAAGCTCAACTTTGACGGCAGCGCCAAAGGTAAACCGGGTCCTGCAAGGATCGGAAGGCTCATCCATGACGCTGAGGGCAATATAATATTCTCATTTTCCAGCCCGGCAGGAATATGCGAGTCTAACAAGGGGGAAGCAAGAGCATTATTGCATGGACTTAGATGGTATGTTATTCGCTGTCCCGGACCATTGTTAATGGAGGGAGACTCTTCCAATGTTATCTCTTGGGCGAGTGGAGAAGCCACGGGTCGTTGGAAACTTTCTAGCATCATTTCAGAAATTCGGGATTGTTGCAAGGTCATTCGCGCATCATTTTCGCATACTTATAGGTCTGGTAATGACAAGGCTGACGAAATAGCAAAGGCTGGTCTAGATTTTTTTTTTTTGTTTTTGAAAAATAAAGGCCGGTCTAGATAAAAAATTCATGTTGCTTAGCTTTGAGAAAATTACTTAATAACCAAGCATTAGGGTTTCTATTTTCTAGTACCACCTACAGACAATAAGTTCGGATTCTTGCTTCCCTATAAAATCAGGAAGAAAACAAAACATTATGAATCCAGCACCATGGTGAGATCTCTGAATGGGCACAGAACTACAAATACCAGTCATTTGACAATGCATTGCAAAGTCCTTGCATGTTGAAAGCATAGTTTTAAATTTTGACCGAAATACTGAAATTTCGGATTTCGGTTGAGACCGAAACCGAAATCGCCAAAATCCGAAATTTCCAAGTTCTTTCGGGAAAATTTCATTTTTTCAGGTTTTTTCCAAAATTTCGGTAAATTAATTAAATTTGCTTTTTTTTTTTACAGAATTTCGGCCGAAATTTCGGTTTCGGCTATGTCCGAAACCGAAACCGAAATTTAACTCCTTGGTTGAAAGACATTTCTAGAATCGGCTCATTCATTCATTCAAGGGACCAAGGAACATACCCATGTGGAGTTGGCATGCCAAAGTTGCGCTCAATGTTCTCCTTTGTGTTCCTACCTTTCTGATGGCCAATGAACAAGTAGCTTTTACCATCTATGCTCCCAATACCAGTCACAACTGCGGGATCATCATAACCTGCACGATCTCCGTGGAGCTCCACCCACTTCAAAATATAGAAAGCAAGTAGTCAGACGATTTTCTTTAAGTAGTCACCAATGTATATAAAATTCAACAAAGAGGTGCAAGGGTAAAACCAATTTATGATGTACCTTGTCTGTAATGTTCAAAACATGGTCAAGAAATGTTGGCCTGTTAGGATGTCGGGCAATACTCAAGCGTTGAATAGGACTCAGATGTGTATATAGATCTTTCAGAGCCTGAAAGCAACATTTGTAGCAAAGTTGGAGAATACAATTCCGCATAAATTTGGTACCAGCTTAGCGTGAAAGTTGATTAAACTATTAAAGAAACATGTGCGAAATTCAACAGCCACTAGTCAGCAAAGAATCTAGAAAATAAGCAGATTACAATATTAACAATTCTCATCCCTTCATGTGAAAAACAATGGACATTGCCAAAATAGAAAATAATAAATGGAAAAGGAAATCAATAAATTTACCATTAAAGAAAAAAGAAAATCGATAAACGGACATATAACAATTCACATCACTTAATGTGAAAAACATTGGATATTGCCAAAAAAGAAAATAATAAGGTATCCATAAACGGACACTTCGGTAAACACCAATGGGCGTTACAAAACACTGAACAATTAATAGACGGGAGCCATGTCCACGTCATTGGGAAAGAAATAACGGAAGAATCCTTCTTGAAATGAGCGACGGAAAATGACATTGCAATCGAACAAACCAAAAGCGAAGAAAAATATAGAACGAAGAAGGGAGAAAGGAGAGGCAAATCTTCAGAAACTGATTTATTTTCCTAATGACTTAACATAAGCAGTAACAACTTCTTTGCTCTTCACCCAATCCATTATTAAGTGATAGCCAACTTCAATATGTTTGGTCTTATCATGAAAAACAAGATTGCTTGCGATGAAGTTAGCTGCCAGATTTCTTTTTCTTTTTCTTTATTAGATGTCGTCGAACGGCCAAAGATACAAGATAGTTTCCTAATTATCACAATACATTCTTGTTTGTAATTGGTGGAGGGTACCACCTCAACCGTAGGAGTCGAGCTTGGGGATAAAGCTCGAAGTGGTGGTCAAGACACCGAATCAACCTTGCGGAGTGAAAGCTTGTAATCAAACTAACGGTTTGGACTTCACCCGTAAGAAGTCCAAGATAGTGGAAGCACGAAGAGGGGGAGATCTTCGTGAAAGTGGATGTAGGCCGGTATTGGGCCGAACCACTATAAAAATCTTGGTGCCATCTCTTAACTCTTTTTATTCTTCTTGCATCTTGATTTTTATCTTCTATAGAATCTGTTTTTGTTCTTTGCTTTAATTGTGAAATTATCCTTAAAAGAACACAAAAGTGTTTAACATCCCAACTCACCCCCCACCCTCTCCAGTTGCCACCTGGGCCAACAGTACCTCTGCCCCCCACCCTCTCCGATTGCCACCTGGGCCAACAGTACCTATGCAAAGAACCAGGTTTACCATTTTATACATAAACTACAAGTATTGTACATGTGTGCAGTGAAAAGAATAATAATCTTTATAAAGGGCAACGGAAATGATGTGCTAACGTTCGTAAGGAACTCACTAACTCAGGCACGATACTAATAGCATTCACAAATGCTGATTGGGAGAGGGGATTCTAACTATAAACAACTATTTCGAGGTATTGTATCTTCTTGGGGAGAAGTTTTTTGTATTGACAGTAGCAAAATTTCACGATCAATAGCAGAAAGAAAAGCATAAGGCTATGGAAATTCAACAGCTTAAGCAACTTCTGAGGGCCTTCAACAACCTACCCCTTTAGCTAGGTTGATAATCAAACTGCATTTTATGTCAGCTTTAATCGAATTTACAATGGGAGATCAAAATGCAACACGTAAATCATCAATTTTGCAGATGAAAAAAGATGATGCCAGGTTAAATAAAGCATCTCTGCATTATACTTACGGACAAGTTAAGGACATTCTCACTGAAATCCCAAGCAAGATTTCAATTCATAATAGGCATCTCTGCCTAAGGGGTGTATCAAAGAAATAGTTTGCCTTGTTTATCATTTTCTTTTCATTTTTTGTCTGCTTGCCTCGTCTACGTTGTTCATTACTTCACTTGCATTTTATTTCAGGGGAGCCTGTGAAAAGACCCTAAAGTTTATTGAGCATATACTTCAAAGGAGGAATATAACAATATAACACCACATGGATTTTTATCTCTTCTACTATAAAAATATTAACAGTAATAAAATAAAAAAGGATATATTTAGGAAAATTGCCTGATGATACTTGCTCTCCAAAGAACTAATTTGATCGCTGAAATCCAGGCCAGTTTCATCAGCCATTTTGCGCACCTGTAAAAAGGAATCAAGGGAAAAGCAGAATACCAAAGTCTCAGTAACAAAAGAGTAATCCTTAATAAAGTTTGAGCATGGTCACTTAATTCTGCCCAGTTCTAAGTTCCACTTAATCTAATAAAAACTGCTGCACCACGTATAAACCCAAAAAAAGCAACCTAAATGAGGGCTGTGATGCCCAAACAGATAATAGAACCATGTCAAATGCAAGCAATTGGCTTCAGTAAACAAAAGAATGAACGAGTAGAAGTCCAGTTACAAGACCATGGAAGTCGATCTAGAGAATTTGCATTTTGAGCAATTTACTTGCTAGACAATTCTTTGTTCTATTTGTACGGACATCGCGCGTCTGTGTGGTTGGTGGGGATGGGGATTGGGCATGCACACGATTTAGGTTCCATATCAACAACTGGAATGATTGTGGAGAACTTTGTTGCAGAAGTTGCAGAGAAGGCAGGGTTTATACAGACAATTTTCTTGAACCTGGTTAGCAGCCAAATTAGGTAATCAAGACATCCAAAATGATGCTTGGGTAACCACCATAACGTTAAAATTTGATGTCAATCGTAGGTGGAACACAGGTGATGCAGGTTTATGAGTCTTTTACATAACATAACAATCTTAATATGCTATTATCGGGGCCTGTTGAGTTTTGGAGGTTACAGAAGTGAAACCCAAAGCCTATCTACAACTATTGAGGTATAAACAATAGAGATTGGGGCACCATCATGGATTAAATGGGACTACAGTGGCCATTGTTGCCATCAGACGGACAAATCATGTTCCAAATCCTTCTTGAAGTCTTGGCTATGATATTGATGGGAATGCTCATTCCTTCTTAGAATTAATGTGTTTAGGATTTCCATATCCTTAGGGAAATTGGCAGCAGATCCGAAGGCATGAATGTGGCAAGAGAGGTAAAGCTAGCATAAATAGAATACAGTCCCTTAGCTTTGGTCAGTTGGGGTTGTCCCATGGCTCGAGTTTTTGTGTCATTTTGTAAATATCAGAAAGATAACAGTTCACATGGAATTTCACTTTCAAATGATAATTACAAGGTCAATGTGCCAAACAACCACTACTATAGAAGTATACTCACATCGATGATCTTCTTCTCCAAATTAACCAATGGCTTCTCAAAAGGAAGTGTCACAGGCTTTGGTTTCTGTGAGAGAGGTTTGAAATGAGACAGGTAACTCAAGTGCTCACTTTTGAGGTTTGGATCAATATCATCTGGCCATGGATAATCATGCTTCTTCCCCTTTTTTATCTTTGCAACAACACAGCTCCTACGCCCATATCTAACCCTAGATCGCTCAAGATCCTTCAACCAAACACCTCTAATCCCTTTCAATGAACTTCTAAGTAAATCAGTAGTAAAAAACTCCTTTCTGAAACCAATACGTGGTCCGGATGCAATATTCCGACGTTCTTCTCCTCCGCTGACTCCAACCGAAAGAGAGAGAGAACTCATCCCAAAACCTTAGCCTGTACCCAGATAGAGAAACTCTCTATGATGATGAATAACTGAATTTGAACTGCCTCATTCCTGCATATGAAATCATCCATGCGAGAAATACAATCAGAACTTATTAAAATCATGAAATATGCCAAATCAAGACCTCAATAACTCCATTAAAATGTGGTAAATTATCCAGAAAACCATCCAAAGAGAAGAAAAAGTCCAAACAATTCAAAACTTGACAAAAAAAAAAAAAAAGGGCTAATATGTGGAAGAGAGTGAATAATTCGAGCCTTTAAACTGATAACTCCAAATCATGAGCTTCAGAACAACATTCTTCACAGAAAGCTTAACGTACCTATGAATATTCAAGAGCAGTAGCTTTGAAAACAAAAAAAACAAAAACCATACTTTAGGATACATGGATTTTATAATCCTGGATTGTAAAATCTTGGATTTTACAAGCTAAAAATGGATTTTATAAGCTAAAACCTGGAGTTTACAATCCTGAAAATGTACGTTCCAGGTTTTCACTTATAAAATTCAGGTTTTAGCTGGTAAAATCCAGGATTTCACAATCCTGCATTATAAAATCCTTATATCCAAGCGACCCATAAAAAATTCTGGAAATCCAAAATTCCAAATGTTCAAAACCAGGAGTTTAAAATGACAAGTTCCTTCAACTGGATGTTCACTCGCAACGTACCTTATTTTAACATCACATATTTTAAAATCACAAACCTAAGCGCAAAATTCCTGCACAGATTATGTCCTGTACTAAGAAAATTCAAGAGCAATAGCTTTAAAAAAAAAAAAACCATTCTTACACTAAGGCCCTGTTTGGATTGCGGGGGGTTTTTCTGAAAAGTTTGGAAAGGAAAAAATATTTGTAAAAGTTCCTACATTTTTTTTACAACGAAAAAGATAATTTGAACCAACCCTATTCAATGTTTACATAGAGTGACCTTCAATTTAAGATAATATTCCTCTAAATAAACCCTAAGCAAATCATTTCCCTCTAAATCGAGAAAGGAAAAGAAAAATCCTAAAAAAAGAAAATTCTATTAGAAATATTTTCCTTGCAATCCAAACAGGACCTAAATATTTCTGAAAATCCAAATGTTCAAAAACAGGAGCTTAACGTACCTAATTTTACATCACAAACCTAAGCACAACATTCCTGCACAGATTATTTCCTGAATATACGAGTACCAGAATATTTCACGAATCTCTGAATTTCTAAGGCTCTAGAGCAAAAATAAAATAAAAAATAGCAATATAAACGCAAAAACAGTGGCAAACAACGTAAACATCGCGATTCTTGGATTTTATAAGCTAAAACTGCGAGTTTATAAGCTAAAACCTGGATTTTACAGTCCTGAAAATGTACAATCCAGGTTTTAGCTTATAAAATCCAGGTTTTAGCTTGTAAAATCCAGGATCTCCCAGTCCTGAATATACGAGTACCAGAAAGAAGAATCGTGTACGGACACTCATCACACGAGGATTTGTTCATGAATCTCTGAATTTCTAAAGATCTAGAGCAAAAAAATAGCAATATAAACGCAAAAAAAAGAAAGAGAACAACACCGTAAAACGTAACGATTCTATGAAAATCCACGATTCGGAGCATGATTCAACAATCAAAACTCAATAAAAGTGAGAAAACCATAGAATTACATGGATTCGACAATCTAAACTCAATAACATTGTCAGTTACCTCAAGAACATGAGATTCTGCTCTTATCTGTGAACAAAATAGGGAAACACATTTCTGAATTTTAAAAATTACGCTTTCGAGCTCGAAATTAGGGTTTCGCCTTCAGAGAGAGAGAGAGAGAGAGAGAGATGCAGAGGAAGAAATGAAGAGCGATGTTATGCAGAAAGCTGGAAGGAATAAAACGTTCGCCAAATGAAAAGGGCAATGATAAATTCGCACCCTTGTAAAGGACCGTATGTGGCAGACTTTACCGCTTTTTAACGTCAACCTCATGTTCAAGGGCTGCGAATTATCCTACAAGGGTGCGAATTTATCATAGCCGAATCAAAAAGGTGAATCTCCCAAATAAATGGGTATGTTTGGTGGGCCGCGAGACCTCCTTAAATTTGTGGTACTTCCGCAATATCCAACGTACACGTGTATTTAGATGGGGATTGAAGCAGGTCGGCCCCACAGCTACTGCTCAAAAATACACCTAATGGATGATCTTAACCGTCCAAATTTGTAGGCATAAAATGTGTGATCAAACACTAAAAAACGAGAAACTGCTAAAAATACATGTCATTGTTAGCATTTCTTCTTAACAGTCACCATTGGGGCCCGAATTGTTCCGTGTGGAGATGATCGGATCCGTTGATCCAAGCGAGAAAGATAATTCTAAGGTTGCAAATTCGGGGTTGACCCAACCACCCGACCCGAAATTAACCCGGGTCGGGTTTAGAAATCATGGGTCTTGGGTTGGGTAGGGTTTTTTAGGTTGAAAAAGCCGACCCAATCTTGATTCGGATCGGGTTTATAGTAAAAAAAAAGAACCCAAAACCCGACCTGATTCTTATGGGTGTACTATGACTTTCTTAAATATCTCTCGAATAAAATGGCAAAATATTTTCCAATATATTGATATAATTGTTTTCCCTATCACGTTTCTGATGTAGAAAAATAGTTTCCTTCCTAAATTTATACACTTGATGGTATAAATATAGAGACTTTCGGCGTGAAAATTTGTTATTTTCTACAATATTTGAATTTAGCCATTATTCTACACTAAATAATAAAAACCCAAACAAACCCGACCCGAGATAATTTCTCAGGTAGGATAGTGTTATGGAACACCCGACCTGCCCGACCTGAGTTGCAACCCTAGATAATTCCAATGCAGTTCCATTGGCCCCACCTTTATTAGATGATCATAGCTCATAGATCTCAAAATAATAATAATAATAATAATAATAAAGCTTTATTTTTGTAGGTCCTAATCATCGTGGATCACCTCTTGATGATCCACTAGATCAATGATTCAAATCATAAGGGTATATCCCATGTGGGACCCAATTTTGGTCACAAAAGTGTGGTGAATCGGGCTATTGATTTGGTGGGCCACCATGTTGATTGGCCGAAGCCCAGCAAAAATTATGATGTCCAAGTTATATTAACCGTTAGATCTTGACCTACAATCATTGGATGAGAAATTAGGAAGATTGTGGGCTATATTTCTAAATCAAGTGATCAACGGGCACGATCATTCCAATTTTTTAACACACTCATTGGATGAGAAATTAGGATCATCCGACGGTTGTGGTTTTTGGATTGTGAACCATACTTCTTGATCAAGTGATCAACGGGCATGATCTTTCCATTTTTTTAACAGGTGGACTTGTCTGTATGCCTCAATAGGGCTAATAACCCTCTACTCCTGTATGTATGTATGTATGTAAATGATGGTCGGATCTTATCCTTAGGCTTAGTCAATAGAGATAATGATGGGAATTGAATATAGAAAGAAGATGTGATGGGTGTCTGGTGGTTTGGGAGGCCAACAAATCCTCAACTAAGTAGTTAAACCAGGAATAATGGGAGGGTTTCATTTTATATTTGAAAGCGATAGGAAGACACGCTTGTGTCAAGGTCAGTCCGAACAGCCCTTCTGATACTACCATATCTACAAACATATGAATATATGATACGTTTGTAATTTTATAAAAAGTTAAAAGGCACGTTTGGCTGCCAGGAATTTGCTTCTTTGTAAACCAAACACACAAAGTAACAATATTTGAATGAAAATTTGAATTCTTTCCTTCTATAGGATGATCCAAACCCTCCGACCTATGGAGGAAATGCATATTAAGGAAACCTCTATAGATCGGAGGGCTAGGATCATCCTGTGGATATGATTTTTCGGGCACAACCTATTTACGTTGTGTTCCATCACACGGACGGTTTGGATCATCCCATCACGTGGTCCGTACAGTACTTTTTGAAAAAGTACAGGACTATAAGGGCTTACACCATATAAAATCTCATCTTAATAAAAGTAAATTATATTTACCAGCATAAAGCCTAACAACCTTCTAGCACTTCAAATATTGAAAATAGGTATAACAAGGAAGACAAGAAGGAAGAAACCATGCAGAAGCATATCAACCCTTATCTTTTAGCAGGTTACATGGTAGCATAAACAACAACCAATAATGTTACATATTTCCACATACAAACCATTAACACTTCTCTTGCATCTTACATTAGTTTTCATAGATAAGCCATTGATGAGGAAGACAGGACACACATATACCATACACCTAGATTGGCCTCAAGACAAACCAATTGTTGTTTTCTCTAAGCTAATCCCTAAAACATAAATTGCTCATACTAATACAAGTGAATAGAAACTCAAACTGGATCAAACAGTTTATAACACATGGAGACAGGGTATAAAAACCAAATAGACTTACTATTCAGATAATAAAGTTGAGATGCATTAGCTTCTGTCATGTGAAAGTAACACTTCTACCTGCAAAACTTGAGATCCAATTTTAACTGATGGGTTGATCTTAAAGAATTCAGCTTCACTCGTTCATTTCGGTATCTCCGGATTCAAGCATTGATCATGTTGAACTGGAACCTGGATAGCTGCTGTGGGATGGTGGAGATAACCGGTCCATATCTCTGCGTTAAATGACATTTCAGGCAAGACTGTATCATGCTAATGTTGTTCGAAACTATGTTGCAAATAGAAGAGAAAATAAATCTTGGAAAGGTTTTTTTTTTCTGAAATGGAAAGGTTAGTGAAGATGAGTTTGAAACTTATGCGGATTGAGTAGGAAAGTGGTTGAATGTTCTAGAAATCAATGAGTCAAATGATTAAGGAATTATATAGGCACAAAAAGGCAAAAGCACAAGTGAGGCCCACCAGTTAGGTGATCCAAACAATTCATTTGGTGGACTCTATAATGGATGGGTCACAAACCAGGTCTCCAACAATGGACAATCCTGTCTGACTTGCTGAGATTTTTGAACTGCATCTTTTCATTTTTTTTTTCTATTAATCTTTAGGAGCCATCCATTTTACACCCTACAACATGAATGGTTAGGAACTTAGGATCACCCTGTGGAAATGATTCTTAGGGCATGGCCTATCTACCGTGGGGTCCAACATATAGATTGTCTGAATCATTAAAAAAAGTCGACCCCCCCCCCAACCCAAAAAAAAAAAAAAACAAACCCCACCTCCTCCAAAGAAAAACACCAAACCTTGTACCTGACCTGGTTTCCCCTAAAAACTAGGGCTGATCACCATATTTCTTTTCCTAAATGATCAAATGTCAACTTTGGAAACCTTTCAAAATGAAAGTAGGCACACAATCAACCTAGATCACTTCCCAAGAACTGAGAATAAACTACTTTCTTCTAAAACTTGGAGAGAAATAAAATGGTATTTGCCTCTGCAAATGAGATAAGAGGGAAAAAATTGTATCAGACCTGAACATTATCGTAGAGTTCAAATAAGGGAACCGCAAGCAGCTTCAAGTTTTTTGGTACTGCAAAATACTCCCTTTCAGACAGGTGAACAAGGAAAAGCTTTTTACACTCCTGTCAAAAAAAAAAAATCCCGGGTTCAGTACAGTTTGGAAATGCCTGCATGAAAAACAGTGATGGGGTTTTACCATTGATATACTTTTCACCTTGGGTTTAGTGATATGAGGTGGGCAGTAAGGGTACATTGTTGTCTCAAAGTTCGGCCTCCACCAAATAGCTACACACTCTCCAATCTGCAACACATTCCGACATGTGAATGAGAATAGATTTCTTCCCCCTAAGAAAATAAAATCAATATTGTTTTTTGAAAATTAACTTTATTAAATATCCAAGAGTCAATATAAAACGGGGACAAGATGTCCCCTACATCCAGAGAGAGATAAAATCCCTACACCCAGTGGGCAGATTAAGCTCCTAATAAAGCATAAATGTGAGGATAATCAGATTACCCCAGCTCCAACCCCACTTCCAGCCACCACCGGATATTGCCGAATAGTCATCATCTCCACCGAAAATAAAATCAATATCATTCTCAACTCAACTCAACTATGCGATTCTCCCAAACTAGTTGGGAAATAAAATCAATATTCTGGTTGAATTGATAGGCTTATCTTCAGGAATGACATGTTTTAATTTTTTTTTAATACTCAACTCAACTAAGCCTTTGTCCCAAACTAGTTGCGGTCGGCTAATGAATCCTTTAGAAAATTTTCATGAAGAAGGTGAAAGGATCTACCCGGCTCAAATTGACTACGTCTAATCCTGACACTAGTTGGGTTCGTCTACATGGATCATTTTCTTTCATTCTATCCTATCCAAGGTCATGTTCTCTGTTATGTTCCTAGCCCTCAAGTCTTTCATCACTGTTTCTACCCAAGTTGTTTTCAGTCTGCCCCTACCTCTTTTTACTCCATCAACTTGGCACGAGTCACTTCTTCTAACCGGAGCATCCAAAGGCCTACGTTGGATATGCCCAAACCATCTTAAGCGGTGTTGTCTCATCTTCTCCTCAATTGGTGCCAACCCCACCTTTTTACGGATGTCTTCATTTTTAATTCGATCTAACCTTGTGCGGCCGCACATCCATCTAAGTTCTTGGTGGCCCAACATTCTGAGCCGTACAACATAGCTGGACTCACAGCTGTCTTATAAAACTTTCCCTTCGACTTCGTAGGTATTTTACGATCGCACAGAACTCTTGAAGCATGCTTCTGCTTCCACTTCAACCAAACTGCTCTTATTCTGTGGTTAACGTCCTCTTCAATCTCTCCTTCCTTATGTAGGATTGAACCAAGATAGCGAAATATCTCTCTCTTAGGTAACTCCTGTCCTGTCATATTTAGTACATCCTCGCCCCGCCTCGCCTCCTTACATTACTAAAGTTGCACTCCATATACTATGTCTTAGTCCTGCTTAGTCTAAAACCTTTTTTTATTTTTTTAATGATAAAATAAAATCAATATCATTAAAAAAAAATCAATACATGTCATTCCTGAAGATAAGCCTATCAATTCAACCAGAACTCTGCTGTGAATAGAAAATTTATTATGTTGGAAACTCTGCCACATGGATAGTTTAGAGAACTTATTAACTTACATCATGCTACAGAGAACTTATTGTGTTGGAAACTATGCCACATGGATTCTTCTGAACGGGTTAAGTACCCGTGTCAGACATGACTTGCATCATACTTTAGAGAATTTATTATGCTGGAAACTGTGTCACATGGATTCTTCTGAATGGGCGGAGCACCCATGTCGGAAATGTGTCAAATTTCGACACTCCATGGATGCTATTCGACCTTTCGGGATCTCTTTTTATCTACTATTTTCGGCATACTATTAACACAAATATACAGTTACCACAGCTTTGGAGTTTTATCCATCCTAATAGTAAGCATTTTATATGTAAATAAAACATAAGATTAACTAAACGTATTAAAATTCCCAATAGGGATTTGATAGGGACCATCGCAGAAGGCATTTTGCGGAACGGCTGTTGCAGGAGGGAGCAGCCACGTAGGCTCACTTTTCAACAGATTTTTGTCTTATTCAAGAGGTGGCTGCTCCCTCCTGCAACAGCCGTTCCGCGAAATGCCTTCTGCGATGGTCCCTAGCAAATCCCTTCCCAATATATTACTGAATCCATGAATTCTTTTTTTTTTTGAATGATTTGCTATAACTATATTATTATGCAAAATTACTAGAGAAATAATTAAATATATTGCTGAATCCATGAATTCTTTTTCTCGAGGTTAGCCGAGTTAGACACTTGAGATCATGTTCGATTCCGATACTCGAGCTTATTCCCCATGCAGCATAGGCCGTAAACTTGCATCAACACAAGCACACACGCATGTACAAATATAAGGGAAACAATAACACCAACCCTAGGAAGTAAAAAGGTAAAAGAGGTGAATCACTCTAGGAAACAATACCTGCCAATCTGGCTGAAGAGAAGTTGAATTGGCTGCAAGCTTGCTAGACAATTTGCGTTTCAAGCCCTCGATTTCTGCAAAGTTAGCCAATTAGGGTAAAAATTTGGTAGATAATGGAAGTCTCAACAACATAAATCACATCGAATGGGTCATGCATTTCAAATTCATAAGCAAACAAGACACCACACCATTCTCTCCAGGTTTCAAACGTCCACCAGGAAGTTTGCAGAAGGTATTCCCTATTTGCAGAAGAAGTATATGTGGATGGTTATGCTCCTGCACCTGCAAAGTCAGACCCCGTTTTGTCAGAACGAGAAAGAAAGAAAATTAAAATGCCCACATAAAAAAAAGAGAAGTTATATGGTGACCAGCCCTGTTATTTCTAAAATTATTGGCAGGTATTACCTGTTCCATTATCCGAACCATTTATTTTTTTGGTCTACAATATGAATAAGGCAACCCCAAAAATCCTCCCCATTAGAGGATCCTAACCTTCAAATTTGTATTGTTTGTAAAGCGGACGGTTCAGAAAGGAAAAAAACAATGATGCATAAATCTCCGCAAATCAAAGGGATAGGAGCAATGTTGCATGATTCTTTGCTCCCCTATGCCGAATCCGTGTCGACACATCTCCGCATCCGAATCGGACATGGATTCATGTGGGACACACCCGGATTCTTGTCGTAGCCGTGTCCCGCACGAATCCCGTTTCTTTCGGGTAAATCCGATTCATTGTTGTCTCTTTTGAAATGTGAATCCTGTATATTTTCCCTTTAAACATATTTTCTTAACCTTTTTTTATATGAAAGCACAACCCGTACTCTTTTAATAAAAACCCTAGCGCCTTGACTTTCGAACATCGACTCCCTTCCTCCTTCAACTCTCTTAATACAAAACTCGCCTCTACCCTCTACCCTCAAATTTTTCATAAATATATATATATACGCCCCACCCCGACCCCCCACCCCCCCCCCCCCCCCCCCCGCGCGCGCGCACACACACACACACACATATATATATATAAATTTCAAATTTTGAAAAAAATATTTTATTTAAAATTACCGAATCCGAATCCTACTTTTGGGGGTTTGCCGAATCCGACACCTCGAATCCGTGTCGGATCCCGACACGCGAATCCGAATCCATGCAACACTGGATAGGAGAGATTTTTGGTACGTGGCCCCCATCAACTACATGGCCTAACAGATAAATGGTTTGGATCACCAAGCAGCTGGATCCTGCTTACACCTTTTGCCAGCAGTGTTTTTCCTATGAACAATAATACCCTATGGACATCATATAACTCTTCCCCTATAATTAAACATGTAGGTAGGAAGGTTGCTCATGTCTTAGTTATTTCCAACCAAAACAAATCCTGGAAGACTGTCATTTAAATTCCATAGAAAAGAGGGATATCCATCCAACAACAGTCAAATAAACTGGAGGATGCCAGACCCAAAAGGGAAGAGGCTACAAAATTCTATCTAATTGCTGCCATGACCGGGTTTAGAGCTAGGTTGAGATCTAGGTAATGAAATAGGGTTCAGATTGAAAGTTTCAAAGGGAAATATTCGAGTTGAGACTGGTAAAGGGTAATTATATAAGGGTCAAGGTGAGAGAAAAAGGTGTCAGGCTTAAGGTTTGGGACTTAGGATTTAGAATACAAGGGACCAGTCAAATGGCTTAAGTTAGGTTTTAACAAGATTAGAGATGATTCAGTTTCAACCATTCAAAAAAAAAAAAAAAAGCGTAGAGATGAAGATAGTGGAATGCAGTGGCCAAGTGGTATAGGAGGGAGTAAGAGAGATTACATTTAGTAAAGAAGAACAGGAGGTTAAGTCACTAACAGAATAGGAAACAAAATAAAAATCACAGATAAATAAAATACCTTTAATTGTGAATAAAGAGAAGACACTAGAATCCCGCTAGTGACTTGTTTCAGCATCACACCTAGATGGTGGTCTCACTACCCCACAGCTGCAAGTTTGCTTGTGCAATAGCTTTCTAAAATTGTCATTAATTTTTATGCCCAAGAGAGAAGCATTGCATACCAAACAACAGCGTCACGCCTCCCCTATCATCTCTCCCAGCTTGAAAAGACTCGACCATATAGAGTAAATAGAGTAGTGATGGTCATAGACATCAGGATTATATGCTGGAATTTTTTATTTTTTTTTGAATGGTAACAAGATTTCATTAAAGAAGAACAGAGACCGAGAAGGTCCCTGGAAATACATTGCTCAGCATACAATTCAAGAATGATCAAATAGCTAGGGAGGGAGGGAGTCAAAGAGCTCAATACTCTCTCTGGAAACCCCTTCTCTAGCTAACCTATTCGCCCCACCATTTGCCGATCGCCTAACATAAGATAATGGTGGTCGCCAACTCCATCAAACACGATACTTCTAATAACCACTACTTCTAGTAGACACAATATCATCATCAAGCACATCTTCTACAACTTCTTTAACCATAAGCCTGCTCATCACTCACTGTAGCACTATTGGATCCATGATAAAGAGATCCTTCGCACTGAAAACATGACTAATACCCATGTCACCATGTAGATCCAAGACATAAACATTAGCACCTATGTTTGGGTGCCTTATTTTAATGCTTTACCCGGGATTTTAGTCAGTTTTGGGGGTGCCACGTCAGGCAAATACTTTGTTTGGTTGCTAAACCGAATTCAAAACCCCGAACAACTAAATGCTCTGTCGGGTGACGGAAGGCCCATGTGACATCCTTATCCTCTACTCACAAAAACACCCAAAAAAAGAGAGATTCTGAACGTAAACATCGGTAATTTACCATATCTTTCTCAGCTGCATCTCCCTAGAAAAGCCTCACCCGGCCACGGAAAAACCCAGAAAAAGGCTCCAAACAGAGGGTGTGTTTGGTTGTACAAAAGCCAGGATGGCTTTATGGGTTTTGCTTGGCATTTGGGTGTCACATTGGTAAAACTCTTTGTTTGGTTGCCAATATAGCACTGAAATCCCTGGAGACTACTTGGGATGTCTCCTGGTTAATTGTATGTCTGCTTGTGTGTCACCCTTGTCTCCTCCCTATGAAATCCAAGCCAAAAACTATCAAAGGTGGAATTTTGCTTGGATTTCTTGGAAATGATGCTCTCTCTCTCTCTCTCTCTCTCTCTCTCTCTCTCTCTCTCTCTCTCTCTCTCTCTCTCTCTCTCTATATATATATATATATATATATATATATATATATATATATATATCAGTAAAGGGTTTCGGCGCTCGAGCACAGAAACAGGGGGTGATCCTAACCATTCATTGGAAGGCCCCATCATGCATGGGGGGCCTACCAAAAATCAGCTCCATTGGATTTGTGGGGCTAAAAATGGACAGATACTGTTTGTCCACAAATCTGTCCATTTTTTGCCCCACAAATGGACACCCTAAGGTGATCCAATGGAGCTGATTTTTGGTGGACACCCTACCCATGAAAGGACCCATCAAATGAATGCTTTGGATCCCACCCAAAATGTGGCCCCACCCTGTTTCTATGCTCGAGCGCAGATACCCTCTCTCTCTCTCTCTCTCTCTCTCTCTCTCTCTCTATATATATATATATATATATATATATATATATAGGTAAATGACACCCCTACCACTACTCTACGAGGTTGACAACCAACCACTACTTACCACTATTCTACAAGGCAAGTTCCAGGTAAATCCAATTCTTGCCCCCTCCCTGTTGACTGCTTACACCACTAACCTATGAGGTAAAATACTTGTAAGTAACCAAGGAAATCGTTCCGGTCTAATATGCACCATCACAACATCCCCTTCCCGAAATTCAGTAAACATGAGGTGCAAATCAGCCCTAGCCTTATAAGACTCATTGTTTAAGGTTGTCTGCCTTGTAAATTCATCATGCAATTGTCGTATGTGCTTAAAAAAAATCTTCTGCTGCAGCACTAGGTCTAGAACCAAGTCAGCAGGTTTCTTTGGTTGCATGCTGACAACATTCTCAAAGGAGCTCCTATAAGTATACTGATTGGTTGACTCAACCTTTACAAGTAAATTCACTCATGGGCACAACTGATCCAACTGTAACATGCTCACCAAACAATCAACATAGCAAATCCCACAAACTACCATTCACCACTATCAGTCTGATGATGGAATGCATTAGAATATTATAGCCATAGTTTAAAATGTCGATCAAAACGTCAGTTTCAGCCTACATCTGTCAACATTGGTTCGCATTAAAATGAAATGCTTTGGAAGCAAAATCTGTATTGCTCTGTTTGGTTGCTTGAAGTTGGCTGGGAGATTAGGAGGAGAAGAAGTCAAAGGGAATTAGACAAGCATGGAAGATGGGGAGAAGATTAGAGGAAGAGTAGTAAGTAGTGTTTGGTTCCGCGGCAACCCGCGAGAAGATTAGGAGAAGATGTAGGGGTGTCCTTAACAAAATAGAGGATGGAAGAGAGAGAAAGAGAGAGAAAATAATAAGACAAGAATCTTGGCCTAATCTTCTCCCCAAATTCCACCAAAATGGAGAAAGATGGAGAGAAGATTAGAGGGGGAAACATTGTTGCCACGTAGGAAAAAAGCTAATAATGATGTCTCGAAGTTGTCAGGAGGTCAAAGGGAGTTTGGGCAACCAAACATGCTTTGGGTAGATATTGGGAAGATCAGCAGCATTTGAAACGCTGCTAATCTTCCCAACTTTGGCAACCAAACAGAACATATAGAATCTTAACCAGAACTTTAGTTGACATTGGCAGATTTCGGTAGCATTCGAACTAAGATGCTAACCACCCCCCCCCCCCCCCCCCCCCCCCCCAACACACACACACACATATCTTGTTTCTTGAATTAAAATGCAAATACATCAACAAATTGTTGATTGGATGCATTTGAACGTTGATTAGTGCATGACAATACGAATCTCATGGATTTTGAGTTTTGAAATATGGAAAAAATATGTTTATATCATATATGAGTTAGCTTTATTTATTTTTATTTGAAATGAAGCTTCCAATTTTGTTTATGAGATCTTGCTTGATCTACCGATCAACGGAGAGGGATTTTATTTTTATATCAAAAATTAATAATTTGATTAAAATTTTGGGAAAATGATCAAAAAATGCGACTTTAACTGAAATTATGAAAAAAGAGGGTCTGTTTTCTAAATTATGAGAAAGGGGTGAAACGGATCCCAAGGCATTTTTTAAGACAAGAATGCCCTTCACTTTATGTTTACCCCTACCATCGTTATTTTCTCTTTTACTTTGTTTTTTTCACCGTTTTTCAAATGGAAGTCTCCCTCTCGATGAAATCACGCCCTCTCGCCGGAAATCAAGGACCCTCTCGGCCGAAATCATCTCCCTCTCAACGGAAATCTTGTTCCTTTCGCTGGAAATCATCTCCCACTCAACGGAAATCGTGTCTCGACGGTATTTTGTTCAGCTTTTCATTTAGGGTTTTCGTTTTTTTGGTTTCCTCAACATTTGGATCTCAAACCCTTGGAACCAGTATTGCCCTCTCTGAACCTCTAACAGTTGGGTCTAAAACCCTTGGAAGCAAAATCGGATAGGGTTTCATTTGGTTTGTAGGTTTTCAGTGGTTCCAAATGGTTGAAGGGTTTGTAGAAAGAGTGGTTCAAGGATTCAAGGGTTTTAACTGTGATTCAAGGGTTATAAAACCATTATTTTTAACAGTTTAGAACCCTTGGAACCCCTAATTGTGGGTCCAAGATTTCTAACAGTGGTTGCAAGTGTTCTAACAGTGGTTCTAAGGGTTCTAACTGAGGTTCCATTTTTCTTATATGTTTTGAAATTTTTAAGAGTTGAGAACCCCTGAAACCACTAATTGTAGTTCCCACGAATCTTGAAACCATAATTACTGGTTCGAAGGAGCTAATTGTTGTTCCTTTCATCTACGGTGGATATGCAAAGAGTTTTTGTCTTATCTACGGTGGATCTTGTTCAATTCTTATTGTGAAGCACAAAGACAACCAACTTAAATGGGTTTTTGAGCCTCGGTATAGAATGTTGCTATAGAAAGTTGCTGGAATCCATCAGCTGCACAAATCAAATTTACTGGGATATATATTCATCGAATTGTTCCAATTTCTATATATATATATATATATATATATATATATATAGAGAGAGAGAGAGAGAGAGAGAGAGAGAGACTCGAATTTTCATCTCGTTGTTAAAAGAAAAACTACAAGTCATGTCAAGAAAAAGTAAATAATCTCAAGAAATCAAATGCAGCTTCCAAACATGATAAGAGTTGAAACACAAGCAAAAGATGCACAGAGATGGTAAATACCAACCAATAGAATTGCTTCCACACTTGTCCTCATTCCTTCTTTCATATAGCTGAGTATCAACATCAACAAAAACTTATCAGCATCTGTAACATGTAATGTAAACTTAAGAAGACTAAGGCTTTAAAAAATTATGCTCAAATATCCAAAATGTATTAAAAGAACAAAAAGAGAAAAGTCAATCCACTGCAGGTCATAAACTCTCATCACTTCCAAAAAATTTTAGACAGACTGAAAATTCACATATTTGCTGTATTCAATGCTTTTAAAGGCAGAATGTCGGGGCGCACCCTCCTAGGAGGCAAGGCTTGATGTTTAAAAAGTTTCTAATATTTTATATTAGAAAAAGTTTTGCTTCAATTTCAAGCATAAATCATCATTCCAAGTTTCAAGCATAAATCAAAAATCCAAACCAGCATTATAGAAAAGTACATACTACACATAGTAACAATCAATACACACCACAGCCATGCATATAGCACAAGATGCAAGTAAATCAATAACTACAGAGAATGAAGAATAGAAAATAAAAACTTCAACCATCTGCAACATCTAAAAATAATGTTCATGTCTAAAATTTAGATCATAACAAGCCAATATGCTATAACAATGAATCCTTTTTTTTTTTAATGGCGACAACGAGTTTTATTTTGTGTTAGTGCCATAAGCTTGCAAATACGACTCATAACATCATCAGTTAGCAACTTCTATTTTTCATGGCCAAGGGTAAAGATGTCAGAATAAGAGTTATTTTGGAATGTACCAGTTCTGTCCAAAATTATTTAAAAAAAGTATCGCAGGGCATTTCCAGATATATTACTCAAAAGAATCGACGCAATACACCTAGTCGGTTGGAATTGAGAAAATCCTGTCCTTATTGTTACAAGCGTACGATTCATGGGGAGATAAAGAAATAGATCGAAGAGAATAGAATGTTTGGTCCACCCTTCCAAGGAACAGTATGAATTACATACAGAGAGATAGACATATAACAAAAAGGAGAAAAGACCAATTGTATACTCGTTGATCGGGGGACCATCCAAGATGATATGAAGAATCAAGGGATTAAGAAGATCTGGCCCATTGTTGATGTTAAAAAAGCTTTATTTGGTTTTTAGAGTGTTATTTAACTATTATTAAGTTAAAGCGGTTAGTAGAGTCTTTTCCCATCAAAATCACTTCGGTTCTTTGAGTTATGGGTATTTTGAATAGGACTTACATGTATTACAAAAATTTTAAGTGGGGATAGTCTTTAAGTCATTAGAGGGTACTTTAGTCCAAGTGTTAGGTTTTTGTTTTAGGATTTAGAACTTTCTAGTTATCTTCTTTTCTTATATGCATTGTGAGACTTAAAGCCATTGATGATGCTATGATGGAATGAGTACATATTTCAAGTTGTTTTCCTCCCATGTGTGGATGTGAGGTTTGTTCTTCCAGGTGCAATACCTTGATCCCCTTGCTGCGATGCCTAGGGTTCCTCTAGTGTGAATTCTCAGGATTGCTAGTGTGATTCTATCATAATCTTCTTCTTTGGCGACAAGCCAAAAAACTCTCGATTGGATGCCTCGAGATAAGTATCTTGTTTCTTCGTTACTTCCGGTCTATATTTCTCCTATCTTCTCCTTTTTTGTTTCTTCCAAAAACCAATCTACTCGGGAACCAAAAATATTACCCATCCCACCTCAACCTAAACCCTGCGCCCACCTTATCTCACCCAAAATCCCGAAACACATATTTTCCAAGCATTAAAAGCTCAACATAACCCCACACTCACCGTATCCATACCGAAATTCTGAAACCATTCTCCCTAAAAAGAAATTCTCCCTTCCCCAAGAAGCCTTAATCCTAACCACCGAAATCCGAAATTGATCTCGGGACCGAGACCGAAATTTTACGAAATCCGAAATTTCAGATTTCAAGGATTTCGGCAGAAATTTCGTTAAATTGGTTTTTTTTCAAAAATATAAAATTTTTCTGGAATTTCTGCTGAAATAACCGAAATATTAAAATAATACTTTTTTTAACCGGATTTCGGCTGAAATTTAAATCCATGATCCTAACTCAAATCAACCACGTGCCCCCCTAATCTTGCCAAAACCCTACCTATATTATCAAAGGTGGATGGATTGGCTATGCATCACTCGTTTTCTACAAAGTCCACATCCAAACAATAGATATCAACAAAGAAATGACTTGCAAACAATGTTACATGGATTCCTAAGATGGTGCAACCGGGTACTTGTTGCATTGTGGTTTACTTACAGTTGAAAAAGTTGTTTCCATTCCTCTTTCCATTATACATATTTAACATATGGTACATAGCTCTGATGATTTATCATGTTTATGATAATGTTTTATTTGCATGCTTGATCCACCTGTAATAGTGAATTGGTGCTTGCTGGGCATTTGCTCATTCCGTACTTTTTGTTATCATGTCGACACCCACAACCGATGAATCCACGAGTCAAAACTCGTCACGATTCAACACTTCCATATTTGAGTTGTTTGGGACACTGTTGGGAGTGTATTTACAGGGTATGTCTGAAAAGGTAATGCAGAGGAGTTCGGTTGTCTGGCGAGTGGGAAGAGGCGATCTCTGAGGCGAAAAAAAAGGCGACTTCTTACGCTCCCTCCCTAGGGTTTCCGCCTAGGGAGGGAGGCGGTCTCTCTCTCTCTCTCTCTCTCTCTCTCTCTCTCTCTCTCTCTCTCTCTCTCGTTTCCCCCTCTCTCTCTATTTTTGGAATCTCGCCCTCTCGTCTCTCCCCATTGCTGCTTTTTTTAGTCTCACCCTCTCTTTCCCGTCTCTCCCATTGTCGACAAAAGATGAGCCGTGGAGGCCGTGGATTATCGGATCTGGAGGCCATGGGGGATCTGCGAGGTTGTGGATCGCCGGACTTCACAATGGGGTTGTTGGGTTTGACCGTATGAGGCTGTGGTCTTCGGAATCAAGATCGTGCGTGGTGGCCTGAGAACGGGTGTGATGGCCGGTGGCAATGGAGGTGGCCGGATTCTTAATGACGATGATGGTGGCTGAGACTCCCCCGCGAAGATGAATTTTGTGGAGATGTAAAAGGGATTGGAGGTGGTGACCATGGAGAAGGAGGTGGTCGTCGGTGGAGAGGATAACCCGCCGGGTTTTGGTGGTGGTATGAGGTGGAGGCCGCCAGAGATCCGACGGTGTTGTTGGGTGGTCGACTATCGTGCACGGTTAGGGGCGCACAATAGCTCTGGGCCTTCGAGCGGGATTTTTGAAAATTGAATTCATAATGTGGTGGAGAAATTTGTGTGACGTGGCAGGTCACGATCTTGACTTGGTGGGCCCCACAATATGGCACTTATTGTTGAATTCGTTACAATTGAGGCTATTGGGTAATGGGCTTTTCTTTTGGGCCAAGGAGAATGCTCCTGGGCAATTCATACTATGTAAATCTGGTGGGACTACTGGTCCCCATTGTAAATTTTGCTAGTATGAATATATTTGTCAATTTAAAAAAAAAAAAACTCGTCACAATTCAATACTTTCATATTTGAGTTGTTTGGGGCACCGTTGGGACTAATTAGAGGGTATGTCTGAAAAGCAAAACCACATCCTTCTTATATTATCTAAAACCTAACCTTAGCTTTTATATTCCTAAAAACTCTAACCCTGCCATGCTAGCAGATCCTTCCAAACATTGTCATAAAGCTTTGGATCTTACAAGAAAAAGGGACATCCTTTTTTATTGAAAATGACAAAGACTTGTTTTCTTCTTTTTTGTTTGCTTTGCTATAGCTTCCAACAACTTCTACAAAAGTTTTCCAATTAAATTATAATGCCAAACGCAATGTCCTACATATCAAAGAATTCAAGGAAGAAGAATAAAGAATGAGGCAAGGAGAAAAAAGGGGATGACTTCTATGCAAAGTCGCAAAATCTGCCCGAACTTTAGATGACTATAGCAGGCCCGATGTTGGAGCATTTGAGTTGAAACGTGGGGAGGTGGATCATCATCAAGTCAACTACCTGTGGTTCGAATTTGGTGCAAAATGGGCCATGCTTGCTATTGTTTTAGTGGCTAGAAAAGGATTTGTTAGCTAGTGACAGCTAATAGGGGCAGATTTGTCATTATCTTTTAAATAACTTACGGGTGGCACTTTAGAAATTTTATTTTCTTTATTTGCACGAAAATTTTGGTGGAGGAGGGTCTTAAACCGAGGGCTTTCATTTATAAGAGAAAGAAAGAGAGAAAAGGGGACTTTTAACTATTGCTTTATTTTCTATTGAGAATATTAGAGTTTCCCTTCTACTTCATCTTATTTGTGGATTCATTGCTTGCTATCTTTTGTCCTTCTTGATACTAGCATACAGCACTTGATATCACAGCCTATTTGGCCGGTGACTTTTGTGGGTCATGGCAGGTAAAGGAGGAAATAATCCACCAAACTAGCAAAGACTTTGTGAATCGAGAGAAGTTTTAATCGTTGCAGCAATTGATTGGGAAACGTTGCCAAACGATTGGAGCAAACGAGAATCTATGAGACCAACGATGCAATTGGAAACCAAGGTGATGCTCTAGTCGTCCGACATGTTAACCTCACTCCTAAGTTGACAAAGGAGATTTGGCAACAAAATAATATCTTCTAAACAAGGTGCAATACAAGTGAGAAGCTTTGCAAAGTAATAGTTGATTACAGAAATTGTGAGAATCTAGCCTTACAAGAAACCACTCATAAAACCTTTGTGTATAGGTTGGTTCAATGAGGGTAATGAATCCAAGGTTTTAAATTTCGGTTTCGGTATCCATTTCGGATCCCACCGAAATCCGAAATTTGGTATTTTGTCTCAAAATTTCGGACCGAATTTCCGAAATTTTATCACATTTTTTATTTTTTTTAAATGGCATTTTGTCAAAATTTCAGACCGAAATTTCGAATTTTGTGAAATTTCGAATTTCGGTTTCAGTCCCCGCCGAAATTTGAAATTTCAGATTTCGGCTGAAATTTAAAACCATGAATGAATCTAAGGCGGGTCATCGATGCTTAGATTCATTTTCAATTGGATGTTAAGGAAGAAAAATGTCGTATAGTTTAGGCAAATAGTACTACAACAAAAAATGAAATGTACAGGTCAAAAAATAATTTTGTACTGGTCTGTTTCATTGCTTTCCATCCATTTCAGTCGGTTTCCAATGAAATAAGGCAAAACGCCCTGTTTCATCCAAAATTGTATTTTTTAAATGATGGTTCCCCCCCCCCCCCCCCCCCCGGTTTTATCCTTATTTTTGGCCCGTCTTATAGATATTTTAAGAGCATTTTATGTCTTTTTAGTTTTTACCCCTCAAACATATGGGAGAGTTAAAAACACATGAAATTTTCACTACATCTATAATTCCCAAAACACCCCCAGATAATCAAGATATTTGCACAATATGTTTCTTAATTTTTGTGTCTTCTACTTCCAAAGCATTCTACACGACAATGAAGAGTTTTTTCTAACCATTTTTTTTTAATTCTAATTATTATTATTTTTTCCCAGTAGTAGCGTCTTTTCCGAAACAAAACACCAAAACAAATGAAACGGCAAAATGTCCCGTTCCATTGACTAAAACGAAACTGCGAACGAAACGAAATTGACAACTAAGTAGAGATAAAGTTTGGTGTACTGTACTGAATACTAAAGGTTGCCATTTATTGTCGGGTCGGCCTTGGCAATATGACCAAAAACCATACATGATGGGGAGGACATCTACACCTACAAGGATGGTAACAAGGTTGTTATTGCCGCCATGAGAGATGAGGGGAGTTTCCCGAGTCTGCTAAGGAGGAGGGACGATAACATAACTTCTTTGTGGTCAATGAACGAATCAGGAACTCTATGAATGGATGGTTATGCCTTTTGGTTTCTCAAACGCACCAAGTATTTTTATGCATTTTATATATCAAGCACTCAATCCATTCATTGGAAGATTTGTGGTGGTTTATTTCGATGACATACTAGTGTACAGCATTGACAAAAAGGCTCACATGTGGCATCTACATAAAGTATTGGAAAATTTATGGAAGAGAGTTGTAAGCTAATCTACAAAAGTGTGATTTCATGACAGATCAGTTATTTTTTGGGGGTATATGCTGTGTTGAAAGCATCCAAGTTGATGAGAACAAGGTAGAAACTATCCGGGACTGGCCTATACCATGCATGAGTTGTGCACAACTTGTATGGTTTGACAATATTCTATACGCAGTTCATCCGAGATTTTAGCAGCATCGTTGCACCAGTCACTATATGCATGAAATAAACAATTTTGACCGCCCGGCCAAAGGAGGAGGATAAGGCTTTCAAAATAACTAAAGTATGTGTAAGACTCCAATGTTAGTGTTATCAAGCTTTGAGAAGCTATTCGAAGTGGAGCGTGATGCATCCAGAGTGGGTGCAGGAGCAGTTTTAAGCCATAAGGGAAGGCCCATATCATTTGTCACTGAGTTTAATGATTCAAGTTTGAAACCCTAATCCTCCGCAGCCTCAAAATAAATACCAAACCCCCCGTCTTCCTATTCGAGAACCATATCTCATTGCAGAGCCCTTTTCACCTGTGACGAAGAATTTTACGCCACTGTCCAAGCTCTTCGACATTGGAGGCACTAACTTATATAAGGGTGTTTGAGTTTTATTCAGATCACGAACGACGAATCCTTTAAGCATATCAATGATCAATTCTGGCTTAACTTAAGACGTGCCAAGTGGATTTCTTATCTACAAGGGTCCTTATTTCTCCTCAATTATAAATTTGGAGTGTCAAATAAGGTCACAGATGCTCTTATTAGGACCACATCGATCGATACCATGTCCATCAAAAGTTCCACTATGGACCATCTCCAAGAATTGTATGATGAAGATGATTATTTCAAAGAGGTTTGGTGATTGCAAGAAGGGGCAGTGAGGTGACTATTTTTTCTTTCTTTTTTTGGATGATAAGGTGACTATGTTATACAAGACAATTTTTTTCTTTTTCTTTTGTTCCGAGAAGAAGTCAGGACAAAAGAAAGCAACAACAAGAAACGGCCAAGCAAAAGAGAAGAAAAAATAACAACAAAGACCAACAAGGATCCTCAGGGAGGAAGAAAATCAAATTTAGTCAGTCAACTCATCTATCTCACAATAACTAGATCTGATATTATCTATACCATGCATATACTCAACCAATTTATGCACCGGTCACGATAGCCTCACAATGATACATTCATTCATCTTTTATGGTACCTCAAAGGCTCTCCTAGACAAGGGTTTCTCCTCTCCTCATTTATTTCTCTCCTACTCAATGGCTACTATGATTCTGATTGGGCGAGTCGCCCAATGACCGTCACTTTATTAGCATTTCCCGCTCTTCATCTGAAGCGGAATACCAGGCCATGGACATGCTTCATGTGAGCTCACATGGCTCAAATACTTACTAATCTGAGTATTCTGCATCCTCAACCCATTCTATTATACGGAAAAATTCAATCCGGTCTCATCCGTATTCCGTACTACCTATCTTTATACTTGTCAACAATTGGCTGATTTGTTCACTAAACCTTTTGGGAGAAAGACTGTTCAAGATTTTTATTTGAAAAGTTGGGTGTTATTGATATCCACACACCTATGATTTGTGGACACGGACACAGAGTGTCGGACACGGCAAACTCTCAAAATTTAGAAACGGGGACACGGCTAAAATAGAAAGTACATATAATCATGATTTGTGGACAATGACTCGTGTGCCGAGTTTCTACACAGATACGAGGTATTTGACATGAGACCCCTAAAAATCTAGAAATAGTGGCGCACTCAAACACGTATATACATATAAAGTTACTAACACTAGCAGTACATTTAAAAGTGTCTAAAGGAGTGTCGGACACGACACGTGTGTCAGCAATAAATTCAAAGTGTCCGCTAAATCATAGCCACACACCCACTTGAGGGGGTATTGGCATATCAAACGAGCTCCAACTAACTAAATACGCAATTGAACGAATAAGTAACACTTTCATTTTTGGTCTGCTGCATATAAGAGCCACTCCTATTATGTGATTTATTATTTATGTCAATCAATCCCTTTCATTATGTTATTTATCATTGCTAGAAATGTCCATCAATCCCTTCCATTATAGGATTTATTATTTCTGTAAATGGCCATTCATATTACATATCTCATTATATCTTCATCAGTAGCAGCCATCTTCGGCTTACACAATAGGATGATCCAAACCGTCCATTTGATGGGCCACAATGTAAAAATAGGGTGTGCCCAAAAAATCATCTCCATAGGTACTGCATATATCGGAGGGTTGGGATCATCCTATGGAAATGGTTTTTTGGGCACAGCCTATTTACATTGCGGCCCATCAAATGGACGGTTTGGATCATCCTATTGTGTAAGGGATCATCCTATGGAAATGGTTTTTTGGGCACAGCCTATTTACATAGCAGCCCATCAAATAGACAGTTTGGATCATCCTATTCTGTAATCCCTACAGTACTTGTTGAAAAATACTAGACCATAGTTGCCGGAAACTCCTTGGGCGGGTGGGAAACCCGTTTCCCCTAAAATGCGTTTCTCGCGGTTGGGAAACTCATTTCTCCTAAAATGAGGGAAACACGTTTTGGAAACGTTTCGAAAATATGATACAAAATTGGAGAAATATTTCTGAAAGACATGGGAAACATATGGAATTTATGTAAATAATGTGCAAAAGCGTGATAACCGTATGCAACACTCGTAAAATGCATATGAAACGTGTAGGAAACATGTGTGGGACTTACGAAAATCATTTTGGAAAAACCACATCATTTCCTAAGACGTTTCGCGTACGATTTTCTATTGTTTCACATTTCTTGTTTCCTTATATATTTTTTTCATGCGTTTCCCGTTTCCGTTTCCGTTTCCGTTTCGCGTTTCGTTCCCGAATTCGTTTCCCACACTGGTAACTATGTACTAGACTATACAGGCTTACACCATATAAAATCTCTCTTGGGTGAATGTAATACGTGAAAATACAGAGTTCCATGCCTTCAATATTCCTGGATTTCTTCACAGATAATACTATAAAAAAAAAAAGGAGAAACAATTGAAGGAGAAAAAAAACCCCTACTTAAGGACTGATAAGATCAAAGAAACAAAAAACCCTAAGTTAGTTTTTCAGAAGAAGAAGAGATCACCTCTAAATCAATGGTTTACGAAATCTAGGGTTTTGTGTACTATAAAATTGTAAACTCTTTCTTATTTGGTTATAACTTACTTGACTTTCATTCGAGCGAGACGATCTGCAACGGAAGTGTCTTTCTCCATTTTGGGTTCCTTCGTCCCAAAGGTGTAGCTCGACAGAGGGTACGCATTTACCACTGGTGAGGTTGTCACCATCTCTCTTGAAGAAGAAGAAGAGGCAGAAATAATTCTCGGGTGGGTATTTATAGTGAATGGTGAATTCCCAAAACATCCCTTTGAATGTTATGAATTAACAGTGGGACCATCGATAATGACTGCAATCCACCACTGCCTCTGTTTGGATAAGAGGAAGTACTCGTAGATTAGTGGTACACGAGGAGACAAACATTTGATCTACCTGGGATTTATCTCGTAGAATAGTGATAAGTAGTGATTGGTTGCCAACCTTGTCCAGCAGTGTGGGAAAGGGTTCTATTACCAGAGAAATTATATGATGCCTGACCCTTAGGCTCTGTTCACTTGTTTTCCCGGGAAAAGAAAAGAAAATGTTTCCCCGGAATCTAGCGTGGCATTAGGAAAAGAAATTCAGGGAATCTGTGCAGGAAAAGGTTTTCCTAGACTATTTCTGGACTGTTCACTTGCGCAGGAAAAGGTTTACAGGGAAACTGCTTGTCCTTCTTTTTGCACTAGTTTTCTAGGGAAACGAAATCCGTGTGTTTTTGGTTGGAAATGAAATCCCTAAAGGGGGGATGGGCTTTTCCATGTCATTTTTTGACTTATTGTAGAAATTCCACATGTGTCATTCTATTTTCACTGGAAAGCAAGTGAACACCAGAATTTTGTCTTGTCAAGGTAGGGATGTAAACGAGCCGAGCCGAGCTGAGCTTGGCAGGCTCGGCTCGGCTCGGCTCTTTAAGCTCAAAAGCTCGGCTCGGCTCGGTCAGGCTCGGCCAGGCTCGCGAGCCTTACCGAGCTCAGGTTATATTACGTTCACACCCCTCATCTTCCCTGGACAACCCTATCTAGTGTAATTTGACTACTTTTTTTACACTATGGGGGGTGATCCAAGTAACAAATGGGGTTCCGAAAATGAAGTGACATATTTTGCCTCTCCCTTTCACTCCCTAGACAACCCTTTTAGTGTGTGTGTGTGTATATATATATATATATATATATATATATATATATATATATATATATATATATATTAAATATATTAAATTCTTAACAAGCCGAGCCTGGCCTAAATTGGGCTCGGCTCGGCTCGGATCGTTAAGGATTTGAGCCGAGCTCGAGCGAGCTTCCGAGCCCGAGCCAAAATTGACACCCTTATTTCAAGGTCTTGTCAAGGAAAAAAGAGGTTGTTTTCCATGGATTTGCTTTCCAGGGAACGCAAGTGAACAGAGCCTTAAGGAATAAGGGGGGGAGAGAGAGAAAACTCCCCGCCCTTGATTTCCGATCCAACAAAAAGTAAAAAAAGGTGGCTTTTGCTGGATCGGAAATCAAGACTGGAGATGTTCTCTCTCCGGTCGGGCACCATATAAATTCTCCTATTACCAATATAGAAAGAAATGAGAGAGAACAAAATTTTCCAAGCCAAATTCCTCCTTCTTTGGGAAATTTGGCTTGCAAAGTACGAGGAGGGGACATCGATGCCACGTGGCCAGACATACAATTATTGCTTTTAATACTTGTTTGATTATCTCCAGGGGAATGGGCTTTTCTATGTCATTTTTTGACTTATTGTAGAAATTCCACATGTGTAATTCTATTTTCACTAGAAAGCAAGTGACCACCAGAATTTTGTCTTGTCAAGGTCTTGTCAAGGAAAAAAGAGGCTGTTTTCCAGAGATTTGCTTTCCAGGGAACGCAAGTGAACAGAGCCTTAAGGAATAAGGGCGAGAGAGGAGAGAGAGAGAGAGAGAGAGAGAGAGAGAGAGAGAGAGAGAGAGAGAGAGAGAGAACTCCCCGCCCTTGATTTCCGATCCAGCAAAAAGTCAAAAAGGTGGCTTTTGCTGGATCGGAAATCAAGGCTGGAGATGTTCTCTCTCCGCCCTTGTTTTTTGAGGGTCGGGCACCATATAAATTCTCCTATTACCAATATAGAAAGAAATGAGAGAGAACAAAATTTTCCAAGCCAAATTCCTCCTTCTTTGGGAAATTTGGCTTGCAAAGTACAAGGAGGGGACATCAATGTCACGTGGCCAGACATGCAATTATTGCTTTTAATACTTGTTTGATTATCTCCAGGGAGTTCGATGCTTAATTGGCAACCAAACACCATAAAGTTACCAAAATACTATACGGATACACCATAAGACGATCCAAACTGTCCATTTGATGGGCCACAACGTAAATAGATTACGCCCAAAAAAGGGTAATGATAAATGCGCCCCTTTTCATCACATGAGAGACCCAACTGCAGTGTACGTGGCAATCAAATTTGTTGAATCCTTCTGACATGAAGTACATCAGCCCCTTTGCAGTCATTGTGATACACTGTTGCTAGGTGTCTCAAGTGATGAAAAGGGGCGCATTTATCATTTCTCCCAAAAAATATGCCCATAAGATGATTCTAGAGCATGATTTTTTGGGCATAATCTATTTACGTTATGGCCCATCAAATGGATATTTTGGATCATCCTATGGTGTAAGCCGTATAGTACTTTTTGAAGAATAATGGTCTATACGAGGTTACACCATATAAAATCTCTCGCAATATAGTTTTTACTTCGTATTGCAAATAGGAAGACCCGCCTAGTAAGTCCTGAGGATGATTTCCCTTTCGCCGCGCATTGATATTTTGGTGGACAATACCGCTGTACATGTTGTCTTGACTTTTATGGATGGGTTCTAAGAGTACAATCAGATGAAGATGGCACTAGAGGACATGATTAAGACAGCATTCACAACCTAGTGGGGAGCCCGACCTATTCGGTTCATTTTCTAAATCTTGAATTCCATACAGCTAAAACAAGTGAATTCTCAAAACAAAGCAGAATCACTCTAAACAATTCTATCCTACTCGTTTTGCCGCACCAGAAGTTAGAGAATGAGAAATATATGAAAGAACTTTTTGAAATTACGGGATTGCGCCTCTAGCTGCTTCGATCATGTATTCAGGTCGTACCTACTAAAAATAAAAAATAAAAATGGAGAATGAGAAATATTGAAGAACGCGATCTAATTATATCTACCTAATTGTATGATTGTATATTGGTAAATTTAAACAACAAGAATAAATGATACATCCCGAGGCGGAAGTGATATATATATATATATATATATATATATATATATATATATATATATATATATATATATATATATATTTGCCTCTTTTTTCCGTGGGCGGGCCAGCCCCTCTGGTCTATTTATGACTACCCTTTAAACAGTGGTCCAAGGAAGCAAAAAGGGCAAATATATCACTTCCCTTTCATTGTTCTTGCACGTATAATTTGTCATTTAATATTAACGGCAAATAATTTTGTTGTCCCATGTTTTTATAGGCTGTCGATCGGATAACTAGGGTTATCCAAATAAAAGCAGATTATGTCTCGAGAGTCCAAGGTGGGGCCTTTTAAATGGATGGTCTAGATCTATAAAGGGTTAGGATCAACCCTCTTACATTCAGTCCCTCTACAGATCAGAGGGTTAGGATCAGCCTATGTAATTGATTTTTGGGGCACAACCTATTTATGTTGGGGCCCATCTAATGGACGGTTTGGATCATCCTATGGTGCTGTCCGTACCGTACTTTTAATAAAGTGAGGAGTGCGATCATCAAAATACAGTAGTGCTGATAACATTTCCCTCTTTTTTTTCCACTCCATAAACACCCAAAAAAGTAACTTACAAAAAAAAATGATGATGCAAGAATCAAACAAAACCAATTCATTTTTGTTGTTTTTTTCCCACTCCATAAACATGCAAAACGGGGAAAAAATTGGCTTCCATCACATAATAAAATCATAGTGAACACTCTGATGTAGATATTCCACTGCAGGGATAGGGATAGAATGTCTGTTTCATAGTTACCAGATTGGGAAAAGAATACGGGTAAAAGAAAAAAATAAAGTGGAAATGAGAAATGGGAAACTATAGAAAAACGCATTTGAAGCGCATTGAGAAACGTGCTGAGAAATGAGAGGGAAACGGTTGGAAATACACAAAGGAATTGTGAGTGAAAGATTCATGCATTTAATTGTAGTGAGGACGGTGGACAAAGCCAAGAGGGTGGGAAAATGAGAGGGAAACAGGAGTGAAACGTTTCCCGCAATTTCCCCCGTGTTTCCCGAGCATTTTCCGCACATTTCCAAAACGTTTCCTCTATTTTTAATAGGCCTTTTGTTTCCGTTTCGGAAACGCGTTTCCCACCTTCCGATGAAGTTCCCGGCTACTATGGTTTGTTCATACTTTAGAAAGGTAGAGCTTCTTGAGCTGTAGAATGCGCCCCTCTCTCTCTTCTCATCATGAACCAAAAAAATCAATCATTTACTTACCAAATTCTACGTCAGATTTAACAAAGATATAATACACCCTAAAGAAAAATCATATCACAATCAGATCAATATCGCACAGTGAAGTGAAAATTAGTTAATCCCACCACCTTGTGAATCCTTGGGTGCACTTGGCTACCTTCCAGAAAAGTGGGTTTTCCTGTTTTCCCTCATCTTAAAATCCGAAAACCAGAAGACACATGTTTGATAGGTAGAATCAAACAAAACCAAGAATCATCTTTGTTTGTTTTCTCTGCTCCAGAAACACCCAAACCATCCCCCCCCCCCCCCCCCCCCCCACACACAAAAATAAAAAAAAAAAAAAAAAAATGTTTCCATTGCAAAATAAATTCATAGTAAACACTCAATCTAGATGTTCAACACCTTTAGAGATACAATGACTGTTCGTACTTTCGAAACACAGGACCCCAACAACTGAGGAGAAGTGTGTCAGTTTATATTGATTCCAATGGCTAACCATGAGATATGATTATTAACAAGTTGGCGAAGGAATTTCAGTTTTTTTTTCATTTCAATACCTCAACTTTAATAAAAATACATGTATCATAAATTAATAGGATTCTCTACCAAGGTCGAGGACTCACCTAAAAACTCTGACCTTAATTGCATCAGCAGCCTTCCCAGATAATTTAGACCTTCTCCTTCCCGACCACCGCCCCAGAAGAGATCATGCGGTGAAGCTTCAACGAGAACAGAACCCGCAGTTGAAAGTAGCATAGAATTCAAATGAGGGTATATGGAAAACTTGCACTTTAGAGCCTTGTACATAAGATTGATCTTGATTTTGTTCCAGTCCGGCCGTACCTGTACCCAAATATTCAATTAAGTTTGATTTAACTAGTGAGCATAAAATCTTCAGTTCTGCAACAAAATAGAAGAAAAGCAGTTAATATTTCAAAGAATGAAATGCTAATGACCAATTCAAAAATAATTCAATGGGTCATTGATAAGAAAAAGGTGATTTGGTGGCATACACCTTCCTGCTTTTAGTGATGAATATGAAATAAAAATGGGCAAGAAAATCGCCCTACCATATCCCTCGAGCGTTAAGATATACTAACATGAGAGCATTAGTGTCCCTGGAGAATGGTTTTTAATTTTTTCTATTCTGAATGATTCTACTTCACTGGCCTGAATTTTCACAATGTTTCTTATAATGTATAGCCAGGCCAGAAAACCAGCCAAGTTCAAGCTTCATACTGGCATCAAAGTGTACTTAGATCCACAAAAAACAAGACATACAAATATGGGCATCAATAGACGACGATTTGTGTTGGCACCAATTGTGAACCCTCTCTCACTATTGGTGAAACTGATAACTGTCTAATATAATTGATCAAATAGTGATAAGTAGCAGGCCCCACTAGATCCCACCACTTCCCAAGGTTGATGGGAACTTGATAAGGACAACAAATAGAAAGTTTCACTACTAAAAATATACAAACGTAAGTCATCCTCAGTGCCTTAAAAACTTCCTTCACTTGTGTTACCGTTTCGGCAAGTTAAAATAGTAGTTAGTGTTTCTAATAGGACTTGAAAAGTTTTTTTTTTTTTTTTTTTTTTTAAAAAAAAAAAGGTATAATAAATAAAGCCAAAAGGAACAAGCTTATATGAAGTCCCAAAAAATCATGGGCCCGGAATTGGTAGAGAGACCAAATGTGTTCATTTAGTGCCATACCAGACCAGGGTGTCGCATCTGCATTGTCCTTCCCATGCGTGCTGCTTCCTCTGGACTCTTTGCAGCCTTTATTTGTTCAACACAGTCTCTCGCCAGGGGATCATTTACCCCCACAAACTTGTGGGCCTGCAAAAAAAAAAAAAGGTAGACGCTCTTCAGCATTTTCTCCCGAGGTAGCATCAGGAAATTGGACTACAAAAATATTAAAAGATGCTACATGGAACATCTGAATTTTAAACATCCAAAATTATTAGAAGAATATCGGTGCAACGATTAGGTAGCAGAAATCAGAGAAATAACCTGATAATAATGTTCCACAGTCGGCCATGTTAGATAATCACCATTTTCATCAGGTATGCGCAGAGGATGAGGAGAGAAATTTGAAAATGCTCCATAGGGGTCCCACGTCTTATAAAAGAATATGATGCTTGCCTCGTAAGGAGTAACAGTGGGATCAATGGCTGAAATTTCATCCACTGATGGGATTACAGGTGATAAGTCTGGAATGGGATGAAGATATCCACTAATAAGCATGTCTGGCCCAATCTGCAATCCCTTGTCAAAAAGTCAAGAGGAAATAACAGGCTCCGAGACATAGAGACTCAAATTATATGGTGGATTTATCACAACTTGTATTGTGGGAGATCCTGTTTTCAAGTTCAAGAGAGACTATGCCAGACACAGAGGAGCACCATAGTAAAGGGGAAGTGATATAGCTGCCCCTTTTGATTACTTGGGACACCTAGCAGCAGTGTACATGGCAATCAGCCCCATTTAATACTTCTGACGTGAAGTACATCAGCCCCTCTGCAATCAATGATACACTGCTGCTGGGTGTCCCAAGTAATCAAAAGGGGCGGATTTATCACTTTCCTAGTAAAGAAGTGTAAATTGTTTAAGACTGATGCAAAAACTGAAACAACAGATGCTGTACGACAATAGTTTCATAAGGTGTGACAGAAAGAGGTTTGATTATTAGATGTCCATGTCATGGTTTTAGATTTTGGCCAAAATTTTGGTCAAAATTTCGGATTTCGGCCGGGACCGACACCGAAAGTACATATATATGAAATTCTCGCCGAAATTTACAAGATTTCCACCGAAATTGCCGAAAATTCCACCGAAATTTTGTAAAATACTGAAATTGTTTTCCAAAATTTTACATGATTTCATCTGAAATTCCTGTTTTGGTTGTGGCCGAAACCAACATTTAAATCCATGGTCCTTGTTACATGGATTCTTTTGCATGGGCTAAGTACCCGTGGCAGACACATGTCGGCTCCAATACAGAAGGATTCGCCCGGAGACTTTTAGAGTTTTTTGATATGTGTTTTTGCCCAGGATACTACTCCCACAACTCTACAATTACCGTATGTTTGGAGTTTTATCCGTCCTAATAGTAAGTTTTCTAAATGGAGATGATACATCATATTTACTTAACCTATTAAAATTTAACATATATTACTTATTTAACCTATTAAAATTTAACATATATTACTTATTACGACCACGTTATTACGTAAAAGAATTAAATTTGAGAACTGATAAAATTATTTTGGCAAATCTACAAATCTTTCTTTTTGAGATTTGCAAAATCCGACACTCTAATACCCGTGTCGGATTCCGACACCCATATATAGTTAGATGCTTTAGTAAATAGAAATCAAAGAAGTTCTAATCGTGATGAAAGAAAACGGCGTCCTTTTGAGAAAATTCTTGAGCAGAAAGTACTGAAGATCTTTTTTTATGGTACAGTACTAAAGAACTTGGACATACAAAAACGTAAAAACTGGGATAAGTTTACTCCAAGTATCATATTAGTTGGAAAGGATTCCCCAATACCTTCCAATGAATTCTTTGAAGCGACTTAATGAATCAAGCCGCTCCATGCACCCCGTTCTAAAGAACTCAAGGAGTTCTCTTCAAATTGACGCAAGAAATATGAAGTCACAACCTTTCACCAGAATCAGTTTTATGTGATCAGTAACTTTTTTTTCTTAAAATTGATCGATTGCTTGTTTAGAATATCTTTTCAAGATCTATAAGTATTTCTATGGATTTTGCCTGACTGCAGAGTTTCGAGCCTCAATATGTGGATAAAAGTTCGGTGACGAGAATAGTAACAAAAATTAGGGTTTAATTATTTTAGTTTCTAATTTCAATTTTTGAAGTCCTTACTCCCTTAGAAATGGGTTATTGAAGGTTTCGAAGTCCTTACTCCCTTAGAAAAGGGTTATTGAAGGTTAAGTTTAGGTTAGGGTAGGAGTTAACCTTGTATTTCGGTGGGATTTCGTTACAATCTTAGAGGGTTTGAGTTGTTGGATTCCTATAACTGTAATATGTATTTAAAAGTTGCGTTTTAGTTAGAATCAAGCTTGAATTTGAGTCTAGGCCATACTTAGTATGACTACAGAATGAAACTTCTGCCTTTTCTTTTAGCTTTGATATTAACTCTTTATATTTATATGTGTGTTGGTGATGCAAGGGGAGACATTTTAGGCAGCGATTTTGATGGGGATGGAATAGGTTTTCCATGCTAACACCAAAAAGAGACGACCATCCACAGGATTACTGAAAGAGAAGTGGTAGCCAATATAAACGAATTCATAAAGGAAAATCTTACTCAAGTCCATTTTGATTACACTAATATGAAAATAATCTGCGAGTGAATTACGAGTCTAAAATGCCGGTAACATTTGCACCAACCTGCTCAAAAGTGACATCCGTCAATTCTAGTGCTTGAGTCATCTCAACCATCCCCAACTCACCAACTGGAGAAGGAGCCTTCTCTCCTCCAATAATTTTAGGGGCAACAAAAGCAAACACCTGCAGCACCGGTAACCATTTTCCATTTTCAATCTCATTTCTAAAACTTGCAGAATATAAAGTGATAGCAATGGTGCTGATAGTTTTCATAAAGAGAAATAGTTGAAAGGGCACATACATTTTTAGAGAGGGAAAATTACTTTTCTTATGTTACAAAGTGTATTGGGTGGAAGGCCATGCTCAAGTTTCAAAATACAAACAAAAGAAAAAATTGAAGGTCTTACAGGTCCCACATATTTACATCAATACTATCCTTTTGTTTAGGTAGGTGTTTTGGAGATTATTATTATTATTATTTTGAATGGTGATAAATGCTTTATTAATAGAGCAAAGAGACCCCTCGACTGAGTTGGTCAAGGATCAAATATCCAAAGAGAAAAACAGAAAGACTAGCCTCTCAAGGAGGGAGACAGTCAAAGTCCTCCAAAAACCCTCGGACCCCAGATTTAGTAAGCTTTTCAGCTTCTCCATTGGCGGAAAGACATTCATGCTAAAAGATAGAATGACCATCAATCTAGTCAAAAAATCTCCTCAGTCTGATCCACAAGTCTCCAAGGGACAAGATCCCTACTTTACCCAATGGTTTACATTGAGGGAATCACCCTCCACCATGAGATAATCAAGCAAACAAGTGTCCACAAGCAGGATCCCCTCAAGCAGCTCATGAACCTTGGTGTCAGTGGAGTGTCAACCACTTCCAAATAGCCCCAAAAAGTGCATCTGACAATGCTCTTCTTAGACCACAACAAACCACCACAACTAACAGGACCGAGTTCCCTAAGCTAGAACCATTAAAGTTTAGCTTCAAGAACCCAAAAGGAGGGGAAACTTCAATGCTGATGTTCCTAAATATTCTCTACTATTAATTCATACATCTTCACAGCATTGTGTAGGCATTTAATTAATTTGAGACCTATAAGTGAAAATAAAAGGATAAAATAACAAAGAACTAAAGTAACCATTTGTGATAAATAGATAAAAAAAAGTAAACATTGATTATATGATTGAAAAGCCCCGATACAGAGGGAATGATTGATCATTGATAGGCTTATCGTTAAATGGATATATAAAATCTAAATGGAATTTCACAATAATGACAAGAGAAACAAAGCCAGCAAAATGTTTAAAAGGGCATAGCAAATAACCCACAATAAGCTAAAAGGCAGTGATGGTAGAAAGGTCACGCTAATAGTAAGAAGGCCGTCAGAACGATGGTGTCTCACACAATCAGGTAGAGCTTTATAGCAATGACTACAGCCTCATTGATGAGAACCATCATATGGTCCAAATTTTATTTTTTAGGCTTCTTTTAAGTCCCTTAAGTTATAGTAGGGGTAACACAATCTTTTTCCACGGATATCATTGGATTTCTTTGAGTTATGAGTGTTTCAAATTAGTCCCACATATGTATTACGAGAATTTTAAGTGGGGATCGAGTTTTAAAGTCATTAGAGGATATTTTTGTCCAAAAGTGTTCAGTTTTGGTTTTAGGGTTTTAGACTAGTTCTCTTCTTTTTCTTATATATAATATATTGTAAGTCTTAAGACACTTTTCTATTATTCTATGTTATGCTATGGATGAAAAATAGTTTTCTCTTGCTTTCTTGAAAATCATAGATGTGAAGTCTACTTTCCCTATGGTGCGATGCCTTGGGTTTTGGTTGGTGAGATTCCAACCTTTCTATCTACATATTTCACGTATCCTTTTTTAAGGTGTTTTTTACTCTTTTTTTCCATAGACCACCTTCCCGGGAACCTCAAACCTCCATTAATCTTACCCAACACCTCTCTTGCATTATTTTTCACCTATCTTCTACCCAAAACCCGAAAAATATCCATTAAAAAAGATTCCAACCTCATCAGAAACACCATCCAAACCCATCCATATCCCTCATTTCTCTTGTTTTCCCCCAAAACTTATTTTACACCCTCCCGATATTCTTTGACAACATTCCGGCATATGTCTACACCACTCCAAACATATCCTAAACCTCGTAGAGATATTCCCATAATCTAATCACCTATTTTAGGATCCAAACCCTTAATTCGAACCCACTCAATTTATCCATATTCCCTACCACAACAGTCTACAACATCTCGGGATAAATCTGCAACTTCCTTCGATCGTCCTACATCGGATTTGGTATAAGAGTGAAGTATCAATCCTTCCTTTGATCGTCCCACATCAGATTTGGTATCGTAGCTCAAGTTGGACACATGTCTTCTAGATGCAATGCCAATCAAATAGTTGAGTTATTAGAAGGCTTAAATGCAAAATTTGAAGGGTTTCTATTCTACTTGGATAGTGCGAATCGTTCTCACCAAGATTTCCAAGCACATCTTATAGCCTTGGAGACTCCACAGGTTGCACAGACTTAGGAGTTCATGTTCGAATAATAATTGATGATACATCCTATGGAGAGAACAAAATTAGAGCAACGGACCAGAGTCACTATCGTCATACAAAGCTAGTTCAGACAGACGTTAGCCCGTAAGGACTACCTGAGAATCTAAGGATAATTACTGTTATCCAACACGCTTGGCCTGGTAGAGGTGAATCATTCAGCAAACTCAGCAGGAAGAGCTTACACGACAACTACAACATGCGCGAGCGGACGCCTACAGACCTAATTGTTGAATAACATGTAAGGGTAGATTAGGCATTAGACATAGATTAGAGGGTGTTATTGTCTTTGTACTCATGTTGCCCTAAATGGGCCTATATATACATCATAATCATGAGGAGCTCCCTAGTGGAGAGACTCTCCATCCTTCACTCCTCTTCTTCTTCCTTGCTCTCTAACGCTAACTCCATTCCTAACATGGTATCAGAGCTCTAGGTCAGATCCTAGGGAAGAATGAAGAAGAAGAAGTGTTTCATCTCTATCCACCTCTCTCGTTATCTCTTGCTTATTTCCTCTATTTCTTATTTCCCTAAAATCCATAAAATATCTCTCTAAATTTCTCGTCTCTCTGTCTCGTGCGCATACCTTTCTCACGACAAACTCTCTCTCTGTTTCTCCTCACGGCTGTAGACACCCCATTTTGACCGAACCCAAGTTCATGTTGATTGTGCGAAAACCTCGTCAAATGAGTGAGTGGGTACCCCAAATTTAACCCCAGCATAGATTAGGGTCTCGTCCAGATCCTCACAAAATTTCGTCGAGATCCGAGCCCATTCACCTAGTCAACTAGCTGAGAGAATGTGCGCAGTACAGATGTAGAAAGGGGGGGTGAATCATCTTAAAGGGGGTTGTCCACGGAAAAAGGGGAGGCAAATATATCAATTTTTGTAAAAAGGGTGAGAATTCGTTTTCGTTGGTTTTTCCAGAGAGAAAGGGAGAAGAAGGAGATTTTGGAGAAAATCTCAGATCTGGATCTGAGATTTTGAGAGAAAATCTCAGATCTGGATCTGAAATTTTCAAAATCTAAGGAGTAAAACCCCCATTTGCAGAGAGATCTGGGTTTTTTTTTTTTTTTTTTTTTTTTTTTTTTTTCTTCTCGTGAAGCAAAACCAGAGAGGGAGAAACCCATGGCAGAGAGCGAGAGAGGGATTGCAGAGGAGGGAAAAAAGGGAGCCGTGGCCATCATCTCCTCCAACCGATCATCTTCCTCGACCTCCACCTTGCCGCCGATCATCACCACCATCGAGATCTCCACCGCTACCACAGCCACCCCTATAAACCCATCTCCAACCCATCCCCTGCTTTATTCAAAACCCATTTCCTCCGTAGCTACCAATTCCACCTCCATTACCATTAGAATCGACTTAAAGCTTCATCATCAAACCCATTTTCTTCCCCATGTTAACCACCCTCTTCTTCACAGCCGCATCCTCCACCTCTTCCACCATTGACCGGCACCACCACCATCCCTTCTACTGAGCCATTATCTCCTTGAACCCCTTTTCTTTTAACCCAAAACTATTAGGCATCTTCTCCGGTAGATTCTGTCGGATTCCGGCTGATCTCCGGCCAACCCGTCTTCTCCGACCATTCCGACCCTCCATCGACCACCATCACTTCCCCATCTCAGAGACCCCATTCCTCATCCCCATTTTGCCATTGGATTGAACCCATTTGCCCAGCAGACTCTATCTCCGATTTCGGCATCCCCACCGTCCCCACGACATTTATCTTTTCCATTTCCATCGATGGTGGATCATCGGGAGGCGATGCCGGAGTGAGAACATCAAGGAGGTTCGATTATCACGACTATCTGTACCTCATCCAGATCATCGTTGCAATTTCAACAAATCCGCTTAATCTTCAGTTCAGGTAGCATTTCAGGTATATCATTTTGTTTCATAATAAATTTCATTAAAATCTGTGAGGAGTGCCCTGAATTTGTTAATTTCATAGAACTTCATGAGAATGGTAATTGCTCTTCCCCTTTCTAAATTCTACCCATTTGGTCGTGCTTTATGATTCGTGAAAATCACTTGATATTTACATTACCAAGAGGTTAAAGTGCTAGTGAATGACAGCATCATGTCTGTTGATCTGCCATAATTAGCTCAGTTCAATGTGGCAACCCAAGCTGGAAGTTCGTATCAAATTTCCTAGTTCTAAAATTCCATAGTGGTGTTGGGGTCGGGACTAATTGGTCTTGGTCATTTTCTGTGCTTATATCTTGTGCGCGCTCAGTGTAGATACACAAGAAGCCTCTCATGAGTTCCGGTTGGTAAGAAATTTAGAATTCTGGGTGCTTAAATGAGAAGATTACCTCACTGCCGTGATATTTGTACTCTTCCCTTTCCGCTTTGGATTTTTGAGTATTCACTTCAAAAGGCATTTCACTAGTAGGATGTCGCATATGTGAATAGCCACATAAGCTTTCATATTGTGGTTACTCCCATTTGTAATAATCCATTCGCGGGTCAATTTGTGCAGCAGTTATTAGTCATTCCCAGGAGGAAATAGCGAGATGAGAATATCAAGATAAAGTAGTGAATGCATCAATGCTTTAATTAATATCAGCACTACTATGTAATAATTGTGACCCAGCATGGTTTGGTAATGCTGCTCTCTCAATCCGGTTGTGTGCAAGTTCGTCAACTCGCACAGTTCAGCCCCTGTCTTAGCGCATATGCTCCCTGCTTTTAAGCATAGTTCAGCCCTGTTTTAGCACATTTCACCCCTTGTTTTTAGCACATTTCAGCCCCTGTTTAGCCATAGTTAAACCTGCAATTCAATCCCTGTTTTGTAAGATATAGGGTCAACTTTGCCTTGGTCAGCAAATGGGTTAGGATGTAGAACCAGGTTTCTAGGTTTAATGAGCTAAGCGTGACAATGTTCGCTTTCATCTGAGATTTCCCATTCGGTTTAGATTAATTATCGGCATTTGATATCTCCTTCGGCTTGTTGGAGTCTTCTTCTCATTGCAGGGCGATGAAGGCGTTAGCCCAAGCCCATCATTAGAGGGACTTATCTGGTTGTGGTAGTACCCTCTTCTCTCTTCCTCTCCTTTCAGGTACCTTTAAATCTTAGATGACCCTTTCTCTTGAAAGGGCGATGAAGGCGCTAGCCCAAGCCCATCCTTTGGGGACTTGCTTAGTCCGAGTAGGTTTCCCCTCTTAGTTTAGTAGACTTACTTAGTCTTTTAGACACCATTAGATGGTAGTTTCTCTTCTTCATTTAGGAGACCATTGTGGTCTCATTAGCGAGTACCGTTCTAGGAGACACGCTTTGTCTCGTTAGGCAGCTCTCCTCTGGGGACAAGCCTCGTTGCTTAGAGCCTCCCCTTTAGAGAGACAATTTGTGTCTCTATAGAGCTAGCTTTATCTGTCCACTTTTCAACTATGTTTTGCACTAAATTTTTTATAAATTGGGAATATCATTTGATATATTCGTGTAATCTGTTGAAAATCTAATACTCTTCTTATACTAAGCTTTGAGTTAGGTTTTGAAGATGGTGATGAATGGATTATTCAGGTGAGACTATCTTGAAACCTTATCATACTTTCTTTTATTTCATTAGGCTACCCAGCGGCTGGTCTGGGCTAATTAATTTTATAAATTGTTTAATTGAAGAAGGAAATCAGATGATTTGCACTATTCGATGTCCTTGACACGAATATCGTCTGATTTCAAGGCGGTTTGTAGAAATATTATACGTGTAGGAAATCAGATGATTACTTTGGCATCATCTGATTTCATTGGAGTCCCCGTATTGGGGTTTGTGGTTGGCTTTGAAGTGTTTGATATTGTTTTACTTTATTAGGCTATCCAGCGGCTGGTCTGGACTAATTAATGTTGTTTATCATTTTATGATTGCTATTCTTACAGATTGTGCACTCTTTAGTTGTAAATCATACTTTGCTAATACTTGATTTGTTTTTATAATAATTGAATGAAAATTTGAGATTACCTGGTAGCCTTTTTCTTCTCTATTTTGATTAGACTAACACAGTCTTCTAGATTTCTTTTAGACTTCTTTAGATACTAGAACCTGTACTAGAAGACATACTTTGTCTCGTTAGGCGATCCTCCTTTGGAGGCAAGCCTCTTTTTTAGCTTAACCTCAGGGAGGTTGCTTTGATTCTGATAAATGATTAGCCTTTAGAAGGCCTGCTTGGCCTCATTTGTAGAATCCTCTTTGAGGTTGCACCTCAACTTGTTCCTCTGTTGACTAGAGACCAATCTGGTCAATTAGTTGTCTTAGCCTTGCTTACCCCTTGAGGGCAATGATAAGGTTGTTTAGAGCCCAACTTTGTGTGTGTTTAGGAGACCCGCCCGGTCTCATTCTCTTGCTAAACCTCCTCTTTGTGCGCCGTTTGGTTTTGGGAGAACACCCTACTCGGCTTGGCTTCATACCCCTACCCTTATGGGTATTGGGTTGCACATTTGTTGCACCCTAGGGCTAGGTAGCTGTCCGGCCCGACTGGGTGTTTTTACCTCCGCCAAATGTGCACAAATTCTTATTCCTTTTTACTTGTGATCTTCTCCTTATTCGATAGTTCATTCGCATAGGAGTTAGTCCTTGATTAGAGAATCTTTGACTCATTCATCCTTTAGATGGTGTTATTAGAGAGTCTTTGACTCATTTGCCTTTTAGGTGGTGTTATAGGAGAGTCTTTGACTCATTTGTCTTTAGTGTAGTGTTATTAGAGAGTCTTTGACTCATTTATCCTTTAATTAGCATCAGTGGAGTCTTTGACTTGTGTTTCCATCTCTTAGAGAGTCTTTGACTCGTATATCCTTCAGTCGGTGTTTTTGGAGTCTTTGACTCGTGTTTCCATCTCTTAGAGAGTCTTTGACTCGTATATCCTTTAGTTGTTGTCAGTGGAGTCTTTGACTCGTGTTTTCATCTCTTAGAGAGTCTTTGACTCGTATATCCTTTAGTTGTTGTCAGTGGAGTCTTTGACTCGTGTTTTCATCTCTCTTAGAGAGTCTTTGAATCGTGTTTTCTTTTCTTTCAGAGAATCTTTGGTTCATTTATTCCTTTGGTGATGTTATTAGAAAGTCTTTGACTCATTTATCTCTTTCGCAGTTTTCTTAGAGAGTCTTTGACTCATTTGTACTTTCAGTTGGATTTATTAGAGAGTCTTTGACTCACCTTTCCTTTTGCAGTCATTAGAGAGTCTTTGACTCCGTTATCTCATTTTCAGTGTTATCAGTTACTCTTATTAGAGAGTATTTGACTCATTTGCTCTTATAACGGTGTTATTAGAGCATAGTTTCCCTTATTCATCCTAGGGTTTGTCCCTAGGGTGTTATTTTGTATATTCCCTCCGGTCTTTGGCCAAAAGGGTGAAAGCATCAGAAATTTTAAAATCCATAAACATTAAAATCATTAAAAATCTCAAAAACATTAGAAACTTAAAACATAAAAAATAGTTGATTTGCTGTAAGTGTTTGTTAGTTAGAGAGTTCGTTTCGAACTACGTTGGCTTGATCCTCTTCCGAGGTACGTAGCGCAGCTTGGGATCCACATCCCAAGTCCAGCCAAACTTTTGTAGATAGCATTTTAAATCTTTTCGAATAAGCAACCTTTAAAACCTTCATTTTCAAAAGATCTTCCTCTAGAGTTAGGAGTTTCTCCTAGATAGAGAGTTTTAGAGTTAGGTTGTGTCTTTTGATATGTTGTTTGTTTGTTTGTGCTTGTTTTAGAGTTAGGGGTCTGTCCTAGAGTTATAGGAGCGCCTCCGTCCGGTCAGTCGGCGATCCACATCGCCGAGTGATGACTAGAGTAGGATACGGTAGTCCACCTTTGGTTTTCCTTAGGAAATACAGCCTAGTTACACATAGGTTGTAGGAACCACCTGCATTAGCCTAGGGCTAATCTGCATTTAGTTAGGGCATATAGGGTGTCCTAAAATCCACAATTCACTGGAATTTAAATAATCGTACAATAAACTTTAAAAATTGGTCCGGTCTTTTAGATCGAGTCTAGGATAGAGGTCTAGGTGTCTTAGGCATCCTAGCTTAGAATAGGTGCGAAGAACTACGTTGCCTTGATTCTCGTGGAGGCGGGGATACGTAGGCTTCTTTGGATGAATACCAGACCATCCGAGGACTCGGGCTAATAATTTAGAGTCTTAGAATTTGTTGTGTAGTCATTGTATGTTTTGATGTGTTTTCTTATTTTCTTGTACTGATCATGTACTTTTAGCTATAGCTTGCATGTGTTTGCACATCAGAATTTAGACACCCATTAGGTATGTCACTCATAACCTAGCTATGCTTAGGTGACACATCTTTCATTTTATTTTATGTGTGTTTATTATCTTTATCCTCAGGAAATGCATGCTTAGGTAGACGATTCCTGAGGATTGTTCCCATTTCACATGATTTTTACCCACACTTCTTTGAAGTTAATAATAAATGGCATAAGAGACCAAGTGCTTGCACTCGGACGAATCGGGGGTGCTCTCAGACCTTCCCCATTCGTAACCAGGCACGAACCCATATATATTTCTGATTATCCATTGCACAGAGGATTTGATTTTAGGGTTCCATGGCATATCCATGGATGGCGACTCTGAGTTTATTTTAGGTATGTCTCGGTTTCGAACTTCGGTTCCGGATCAAGACATATCTCTTTCTTTTTATATCGCCACTCGTGCTATGCTATGAGGGTGGCATCCGTTTCGAGAGTTCCTTGGTAGAGCTCTCCTTCACACGTGGATGATCCAGAGGATGGTGTGGGGACCGGTTCCCTCACCTCACCGCCTCTTCGGATCGGGGTCCACAACGGCAAACCCATTTTTTTTGGGTTTTCTATTTTTTTGAGCTCTCTCATTCACCCCAAATTATTTTCTCTCCTACACTCCCTAAAATCTCTCAACCCTCAATCTTGGGTTTCCTTTTTATCAAATCCCTCAAATCTCTCTCAATATCTTTTCTCTTCCTTTTGTTTCCTTTTTTTTCTTTTTTGGAGAATATCTCCGTCCTTGCGCATTTCGCAAACCCCTTTTTTGGGGGTTTCCCGTAACCCCTTCTATCTCCCTGTTTACATCTCTCTTATTCTCTCTCCCTCTCGTACTCTCTCTCTCTTTCCTACAATCTCAAACCATATATCTCTCTCTTTCTACAACGTAAATCCAAAAAAAAAAAGGAAAAAAAAATCTATCGCACTCCTTTCTCTTTTTCAGAGAACCCATTTTGGGTGTCTCCACCAACTATTTTCCCTTTCTTTCTCTTTGAATTGATTTTGGAAGAAATCTTCTTCCCAAATCCCTCTTTCGCTTCCTAAATCTCCTCTCCAACCATTTATTTTCTCTTTTCTATATTTTTTGGCCTCTTTGGCTCTCCACTCAAAACTCTCAATCTCAACTCACTATCCCAAATACCCTTTTTGGACCATACTTTCTCACCACCATCCCATTTGGAGAAGCCAAATGGCTCCCAATACACCCAAACTCCCTCCAAATCTTTTATTTTTCTCTTCCTCTGGGTTGTTAACCAAGGCACACACCGAGTGTTCGCTGAAATCTCAGAGAGGTATGGTGCCTTGGAAGTCTTCTTTTGTGGTTGTTGGTGTTGTTTATTTTCTTTTGTTGCCTTGTGGTTGTCTTTTTGTCATCTCTTATCTCTTTCTTTTCATTGTCTTTTATGTCATTTTTGTTGTTTGTGCTTTTTCTATTCCTTTATCTTGTTATTCAAGGCGCACACCAAGAGTTTGGTGAATGTCAGAGAGAGGTGTTGTGCCTTGCTTGTCATCTTTTGGTTCCAAGTTGAGAGCCCTTCGGCTTCAACTTGAGGGGGAGGGTTGTGATCGTCTTGTCCTTCGTATTGTCTTGGGGTTGTTCTTTTCGTGGTTTGTTCTCTTTATATTGTCTTCTTGAGGGAGTGTTATTATGTTGTTCTTTTTCTTGTTGTTGTCCTCTTAGTTGTCTTCTTGCGGAGTGTTACTGTTGTTTTTCTGAGGGGAGTGGTGTCCACTTTGTTGTCTTCTCTTTAGGGGGAGTGTTGTCTTGTTTTCATGTATTGTTTTTCATGGCTCTTTGTGTTGTTCGGTTTTATGCCTTATCTCTTCGTGTTGTCTTGATATTGTCCTTCCTGTGTTATCATCTCCGGGCTCATGTAGTTTCGCCCGAGGAGGAGTGTTGTTGTGCTCCCTAGTCAGTCTCAGTCTTCTCGGCTTTATGCCTTATCCCCTCTTTTCCAGGAGATGGCTTCCATATCCATCGTTAGTCGGCCCTCTTACAGGCGAGGGTCTTTTCCCGTTGACCTCCCTTTTCCGGACGATGGTTTCTCCATCATTGGTCGATTCTTTTCAGGTGACAATGTTCATGCCGTCGACCTTGTCTCCAGACGATGGTGTCCCCATCGTTGGTTGGTTATCCTTTCTCTCTCTCTATCCCTTCTCTTCAGGCGACGGTTTCCCCATCGGTTGTTATCCTTCATTTGGTGTTGTGATGCTTCGCCGATATTCACTGTTGGCAGCTTTGGTGTGCCCCTTTTGCTTGTTGGATCGTAGTTGTTCCTGCCATGACGCCTCTATTGCTCATGATATGCAGATTTGTTCGTCGTGCTCTCATTCAGGAGGAGATCCTGTTTGATCGCTCTCGTTGCGGTATTACTTCAGGGGGAGCTGCTCTTTTTGATGGCCATTGATCTCGATGCTGTTCATGGTGGCCGTTGTGTTTTGTTTATGATTTTCATTATGTATTTACCACATCAGCTTGAGGAGTGTTATACCAAGCTGGATGTGTGTATGAGATTATGTACTTTTGGTTATTTTTAGTTGTTGTAGTAGTTTTCTTTGTACCAAGCTTGAGTTCCATAACATATACACTCCAGTAGGGGTGTAAACGAGCCGAGCTGAGCTTGGCCAGGCTCGGCTCGGCTCGTTAAGCTCAAGTGCTCGGCTCGGCTCGGGCTCGGGCTCGAACCAGGCTCGGGCTCGGCTCGGCTCGGCCTGGCTCGCGAGCCGCTCGCGAGCTTTATCGAGCTTGGGTTTATCAAGCTTGTGTTATAAAGTTTCGCACAAATCGCAAATGTCGCTAGCAAAAGCAGATAAGAAAAAAAAGTAATCATTACAGACAAAAAGTAAATTAGCTGAATTTATAAAGTTTAAAATGAAAAATTACCAAAAAAAGGCAGTAAGTTATGACAATTAAGAAAAAAATACCAAAAAAGGTTAAAAGTTATGACAATTACGGGAAAAAATAAATTTCCGAATTTTCACAACCGTTTGATACCCTCAGTTTGCAGATGATGTTGACATGACATTCGGTACGTTTTTGCAGATGATGTTGACATACGAGCCTTAACGAGCCGAGCCGAGCCGAGCCTGGCCTAACTCGGGCTCGGCTCGGCTTGTTAAGGATTCGAGCCGAGCTTGAGCCGAGCTTTTTTCGAGCCGAGCTCGAGCGAGCTTCCGAGCCCGAGCCAAAATTGACACCCTTACACTCCAGCTTGAGGGGGAGTGTTGAATAACATGTAAGGAGGCACTAGACATAGATTAGAGGGTATTATTGTCTTTGTACTCATGTTGTCCTAGATGGGCCTACATATACATCATTTCATGAGGAGCTCCCTAGTGGAGACTCTCCATCCTTCACTCTTCTTCTTCCTTGCTCTCTAACCCTAACTCCATTCCTAACACTAATAAGACAAAAAACCTGAATTTCTTTTTGCCTAAATTGGCAGGTTATAAGGAATGCATCGAAAGTGCACCTGGTGATTACACTACTTCAAACTAACGACATGGCTGCCTGAAACTTCTTGTGCGTTGGAAGATCCTAGTCCAATGGAAGGGTTAACCATTTACAGATTGTGTGAGAATCAGAGCCGACAAATTCCCACATGTCATGCCAATCATTATATTCGACGGAGGTGGGGGAGTATGATAGGGACCATCATAAGGTCCAAATTTTAATTTTTAGGTGATTTTTAAGTCTGTTAAGTCATAGTAGGGGTACTGCAATCTTTTTCCACTAATGTCATTTGGTTTCTTTGAGTTATGAGTATTTTAAATAGGCCCCACATATGTGTACTGTGGGAATTTTAAGTGGGGTTTTTAAGTCATTAGAGGGTATTTTTGTGCAAAAGTGTTAGGGTTTTAGAACTTTCTGTTTCTCTTCTTTTTCTTATATATTGTAAGCCTCAAGACCCTTTTCTATTATTCTATGTCATGCTATGGATGAATGAATGGATAACAATTTTCGCTTGCTTTCTTGCAAATCATGGATGTGAGATCTACTTTCCCTATGGTGCGATGCCTAGGAACCCCTTGGTGTGATGCCTTGGGTTTTGGTTGGTGAGTTTTTAAGTTTTCTATCTACCACTTTCATGTTTCCTTTTTTTTAAGGTTTTTTTTCCATAGACCGCCTTCCTATGAACCTCCAACCTCCATTAATCTCACCCAACACCTCTCTTGCATTATTTTTCACCTATCTTCTACCCAAAACCTATAGAATATCCATTAAAAATTTTCCAACCTTAGAAACATCATTCAAAGAGGTAGGGGTAGACCGAAAACAACTTGGTAGAAACAGTGAGGAAAGACTTGATAGCTAGGAACATAACAGAGAACATGACCTTGGATAGGATAGAATAGAAGAAAATGATCCACGTAGACGAACCCAACTAGAGCCAGGATTAGAGCCGGGTAGATTCCTTCTTCATGAAATTTTTCTAAAGGATTCATTTAGCCCCCCAACTAGTTTGGGACAAAGGCTTTGTTGAGTTGAGTTGAGAAACATCATTCAAAGACATCCATATCAATCATCTCTCTTGTTTTGTCCCAAAACTAATTTTACACCCTCCCAGTATCCTTCGACAACTTCCTGGCATATGTCTGCACCACTCCAAACATATCCTAATCTCATAGAGATATTTTCCCAATCTAGTCACCTATTTTAGGACCCAAACCCTTAATTTTCACCCACTCATTTCACCCATATTTCCTACCACAACAGTCTACACCATCCCGACATAAATCTGCAACTTCCTTCGATCTTCCTGATCATATTTGATATCAGAGCAAAGTATCAGTCCTTCCTTCGATCGTCCTATATCACTCATAAAGATGTGAAAGAACCACAACAGCCATAGTAGGTCCACAACAAAAGATGAAGGCGATAGGCCAACTACACAACTTAGAAATAGAGTAAAGGGGTTTTGGATATCAATCAAATAAAAGTTACCAGTAAGGGAGATGGGCTCAAATTGAAGCTCCACGGGAACTAGAAATTGCAACATCAAGAGCTATACCAGATGCATTTACAGTGGATGCAGTGAAAATAGAAACCTTGTGAATGACGCCAGATGCAATAGCAGGTGCAGCTAACGATCCTCCACACTCCCACAGAATTGAAAGATACCCACGGTCATAGCAATATTCCATGACATCTCTAGGGTTTAAGATGTCAAATTCCACTACTTCGACGCCTTTCGATGCAAGATATTTCTGAAAATTTTTCCTAGCACCTCGCTGTGTTGCAACTATGGTGCGTGTTTCAGAATTGTCCCAAAGGTTTGCAACTTCAGGAAGATTAAGAGTTTGCGACATTACAATACGAACAGGCAAATGCCCACCTCCATGTCTTGCAGTTAACCGTGGATCTGAAATCAAATCATATATATTAGGGGATGAGTCGCAATATCTTACACTGAAATAACCACAACAACAAAATTTTCAAAAGCAGAACTGACGTTCAAAAATATGTATACCATCACAATTTTCAGAAAGAAAAAAGTGACTTTTAAAAATATGTATACCATCACGACGTACAGTGTTCCCTCCTACAACAATGGCATCACTTCTTCCACGCAATTCAAACACACGCTCCCGAGACAGCTTGCTGCTTATCCATGATGCATGACCACTACTAGCTGCAATTTTTCCTGTCGGCACCCAGGTAACAAAGATTATCAACAAATGGTTATGTACTTGCATCATAGTTGTAGACTTATTTGAATTTGAGGGCCCAGGCAAGGTGAATTAACAATCGCACATAGAACACATCACTTCATAAGACTCACCATCTAGGGTCATAGCATACTTGAGGACGGAGAATGGAATTCGAGAAGCAGCTCTATAAAGTAGCGGCGCATTGACTATGAGACAGGATTTTAAGGCTTCCTACAATAGTTTATTTCAAAATGTTACAAACGATGGAAGGAGGAATACCAAACTTATGTTGCACTTCAAATGCTAAGAATTGTCAAGGAACAGAAAGCAGCAAAAAGAGTTGTGAATACACTATCAAGGGAATCAAGCTCAGGCTTTTATGCAGATCCATATGATCGGAGCTAGTATTGATACTGCAATACAAATCATAAGAAAAATCCAAACCTAGATGCAGCATAAGCAATTACACATTTAAATACACGTACCCCAAATTCTTGTATGTTTTTTTTAAATATAGAAAACATCTATGTAGCATAAAATTGTTCTAGTCTGTTCTTTACATGTTCTTTTCAATTTTTATATTTTCATGAAAATAAAATGGCAAAAAACCATGACTTGTGCACTTGGATTTCGTCATTAAAAACATGAGCTCATACTAATGGATGTAATATTAATACTTGTTTCATGATAAAAGATACAAGTGCCAAGAAGATATCTATAAAAGTAATATATCTACTAGACATCATCTTCTTTTTTTGAATGGTAAAACTTACATATGTTGATTTTTGTTTTTTGTAAAGATAGCATACATATAGAGATATAAGTGTATATCCACTGTTTCATAGGGGTGTCACTAGGTGAGGTGTCCAAGGATTGTATGGGGTACTGCTAGTATTACTCCCCTTCAGCCCAAAATAGAAAAATCCAGGAGGCTCCGCCTAGATGATGGATAAATCCAATTTTTCTGCTCGGGAGTTGAAAGGTACTCCCATAACATCCAGCAGGGATGTGAATGATGCCAAGGTAAAAAAAAAAAAGATTATGGAATTGGTAAAGTTGCTCCATAAGGTGATGTTGTATCAAGGTCGATTATTTGAATGCTGTAGGTGGCTAAAAGGGGCTTTCTTCCTCCATAGTTTCTTCCTCCATGGGTGTTATTAGGTAACAAGAGATAGACAATAGTCTCTCTTTTTCTGCTTGGGAGTTGGAAGGTACTCCCATAACACCCAGAATTTCAATTTTGATGTACATTATAACTCTCTTAATAACATGGCTGCTAACGCTAATAGATTTGAATCATACCCTTTTTGGGATACAATTTAAACAACGCTACTACTATTGCTAGAGATTAACATTGCCAATAGCTCTTGCCGAAGGGCAAGAAATTTTTCTAGAGCATGACCAACAATACCCTCGCAAGTCGCAATAGATAATCAACCATATGAGTCTCTCCTAGTAAATGCAAGATAATCTTTGTTTTTATACATGGAAAATCTGTCTTTTCGAACCACATAAATGGAAAATCTTTATGGAATTGAAAATCAACAAACAGAACATGAATTCATCATTGCTAGATTGATCTATCTCTCCATACTAGTGGAGCATCTCAAGAATCCCATCTGATTATGTTACAGAAGTCGCCTTCAACAATAAGAGGACCAGAAGATAAATAAATTAAAAATTTAAGACCTTTTGAGAGAGCCCACGCCTTCACTCCATTGGAGTTTCTAATACCAATTGCCCCAACATAAGCAGAATTCACCTTCTAACGTCATCCATAGTACACCACCACTTTCCCGTGAGTGAGCATTGCCCATGAAGCTACCATACAAAATTAATGTAATGACTCTTAACCCATTAGGTCAATCCATTTGTATTTCATGCTAATGATACGGTTTTGCATGACGACACAAAAATTGTACTTCTAGTTTCTTTTATATGAGTGTTCCCTATATTTAAGACAGCTAGCATTAAAACATAGTGATGCAAAAATCTGGCGAAGAACCTTAAAGTCAATGACAGTGATCTTACTGAAATCAATACATGGATGCCAATATTATGATTGAAATTTTGAGTATGCAGAGATGGTTATAGATTGTAGCACCTCAATCATTTTACTTTGCAATTCCTCCCCAAGAACATCAACTTGTACGCGTTCCCTTCTTAACGTGCGTATTGCATTTCCACGCAGATGTCGCAAAGGATGTCGAAGCCCCACAACAACTCTTGAAATTCCTGCCTAATGAACAAACTATTAGTGATCTAGCAACACCCAGACTCAGAAACAAAGAAAATTTAACAAAGGGTGCATTTTGGGTGTACACACAAATTGCAATTTATGACTATCTCAGATTACAGTGTAAGTGATACATCCTCTATCTCAATATAATACACCAAAGAGAAGCACACAAAGGCTAATCTTCATCCACCCAATTCTCCAAGAATTACAGTTTGCAACTGATCCGGAATTAACTCAGGAAAAAGGGACATGCGGGTCTTTTCCCACAACCCCACATTCCCATTGATGGGGAGTTTGAGTAGTTATTAAAGTACTCAAACCCATTTTTCGTTTTTTAATTGTGTGACAAGTGGCTCTGTTGTGGGAAGTTGCTTTTCAAAACCAAGAACCCCCTCTTGTTCCCAAGAGTTGGGGATAAGAGAAAAAGAAGAAAAACAAGAGAATAATTCAAAATTGAAAAAGAACAAGATAGATATTTTTGGGTGTTTGAAAGGATTAGCACCAAGAGGTAAGTGGTCTATATCCAGTCCTAGTAATTGTACTCATTTCTTTATCATTGATAGTGGAATTTTGTTTTGCCAGTATTCTGTCACGTATGTTTCCCTCAATTTAAGGTTTACCATGTTAACAAAAATATTGTCTCTTGTGTTTGCTTTTATCTACTTCCATTTTTCCATAATTATCATTGTGGTAGAACTCTACCCTGTATACGTAGTTGGTTTAGCTTGGTATTTTGGGAATAACTCCAACTTGTTAAAGAAGAAATCAAAGCAAAAGGAAAGAATCAAGAAGGAAAGCCAAATTAAGGAGAGAGAAGAATTTTCTGTTGAATATAATGTTATTAAAAAATTTACTCTCACAATTTTGCTCCTTCCCCCTTATAAACAAAATTACAAAGTCCTATTCTAAAACAACTAAAACTCCTCTAACTACAACTATTAGAATTCCATTCCAACCAAAATTAGACACTCATTCTAACTCAAACAAGACTCCCAAACCTACCACAATTCCTAGTTTAACTATGATTCAAAACACGCCGGCCCGGCCCCTACGAGGCCGTGCGAGTCAGAGACAACTCTAACACAGCTCAAATTAAACCTGGTAAGGACAAGTAACTCGGATTAAGCAGAGAACAAGTAAGAGGGAACCACAAAAAATTCTTGAAATTCCTGCCTACAGAACAAAGTATTAGTGATCTAGAAACACCCAAACTCCTAAACAAAGAAGAATTAACTAAAGGCCCTGTTTGTTTTGGATTTTGAGAACCGATTGTGAGTCTAAAACTGATTATTGGACTCAAAATTCAATGAAAATTTGAGTCCAATATTCAGTTCTCGACTTACAATCGGTTCTCAAAATCCAAAACAAACAGGGCCTAAGTGTGTGTTTTGTATGTACACCAAAATTGCAACTTAGGTCTTCTTTAGATTGCAGCTTATGTAACACATCCTCTAATCCCAAATTAATACACCAAAGAGAATCATACTAAGTGAAACCTTCTCCCAAACAATTCTCCAGAAACTAAATGTTACGCATGTTACGCACCTGAATCAGTTCCCAACATGATTGATCTTCTTAAAGGGAAGATCAGCCTCTAGACCCACTTCAAGTAAAGGGTCTGTCCTATAGTTACAAGGGTGGGAAACGAATTCGGGAAACGAAACGTGAAACGGAAACGGGAAACGCATGAAAAAAAATATATAGGGGAAACAAGAAACGAGAAACAATAGAAAATCGCACAAGAAACGTCTTAGGAAATTATGTGTTTTTTCCAAAATGATTTTCGTAAGTTCCACACATGTTTCCTACACATTTCACATGCACTTTCTTCGAGTGTTGCATACGTTTATCACGCATTTACACATTATTTACATAAGTTTTCCATATGTTTCCCATGTGTTTCAGAAACATTTCTCCAATTTTGTATCATATTTTGGAAACGTTTCTAAAACATGTTTCCCTCATTTCAGGGGAAACGAGTTCCCAACCTCGAGAAACGCATTTTATGGGAAACGGGTTTCCCACCCGCCCAAGGAGTTTCTGGTAACTATGGTCTGTCCTCCTTTGTGCTCAAAGACACAATTTTTGGGATAAATTTCTTCATATTCATTTCAAAAAGACTACTTACATGTTATTTATAGAAAAACCCACTTGACCACTTCCTATAAAACACCTACCCAAGACAATCTAGATAACTCCAAATTCCACTTCTAACCCTGTGGTATCAAAGGTACCAAAGACACCCCTCAACTTTCTGACATTTTTAAGTAGACTCCCTGACTTTTCACCCTATAGTTCAAAATTCATCAAAGACACCCCTGACAATTTCTTCGTTTCCGTCCACCCCGTCACGTAACAAGCATTATTGAAAGATGCAACGGGAATTTGGCCATAGTTGAGGGGGGTGTAAATGTAATTATCCCATGATTAAATAACCCCAACTCTAACATTGAAACTCAAATTAAGCAAACAAAAAGAAAAAGAAGAAGCAATAAAGAACCTTGATTAGGGCAGAAACAGCGGTCTGATCACCATGACAGTCACCAGGCTCCATGTTGAGATACGCAGTGGCGCCATTACAAAGCTCTCGCCCTGATTCCACTGCTTGGAGCTCGGCGCATTTTGTTCCCTGCGAGTAAAGAAAACCCTCTCCTATAACTGTTTCGCCCCTAGCAATTACGCACCCGAAATTCGGGTGTGGGGACGTAAAACCGGCCGATTTATCGGCTAAATCGGCAGCACGACGAATGTGTAACGCTTCTAGGTTGTGGTTGCTTTTACAGAGGATTGGAGAGGAGATAGATGTTGCTCCTGAGAGGAGAGACATGGCCGAGGTTTTGGGAACTAGGGTTTTGGTTCTGGTTTTAGTGTTTTTTTACTGCTTGCAGAGAAACTGAAGATGGCGTTGAGAAGGGGGATTTTTGTACGTAAATGATATTGGCACTGGATGTTTTAATAATTGCACGAAATCTTCTTGTCTTTTTAATTTAGATAGCTGTCAGATGGTATCATAGTTCTCAAAGAGGAGATTTTATATGTTGATTGCGCATGTGTAAGGCCTCTCGGAAGAAAAAGCCCATTAATGAAAAGACAAGCTGTGTTTGTGCAATTATCATAACTTGGTAGTGGCAATATCAGCAACTGTTTATATGGTCCAATATTTTTCATAAACTACAGTACGGCTTACACCAGAGGATGATAATAATGGACCATTCGGGCTTACACCGTATGGTCGCCCGTATGGTCCATTATTTTTCAAAAGGATTTGCTAGCGTTCATCGCAAATTGCATTTCGCGTATAGCCTGTTGCATGTGAGAGCAGCCACCCGTGAATAAAGACAAACTATGCTGAAAAGTGAGCCTGTTTGGCTGCTCTCACATGCAACGTGCAATCCGCGAAATGCCTTTCGTGATGGACGCTAGCAAGTCTCTTTTTCAAAAAGTACTCTACTGCGTACACCATAGGATGATCCTAGCCCTCCAATCCACGGAGGTTTTCATAATATGTAATTCTAAATAGATAGGAGAGCTAGGATCATCCTATGGAAATGATTTTTTGGGCACGGCATATTTACGTTGTTGCTCATCAAATGGACGGTTTGGATCATCCTATGGTGTAAGCCGTGCAATACTTTTTAAAAAATATTAGCTATATGGGCAGGCAACGACTTTCCCGATCAATGCTAAAAGTCATTTTTTGTAGCACAGTAATATAGGGTTTATATTTTTATTTTTTTTAAGATTAGGGACATAGTCACATAGGGTTATCAACGGGCGGATCCACCTGTTAATTGGATCCAACATTAGTTTAGTAGTCATGTTGAATCCGTATTAGGTGATTTGTGACTAATCATTTGTCTGCTAAGACTGCGATTGAGTCCGGCCCATTTACACCCTTACTCTCAAGGAGGCATAGGGGGCTTTTATGTGACATCGAGATCGTTGATATTGTAGAGTATCATGAGGTGACCCACAGTCTTGATAGATCAAGGGCAAAGATAATCCGATCACTATATAGGGATTTTTCTTGTGGTTATTATAAGTAGGGGTGCAGCTCGGGTCGGGTTGACCCGATGTGCAACCCGACGAGGTTCAACCTGAGCCGACCCAAGGAACCTTTTTAACAATCCGAACACAACTTGAGTTCAACCCGATCCAACCTGAGTTTTTAAGCTTACAAAAAAAATCATAAAAATGTCGGGTTTCCCTCAAATCGGGTTGCATAAACTCTCAACTCGAACCAGACCCGAACTCAACCCAGGTTGGAAAAAAGCAACCCAAACTCGACCCGACCTTTTTTCGGGTTGAACCCAACCTGAGTTGCACCCCTATTCTTACATAATGGATGCATGAGCAAAAATAAGACAGGGGGTGTGATTGTTTGAATTTATCATCACCCTAATCAAAATTGTGTACGTTACCCGAGGTGTAAGCCCTTATAGTCCTGTGTTTTCAAAAGTAGTGTACGGACCACATCATAGGATGATTCAAATTGTCCATAAGATGGAACACAACATAAATAAGTTGTTCTCAAAAAAATCATTTCCATAGGATGATCCCAACCCTCCGATCATTTTATGATGTTGTTCGTACAGTACTTTTTGAAAAATACATGACTGTAAAGGCTTACACCGTATAAAATTTCACGTTACCCAACTGCAATAAAACAGTTAGAAACTCGACCTTTATAAAACAGTTAAAAAACTCCTACTTAAGATAAAGCCCACCGGGTTTGGCTCCAAAGACAGCACATTACTCCTATACACGCTTTAACAACACGCGTCTAACTACAAATAGCACGTGTCCCACGTCCGTTAACTACTCAAACGTGTCTGCACCAGCATTTATACAAGAAAAAGGTTCCAAAAACCTTCTGCATCTCTTATCCTCTTTTAAGTCTCTCTTGTGAGTCTCCCAACTAACCTTAAAACAGTTTTCTCTGTGTTTGAACGATGGACACTCAAATGAAAGAAGGGCACTTCCATAACTACGAAGACTTCCCTCAAGCCATGGGTAAGAAACTAATCTTGTAAATGGTATTCTCATGAAACTTTAGAAATTCTCAGTCTGAAATGGGTTTTTTTCCCTCTTATTTGTTGGGTATATAGTATAATCCTATGTATGTTCAAATATAAGCCCAATAAGGTAATAGACCGGTGTAGTGGGCCTATATGGGCTAGAGTCCATCAACCGGTCAATAACCTTAGTGTATCTCTATATATATAAGGACCGGAGGCATCAAACTAAGTATTCCAAACTACATTCCTATGGTGTAATGCTATCTAACATTATTTTCCCTTCTTTTTTGTTTATGTACTGAAGAGGGAGATGCGAAAAAATCAGTTTTGAAGAAGGTGAAAGATAAGGCCAAGAAGATAAAGAAAATGCTCGGTCACGAACATGGTGACAGTCACAGTCACGAGGAAGACAATGAAGAGGAAGAAAGTGAAGAATCCCCTGAGGTTCACGGAGCACCCAGTACGTAGTATTTTTTCTTTTTTTTTTAAGGTTATTTTAGTCATTTTATAGAACTGAGAAGTGAAACTACGATTTTGTCACTTTACTATGCAGTGTATGAGTCTGCAGCAGTTCCAAACGTTGCGGGTGGACTGGAAATTTCGGGGCAATCTTGGGGCATTTTAGGAAATTCACCACCCTCCGGAGAGGACCCTGGTTCGCCTAAAGACCGACCGGACCCCGCTAATTATCAGACCAAAGTGGCCGACCCTACACTAACTGGTATTATCAATAAGGGTTTGTGCATGTATGGTATTGTCGAAAGAAGTCAAAGAACCATGGCCCATGCCATAGGATGATCTGAACCATCCATTTGATGGGCCACAACGTAAATAGACTGCCGAAAAATTTATTTCCATAGGATGATACTAGCCCTCCGACCTCTATAGATTGGAGAGTTGAGATCATCCTATGGAATGATTTTTGGGCACAAAATGGACGGTTTGGATCATCCTATTGTGGGTCCATATAGTATTTATTGAAATATACTTGAACAAAAGGAAAAATACTGGAATATACGTGCTTAGACGGCATAAAATCTCTGTATTATTTGCCTGTGTCTACTCTAGTTAAATATGGTGCGATGATAAATTCTAAATTCGCACCCCTTATAGCATAATTTGCGCCATTGTAAAAGAGGGTATGTGGCAGACTGTAACGTTTTTTCAACGTTACTGGGGTGCGAATCATTGGGGGGGGGGGGGGGGGGGGGCGTATTTATCATTGCCTTAAATATGACTTAAACTGTGCTGGGTACGTGTACGGGCTGCACAAAAAATTGGCCAAACCAATAAACCGTGCCGGGCTTTTCGGTTAGGTTTGGTTTGGTTTTTCTCGGCGTTGGTTCGGTCATGGATTATAATTTTACCGAACCAATGGGATCGGTTCGGTTCACGGTTTTAGAATTTTAATCCGAAAATTAACCAAACCGAACCAAGAAATGGAGGAAAAGACGAAATGATTTTGTGTCATTATCAATATAAGGTGAGTTAATATTACTTGCAAAGAGAAGATGGGTGATTTAAACAAGGGAGGCGTGTCTATATCAATTCCCTGTATTCAAAAGTAAAGAATACATTCACCCCTTCCCCTTAGGCTACCTCTTGGAAGTGTAAAAAAGAATAGTCATACATACTTAGAGGGGCTCTCCAAGATAAGAAAAGGAGGGGAGGGGGAGTTCGGAGAATATATTATCCCCTTTATATGTCCTTCGATTAGGTTTTGAGAGGGAGGGGTCTCCTCATTTTTGTTTCATATATAAACCTTTTTGTCTATAGATAAACGTCCCCCATGGGTTTGGATTTTCTCCGATGTAATTGGTTCGGTTAAAAAAAAACCTCCCTAGAACGAACCGGATTAACCGTGTGCAGCCGTAAAGTGTACGTATAAGAACTCTTGACGGTTTTCCGCGTCTTGTATGACAGGTGGCAACGAAGCTGGGGTAGGCCCACTTCTCCGCACTTTGGGAGCCATGAAGGTTTCGGACGAACCCCCACCAGATTCGTCTTCCACTAAAACCAACCCCTTTTCTGAAAATCCCCTCCATGTCCCATCCCAACAGCCAAACCAACAGGCAAGCAACTACAGTGAGAATATATCCGCCGGCACGTCAGCAATAACAGCCGTTTCGGCCAAAAACACCGTGACTGAAAATCCGTATCGGGCCGATATGGGAGTATCGGTGAAGGAGTTTGTGGCGGAGAAATTGAGGCCTGGAGATGAAGATCGGGCACTTTCGGAGGTTATTTTGGAAGTGATTCGTAAGAGGAGAGAGGAGAGGCCGGGAAATGTGTCAGATCGGCCGGCGGTGGTAGATTCCGGCAACCAGAGTCCCGGAGGTGGGGTCGTGGGTATGATTAGGGGAGCGGTTTCTTCTCTGTTTGGGAAAGGAGGGGAGTCACGTGCCTCGCCGGGATCTGACCCCTACTCACGTGGTACGTAACCTATTTAGTTCTCTTTTCTAACTTCTCTATTATTCAAGCATCTCCACCGTCCACGTGGCTTATGGTTCGTAAAATGTACTAATCAAATGTGTATTGATCTTAGCGGTTCGATATGTTGGATGTTTTTTTTTGTGATAAATGGGTTTGTTATTTGTGCAGAGGGCGAGGGCGAGGGTGCTGGGAATGGGAATGGGAATGGGAATGGGAATACAGAGGAACGGAGGTGTCAAGAATCCGCCAATTAAGAGAATTTGCTTTGTTGTATGTATGTAATTGTAATGTATGTAAAATATTTATTTTCATAGATTTGGTTGGTTTTAGTGACTTTTGCACAACTATGATTTTGTATAAGTTAGAATTTTTAGTGTCTTTTTACTTCTTAGGCTATTTTCTCCGCACCCAAAAAATGGGGGTAAAAGAATGGTTGCCGAACACGCCCTAAGCTTTCTTTGTTTTGGATTTTGATTGTGGGTCTAAAGCAGATTATTGGACTCAAATTTATGTTTAATTTTGAGGTCATTAGTTAGTTTTGACTGTTGTCATATTTACCAACCATACTGGATGGGGCGGCGCAATGTCTTATCATTTACCTATTCTCGCTATCAGTAGCCCTACGCACTCCATATCTTGTCACATCATCATCCTACCTCCCTAGGCTTGAACATGCATGTTATTCATCTCTAGTGATCAATACAGTGTCATGTTGCGCCCAAGAGCGCGCAACTCCGCCTATAAAAGAGGGAACCCTCCACTCTACATACGGGACTTTTCTCAGCTCCCTAAGCCCGATATGCCTCTTCGCCCAATCCTGAGGCTCTTGGGATCCCTCTTGGACTCTATTCAACACCATTATGATCAGAGCACATCACACACCACATAACCCCCCCCCCCCCCCCGCGCAGGTATCCGCCCGGCCATCCTAGCTGCTTTGACTCTCTTTTTGATTGGTGTTAAGCTCTCATTCTGGCTCCTCCATCTGACTTGAGTGTCCAAGGGTTACATCGGAATTTCAACTCCGGACGGCCAATTTAACATTTTGTTTGTGAGCGTAGGTTGAAGGCTGAGGCGATCCCCCTCTCTCCCTACAATCAGAACCAGGCTCAAGACGGGACCCGTCCAACCAGGACCGTTCAATTACCCAGACATTTTCAAGTGATGCTCGGTGCCCACTGTGAGGCGCTGACATTTTCAAGTGATGCTTGGTGCCCACTGTGAGGCCCTGACAGATCCATTGCGGTAAAAGAGGGCTACATACCAAATGACTTCGGCCTCCCACTCGTCGAGGAGATCCTTGTCTTTTGGTTTGTCTTTTGGCTCATTGATCTTTTGCTGCATCTCTTGAACTTGACGTTGGAGGTTCGCAATAATTGGATCGATGGGAACTGGGTTGGCCGGAGCTCCATTCAAGAAAACGGGGTTGACAACCGCTACATGGTTTTGGAGTAAGGGATCTGTAGCCACTAGTTGATTCTATGGCTGTGGCATTGCTGGACTTGACACAGGCTAACGGCACGGGATTCCTTTGTGGACGTATATTGCTTGGATTTCTCTCATGAGGATCTAGATCTTCCTCATATTGGGTGATAGGAATGTGCTAAGCTTCGGGCAACCGCGGCATAGGTTGGGGAGGAACGGTGCAGGCTTCAGCCCCTGGGTTCCTCATGTTGTCGATGTGGAGTCGCAACATCTCTGTCACATTCACCATTCGACGCGAGGAAGCTGGTTTCCTCCTGTTGGAGGGACTCGAGTGGAGCCAGAACCTTGATTGGCTTATCTCCCGGTAATCATATTGCTTGGCGGGAGGGGGTTCTTCATCTAAATGTTTCTGAAGTGTCCCACGGATAGCGCCACTATGTTGGTGCCAAAATATGCTTCTAGGATTAATGAACAGTAGAGCTCCAATTCATGTCTGTCCTAGGCTGAAAGAACACGCATTAGGGGTTCTGTAGTGTCGATTCCGAGAGACCACTCTGACGCTCAAGTCAGAAATTAGCACACAAGTAGGAAAACCAAGCAATCGAAGAAGCAGAATAACAATGCTTGTGAACTAGAGAAGATGTACCTTCGAGTATGGGGTCTATTTATAAGAGAGGAGTCCTTGGCAACTTAGGAGGCTTATCATTATTGGAGACTTTCCCCTCGGTTGCTTATTTAAATTTTGATATTTTAGGAAGGTTGCCATGCTAGGTTAGATTTCCTCCCCAGTCCACTTTCCTAACTATTGTAGTTTCTATTCTTGGAGAGTGGGCAAATGGCTCGCTTGCCATTGTTTCATAACGGCAAGTCTAGTTCCTTAAAATAGACTAGAAGCCACGTTTCAAGATCTCAACAATGGGCGTTTTTTTTGTCTTTTTACCCTGAGCAGCCACGAATCTTGGTATCGAGGGTATCTCCTTATGGGGTTTTGTGCTTCCGCGGGTCCAGTGTCACCATTGACACTGGCCGATTGCTTGATTTTGCCCCCAACACAAATGAAATGCTTGATTTTACCCCCGACACAAATGAGAAGGTAACTTTAACCTCAACAATTTAAGTTTTACTTAGAGGTACCTTCACACTGTATAATGACAGCTGCCTGGATTATATTTTTCTCAAGGCCAGCTCACATGCTTTAACAACACGTGTCAGCTCGAAACGTATAGAAGAAAAATGTCACAGAAACGGTCTCCCTCGAAACCTTGTGCAACTCTCTCGTGAGTCCCATATAATTATAAGAGGAATTCTAGACTGAAGGGAGCCCTAACAAAAAATAGGTAAAAGGGGTCCCCTATTGGCTGCACATCACCAGTTATTAATGCATGATGGTGATGTGTAGCTAATAGGGGAGCCTTTCACCTCTTTTTTGCAAGGGCTCCCTTCAGTTTAGACTTCCTCTAACTATAAATTTATAACCTATCAGTTTTCTCAGTGTTTGAATGATGGATACTCAAAAGGAAGGACTGAAGGAAGGATGGAACCTCCATAATTATGAAAAACTCCCTCAAGCAATGGGTGAGAAACTAAACTTGAAAATGGAAATTCTGAGTATGATATGGTTTTTTTGTCCTCTTATAGTCTTATATTTTCTCTTCTTTTTGTTTATGTACTGAAGAGAGAAATGCAGAGCAGCAAGAGAAAAAATCGGTTTTGAAAAAGGTGAAGAACATGCTCGGAATGAGTGTGTGTGTGAGTAGTTATAACGTAGTTAATAGTTGTTATGTGGTTATTTGTTTTAGGTTTGTAGGGTTAGTTATTGGTGATGTGTCTTGTAGGTGGGTAGATGGGTTTGTGATGTGGTACTCCCTCTTGCTTGTATTTAAGTAGTACTTGAATGAAATGTGGAGGAAGAGAATTTTCCAGTAAAGAAGGAAGGGTTGTTCTAGGAGAGTAATGATACCTCTCGAATTGAACTATTAGGAGGTCCGGTTGCGTCGATTCAGCCTCATTTCTTGTCTCTTTCTATATCTGTTTCCTTGTTTATTTGTGCTACGGCTAATTAGGCACGTAACAAGTGGTATCAGTGCGTCGATCCAGCACCATGGCTACACCTTGGTAGTTTTTTTTACACTAGAGGCGGCTGTCCCAAGCAAAAAAAGGGGGGCGAATATATCACTTTCCTTTAGATCTTCGAAAAGATGGACCCACGATAGTTTTTTTTTTTTTTTTAAAAAAAAACAAAATACTTGCATCTACATACACAGGGACCATATACTTGGGCCTACTTTATTCGAAATCCAAACCATTCATTGGTTGGGCCCAATGTAACCAGGTCTTGCCTATAAAATCTTCTCCATAGGGGGATCCATTCATTTGTGCACATATTTAAAAAAAATAAGTGTGGCTTACCTTATTCAAAGGTTTAAACAATTCGGTTATTGGGCTATGGAAATGTTTTTTGGGGAAAGGCCTATTTACATCAAGGTCCAACAAATGAATGGTTTGGATCCTCGAACAAGGTGGGTCCCAGTGAAATTTCTAAGAAATGCACATTATATAATGCTCGCCGTACTCATTTTGTTTAAAAATAGAGTGGAGTCCACCTTGTTCGAAGATCCAAACCTTTCATTTCTTGGCACTCGATGTAAACCATTCAGTTGTTAGGCCCAAAAATCATATCCATAGGATGATCCCAACCATCCAGTCTATAGAGATTTCTATGTTTTATCAACTTTTCGATCTTCGAACAAAGTGGCCCAAGTGATTTTTAAAAAAATACATACCCCCATGTATGGGCACCATATATTGCTTATTTATTAGCAAATTTATTGGGGCCTACATTGTTCAAAGATCCAAACCGTTTATTTGTTAGGCACTCCCCCCAAATATTATCTCTACGTGATGATTCAAACCCTTCGATCTGTTATATGGTGTCTTCCGTCTATAGATCGAATGGTTAGAATCATCCTTTGGTGATGAATTTTGGGGGAAAAGCTTATGTACATTGGGCCCAACAAATGAATGGTTTGGATATTTAGAAGAAGTTGAGCCTAAGTGATGCAAAGTCATAACATAGGTTACGTTTTAAAAAGAAATTATATGATTTGTGGTTGTAGTGTACGAACCCGTACCCACTCAATAGGATGATCCAAACCGTCCATTTGTTGGGCCACACAGTGAATAGATTGTGTCCCAAAAATCATTTACATAGCATGATCCTATATTCCTATTCACGTTGTGATCCAATAAATGGACGGTTTGGATCATCTTATGGGGTGGGCTGTGCCGTACTTTTAAAATATGGGTTTATATGAGTATATGACCACCCATAATAGATTTCTCATGCCTTAATAAAAATAAAAAAAAATACATGAGAGAGATGCGAATGTCAACAGTGTGTGAGAGGAGACAGAGAATGACAAAATGTGTATGTACTTGCTAATTTGCTATACCCGTTGTAGGGGCGCATATGTTCTGGCGGGGGCGAATTTATCGATGCCCTATAGTCCCTCTACACATTGGCATCTCTCTTAAAAAGTTAAAAAGTGGGTTGTTGGATCAATATCAAAGGTGGATGCCCCGCTAGTGTTGGAGCCTTATCGGGCACTGTCGTGCCCTGACCACTGTGTAAATATTGTCTGGTTCTGGGTCTTTTACCCTCTCCAGTTTTGTTTTCCAGCAGCACTAACCGTGCCCGACCCACTCTGCGGGACCCACTCCTTGGAGATGCTGAAAACAGGTCTATACAGGGAGAGGGGAAATCCAAATATATAGCCGAGCAACTGAAAGGGGAAATCGCCAGCACACCATACTAGAGGGAGGACCTGCTTTGATACCATTATGTCACATCTCGACCCACTGTGTAAAACACCATACTAGAGGGAGGACCTACTCTGATACCATTATGTCACGCCCCGACCCACTGTGTAAATATTGTCCGGTTCTGGGTCTTTTACCCTCTCTGGTTTTGTTTTCTAACAGCACTAACTGTGCCCGACCCACTCCGCGGGGCCCACCCTTTCGAGTAGGGGTGTTCATTATTCGGTTTTAACCGAATAACCGAACGGACTGAATTGATACGGTCGGTTCGGTTCTGTTTTTTGCCAATTCGGTTCGGTTTTCGGTTTTTATTTTTGGTTAATTCGGTTATTCGGTTTCGGTTATCTCAGGAAAAAATTTCGGTTAACCGAATAACCGAAATTAACAAATAATAAACATTCTTTTAAAAAAAAAAATGGTGTGTGGGCACTCCGTAGGATGATCCAAACCGTCCATTTGATTGATCACAACTTCAATAGGTTGGGCCTAAAAAACCGTTTCGATAGATTGATCATAGCCCTCCGATCAAACCGTCCAAATAGATTTTTTTTATCTTTTTCTATCACTATTCGGTTATTCGGTTATAACCGAATTTTTAATCTGTTCGGTTTTCGTAAAATTCGGTTCGGTTTCGGTTTCCACAATTTGATAACCGAAATTATTTCGGTTATCAAATTTCGGTTTTTTCGGTTCGGTTGTAACCGGTTGTAACACCCCAACTTTCGAGATGTTGAAAACACGTTTACACAGGAAGAGGAAGAGGAAGAATCCACATACAATTATTTTCAGGGTACAACCTATTTATTTTTTTCTGCCATAGCAAATGAACGGTTTGGATCATCCTACCAAGTGGGCCCCACACTACTTTATATGAAATATACGAGACTTCACACGCACATACCATTAAAAACCTATCCTAAGTTCCTAAACCCATTAGGGCACCGCATAAAAACTTTATTTTACAGTCTTCTAACCGTTCTCACTTCTCATAGAGGAACCATCCTCTCTTAGAATTTGAAACACTGGCAGGGAACAACAAAGCAAGGTGTGTTGGTTGGGGGATAGAAAGCAAAGAAATTAAGGGAACAACAAAGCATGGTATGTGTACACTCTGTTATCAAGAGCTGTTCTTCAATTTAGTAGTATAAGTTCTGAAACAGTTCCCTTGCTGTATTGATTTATTGAAATAAAAATCATATATTTTTTCAAGAATGTTTTGTGTTCTGACCTGTTAAGGATTCTGTCTGTTTGACACTACCTACAAACATGAAAAAATGGGGCTTTCTCAAAAGGCGAATAAAGCTTAATAAGTTCTTCCTACTTGGATTCTTTAATTTGGGATATGGGGTTTTGTTGGGTTTGTTAGAGACTGCTAAATTACACAAAATATGAAGTTCTACAAATGTTTGAACCATTTTCACTATGAATTCTGTGGTCCTGTTTGGCCGAAGAATCGGTCGCAAAGTCTGCAATTTTGGCAACATTTCGCGATCTCTATGTGAAAGTAGTTCTAAAGATAATAGTGATTTCTCAAAGGAATGTGATGCGAAGTTGGGTTTTAAATTTGATTCGCAATCGATATGTGAAAGTAGTTCTAAAGATAATGGGAATGGGTTTGAAGCTAATAGTGATTTCTCAAAAGAATGTGATGTGAAATTGGGTTTTGAGTGTGATTTGGGTGAGAGTTCAATACCCGACGAGACCCTTTTTGGATTTTCGTCTATAGAAAGAGATGATGATGAAGAAATCAATTGTTCAGATAGTAGTTTTCCTCGGCAGAGATTTTATGAGAATCTTAGATGCAAAGTGGATAAGATATTCGAAACCCTCCAACAAGATGGGCCCGGCTGTGATGCAAGATTGGCTCTGGACGAAATGCAGCTCGAGGTTTCGACCCGTCTCGTAAGGGAAGTTCTTAAAAGGATTTCAAAATCCATCAATCATACGAACAAATATCGTAGTGCGAAATTGAGTTATAAGTTCTTCGTATGGTCAGGCCAACAGAAAAACTACAGACACACCTCAAATATGTATAATCTGATTATGAAGATTTTTGCCAATTGTGAGGAGTTCAAGGCCATGTGGAGACTAGTCGATGAGATGATTGAAAATGGCTATCCAACGACTGCTCGGACGTTTAACATTTTGATATGCACTTGTGGGGAGGCAGGCATGGCAAGGAGATTGGTTGAAATGTTTGTCAAGTCCAAAACTTTTGTATTTAGACCTTTCAAGCACTCCTTTAATGCAGTCATACATTCCCTTCTTGCAGTAAATCAATACAATTTGATTGAATGGGTTTACCAGCAAATGCTACTTGATGGGCATTCGCCAGATGTTTTAACTTATAACATGCTTATGTGCGCGAAATATCGGTTAGGAAAGTTGGATCAGTTCCATAGATTGCTCGATGAGATGGGTCGAAGTGAATTTGCTCCGGATTTGCATACATATAACCTTCTCCTTCATGTACTTGGAAAAGGGGACAAACCATTAGCTGCTCTTAATCTTTTGAACTACATGGATGAGGTTGGTTGTCCTCCGACTGTTCTACATTTCACGGCATTAATAGATGGCCTTAGTAGGGCTGGTAATTTGGATGCGTGCAAGTATTTTTTTGACGAGATGGTTAAGAAAGGTTGTGAACCGGACGTAGTATCCTACACTGTTATGATTATGGGATATGCTGTGGCTGGTGAAATAGAGAAAGCTCAAGGAATGTTTGATGATATGATTGTCAAAGGGCAACTTCCAAATGTGATTACTTACAATTCTATGATTCGTGGGTTTTGCATTGCTGGCAAGTTTGAGGAGGCTCGTTCGATGCTCAAGGATATGGAATCAAGGGGATGTAATCCCAACTTTTGGGTTTATAGTACACTTGTAGGGAACCTGCGAAGTGCTGGAAAGCTTTCTGAAGCAAATGAAATAATCAGCCATATGGTGGAAAAGGAACGGTATATTCATCTTATCTCGAAATTTAAGGGCTACAGGAGATGCTGAATGGCAATTGTATTTATAAAGAGATTCTTTGGTTGTAAACTTATTGGAAAATACTACAATGTTACTCATCGTAGCTGGGTCATTAATGAGTGGTAGAGGAAAGGCAATGATTACCATAAGCCAAATGTAAGACTAGATATTCTTTTAAATTATCTTTTCTTCCTACCTTTGGAAAACTTTCTCATATACATGATGAGCCAATACAATAAAGTTAAGATCATATGGGTTCTTATTGGTCATTAGCATTATTCTTTCCATGAAAGTGTGGTAGAAATTTAAAAAACACAGAATTTAAAGCATGTGATATGTATTTGTATCAACACATGATTTATGAAATGGCATACATTCCTGTGCAGAAGTGAACTGTAAGTATAAGTTCTTTATATCTGTGGTGATACAATGTACATACATATGTATGTATGTATACAGATACATATACATGCAAACATTCATTCATTTCAGTAAGCTACGACTCTTTATTTTTTTGAATGATAGCTATGACTCTTTTTGATGCATTAATATCATTGATTTCTCCAGGATATCCTTAAATCATTTAATGAAGGAGCTGCTATTACCCCTTTTTGTTTCTATTGATACCCTCTCTCTCTCTCTCTTGAAAAATTGTTATCAAAAGCATGAAGAAGGAAACGGTAACTAAGAGTGTTAATGTAGTAAAACAGGTTACCAATGGAAACAATAGAGGGTACCAAATAGATGCTTCTACTAATTATTTGCTCTGTATCTTGTTTGCTATTTTTTAAAGAAAACATTTCCAAAATGGGATTTCGTTTGGAAAATCTAGATGAAAATGGCATTGACCGATGAATTGGTCAATTCCGCAGTTTTTTTTGCATTTTGTGGGGATACAAGCTCACTTCCTTGTCTTTTCTGCATGTGTCACAACATGGGATTTCCTCCTCATCTTCCAAAAGAAATCCCATTTGCTAGCAGCACTCATTTTTTCATGTTCTTCAAGTGATTGTTTCTTGCTAGAACAGCCCGTGATTCTGGAAAAGAATTATTATAAGGACATTCTTGGTGCATCCTTTTGCCAACTCTCATGCACACACATTCATGGCCTTGGGTCAACTCCTGAAGTGGCAGTTAGAAAATGATGGTATAGAAAGTTGAGCAAACATGAAAAGTATTTCTATGGTCTTGGGCTGCGACTATTTTCTGATAACTTTGATGACCTTGATATTCTTGTTCTTTCATTTCATGATGATTATATGTTCGCTGTGTATGACTTGGAGTGGCTTGTGTAACTTCTATTCCTGTTTCAAACTAATTTTTATTTTTTCAATGGTTTGAAAAGAAAATCATTGTTTTGCTGACATCTTATACTTTGCTTATCTTTATCTACTTGTTTATTTTTATCGGTTCAGTATAATGTCGGTAGATTGCTTGCAGGTTTAATTTTTATGTAATAAAGGTATGTTTGCTATCTGATTCATCTAGGGTAAGGGCATCCCTCTATTCTTTCGCCTAAGCAGCTCAGAAGTTAAAGGGTTGCTTCTGAAATTTCTTCAACAAATTGTCAACACCAATAAAATTACTTGATTGTTTGTTACTATAATTTTCGGCCCTTATTCTCTATGATGAGGCCTTTGCAGGTTGCATCTGTTTGTGTTGTGAATTTTGTCCATCCTTTAAAGCTTTCTTTCATTGTTCCATCTTCCTTAAGTTTTTACTCCTACAAGGCATTCGCTCGATTTTCTAGATGGAGCTGTGATCTCGTGGAAAAGCCTTTACCTTTGTTTTATCTGCAGATGGACTTGCATTCCTTTTTTTATTGGAGATCTCACCCCCATGATGATTCCCGCCATTGTTTCTGTTATCCCAAAACACCCAATGAAGATGAGTGCCAGAACCAAAAGACAGTAGAGGTATTGGAAGCAAGGGTCTAGGAGCTAAAGATGTATTGCCTTCTCAAACCACAGAATGGAGCATGAGTCTTCTCCTCAATTACACTCTCTTCTCTGTGTCACAAAGGATCTATTGCCATTTCAAACCACAAAATTGAGCATGAGTCTTCTCCTCACAAAGGATTTATCATTCCCAACACAAAGTTCCTTCAATCACATATGGTACTATACAGAAGAAGCGAGAAGGAAAAGAATCATGTGGGAGAGTAGTCTGTTTTTTACTAAACTTTGCAACATATTCACTTATTTCTAACATATAGTTCCTCCGTGGAAGCTTTGACACATATTACTTTTTGCCAGATCTGATTTGGAACCTTGGAGTTCCCAATTAGTATAATTTTACTCACTGGTAGCATTAAACCACTGAAAATCTGAACCATACCTAGGCTTGTCACTGTGCATGTGAGTGGTTGTGACTTAGCTTGCTTATTAAAGAGAGTTTCAAGCTCCAACAAGACCGCACGGACTAAAGAAATTCCTCCCGTCCCAGATCTCGAAGCTCCTCTGTAACTCTGTATTCATATCCCTTCGTGCTTGGTTTTACCTTTTAAACTGAACTGCTTAGGACTGATTGGTAAACTGATTTCCTACTGTTTCTTTTTTCAACTCCGATAACTTCAAGATAACTACATGCACCTGCATATTCATTTCCAATAGTCTTGAAACTTTGTTGAATACAAATGTTCAGGTTGAAAGGATTGGAAGACATAGCAGATTAAATGATTCTGTCAAGAGGCAATTTTGGGAAGATATGGATGAAGTAGTCCAAGGAATACCACATCGATAGAAGTTATTTATAGGAGGAGATTTAAATGGACATGTGGGAAGAACTAGTGGAGGTTTTGAGAGGGTTCATGGTGGATTCGGTTTTGGCAATAGGAATGAGGCAGGAGAAGATATTTTAGGGTTTGCAGTGGCATATGATTTGATGTTAACAAATACTTTTTTTTAAGAAAAGAGATTCACACTTGATAACCTTTAGCAGTGGCACCAACTGTAGCCAGATAAATTTTATCCTCACTAGGAGGGGGGACAGATCTGCGTGTAAAGATTGTAAAGTTATACCCGGGGAGTGTTTAGTCACACAACATAGGTTGGTGGTGTTGGATATATGCATCAAACATTGGAGGAGAAAAGATAGAGATGTTAGACATCCGAGGACTAGGTGGTGGGATCTCAAAGGGGAAAAACTAAAGATGTTTAAGGATAGACCGCTTAAAGAAGGACATTGTAGTCCTGATGAGGGGACTAATATTATGTGGAATGGGATGTCTAATTATATCAGGAAAGTGGTTATGGAGAATCTGGAAGAAGTGGGCCGCCCTCTAAAGACACATGGTGGTGGAATGAGAAGGTCCAAAAGGCGATTAAGTCTAAAAGAGTGTTATAAATATTTGCATACGTGTAGAAATGAGGAGAACATTGAGAAGTATAAATTGGCTAGAAAAGAAGCTAAGAAGGCAGTAAGGGAAGCTAGAGGCAAGGCATATGAGGATTTGTACCACAAGTTAGGGACGAAAGAGGGTGAAAAAGATGTCTACAAGCTTGCTAAGATAAGAGAAAGGAAGAGCAGGGACTTGAATCATATAAAATGCATCAAAGAAGAGAATCACAGATTGTTAGTAAAAGAAAACAAGGTTAAAGAGAGGAAGAGTGGTGGAGAAGTTACTTCGATAAGTTGTTTAATCGAGAACCTGTAGCGAATTTGGGAGAACTTGATAATGCTTTTGCTGATACAAACCGGAGGTTTGCTCATAGAATCCGAACATCAGAGGTAAGAGTAGCTATGAAAAATATGAAATTAGGTAAGGCTAGGGGGCCTGACGATATTCCTATTAAGACTTGGAGATGCTTGGGTGATGTGGGTTTGGTTTGATTAACTAGATTATTTAATAATATTTTGAAGATTAAGAAGATTCCTGATGAGTGGAGGAAGAGTACATTACTACCTACCTATTTATAAGAATAAAGGGGATATTCAGAGTTTGTACCAATTACCGGAGAATCAAGCTAATGAGTCACACTATGAAGCTCTGGGAGAGGGTAATTGAGCATAGACTAAGAAAAGAGACTAAGGTGTCAGAGAATCAGTTTGGCTTCATACCCGGATGATCGACTATGGAAGCTATCTTCTTAATTAGGCGCTTAATGGAGAGATTTAGAAAAAATAAAAAGGACCTTCATATGCTTTCCATTGATTTGGAGAAAGCGTTTGATAGGGTTCCCAGGAATGTTATGTGGTGGGTCCTTGAAAGGAAAAAAGTGCCTACTAAATATGTTGATATGATTAAGGATATGTACGATGGAGCAGTAACTCGTGTCAGAACCACGGATGGCACGTCTAGTGAGTTTACAAGTACAATAGGACTGCACCAAGGATCAACTCTAAGCCATTATCTTTTTACGCTAGTTATGGATGATCTTACGGAGGGTATCCAGGATGAAGTGCCGTGGTGTATGTTATTTGCAGATGACAAAGTATTAATCGACGAAACCAAAGCATGAGTAAATGCTAAGTTAGAGTTATGGAGAACGACTTTGGAATCCAAAGGTTTTAGACTGAGTAGGACTAAGACAGAATATATGGAATGCAACTTTAGTAATGTAAGGAGGCGGGATGAGGATGTAGTAAATATGACTGGACAGGAGGTACCTAAGAGGGATATATTTCGCCATCTTGGTTCAATTCTACATAAGGAAGGAGAGATTGAAGACGATGTTAACCATAGTATAAGAACAGGTTGGTTGAAGTGGAAGCTTGCCTTACGAGTTCTGTGTGACCGTAAAATCCCTACCAAGTTGAAGGGAAAGTTTTATAAGACAACTGTGAGGCCAGCCATGCTGTATGGCTCTGAATGTTGGGCAACCAAGAAGCAGCATGTGCATAAGATGAGTGTAGCGGAGATGCGAATGCTTAGATGGATGTGCGGCCACACAAGGTTCGATAGAATTAAAAATGAAGACATTCGTAAAAAGGTGGGGGTGACACCAATTGAGGAGAAGATGAGAGAGCACCGCTTAAGATGGTTTGGACATATCCAACGTAGGCCTTTGGATGCTCCGGTGAGAAGAGGCGACTCGTGCCAAATTGATGGAGTAAAAAGAGGTAGGGGCAGACCGAAAACAACTTGGGTAGAAACAGTGATGAAAGACTTGATAGCTAGGAACATAGCAGAGAACATGACCTTGGATAGGATAGAATGGAAGAAAATGATCCACGTAGAAGAACCCAACTAGAGCCAGGATTAGAACCGGATAGATTCCTTTCACATTCTTCATGAAAATTTTCTAAATGATTCATTTAGCCGACCCCAACTAGTTTGGGACAAAGGCTTTGTTGAGTTGAGTTGAGTTGAGTAATTGTTTGCCTCACATTATGTGTTCGGTTGCTGGGTTCAGCTCAAGATGATCTGCTCTTTAACTATTTCGAGCACACATTACTGATGTTCTTTATTTGAGACGACCTCCTTAGCTGATTGAGAAGTAACAAGGGGACGTAGGTAACATTTGTGCATTCTGGGTGACAACAGTCCTAATAAATGTTGCGAACAGATGATGTCAGTTACGTTGTGTGGTTAACTTGAGAAAGTTCCTTCGGCTCATCAGTTACCGCTGGAAGCACATAGCTCCTGTCTCCAGAAAAGCATTGGGGGTTTTCTTCAACGTTCCCTGCAACTCTGCCTCAGCTTGAATTTTCAATGATCTCTCTGGCAACCAAAAAAAAAAATCTAGTTCATATTAGGTGATGTGCCTACATATATCAATGGACATGAGCAAAGTTGGGCATGCATTTGTTCATGTATCTAGGGAAAAGGACATGGCCTTTTGCTGCTCGATATTCACTTGCTGCTGGCTTTAGTGTCACAATTTCATAATGAGTCAAGAGAAGGAGCTTGAACAAGCAGCTGGGTCTTTTAGAAAGAGAAACCTGTTTTAGAAATTATTTTGCACAAGTGAATTTTCTGCTCATGAGAGTTACATAAAAATGCCCCCTCTAACTTCCTTGCTTCTGCTGGTTGTCAAGAGACATTAAAAGCTCTAACCCTTTCTCAAGTTTAGGAAGGTTGAACTTAGTGCTAAATCCAATCGGGCAGAACATAACCAACACACAGGTCTCATAGGGTTCTGCCATGCTAATTTTTGTACTGATTGTTCAAAAGGTGTTTGTTGCTGACTGGGTGAAGTTTCTATGAATTTTCAGCCCTTGAGTATTCTGAGTTTGAAGAGCTTCCAAGATCTGGTTTTGTGTAAAGATTATTGTAGTTCCTTCCAAATTATTACTTCATTAAGTGCAATGTGCAGTTCTGAGTTAACTTGGATGCAGGAGTGCTTGAAGCCAAGGAGCTCAATGGTTAGTCTCTCTATTTTGATAACCTGGAGAAGCATAAGGAGGTGCAGTGCTTTGACAATGAATCAAGCATTCTTTAATTTCTTCAAGGTGTCTGCGTTCATAGCAACCCCTGTGTCAGAATATTTCTCAGGCTTGGTTCTGAACTTGAAAGAATAATGCTATCATCAAGATTCCCTCTTCTAGGGCTGCAACAGGGTCGGGTTGGGTCGGGTTTTTCAAAACCCTAGCCCAACCCTTGATCCCATTATCTTGGCCCTAACCCGCCCTGACCCTGAGTCAGGGTCGGAAAACCTCAACCCATTACCCGCCCTACAGGGTATTGTGCTGGCCCTGGCCCGCCCTGATTGGCCCCGATTGGGCCGGGCCGGGCCTAATTGACCCTAGTGCAAAAATCTGTTAAGAGTGCCAATAATAAAGCAACCACTTATCATATGGAACAAAATGATCAATAAACAGAGAAAGGGAACAAAATAAGACAATATGAATTCAACAACATGCGGGCAACAAAGACAATTAATAATAATAATCTAAAGAAACATCAATCCAAGATAATAGAAAACATTAGCAAAAGAAACATGCACATATGGTTCAATTCTATAATAGAAAACTAAGGGTCGGGCTGGGTCATGGTACCCGAGGCATTAACCCAAAACCCGCCCGACCTGAGTCAGGGTAAAAAAAAATGAACCCTGACCCTGTTCGGGCTCAGGGCGGGTCAGGGCTGACAGGGCCAAACTTGCACCCCTACCCTCTTCTATACCACAACAGATTACTACTTTGAGGACATACTCCATGTTGTCAAACCAAATCAGAGAGTCACAAGTGTCTGTGGTCACCTCTCTGCACATGATTTAAAATTTAAGTGATTTTTATTATTATTGGGAGTTACCTCTTTTAAAACTAACTGTTTTTATTCTTATTAGTTACCTAAGTTTTAGGAAAGTTATAGGTGAGACAGATTCTAGGGATATTAAAGACAGAGAGAGGAGTGGGGAGGTGAGAATAATTTCAACCGCCTCACTCTTTACTCTCATAAAAGACCTCTCTCTTACCTCTCAAAAAATACCTTTTCAACAGTTAGGCTCTTGAATAACTTCTTCTAATTTTTCTCTAAAAAATTTCTCACCTAACACCATATTCTCATGTGAAAAAACCCCACTACTTTGATTGTTTTTATCTTGGCTTCTTTTATATTTCACTTTCTTTTGAAGAAATGGGCAATTATAGTTGTTGGGGAGCGTTTCACTGCACAAAAACAACCCTGGAGGATTGTTGTATCTTGAGAGTTGAATGTTTGTGTGTGCAACAACCCTGGAGGATTGTTGTATCTTGAGAGTTGAATGCCATCAAACCCAGTGCAGAAGAGGGCGTATCGTCTCAAAGGAGAAAACATTATTCAGCATGCCTCAATCCATACATATAGGGTATTTCTTAACTTTTCTCATGAATGATTTTATTAGTTTGATTTATCTTTATTGATTATATAATTAGATCTATAGTAAAAATATTAACAGAAAATTCTAATTAGATTATTTGACATAATCGCTAACAATTTCTTGACATAGAAGTTGTTCGCTCCAAAAAGCCATCTTTCACACTCAAAAGAAAATATACTCAATATTTTACACGATATCGGGATAGCATCTCATGTTTCTAAGTTTCCAAAGTATTAACATATCAAGCAATCTTCTGATGATGAAGGCCCACTTGATGATACTGCCTCTAATCGGAGATTGATTGGACAACTCATTTATCTCACTAGAACAAGACCCGATATTCTTTATTCGATTCATATTCTAAGGCAGTTCATGCATGGTCGAATAAAACCTTATCTTCATGCTAATAAAACCTCATCTTCATGCTGCACATCATCTCTTAAGTTACCTTAAAGTGTTCTCCTGGAAAAAAGATTGTTATTATCCTCTTGTAGCTCTCGCACCTTATCAGGTTATTGTGATTCAAATTGGGCTAACCCATGACAATGATGTCCGCTAGTGGTTACTGCACATTTCTTGGGAATTCTCCACTCTCATGGAAAACCAAGAAGCAAAGCACCTATCTAGGTCCACTTTAGAACCTGAGTCTCGATCAATGGCTTTGGTCAGTTATGAGTTTACTTGGCTCAAGTATCTTCTGAATAATCTTGGTGTCATACAACATCATTGCAGCCAATCCTATCTTCCTTGAAAGTACCAAACATATTGAATTGGATTTTCATTTAATTAGAGAGAAAATTCAAAGCGGTCTTCTCAAAACCTCATATCTCCCAATAACGAAACAACTTGTTGATTTATTCATGAAAGCATTGGGAAAACTACAGTTTTCAACATCTAATTGGCAAGCTGGGCATGATTAACATCTATGCTCCAACTTCAGGGGGAGTATTAGAGAAAAGTGTGAGGAAAGCATTGGATATAATTTACTGGAGAAAAGTGTATAGAGGCAAGAATTAGACGCTATTGGCATATACAAGCGGCATGCTATTAGAGAAAAGTGTATGAGAGGCAAGCATTTGATTGATGCTATATTGTTGCCTATTTTGTTCTTTCTGTATATACACGATTTGTGTAGTATAAATTTCCTTTTATAGTCATTGGATTACATTGTCAAAAGTATTCCCATTATTTTACACACACTCTTTACATCAACGAAAAACACAACTATTACACATCAATTTGTTTATGAAGTTATGTGGTATAAAGGTTGAAGATGCTGTTTCAACATCTAAGGGGCCCTTGAAACCACCCTTCTTATTAAGGGCTTCCTTTTATGGCTCTTGAAAACTATTTGCATATATTACCTTGGCAACTGATATCGGCACATACATGTTTTGATAATGGGACAAAGTCGCATTGTTTTATATGCTGTAGTCAGCAGTGAAAGGCTAACAGGAGCTTTTCGAGAATTACAACCAACTGGTCATACAATATAAGACATATAAGACAAGGTGATTCTTCTCATTATCAAAATATGGTCGATCCGTAGCCATTGTCTTATAAGTAGTTTTGAAGTTAAATATGTATATTTGTAAATAATGATTATAATAAGGGAAATGATAAATGCGCCCCTTTTCATCACTTGGGACACCCAGCTGCATTGTACGTGGCAATCAGGTCACTTCATTCCTTCAAATGTGAAGTACATCAGCACCTTTGCAGTCATAGATACACTCTAGCTGGGTGTCCCAAGCGATGAAAAGGGGCGCATTTATCATTTCCCTTATAATAATTGTAGAAATGATTCATGCCTCTTCAGATATCACCAAAATCCATCTTTATTTATGGGTTAGATTATTTTAAGTTCATATTAATTAATTATAAATCGGATACTAATATTCCTGAAACAAGGTATCAGAAGATCGAAAAGTTTGCATTTGCGGTTGTCGTTGCCGCCAGAAAATTGCGTCCATACTTTCAAGCCCACACCGTAGTTGTTCTCACCGACCAACCATTGTGCAAAATCCTTCAAAAACCGAACACTTTGGGACGATTAATCAATTGGGCGGTAGAACTTGGCGAATTTGACATACAAGTGCGACCTCGCCCCGCAATTAAGTCGCAAGTACTTGCCGACTTTGTGGTAGAATGCATGGCTCCGACCGAAGACTTGGGGGGTAGGAGGAGATAAAAGATGAACAAGAAAAACAATATCCATGGATGTTGTTTGTCGATGGATCAGCCAATGCAGGCGGAAGAGGAGCAGGATTAGTCTTGGCCGGACCCGATAAATTTCTAGTGGAATATGCTCTGAAACTCAACTTCAATTCTTCCAATAACGAGGCCGAGTATGAGGCACTCCTGGCCGGACTGGCATTAGCCCTTGAATTGGAAGCCGACCGACTAAAAGCCCATAATGATTCACAACTCGTGGTTGGACATATTAATGAACTCTATGTGGCAAAAGATCGAAGGATGCTTAAATACCTAGAAAATGTGAGAGGGAAAATCTCCCTTTTCAAAGAATTTGAGATTGTGCAAATTTCTAGAACCCTTAATGCAAGAGCCGATGCCCTATCCAAAATGCCTTCCTCGGAAACCACTAGCTGGGGGAATGTGTATACTGAGGTTCTCTCCCGTCCCAGCATAGAGAGAGAGAGAGAGAGAGAGAGAGAGAGAGAGAGAGAGAGAGAGAGAGAGAGAGAGAGAGAAGAAGTTACTCATATTGATCATGAACCCAGCTAGATGGACCCCATAATACAGTATCTCAAAGACGGTATCTTGCCAGATGACCGAAAGGAAGCAAGGAGAATTACTGCCAAATCCGCCCTTTACATCCTGAAAGGTGAAGTGCTCTATAAACGATCATTTTCTTGGCCACTACTAAAGTGTCTCCGACTCATAGACGCCGATCGAGCAATGATTGAGGTACATGAAGGCATATGTGGAGATCACTCAGGGGCAAGGTGCTGGCTCATAAGATCCTTCGCCGAGGATTCTTTTGGCCGACCATACTGGAAGATGCCCAGCACTATGTCAAGAAGTATGAACAGTGCCAAAAGTTTTCATCGGTACCTCGTCAGCCCGCAACCCAATACTCCCCTATCTCCAGCCCAATTCCCTTTGCGATGTGGGGAATGGATCTATGAGGTCCATTTCCATCATCAGTAGGCGGACATAGGATGCTATATGTCGCGATAGACTATTTCACCAAATGGGTAGAGGCCAAAGCAGTAAAAAATGCCACTTCTAAGGCGACAGAAACCTTTTTCTACCATGACATCATATGCAGATATGGAATACCAATGAATAAGAAAAACAATATCAATGGATGTTGTTTGTCGATGGATCAGCCAATGCAGGCGGAAGAGGAGCAGGAAAAGTCTTGGCCGGACCCGATAAATTTCTAGTGGAATATGCTCTGAAACTCAACTTCAATTCTTCCAATAACGAGGCCGAGTATGAGGCACTCCTGGCCGGACTGGCATTAGCCCTTTGCGAAAGACTCATGATCGAATAAAGATTTACTTCGGTCGGACATCCACAAGCAAATGAACAAGTCGAGGTAACCAACCGAATTCTCCTTCAAAGTTTTAAAAAGAGAGTTGAAAATGCCAAAAACACTTGGGCATCAGAGTTACCGAATGTCGTATGGGCATACTGAACTACATGCACCGCAACGGGTGAATCCCCATTCAACCTAGCATTCGGTGTCGAAGCAATTATTCCTGTTGAGATAGCCATCCCTTCTCCAAGGGTCGAGTGCTATAATGAACATATGAACGACGAACTCATGCGAAGCAGCTTGGACCTCGTTGAAGAGACCAGAGAGAAAGCTCAGATTAGAGTCGCCGCATACCACGCTCGGTATTATAACCATCGGATGAAAGAAAGAGCTCTTAAGGAAGGAGATCTGGTACTTCGACGGGTAGAGGTTTTAGACCCAAGGAATGTCGGAAAACTCACCCCCTCATGGGAAGGGCCCTACAGAGTTACAAGGATCTTGAATTGGGTTGAAATTTCGATTAATTAGTCAATAAGGAATAAGATCAAAGGGATGCCATTCCTTATAAGTAATTAATTAAATCCACTCTCCAATTTACATTAATTATATAGAACTTTATATTTGTTAATCAATAATCATTCACACAAAAGGGGAAAGCCAATGACATGAATGATTGGGATTTTTCAAACACAAAATCCTACACAATTTTTCAATTGAGTAGTTGATTTAATTATAAATATTTCTCTTTTCCCATGGCTTTAACTAAACCCTAAGTAATTATGATTTAGTTATTCATGAAGAAGGGAAGAAAAATAAAAATAAAAGAGATAGATGAGAGAAAGAGTGCCATATAGAACTTGGAAAGAAAAGAAACAAAAGCAAAATACTCCACTAATTTGAATTGAAACAAAAGTATATCAACTTGAACTTGAAAATAAATAACAAAAAATTAAAAGGACTTGTCTTTTTTCTCCTTTAATCTTTGGTTGAATCTTCCTCCTTCAAGCTTTGATGTCACTTTTAGTTTGAATGGGGATGATGATGCCTTGGATTGAGAGTTGAAAAGAAAAAGAATTTGAAAGAGAGCAAGAGAGAACAAGAGAGTAAAGAGAGAGTATAAGAGAGTGTGTAGAGTATGTGTAGAGAAAGCCTTCACTTCGATATATAGCCTTCTTTCCCTTGTATTTTTAAAATCCAAGAAAAGACACAAACTTGGCAAGTGTCTTGTATTTTTGGAAACTACCACCTGTCTCTGGTAATTTAGCAACTTCCAGTATTTGTTAATAATTGCACAATTTTTTTCTTTTCTTCATTACAATTTCAGTAACTTTGTACTTTGCTTTGGTAACTTGAGCAATTTTGTTGACTTTTTCCTCTTCTTTTACGAAGAAATGGGTGGGAATTTGGCAACTTTCTCTCCTTCTTCATGGTGGGCCCCACTTATATTAAATATGCAAACAAGTAAAACAAGTTAGTAAGTGGGTCTTACTTGAATTATCTACTATAATAAACTGGATGGAAAAGCCCAAGCTTTTTTGAATTTTTTGAAAAATCTATGGAATTTACACCTCACTTTTTTTGACTTTTTCTAACAGAGGCACTCATTTAACCCACATATTTTCAATCATACATCTCCTTTATGCTTTTTAACAATAGCACCCATTCAACCCACATATTTTCAATCATACCCCCTCCTTTATGCTTTTTAACGAAGGCACCCATTAAACACGCATAATTTCAATCCTACCCCCCTCATTTGTTAAAAAGCATTAGAAAATATTTTTAGAAAAATATAAAAAGCATATATTTTTAGTTATAGCTACTTTTTACTTATTTTTTCTACTTATTTTTTAAATAACATTTTTTCGTATCATATTTTTTTTGGCTGTGTCGTGCATATTTTTATTTTTTTACACAAAAATTAATTATGAAATTTTGTATCATATACTTTTTTTGGCCGTGCCGTGCATATTTTTATTTTTTTACACAAAAATTAATTACGAAATTTTGTATCATATACTTTTTTTCCTCCGTATCGTGCATATTTTTTTCCAGAAAAAGTAATTAGAAAACTCTTTCTTTTGCATTTTTTTCATTACTTGGTACGTATTTATGCATGCTTTTTTGCTTATTGTTTCTACATATATTTAACTAATTTTTTTGTTATCCCAGTCTTTTTTTTTTGCCGTGTCGTGCATTGCACGTCGGGTATCATACTCCCTTTTTTGGCCGTGTCGTGCATCTCACGTCATGGTTAAATATATTGTTTCTACATATTTTTAACTATTTTTTTTTCTTGGTATCATAGTCCTTTTTTGGCAGTGTCGTGCATCGCACGTCGGGTATTACTAGTATAATATATACAATACGTGCTATTTTGAATTCAAAACCGCGGGCTGCTATTTTGAAACTTCAAATGGGAGATGTTAATGAGAGTGCACGGTGGATGTGAATGGCAAGATGTTAAAATAGCAAGATGCCATGTACATTAATATTCCATTACCAAAATAAAAAAAATCTTTGCTGTCACTTTCTATTTCAGTAGTGTATTATTCTCTTGCTTGCTCACCATGCATGCCCATGCACATTGACTTTCCATTTTTTTATCACATCAGATTTTGTAAGTTCACTTTCGCATATCGACGTGGGCTGACCGAATATGGATGGGATCCACTAGGGATTGGAATGATCCAAACCACCCATGTGTTTGATAATAACAGTCCAATTCAACAGCCCACCTTAATTGATATTTTAATATCAACAGCCCATTATTACACGTGTGAAGATGTGCCCCCTAAATTCTTCCGGGAGATAATCTGAACCGTCCAAATTGATGGGTCACAGCTTAACTAATTGTGCCAAAAAATTATTCCCAAAATAATGATCCCAACCGTTCAAGTAATGGGCTACACTTTAAACAAATTGTACCCGCAAAAATCAATTCTATGAAGTGATCCAAACCATCAATTCATTTGGGCTGCAAGTGAGGTCCAATCGGTGGGCCACAGTGTAATGAGTTGCACCCAAACATTAATTCCAACAGATGATCCGAACCATTCAACTTTTGGTTCTCGGCCTAGATGGGTTAAAATTTCAAAATCTATGTGTAATGTTCCTTTTTAGGAACATTGATCGAGGACCGTGCTCCATCATGTTCAAGGGCCACTCTTTTGGTCATTCTCAAGAGGGCACCACTTATGGTGCTAATGTGGGCATAAGCCAAGGGCCATCTTCATGTGGGACCACTCAGTGGGCTGAAGATCAAACAAAGGTGCAAGGTTTGAGCCGTGTGGGGCCCCTTTTGTGTGTTTGGGCATCATCCGTGGAGCCGGATCGTGTAGAGGTGGTCCACTTGTGGGGCATATGGAGTGGGAGACCATGTTTTGAACTATTTATGCTTCAAAAGCTTGTTAACACAAGATGGGGAAGCTTGGCCGGATGGAGGTGGTGTTCTCTTGAATGGTTATGGAAGATGGGTGTTCTCCAAGTGCACACTGCTGCAAGGAGGATGGAGGATTAGATGGGATGCTCACTGCACCATCCAATACGAAAACTCACTTTGGTTGCTTCACTAGCATAGGAGAAACTTGCTTTGAATGTCTTAGATGCATACCACCCTCATTCCAAGTCAAGCACTTATATTCAAAAAGAGGTGTGCTCGTATCATTTTTGCCCCAAGGAGGATTAGTACAAAATAAGGACATCTTATGGGCCCTTTGGACACCAGATGGCTCCTTGGCCAATGCATTCAAAGAGGGGCTCCCATTCCAATGGCCCCACAAGTAGACCATTTCCACCCAATCTGGCCCCATGGACGATGCCAAAACACACAAAAAGCTGATCCACATGGCCCAATCGTTGCACCTCCATCCGATCCATAATACTCGACTGATGTTCACAAAAAGGAACATTACACTATGCATATGAGGATCCGAGCCACCAAATTGAATGATTGCAATGTAAATAATGGAAAATTCTTTATTTTTATATCTTCTTAGCCCCATTCTCCGTATGAATTTGAGAATAATCCTGAAACACAAAAAACAAACAAAACACCTTAGTAGTACCGTTCTAAACAACAAATATGCATGCTTTTTCTACCTACAATTCACACATAAATATAACAATGAGAGGGGAAATATCAGAGTAATAAAAGATGACCCCGCCCCTCACAAAGGAAAGGTGAGGAATAGAATTCGTGCATCGTATAAATAAAAAGAGGTACTTGTAAGTACCAAGAAGTGCTAACAAAAGCATACCACCACAAAGTATACGCCCCACCATGAGGCAAATATTACAAACCAATAAAATAAGCTTTTGCGCTTCAAGCGCATCTAAAAAAGAACTTTAAACATTAGCAGAAGGAGGGCTCAACTCGGCAATGAGCGGAGAGTCAGTGGCCACGGTATCGATCTAAGGGGCAGTGAAGCGCTCTACCGGAAAATCGAGCATAATTTGCAGGACTTGCCTCTTGCATTCTTCGAACCTCCTCACTTCAAAGTCGAGAACAAGGAACGCTACTTCAAAGCCAAAATCCTCACTCTCCTTAAATTTGGAGATTGCCTCCGCCTCGACTACCTGCCGATCTCGAACTAGATCGCTAATGGCCTCCTCCGACTCTTTGAGTTTCCTTTGCGTGTCCTCTAAGTCCTTCCGGAGAGCGGCAATGATCTCTTCATCTGTTTTTTCCTTTCTCTCCAGTTCCCCAACTCTTTCCCTTAAAGAGCTATTCTTCCCCTCTAAGCTGTTAACCACGTCCCTCAATTTTAGATTGTCCGCCAAAGTGTCCATAATGTGATTGGAAGCTATGGCACTTAGATCGTTCATCTAACAAGGGATAGCAAGGCATAAGTCCATGAGGCATAAAGAAAAGAAAAGAAAAAGGTGTAGTAAAGCTTACAATCTTCTGCTGATGAAGGAAGGAGCGACTCAAGGCCCCAGAACTTAATTTCCGTAACTCTTCCTTATCATTCGGGAGCACGCTGCTCAGACACATTTCCACCCCAACTCGTGGATTATGGATAGCCGAGTCCTTGTCCCCAATTTTCCAAGAGGGAATAAAGGGGTCTCCTCGAACCTGGGCGTCTCCTTTTGGAAAGTCGACATGATGAAAGAGAAGCTGTGTTCACCTACTCCCGTCAACAGTAAAGGGGGGGGGGGGGGGAGATTGCTAGGACCTCCATCAGTCGGAGCCTCGGAAGTGCTCTCCTTGAGTCTCTTCCCCGGGTCAGGCCTCTCTCCTCCAGACAGTTCTTTCGACTTTCCAAAAAGAGTCGTCAAAGGAGGGGTGGTACCGGGTTGGTGCCCCCATATCTGGCTTTTTGAGCCCTCTCCAGAGCCGCCACCGATATCATCAGGGCGGGTTGTGAGGGAGCTCCACCTTTCTCAGGAGCTTTATCCTTCTCAGACTATCTGCTCTTTTCAAGAACCTTGATTTTTTCTAGGACTTTTTTCCTCTCGGGAACACCCTTTTGTTGAGAAGACATTCCTGCACAAAGAAATATAATTATTAGATTCTTCAATAGGGGCATAACCGAATGAATAAGACGCAAAAACGAGAATTATTGCTCTTGGAGGATCCGACCCCCTTGATGGAAACTCTAGGGCGAACTACCTCCCAGCACAAACCATATTCTACAAGCTTTTCTTGGTCTTTGAACTCCCGAGTGTCAATCTTAAAGCCCGACGAGATGGAGCTGAAAATCTTATTTCCCATATCTCATAGCCTCGGTAAAACACTTAATCTGTCGGCTGAGGGTTTTCTCCAATCAAAGGGAAAATCCCATCCAGTACCCATTGGAGGCCGAACGAAAAGAAACTCATTCTTCCACCCTTTGATTGAAGAAGGGGTTTTGGCCCCAATCATTATGTTTCGACGATGTGTAATGGTCAACCATTCCCCATCATCCACCAGTTTAAAACACTAACGGAAGATATCAATCGATACATCGGCATTCAAAAGTTTGCTTTTGGCCAAGTAGGCCAATAAATTTCTCCAACTGTTCGAAAAGACTTGAGAGGGAGCTATCCCATAAAACTTGAAGATTTGAGGAATTACTTCCGCTACGGGGAATCGTAAACTCCCACGAAAGGCCTCTAGATAAAAGGCTGTTTTACCCGCGACTGAACTTTCACAGGCTCGCTCGGTGGAGTTGGGTATCCGAATAAAATAATCATCAGGAATGAGATACTCTCTACAGATATCATCTACGTTTCTCCCTATCAAGGTGCAAACCTGAGTTGCGACTACCTGCGGTCTATGGGGTCCCCTAATATCCCCCATAGCCTTAAAGAAATCGTTCGACTCTTTAACTAGGGAAATGTGTTGCTCCCCTAACGGTGTTTTCATTATCAAACCCAAAGGAATGTCATCAGGTTTGTAAACATCACTAGTGGCCCCCAAATCAGTTTTGACCCTCTTAGACAATTTTGGGGCCCTCTCCTTCCTAGTGGGTTTTCTCTTCTTATAAGACTTCGCAGGAGCTGGTGGCTCACTAGCGCTGGCCTCATCCCTAAGGTTTTCATCTAAATCTACTTTATGAGGAGACTCTGAGTTCTCCATATGCCCTACGCTCCCAGAAGGGTTTTGCGAGTTTGAAGCATCAGACATGTTTAAAGGCAAAAACACAAGAGAAAAGAGGAGAAGAACTTACGGATTTTTGTAAGAACGAAGGTACCAGATGAACCTTCTGAGGCAAGAAAAGTCCCACTATTCTTTGCCACCACCCTTGAAGCTAAATTGACAAGTAAAAAAGCTTTTGGTAAAAAATGAAAGGATAAAAAAGCCTTATAAATAGGGTAAAACCCTTGGGCGGGAAAAACCAGGGTTACCATTCTAAAAGGAAACACGTGTTACGCCCCTAGGCATTGACGCCTCACATCTCCCATCATTGCGCTGAAAAAAGTGGCGGTTACCTTTATGAGTAAAAGATGTCACTTCCCAAGATGATAACCGCCAAAAAGGAGGCGTGTACATGGCTCGGTATTAACTATGTACCTCTAAAGAGATTTGGATCAGTAACGAACTATTCTCGGGTAAATACTGATTTATGCGAACGGAGGTAACTGATGTAAATGATGGAGCCAAAATGAGATAGTTCAAGTAAACTTATGACTCGGTCAATACGCGTCTAAATTGGTGCGAGCAAAGTGTAAAATGAAACATAAACTATATGAATGATAGGTGTAAGTAAAGTAGACTTTCATTAATTTGCTAAACTGTTTACAAGAGGGGGGCTTCATAGCCAAAATCATGTAAAACAAAGAAACAAAAAAGATCAGTAAACTCCTAGAAGATTGATGAAGACCGCCCGGCTAAAAGAGCCCGCCCCGGATTCTAAGAGAAGTGCAAAGAACGATGTTCTTGCCTCCTCGACAACGAGACCAGAATCTAGGGGCACTGAGCGACATTACTCGGTAGGCTCTACAGCGGAGGGAGCTTTCGAGGGACCGACGTTCCCCGACAGTTCCACGATGCAGGCGCGCAACACCGCGTTCTCATCCTCCAGAAGGGCCGCCTTCATCTCCAGATCGCTCATCTCCTCCGGCAGTTCTATAATCGGTCAGCGAATCTTATGTTCCGATCTTTGGCCCGCCTCACTGAGCGCCGGTAGTTGCGAGCAAACAATCTCATCCCCTTTAAGTCTTACATCTCGCATTAGGCGTCTGACTGGGCAGGAGAAGAAGGTTCAGCCCTCTCCGGCTTCTTCTTGGTCACCGGCGGTGGAGGAGAGGGAGGTGCAACAGTCTCATTTTTCACTTTTTCTTCTTTCATTATCTCTTTTCCTCCAGAAGCCTTCCTTGTTCTTTTGGCAACCGGCTCCACTGGTGGCTCCGGCGGGGGCGTCATCACAACCTCCGCTTCGGGCACGACATCCACATCAACGATGTGGGCCTCGAAGAGCCCATGAGTGGAAAGGTCCAAATCTTGGTTTTCAATCATGGAGTTTTTGGAAAAAAGGAAGAAAAGGGAAGGATGTCTCTGTCGAAAAGTTTTTGTGTAAAAATCTAAGGGGAACTCCCTATAAATAGAAGTGGAAAGGAGAGAGAAAAGGAACCTAAGTACCATTAAGTGTCCTTTGGGTTTTTCTCGCCTCCTTGCCACGTGGCACAATACCATTTGCCCCAAGAAACGCCGTCCATTATGAAGAGACCCTTTCCCATCACGTCATTATGATAGACACCGTCATTTCGAATATCAAGAGTGATTTGACGATTCCCCATGATGAACTACGAGGAATGAGAAAGTTAAAAATGACTGCATTTGCGAGACTCGGTTTTCACTTCAACCAGCCAAACATTGAAGATCGGATGGATCCCTGGAAATGTGCGTTCATAACACCATCGGTACCGATAAAACTTCCTACAGAATAAAGGAATCCTCGAGCTACTTCCTTGACCCAAAAATGGCTCAAGGAAGTGGGGGGCAATATGTTGGGGGTAAAATCACCACTAGCCATTGATGAACGAAGAAACCGACCTACGGAAAAGATAATAAAATCTTATCCTTTCCTTATAAACAACAACGTTCATAGTTGGGAAACCGCCCCTCAAAGAGGCAATGTACTCTATGGCGGTGACTTTCTACCTATAGGAAGTTCATTGAATAATAACTTACTCGTTAAGGGAAATATGATATCTATTAAAAATATATATAAACTTATCTCCCGGGGAAGTCAACCAATCAGGAAAGACTCCTAAAACAGCAGAATTCTAATCATCGAGGACTCATTTCTCTATAAAAGGGACCCTTACTTCATAATGGAACTACGCTAGACTTGATCCTCAATAAAGGGGTACTTAGGCAGCTTGGGAAGACCAGGTTCAGTCAAATCATCTCATCCTCTTCCTCGGTGGTAATGCTTCTGAATCTCATCCCCTTCCCTTCAATTCACCTGTGATTTCGATTTCTAGCTTAAATATTGAAGTATCATAATTCTGGTACTACTAGCATCTTTCTATGAGTACAAGTTGTTTACAGGAATAACTCTATCACTACTAGATCTTGTAGAGCGGATTTCGGCATCATCAGAAACCATTATTTTAACCTAAAATTATCTGCAAATAAGTTACAGGGGCATCCAAAAAGGCCCATAGTTAATGACTTCCAAGAGGAATTCACTTCCCATATTAGCAAATAGTATTAAATTAAAGGGCTTTGCTGAACAATTTTGTCGAAAGCCATGTTAGATGAATAAGACAAATTTGCTTAAAAGTGAGCCTACGTGGCTGTTCTCTGCTGCAGAAGTGAGCGAAACTGCTTAGCATATTCTTAAATTAAAATATTCACACTTGGGGTGGCCCAGGGCACAAGGCTCCCACCATTGCGGGGTCTAGAGAGGGCTAGATGTACGTAGCGTTACCGGGGAGGGCTAAAATTAGTTCTTATCTGCAAGTGTGAGAGATAGGGATTCACACTTGCAGATAAGGACTAATTTTGGTGGCACCCATAGAATCCCATCTTTCATTAAAGTTCGAAAGGCCTCTGTCCATATACTATTTTGGGAGGCATCTATCTATTCTTTCCCGAAAGACAAAACAAAGTCCTGTTCCGGGCGTGCTATAGGTAAATTCTTAACAGATGAGAAAGAGTGTCACTATCAAAACACGTAGGCACAGACGTTAAAAAATCGTAAATTTTCAAATGTCTGGCGCAGTGGCTGATGTCATGCATGGCGCAATTTGGAATGCATGGGCCCATCTATATGTTGTGTGCGCCTGACGAGTGACGACCAGTTTGTTTCAGAATGTTATGTGGGGCCCAGTTTATAGGATGGTCCAAACCTACTTAAATGGGCTGTACCTCTTAGATCATGTGCATAGGATAATCCAAACCCTCCGATCTATAGAGGTTGCTATAATGTGCAGTTCCTCTACAGATCCGAGGGTTAGGATCTTCCTATGGAAATGATCTACGGTGTATGATCCCTCAAAAATTGTATGTTTAGGATCATCCTATGAAAATGATCTACAGGGTAGATCCGATTTAGATTGTGGCCCAACAAATCAACAGTTAGGATCATCCTAGAAAGTGGGCCCTACAATACTTTTTAGCAAAATTTTGTCATCTTCATATGAGGTGGTTGTTCTCTCCTGAAAAAGTGAGATTTCTGAATCAACTATATAAAGTGAAAAAGGTAGAGAGAGATTTCTTTAATGGCTTCCTTGTTAGACTCCATAAGCACGAGTAATTTCCTAATAAACTATATAATGTTGAGAGTGCTATGTTATTTTATGCAATTTTATAATCTATATGAAACCAAATCAAACGTAATGGAAGGGCTTCAGTGCATGCTTTTGGAAACATTAGGTCAAATAATCAAATGTTGATGGAACTTTGTAATAGCTATTAAATAACCGATTAGGATCTTAATAAGGATCGATTCATACGTTACGGCCCTATTAAATTTCCCCATCCTTACGGCTGGCTAACGTATTCCCACCATTTGACCGGTCTCTCTCTCTCTCTCTCTCTCTCCACACACACACACACACAACAGGAACAGTTGGTGGGCCCAACAGAAACCATTGGTGGAATGGTGGGCCCATCTTTGAACAACGTAGGCCCCGCCCATACCACACCATAGGATAATCCAAACCGTCCATTTGATGGGCAATAAACGTAAATAGGTTGCGTCCCAAAATATTTTTCCATAGGCGGATCCTAGCCCTCTGATCTAAATAGAAACTACATCTTATGCAACCTCTATAGATTGTAGGGTTGTGATCATCCTACGGAAATGATTTTTGGGGCACAACCTATTTACATTGTGGCCCATCAAATGGACGGCTCAGATCATCCTATGGTATGAACGGTACACTTCATTTTCAAAAATATGGGTGGGGCCTAAATTGGTACGAACCACACCATAGGATGATCCAAACCATGGACGGCTTGGATCATCCTATGTTGTGGATGGTACGCTTCAATTTGAAAAATATCGGTGGGGCCTACGATTGGGCCTTAATGTTAGTGTACGACCAACTCCATATGATTATCCAAACCATGGACGGCTTGGATCATCCTATGTTGTGGATGGGCCTTAATGTTACTGTACGACCGGCCAACCCTTTTGGGGGCACAACCCATTTACGTTATGGCCCATCAAATGGACGGCTCGGATCATCCTATGGTCTGGATGGTAGACTTCATTTTCAAAAATATGGGTGGGGCCTAAATTGGGCCTTAATGTTACTGTACGAACCACACCTAGGAGGATCCAAACCATGGACGGTTTGGATCATCCTATGTTGTGGACGGTACGCTTCAATTTGAAAAAAAATCGGTGGGGCCTACAATTGGGCCTTAATGTTACCAACTCCATAGGATTATCCAAACCATAGACAGCTTGGATCGTCCTATGTTGTGGACGGGCCTTAATGTTACTTTACCCATAGAATGATCCAAACCATTCATTTGATGGGCCACAATGTAAATAGGTTGTGCCCCAAAAATCATTTCCATAGGATGATCACAACCCTACAATCTATAGAGGTTGTATAAGGTGTAGTTTCTATTTAGATCGGAGGGCTAGGATCTGCCTATGGAAATGATATTTTGGGACGCAACCTATTTACGTTTATGGCCATCATATGGACGGTTTGGATTATCCGACAGTGGTATGGGTGGGGCCTACGTTGTGTAAAGATGGGCCCACCATTCCACCAACGGTTGGGCCCACCAACTGTTCCTGTTGTGTGTGTTGAGAGAGAGAGAGAGAGAGAGAGACCGGTCAAATGGTGGGAAAGTGACATATCCTAACGTTTAACGTTAGCCTTAGGGGGGGATTATCAGCGCCCAAATTTCATTCAATATTAAAGTTATAAAAATGACATGATTTTCACGTCCTTAGAAATTTGACATTGGGCCTGTCAAATGTACAGTTCATATATACAAAAAATGGGGCCCACGATGTAACAAATCAAGTCATGCCCCACTTAAGAATTGATTCCAAGACTGCCCTCTTTTCATAACAATTACCAGCTGCCTACTCCTACGTCGCAATCAAATTCCAAGCTTCTACACATTCTTTCCTCTGTCACATTGATATGAAAACTTATGTGACTCCCACCAACTTAATCGCAGCAATAATGACACTAAAACCCAATTAAAGAAGCCACACCTAGGGCTGCAACTCGGGTCGGGCGGGTCGGGTTTTGGAGAACCCAACCCTACCTGAGAAATATCTCGGGTCGGGTCGGGTCGGGTTTTTTTCCGGAAAACCCACGATTCCCAAACCCGGCCCTACCCATGATAAATCTCGGGTCGGTTCGGGTCGGGTCGGGTTTTTTCACGTTGACGCAAATTTTTAAGGAAAATTCTTGTTTGGCAAGGCAACTCAACTCATAGAAGCAGAAATTACACTCACATTACACTTGAATCAAAAAATGATGTAATTACACTCACATCAGTAATCAAACAATGTTGTAATTACAATCAAACAATGCTGAATCAAACACTTGAATCAACTCAACTCATAGAAGCAGAAATTACACTCACATACAGTAACAGTGGGTGCGTGGGTTTTCACTTTTAACTTTGGGATAATTACATTTACACCCCCTCTAGTTTCTAACACATCCACTTCCACCCCTATAGTTTAAAACGTGACAAATACACCCCTGTAGTTTCAATTTGTTTAAGGTTTGCCCCCTCAGCTGAAGGTTCGTCCATAGATTGAAGGGTTAGGATGATCCGATGGAGCTGATTTTTTGGGCACACCATATCTATGTCAGGACCCATCAAATGAACGCTTTGGATCATCCAAATAATGTGGGCCCCTAGCCGAATCCAAACACTACCAAAAAATCATCCAAATAATATGGGCCCACATTGTTTGGATGATCCAAAGCGTTCATTTGATGGGTCCTGACATAGATAGGGTGTGCCCAAAAAATCAGCTCCATCGGATCATCCTAACCCTTCAATCTATGGACGAACCTTCAGCTGAGGGGGCCTACCTTAAACAAATTGAAATTACAAGGGTGTATTTGTCACGTTTTAAACTATAGGGGTGGAAGTGGAGGTGTCAGAAACTAGAGGGGGTGTAAATGTAATTATCCCTTTAACTTTTAACTAACAATAGAAAAAAATGTACATACTATAACTTATGTAACTCGGGTCGGGTCGGGTCGGGCCCCTTCAAACCCGGCTCGACCCGAGATTCATGCGGGCTTTTGCATGCTGAACCCGGCTCGACCCGAAACCCATGAAACCTGAACCCGACCCAGGCTATTTTCGGGTCGGGTCGATGCGGGTCGGGTAAAACCCGGCTCGAGTTGCAGCCCTACACACCCACATGAAAACAAAGATCAAATATAGAATGATTAGCATGGTGAGTTGCGTCTGGTTGAGGCCAACCCTAGTCCAACCCAAGGTAGAATTCCCTCAACCCGAGCCTCATGTTAAGGAGGGTCAACCTTAATCCAACCTCTCTAACCTATTTTTTTCCAAATCGGGTCGAGTCGGGTTGGGTTTGGATTGGCCTGGTGTAAGAAACATAAAAAATACAGAAAAAGCCCAAGTTTTGAATATCACAATAAAATTAGAGGGCGGGTCTAGTTTAGGTCGGTTCGGGTCAGGTTGGTTTGCCTAAGGCCTTAACAGTAACCAGACCTGAATTTAGTCGGATTGGCTTTTCCGACCCAAACTAAGGAAATGCCAACCTAATCAGAGCCAAAATCAGGTCGAACCCACCGGGTTTGGGATGACTCGAACCAAGTTGACCCTCCTATTTTGTCTAAATTACACATAAATTTATTTTCCTAACATGAGAGGATAACAAAATAACAAAAGGTAGCGAGACACTTCTCCTATAGTAATTTTAAATGCGTGCTTAAATTCAAGAAAAGAAAAATTTACATAATTATAAGTATAGATTTCCAAATTCAGTTATTCAGATTTTACGACATGGAAAACATATTTCTTATTACTTTACTTTTTCTCTTCTTTCTTCTCTTCTTTCTTCTCTTCTTTTTTCTCTTCCTTCTTTTCTTCTTTCTTCTCTTCTTTCTTCTCTTCTTTAGCTGGCCCAACTGATATTATGTCTATTTTCCCAATTTTTTTCAACTTTTTGGCGATCGCAACAGTGTCCATTTCTCCTATGATCGTCATCTTCTGTTCCTTTAAATCTGCGGCAATCGAGTCAATACCTACACAATTTTTTTAAAATAATCAAAGAATTGTTTAAGCAATAAATGTAAAATGAAATTTTCATCGGATTATTCACATTTGCATATAATCTTGCCGTATTTGCACATATATATATATAATCTTACATGAAAATAATAGTTATAATATATGCTTTTATAAAATATAAAATATAATTATAACCTTCTTTAAATATAATTATAAGTATGAACTAACTAACTTTAACGTTTTTCCACTTACAACACTTCTCATCTATCTTAGCTAATGTCTTCCAAAGTGGCCTTAATGTCACATTTGTAAGTAAGATTTAATCTTATTTACATATGTAGATAAAGGTTGATTTTGGTGGTGCCCTGTTTGGATTGTAGGAAAAACATTTCTTGAAGAAATTTTTTCGTAGGATTTTCTTATTTTGAGGGAAATAATAGATTTTAGGATACTGTTAAAAATTAAGGGAAATGTTATCAGCACTCCCGTATTTTGATGACCACCGCGCTCCTCACTTTATTAAAAAGTACGGTATGGGCCGCACCATAGGATGATCCAAACCGTCCATTAGATGGGCCACAGCCTAAATAGGTTGTGCCCCAAAAATAATTTCCATAGGGTGTGGCCCATCCAATGGACTGTTTGGATCATCCTATGGTGGAGGCCATTCCGTACTTTTTAATAAAGTGAGGAGTGCGATCATCAAAATACGGGAGTGCTGATAACATTTCTCTAAATTAAAGGTCTCCTTAAATATATAAGACTTGAACTCTGGTGGTTCAAGTCGCCTTTTCCATGTGTAATCAAACAATGGAAAATCATGAAATTTAGAACATTTCCAAAAAAATCATGCAATCCAAACATGGCTGTGAATCAATAAATGTGAAATAATCTTATGCATACTATCTGCTTATGAAATTCAATGATTTTTCTTAATATCGGATTAAAATATGTGTAATCCATAGTAGTTTCCAATTTCAAAGACCCAAGATGGTGTTTTCCATTTTTCCTTAAAATAAACATAGATCATCAGAAGGAATAAAAGAAATTCCATACATACCAAAAATATCGGCGACTGCCTCCATAGCTTTCTGTTTCGTCTTCTCATCAGTCATGACTGTGAGTTTAATCACCACCTTTTGCTAAACATTATGAAGAAGAAGAAGAATAAGATTTAAATTGAACTTGGCTAAAATTGATAAGACCCATTAATCATTTAAACAGCTAATGAACAAGTGATAATTAGAAAAGGAAAATAAGAAGATACCTGAGCCATTTGAGAAGAACCTGAATGAAAAGAAAAGAAGATCAAGAGGTTGCAAAAAAAAAAAAAAATGGCTTGAATTACAGAGGTGGGTGGGTATTAATTGGAGTTGAGAGATGGGTCTTTGTCTTATTTATTGATGAAAATAGGAAAAATTGCCAATAGGGGACATCAAAATACGAGAATTGCCAACGGGGGACACACTTTTGAAAAATTGTTAAAGAGGGTTCATAACCCTCTTTTGAGAGTTTGATAACCCCATTTAGAGGGTTGATAACCCCCTTTTAGAGACTTGATAACCCCATTTCGTCCATCTCTAACAATGTTTCAAAAGTGTGTCCCCCCTTGGCAATTCTCGTATTTTGATGTCCCCCATTGGCAATTTTTCCATGAAAATATTAAGAGCCAAGAAAAGTCTGCCTTTCGGTTACTTTATAAGATTCTCTCCTTTACAGATAAGCAAAGGCCAATGGCTTTATCCTCTGATATTTTTTTTCAGCAGTCACACTTGATTGTGTACAGAAAACAAACCTTTCTAAAAGTTCACAGCCATACAGAACTAAAAATTGCGTCTCCTATTATATGTTTGCCAACTGGGTTATAGGTTTTGGGTTGAAGGGAAATGATATCAGCACAACAATGTTTTAATAATTGCACAAACCTAGCTTGTCTTTTCTTTTTTAATTGACTTCTGAAAGCTTTTTGGCAAGTCTAATGACCTTTGACAGCTCTTTAATTAATTAGAGACAAGATGATTTTGTGCAAATATCAAAACATTGTTGTGCTGATATCATTTCTCTTAATGGCTAACTACTTGTTAATGAAGAAAAAAAAATCCATTCTTGGTTGCCGGAATTTTTTTGGTTCTTGAGACTTTTGTGAAATTTCTGCAGAAAACCCACGTTTGGTTGGTGGGCCCAAAATAATCTCAGGAACCAAAATAACCCCACACGAAACCCCAGGAAGGATAAAAGAATACTCCCAGAGGCCAGGAACCAAAATAATCCTAGAAACCAAAAATAAGCTTGGAGAAGAATTTTTTTTCTTCCCAACAGTTCAAGCAACTAAACAAAGCTTCTTTTTTTCCCACCATAGTCCGGTCAACCAAACATGGGATTTTTATTTTACCGGGATACTTCCAGGGAGTTTTCCCACCAATCTCCCAGGAAGTTTTTTGTTCCACAAAAATTCCAAGAACCAAAATAATTCCGGCAACCAAATGGAGCACGGGTTTCAATAGCATGAGACACCCACCAAATGAGGCGCTTAGACACAATATTATCGGTCCCACCTTTGCTTTGTCAATTTGTCAGGAATAATACCGTACCCAAAATTACATCTAACTTTTCAAATTTTCCACGTCTCTCTCTCTCTCTCTCTCTCCATTGATTAGGGTTTCAATAGCATGAGACACCCACCAAATGAGACGCTTAGACACAATATTATGGGTCCCACCTTTGCATTGTCAATTTGTCAGGAATATTTTCAAAACCGTAAGCAAAATGACATACAACTTTTCATATTTCCCACGTCTCTCTCTCTCTCTCTCTCTCTCTCTCAGCTTTGTCACAATAATTTTAATCCGGTGGGACCCATCTTACTCTAAAGATAAGGGGCGTCAATGGACTCAGATGGTTCGATTAATCTCTAGGATCCGAACATATATGGGCAGGAATTGGAACCAAACTATCTTTATTGGATCCATATCATAAGGTCCGAACTTATTTTGGATAGCCAGATGGAACATTATTCAAATTGAGGCCATAAACGTACGAAAATAAGTGTCTCTAGTCTCTCCCCTAGATAAGCTTATCTACTCCTCCTTTTAAAAAAACACAGTGGGCCCACGCTATTTGGATGATCCAAAGCATTCATTTGATAGGTCCTAACATAGATAAGGTGTGCCCAAAAAATCAGCACCAAAGGGTCATCCTAGAACTTCGTTTTGTGGGGCCTTGTGGTACCCAGAATGGACACATATAAACGTCCACGTTTATATGCGTCCATTTTGGACACGGTGTGCCCCACAAAACGAAGTTCTAGGATGACCCTTTGGTGCTGATTTTTTGGGCACACCCTATCTATGTTAGGACCTATCAAATGAATGCTTTGGATCATCCAAACAGCGTGGGCCCACTGTGTTTTTTTTAAAGGGAGGAGTAGATAAGCTTATCTAGGGGAGAGACTAGAGACACTTTCCTCTTTATATTTTCATTCTTCTGACTATTCGTGAGGGTCATTCTTGTAATATTAAACAACCCATATTCAAAACGACAGACAATTTTCAGTTTCCCAAGTCCTAACCCGTACGGGTGGTGGCTCTTTCGCTTAAAGTCATGGACTCATGGGTATGCTCCGCATTGAAAAAAAACTTACCAATTTTTACATTAGCCACCAAGTGAAAATAATGAATTGTTCAAGTTGGGGCTTTTGAAGCCCATTTTCCATTGGGCCATTTGCTTCTCTTTGGGCCCATTTATACTCATTTTCATTAAGATTTTCAAATTTTCATTTAAATTGATGGTGTCCTTAATGTCCTCATTAGTGACATCTAATGTATGGGTTAGAATGATTACATGATGCAAGATAGCTTCCTTTTGTTTTCGCGCATCTTGAACTTTTAAGAATAATTAATGTCTATAATTTATTCACCATTTATAAACCTACTTAGACATATTATTACTTGGAGAATTTATATGATGGGTGGCCGTGAAAACACGTGAAGTCTCAAAAAGTAGGTACAGCCCACTTTTTTTGATGATCTAAACCGTTCATCTGTTTGGGCACAACGTAAATAGGTTGTGCCCCAAAAAATCATTTCCATTGGATGATCCTATCCCTCCGATCTGAACTGATCTGAATATGGAAATTTTCAAAAACCATTTATGGAACCTTCTACAGATCGGAGGGTTAGGATCATCCTATGGAAATGATTTTTGGGGCACAACCTATCTACGTTGTGCCCAAACAGATGAACGGTTTGGATCATAAAAAAAAAGTGGGCCGTACCTGTTTTCTGAAACTTCACGTGTTTTCACGGCTACCCATCATATAAATTCTCTTATTACTTGTTCATTTTTCCTTTTCAAGTCTTGAATTTGTTTTGGACTCATTGTTTTCCTTCTTTATGTCTAAGTTTTCTTGATTTCGTCTTTTTAAATCATTTATTAACATTTCATTTTTATTTTTCAAATTTTCAATTTGTTGATGAATGTCAAAATTTAAACCTACATTTTCTTCTTTGAAGGTTTTATTTTTCGTTCGCATCAAATTTGCAGCCAGTGTTTGCCTATTGTGAAGACCAGCTGAAATTCCAACGATAGGCCTGAGTATTATGATTGACAACTTAGGAGGAGAGAGATTAGGTTATTTATAAAAATAATGTTTAATCTTTTGAAATTTTTTTAACCCAATTTAAAGATTAAGAGATCAAAAACTATTTAAGCAAGTAAGTTAAATCTAAAGTGCAATGCAAATGAAAAGAGCAAGAGTCAAGAAAGAGTGCACACGAGGCCTACTCCACTCCACCAACCAAACACGTTGATGGCTTCACTATGTTGATCTTCTTAACCTTGGCGAAGACCGGTGCCAATTACAATCTCCAATAGCTTTAACCTTGGTGGCAATCCTCACCACGGAGAGAGGGCTTCGCTTCTCCGAACACTCGCCCAAATACAATAGTTTATCAAGAAAGAAAGAACAAAGAAAAATCCCTTCCAAAGGGTTACAATCTTGAAGAGGATGTATAAATGAGAGCCTATGATCCAAATCCTAAATCTAGAGGATGAGAGGCATAAAACAAGTTTGATTCACTCTTAGGATGTCCCAATAAGGTTTTAGAGTGTTAGGATTTTTTTTTGGTGAAGTTTAGATCTCATATATATATATATATATATATATATATATATATATATAGAAAACCCAAATATGACCGTTTGAGGGCATAGTCGTAATTCTAGGAAAAATCCCCAGCGGATATAAATTTGTCCCTTCATAGTATTCTCGGAGTTCCGAGAGGCTTTATCGGAGTTCCGAGAATTTCTCTCGGAGTTCCTGGAATACAAACAGAGATTGAAAATTTAGTCTCTGAACCATTTCTCGGAGTTTCGAGAACTTTCTTGGAATTACGAGCTCGAAGCTTCGAGAATTTTCTCGGAGTTCCGAGAAGCCTGTTTCTAGCAGGTTTTCAAATATAAAATGCTGATTTGTTTTGGGCTTCATGGACTTCCAATTTGTACCCAGTTGGGATTGTAATGAGGATTCTAAAGTCTTGGAACACCACAAGGACAATCACTTAGCCATTTAGGAGTGTGTTATTACTTTATTTATGCTTCTCAAAACCTAAACTAGGATTGGATCTTTACAAACTAATAAAACTTCAAAGATATGGTCTTCACTTTGCATTGCTTCAAGTCTTCTTGCTTCTTGGATCTCTAATGACTTTGGCCTTCTGAATATGGTCCAATAAGAGCGCTTCTTGGACTTGATCCGAGCAACCTTGATGTTAAACTATCATGATCTATAACTAAGACAATCAAACACATTAGTGATATAAAATCACTTGAGTTTGAAATCATCAAAAGAAGATGGGAATGCCAAGGTGGGAACCATTGGGCTTACACTAGCACAAAAAGTTATGCCCACAAAAAACTCTAAGCATACTTGACCCCATTTATGTTAGGTTCTTCTTCGATAACTTGGTGTTGAAACCAGAAACTCTACTCAAATAACTCTGTTTTAAAAAATGATATCTGTACCAGTGTATTTCTTCTACTGGATTAGGAGAAAGATAAGGGGGAGAGAGAGAGAGATGTTAAAATTCGTCTGTCTTTTATTTCACACACACCATGCATTATATAGAATGCATGTTATTTTCATGTTACATCACATAACACCTAACACATTCAATGCCATAAATACAATACAAAGAAAAAGCAATACTAAAGGATTTTTACGAATCTTATTTGCATGTCTTGATATCTTCGGATTTGCATGCGCCGAATTTTTGACCAACCGCCAAAGATCTACCAATCTCAAGAGTTGTTGACAAACATTAAAATATCGATTTAATTTTCAACAACATCCCTTAAATCGATTTTTAAAATCAACAACATCGAGCATCATCTTCAATCTCTCAAATGAATTCGTCTGCAGCGGTTTTGTCAAAATATCTGCCACTTCATCTTTAGATCTTCAAAATTCGATCTCGATTTCCCCATCTTTAACCAAATCTCGATTGTAATGATATTTAATCCCAATATGCTTACTCCTGCCATGAAAACTGGATTCTTAGCAAGTGCGCTTGCAGATTTATTATTACACATGATTTTGGTAGGGCCTCCATGTTTGTACCTCAACTCATCCAGCATGTCAAGCAGTACATGTGACGCAGCCATACTGCTTGACATGCCGCTGAAGTTGCTGTCATGTATTCTGCTTCTGCTGTTGACAGCGCAACAACCTGTTGCTTCTTTGAAGACCAGGAAAACACTCCTGCTTCCAGATAGAAAACATACCCGGAAGTGCTTTTTCGAGTCTCAATATCACCTCCCCAATCACTGTCTGTGTAACCTGCTAGACTGAAATTGTCAGAACATGTATACAAAATTTCATGATCTCGAGTACTGCCGACGTACCGCAAGATCCGTTTTGCCGCTTGTAGATGTGATTGTTGTGGTGTCTCCATGAATCGACTGATAAGCCTCACTCCATAAACAATATCTGGTCTAGTGGAAGTGAAATATCGTAGACTACCGACTATGCTTTTAAAATAGGTGGGGTTTACCAGTTCTCCACTTCCTTCTTTCTTCATCTCCAGAACGCCAACCGAAGTCCGAATTGGCTTCGCGGTGTCCATCTTGAATTTCTTCAAGGTATCATTAGCATACTTTTTCTGAGAAATATATATGCCATTATCTGTCTGTTGCACTTCGATGCCTAAGAAATAGGACATCAATCCCATATCTGTCATTTTGAATTGAGGAGTCATCGCCTCCCTGAATTCAGCAAACATTGCCTTGCAATTTCCTGTGAATATTAAGTCATCAACATAAAGAGATACAATCATCATATCACCGTTGGATTTTGACTTGATATATAACGTGTGCTCATAAGGACATTTCTGGAACCCATCTTCCAGCATGTATGTGTCGATTCGTGTGTACCAGGCACGTGGTGCTTGTTTCAGTCCGTACAATGCCTTCTTCAACCTGTACACTTGATTCTCATGGCCTCTCTTGACATAACCTTCTGGTTGTTCAACATAAACCTCCTCTTCAAGGACGCCATTTAGAAATGCTGATTTGACATCCATCTGTTGGATTTTTCACCGATTTTGAGCTGCAAGTGCTACGATTATCCGGATGGTATCCATTCTGGTAACAGGTGCGAACACCTCAAAGTAGTCAATCCCTAGCTTCTGTCTGTAGCCTTTGACCACTAGCCTTGCCTTGAATCGGTCGACTTGACCGTCGGGTCTGTACTTCGTATTGTACACCCACTTGACACCGATTGGCTTCTTTCCAGATGGTAAAGAAGTCAACTCCCATGTGGCATTTTTTTTCTATTGCATGGATCTCCTCATCCATAGCCTGAATCCATCGTGCATCTTTGGCTGCATCTTTATAGAAAACTGGGTCACAATCTGCGAATAGACAAAAATTTACTAAAGTTTCATCAGTAATATCTTTATCAGTGTCGCTGTCTAAAGTGATCACATTGTCTTGTAAGCGGGTCGGAATCACCCGCATTCGCTTTGGTCGTTCCGTAGGCTCCGGAACTGCTGCCTGTGATTGAGAACTTTGTAAAGGGGATGAACTGCTGGGTAAAGATCTGTCCGTGTCCTCCCACGGTTCATTTTCGATGATGACATCTTTCTGGTTGTCCTCTTTCTGGTTCCATGCCCAGGCTTCATCTTCAACAAACTAGACATCTCTGCTCACGATCACTGCCCCTGATACCGGGTTATATAATTTATAACCTCTGGTGACATCACTGTAGCCGATGAAGATGCATTTCTGGCTCTTGTCGTCTAGCTTATTCCTTCTTTCTTCAGGCATATGTGGATATGCAATACATCCAAATACCCGTAAGAAAGAAACATCTGGCTTGTTGCCACTCCAAGCCTCTTCTGGAGTTCTTCCAAGAACACTCTTTGTTGGACACCTGTTCAACAAATATACAGCACAAGCAATAGCTTCTGCCCAAAAAGACTTTGACAGAGATTTAGCTTTTAACATGCTTCTGGCCATTTCAAAAATTGTCCTATTTTTTCTTTCAGCTATACCATTCTGTTGAGGTGTATAGCTAGCTGTCAGTTGACGTTGGATACCTTGAATCTTGCAGTAATTGTTAAATGCAGTTGAGGTGAATTCTCCTCCTCGGTCTGATCTCAACATTTTTATGTTAAAGCTGCTATGTTTTTCAACAAGGGCTTTAAACTCTTTAAAATTTTCAAACGCTTCTGATTTTTCTTTTAGAAAATAAACCCAACATTTTCTAGTAAAATCATCTATGAAAAGTAACATATACCTCTTGTGCTCGAGAGATTCTTCCTCAACTGGTCCACATATGTCTGTGTGAACCAACTCCAGCGGTTGTTTGGCTCTCCGTGATTTTCCGACCGGAAAAGAATCACGGCGATGTTTTCCGAGAAGACATCCTTCACACGGCTGATCTGGAGCGTTGATAAGAGGTAGTTCCGTTACCATATCTTTCTGCACCAAGATCCTCAATCCTCGGAAATTCAGATGACCAAACCAAAGATGCCATAGCCAATTGCTATCTTTCTCCATCACTTGTAAATTCATCTCGGTTCTCGTGTGAAGATTCAACGGGAACATTCGGTTTTTTGTCATCTGCACCTTTGCCATCATACGTTCGCCTTTAGTTTTGATGGTGCACACACCATTTAGGATATGAATATCGTGCCCTTTCTCTGAAAGTTGCCCCATACTCAACAAATTCCAGAACAATGCCGGCACAAAGAATACGTCTGCAATGTTAGTGTCAGTACCATTCTTAGACTGGATTTTTATGTCACCTTTGCCCATCACCGGAATTTTGGATTGATTTCCAAAATTAACTTCACCACGTACCGATTCGTCCAAGCGTGAGAAAAACTCCTTTCTTCCACACATGTGATTACTACACCCGGTATCAAGATACCAGATATTTGTACGCTCGTAATCTAGTTCAACATCGTTGCACGCCAGAACCATGTTTTCTTCAGCTTCAACTATATTTGCATGCTCTGTCTGCTCGTTCGGCATTTGAGTTCGGCATTCAAGTCTGTAGTGCTCGTTCGGCATCGTAGCACTTGACTTTGGACTTGTCATGTGCTCCGGTATAACCACCGCGATCTCCGGAATTATTAATATCACCAGCTTTATATTTACCAGTGATATTATTTCTTCCTTTGCCTAGACTGCGTCCTTGGCCTCGGCTGCCTTGATAGCCACCATGATTTGTCTGAACAAATCTGCTCTGCAATGCATGCTCTATGTTAGAGCTGCCGGCCTTCTGGTTCATCCTTTGCTCGTGGGAGTACAATGAACCCATCAACGGTTCTATCGACATGGTTGATGTGTCTTGCCCTTCTTCAATTGTAGCGACAACATAGTCAAATTTTGTAGTCAAAGATCGCATGATCTTTTCCACAATCCTTTGATCTTCAATTTTTTCACCATTACCCTTTAATTGGTTAACTATGGATTGCACCCGATCAAAGAATTCCGAGATTGATTCCGAGTCGCTCATTTTTAGAGACTCAAATTCACCTCTCAATGTTTGTAGCCGCACTTGCTTGACCCGATCATCGCCTTTATAGGATTTTTGCAAAAGATCCCACGCTGCGTGCGCCGTCTTCGCCGCTGATATTTTTTCAAATACTGATTCGTCTACAGCTTGAAAGATGGCATACAATGCCTTCTTGTCCTTCTTGCGAGTCTCCATCAATAGATCTTTCTCCTCCTTCTTCAATTCTTCAAATGCTGTTGAATCGACTACTTCGGTGTAGCCGCTCTCCACCAGATTCCACAAATCTTGGGACCGAAAAAATACTTTTAACTGGACGGACCAGTTGTCGTAATTTTTCCCCATGAGCTTTGGAAGTTGTAAATGAATCGAATTGGTTGCCGCCATGATTCAACTTACAAACCAGCTCTGATACCAGATGTTGGAACCAGAAACTCTACTCAAATAACTCTCTTTTGAAAAATGATATTTGCACCAGTGTATTTCTTCTACTGGATTAGGAGAAAGCTAGGGGGGGAGGGGAGAGAGAGAGAGATATGTTAAGATTCGTCTGTCTTTTATTTCACACACACCATGCATTATATAGAATGCATGTCATTTTCATGTTACATCACATAACACCTAACACATTCAATACCATAAATACAATACAAAGAAAAAGCAATACTAAAGGATTTTTACGAATCTTATTTGCATGCCTTGATATCTTCGGATTTGCATGCGCCAAAATTTTGACCAACCGCCAAAGATCTACCAATCTCAAGAGTTGTCGACAAACATTAAAATATCGATTTAATTTTCAACACTTGGCTCTTCCCTCTACCCTTCTTCCTTCGTGGAGCAATTTTGAATGAAAGAGGATAGTAGAAAGAGACAAGAATGGAGAGAATGGATGAAAGAAATGTAAAGCACTAGTTTGCTTTGAGGGAAACCTTCCACCAATTGGTATTTTCATTAATAAGATTCAAGACGCCCTCCACATTGCTTGACACAAAACATAAAAAAGAGACTCATAGAGCTAATTTTAGGGGTGCAACTCAGGTCAATTTTTTGGAATTTGGGTTGAGCTTTTACTATAACATCGGGTTGGGTTCGGGTTGATTCCAATTCATTTGTTAGCAAAAGCTCAACCTGACCCAACCCAAGTTGCACCCCTAGCTAATTCCTAAAATCCAGCAACTTAACCCTGGAGCTAAGCAACTAACCACTATTTATTGGACTCCTACTAAGTGGATAAACACCACTTATCATTTAACAATTTATCCCATTTCCCTCCTTTCAACATCTCTAGCAACACCATTGCCAGTTAGACCACCCAGAGTATGTTGGGTCTCTTTTCTTGGACTTCCACTCTGGGTGACAGAAACTGCTAATTGAGTTGGAATTAAGTTTGCAATTTCATTTTGCGTTTTGCCTTTATTATATGCATGATCGATCAGCTGCTTGGGTATTGTTGACCATTTTATGTGTAGAATGGCTGTGTGAACAATTGCTGGCTGAGGAAGCTATTAGATCTACAAGGTTCCTATAAAGCCAAGGCATGCTTAGAATGCTGAAATTTAGACTCGTACAACACAAAGAACCAATGCGTTATGCATCTGTTCAAAGACTAGTCTCTTGATTCTTTAATTGGGAATTTAAAGTTTTTCTTCCAAAGTTTTCGTCTTTGCATGTTCATTCCAACAGATTACTAATAGTAGAAGTGGAGATGAATTTCTTATGCAGAGGGAAATTGCATAAGAAATTCAAACTATGCACTAAGGCAACTCTTGGTCAGGTTTGTTTCAGTTCTGCTATGTTGAAGACCGGTAGATATTAACAGAGGGCGAAGTGGTAGCATCAAGTTTACAATATAAGGAGCAGTGGTGGATCTTTTTGCACATCAGATTTCTCAGAGGATTCCTAGGAGAAGGAACTGTATCCTAAGAGCACCAATTCACAGTTACTTTGACATTGGCTGTGGTTTATTAGTAGCTAGAACAGAGATTGTTAACGCTATGGAGGTCCTTACCCATCCATGCATTTTTGGATGGTCATCATGGGTCTTACAAGTATGGTGGATCAATATATGAAGCATCACCTCCCTCTAACACTAGCTTCACCAAGTGCAGGAGGGCTGCTATCAAGGCTCTCAAAGTCAATGAGTTTAACGTGTAAACACATGAAGTGCACATTGGGATTGTTGGGGGTTCCACGTGAAAGAAAAGATCCCTCATTGGTAAAGTAAAAGATGTGGATGGGCTTTATTAGGACTTGGGCTCCCTCCCCTTAACGGCTAGCTTTTGAGGGTGAGTTCTACCCGGATCGCAACAAGTGGTAACATAGCCGGGGTGTCGTAACCCCGATGGAAGATCTCGTAGTTCCCTCATGTATTAGGACTTGGGCACCCTCCCCTTAACGGCTAGCTTTTGAGGGTGAGTTCTACCCGGGTCCCAATGGGGATTTATTATGTTGGGGCTGAATCGTCTTCTGCTCGGACATGGAATTACGATCCAGTGATGGAAACATTTCTTATAAGACTGAAATTGACAGGAAGTTGGTATAATCGGTTGGATAAGGAATTTGGTTGTCGTGCTCGTGCATACCCATGAGTTCACAGATTGTGCTTCCAGTGAGATACACTGTTCAGAACTTCAGATACAACAGTGGGCATAGATAAAATGCCAATCTCCTTGACCTTCCAAGAGTATAGGGAAGATGACATTTCCAAAAAAAAAAAAAATGCAATTCTTCAAAAAGTGACGAGAAAAGGATTTGCTGATGCAAATGGAAAGCAACCACTGACTAGGGGAAGTTTGTGTGACATAAATTGAGTAGTTTGCTGAATTTTCTGGACTTGTGCACATCAATACAGCCACGAGCTGCAGTTTCACATAACGCCAGCAGGACAGGCATGTGGGCTGATGCAGTGATGCTATTACCGAAAATATTTAACATGGCTGTTTTGCACAGGGGAAAGCTGAAATACGTTCCTTCATCACACATTAAACTGACTTGGGATCGGATTGTTTGGAAAGTTGCATAAATTTTGGGTAGCAACTTAGAGGATTCATGAGCAACTCAAGCTGTAAAGACTCTAGAATTTGGTACTCCCTTTTGTGGCGGCAGGGCTAAGCTTGAGGGCAGGCTCTTTTCTAAGGGGGTGAGTATGATGTAGATAGGGCCAAGCTTTGGCGTGGGGTGAATGTTGATCAATGGCTAAGATTTTGCCAGGCATGGTTTAGAGATGAAGAACCTATGATTTGATTTGGACATAGAAGCTATGATCTGGTTGGGTAGTGGCGAATGTGTGTAATTGTGTATTTAGAAGTGTAAATGTGTAAGTGGGTCATAAGTGTAGGTGTGTGGAGCACTACTATGTGGATCACTTAAAGGGGCTGAAATGTCTATAAATAGGGGGTTTGGGTAGAGATTAGTGAGTTTTAAAAATGTAATTTTTGGAAATTTTAGAGTTTGTAGGGGGGTCGGAGGTAGGGCTGCACACAGTTCGGTCTGATTCGGTTTAGGGAGCTTTTTTTAACCGAACCAATCCCATCGGTTTGGAGAAAATCCAAACCGTAACCGAACCGATGGGGGTATAACCAGACCAAACCGAACCAATTTTGACCGGTTCGGTTCACGGTTTATCCGGTACAGCAGATCCAAATCAAGTAATTAAATACGTTTATCTATCCAAACAAAAGGAGAAGTGGGCTTGATGGTGGTGATCAAGGAGAAGTGGAAGAAGATCAGGGTGATCGGCCGGAGAAGGAGGTGGTCGGAATTAATGGATTTGGGTTCAATGAAGGAGAAGATGGTGGTCGGTGGAAGGGGTTTTAATGGAGGTCGGTCGGAGGGAGAAGGTGAGATTGTGAGGATGAGTTTGAGGAAGAGGGTAGGGTGGAGATGGTCGGAGCTCTGACCAAGTTGCCGGAGAAGGGTCTCTCTCTCTCTCTCTCTCTCTGACGAAAAAAAGGAAAAGACCCCTCTCTAACCCTAATCGATGGCTTATAAAGGGGATGATATATTTGCCTCCCGCCTTTTTCTTCTCTTGGACAGCCCCACTATTCTTTTACACTTCTAAGGGGTGGTCTAAGGGGAAGTGGTGAATGTATCAATGTATCATTACTTTTGATTTTTGAATACAGGGAATTGATATAGGCACACCTCGTCACCTCTCTTGTTTTAATTACCACCATTCTCTTTGCAAATGATATTAACTCACCTTAGATTTGATAATGACACAAAATCAGTTCGTCTTTTCCTCAATTTCTCGGTTCGGTTCGGTCAATTTTCGGATTAAAACTCAAAAATCGTGAACTGAACCGATGGGATCGGTTTGGTAAAATTCTAAACCGTGACCGAACCAATGCCTAGAAAAACCAAACTAAACCAAACCGAAAGGCCGGGTTCGGTTCGGTTTATCGGTTTGGACGGTTTTTTGTGCAGCCCTAATCGGAGGGGTTCTAAGAGAAGAGATGGAGGTTTCATCCGTTAGAGATTTACACCGTCATGAATTGATGTGCCTTTCCTCTTCGGATCGTTGGTTCATCTTGTCGAGTTTAAGATCCGGCACCTTCACTATGAGAAAATCTTGTCGAGTGTAAGATCAAATGAAGTATGTAATTTTCTTTTCCTATCTTAGGAATTCTATCCAATTTTCTCTGCATTATCCTTCTTTACTATTCTTAGATCATATGAATTTCTATGTGACCCTTTAATATCTGCTCATAGATCTCGTTTTCCTTTCGTAGTTTGTTGAAAAATAAATTTTCAGATCTAATTTGGAAATCAATCCTTGAATTCTTGCAAAATCAGTCCTCTTCTCATGAAATGTCATGCACATTTACCCCGTAAATTTCAGATTTGATCTTATATTTCTAAACCTAGATCAAATATGAATTTTTTCCGACCGGTTCCACCACTTGCCCTACGTCAAGATCCCACGGAGCACCATGGTGCGGATCTGTACAAAATAAGAAAAAAGATCCTAACGGCCAACACGGAGCTCCGTGGGTAGCCTCTGTAATAGCCGTTGAGAGCCCAATAACGGCTAGTTGTGGGCTCCCTTGCATATTTAAAGGCCTATAAGCCTCTTAAACCTTTACACACTCTCTAAACCTATTGGAACATATTCTTAAGTTCATAAACTCTTTTTGGCTCTATTTGGTTATATTTGACGAAATTAGAGACATGTTTCAATTGCAAATCCTTTTGAGTGATTGTGGTGAGATTATTGTTGTGTTTGCCTTGTGAAAAGTCTTTGATTTTCATCTTCCTTCATCTTTTTAGTGGCGGAGGGTGCCCGGAAGACTCTTGAAGCAGAGCTTGGGGTTAAAGCTTAGGAGGGTGAATTGAGTTTTTCAAAAACTTTGGTTCCTTTTTAAAAGATGAATTAAACTTAAACAAAGAACAATTGCAATTTAAAACTTAAAAGATAAAAATACAAGTGTTAAGAGAAAGATAAAGAGAAGAGTAAAGATTGCACCCGTATTTTTATAATGGTTCTGTCCAAACCCGGACAATGAAGAAAGATGAAAAAAAAGCCTTCTTCAAACGTAAATAACACAAGAAGCTCAATACAATGGATCTCTCAAGAATATACAAGCTGAACGTTTTTCAATCCCTCTAATAATCTCCAAGAGAGGTACATGGGTGTTAAAACACTCAATAGGGTATTCAATTAGAGTTTGAGAGTGTTTCAATATAGGTAAGGGCTTAGAACTCCTTTCTATAGCCAAATCAACCCAAAACTAGTTAGTTGTGTGCTCAACTAGGCCGTTATGACTTTATAAAAAACACCCAAAACTGGGTTTGGTTGACCGAAGCCGGCAAAGTGGATTTTTTTTATCTTACACCCAATTGGCCTTTGGTCGATCGAGATGGCTTCGGTTGGCCGAGCTTCAGTCTTTTTTGGCATCTTCTATTTTTTCCTTCGCTTTGCAATTTGGGCTTTGTTTCACTTAATTCCCTTTATTTGTTTAACTTGTTTAGGATTATTTTATGTGTTATTTGAGTACCTCTAATGGATCCTAAGAGAGGGAATAGATTTTACATTCTAAAATAAAAAAAGACTTGTTTTAACTCATTGTAATTTCTTTTAGATGCCCCTTGATGCCTCTTATGAAGGCTGTGTTGGATAGGATTTTACATAATAAAGACCTGACTTTTGACTTGATCTTCAATGAGCTTCATTCTTCTTTACTTCAAGTCCTCAACTTGGATCTTCACTTCTTTGCCCTTCGTTGATTCCCCAAGATGATTCCAAAGCCTTGATCAAAGCTTCATTGACTTTGAACCTAAAATAAATTTAAAACTCACGCACAAACATAATTAGTACCAAAGAATCACTCGTGTTTTGGAATCATCAAAACAAGATAGAGGAATGCCAAGGGTTGGATCTTGGGCTTACACCTGATAATTCAAAAAAAATATGAATATTACATGATATTCATAATAATGATCACATATTATTAAAAACCCATGAATATTAGATGATAATCATGAAAAAAACATGAATATTACATGATACTAAAAATAATCATCATCACAAAGATAATACAAAAAAATTATTATAAAACAATAAATAATATTATAAAAACATAATGCATTATTATGATTTACATGAAAAAAGGCATGATAATTACATGAATTTCATTCATTGATTTCATGATAATTAAATTCATTCATTCATTAATAAATTTAAATGACATGATAATAACATTATACTCATTCATTAAAAATGACATAAAATTTTCAAAAAATAATATGAATATTACATCATAGTCATAATAATAATAACATAGTATCATAAACCATGAATATTAGATGATAATCACGAAAAAATAAAAAAATATTGCATCATATTAAAAATAAACATCAATCCCAAATATAACACAAGAAATTAAAAAAAATAATGTAAAACAATACATGATAATACAAAAACATAATTTATTATTATAATTTAAATGAAAAAGGCATGATAATTTCATGAATTTCATTCATTGATTACATGAAAAATGCCATGATAATTACATAAAATTCATTCATTAATAAATTAAAATGGCATGATAATTACATAATATCCATTCATTAAAAATGACTTGATAATTGAAAAAAAATATGAATATTACATCATATTCATGTTAGACTTTATTTAATTTGAAATTAGATGCGGAACTTACCTCCGGCTATGACGATTAGATTTGAAGCTCACGTATCAGTCAAGCTTTGGCAAACCATGAACACGAACCATGATCTTCTCTGCACATGAACAAGAGAAGAGAGATCTTCTAATCTGTTGAAGACCTTAAGGCTCGATCGATGGAATCGCAGGCACAATTTTTCTCTGAGATTAGGGACCCTCTCTATGATGGAACTTTAGCTATATCGTATGAGAATGGTTCCCATCAAACGCAACCTATATTGATAGATTTCGGCACACGCGAATTTGTCCTTCCACACCTCTAACACTCATGTGTTTTAGAGTTTCAAAATATTTAAGTAAGATTTATCCTTAAGACTCCCTTTGTAAATACAACTGTTGCGGAGAAAGAGAATAGAAAAACTAACGTTTTCTTTTGAAGTGGGACCCACCAATGTGGGCCACACAATAAAACGCCAACAATTCATAGTAATAATCACATGTTATTAAAAAAAACCATGAATTTTAGATTGTAATCACACAAAAAAAAAAACTATGAATATTAGATGATAGTCACATACTGTTAAAAATATGAATATAACATTGTATCCATAGTTTCAATCAAAAGGGGAGGCGTACCTTCTCCTCCTCCTCCTCCTTCCCTTCGTAGACGCCAGCGAGTTCGAGAGACCGTTCGAAGAAAGATGCCACTAGCAAGAGTGATACCAGAGGGAGGGAGGGAGGGAGGGAGAGAAAAGAGAAGATGGCGAGTGAGTGAGACCCAGAAAAAAAAAAATAGAGACTGAAAAAAAAGCTCTCGGGTTAGTTCAAGTTGAACTTTATATGACGAAAATTTTTCCTTTGTTATTAGTAATATCTTGTGGCGGTTGTTAGAATCCGTTTCCTAAAATCATGTGATTCCCGTAACACATATTATGGTCGGCAGGTCCTCTTGGCAACTGTTTATGAGTCTATGACAACCGTCGCTTCTCGGAATTTACCTCGACGGTCTTTGTTTTTTCTCCGTCGCGCCAAAATAATAATTAGCGGTAACCTTTGGTGCTAAAGTCAAAAAAAAAAAAAAAATTGCAACGCAACTTGCATTTTACCACAACGGTTTCAAATTTTAGTCTCCCGCAAAATTACAATTGCCTACAACCTTTGGCGCTAAAGTTGAAACTGAAGTCTCGACGGTTCATATCCGTTGGCAATTGAATTTTACCATGATGGGTTTTAATGTCGGTCACCAAAAAGGAAAAATATGGTGGCAACTGTTGGTGCGAAAGTCTGTAATAAGCAGCGAAAAATATGAACGAGGGTAATTGTCTGCGTCGCCAAGTTTAGGTAAAAAAATATTTAAATTTATTTTTTGAGCATCTACTGTGTCGTGTAATCAGTAACTATCCTCCTAAAAATTCATTTAATGATAGTTGAAAATCAACCATTGCTAATTATGAATAATGGCAACGGTAATTTTTACCGTCTCAATTATTACATGGTTTTTGCTAACGGATGCCCTTAGGGCACTTGTTAAGGTGCATTGGGAAAGGAATTTTGCAATCATTTTTCACATCTTTGAGAATTTTATAAACGTATTGAGTCATTTTTATCAAAACATGTGTAAAATTCCTTTCCCAATGCAACTTAACGTGTGCCCTAAGGGCAGGGGCGGAGCTACATGTAGCATAAGGGGGGGCAGTTGCCCCTGTTGAGCTGGGCCAAATCCTTAATAGGCCCAACTCAATTGGGCCCAGCCCCCTTTAAAATTTGAAGGCCTGCCCCCCTTATGTATAAGCCTACATAAGCTTGGCTCCCTTATGCATATATCCTGGCTCCGCCACTGCCTAAGGGCACCCTTCTCGTTAGCAAAACCCTTATTACATTATGGCGACGATTAAATAGCAGCAGAAATATTTCCGTCATTATAGGCTCTTTTTCTTGTAGTGCATTCCAAGAGAAATACTAGATTGTTCAGTTCAATGGTAACATGGAATTTCTAGGTCCCACACAAGCATGTTTGTTTAATCAAGACTGTTGATCTCTTAGAACATTCTTAGACAACCCACATAGACTTGGTCCCATGCCGAATGGACATCCCATGCATTAGATATAGAACAACAAAAATCAATGTTTAGCTTTTCTTGGTGGTAAACTAAATGAAATTGATTAAGGTATTATCAACGGCATTTGGGCAGGCTTATTTTTGCCGTTGTGATGAACGGTCTCAATCACGTACATAGGGCACAAGCAGACTCCAAAAAGTGTGTGTGTGTGAGAGAGAGAGGTTAGGTCTAAAATCGGTAACAGGTTATGGTAGGGCCGGAAAGGCTGATCTGACACAGCACAACTGAAGGGCTGGTGGAGTCCTGCGCTGCACAAGGGCACAGACAAGAAGATAAAGGGTCAGAGGACCGACCCGGAGTGGTGCTCCGGACGGGCGCTTCGACACTCAAGTCAGTATGAGCAGGAGTGCAGAGCAATGTCAGAGCAAAAGCTTAGGGTTTTGATTTTCAAATCCCTCACCTTAGCACAAGTGAAGGCTATTTATAGTGATTCTGAGCCACCTGTCTAGGACAGGTGGTAGTTCTGAGCCACCTGTCCAGGACAGGTGGTGGCCTCTGTATGGACCAGGTCTCATACCTAGGAAAGGTAGGTGGAAGTCCCTGATTGGTCCAGGTGTCACACCTAGTAGGGACAGGTGTTGGCTTCGCAGCGGTCCCTGTGAGGGCCACGTGTCAACAACCAATTGGTTGCTGAGTTCGGACCCCATCAGTGCTGAGTTCAGACCCATCAGTGCTGAATCCGGACCCCATCAAGAACACTACTGAATAATGCAATAAGGAGATGGGGTTGTAGGGAAGGAAGGTTGCAAGGCGTTTGAGGCTTGTACCATTTTTTTGTTTTTCAGCTCTTATAAAAGATATCTACAAGTGTAATATTCTCTTGGTAACCCAACATGCATGTATTCTAAATCCCTATATTATTTATTGAAGTCTTAGGCTTTTATGAGATCTCATCCAGTCTTTTTGTAATGTGAAAGGAGAAGTGACCCATTCTTCCATGCCTCCCAAATCTACATGCATATAAAATTCAATTACTGTATAAAAATTGTTAGAAACTTGTTTAAATTCCCATGTGTTGCATGGAGATACAACTAATATTCTGCAATTTTAAACGTGTAAGACTATGTCGACTCTTGATTTTTCAATAATTAAATGATTATAAAAGTACATGTAACTCTAACAAAAACTTCTTTATTTCAATGCGAAGGGTAACAGTTCATGGCTTAATTACCATGCTTTTATAGTTTTATAGACTAACTCTGCTGAACTTGTCATTTTCCACCCATTTTGCCTAATAATTAAGGCTTAGGGCTATTTCCGGATGATGAGGGGCTTTACTTTCTTTGAAGATCATGGGTAGAAGTGTTGTGTATTTGAATTCTTCAAGTGAAAGGAACAAGATATCTACTCTCTCAGTGGGTGTTTGGATATAGGGAAAAGAAAATTATGAAAAATAAAAATAATAATGTTCATAGAAAAATATTCCCTAGAAACAAGATATCTTGGGTGTTTGGATCCAGGGAAAAGTAAATTATGATAGATAAAGTTAATATTTTTCATAGAGAAAAAAAATTCTAGGGCTTAGTAAGTCTTTTGTGGAAAAAATCAATGAAAAATCAGTTTATCAAACAATGGAAAATTCATTTTCCTTGAAAAAAATTCCAAAAAATATTTTCCCTACATCCAAAGAGCCTCTCTCTCTCTCTCTCTCTCTCTCTCTCTCTCTCTCTCTCTCTCTCGTTAAGAAAAAAAAAATACAAAAAATAACATGATGGGTTTGGTGGGCCTCATTTTATTTGAATGACCGACCAAATGCTTTAGACCTCCATGAAAGCAAAAGGATGCTTCCAAAAGGAGCAGTTTTTGCTTTAAGGAAGCACATGGGTAGTCTTAATAGCAAGTGAAATGAAGAAATGGGCCTTGTTTGGAGTGCCTTTTGAAAAGCTGTAAGCCAGTCTCACTTGTTTTTTTATTAAGACAATTGACAAAGGATCCTATTTCTCTATGCTTTATTTGAAAACTATCTCAATCTTTTCTTCACATTTAAATACTCAAAACCCATGTCAATCACCTTTTCTCACCACCTCCATTTCTTTTCAAATGTTTCACAACGATGCATGGCCACTAAGCAATGTTGTTATCTAAACAACATAATGAAGTTATTTCACTCCCTTTCAGGACCAAGAAGAAAAGAAGAAACAAATTAAACTCAGAAAATTGAAATGCAGCTATCAAACATTTTTTATTTCTTTAAATTTTCAATTTGTTGGGTAGTTATGAGGATCATCAAACTTGTGTCTACTCCTACTCCATGGAGTAGATAAGTTATATACGGCCAAAAATACAGTGGGGCTCACATTGTTTGGGTGATGCAAACCATTCATTCGATGGCCCTTACATATATAAATATACATTTCTATCTAATTAAACAAGGAGTTGGGTCCATTTCTTGATAAAATAAGTGACTCGTTTTATTGACTCGGCCGAGTCTACGTTTGAAATTGCGACACACTCAGTCAGACTCAGACATTAGCCATGATTTGCTTTGGACCCCAAACTCACCTCTAGGAGAAAAAGGAGAAAGAGTACAAAGGTAGCATGTGGGGTTTGGTTGTTCCTTCTCCTAAACATTTAAATAAGAAAAGATAGGTCACAGGCCATGTATGGATTTTCCTTTCAGAACTTTTGGGTGAGTGGAAGAATTCTGAAGATTTTTCCGTTATTTATTTTGAAAGTTTTCCCCAAGTACAAATTCAACTCAAGTAGAAGAAGCTTTAAAGTAGTTTCTTATCTCACACTTCCTTGTTAAGTCGGTTGAAGCTTCAAAAATACTTCGCAGATACTTAAAGCATCAGTAAGCCACTCTTAGACTGTACGAAGAACTAATATTAGAATGCTATAGATGAAAATGATATCAACACACCCAAAGGCGTGGGACCCACTTGAATGAATGATCTAAACCATTCGTTTTTTGGGCCCATTCATTGGCTACAAAAAATAGGGGTCGTTGGATAATCCAAACCCTTTGATTTGCATTTTTGTGGAAAATGACATTAAGATTAGAGCATCACAACACAAATGGATAGAGTGGATGTGATCAGAACCGTTGATCATTTGCCTTGGATTGAACCCAAAGACTATAACCTGCGTTCCTTAGAGTTTTCTTAAGGCTAATCGCTGGAAAGAGTCCATATTGTAGGTCATACTGTGATGATTCATTGTACAAAATTGTACTAATCAAATGATCCTAGCCGTCTATTGAGTAGACTTCAAATAGACAGTAAAAATAGCAAATCGCTGATGTTTAATTAAAACACACAGTTTAATCAAATGGTTATGATCATTCAATTAGTTTTATTTTTTAACAGAGTCTACCGGCGATGGGGCCCGCCATACTATGGGAATTTTTTTTTTCTCATGGAAATGAGTTTCCTAGTATTGGGTAAACTAATTTTAATAGAATTTTTGCCAAAACTGAAAATTTTCCTTATTTTTCAAGGAAAATTGGTAGCCTACTAGTCTCTGGAATTTTTTTTATATAATACTTTTTCCATAAAGAAAAGCTTTTCTACAATTTTCTTTTTACCTAGATCCGAAAGAAAAATTGCAAACCTACTCACATTAGGAGCTGATATAACGTCTAGGAAAGGAAATAATCAATACCAAAACTCTTCTAAGCAATATAAAGCATCCCTTTGGATCAAGGGGCTAAGCTTATCTGTTCATGGTCTTATCAAGATCAACGGACTAGATCATCATTACCTATAAAATTTGTCCAGCTAATTAGAGCTTGCTGTTAATCAAATCATCATTAACTATAAAATTTGTCTCATATTTCTATAATAAAAAATTCCAATTAATAAACCCATTTAATTCAAGGCTACTAATATTGAAAATACAATGTTTTAATAATTGCACTAACTCATATTGTTTTTTTCTGGTTTTAATTGACATTTGAAAGCTTTTTGGGAACTTTAATAACATTTGAGAGCTGTTTAAAAGAGAAAAGTCAAGATGAGTTAGTGCAATTATTAAAACATGGTAATGCGTATATCAGTAACTTAATTCAAAACCCAAAAATCATTCTTCCATAACTTTCTCTCCCACTCCCCCTCTCCTCCCTTTTCTTTCGGCCCCATTCTCTTTATTCGTTTCAAATCCCAACTTGTTCTCTATTGTCTCTTTGTTTTTTTTTAATTTTTGAAGGCTTTTGTCTCTTTGTTCTTTAACCCACATTTTCTGCTCTTCGCTTTCTCTTTTCCCCATCTTTTGACTGCTTTATCTCTCATGGGTTGTTACACAAACAAAGATCCAAACTTGGGTTTGCTCTTTTTTTTCTTATTTCCAAAAACCCATTTCTATTATCCTCTTGATTTCATCTAATCATTTGATTTGATGGGTCTTTCTTCATTTGGGTTTCTGTAAAATCCTCATTCTTTCTAAGAGAATTCAGTGGAAGAATTTAAAGCCTAAAGGATGAGATCACTTTGGTTTTTACTGCTGCTTTCTGTTCTCTTTCTATCTTGTGATTCCCTTATATATGAACAAGGTATATTTTATTTTTTATTTTTACTTGCTTTGATGTTTGATTTTGATTGCATGGAAATATAGGAAAATCCTCCATGGATGTATAGCTAGATGTGACTCTATGTTTAGGTCATGTGATCTAATGTACATTTTATTTATTTATTTTTCGGATCTTTGAAGATTTGCATTGGATTTCTATGGACATTCTTAGTAAAAACATTCATTTTAGATTTTCTTTTGATTGGGTTGTTGAAAAATTTTCAGTTGTGGCATTGAAGGCCTTCAAGAAAGCTATCAAAGAGGACCCTCCTTTGGTTTTGGGGAATTGGAATAGAGACAATATAGATCCTTGTGACTGGTTGGGAATTTACTGCTCACCAGCTCGAGATCATGTCATAACCCTGTAAGGAATGCTTGTCTATTTGATAGCATACTTAACTCTATATTTTTGAGATCTTACTATTATGTTGGATTTGGGTTTTGTAGAAATCTTTCTAGCTCATCTTTGAAGGGATTTATTGCACCAGAACTAGGCCTCCTGACTTCCTTGCAGAAGCTGTATGCTTTCTATTTGATTTGCTTTTATAATTGTTTGTTCTTAAATCTATTAAGGCCCTGTTTGTTTTAGATTACTACAACCGTTTGTCAGTCCCAAACCTATTATTGGACTCGAAATTTAACAAATTGGACTCAAAATTATGTTTAATTTTGTGTTCAATAATTGGTTTTGGACGCATAATCGGTTGTCATAATCTTAAATGAATGGGGCCTTAAGATTATGCCAACTGATTGTGAGTCCAAAACCAATTATTGGACTCAAAATTACGTTTAATTTTGAGTCCAATAATTGGATTTGGACTCACAATCGGTTGTCATAATCTTAAACGAACAGGGCCTAATCAAATAATTAGGCAAAAAGAAATGATTTTGTTGAGGCTTAAATAGCAGAGGTCTATTTCATTTAATTTCACAGAGTTCTTCATAAAAATAGCTTCTTTGGGACAATTCCCATTGAGATTGGCATGTTGAAAAGCCTCACAGTGTTGGATTTGAGCATGAATCAACTCTCAGGGACAATTCCTCGTGAGATCGGATACTTGAACAATGTTAAGGAAATGTAAGTTGTGTTCATTACTAGCTTTAAGTAGTCTTCCCCCCTGGTTGGATCTATTGCTATCCATGGCTTGTCTAAATTCTTTCACTGATTCAGATTCCTTCAATCTAATGGATTGACTGGGAGCATCCCAACTGAGCTTGGTAATTTAATGAACCTTGTGGAACTGCGGTTAGATAGGAATAAGCTTCAAGGAGCTGTTCCTGGCAGTAGCAACTCAATAAGCTTCACATCCGGCCTGCATGGGAAAATGTAAGTGGAACGGCAATGTGTTTCTTACTTTTTTTTTATATAGTTAGCGTCATGGGGAGATTAAAGTTTAGACTTTAGATCTTTCTTATGGTAGTTTTCTAGATGGTGTTCTTTTTTTTTTGAATGGTTCTAGACGGTGTTCTTTTAATAATTCTTACTCAAAAAATTACTTATGGAACACATCTTTTCTTCTTGTTCAAATTCTGGAATTTAATCTAGTTCAAGAATTAAATGCTCCATTTTGAGAACATATTATTCTGTATGGCATGTCTCCATTGAAACATATGTTTCCCAATTAGTATTTGTCTTGGAAGCATAGGTGAAACATGACATAATTTGACTGAGGACCAAAGAAATATGCATTTTTAAAATTTCTAAACACGAAAAATGAGAGTTATTGGAACTTTTAAGAACGGGAACTCAGAATAAGCAAAGAGTTAATATTTTATCCACTATGTTGCATTAGTACAAGTACGAGTGTCAGAATCCAACATGGATACCGAGTGTTGGATTCGTATCCATGTTGGATTCGGCAAACCCCAAAAAGAAAGATTCATGAATTCGCCAAAATATGTTAATCAATTCTCAAATTTTGATTTTTTTACACAATACTCAACTCAACTCAACTCAACAAAGCCTTTGTCCCAAACTAGTTGGGGTCGGCTAAATGAATCCTTTAGAAAAATTTCATGAAGAAGGAATCTACCCGGATCTAATCCTGGCTCTAGTTGGGTACTTTTACGTGGATCATTTTCTTCCATTCTATCCTATCCAAGGTCATGTTCTCTGTTATATTCCTAGCTATCAAGTCTTTCCTCACTTTTCTACCCAAGTTGTTTTCGGTTTGCCCCTACCTCTTTTTACTCCATCAATTTGGCACGAGTCATCTCTTCTCACTGGAGCATCCAAAGGCCTGCGTTGGATATGTCCAAACCATCTTAAGCGGTTCTCTCTCATCTCCTCCTCAATTGGTGCCACCCCGACCTTTTTACAAATGTCTTCATTTTTAATTCTATCTATCCTTGTGTGGCCGCACATACATCTAAGTTTTCACATCTCCGCTACACTCATCTTATGCACGTGCTGCTTCTTGGTGGCCCAATATTCTGAGCCGTACAGCATGGATGGCCTCACAACTGTCTTATAAAACTTTTCCTTCAACTTGGTAGGGATTTTACGGTCGCATAGAACTCCCGAGGCAAGCTTCCACTTCAACCAACCTGCTCTTATTTTATGGTTAACATCCTCTTCAATCCCTCCTTCCTTATGTAGAATTGAACCAAGATAGCGAAAGATATCTCTCTTAGGTACCTCCTGCCCAGTCATATTTACTACATCTTCGTCCCGCCCCCTTACATTACTAAAGTTGCATTCCATATATTCCGTCCTACTTAGTCTAAAACCTTTGGATTCCAAAGTAGTTCTCCATAACTCTAACTTAGCATTTACTCTTGCTTCGGTTTCATCAATGAATACTATGTCATCTGCAAATAACATACCCCACGGCACCTCATCCTGGATACCCTCCGTAAAGCTCATCCATAACTAGTGTAAAAAGATAAGGGCTTAGAGCTGATCCTTAGTGCAGTCCTATTGTAACTGGAAACTCACTAGACATGCCATCCATGGTTCTGACACTAGTTACTGCTCCATCGTACATATCCTTAATCACATCAACATATTTAGTAGGCATTTTTTTACTTTCAAGGCCCACCACATTGTTAGTGTATTTTCAAAATAAAATAGCCTTTGAAAAGTATTTTTAAAGAAAAGTACCTTTGTTTTGTAAAAGTGGTTGCTTTTTAGAAAAGAGAGTAAAGTAGCTTTGGAAAGATAGTTCCACATCGGTTAGGGAAAAAATAAGAGAGGTTTGTATAGCTTTACCCTCTTCTCTCTATTACTTTAATGCACAATGGGTTTTAGCCATTAGGTGGACCCGCGGGACGGTGCAACGCATCGTTCGCGCATTCACACGCGCGGCGTGGGCAATGGGCTATAGGGCGCTAGTGACGTACTCTGCACTTCGCACGACCGCATCGTCATAAGGAGCAATTTGGAGCACTTAATTTTTTTTAGACAATTTCCAAAGCAATTATTCTCTTGAAAAGCCTTTCTAAACTACTGTTTCACAGAAACTTTATAGTTTACTGTTTTCTGCAGAAACAGTAACTAGGGTCTCAAATACTTGTTCTTCTGAAGGTGATTTTTGGGTTTGTTTCCGCTTTGTGCAAAGCGTCAACAGACATCTTGATGGAGATTACACCGGGCTTCATTGTATCTTGGAGGCAAATTCGTGGTACCCCTTGCACACTTACTGGTGGGGGCGAATATTGTCTTAAGGAAAGCGACATCGCGCCTTGAAGCATATCTTTTCTTCTCTATTTTCCCTATCTCCACAACAGAATTTTCCAACAATCTTAAGACAATATTATTTGGAGAACTTCATGGCACAATCAGTGAAGCAGATGACACAAGACTTTGTGAAGTTGAAATACTTCAATAAAGGCAATTTCAAGAGATGGCAAAAGAAGGTTCACTTCATTCTTACCACTCTCAAAGTGGTGTACGTTCTGACTACACCAAAACCGGCAGAAGTGGAAAATGAGACGCTCGCCCAAGCCTGTAGAAGAAGAAAGTGGGATCAAGATGACTACTTGTGTAAAGGCCACATCCTGAATTCTATGACAAACGAACTCTTCGACATCTATCATTATCAAAGCATGGAATCGGCAAGTGCACTTTGCACGGCTTTGGAGGAGAAATATCTTGCGGAAAATGTCGGCGCCAAGAAATTCGTTGTAAGTCATTTTTTAAATTATAAAATGACAGATGATAAGTTGGTAGTGGATCAAATTTATAAGATCCAACATATCATCAGTCAAGTATATCAACAAGGGGTTAACCTTAATGATTCTGTTATCATTCCTTCAATCATTGACAAATTATCACCATTATGGAAAGACTTTAGAAAAAGTTTAAAACATAAAAAAGAGGAAATGACTCTTGAAGATTTGATTCAAACCCTCCAAATTGAGGAAAAATCAAGGCTTCGAGACAACAAAGATGATATTGCTAATATGTCCTCTAAAGCCCATATGGTGGAAGTTGCCAATGTAATAGACCCCCTTACTAAACCTTGGAAAGGTAATCGGAAGAGGAAAATGCATCAAGGCAAAGGTTCTGAAAAGAACAAGAAGCGCAAATGCACTTGTTTCCAGTGTGACAAAATGGCCACTACAAAAAGGACTGTCGATATAAAAAGTCGAACAATCAAGGCAACAAAGATGGAAACAAAGAAAAATTTGTTGCCATGATATCCGAGGTTAATTTCCTCGAAGGAGAAGATGCATGGTGGATTGACTCGGGCGCTACAAAGCATGTCCGTAAAGACAGATGTGCATTTTCGACTTATGTACCGGTCGAAGATGGGAGTGTTCTCTATATTGGAAACTCTCCAACTGCAGAAGTCAAAGGCAAAGGGAAAGTGGAACTTGAATTCACTTTCGGAAAAGTGTTCGCTCTTACCGATGTATACCGTGGACCGAATGTTATGAAGAATCTTGTTTCGGGTAACCTTCTTAACAAGAATGGCTTTAAACTTGTATTTGAGTCCAACAAGTTTGTACTTTCCAAGGGTAGGACATTTGTAGGGAAAGGGTATATGTATGAGAGAATGTTTAAGAAAAACTTCAATAAAGTAAATGTTTCTGTTTACATGGTTGATTCTCTTACTTTATGGCATGATAGATTAGGACATGTTAACTTTGAAAAAATGCATGATATGGTAAAGTTAGAGTTAATTCCTAAATATGATAAAAATACGATAGATAAATGTAAGATTTGCATGCAAACTAAGATGATTACTAAACCATTCCCTAGTGTAGAAAGATCTACCATTTTACTTCAGTTAATACTAGTGACATATTTGATTTGCATGAGACTCCAACAAGAGGAGGCAAAAAGTATTTTGTAACATTTATAGATGATTTTTCAAAGTACTGTTATATTTATTTATTAAGCCATAAAGATGAAGTCTTAGATAAATTTAAGACATACAAACTAGAAGTAGAAAACCAATGTGAGTCTAAGATTAAGTGTCTTAGATCCGATAGGGGTGGTGAATACCAATTTCCCGATTTTTGTGAAAATGAAGATATATTCCATGAATATTTCGCTCCTTATACACCACAACAAAATGGTGTTGCAGAAAGGAAGAATATGACTATAATGGAAATTGTTAATTCCATGTTAGTCAATTCTGGATTAAATAAGGGATTTTGGAGTGAAGCCTTGTTAACGGCTTGTCACATCCTAAATATAATACATAATAAGAAAACTAATGCAACTCCCTATGATTTTTGGAAAAAGAGGAAGCCTAACTTAGGATATCTTAAAGTTTGGGGTTGTAGGGCAATAGTCTAAGTACCCAAACCCAAGAAGAGGAAGTTAAGAGAGAGGTATTGAGTGCATATTCTTAGGATATGCAAATCATAGGAAAGCTTATAGGTTCTTAGTAATAGAACCAAATGACCTAGTAGATATAAATACCATTATCGAGCCTAGGGATGCAATCTTCTTTGAGAATAGGTTCTCTTCTATTCCTAAACTAATGGATTCTAACCCACTTTAGAATTTTCATTAGAACCTCGAAAGGAAAGTAATGAGGAACCTATAGAAATTAGAAGAAGTAAAAGAGAAAAAAAAGATAAAAACTTTGGTCCTGACTTTGTGATATACTTAGTTGAAGGATCAAGAGATAAGATCTTTGAATCTAATATGTTAAGTCTAAACATAGAGACAGATCCTAAAACCTATGAAGAATCCATTAAATCCCAAGATGCAGCATTTTGGAAAAAGGCTATAAATGATGAAATGGATTCAATCATGGGTAATAAAACTTGGAAACTAGTTGATTTACCACCTGGATCCTAACCTATAGGTTGTTAGTGAATCTTCAAGAAGAAGATGAAAGTAGATGGAACCATAGAAAAGCTTAAGGCAAGGTTGGTTGCCAAAGGCTTTACTCAAAAAGCCGAAATAGACTACTTTGATACTTATGCCTCAGATGCTAGGATCTCTACTATTAGAGTTCTAATTGCTCTTGCATCCATATACAAGTTTCACATTCACCAAATGGATGTTAAAACAACATTCTTGAATGGTGAACTTGATGACGAAGTATATATGGAACAACTTGAAGGCTTTATCATACCAGGTCAAGAGCATAAAGTTTGTAAATTAATTAAGTCTTTGTATGGGCTTAGACAAGCCCCTAAACAGTGGCATGATAGATTTGATAAGGTATTAGTGTCAAATGGATTCAAAATACATGAATCAGATAAGTGTATATGTAGTAAGTACAAGAATAGTAAAGGTGTCATTATTTGTCTATATGTAGATGACATGTTAATATTTGGTACTGATATGGATAGTATCACTAGTAATAAAGGATTTTTGTCATCTAGCTTTGACATGAAGGATATAGGTGTAGCAGATGTGATTTTGGGTATAAGAATTATAAGGTAAGATAATAACCTTATTCTTACCCAATCACACTAAATAGAGAAAGTCGTTAGAAAGTTTAATCACTTTGATTGCACACCAATATCGTCACCTTTTGATTCAAATGTAAAACTATATCTTAACACTGGTAGGTCTATTTCTCAGTTAAAGTATGCTAGTGTCATAGGTAGCTTGATGTATGCTATGACATGCACTAGACCTGATATCGCATTCTCAATAGAAAAACTTAGTAGGTTCACTAGTAATCCTAGTTATATACACTCGAATGCTATAAATAGGATACTAAAGTATCTAAAAGGCACTATAGACTATGGATTGTACTATAATGGGTATCCTATGGTATTAGAAGGATACACAGATGCCAGTTAACCAACTGAGCATGATGATTATTCATCAACGAGTGGATGGATATTCACTCTTGGTGGGGGAGTTTTCTCCTGGGCCTCTAAGAAGCAGACTTGCATAACTACTTCTACCATAGAAGCAGAGTTTATTGCATTGGCTTCATGTTGTAAAGAGGCAGAATGGCTAAGGAATTTGCTATTAGAAATTCCGATTTGACCAAAACCTATGCCATCGATTTATGTGCATTGTGATAGTCAGGCCACACTATCAAGGGCATATAATCATGTTTATAATGGTAAGTCCAGGCATATTGAATTTAGACGCAACGTTGTTAGGCAGTTACTTACTGATGGAGTAGTAACTATAGATTCTGTGAAGTCAAGTCAAAACTTGGCTGATCCTTTAACAAAAGGTCTGGCAAGAGATATGGTGTTTAGGACATTTATAGGGATGGGCCAGTAACATATGATAACTAATGATAGAAACTCGACTCAACGCTTAAAGAGACATCAAGTCTTGAGTTCAATGAGCCCAAGTACATCATTTGAAGTGATTGCAAGCATTATATAAATGACATCCCAAGGTAAAGTGCTTGGTACCTGTAATGTGTAACGGAGGAGGTTGAACAGTGGGCTCTTAATAGGCTCGTAGCATAATTGTTAGCGTGCTATAGTTACAGGGGCACTCTTGAGCATACCTACGTGAATGTTAAGGTGGTGCCGCCTTCTATGGGACTTGGCTAGTCTCTAGAGCGCTCATGAAACTGAGATATAGACACAAGGCCACTTCACGTGTCGGTTGATTAGAATCACCTGAAGAAATGAATTTCTTATGTGTGAAATGTATCCGGTTGGCTATATAGAATCGCTAGTTCAAAGACACGTCTACTATGCCGTTCTTGTCAACTTTGATATGTTCTCACTAAGTGAAGGTTCAAATCGTAAGATACCTTCATTTATGCATAAGAGTTCCAAGTATGATGAGATAATACTTTTGATTTTGAAATGGTGGGGGATTGTTAGTGTATTTTCAAAATAAAATAGCCTTTGAAAAGTATTTTCAAAGAAAAGTACCTTTGTTTTGTAAAGGTGGTTGCTTTTTAGAAAAGAGAATAAAGTAGCTTTGGAAAGATAGTTTCACATCGGTTAGGCAAAAAGTAAGAGAGGTTTATATAGCTTTTCCCTCTTCTCTCTATTACTTTAATGCACAATGGGTTTTAGCCATTGGGTGGACCCGCGGGACGGTGCAATGCACCGTTCGCGCACGCACACGCACTATGTGGGCAATGGGCTATAGGGCGCTAGTGGCGCACTTTACACTTCGCACGACCGCATCGTCGAAAGGAGCAATTGGAGCACTTAATTTTTTTTTAAGACAATTTCTAAAGCAATTATTCTCTTGAAAAGCCTCTCTAAACTATTGTTTTACAGAAACTTTTCTAGTTTACTGTTTCTGCAGAAGCAGTAACTAGGGTCTCAAATACTTGTTCTCTGAAGGTGATTCTTGGGTTTGTTTCCGCTTTGTGCGAAGCGTCAACATACATCTTGATGGAGATTACACCAGGCTTCATTGTATCTTGGAGGCAAATTTGTGGTACCCCTTGCACACTTACTGGCGGGGGCGAATATTGTCTTAAGGAAAGCGACATCGCACCTTGAAGCATCTCTTTTCTTCTCTATTTTCCGCATCTCCACAGCATAATTTTCCAACACACATAACACTCCTGGGAACCCTATACGCTTTCTCCAAATCAATGAAAACCATATGAACGTCTTTTTTATTTTCTCTAAATCTCTCCATTAACCGCCTAATCAAGAAGATAGCTTCCATAGTCGATCGTCCGGGCATGAAGCCAAACTGATTCTCTGACACCTTAATCTCTTTTCTTAGTCTATGCTTAATTATCCTCTCCCAAAGCTTCATGGTGTGACTCATTAGCCTAATTCCCCGGTAATTGGTGCAAACTCTGAGTATCCCCTTTATTCTTATAAATAGGTACTAATGTACTCTTCCTCCACTCATCAGGCATCTTCTTAGTCTTCAAAATATTGTTAAATAATATAATTAACCAAACCAAACCCACATCACCCAAGCATCTCCAAGTCTCAATAGGAATATCGTTAACCCCCCTAGCCTTACCTAATTTCATATTTTTCATAGCTACTCTTACCTCTGAAGTTCGGATTCTACGAACAAACCTCCGGTTTGTATCATCGAAAGCGTTTTCAAGTTCTCCCAAATTCGCTACAGGTTCTCCATTAAACAACTTATCGAAGTAACTTCTCCACCTCTCTTTAACCTCATTTTCTTTTACTAACAATCTTTGATTCTCGTCTTTGATGCATTTTATATGATTCAAGTCCCTGCTCTTCCTTTCCCTCATCTTAGCAAGCTTGTAGACGTCTTTTTCACCCTCTTTCGTCCATAACCTGTGGTACAAATCCTCTTATGCCTTGCCTCTAGCTTCCCTTACACAATACTGTGGTAATAAAAAATAACATATTAAAAATTTAAATAGGTTAAGTAAATCTAATAATTTATTTTCATATAAAAACTTATTGATAAAATTGCAAACGTGCGGCAATTGTAAAGTTGCGGTAGTAATATTTAGAGATAAACAAATAAAAGAGATCTAGAAGTGTCGCAAAGAAACCTCAAGTATTGGAATCTGACACGTGTCAAACACAAGTACTTCGCCCTTTCAGAAGAATCCGTGTAACATGCTCTGTACGTCTCTTGGATCTAATGACTTAACAAAAGTATGATGGAATATTTGATTGTTTGATTTAGAGATAAAGATGATTTGATATGCAGAATGGCTTCTAAGGTCAATAGGAAAGGCAATAAAAGGAAACATTGCTATTAGGTTTCTGTCGAGAAGGTAATACTTCCTACTGAAGAATATAATTTAAAGACTGGTTCAAGGGGTTAGAGAAGTCTATGAGGTCTCTGAACCTCGTAGTTCTTAGTATTGCCATTCAATGAGCTTCTACCTTGTTAGTGTCAAGGATTCTAATTAATCTGAGATCCTTGCTCTGTAGTGTGAAGTTAAGCTTTTGGATCCTTCATTTCTTGAATCGTTGGTGGTGCAAAGTGACCTTTTAAAGATTAACCTGTGGGAATTCACTGATGCCTTTGAGGTGTTGGATTATATTGGGGGTCATAGTGTTTATTTCAGGCATGTCTATTGGTAGGCAAATTATGAGGCTTATTCGTTGATGTGTTGTTGTGTCTTCAAAGGTTCTTCGGTTGTGAGATATTATTAGTTTATTATCCATTATAGGATGATGTTTGAGTTGCCATTGTAGCTTTTGGTTGGTTTCTTGTGACCATCTTGTTATTTCTGTTTGTTTCCTTAATAATATTTTTCATCTTTCAAAAGTAATAAATCCATTTAGTGTTCTTATTGTGTTAGAATCTATTAATCGATAATGTTTACTTGATTCCTCCTGGGTGAACCACTTGTAGGTGCAACTTCAACAATCTGTAACCAAAGGTCACTCCAATTGCATTCTGAAGCATCCCAAATATCATTTTCATTGTGTTCATTTGACAAGGTTCAGATTGATATTCAAAACAAATGTAAAAATTATTAGGCAATTAATGGATCTGATAAAGCTGGACCAACAACAAACTGAATGACAGTTTAGGTGTTGTTTTCCTTCGTACAAATAAAAAATAGCATGACAATTTCCTGCTAAAACCATTTTGTTTCTCAAAATGATAAATAATTTGTTAAGAGGCTCAATATTCAAAATCTCAGACTGCAATCAGAGATCACTCGTCTAATTTCTGATTTGGACCTGATCAGTTCAATGCAAAGTTAACAATGTTACAAAAGTTGGTGGAGCCAATCATTAACTTGACCCATTTCGAGTATGAGCTTGGCATGGAGATCTCTACAAAATTGAGTCAAACTCTGGTGAGAGGGCACAAAGCTCAAGAAATTTACCTTAATCCATATTTCCACCATTCATGTGGATCAAATTGGATCTAGTGCTTCATGCTTATGACAGTGCTAATTACTTCCCTAAGCGAAGAATATATATATATATATATATATATATATATATATATATAGAGAGAGAGAGAGAGAGAGAGAGAGAGAGAGAGAGAGGAAACTGCTGGTGCGCTTAAGCTCACCAAACTTATGGTGCGCTTAAGCGCCCAATCACATGGGGGCCCACTTTGTTAGGATGATCCAAAGCATTCATTTGAAAGGCCCTTACATAGATGGGGGGTGTACCAAAAATCAGCTCCATAGAATCATCCTAACCCATACATTTGTGGAGGTCAAAATGGACAGACATTGTTTGTCCACAAATCTGCCCATTTTTGTCCTCCACAAATGGAGGGGTTAGGATGATCCTATGGAGCTGATTTTTGGTACACCCCCTATCTACGATAGGGCCTTGCAAATGAATGGTTTGGATCACCACAGAAAATGTGGGACCTATGTGATTGGGTGCTTAAGCGCACCATAAGCTTGGTGAGCTTAAGCGCACCAACAATTTCCTCATAGAGGAAAATGATTGTGAGCTTGAAGCTCATATAGCTTATATGAGCTTGAGGGCCCAAACACATGTGGGCCCACATTGTTAGGATGATCCAAAGCATTCATTTGAAAGGCCTTCACATAGATAGGGTGTGTATAAAAAATCAGCTCCATAGGATCATCCTAACCCATCCAAAAGTGGAGGGCAAAATGGACAGACACCGTTTGCTACAAGTCTGCCCATTTTTGCCCTCCGCTTTTGGAGTGTTTAGGATGATCCAATGGAGCTGATTTTTGGTACACACCCTATCTATGATGGGGCCTTGCAAATGAATGGTTTGGATCACCACAAAAAATGTGGGACCATGTGTTTGGGCCCTCAAGCTCATATAAGCTATATGAGCTTCAAGCTCACAATCATTTTCCTCATATGAGGAAAATGATTGTGAGCTTGAAGCTCATATAGCTTATATGAGCTTGAGGGCCCAAACACATGGTCCCACATTTTTTGTGGTGATCCAAACCATTCATTTGCAAGGCCCCATCATAGATAGGGTGTGTACCAAAAATCAGCTCCATTGGATCATCCTAACCCCTCCAAAAGCGGAGGGCAAAAATGGGCAGACTTGTAGCAAACGGTGTCTGTCCATTTTGCCCTCCACTTTTGGATGGGTTAGGATGATCCTATGGAGCTGATTTTTTGTACACACCCTATCTATGTAAGGGCCTTTTAAATGAATGCTTTGGACCATCCTAACAATATGGGCCCACATGTATTTGGGCCCTCAAGCTCATATAAGCTATATGAGCTTCAAGCTCACAATCATTTTCCTCATATATATATATATATATATATATATATATATATAGAGGTATATATATATATATATATATATATATAGAGAGAGAGAGAGAGAGAGAGAGAGAGAGAGAGAGAGAGAGAGAGAGAGAGAGAGAGAGAGAGAGAGAAAACTGTTGGTGTGCTTAAGCTCACCATTTTTTTGGTGCGCTTAAGTTGTTATAACGCCTCCCATTCGTTTAAATGTTTGGGTCCTGCTTAAGCGCACCAATGGGAGGCGTTATAACAACTTAAGCGCACCAAAAAAATGGTGCGCTTAAGCTCACCAACAGTTTTCTCACACACACACACACACACACACACACACACACATATATATATATATATATATATATATATATATATATATATATATGAGAAAAGTGTTTCTAGTCCGGCCGACTAGAGATCATTCTCTAGTCCGCCACCCAAAAACGCATGGGTCCCACATATTTGGGTGATGCAAAGCATTCATTTGATGGGCCCTGACATAGAGACGGTGTCCACAAGAAATTAGCTTCATAGGATCATCCCAACCCTATGATTTGTGGAGCTTAAAATAGACGGCTTTGCATCACCCAAATCTGTCCATTTTTTAACTCCACAAATCGAAGGGTTAAGAAGATCCTATGAAGCTGAATTTTTGTAGACATCCTATCTATGATGAGGCCTATCAAATGAATGCTTTAGATCACCCAAATATGTGGGACCCATGTGTTTTTGGGTGGCGGACTAGAGAATGATCTCTAGTTGGCCGGACTAGAAACACTTTTCTCTCTCTCTCTCTCTCTCTCTCTCTATATATATATATATATATATATATATATATATATATATATATATATATGGGAAATAGGTTTATGAGCTCAAGCGCAGATAGCTTATATGCGCTCGAGTGCTGAAAATCATGTGGGCCCACATTGATGGGGTGATCCAAAGCATCCATTTGGAAGGCCCTTCCATAGATAGGGTGTGTACCAAAAATCAGATCCATAGGATCATCCTAACCGATTGAATAGTGGAGGGGAAAATGGACAGACTTTGTTTGTCCACAAATCTGCCCATTTTTCTCCTCCACAAATGGAAGGGTTAGGATGATCCAATGGAGCTAATTTTTTGTGGACACCCGATCTATGATAGGGCCTTCCAAATGAATGCTTTGGATCACCCCAACAATGTGGGCCCACTTTGTTTCTGCACTCGAGCGTAGATAAGCTTTTCTTATCTACGCTCGAGCGCAGGAACAGTAAGCCCTATATATATATGTATATATATATATATATATATATATATATATATATATATATAGAGAGAGAGAGAGAGAGAGAGAGAGAGAGAGAGAGAGAGAGAGGTGTAGCTACACATATGTGTAGCTAACTTAGCTGCACCGATGGCTTAAAATACAGTGGGCCCAAATTGTTTGGGTGATGCAAACCATTCATTTGATAGGCTCTCACATAGATAGGGTGTGCCCAAAAAATCAGCTCCATTGGATGATCCCAACCCTTCAAACTGTGGAGGCAAAAATGGAAAGATTTGTGAAGGTTTTTACACGTCCATTTTTGCCTCCACAAATTGTAGGGTTGGGATGATCCTATGGAGCTGATTTTTTGGGCACACCCTATCTATGTGAGGGCCCATCAAATGAATGGTTTTGAATCACCGAAACAATGTGGGGCCCACTGTATTTTAAGGCGTCGGTGTACCTAAGTTAGCTACACGTTTGTGGACATCCTATCTATGATGAGGCCTATCAAATGAATGCTTTAGATCACCCAAATATGTGGGACCCATGTGTTTTTGGGTGGCGGACTAGAGAATGATCTCTAGTCGGCCGGACTAGAAACACTTTTCTCATATATATATATATATATATATATATATATATATATATATATATATATATATATATATATAGTGTAAAAAAAAGGTTTTAGCAGTGCTTCATGATCATGACAGTGCTAATTGCGTCCTACTATACCTAACACATTCTAAAACATTAGGAACAGTAGTAAACATGTTTTTCATGTGGAGGGTAGTAGTCCTTTGATCATCTCTTCTTCAAACCACACAGGGGGTCTTCGAGGGAGCAACATTTTTTCCTTAAGCATTTTAGAATGAATTATTTCCCATCTTAGTGGTTGGTAGAGTGGGCCTTTAGTGTTAGAGTTCGCATATTTTAGACAATTCATAATTCATACTAATTTCATAACATGTTGCATGTGGAAGAAAAGAAATGATTGAATATTCACAAACGAAGTGACATCGTGGTCGAAGTTATGGACCAATTAGAAGCTTAGAGGATGGGCCACTTCTTCCTTAATTATTTTAGAATGTATTAGGTCTTGCATACTTTGTTGTCAAAGTTATGGGCGAGATTAGGAGCTTGCTCTCCCATATATAATGGTGAAGCAGCTCCTGGGGAAAAAAACTCCCATTTCTGAAGATGAACTCTGTATTCAGCAACCTGAAAATCCTCCTTCAGATGAAGAGCATGAAATCACCATCCTTGAAAAGCAGCAGTTTGCGATTACTGCTGACGAGGGAATGGAGCAGTTCTTTCCTTCCCTTGTCACCTGCAAGCCCTGTCAAAAGGACAGCCCAACCTGGGTAAAAGAGCATTATTTGCAAACGAACTTATCTCCAAAAGATACCAATGCTTCTTTTCCATTAAATGTAGCCCCCAAAGTTCAGAACTCAGCCTTGGCTGAAGGTACCAAATTATTTAATGCTGAGAAGACAAACAAGATGGAGTCAAACCCAGATGAACTCTGTCCTTTGACTGATTCAACCTTGCTGAGCCCAGGATTTTCCTCTCCTCTGTTAAATCCAAACGAGACTCTGCTTTCGGATCAGATTGGAAAAAAGCCCAACTGTAGTCCTTTGCAAATGCAGTCTCCCTTAAATGTGCCGTCCTTGATTCAGGAAGATTTATATCAGAAGTCTACTCCAAATGGGAAAAAGCCTTGCAGAAGTTCAGCTCCCTCAGACAGAACTATTGTGCTGTCAGCTAGGACTTTACCTGAAGGTTTATCCCCGGAAGTTTCCAGCCCAAAGGATTTCGAATTCCAGTCATGTGATCCAAAGGGTCATCTAGTGGGCCCTTCGAACTCCTCCCATTCAACTCTTTCCCGCCCTTTAGAGATTGTAAAGAAAAGCTCAAACTCTCTCCCTCTTCCTGTTAGAACCTCTGATAGAGCTTTTTCTTCTCCCCCCCTTTGCCCAGCTCCAATCGAGAAAGCAGTTCCTTTCTCTTCTGTCGAGAACACTTCAAGCTCAGCAAAGGCTTCTTCTGCTCCTACCCCTTCTCATGTTCCTATCTCTGGTCTTCAAAAAGCTGAAGATGGAGTCGCTGCTTCTTCAGGTCTTGCCTCCTGGAAATTGCTTTTCAACTCTGAGCATTCTGCTCCAGCTCCCACTGCCCTCAAAACCATCTCCCCAGATGCAGAAGAAAAGGCTAAATTGGTACTCTTTTTCCAAGATGAAGAAATCTCTCCTCAAGAGACAAAGTGGGCAAATTGCCTTGTAGGATACTTCTTAGGGAAAAGGCCCTATTTCGTCTCCCTTCGAGATAGTCTCGCTCGAAAATGGAAGTTGAAGGGATTCCTTCAATTGTTCACCCTCGAAATCAGTTTTTTCCTTTTTAAATTCTCATGCCCTGAAGATTGTTCGCGTGTTCTTGAAGACCACAGCCACTCCTATGGAGGCAGACCACTCCTCCTTCAACGATGGGATCCTGAGGCCTCTCTTGAAAAGCCCCCCTCTCTGAAATTCCCATTTGGGTTAGATTGCCCGGACTCCATCTTAAGTTCTGGTCTTCTCACTGTTTGAGTCGTATTGCTAGCTTAATAGGAAAACATCTCTACATGGACACCTACACTGCCGAGGAGACTCGATTAAACTTCGCTAGAATTTGCATTCAAATTAGAGCAGGGCAGCAACTCCCTGATTCCATCAGACTCAAAACTTCCACAGGAGAAATTGATCAAAAGATTATCTATGACTGGAAACCCAATGCTTGTAAGATTTGCCATGATTTCAGCCACGCCACCGAGGTTTGCTCTCATCACCCCAATCCTATTCGTGTTCAGGCCAACATGAAATGGAGGCCGGTTGCCAAGGAAACCAATAATGCCATTCTGGTCAACCCTGTTAATCCAAATTCGATAATTCAAAGCTCCTACCCTGCTCGGAACAGTTCTGGAAAACCTGAAGTGCCTCAAAGTTCTGTTGCAAAATGCGTCAACGCCCTTCAAGACATAGATTCTGATACACCCACGGTGTCCCCTTCTCATATCGCTGCTGAAGATGACTCTTGGCAAGCAGTGCGAAAGAAAAAAGGGAAATCTCCAATACTTCTCCTCCGTCCTTCTCCAACATGCATTCTGCCATCCCTCTCCAATGTCCCGCCTAAATTGGGCTAATGTTGGAGTTTGGGATGCCGAATGGAGCTGGTAGCTTTTTCTTTGGTGTTTTGCTCTTGCTTTGGCATAGCCTGTTCGGCTTGGTGGCCCCTCTGTTGTTAGCTTTGTTTCAGTTCTTGCCGTCCTATCTTTTGTCTTTTGCTTCCCTATTTCATTGGAGTTGTTTTGCCCCCACTATATATCTGGTTGGGGTCCTGCCTAACCCCAGCATACCCATAAAAAAAAAATAAAAAAATACTTCAATACTTAAACCTATGTTACTTGGATTCTTTTGAACGGGCGAAGAGTCCGTGTTGGACACGTCTCGGATTCCAATACTTTAGGATTCATAGAGACACTTCTAGGTCTCTTTTAGTTGTTTTGTTTTTGAAAATACTCCTACAACAACCTTACAATTACTTCATGTTTTCAGTTTCATCCATCCTCATAATAAGTTTTTGGGAAATGCAAAGTTTTGTCTAAATTGTGAATAAAGGGTAGTGATTTGAAAATTATAAAAAAGGTGTTGTCAGGTGAGAGAAGATGACTTATAGGACAAATATACCCCTCCTACCTCTTTTTTCCCTCCACTATTTCACCTATCCCTATACACTATTACCTTCTCACCTACCACCTTCTTCCTCAAGTCATTTCTAACGTGGAAAACTCCATGAGAAGGTTTTGAAGGTTGCCATTTACCTACCACCGTCTTCTTCCTCAAGGCTTCATGGAAGGTTTTTGGAGCTTGCCATTGCCATTGTAGTTTTGGAAAAAAACTCCATTGCCAACGTTTCCAAGCTCCATTGCCAATGTTTCCAAGCTCTATTTATGGTTTTTTCTCCCTATTTATGAGACTCTTTGTTTGGTTGCAATGTTTATCTTGACCTCTCTCTATCTCTCTCTATGTCTACAATCATGTTTGGTTACATGTTAGAATTTAGTGGTTCCGGGGTATAAAATGTGGTTCCGAAGTAGTTCCGAGGTAGAAAATGTGGTTCCCTAGTGGTTCCGAGGTAGAAAATGTGGTTCCCTAGTGGTTCCAGGGTATAAAATGTGGTTCCCTAGTGGTTCCGGGGTACAAAATGTGGTTCCCTAATGGTTCCGGGGTATAAAATGTTGTTCCCTAGTGATTCCGGAGTAGAAAATGTGGTTCCGTAGTAGTTCCGACGTATAAAATGTGGTTCCCTAGTGGTTCCGGGGTATAAAATGTGGTTCCTTAATGGTTCCGAGGTATAAAATGTGGTTCCGTAGTGGTTCCAGGGTAGAAAATCTGGTTCCCTAGTGGTCCCGGGGTATAAAATGTGGTTCCCTAGTGGTTATGAGGTATAAAATGTGGTTCCCTAGTGGTTCCGGAGTATAGAATGTGGTTCCGTAGTGGTTCCGGGGTAGAAAATGTGGTTCCCTAGTGGTTCCGGAGTAGAAAATGTGGTTCCCTAGTGGTTCCGAGGTATAAAATGTGGTTCCGTAGTGGTTCCGACGTATAAAATGTCGTTCCTTAGTGGTTCCGGCATATAAAATGTGGTTCCCTAGTGGTTCCGAGGTATAAAATGTGGTTCCCTAGTGGTTCCGGGGTATAAAATGTGGTTCCCTAGTGGTTCCGAGGTATAAAATGTGGTTCCCTAGTGGTTCCAAGGTATAAAATGTGGTTCCCTAGTGGTTCCAAGGTATAAAATGTGGTTCCCTAGTGGTTCCGGGGTATTAAATGTGGTTTCCTAGTGGTTTCGGAGTAGAAAATGTGGTTCCCTAGTGGTTTCGAGGTATAAAATGTGGTTCCGTAGTGGTTCCGGGGTATAAAATGTGGTTCCCTAGTGGTTCCGGGGTATTAAATGTGGTTCCCTAGTGGTTCCGAGGTATAAAATGTGGTTCCCTAGTGGTTTCGGGGTAGAAAATGTGGTTCCCTAGTGGTTCCGAAGCATAAAATGTGGTTCGGTAGTGGTTCCAGGATAGAAAATGTGGTTCCCTAGTGGTTTCGGGGTATAAAATGTGGTTCCCTAGTGGTTATGAGGTATAAAATGTGGTTCCCTAGTGGTTCCGGAGTATAGAATGTGGTTCCGTAGTGGTTCCGGGGTAGGAAATGTGGTTCCCAAGTGGTTCCGGAGTAGAAAATGTGGTTCCCTAGTGGTTCTGAGGTATAAAATGTGGGTCCGAGGTATAAAATGTGGTTCCATAATGGTTACGGGGTATAAAATGTGGTTCCGGGGTAGAAATTGTGGTTCCCTAGTGGTTCCGGGGTATAAAATGTGGTTCCCTAATGGTTCCGGAGTAGAAAATGTGGTTCCCTAGTGGTTTCGGGGTATAAAATGTGGTTCCCTAGTGGTTCCGAGGTAGAAAATTTGGTTCCCTAGTGGTTCCGGGGTAGAAAATGTAGTTCTCACGCCGGGCCCGTACGTGCCGGGTCGATCCGCGTCTCACCCGGATTTTTGCCGTATTTTTTAAGATGTTTTTGAGAAATGTTATCCGCACTACCGTATTTTGATGAGGACACTCCTCACTTTATTAAAAGTACGGTATGGCCCGTACCATAGGATGATCCAAACCGTCCATTAGATGGGCCACAACCTAAATAGGTTGTGCCCCAAAAAGCATTTCCGTAGGTTTATCCTAACCCTCTGATTAGAATGTTAGAGGTAGATCGGAGGGTTAGGATCAACCTATGGAAATGATTTTTGGGACACAACCAATTTAGGCTGTGGCCCATCTAATTGACGCTTTGGATCATCCTATGGTGGGCCATACCGTACTTTTAATTAAATGAGGAGTGCCCTTATCAAAATACAGTAGTGTGGATAACATTTCCCTTTTTTTGTATGGGAATTTGCTAGCCACCTTTGCCGAGGCAACTTCTCGGCTTGTGGCCCATCATTTGATGCAAAGATTGGCAGAAGTAATATGGGTGCAAAGGTGGCTAGCAAAAGCATAATTGCAAAAAATAGTAATCATTACTTGCAAAAAATAGTAATCATTACGGATTTGTAGCTAAAGTGCTAAGTTTTAAATGAAAAATTACGAAAAAATGGAAGCAAAGTATTAAAATTACGAAAAAAATACCAAAAGGATGCACTAACATATGACAATTACCGAACTACAAAGTTTGACTGTCTTCCGTCGGAAGTCCGAACGTTTGTTCGGAAGTCCGAACAAACCTTCGGACTTCCGAATGGAACCAATATTTTGGTTATGTATACTGGCTTCCATTCGGAAGTCCGAAGTTTTGTTCGGACTTCCGACGGAAGCCAGTAGAATAGGGATAATTCCAAAGTTTTTTATTTTCAAATTGGGTAAAAATTCGAAGGATAATAGGGATATACATTGTGATCATAGTGTCATGCAGGCAACCATAAATTGAAGCTTGATTTTGATGTTTTAGAATAAAAAAATGCAAAGAAAATGGATTTATCTTGAAAATGGGGAAAACAACAAAATTCAATTTTAAGCTCAAAATTCATTTTCTTTGCATTTTGTAACACTCCTTCAATAAGTTTATCATGAATAAACCCTCATGATTACCAAACCCTGTTGTAAATGGCAACCTTCAAAACCCTTCCATGGACTTTTCCACATTAGAAAAGTCTTGAGGAAGAAGAAGGTGGTAGGTGAGAAGGTAATAAGTGCATAGGGATAAGTTCAAAAAGGTGGAGAGAAAAAAGAGGTAGGAGGGGTATATTTGTCCTAAAAGCCTTATTCTCTCACTTGACAACACCTTTTTTATAAATTTCAAATCACTACCCTTTATTCACAATTTCGCATAAACTTTGCATTTTTTTAATGATTTGCCCTAAGTTTTTTATATCTTTTCTATGAAAATAAAACATTATATTTACGCAACCTACTAAAAATTTTAATATATTATTTATTATAATTAAAATATGTTGGCGAATCCATGAATCTTTCATTTGAAGGTTTGCGGAATCCGACACTCGATACCCGTGTTGGATTCTGACACTCATACACGTACTGATGCAACATAGTCTTCAACATATTTCAAATACTTTAAAAGAATATTTTGTTCAAATACTTTTCATATTGATTTCTTAGTGTCTAAGCGCTGCTTCAGGAATGCCCCTCGCCAAAATGCCACGGGCTTCTGTCGGTCACCTCAATTAAAAATTGCAGATTTCTCATACAACTTCTTTGTTGGAGAGATACCTCAATGCCTGAAATATCTTCCAAGGTACCTATCTGATATTTTCATAATCCTTGTAGAATTGCTCTTGTTCCACGCAGCTTCTTATACTTTCTTCTGCAGATCAAGCTTTCAAAGAAACTGTTTGAAAGACAGAGATTCTAACTTGCAGCGTTCTGCTCAGCAATGTGGTGGGTTTCCTACTAACTCTTATTTATTTCAAAGTTTCCCTCTTTAGGATCATGTGTTGGAAAGAAGGCACTTCAAAGAAAAACTGAATTGCTGTTGGATTATATTTTTTTATTTGTGATATTTCTAAACGTCAGGACATCATTTTCTATTTGCATGACATGGGATGCAATTTTTAGTGGAAAACAATACTAAAAATAAGTACAAACAAAAAAAAAGTACAGAAACAAATAAATACTAAACCCTATATTTATCATATAAATATATACTGTATTAATATTTGTCATGCTGTGACTCTCTCTCTCTCTCTCTAGTAAAAATATTGTTTCACTCTTAACAGACCGAGTGCTTCTGTCTTTTTTCGAATTCAATTATGAAATTTGTTGCCTAATTAACTTAAGAGTCCATACTGTGTTATTCAGTGCATAAGTAAGTTGGATGCAACTTTAACAATCGATTATGTAATAATTAGGCTTCAATAACTAAGAATTAAGAAATAAACTGAAAGAAGCAAACCCTTAAGAACTGCGTGAGAAAAAGAAATTAATCATAAAATGCTCAGTGCCATTATTATTTAGTTGTCAAAAGAAAACAATGACAAGTCACAGCTTTCATTACTCGGCTAGATATAACTATATCTGCTAATGCTACTGAAACTGAGTAACTAAGTTATAGTACTTTGAAATATTGAAATCTTTAGTTAAAGCCATCCTAATGAAATTATTACCAGACATTTTACTTTTAATCTGTTAACTTACCAACTTCTCCAAAGCTTAAGCTGTTGGAGAAAGGCGTTATTTATCTTTTTTACTTTAACACCACCCCGCATGTGTGGCCCACTTGGCAAACACGTGGCACATGTGGTCCCACTTTGGGCCGATGAGAAAGGCGTTATTTATCTTTTATACTTTAACACTCCCCCGCACGTTTGGCCCACTTGGCAAACACGTGGCACATGTGGTCCCACTTTGGGCTGACCATCGCATGTGGATTTTTTGCTACCCGGGAGGTTTGAACTCGAGACCTTTGGCTTTGATACCGTGCTAACTTACCAACTTCTCCAAAAGCTTAAGCTTTTGGAGAAGTTGGTAAGTTAGCATAATCAAAATTAAGAGTTAAACAAAATTAAAAATTTTGGTGAGCATTTTTTTAATAAAATGAATCCACTATTATTATGTATTCTTTATTGTTTCCCACTAACCAAATTTATGAAAGAAAATTGTAGCAATGCTACCAAAGATTTTGATAATTGATGTGCCACTCATAAGTTCCACGTAAGCAACCCATATGAACCATGGGAAAAGCTGTTATTCGGACAACACACGTGAGTTGCATGGTGCTATAGCTAGTGCAAAAACCAATCCATGACTAATCGCGCACATTGTGTGGGATGATATTTTAATCCTTGTAATATATCTTTCTTGGGTTATACAGTGATATTTTGGTATTGTGTATCAACTGAGAGTTGGGAGAATAGATCAATGTATGTTATGTGGTCAAAGTTTCTGCTATTCCACCACTGATTGGTTGTATGGGCAGCCGTGCTTCCACTGTATAACACAAGTATTGTTAAATTATTACATTTTCTAATTCTCACTCTTTATTCATTTGTTTGTTCTACTTTATTGTTTCAGACCTTTTTTTAATCAGTCAGAATGGTTATTTGCATCTTTTTGCCCTTGACAGTCAAATATGTGTATACACATATATTTATGTTTATGTACATATCGAATGTGATACTTAATCTTCAAAATTAGGATATATAGAGTTATAGACATGCAAACAATTTATGACTTCCCTTAATTTTCTGACATTCCAATTATTAAATTGGGTCCGTAAAAGAAATCCTGTGATCTTTTCTTTTTATCTTTACCGTGTATTCCTATTATTTTCCAATAATGTTTGTTTGTTCTCTAAACAACAAATTGAAGCTGTTTTCATCCCTGAAACTTATATTATTCATTTTCTAATTATTATAGTTGCGACTTGTCAACACTTTCTTGTTCAAATGCAGGCACATTAACTTATATGTGTCATGCCTTCTTTGACATGCAGAGACATCCAACACGTTTTTGCAACCTTACTTGGCATATGCACAATTACTGTTGATCTAATAAGGATACTCTTGTATTTGTTTGTGTTAAAACAACTGTAAGCATGAACAATTAACGGCTCCCTAAACAGCACTATAAGACTTGACTGACATTATGACAATGCGATTAAACAATCCTATATTGACTTTGTTGTAATATCTAGTTGGAAAACATAAATAGTAAACCTTATCCTACCTCCATGACACTGGTATCTGTGATAGTCAGTGCCATGTGTAGATGTGGTTAATGCTCAATGAGTCTACTTACGAAGATATGGAGGATATGAAACAATATAATATCGATTGAAACTTGTTGAAAATTGTTCGACTGGGCAATGACCTTCGGCAATGGAAAGGTTCACACGTGACTGTCAGAGGCTTTTGGTACTTGATCTTGTTTTTAAACATTGGACTGAATCAAAGACTTGGATATTGTACTTGTCAATGATTTCCTATGTCACTAATATCTCCGATATTTTAAAATATAGCAATTTTATTGTGACATTTTGGTAAAACGACAAAATTCTGAAATAATCCCTAGAATTTTAAAAATATAGCAATATTTTCATTTACCATGATAATAGCGTGATATTTTTACGGTATTTTGACGATATTATTTATTTCATTTTTTTCTTAATTTATATATTTTTAAATAGTTTTATTTTTATCTTTTTTCCCGATATAAACCTGGAAAAATAAAACTAATTTAATATATCCTGAGATTTTCCCTTGACGAGAAATTTCCGAGAAAGATTTTTGTGACTTAGGTGATTTCATCACCTGCTATGACACTAGAAGTAAGCATATTCATCATCTATGCATCAAAATCCTGGTTGCCGGTTCATAAGTTAATCACTTTATCTGGCCATATTGAATGTCACCTTTTGTGTCTCTTTTAAATGGTTATAAAGAAAATTTTATCAGGAATCACTTTTTTTTCTGTAGGTGGTGCTGCACCAGTGAAAAGTCATCAAGCACCCAACCCAGAATATGGGCATGTTGAAGATGTACAAACACACCAGGGGTCATCAAGACCTACATGGCTGCTAGCTTTGGAAATCATTACAGGGACAATCGTTGGTTTCCTTTTACTACTTGCCATTCTCACCGCCTTTAAAAGTTGCAAGGCAAAACCTTCGATCATAATCCCTTGGAAGAGAAAACCAAATGGGAAGGACCACATGGCAATATCTGTAGGTTTGTTCATCAACTTTATTGTTGTCCATCTCTACTACTTAGCTATGTCACAAATATCGGCGAGAAATTGAGAAAATTGTGATATTTTGATTAAACGATAAAAATATGCTTTTTTTTTCTCGCTAGAAGTTGAATTTCTCGTGATTGTATCATGATTTTATCTCGGATTATCGCATAAATTGGGGTGTTGGCTTTAAAAAAATACTTGAACTTCTCATTCACTCTAAAAACTCTCAAACATCCTAAAACCTTCGACCTAACCCAAATTCCGAATTAAAAATGTGTATTTTTTATATTTATATTTGTAAATTAATTTATTTTTACCATTTTTCCTGATATAAACCTGAAAAAAAAATAAAAAATCCTGAGATTTTCCTTTGCGTAGAAATTCACGTGAACGATATTTCTGACATAGCTCCTTAGCTCTGAAGTTGATTGGTTTAATTATAGTCTTACTTCATGCTCTGGTGAAGTGAACTTGGTGGTGCATTTTACACTTTCTGCAGTGATAAATGTAGAGGAACCATAGTTCTTTTACTTTTTTTTCCTTATGTTTTCTTTGCACTCAATCATATTTCTGATTTAGTGTTCTCTTTTTATAAGTAGATGCTGAGTTGCTGAAAACTGTGTTGAGAATAAGGCGCCAGGAGCTTGAAGTAGCCTGTGAAGATTTTAGCAACATTATTGGTACTTCGCCGGACAGTCTAGTCTATAAAGGCACCATGAAAGATGGACCTGAAATTGCAGTGATATCTCTATGCATCTTGGAGGAACAATGGACTAGCTATCATGAGCTTTATTTTCAGAATGAGGTAATTAGTTATTGATCTGGAACTTTCAAACCTTAGTGACAATAGGTTCAATTCTTTTTTTTTTCACCATGATCAATTGAATAACCAATATTGTCTTTTTTTTCACCTTAGCTGCCAGTATTATCTTAAGTAAATGATTGGTTCTGGGAAAATAGCAACTAGCACAGAAACAAAAATAAAAAACTTGTCACTGAAAAGAAAATTTTCAAAGTTGTAAATCTAAAGTTGAAATTTTAAATTCTAAATGCCAACTTAAGGAAATTTTAAAAATTGATATATTGTTTTAATGGAATTAAAAATATTGTATAAATATATAGTAACATGACTACTTTAACATATCTTATGTTTTCTATAGATTTTAGGTTCTAATTCCATATAAATTCAGCCTCCTTGATTGTACCCTAGGAAACTTAATGCCAATTATATTTCGATAACCACAATTGTTAATAGGGGAATGCTAAGTGCAAATACACAAATCCCAGACGTGGTTGGTTTGTCACATTGGAACAACCATGTCGCTAAAAGATGGACCTCTTATGATCAAGGGGTTTCAATGTGCGGAATCAACTTCTTTTGGGATGTGGTCAACCTGGACTTGCATTCATCTTGTTACAAACTTGTAACATTTTCCCCTGACTGGAAACTGATGGTTCAATTCCCAATCCCGTCTCGACCGAGAAAATGGAAAGTTCATTGGTTTTTAAATTCAAATTGATTTCTATAGAAAGTTTTGGTTTGGAGTTACGCTCTGCCGGGTTATCAACAAGTTTCTGAACATTTTAAAATATTGAATTTGCTTCGACTATATGAACTCTAAACTCTCAACAATGTTGTCAAAATTGAAAAGGGGAAACAAAATGTATAATTAGTAAAGAGTAAACTTAAGATTCTTTGCATAATTCCATGCATCAGGTGGCAGATTTGGCAAGATTAAATCATGAAAATACAGGAAAGTTACTTGGCTATTGCAAAGAGAGCAACCCATTTTCGAGGATGCTAGTCTTTGAATATGCATCAAATGGGACACTTTATGAGCACCTTCATTGTGAGTGGATTTTTATTACGTATTCGTATTTATAATGGTTTTTTTTTTGTTTCTACATCTTTCGGGATCTGAAGAACCGACCTCGTAATTGAATTGCAGATGGTGAAGGATGTCAATTATCTTGGATTAGGCGCATGAAAATTGTTATTGGAATTGCTCGTGGCCTAAAGTATCTGCACACTGAACTTCAGCCCCCATTCACGCTATCTGAGTTGAACTCAAGTGCTGTATATCTTACTGAAGATTTTTCTCCCAAGGTATGCTGAATTAATCTCATCTATTGTTAAACCCGGTGATCAATACTTCGCAACTGGTATTTATGTAAAACTCTGACTTCGCGGTTGATACCATTGAGATAAACTGGAAGTATCAAACTTTGGGTCCCTTACAAGGACATGTATGTATAATTGAGACCGTTGATCTTGTTGACCATCGTGGTCTTGTTTGTGGTACCAGGATACAAACATCAACGATTTAGGCTGCAGTTCGCATTTCGCAACCATTCTCTTAATTCCTATTCTAGAATCAAGAATTAGAATGAATTTTTTCAAGTACTCCCTTCCATAGAATTACGTTTGGCAAAGTTACATCCAAGAAATAATTTTCTTGTTTTTAGAGCAGAATGACATTTGGCTGTGATAAAAAAAAATGAATTCTGGATTAATATCAGTTATGGAATATATGTGGATCAGACCAATCAAGTGTGTGACTCTCTGGCGCATTACTAAGAGGCCTGAAATTTAGATAGAGGATCAACACATGCCAGAATATCCTTACATGCACATCAACAAAAAAAAGAAGGGAAAAAACAGAAATTTAAGTTGTGTTGTAGCATACTGTCTAGAAAAACCGATATTCAAAATATGCAAGCAACACACTCATGAAGCCAATATAGATAGACATTTTTTTTAATGGTGCCAAAATAGATAGACATGATTCTATGATTTGATTTTATCCGAATAAGCAGGTAAAGTGGAAAAGTAAAGCACCACGAGTCTAGAGGCTAACTTATTAGGATCCAGAAATATAAATGTCTTTTCTCATGTGACTACTAGGAGTTCATATCATATCATGATTACGTCAGATTTAATGCAAATTAGAAGCAACAAAAACTTAGGAGTGAGCTCTATTAAAGCTAACCTTCAAACTAAAACAGAAACTTAAAGCATACTAGTAGTAGCGCACACATGAACTAGGAGAACTAAAATTTAGAGCATGATGTCACGCAAAACTAGTGTACAACTAGAAAGAGAGAGGATCAACATATACTAGCATATTCCCACAACAAAAATAAAAATCTGAGTTGTATAGTTTTTTTTTTTTTTTTTTTGAAATTTAAAAATAATAATAATAAAAATGAGATGTATAGTTTAAGCTAGTATACTATCTAGAAAAACAGAAATCCAAAATATGCAAGCAACACTCTTGCAAACCAATAGAGACATGAGTCTATGATTTAATTTCATCTAAATCAACATTTGAAATGGAAAATTACAGTACCCACAGGGCGGGAGGCATGGTTTTAAATTCTGTCTGAAAAATTTCGTTTCGGCCCAAATATTTTGATTTCGGCTCCTACCGAAACGAAATCCACTTGGATTTGAAAAAACACCATATTTCCCCTGAAATTTCAGCATCTCTTCTGAAATTTTGGGATTACCTTAGTGTTTCGGTCGAAATATGTGAAACATGCAACTTTTTAGATAAAAAAGCAAGGTTTCTGTCAAAATGTCGACATTTTGACAGAAAACCTGACAAAAATCAACTCTACTTGCAGAAAAGAGAAGAACAACGAGATTCCTTTAAGATATTTCTGGATAAACAACAAAAAATAAAAGGAAAAACAGGTGGTGAAGTATCTTACTTGGATTTCGGTCGTGATTATCTCATCATGGTGGGGTCAGGACTGTGCTTTCCAATCAGATCGACATACGTGATCACATCCACGTCACATTCGAGGCTCAGAAAGTAGCTTTTAGGATAGACCCTAACATCCACCATCTTTTCAACATCTTTATGTATGTGAAGATGGTTTTAGTCCTTAAATATGACCCACCCATGCCTTTAAGATATTAATTGTGGCTAAAGGATCTGTAAGTCCATATTTCAGAAATACTTCCTTTTGCTGTTTTCGTCTATGGTGTTACCTTGAGTTGATTTTATGTGCTTAACTGCAATTCAATTGGTTCTTATTCTAGTCTGTAATCTCGTATGTCATTATATGGATGTATCCCCTTTGAATTATCTCCATCTCTGCTTTTGTAACTAGTTGATTTTTTTTTTTTTTTTTTTTTTTTTGTAGCTGATTGATTTTGAAAGATGGAAAACTGTACTTGCAAAATCAGAAAAAAACTCCGGTTCTATGAACAAGGCGGTTGTTTTTCGTGCTTTTCTGGATTCTCTAGATAGACCCAATTTGGATGTCCAAGGGAACACATTTGCTTTTGGTGTACTTTTACTCGAAATAATAAGTGGGAGACCCCCATATTGCAACGATAGAGGATGCTTGGTGGATTGGGTAAGATATCGTTTTCTTCTTTTCTCCATTTTCTTTTATATTGGAATATGGCCCATCGTCAGTCATAGGCACCAAAACTTTTTCATATGTGCCTTCAGTTGAAAGATTTGATCACAAGTTGCTTTTTCAAAAAAATAAAAATAAATAAATAAATGTCATAAGAACAAGAAAGATCTTTCATTCAGCGACTGAGTTCTTCTCAATTGGTAGATTACTTCACAAATCACAAATATTTAGTAATATGCATTGCTCAGGCACATGGTGTTCACATCTGTTTAGGTACACAACACATTCTATACTAGGGCACTGGGTGTTCTCATCTATTTGGATGCACATTCATACACATTCACATCCTTTTGTTTCTGCGGAAAGAGAAAAACCATCCTCATATAAAATGTCTTTGAATCAGTGTGAAATAAACAAAATGATTACCTATTGTCTCTCCGGGAAACTCTTTGTACAAGTATTGTTGTTTCCTAATCAGAAGCTTTTTTCTTATTTCCAGAATTTATTCTAAAATTCCTTGAGAAAACATAGTAACTCTGCAGCTTTTCATTTTCCTCCACATTTTTTCTTATAATATGTTTTTTCTTATTTCCAGAATTTATTCTAAAATTCCTTGAAGAAACCAGAGAGCTATTGAATCTACAATTTGATTTTAGATGAATAGAACCCAAAATTGCAACATTTGTGGTCTATGAAGACCTAAGTGTATTGCCCATGTATCAACTTAAATAACCGTCAATCTTGTTGCTAATATTCCATGATCTATTTGTGTTTCCTTTCATCTTACATTCCCTAATAAAAAAGATGCGGATTTGCTATAGTTTGTCAACAAACTCGGCAATGGTGCTTCAGTTACAATAAATGTCACAAATATCATCCATAGGGAATAGTCCTGCCCTAAAAATTGGGGTGGGGATACCCTATGTCATCCAAAAAAAAAAAATGTCACAAATATCTCCGATATTTTCAAAATATCATGATTTTATCGCGACATTTTGATAAAATGACAAAATCCTTAAATAATCTCGAGATTTTAAAAATATAGCGATATTTTCACTTTGTATCATTTATGGTGAAAATATCACAATTATATTGTGATATTTTTCTGATATTTTATATTTTATATTTTGTTAAATTACATATTCTTAAATAATTATATTTTATCGTTTTTTCCCTATATAAACCCGAAAGTAATAAAAAAATTATTAATATATCCTGAGATTTTCCCTTGGCGAGAAATTCTAGAGAACGATATTTGTGACTTTGGTTACAATGAAACTGAGCTACTTGTTGTGTCTTGCAGGCAAGGGAGTATCTGGAGCTGCCAGAAGTACTGCCCTATATGGTAGACCCTGAATTGAAATATTTCAGGTATGATGACCTTAGAGTAATATGTGAGGTGGTGAACCTTTGTTTCCAAGCCGACCCGTCCAAGCGGCCATCCATGGAGTCACTAAGTGTCATGCTAGAGAACGGAATTGACACATCAACAGCTGCTGATTTGAAGGAGTCTCCCTTGGCATGGGCAGAACTAGTAATATCATCGTAGCTGTGCTGCCCACATTGTAAATCCAAAATATACGTCCAAATCATGTTTTATTTTCTTTCTCTTTTCTCATTTTATATTTTACTTTTCATTTGTTTCCAAGGAATGCTTTCATGGCGAAGTGAATGTAAATTGTCATGCATGGAAAATTCGGCTCTTTCTGTATACTTTTGGCTGACAAGAAAACTTGAGGTCATTAAAACAAAGAAGGATTTGTGGGTCTTCTTTTATCTTACTTTTGTTTTGGTTTCCATACTCATTGTTCACATTCTGTGTAGAAAAAAAACAGACAAACAACCATTCAAGTTAATCTGGGCATTTAGGTCGTTTAAACAATAGATCAGCAAAATAAGTTCAGAAAAAGATGAGATATGGCTACACCTCTTGGCTCATACGTCTTGTTGGAGATGGCATTATTTAATCTTTATACTTTAACACTCCCCTCATGTGTGGGCCCTCTTTTTAGGGTTGGCCTACACTTGGCGCATGGGGTCCCTCTTTTGGGCCGGCCATTACATGTGGATTTTTAATATGAAGGAGTTTTGAGCTCAGGACCTTTGCTCTGATACATGTCAAACAACCAATTACTCCAAAAGCTTAAGCTGTTGGAGATTGCCTTATTTAATCTTTTATACTTTAACAATACAGGTTCTATGGCCATCAGGTGTAGCCTGATGATATGTAGGGTGAGCTGTGAGGATGCTTAGGTCAAAAGCCTACACGATTAGTTGGTGAAAAGCCGGTGCAGTGTGGACTTTGGTTTGGCCTATGGTCTGAACCATGGGTGTGTGGCTAGGGAATGTGAGGGTCCTCTGTTCTCAGTTTTAGCAACATCTGAAAGCACAACTCATGAACTTGATTCTTTCCTTTCATATTCAAGTAATCATACAATGTACTTGTCAAACAACCAGTTACTCCAAAAGTAACACTCCCCCTCACCTGTGGCCCCTCTTTTGGGTTTGGCCTACACGTGGCACATGTCCCCTCTTTTTGGGTTTAGCCATTGCATGCTATCCAAGAGGTTTGAACCCAGGACCTTTGGCTCTGATACCATGTCAAACAACCAGTTACTCAAAAAGCTTAAGCTGTTGGAGATGGCGTTATTTAATCTTTTATACTTTAACAGCACTCTCCTTCGTACTTTACCTTTTTTCTACATGTGTAGCAGAAGAATCTTGAATATATCTGTTTTCTACACAAATCCAGGGATTGCCTATAGCTCTATCTTTAAATATGTCAATTTGAAAGCACAATAGGGACTGTCTATAGCTTTATCTTTTAATATTTCAACTCGAAAGCACATTAACAGCAATGAGAATGATATGGAATTTGAAGATGGTGATCATAGCTAACTATTCTTTAGAATAACAGGTCAGCTAAGTTGTCAGTTTGCAAGAATTTAATGAAAGATCATGTGAATGCTAATTTACTGTCTTGGGAGACAAGATATCTTCATCATCTTATCTGTTCTTCAATTCACTGCTCTCTTTTTAAATCACATTTATAAATTAGTTTAATCACTTAATGCTGCATTCATGATAATCGTAATCAACAGGCCGCCGCGAAAAAAGTAGCACTAATGAGAATTAGAGTAAGCAAAAAAGAAGTAGCACTAATGACTTTTCAAGAAAAAAGTAGCACTAATGAGAGTTAGAGTAGCTTGACTTCTCGACTCTTGTCGGTGGTTGAATTATCACGCAGGCGTGGCGTGCTCTGTATCAATGGTTCTTGGAGAGGAAGTTTAATGTAGATCACATATGGGTTGCAAATTACAATATCATAGAACTGACCAATTTATTTCATTTTCATTTTAGTAGATATCCATGCTTGAGGAACGAAAGCTTTTAAAAGCTTTGACACTACAACTCAAAGGAGATGGGGAGCTGTGCGACAAAATTGAATGAAATCCATAACTCATGGTCTAAGCCACAAGTTGGGTACTTGAAAGCAACACAGTTCCATGAATAAAACAAACAGGAGAGCTTTTAAAGAGTGAAACATAGCTCCTGGATAAACCAACAATAGCAGGAGGGAGTAAATGAGAGAGCTAGTATAAAATTTAGCAGATTGAGAAAAGATCCCCTCTCCATTAATCCTCTCAAATAAATGGGTGTTCATCAAAGATAAAGGGGAGTTGTAATTTGCTAATTCATGGTCCACCAAAGCTCTTAATGCCTTTAACTCACCTCCAAGTTGTTATCTTTTAGTGCCACTACATAATCCAATTTCCGGCACTGCCTTGAATGGTTTGTATCCCATCCAGCTACACCCTTATTAATTCCCTCATTAAGTATTTATCAGTTATATGGGTCTAAAAAAAATTCAGTTAAGAGTGTGCACAGACATGCATTCCCGTACAGCATATAGATAGTTTCATCAACTGTAAATTTAGAGCTGTGGGGTCAAATAAGGCCTTGGACTTGTTGCTAACTTCATTTTCCCTTCATTGGTAATTAACTATTGTGACAACTTTACCACTTGCAGAAATAAATCCTTATATATCTGCAGCAAGTTTGGATGTTTTTGTGTGTAATTTGGTGATCGGTAGCCTCCCTCGCTCTTGCAGTTTCTATTCGCTTCCAGTCGAATCCTTCAGACAGTGACGGGCGAATAAATCATCCAAGTAGGATCATTTTGGTCTCTATCACCATCTAAAATCTTATAATTTCCCTATTTTTTAAATTATTGCAGAAGGTTCTTGGTTCAGCAGGACTCGAACTATTTCCGAAGGAGATTTATATTAGACAGTCCATCTGAATCAGACCCATGAATACGAGGCCTCGCGTAGCAACGAGGTGTCACTCTACAATGAACGTCCCTTGCGCAGGGTGCAAGCTACTACGCAAGCGCTGCACTAAGGACTGTATCTTTGTGCCTTACTTTCCATCAACAGAGCCAGGGAAGTTTGCCAGTGTGCACCGGATTTTTGGCTCCAGCAATCTCAGCAAACTCCTGCGTGTAATTCTTACTTTGACTCTATTTTTCTGATAGATTATCTTCTCTTCAATAAAAATGTTTCTTGTAACAAGAAATAGGACAAACATTCTAGTACTAATATGTTCGAATTTCATTACAAGTGAATCTCTTCATGAATGAAAAGTTAAATTTTGAAGAAAAAAGACTGACTAAGATCCTGTTTGGATTGCAAGAAATACATTTCTGAAAAAAAATTTCTTTTCAAAAATTAGAGGAAAATGATATGATTATGGTTAATTTAGAGGGATATTATCATAAATTGAAGGTCTCTCTCAGTAAAAATTAAATAGGGTTGGTTCTAGTATCTTTTTTTTCATATGTAAAAAAGGTAGGACAATTTATAAAGGCTATTGATGTTGGCACTACCATGTTTTAATAATTGCACCAACTCATCTTGTCTTTTATTATTTAAACATCTGTCAAACGTAATTTACAGTTCCCAAAAAATTCTCAGAAGGGTTAAAAAAGAAAAGACAAGCTGAGTTTGTGAAAGTATTAAAGCATGGTAGTGCAAATAGCAATAGCCTTTATAAATATTTTTTGTTTTCAAATTTTTGCAATCCAAACAGGGCCTATACTACTACTACTTTGTTTTGCTATGACTGGTCTTTTTCTCAGCTTTGGGGAACTGGACGGTGACCCTTGATGAACTATACTGATGGGTTCTCCTTTTATTTCCTTTTTCTGTCTGTTTAACAGGATATTCCAGTCATTCATAGAGGAGATGCTGTTACTAGCATGGTTTATGAAGCTAATGCTAGGCTCGAAGATCCAGTCTATGGGTGTGTTTCTTCCATTGTTGCTCTTCAAAATCAAGTTTCTCAATTACAGTCTGAACTAGCTAACACCTTAGCAGAAACCATAACATTAAGAGCTCAATTAGCTGAAGTTTTATCTGCATTCACTTGCGTAAACGATCCAACGATGGATAGAGTAGAGGACAATCAGTGTCTCATCTCTTCTCTACTCGGGCAGGATTACTCTCAGGATTCCATGTTTGCTTTTCCACAGTTTCTAAAATAATCTAAACTCTTCTTAGCATATTGGTGTTTTTGTAAAGATGTTTGTTGGTATTGGTGTTGATATTAGTGGCATAAATGTTGTAATTGTATGGTTCTTTATTGCTATTGAGATGAGTTCCAATGTCTCCTTTCTTTGCTTTTCTGAATAATAACTTAAGGCTACTAATATTGGCACTACCATGTTTTGATACCTTGTCTTTTATTATTTAACCAGCTACAGTTCCCAAAAAGCTGTCAAATGCCAATTAAAAAAGAAAAGACAAGGCGAGTTAGTGCAATTATCACAACATGGTAGTGCTAATACCACTAGCTTAAGTTAATTGACCCCAAATGTTGCAACATTTGTTTGAAATTGGATCATTGATCTGGAGGTTCATAGCCTAAAAGTTTTTAATTGGAAGATCCTATGTATTTTTTATTCGATTTTTGTCGATTGAATGGGGGGTTTTTGTTCATATTTTTCTCATCTATCTTTAATATTCTATTTGTAGGTGTTTGATTAAAGATTATGAAGGGATCTTTAAAAGGGTTTAACATTCTCATCTGGAGGTTCATATTTTTCCCCCTTTTTCCACCCAAAAAGGGGGAAAAAAGGCTTAAGAGGCAGACCAAACAAAAAAATGTAATGAGCTATGTGTGAACATTAATCATTTAAAAAATACATGCTTTTATGACTAAATTTTTACTAGGTCAAAAGAATGCAGAGCATTAAAAAGGCAACGAATTTAATAGCTATAAAGAAATTTACATCTCCAAGGTATTTTAATAGCATTATAGAAATTTACATGCATAAGATATTTGATAAGCAAACTATAATCATTTATACAATACATGCTTTTATGACTAAATTTTTATGAGGTAAAAAGAGTGCAGAGCATTAAAAAGATAGAATTTAATAGGTATAAAGAGATGGGAAATGTTATCACTCATCAGCACTACTGTATTTTGTTGATCGTACGCCTCACTTTATTAAAAGTACGGTATGGCCCGCACCATAGGATGATCCAAACCGTCCATTAGATGGGCCACAGCCTAAATAGGTTGTGCCCCAAAAATCATTTCCATAGGTTGATCCTAACCCTCCAATCTATAGAGGGTTAGGATCAACCCATGGAATTGATTTTTGGGGCACAACCTATTTAGGGTGTGGCCCATCTAATGGATGATTTAGATAATCCTATGGTGCGGGCCATACCGTACTTTTAATAAAGTGAGGAGTGCGACCATCAAAATGCAGTAGTGCTGATAACATTTCCCATATGTGTAAACTGAAAAACTACTAAAAGTCCCAAATAAAGGTTTTATACAAGAAATCCTAGAATAGTGCACGTGTACTTTCATGTATGTCTCCTTTTAGAGTAGCATTCCTATCCTTTCAGGGTTGTGTACCTTGATAGGATAAAGGATCTATAGAGTTTTCGATAGATCGGAGGGCAAGGATCATCTTATATACATCATTTTTTGGGCACAACCTATTTACGATGTGGCCCATCAAGTGGACGGTCTGGATCATCCTATGGTGTAAGCGGCCCAATAATTTTTGAAAAAATACTGGAAAACATTGGCTTGCACCATATAAAAACTCATGTTATAGATAGATTACTTTTTGAAAAGGGATTTTCTAGGGTCCATCGCATAAGGCATTTCGCAGCTGATTTGTTGCATGTCAGACCGGCCACCTCGTGAATGGAGACAACAGCTTTTGGCTCCACTCACGAGGTGGGTGGTCTGACATGTGTCAGACCAGCGGTGAAATGCCTTTTGCGATGGACGCTAGCAATTCCCTTTTGAAAAATGCTGTTTTCCCCTCCTCTGCCTCGGGATATTGAAACTTCTTTTTTAACTATCCTTGTTTTTCCTTTCTCTCCTCTGGCCATTTCCTTTCCTCCCCTTCTCTTTTGGGGGAACAGACAAACAAGGGATAGATATCCTTAAAAGTTATCCCCGTGCCTAACAAGGCCAATGTGGAAACTGGGTGCCCTGAGGTTATTTAAAACTTTATAATTAGAAAGTTTTCTTTAAGTGCCATATAAAAGTAAATTCTTTATAGGTATTAAATATCTTTTTACTTTGGTAGGTTAGTATTAAATATCTTATACATGTAAATTTCTATATAGCTATTAAAATACCTATTAAATAACTACGGTTTTTCTTATGTTTTTTTAGAGGAATTCTAGAGTGAAGGGAGCCCTTGCTAAAAAGAGGTGAAAGGGCTCTCCTATTGGCTGATGGTGATGTGCAGCCAATGGGGGAGCCCTTTCACCTCTTTTTCGCAAGGGCTCCCTTCAGTTTAGACTTCCTCGTTTTTTTTATTATGTAATGAAAGAAACAATATTTTGACTTTAAATTTTAATCTCGTAATTATTAAATTTATTATTTACTTTAAATTGCTTGATATCATATAGTGCCTTTTAGTCAACTACTTAGGCTTCCCAACATTGAATTACAAAAATCTACATAAAGTTCTTTTAATCTCCCTAAGAATAGATTCATCATCAGATTCACCGTTGCGGGCTCTCATCAGCTAAGCAAAGCAAAATGGGGTGTCTATGAGAGGATTTTGGGAACAAATATTTAATCTCCCAATGGAATTTTGTGCCTGAATGTGGAGTATCAGTTATAATTTGATCAAAACCACCAAAATGAAGGATCCAGTTCACCATGCACATGCCCAGATTGAGATTTATAAAAACATCATAAACATGCTATTCTTGCGGTATAAATCTATGGTGATAGATTCATCACCTTTTTTACTAGCCAATCTCTCTAGTCATATAATAATTGGAAAATTTACAATGACTAATCATAGAAATGAACTTTGGAGCCTGGACTGGAGTACAAGGCTGAGAAGTAGTACAGTAGTAGCAATAGTACACAATTTAAGCTTGTGATAATATACTTAAAACACAAAAAAGATCACCTTCTGATGAATGATATACATGTCATCTTCAAGAAAACAAAGCCTTATATATCATGTCTACCATGAAAGACAAAAGCTAATTGCAACAAAAATCCTTGGAAGATTTATAACAAGAAGGAATTCATATGGTTTTTGGCACTACTCAGACACATTTTTTCAAAGCAAAAGGACCCAGAAAATGAATCAGAGTAAAAACAAATAGCTTATGGTTGTGGAGGAAGAAATGAGAGAATGGGTGGTATTTTAGAATGCTCTCGCTTTTATGATATCAAGGCTCATCTCACTGGCATCTGTGGCCTGCAACTCCACTTGAAATTCCATCAAGCTCTCTCTTGAATCTGTCTTTCGAGCTTGCATACAACATCTTACTCCTCACCTTTGATGTATCAGGAGACCTGCAAAAATGAAAAAAAAAAAAAAAAAATTGGCAAAACCCCATGAACCCAATTTGTCAAGTTGCAGTTCATCCATAGTCACAAATATTTGCCTCTGGGGATTTCTCAGTAACGTTATATCTCAGGATATTTTAAATTCTTTTGTTAAATTTGGATTTATATCAAGAAAATTGAAAAATAATATAATTAAAACATATGAAAATATAAGTTTAAGAACTGTGAAACAACCAATTACTCCAAAACGTTAAGCTACTAGAGTTAGTGCTAATGATTCATTTATATTTCAACTCCCCTCTCACGAGTGGCCGTTGTTTTTGGGTTAGTTGTACACGAGGCACATGTGGCTCCTCTTTTGGGTCAGTTGAACAAGTGGATTTTTAATATCAAGGAGTTGTTAGGTTTTAAACATTGAGGCAGAGCTCTAATACCTTGTGAAACAACCAATTACTCCAAAAGTGTAAGTGGTTAGTTGGTGTTATTTATTCATTTATACTTCTACAAGAACCAAATTAGGAATTAGGATGACAAATAATATCGTGAATATATCATGATATTTACATGATAAAAATAAAATATAAATATATCTTGATGATTTTCAAAATCTCAGAAATTTTTTGGCATTATGTCATTTTATTAAAAAAATCGCAAAATATTGTGATATTTAAAAAAAGAAAAAGTCAAAGCCATTTGTGATTGTGAATGCATCAAGCAACTCACTCTTTTTAAAAAAAATAAAAGAAAAAAAGCACTCCCCGCATCAATTTTGTGTTTAATAAGTCAATCAAAAACTCCTTTGACTCACCCAAGGCGATGAAAGACCCCACAAAAGTAGTATTTAGGGACTTAGTAGAAATACTTCTTAGAAAGTTGAACTTTTTGTCTAAATCAATAATCTCGAAGATTAATTGATCGTATTTTATAGATTAGAGATTTATAGGTAAAAATCTCTTTATTTTAAGTAATGGTAAGATTAATGATGAATATATGAGCATAGAATAAATGAGTTAATGGGCTTATTACCAAGCAATGAAGAAGATCTTGCTCTTCTGGCAATTTTCCTCTGTAGTGAAATCAAAATCAAAGACGGCGTAGCGGCATTCGTTGGCAGGCAAGCACGCCCTGAAATCCCGGTAGCTTTTGCCAGGCTCGCCGACCTTGTCTACCATCACTTGTTGAATCTTTTCCTCGATCTTGAACACGATGAATCGATACCTCTTCTTTGCCTTCAGTTTCAAGAACTTCAGCTTACATTTGTCGTTCACTGCCATTCCAGATCCAGAATTTGCCTACCCCCCAAAAAAATTAAGAAATAGAAAAAAAATGTATAAACATAATAATAAATGAAAAACACTGTTATCATCTTTCTCATGTTGCGAGTTAGGGATGGTTTTGAGCTTTTATTGTATCATCTCTCTTTATTAGGGGTCCCATTAAACCCCAGTTACCCATAAAAAAACAACAACATTATCATGTGTAATCAAGAAAATCATGATGATAATTATTGATGATGGTAACGATGTTAAAAATAAAAAATAAAAATCATGTGGTATATGCCAAAAGGACATGAGGGGTTGATCTGATCTAACGGCTCAGATTTTTGGTACAGGGACTGCATTGGTGCATGTTTAGATCACTCCCTTCTAACTAATTTAAAATGCACCATGGATGACCCACTAAAAAGCTTTATCATTAGATAATTGCACCATCAAAATTGCAGCAGATTGAAAATTGCTGTTATTAATTTTGTTCACGGGCATTGTAGAATTTGGCAAGCATGGTCTTGGCTTTAAACTAACACCATGTCTAACATTAGATTTTTCCCTTGAAAAATGATACTGTCAAAAAAAACGGAGATTGTATATGTTATGGGGGAGTGTCGATCAGTGTAAATATACAGCCACAAAAAATGCGAAGTGGGTCCTACCCATCTAGATGATCTAAGCATGTGCCCTAAAATATAATCCGATAATCCTAACCCTAATCTACATTTGGGGTAAAATGGATTCAAAAATTTAAAAGAATGGGAGTCTATAAACTTTTGCCAAATGAAGGGTTAGGATCATCCTATGGAGAAGTCTTTTTGAGGTAATGCCTACCCACGGTAGGGACCACCACATGAATGGTTTGATCATACAAATAGTTGGATCCCATTGAATTGACCATTTTTTGAGTTATGTATTCAGGTGGAAATGCATGCCCACGTATCATATAAAATCTCTGAAAATAATACTAGCTATATATATATATATATATATATATATATATATATATATGAGAAAACGGTTCCTACACATATGTGTAGAGAGTTCTCTACACACTAGCTTAAAATACAGTGGGGGCCCACATTGTTTGGGTGATCCAAACCATCCATTTTAAAGGCCCTCACATAGATAGGGTGTCTACAAAAAATCGGATCCATAGGATCATCCCAACCCTACGATTTGTGGAGGTAAAATGGATGTCTTTAAACCTTCACAAATTAGTTCATTTTTTGCCTCCAAAGTTCGAATGGTTAGGATGTTCCTATGCATCTGATTTTTTGTGGACACCTTATCTATGAGAGGGCCTTAAAAATGAATGGTTTGGATCACCCAAACAATGTGGGCCCCCACTGTATTTTAAGCTAGTGTGTAGATAACTTATCTACACATGTGTGTAGGAACCGTTTTCTCTCTCTCTCTATATATATATATATATATATATATATATATATATATATATATATATATATATATATATATATATATATATATATATAGAGAGAGAGAGAGAGAGAGAGAGAGAGAGAGAGAGAGAGAGAGAGAGAGAGATGGATCATCATTTTTCTATTGTTTATAGGTTTTGTACCCAAAACATCATATGTAAAAATTGATATAGTGTATTTATGATTGCTCTTTTACACTAGATTGAGCTGTCCCAAGTAAAAATTGCATTTTTGCTCGAGGTTTTGAGCTTTTTTACTGCAAGTGAAGGACTGAAATCATTATCTTTTTTCCTGTAATTTGTGAATGTAATTTGTGAAGGATTCGTGTACATAGAAAGGAAAAAAAAATTCAAACCATTTATTTGTTGGGCCCTGATGTAGATAGGGTGTGCCCAGAAAATCTTCTCCATAGGATGTTCGTAACCCTTTGATTTGTGGAGGTTTAAAATGGACGGTACAGTATAATAACCTCTACAGATCTGAGGGTTAGGATCATCCTATCGAGGAGATTTTATGGGCCCACCCTTCAGGGCCCAACAAATGAACGGTTTGGATCACCCAAAAAATGCGGGCACCACTTTTTTTTTTTTTTTTTTTTGGGGGGGGGGGGGGGGGGGTGTGCGCACATGCATGCCCACTCTTTGTTGTGAACTAAGAATAGGAGTGTCATTATCGAAAAAAGGGATAGGAGGTTTCATATCAAAGGGAAAAATGCTTTGGTATGGGCGACCTCATTGCAATTCAATGAAGATTGAAGATTAATGCTCACATTACATAGTGGGCCCTAAGATTGAGTGATCCCAACCGCCCACTTAACCGGACTTGTGTTGGAATCTCCAATGGCCTAAAATTACACCAATTGTACAGTCAAAATATCTCATGAGTAAACGCTGAAAAAACAATCATTAGTTAGGTTCTTTCTTAACATATCAGTTTTTGAGCCACACATAGATGTGATTGTGTCAGTTAATCCTCCTTGATTGGATGATCTAGACCCTTGATCTACCGCTAAGGGAAGCCAAATTGTTTATTTTTTGTAAAGGGCCTTAATCTAACAGGAGGCCTGCTAACAAAACAGAAATTCGTCCCGTAAAAATGGAATCCTAACGCTAAGATCCCACTACGATGTTAATTCGAGTGGCGATTTTTAGTTCTAAGATTAAAATCAAGCCCATGAAACGAGATTTTTTTCTATTTTTATCATAATTCCAATGTGAGAAGTATCTAGACCAGCTAGTAAATTTTGGTGACACACAAATTGAGTTACATAAGATGAGTCACGACCCAAACTTGTTTTGAGTTTCGAAAGTCGGGTATTAAATGTGTAATGACTAATTACTACTACATTTCCTTGATCTCTCCTTTTTATTTCCAAAGTTAAGGATTAAGTTTCAATTTAGAATTCTTGAGCAATCAAATTAAGTTGAATGATATATTATTGTAGACACCCCATTTTGACCGAACCCCTTTTATATCTTGTTTACTCATCAAATCAGGGATTTAGGGACCCAAATTTCATCCAAGGATAGGTTAGGGTCCCAGCTAGGTCCCTGCAAAATTTCGTCGAAATCGAAAGATATTTGCCTAATAAGACGAGCCGAATTAGAATTGTAGTGTGAAAGGGGAGTGAAATATCCTGTAAGACGGCCATTTTTTACACTAGAGTAGAAAGAGGGGTGCATTATCCCTGTAATGTCGTCCATGAAGAGTTTTATTTGAAAATACTTCTCATTTAGTTAAAATACAACATATGCAGGAATAGGGGGTTGTCCAAGGTAACTTAAGGGGTGAAAATTTTCTTTTAGTTACTTTTTCATTAAACTTTTTTTCAAATGACCACCTTTTTGCAACCAAAACCAAAGCAAATATTTTGAAAAGGGGTTGTCCTATAAACTAATGGTGGACAAAAATTAAGGAAAAACTCTATAAATATAACATTTGGGCTCTCATTTGAAAAAAAAATTAGGGCTTTTAATCTAATTTTAGAGAGAGGGAGAGAGAGCTTTCTATAGAGAGAAAGGAGATCTAGAAAGAGAAATAAAGGAGATCTAGAGAGAGAAAGAAGGAGATCTGAGAGAGAAAAAAGGAGATCTAGAGAGAGAAAGAAGCTTTCAAAGTAAGATGCAAGAGAAGAGCACAAGGTTAGTAGATTTTGAGTTTTATTTTGAGTTTTCTTTGAAAATCAAGCATAAAATGGGAAATCTAAGTGAAAAATATTTAAAAAATGTTAGATCTAGCAATCTAGGGTTAAAATCTACCGAAATATCTTTAAAAACAAGTCTCATTTGAAGATCTAAAGCAATTCACCTCAAATTTTGAGTTCTAGTTGAATTTTGATGTAAAAATGGAAAAACTAAGTGCTCTCCAGTTGTCAAGTTGCATATGTTATGGGGGAGTGTCGATCATTGTAAATATACAGCCATAAAAATGCGAAGTGGGTCCTACCCATCTAGATGATCTAAGCATGTGCCCTAAAATATAATCCGATAATCCTAACCCTAATCTACATTTGGTGTAAAATGGATTCAAAAATTTAAAAGAATGGGAGTCTATAAACTTTTGCCAAACGAAGGGTTAGGATCATGCAATGGAGAAGTTTTTTTAGGCAATGCCTACCCATGGTAGGGACCACCACACGAATGGTTTGATCATCCAAATAGTTGGATCCCATTGAATTGACCATTTTTTGAGTTATGTATTCAGGTGGAAATGCATGCCCATGTATCATATAAAATCTCTGAAAATAATATTAGCTATAGAGAGAGAGAGATGGATCATCATTTTCTCTATTGTTTATAGGTTTTGTACCCAAAACATCATATGTAAAAATTGATCTAGTATATTTATGATTGCTCTTTTACACTAGATTGAGCTGTCCCAAGTAAAAATTGCATTTTTGTTGGAGGTTTTGAGCTCTTTTACTGCAAGTGAAGGATTGAAGTCATCATCTTTTTTCCTGTAATTTGTGAAGGATTCGTGTACATAGAAAGGAAAAGAAATCCAGACCATTTATTTGTTGGGCCTTGATGTAGATAGGGTGTGCCCAGAAAATCTTCTCCATAGGATGTTCTTAACCCTTTGATTTGTGGAGGTTTAAAATGGACGGTACAGTATAATAACCTCTACAGATCTGAGGGTTTGGATCATACTATCGAGAAGATTTTATGGGCCCACCCTTCAGGGCCAACAAATGAACGGTTTGGATCACCCAAAAAATGGGGGCACCACTTTTTTTTTTTTTTTGGGGTGGGGGGGGGGGGGTGCACATGCATGCCCACTCTTTGTTGTGAACTAAGAATAGGAGTGTCATTATCGAAAAAAAGGGATAGGAGGTTTCATATCAAAGGGAAAAATGATTTGGTATGGGCGACCTCATTGCAATTCAATGAAGATTGAAGATTAATGCTCACATTACATAGTGGGCCCTAAGATTGAGTGATCCCAACCGCCCACTTAACCGGACTTGTGTTTGAATCTCCAATGGCCTAAAATTACACCAATTGTACAGTCAAAATATCTCAAAATATCTAACAGGAGGCCTGCTAACAAAACGGAAATCCGTCCCGTAAAAATGGAATCCTAACGCTAAGATCCCACTACGATGTTAATTCGAGTGGCAATTTTTAGTTCTAAGATTAAAATCAAGCCCATGAAACGAGATTTTTTTCTATTTTTATCATAATTCCGATGTGAGAAGTATCTAGACCAGCCAATAAATTTTGGTGACACAGAAATTGAGTTACATAAGATGAGTCACGACCCAAACTCGTTTTGAGTTTCGAAAGTCGGGTATTAAATGTGTAATGACTAATTACTACTACATTTCCTTGATCTCTCCTTTTTATTTCCAAAGTTAAGGATTAAGTTTCAATTTAGAATTCTTGAGCAATCAAATTAAGTTGAATGATACATTATTGTAGACACCCCATTTTGACCAAACCCCTTTTATATCTTGTTTACTCATCAAATCAAGGATTTAGAGCCCCAAATTTCATCATAGGATAGGTTAGGGTCCCAGTTAGGTCCCTGCAAAATTTCGTCAAAATCGGAAGATACTTGCCTAATAAGACGAGCCGAATTACAATTGTAGTGCGAAAAGGGAGTGAAATATCCTGTAAGGCAGCCAATTTTTACACTTGAGCAGAAAGGGGGGTGCATTATCCCTGTAATGTCCCCCATGAAGAATTTTATTTGAAAATACCACTCATTTAGTTAAAATACAACATATACATGAATAGGGGGTTGTCCAAGGTAACTTAAGGGGTGAAAATGTTCTTTTAGTTACTTTTTCATTAAACTTTTTTTCAAATTGCCACTCTTTTGCAACCAAAACCAAAGCAAATTTTTTGAAAAGGGGTTGTCTTATAAACTAATGGTGGACAAAAATTAAGGAAAAACTCTATAAATAGAGCATTTGGGCTCTCATTTGAAAAAAAATTAGGGCTCTTAATCTAATTTTAGAGAGAGGGAGAGAGAGAGAGCTTTCTAGATAAAGCTTTCTAGAGAGAGAAAAAAAGAGATCTAGAGAGATAAAGAAGGAGATCTAGAGAGAGAAAGAAGCTTTCAAAGTAAGATGCAAGAGAAGAGCACAAGATTAGTAGATTTTGAGTTTTCTTTGAAAATCTAGCATAAAATGGAAAATCTAAGTGAAAAATGCTTAAAAAGGGTTAGATCTAGTAATCTAGGGTTAAAATCTACCAAAATATCTTTAAAAACATGTCTCATTTGAAGATTTAAAGCAATTCACCTCAAATTTTGAATTCTAGTTGAATTTTGATGTAAAAATGGCAAAACTAAGTGCTGTCCAGCCTTGTTTTTGTCATTTTCATCAATTTTTGGTTGGAATTCATGGAAATTTCACATGATAAGGTGTAGTACTCGTTGAGATCTTCGATTTGGAGTATTAATGCCCAAAATTGGCAAAGAAACGAAGAAGTTATGCCCGTTTTAAGATTTCAGCTCAAAATTCGGTGCAAAATGGTGAATCTATGTGTGTTTTTATGAGAATTCCTTAAAGATCTTCAAAACTGAAACTAAACCTAAGCCTGATCAGCATGTATTATCATATATTTGTGTTAAATTCTCATAGATCTTGTGTTTGAATGAAGTTTTGATGTGAAATGTCATCAAATTTTGTTGAATTACATGTTGTTCAGATTTTATTTTTACTTTTTCACTAAAATCCGGTTAGATCTAGTGAAAGTGATACACATATAAGTTGTATATTTTTTCGAGATCTTCGATATGACATCTTCTGAGCCTCATAACGATGAAAAATGAAAAAAAGTTATAAGGATTTTAAGATGTCAGCTAAAAATTCTACATTTTCAGATTTGGACTTGATCGGAAATGGCCGTTTTCCGGCTACTTCCGGCAAGATCCAGCCGAAATTGTCAACAGAGAAAAGTTTATTGGATCAATTTATTAAATATTTGTAGTTGAACTATTTTCTTGAAAATATATTTTTGATCATCTGTTTTGCAAAACCAAATCAGAACTTTTGAAAAGCAAAACTGCATAAATAAAATATGAAATCAGCCCAAAGATGGCCTTTTTCCGACCACTTCCGGCACGATCCAGCCAAAATTGTCAACGGAGAAAAGTTTATTTGATCAATTTTCTAAAACTATGTAGTTGAACACTTTTCTTGAAAATGTATTTTTGATCAGAACTTCTGAAAAGAAAAACTGCAGAATTGAAATCTGAAATTTTCCCGGAGATTGTCATTTTTCGGCCCCTTCCGGCGAGAACCGGCCGAAGTGTATAACTAATCAAATTTTTCCTGATGGGTCCCCTACAATTTGATGTGTACCACGTTTGCTAGTTTTGCCATTTGGATAGTGTAATTTTAAATACAAATTTTCAGCTTCCAAATAGAATGCAACTGTGTGCTTTTGATGCTTAATTGATGCTTAGCCCAAGCCCATGGTTAGGGGACTTGTTTAGTCCGGGAGCTCTCTCTTCTCTCATTTAGAAGACTTGCTAAGTCTTTTAGACTTACTTAAACTATAGAATCCTTCCTTCATTACAAAGGGCGATGAAGGAGTCATCCCAAGCCGGGACTAGCTTAGTCCACATAATATTTTCCTTCTTTAAAAGACTTGTTGAGCCTTTTAGATATGTTTAGACAATATAATCCCTTCCTCATTCCAGAGGCGATGAAGGCGATAGCCCAAGCCCATCTTTAGGGAACTTGCTCGGTCCTAGTAGCACTTCCCCTCTTTTCCTCTTCTATTTTAGTAGACTTACTTAGTGTTTTAGACACTCTTATTGATTAATCCCTCTTCATTGCAAGGGCAATGAAAGAGTTATCTAGAGGCCCACTAGGAGACACACTATGTCTCAATAAGGCGATTCTCCTTTGGAAACAAGCTTTGGTGTTTAGAGCATACCCCTTTGTAGAGATCATCTTAGTCATGTTAGAGAATTTACCCATAGGAGACATGCTTTGTCTCACGAGTGTTAGTGTTTTTTCATTTTTAGGAGAGAAGCTTTGTCTCATTAGAGAGGTCATACATTAGGAGACAAGGTTTGTCTCATTAAAAGAGTCAGCCATAGGAGGCTTGTTTAGCCTTATTTGTAGAAACCTTTCTAACTTGTCCTCCCTCTTTAATGATACATGTTTAGGAGTCTATCTTTTAGAGTCTTGTTAGAACCTGCCTATTTGGGATCTAACTTTTGCAGTGGAGACACTAGTTTACTTGTTGTGCGTCATTACCATTTTTGGGACACAAGTTTGCTTTTTTAGGTTTTTCCCTTTAGCCCTAGAGGTTTAACCTTATGGTGTTTACACTCTTCCGCGATTTGGATTATAGGGTATGTTTTCTTATTTGTTTTCTTTGGCTAAAAGGGATGTATCATTTTAAAATCCAAAAAAAAAATTGGAAATTCAAAATTCAAAAAGCATTCAGAAACTTTAAGATTTAAAAATAGTTGAAATATCTCAAAAATTCAAATCATCTGAAGCTTTAAGATTTTAGGAGTGTATTAGAAAGTTTGTTTCCGAACTATGTTGCCTTGATCCTCTTCCATGAGGTACATAGGTAGCTTGGGAATTTTATCCCAAGTTTAGTCAAATTTTGTAAATAAACTTTGTAAATCTTTCAAAAATCATTCAAACAACTTTAAAACCTTGTTTTCAAAAAGGTCTTTCTCTAGAGTTGGGAGTTTGTCCTAGATAGAGAGTTTTAGAGTTAGGAGTTTGTCTTTGTTGTGTTGTGTGTTTTATTTGTGTTTGTGTTAGAGTTAGGAGTTTGTTACGCCTCCGTCCAGTTAGCTGGCGATTCACATCGCCGACTGATGACTAAGTCTAGGATGCGTTACTAATCCTATTGTTTGCCTTAGGACACACAGCCTAGTTACACATAGGTTGTAGGAACCACCTTCATTAGCTTAAGGCTAACTTGCATTTAGTTAGGGCATATAGGGAGTCCCAAAATTCACAATCCACTTAAATTTAAATAATCACTCAAAAAACTTTAAAAATTAGTCTATTCTTTTAGGTTGAGTCTAGTTTAGTGGTCTAGATGTCTTAGGCATCATAGTTTAGAATAGATGCGAAAAACTACGTTGCTCTGATTCTTGTGGAGGCGGGGATACGTAAGCAGCTTTGGATGGATATCAGACCATCCAAGGAATCGAGGACAACATTAGAGTCTTAGGATTTTGTTGTTAGTATTTTAAGGTTTGTACTTGTGGTGATCATGATTTCTTGTGTTCTCTTTTATAGCGAGATTATTTCTTACTCATACGATTAATAGTTTGCCTGTCTCTTTTATTGATTTGCTTAGTCACATGTTTAGTTGTTGCATTCGTTGTTATCTCCTGATTATATGCTTAGCTGTAGTTTTCACATGCTTAGTTGTAGTTCTTTGTTATTACTTTGCTTACTCACATGCTTAGTTGTATTCCTTTATTGCTGCTAATTTTTACTTTTTCTATCTTTTACTGACGTTTGTTCACTGTGCAGGTTTATATCTTTAGTTATAAATGTGCATGCGATTGTTTACTGTTTTCTTAGATGTGTTGTGTTAGGATTAGATGAATGTTTAGAGATTAGTAACAGGGTTATCTATTATTGGGTTGACATTAGTCTTCACCGCCTCTTTCAGAGACGGTGAATTCTAATGATCATTCCAATGGCAGATGATACTGGTATTATTTCTCTTTAGGTATGGATTGTTAGATGTGAGGTAAGGAGATAGATAGCAGGGTTGTCTAATATTAGATTGGCTCTAGTTCTCTCTGTCACTTTAAGAGACAGTTGATTCCAGTGTTCTCTCTAATGACAAATGATACTGATATTACTTCTCTTTAGGACTTGGATGTTTTTCTTCCTAGTTTTGCCCATCTCCAGGTCATCCATGCTTAGGTAAACGTCTTCTCGGGGATATTCATTCCCATTTCGCATGATTTTGTCCAAAATTCTTTGGAGTTAATAATAAATGGCATAAGAGTCCAGGTGCTAGCACTTAGGTGAGATGGGTGCTTAAAACCTTCCCAAATCGTAATCAAGCACGAACCCATTTATTTCTAGTTATCCATGGTATACAGAGTATATTTTTTTAAGAATCCATGGTCGTATACCATGAATGGCGACTCTGAGTTAGTTTATTTTAGGTACGTCTTGGTTTCGAGCCCTGGCTCCGGATCAAGAGGTATCTCTTTCATTTTATATCGCCACTCATGCTTTGTTATGGGGGTGGGACCTGTTTCGAGAGTTCCTTTGTAGAGCTCTCCTTAACATGGATGATCTAAAAGCACCGACGTGGGACCCGTTCCTTCGCCACCTCCTCCGGATCGGGGTCCACAATTATATATAGATTTGATCTAAGATGAAACTAAGGTTTGAAATTTCAATTTCGGTTTCTGTCACCACGGAAACAGAAACATTTCAGTTAAAGTTGGAAATATCAATGTTAATCTTGTAAAATCAGGAAATTATGCAAATGATGAAATTTTAAGATTTAACCTTAGGAAATGTTAGAAGAAGCATAATGGCACATAGAGAAAATATTACGTAAGGCAGCCATTCATTATGGTTTAATAACTTGGAACATCTAGTAACATGCATTGTCACACTTGTCTGATAATTACGTACACATCACATTTCATATGCATGTCATATAAATATAATTATTCAACATGTATTGATATACATGCTTATTTATTTTTCCTATATCACCTGTTCCATTAATAAACTTTAGGGTTTGATATCTTATACATAAAGACGGGGATTTTCAGTTTCTTTTTCAAATGTTGTGGTGCTTATCTCTCTCTCTCTCTAGTTTTTTTTCTGAACTTTTCATTGATTTCTGTGTAAATTGTAGGTTAGATGCAACTCCCAAAATAATGTTAAGGATCTGGAAGTGAAAAAGTGTAGAAAATCCATGGATAGACTAGAATATAGGTGGGGTGAACTTCCTAAAGAAATCATTGAGCTCATCTTAAACCAGCTAATTCTAGCTGATTATATTCGGTTCGGCGCTGTGTGTGTCTCATGGAGATTGGCTGTTGCAGAGAAACGATATCCTTCGGTGCCTCAACTATCATGGATAATGATATCTGAGGGTTTAAATCGCCAAAAGTGGAGTTTCTATAGTCCCTTCGAGGGTAGAGTGTACAGGCTAAATCTTTCACAGGATCGTGGAGAGAAATGTGTTGGTTCTTATGATTATTGGATGGTCATGTCAAATCATAATGGAAGGAATTACCTCTTAAGCTTGTTTTCAAGAGCTGAAATCCAACTTCCACCCCGCCCTTACAGCTTCCCAGACCAATGGGCCTATCCGCGACACCACATTGAAAAAGCCATTCTATCATCGGCCCCTACTTCTGCTGATTGCATATTTGTGGCCATGACAATTACTGGTGCATTACTATTTTGTAGATTGGGAGATGAAAAATGGTCTGAATTTGAAGACACTTAACCAAATGACTTCGCATTCTATAAGGGAATGTTTTATGCTACTTGTGTTAGAGGGGATCTTGTAGTTCGTTCAGTAGGCCCCCCTCCTAAAACCGACTACATTATTTTTCCTTTCGAAGAAGACTTTGATCAGCCGACTTATTTGGTCAAATCTTGTGGAGAATTGTTGGTAGTCGTAGGATATTGGAAGATGTGTTCTACGGAGGCACATTATAAAGTATTCAAGTTAGATTCAAGTGTTCCCCAATGGGTCGAAGTAAAAAGCTTCGGTGATCATGCTCTATTCTTGAATTCGTTCTGTTGTTACTCTCTTCCGGCTACTGGCTTTCCCAGGTTTAAGAAAAATTGCATTTATTCCATTGCACAGGATACTGAAGATAAGAGCAATTTCTGGGTGTTTTGTTTAGAGGATGGCTGTGTTGGGCAATTTTTTTTGAGGGATCAACTTTCAATCAAGTGTAATGATGTTTGGGTTCCGCCACATTCATTGGTATAGAGAATACTCTATTTTGTTTCTAGGCAAACCTTAACGGTTTGTTCGGGAGATTTAGGGATCCATGTGAGGAGAAAGGAAGCAATGAGAATGAGAGAGAAGAAAAAAGAGCGAATGAGAGAAGAGAGAAAATGAGTTAGGGTTTAAAAATGCAAATCTAGAGTTTATGAAGAAGTTAGGGTTTGATATGTTTGGGGGAAAACAGTAGGTAAAATGATGATGAAGGTAAGGAATGGCGTTTAGATTAGTGAGGTAATATGGCCAGAGAAGATGGAGTTGCCAGAGAAACGGCCGGAGTTTTCACACGCCAAAGATAAAGAAAGTGACCGGAGCTCAAGTAAGGTTTCAAAAACCTATGAAAAACTTAAAGCAATGGCAGATAGAGATAATGAATAGAGGTTTCGAGCTTCAGATGTTATGGAGAAGAAAATGGCTGGCAGAAGTGGCCGGAATCCGGTGAAAATCGACCGGAGATGATGAGAATTGAAATAGGGTTTGAAGAATTTGGGGATTCTTCTCTTCTCAGGTCTCTCTCTCAAAAAATTTCAATGAAAAATGAAATCCCCCTGGTTTTTTTCATCGTTTTTATTTCATATGCAATGAAAAGGCCACTGATATTGGCACCCCCTTATTGATTGGCGCGCGGTTGCGCGATTTTGTTTATAAGCACAAAAACGGCGCCTCGTCCTATTCGGAATAAATTTACCCTTCCCCCTTTCGTTACTCGGAACAATCCCTTTTCTGCAAATTAACACTGTTTTAATCTCACTGTATCACCCCCAAACCGGATAAATCACCCCCTATTTCTACACTATGCTAAAATGTACTACAAATTACGTTCGTTTCTAGGCAAACCTTAACGGATCTTGACGCAATTTTTAGAGGGACCTAAGTGGGATCCTAACCTACTCTAGGGCAAGATTTGGGACTCTAAAACATTAGTCTAATAAGGTTTCTAACCAAAACAAAAGGTAAAGAGGTTCAGTCAAAATGGGGTGTCTACACAGCCCAACCCGACCCGACCGGGTTAGGATCATCCTATGGAAATGAGTTTTTGGGGCACAACCTATTTACGTTGTGCCCAAACAGATGAGCAGTTTGGATCATCAAAAAAAGTGGGCCGTACCTACTTTTTTTAGACTTCACGTGTTTTCACGGCCACCCATCATATAAATTCTCTGTTTTTTCTTATTTCCATAATTTATTCTAAAATTCCTTGAAGAAACCAGAGAGCTATTGAATCTACAATTTGATACTAAGGCCATGACAGTGGTAAATAAGAGCCACAGACCAAATCCAGATCTGAATAAAGAATGGATATATTTGATTGGATTAGATAATGAAACCTTACTAAGGAATAAGCCATAATCTAATAATCAATATATATACGTATATACATATATATATATATATATATACATATATACTAACCATGGGCACCAGTCCTAAGTCTAATATAGCGGAGTCAAGAAAGTCTCAACCCATAACTAACTGATGAGTGTAATAAAAGATGGAGCGAGTAACCACATGTGGCGAATTACTCTCCTACACTACATAGGTCAAGGTTGGTTTCTAACCTAGGCTCACATGTGCTAGGTGCACATGTTCGTCCTACTTCTTTGCGGATATTGTAGATTTATCGATTTTAGGAGAAACATGGTATTTGATATAAAGCATTTTTGCGGTAGAAAGATTTTTTGGAATCTAATAAATCACTATGACGATGGTCAAAGCTTGAATTGGAAGAAGACATGGACAGATGGTTCGGGAGATTTAAGGATCCATGTGAGGAGAAAAGAAGCAATGAGAATGAGAGAGAAGAAAAAAGAGCGAATGAGAGAAGAGAGAAAACGAGTTACGGTTTAAAAATGGAAATCTAGAGTTTATGAAGAAGTTAGGGTTTGATATGTTAGAGGGAAACCAGTAGGTAAAATGATGACGAAGGTAAGGAATGGCGTTTAGATTAGTGAGGTAATATGGCCAGAGAATATGGAGTTGCCAGAGAAACGGCCGGAGTTTTCACACGCCAAAGATAAAGAAACTGACCAGAGCTCAAGTAAGGTTTCAAAAACCTATGAAAAACTTAAAGCAATGGCAGATAGAGATAATGAATAGAGGTTTTGAGCTTCAGATGTTATGGAGAAGAAAATGGCTGGCAGAAGTGGCCGGAATCCGGTGAAAATCGACCGGAGATGATGAGAATTGAAATAGGGTTTAAAGAATTTGGGGATTCTTCTCTTCTCAGATCTCTCTCTCAAAAATTTTCAATGAAAAATGAAATCCCCCTGGTTTTTTCATCGTTTTAATTTTATATGCAATGAAAATGCCACTGATATTGGCACCCCCTTATTGATTGGCGCGCGGTTGCGCGATTTTGTTTATAAGCACAAAAACGGCGCCTCGTCCTATTCGGAATAAATTTAACCTTCCCCCTTTCGTTACTCGGAACAATCCATTTTCTGCAAATTAACACTGTTTTACTCTCACTGTATCACCCCCAAACCGGATAAATCACCCCCCTATTTCTACACTATGCTAAAATGTACTACAAATTACGTTCGTTTCTAGGCAAACCTTAACGGATCTTGATGCAATTTTTAGAGGGACCTAAGTGGGATCCTAACCTACTCTAGGGCAAGATTTGGGACTCTAAAACATTAGTCTAATAAGGTTTCTAACCAAAACAAAAGGTAAAGAGGTTCGGTCAATATGGGGTGTCTACACAGCCCAACCCGACCCGACCGGGTTAGGATCATCCTATGGAAATGATTTTTTGGGGCACAACCTATTTGCGCTGTGCCCAAACAGATGAGCAGTTTGGATCATCAAAAAAAGTGGGTCGTACCTACTTTTTTTAGACTTCACGTGTTTTCACGGCCACCCATCATATAAATTCTCTGTTTTTTCTTATTTCCATAATTTATTCTAAAATTCCTTGAAGAAATCAGATAGCTATTGAATCTACAATTTGATTTTAGATGAATAGAACCCAAAATTGCAACATATGTGGTCTATGAAGACCTAAGTGTAGTGCCCATGTATCAACTTAAATAACCGTCAATCTTGTTGCTAATATTCCATAATCTATTTGTGTTTCCTTTCATCTTACAATCCCTAATAAAGAAGATGCGGATTTGCTGTACTTTGTCAACAAACTCAGCAATGGTGCTTCAGTAACAATAAATGTCACAAATATCATCCATTGGGAATAGTCCTGCCCTAAAAATTGGGGTGGGGATACCCTATGTCATCCAAAAAAAAAAATGCCACAAATATCTCCGAGATTTTCAAAATATCATGATTTTATCGCGACATTTTGATAAAACGACAAAATCCTTAAATAATCTCGAGATTTTAAAAATATAGCGACATTTTCACTTTGTATCATTTATGGTGAAAATATCACAATTATATCGTGATATTTTTCTGATATTTTTTATTTATTATTTTGTTAAATTACATTTTCTTAAATAATTATATTTTATCATTTTTTTCGCTATATAAACCCGAAAATAATAAGAAAATTATTAATATATCCTGAGAGTTTCCCTTGGCGAGAAATTCTTGAGAACGATATTTGTGACTTTAGTTACAATGAAACTGATCTACTTGTGTCATGCAGGCAAGGGAGTATATGGAGCTGCCAGAAGTACTGTCCTATAGGCTGCTTGGGATTCTTATCCCAAATTCAGTCAAATTTTGTAAATAGACTTTTTAAATCTTTCAAAAATCATTCAAACAACTTTAAAACCTTGTTTCAAAAAGCTCTTCATCTATAGTTATGAGTTTGTCCTAGATAGAGAGTTTTAAAGTTAGGAGTTTCTCTTTGTTGTGTTGTGTGTTTTATTTGTGTTTGTGTTAGAGTTAGGAGTTTGTTACGCCTCCGTCTGGTTAGCTGGCAATTCACATCCCCGACTGATGACTAGGTATAGGATGCGTTAGTGATCACATTATTTTCCTTAGGACACACAGCCTAGTTACACATAGGTTATAGGAACCACCTGCATTAGCTTAAGGCTAACTTGCATTTAGTTATGACATATAGGATGTCCTACAATTCACAATCTACTTAAATTTAAATAATCGCTCAAGAAGCTTTAAAAATCAGTCTGGTCTTTTAGGTTGAGTCTAGTTTAGTGGTCTAGATGTCTTAGGCATCATAGTTTAGAATAGGCGCGAAGAACTACGTTGCTCTGATTCTTGTAGAGGCGGGGATATGTAGGCAGCTTTGGATGGATATCAGATCATCTAAGGAATCGAGGACAAAATTAGAGTCTTAGGATTTTGTTGTTAGTATTTTAAGGTTTGTGCTTGTGATGATCATGATTTCTTGTGTTCTCTTTTGTAGCGAGATTATTTCTTACTCATATGATTAATAGTTTGCCTGTCTCTTTTATTGCTTTGCTTAGTAGATTAAGAAGGTGAACCCAACTAAGAGGTAAACCCTTATCTAATAATGAATATGCAGCATAGGAATCAATGATGCAGGATATAATCAAATTTTTATGATCAAAGGATCATAGAATAGACCAAGGCCATGACAGTGGCAAATAAGAGCCACATACCAAATCCAGATCTGAATAAAGAATGGATATATTTGATTGGATTAGATAATGAAACCTTACTAAGGAATAAGCCCTAATCTAATAATCAATATATATACGTATATACATATATATCCTAACCAGGGGCACCACTCCTAAGTCTAATATAGCGGAGTCAAGAAAGTCTCAACCCATAACTAACTGATGAGTGTAATAAAAGATGGAGCGAGTAACCACATGTGGCGAATTACTCTCCTACACTACATAGGTCAAGGTTGGTTTCTAACCTAGGCTCACATGTGCTAGGTGCACATGTTCGTCCTACTTCTTTGCGGATATTGTAGATTTATCGATTTTAGGAGAAACATGGTATTTGATATAAAGCATTTTTGCGGTGGAAAGATTTTTTGGAATCTAATAAATCACTATGACGATGGTCAAAGCTTGAATTGGAAGAAGACATGGACAGATGGTTCGGGAGATTTAGGGATCCATGTGAGTAGAAAAGAAGCAATGAGAATGAGAGAGAAGAAAAAAGTGCGAATGAGAGAAGAGAGAAAACGAGTTAGGGTTTAAAAATGGAAATCTAGAGTTTATGAAGAAGTTAGGGTTTGATATGTTAGAGGGAAACCAGTAGGTAAAATGATGACGAAGGTAAGGAATGGCATTTAGATTAGTGAGGTAATATGGCCAGAGAAGATGGAGTTGCCAGAGAAACAGCCGGAGTTTTCACACGCCAAAGATAAAGAAACTGATCGGAGCTCAAGTAAGGTTTCAAAAACCTATGAAAAACTTAAAGCAATGGCAGATAGAGATAATGAATAGAGTTTTTGAGCTTCAGATGTTATGGAGAAGAAAATGGCTGGCAGAAGTGGCCGGAATCCGGTGAAAATCGACCGGAGATGATGAGAATTGAAATAGGGTTTGAAGAATTTGGGGATTCTTCTCTTCTCAGATCTCTCTCTCAAAAAATTTCAATGAAAAATGAAATCCCCCTGGTTTTTTCATCGTTTTTATTTTATATGCAATGAAAAGGCCACTGATGTTGTTACCCCCTTATTGATTGGCGCGCGGTTGCGCGATTTTGTTTATAAGCACAAAAGCGGCGCCTCGTCCTATTCGGAATAAATTTACCCTTCCCCCTTTCGTTACTCGAAACAATCCCTTTTCTGCAAATTAACACTGTTTTACTCTCACTGGATCACCCCCAAACCGGATAAATCACCACCCTATTTCTACACTATGCTAAAATGTACTACAAATTACGTTCGTTTCTAGGCAAACCTTAACGGATCTTGACGCAATTTTTAGAGGGACCTAAGTGGGATCCTAACCTACTCTAGGGCAAGATTTGGGACTCTAAAACATTAGTCTAATAAGGTTTCTAACCAAAACAAAAGGTAAAGAGGTTCCGTCAAAATGGGGTGTCTACACAGCCCAACCCGACCCGACCGGGTTAGGATCATCCTATGGAAATGATTTTTTGGGGCACAACCTATTTACGCTGTGCCCAAACAGATGAGCAGTTTGGATCATCAAAAAAAGTGGGCCGTACCTACTTTTTTTAGACTTCACGTGTTTTCACGGCCACCCATCATATAAATTCTCTGTTTTTTCTTATTTCCATAATTTATTCTAAAATTCCTTGAAGAAATCAGAGAGCTATTGAATCTACAATTTGATTTTAGATGAATAGAACCCAAAATTGCAACATCTGTGGTCTATGAAGACCTAAGTGTAGTGCCCATGTATCAACTTAAATAACCGTCAGTCTTGTTGCTAATATTCCATAATCTATTTGTGTTTCCTTTCATCTTACAATCCCTAATAAAGAAGATGCGGATTTGCTGTACTTTGTCAACAAACTCAGCAATGGTGCTTCAGTAACAATAAATGTCACAAATATCATCCATAGGGAATAGTCCTGCCCTAAAAATTGGGGTGGGGATACCCTATGTCATCCAAAAAAAAAAATGCCACAAATATCTCCGAGATTTTCAAAATATCATGATTTTATTGCGACATGTTGATAAAACGACAAAATCCCTAAATAATCTCGAGATTTTAAAAATATAGCGACATTTTCACTTTGTATCATTTATGGTGAAAATATCACAATTATATCGTGATATTTTTCTGATATTTTTTATTTATTATTTTGTTAAATTACATTTTCTTCAATAATTATATTTTATCATTTTTTCGCTATATAAACCCGAAAATAATAAGAAAATTATTAATATATCCTGAGAGTTTCCCTTGGCGAGAAATTCTTGAGAACGATATTTGTGACTTTAGTTACAATGAAACTGATCTACTTGTGTCATGCATGCAAGGGAGTATATGGAGCTGCCAGAAGTACTGTCCTATAGGCTGCTTGGGATTCTTATCCCAAGTTCAGTCAAATTTTGTAAATAGACTTTTTAAATCTTTCAAAAATCATTCAAACAACTTTAAAACCTTGTTTTCAAAAAGCTCTTCCTCTATAGTTAGGAGTTTGTCCTAGATAGAGAGTTTTAAAGTTAGGAGTTTCTCTTTGTTGTGTTGTGTGTTTTATTTGTGTTTGTGTTAGAGTTAGGCGTTTGTTACGCCTCCGTCTGGTTAGCTAGCAATTCACATCCCCGACTGATGACTAGGTATAGGATGCGTTAGTGATCACATTATTTTCCTTAGGACACACAGCCTAGTTACACATAGGTTGTACGAACCACCTGCATTAGCTTAAGGATGTCCTACAATTCACAATCCACTTAAATTTAAATAATCGCTCAAGAAGCTTTAAAAATCAGTCTGGTCTTTTAGGTTGAGTCTAGTTTAGTGGTCTAGATGTCTTAGGCATCATAGTTTATAATAGGCGCGAAGAACTACGTTGCTCTGATTCTTGTAGAGGCGGGGATATGTAGGCAGCTTTGGATGGATATCAGATCATCTAAGGAATCGAGGACAAAATTAGAGTCTTAGGATTTTGTTGTTAGTATTTTAAGGTTTGTGCTTGTGGTGATCATGATTTCTTGTGTTCTCTTTTGTAGCGAGATTAGTTCTTACTCATATGATTAATAGTTTGCCTGTCTCTTTTATTGCTTTGCTTAGTAGATTAAGAAGGAGAACCCAACTAAGAGGTAAACCCTTATCTAATAATGAATATGCAGCATAGGAATCAATGATGCAGGATATAATCAAATTTTTATGATCAAAGGATCATAGAATAGATCAAGGCCATGACAGTGGCAAATAAGAGCCACAGACCAAATCCAGATCTGAATAAAGAATGGATATATTTGATTGGATTAGATAATGAAACCTTACTAAGGAATAAGCCCTAATCTAATAATCAATTTATATACGTATATACATATATATATATCCTAACCAGGGGCACCAGTCCTAAGTCTAATATAGCGGAGTCAAGAAAGTCTCAACCTATAACTAACTGATGAGTGTAATAAAAGATGGAGCGAGTAACCACATGTGGCGAATTACTCTCCTACACTACATAGGTCAAGGTTGGTTTCTAACCTAGACTCACATGTGCTAGGTGCACATGTTCGTCCTATATGCATATGATAATGTAAAGTAAGGCCCCAATATATATACTAAATGGGCCAACATGCTGATGCACGACTTAGCCTGTATCTCCCGAATATCTGGAGGAAATACAAGTTATCGCCCTTTTGTTTTGAAGTAGTTTTGATGACTGACCAAGCGATATTTGGTATGATCGTTAAGACTCACTCATCCCTTTTTAATGATATCATTTTGGAAATGGACCAAGCGATATTTGGTCTGATTGTCAGCAACAATCCTTATTCATCGATACAAGTGTGTGTTTGTACTACGATTTAATCCTTTGTGTGATTCGTTTCGTGTTTTACTAAAAGTATGGTTTACCTCTATAAAGAAGGTGTTTTGTGCTTATTTGTTATGATAAAAGTCCTTGTTGACTAATATGGATTGTCGTTATTGTCGAATATAGAGAGAGGCTATCTCATTTACATATCATGATCACTGAGTTAAGAGTAGGTGAGAGGCTATCTCCCCAATGTTTGCAGAGTTTGTGTTTTGTTGAAAAATCATTTTACTAGTTTACCTTTGTAAATACCATTTTAGAGTGAAAACCCTAAAAATTTATTTTCGAGACGATCAAAATGTGTTGTCTGTTCAGCTTTAGCATTTCGCGTGACAAGTACGCTCTGCCAAAGAGGGGCATCTGTAGACACCTCATTTTGGCCGAACAACTTTTATATCTTGTTTAATCATCAAATTAGGGATTTAGGGCTCCAAATTTTGACCTAGGATAGTTTAGGGTCCCAGTTAGGTCCCTGCAAAATTTTGTCAAAATCGGAAGAGATTTACCTAATAAGACGAGCCGAATTACAATTGTAGTGCGAAAGGAGAGTGAAATATCTTGTAAGGCAGCCCATTTTTACACTAGAGCAGAAAGGAGGGTGCATTATCCCTATAATGTCGCCCATGAAGAGTTTTATTTGAAAATACCCTTCATTTAGTTAAAATACAACATATACATGAATAGGGTTTGTCCAAGGTAACTTAAGGAGTGCAAAATTTCTTTTAGTTAATTTTTCATTAAACTTTTTTTCAAATGGCCACCCTTTTGCAACCAAAACCAAAGCAAAAATTTTGAAAGGGGGTTGTCATATAAACTAACGGGGGACAAAAATTAAGGGAAAACTCTATAAATAGAACATTTTGGCTCTAATTTGAAAAAATTAAGGCTCTTAATCTAATTTTAGAGAGAGAGAGGGAGAGAGAGCTTTCTAGAGAGAGAAATAAAGGAGATCTAGAGAGAGAAAGAATGAGATCTAGAGAGAGAAAGAAACTTTCAAAGAGAGATGCAAGAGAAGAGCACAAGGTTTGTAGATTTTGAGTTTTATTTTGAGTTTTCTTTGAAAATCTAGCATAAAATAGAAAATCTAAGTGGAAAATGCTTAAAAAATGTTAGATCTAGCAACTTAGGGTTAAAATCTACCAAAATATGTTTAAAAACATGTCTCATTTGAAGATCTAAAGCAATTCACCTCAAATTTTGAGTACTAGTTGAATTTTGATGTAAAAATGGCAAAACTAAGTTATGTTCATCCACATTTTTGTCATTTTTCATCAATTTTCGGTTGGAATTTGTGAAATTTCTCGTTTGAAGGTGTAGTACTCGTTGAGATCTTAATTTGGCGTATAAATGCCCAAAATTGGCCAAGAAACGAAGAAGTTATGGCCATTTTAAGATTTGAGCTCAAAATTCGGTGAAAATGGTGAATCTATGTGTGTTTTTGTGAAAATTCCTTAAAGATCTTCAAAACTGAAACTAACATGGTTAGATCTAAGCCTAATCAGCATGTATTATCATATATTTGTGTCAAATTCTCATAGATACTGTGTTTGAATGAAGTTTTGATGTGAAATGTCATGAAATTGTATTGAATTACATGCTATTCAGATTTTATTTTCAATTTTTCACTTAAATTCGGTTAGATCTAGAGAAACTGATACACATGGAAGTTGTAGATTTTTTTGAGATCTTCGATATGACATCTTGCGGGCCTCGTAACGATGAAAAATGAAAATGTTATGAGAATTTTAAGATATCAACCAAAAATACTACATTTCCAGATTTGGACTTGATCGGAAATAGCCGTTTTCCGGCTACTTCCAGCAAGATCCAGCCAAAATTGTCAACAGAGAAAAGTTTATTGGATCAATTTATTAAAAATTTGTAGTTGAACACTTTTTTTGAAAATATATTTTTGATCCTCTGTTTTGAAAAACCAAATAAGAACTTTTCAAAAGCAAAACTGCATAAATAAAATCTGAAATCAGCCCAAAGATGAACTTTTTCCGGCCACTTCCGGCACGATCCATCCACAATTGTCAACGGAGAAAAGTTTATTTAATCAATTTTCTAAAACTATGTAGTTGAACATTTTTCTTGAAAATGTATTTTTGATCCTATGTTTTACAGAATCAAATCAGAACTTCTGAAAAGCAAAACTGCAGAATTGAAAACTGAAATTTGCCCGGAGATGGTAATTTTCCGGCCCCTTCTGGCGAGAACCGGCCGAAGTGCATAACTAATCAAATTTTTCCTGATGGGTCCCCTACAATTTGATGTGTATCACGTTTGCTAGTTTTGCCATTTGGAGAGTGTAATTTTAAATAGAAATTTTCAGCTTCCATATAGAATGCAAATGTGTGTTTTTGATGCTTGATTCATACTTAGCCCAGTAGGCGATGAAGCCGTTAGCCCAAGCCCATCTTTAGGAGACTTGTTTAGTCCAACTAGCTCTCTCTTCTCTCATTTAAAAAACTTGCTGCGAAGTCTTTTAGACGTGTTTAAACCATAGAATCATTCCTTCATTGCAAAGGGCGATGAATGAGTCATCCCAAGCCCATCTTTTAGGAGACTAGCTTAGTCCACATGGTATTTCCCTTCTTTAGAAGACTTGTTGAGCCTTTTAGAGATGTTTAGACAATATAATCCCTTCCTCATTGCAGAGGCGATGAAGACGATAGCCCAAGCCCATCTTTAGGGCTTGCTCGGTCCTAGTAGCGCTTCCCCTCTTTTCCTCTTCTATTTTAGTAGACTTACTTAGTCTTTTAGACACTCTTATTGATTAATCCCTCTTCCTTGCAAGGGCAATGAAAGAGTTATCTAGAGCCCCACTAGGAGACACAGTATGTCTCAATAAGGCGATTCTCCTTTGGAGACAAGCTTTGGTGTTTAGAGCCTACCCCTTTGTAAATATCATCTTAGTCATGTTAGAGAGTTTACCCATAGGTGACATGCTTTGTCTCACGAGTGTTATTATTTTTTCCTTTTTAGGAGACCAGCTTTGTCTCATTAGAGAGGCCATACATTAGGAGACAAGTTTTGTCTCATTAAAAGAATCAGCCATAGGAGGCTTGTTTAGCCTTACTTGTAGAAACCTTTCTAACTTGTCCTCCCTCTTTAATGATACATGTTTAGGAGTTTATCTTTTAGAGCCTTGTTAGAACCTGCCTATTTGGGATCTAACTTTTGCAGTGGAGACACTAGTTTACTTGTTGTACGTCCTTACCATTTTTGGGACACAGGTTTGCTTTTTTAGGTTTTTCCCTTTAGCCCTAGAGGTTTTACCTTATGGTGTTTACACTCTTCCGCGATTTGAATTACAGAGTGTGTTTTCTTATTTGTTTCCTTTGGCTAAAAGGGGTGTATCATTTTAAAATTAAAAAAAAATCAGAAATTCAAAATTCAAAAAGCATTCAGAAACTTTAAGATTTAAAAATATTTGAAATATCTTAAAAATTCAAATCATTTGAAGCTTTAAGATTTTAGGAGCGTATTAGGAAAGTTTGTTTCCGAACGACGTTGGCTTGATCCTCTTCCACGTGGTACGTAGGCAGCTTGGGATTCTTATCCCAAGTTCAGTTAAATTTTGTAAATAGATTTTGTAAATCTTTCAAAAATTATTCAAACAACTTTAAAACCTTGTTTTCAAAAAGCACTTCCTCTAGAGTTATGAGTTTGTCCTAGATAGAGAGTTTTAGAGTTAGGAGTTTGTCTTTGTTGTGTTGTGTGTTTTATTTGTATTTGTGTTGGAGTTAGGAGTTTGTTACGCCTCAATTCAGTTAACTGGTGATTCACATCGCCGACTGATGACTAGGTCTAGGATGAATTAGTGATCACATTGTTTTTCTTAGGACACACAGCCTAGTTACACATAGGTTGTAGGAACCACCTGGCTAACTTGCATTTAGTTAGGGCATATAGGGAGTCCTAAAATTCATAATCCACTTAAATTTAAATAATCGCTCAAGAAGATTTAAAAATCAGTCTGGTATTTTAGGTTGAGTCTAGTTTAGTGGTCTCGATGTCTTAGGCATCATAGGCGCGAAGAACTACGTTGCTCTGATTCTTGTGGAGGCGGGGATACGTAGGCAGCCTTGGATGGATATCAGACCATCCAAGAAATCGATGACAACATTAGAGTCTTAGAATTTTGTTCTTAGTATTTTAGGGTTTGTGCTTGTGGTGATCATGATTTCTTGTGTTCTCTTTTGTAGCGAGATTATTTCTTACTCATATGATTAATAGTTTTCTTGTCTCTTTTATTGCTTTGCTTAGTCACATGTTTAGTTGTTGCATTCGTTGCTATCTCCTGATTATATGCTTAGCTGTAGTTTTCACATGCTTAGTTGTAGCTCTTTATTATTACTTTGCTTGCTCACATGCTTAGCTGTATTCCTTTATTGCTGCTAATTTTTACTTTTGCTATCCTTTACTGACGTTTGTTCACTGTCCAGGTTTATATCTTTAGTTATAGATGTGCATGCGATTGTTTATTGTTTTCCTAGATATGTTGTGTTAGGATTAGATGAATGTTTAGAAATTGGTAACAGGGTTATCTGTTATTGGGTTGACATTAGTCTTCTCCGCCTCTTTCAGAGACGGTGAATTCTAATGATCATTCCAATGGCAGATGATACTGGTATTATTTCCCTTTATGTATGGATTGTTAGATGTGATGTATGGAGATAGATAGCAGGGTTGTTGTGGACCCCGATCCGAGGACGGTGCCGAGGGACGCGAGATCCCTCCTGCAATCCTCTAAGATCTCCACAAAGTGAAGGAGAGCTCTGCCAAGGAACTCTCGAAACCGGTGCCACCCTCACAGCATAGCATGAGTGGCGATACAAAACGAATGAGATACATCCTGATCAGGAGCCAGGGCTCGAAACCAAGATGTACCTAAAAATAACTCAGAGTCGCCATCCATGGATCGCCATGGAACCAAAACAAATGCTCTGTTTGCAATGGATAACCAGAGATACAAAAGGTCCGTGCCTGATGACGAATGGAGAAGGTCCGAAGAGCGCCCCCAATTCGCCCGAGTGCGAACACTTGGTCTCTTATGCCATTTTTCATTAACTTCGAAGAAGTTTGGGTAAAAATCATGTGAAATGGGAACAAATATCCCCGAGTGGACGTCTACCTAATCATGCATGACTCGGGGATGCAATAATAAACACACATAAAGTAAGATAAAAGATGTGTCACCTAATGACAACTAGGTTATGAGTGACATGCCTAACAGGTGTCTAAGTTCTGGTGGACGAACACATGCATGCTACAGCTAAAGGTATAGGTCTGCACAAGAAAGTAAGAAAACACAGCAAAATATACAATGACTACACAACAAATCCTAAGACTCTAAATGATTAGCCCGAGTCCTCAGATGGTCTGATGTCCATCCAAAGAAGCCTACGTATCCCCGCCTCCACGAGAATCAAGGCAACGTAGTTCTTCGCGCCTATTCTAAGCTATGATGCCTAAGACACCTAGCCCTCTATCCTAAACTCGATCTAAAAGACCGGACCAATTATTAAAGTTTATTGTACGATTATTTAAATTCCAGTGAATTGTGAATTTTAGGACACCCTATATGCCCTAACTGAATGCAGGTTAGCCCTAAGCTAATGTAGGTGGTTCCTACAACCTACGTGTAACTAGGCTGTATACCCTAAGGAAAACAATAGGATTGCTAACGTATCCAAGACCTAGTCATCAGTCGGCGATGTGAATCGCCAACTGACCGGACGGAGGCGCTCCTAGCTAGGACAAACTCCTAACTCTAACACAAACACACAACAAACACACAACAAAAGACAAACTCCTAACTCTAAAACTCTCTATCAAGGACAAACTCCTAACTCTAGAGGAAGATCTTGTTGAAAACAAAGTTTTAAAGAAAAAGGGTTAAAGCATTTATTTACAAAGTTTGGCTGGACTTGGGATAAGAATCCCAAGCTGCACTACGTACCTCGTGGAAGAGGATCAAGCCAACGTAGTTCGAACGAACTCTCTAACTACACTCAGAACATTTTAAAAACAATTCAAATGTTTCGATATTTTTGGATTATAGGTTTCTGATGTTTTCACCCATTTGGTCAAAGACCGGAGGGAAAATACAAAAAACAACATCCTATGGCCAAATCCTAGGGCTAAAGGGGGAAACTAGGCTATAATAATACCATTATAAGAGCAAATGAGTCAAAGACTCTCTAATAACACCGCAAAGGACAAGTGAGTCAAAGACTCTCTGAAAGAAAAGAAATATGAGTCAAAGACTAACAATACCAACTAAAATGATAAATGAGTCAAGGACTCTCTAAAAGAAATGGAAACACGAGTCAAAGACTCCAATAACACCAACTAAAGAATAGACGAGTCAAAGACTCTCTAAAAGAGAATGAAACACGAGTCAAAGACTCCACTAATACCAACTAAAGGATAGATGAGTCAAAGACTCTCTAAAAGAGAAGGAAACACGAGTCAAAGACTCCACTAACACCAACTAAAGGATAGATGAGTCAAAGACTCTCTAAAAGAAAAGGAAGCACGAGTCAAAGACTCCACTAACACCAACTAAAGGATAGATGAGTCAAAGACTCTCTAAAAGAAAAAGGAACATGAGTCAAAGACTCCACTATCACCAACTAAAAGATAAATGAGTCAAAGACTCTCTAGAAAAACTAATAAGAGAAAGATTGAGTCAAAAACTCTTTAATAACACCACCTGAAAGACAAATGAGTCAAAGACTCTCCTATAACACCACCGAAAAGGCAAATGAGTCAAAGACTCTCCTATAACACCACCTAAAAGGCGAATGAGTCAAAGACTCTCTAATAACACCATCTAAAGGATGAATGAGTCAAAGACTCTCTAAATGAGGCAAGGCATGCCTCCTATAGGTACACCATTTATCAAAAACAAAGCAACCTCCCTGAGGTTAAGCTAAAAAAAGAGGCTTGCCTCCAAAGGAGGATCTCCTAATGAGACAGAATATGCCTCCTAGTACAGGTTCTAGTATCTAAAGAAGTCTAGAAGACTGCGCTAGTCTAACTAAAGAGAGAGGAAAAAGGATACCAGATAATCTCAAACCCATTATATTCTTATAAAAATAAAACAAGTGCTAAGCAAAGAAGAATTTTCAATAAAAAAAATACACAATCTATAACAATCATAAAATGATAAACAACATAAATTAGTTCAGACCAGCCGCTGGATAGCCTAATAAAGCAAAAAACAATATCAAACACTTCTATGCCCAACCACAAACACCACCCCAATATGGGGATGAAATCAGATGATGCTAAAGTAATCATCTGATATCATAATACACATGATAATATTTCTAATCCCGCCTTGAAATCAGACAGTACTCATGTCGATAATATCGAATAGAGTAGTCATCTGATCTCCTTCTTTCCTAAAACAATTTATTTAAATAAAATTTAAACAAATATGATAAGCTTCAAAATAATCTCACCTGAACAGTCCATTCATTATTGTCTTCAAAACCTAACTCAATGCTTAAGATAAGAAGAGTATTAGAAATATCAAAAGATTATGATAATTCCAATTAGTAAAAAATTTCAGTGCATACAGGGGACATCAACTTGTGCAGATCCAAATGCGAAGCGGTGAGCTACAAAGCATAAAGACGGGCTCCAAGTAACCTTATCATTGCCCAGAGAAGGGTTCTAACTAGTTAAATACTCTGAGAGAAGGAAATCCCTTAACCTGCAAAAACTCTAAGGCAGGAAGGGAAGAGGCTGGCTCAAGAAACGTTCCATCGTCGCCTAACCCAAGAGAAGTGTTCCCAAAATCGATGGAATCCTGAAACTCGAAAAGGATCCCGAGGAACGTGCAAAGAATAGTCCCGGAAAGAAAGGAAACCCCTCAAACCCTGTGAACACCCTAAGATGGGGAAAAATGATAAGAAGGGCATGGCGTTGGCTCAAGAGGTTGCCGTCCGTCACAGCCTGAGCCCACAAAGTGTTCCCAAAATTGAGAGAATGTATGAAGCACCCTAGCACATAAATGCCGACTGCTTGAGCACAACTGATCTATTTTAAACATCTACCAATAGAGTAATCAAAATATTCATAATCATGTGGTTTTGGAAAAATGACTAGCAGTGGCAAACTGGATGACATAGCACAGGAAAGCTTTGGATTTGGGTATAATAACTTTTAGAAGTTAAATGATCTAATCAAGCTGACAAAAAATCTCAACAGATGCAGTAGCTAAATGGACCTGATCATTAGCAAAGCAAACCACCCAACATAATTCCTCACACTAAAAAATTCTAGGACCGAATCAGTATAGCCCAAGCTTCATTTTCATCTAAGCTGGCTGCCCAAGCTCATTTTCAACAGGTGCAATAGCTGAATTAGTTTGAAATTAAAGGATGGCGCTTGAAACTAGATATGAAAGCGCATAAATTGAAGCATGCTTTGATCACACATCTAATATCAGCATCATTTTTTTTTTGTAACTAACCAGAAAATCAAGGACAATTATTCCCACAGGAAAGTAGACATGCAGATATTCAAAATCAAAGAAATAAGGAATTTGTATCAGAGTCTAAAGAATAAGGGAGATAATATCAACAGTTCCATGCTCCAATACTTGCATTGACACCCACAAAGGCAAGAGAAAACTGATATGGACACCCTTGCCTCGACAATGGTGTAAAGCCAATTTATCCCTTACAACAGACCATCAAAAAATCTTAAGAGCATGCCAAGGGGAGAGAAAAATCCAATCACGATTGGACAAAATTCCCATGTCCTTACCTTACGCTAAAAACACTAGCTTAAAAAAAATACCCTCCATTAATCCTATTGGGATATTAAAGAACCATTTTATTTTGGAAATCTAAGAGGCCATTATGCAAAAGCTAGCGGGATTTGAAATTCGTAAACCAAATCGTGAAACAAAACCGAGAATCCAATTCTTTTATGCATAATAAGAGAAGCATTGCACAACAAGAGAAGCACACCAAGTATCACAGAGCGAAGAAATAGAAAGTCAGTTCAATCACCTGACTAGTTCAAACGGAGGGCTAGATGCGAATCGCCAATTCGCCTTTTATCTTTCCCAAAATCTTCATCGACACCGTGAAATCTCGGCGGAGGAAAAGATAAAAATGGGTTTGATCGAAGATGGGGTTGGGGCAGACAAGTCGAAGCCGAACCTCTCTCTCTCTCTCTCTCTCTCTCTCTCTCTCGCATGAAGAAACAGAAATAAGGGGAAAATGGCGTGGATGGAGAAGAAAATGGGTTTGGGGGAAATGAGGGTTTGATCGGATTCCGGCAAGCTTGCCGGAATCAATGGAGATGGCGGATTGGGTGGAAATGGAAGGCGTGAGGGTGAAATGGGTTTAATGATGGTGGAGAGATGGGGAAGGTGATAGTTGTGGGCGGCGGTTGGAGGTAGGGAGAGTAGCTAGGGCCAGATTCTTGCCGGAATCCGGCTTGGATGGCCGGAGAAGATGATGCCACCGGTGGTAGCCTCCCTCACTCCCTCTTTCTCCCTCTCCTTACTCTGTTTTTCACGAAAAATGGAGGGTCTGATGGTGGCGATGAAGAGGCTATGGTAGATTTTTGGTTTTTCTCGAAGTGGGTTTTGCTCGAAAATGGGTTTTGCTCGAAAATGGGTTTTGGGTAGATATGGGGGTGGAGAGGATGGTTTTGATGTAGATGGTGGCTGTGGGGGTGGAGGCGATCGGTAAGGGTGGCCGGAGTTGGAAGGGGTGGTGGTCTGTGGTGGATGGCCGGCAAAATCCGCCGGAGAAGAAGGTGGCTGGGTGGAGAAGAAATGGGGGGTTGTGGATGGGGGTTTGGAGAAGATGAAGAGGCCGAGATGGTGGCGGCTTGGCCGGAGAAGATGGAGGTGGGGTACGGTTTTGGAAGAGGCTTGGTGGTGGAAGAAGAAGAAGAAGAAGAAAAAAGAAAGCAAAGAATGGAGGTGGAGGTGGAGAAGTGGTGGCTGGCCGGTGGGTGGCTTGCCGGAGGTGGAGGCGATTCTCTCTCTCTCCCTCTCTTATGCGGCTGCCTCTCCTAAAAAAAAATCCAGCCCCCTTCTAGCCCTAATTCGTTGGGTTATATAGGTAGGTGGAAAATTCGTGCCTTTGTTTTCCTTGGGACAACCCCCTATGCAGTTAATTAACCCCCCCTGCATTTCTTTAATTAAGCTCGAATTAAACCCAAGACATGGGTTGGGGTGCGACTTGGGTCGATTCATAGGTTCGGGTCTCGAAAATTATTTAATTTTGGGAAATTAGGGTCCGGGTCCGGTCAAAATGGGGTGTCTACAGTTGTCTGATATTAGATTGGCTCTAGTTCTCTCTGCCTCTTTAAGAGACAGTGGATTCTAATGTTCTCTTTAATGACAGATGATACTGATATTACTTCTCTTTAGGACTTGAATTTTTTTTTCCTCCTTTTGCCCATCCCCGTGTCATGCATTCTTAGGTAGACGTCTTCTCGGGGATATTCGTTCCCATTTCACATGATTTTGCCCAAAATTCTTTGGAGTTAATAATAAATGGCATAAAAGTCCAGGTGCTAGCACTTGGGCGAGATGGGTGCTTAAAACCTTCCCAAATCGTAATCAAGCACGAACCCATTTATTTCTAGTTATCCATGGTATACAGAGCATATTTTTTTAAGGATCCATGGCTGTATACTATGGATGGCGAGTCTGAGTTAGTTTGTTTTAGGTACGTCTTAGTTTCGAACCCTGGCTCCGGGTCAAGAGGTATCTCTTTCATTTTATATCCCCACTCGTGCTTTGCTATGAGGGTGGCACCTGTTTCGAGAGTTCTTTAGTAGAGCTCTCCTTCACGTGGATGATCCAAAAGGACCGACGTGGGACCCGTTCCTTCGCCGCCTCCTCCGGATCGGGGTCCACAATTATATACAGATTTGATCTAAGCAAAGGTTTTAAATTTCAATTTCGATTTCTGTCACCCGTTCCTTCGCCGCCTCCTCCGGATCGTGTCATGCATTCTTAGGTAGACGTCTTCTCGGGGATATTCGTTCCCATTTCACATGATTTTGCCCAAAATTCTTTGGAGTTAATAATAAATGGCATAAAAGTCCAGGTGCTAGCACTTGGGCGAGATGGGTGCTTAAAACCTTCCCAAATCGTAATCAGGCACGAACCCATTTATTTCTAGTTATCCATGGTATACAGAGCATATTTTTTTAAGGATCCATGGCTGTATACTATGGATGGCGAGTCTGAGTTAGTTTGTTTTAAGTACGTCTTAGTTTCGAGCCCTGGCTCCGGGTCAAGAGGTATCTCTTTCATTTTATATCCCCACTCGTGCTTTGCTATGAGGGTGGCACCTGTTTCGAGAGTTCTTTAGTAGAGCTCTCCTTCACGTGGATGATCCAAAAGGACCGACGTGGGACCCGTTCCTTCGCCGCCTCCTCCGGATCGGGGTCCACAATTATATACAGATTTGATCTAAGCAAAGGTTTTAAATTTCAATTTCGATTTCTGTCACCACGGAAACAGAAACATTTCAGTTAAAGTTGGAAATATAAATGTTAATCTTATAAAATCATGAAATTATGCAAATGATGAGATTTTAAGATTTAACCTTAGGAAATGCTAGAAGAAGCATAATGCCACATAGAGAAAATACGGGCATTCATAATGGTTTAATAACATGAAACATCTAGTAACATGCATTGCCACACTTGTCTGATAATTAAGTACACATCACATTTCATATGCAAGTCATATAAATATAATTATCCAACATGTATTGATATACCTGCTTCTTTATTTTTCCTATATCACATGTTCCATCAATAAACCTGTAAGATACAGGTATATATAAGAAAAAGAAAAAACATTATCTCTCTCTTCAGCACTTATGAGAAATAAGTATGCAAACAAAAACTTACCTAACACTCAGACCCTTGTCTCTAAGAGGAGGTGGTCTGCAATTCAACCAATCGTGACAACTAAACATAAATCTTAGGCCGTTAACAGATTTGTGACAACTTTGCAACCTTATCTTGGGCCGATAGCGATGGTCAAAGCTTGCATTAGAAGAAGACATTGAAGGAGATGAGTATTTCAGAAACAGGACGTTAAATAACGCAGATCGGAACAAATTTAAGAATGAAGGCACAAAGGAAATGCCTCAAAGTACGTTAGGGTTACTCAGAAAGAGCGAGGATGATGAGAAAGACATCTTTGGCTACTTTCATTTATAATCTTATTATTTTCTATTGCTGAATGAAGAGAGAGATCAAAGATGAATTCAGATTTCCCTTTCTCCTGTTTCTCTTTCTTTATCTTCTTCTTTGTAGAAAACCCAAAAGCCTTTCGATATATACGGGACAGATGGTTCAGGAGATTTAGCCAGCTGTTCGATTACCTCTAATCAATGTATCAGAATATTTTTGTTTAAGGAGGATCCATGTGAGGAGAAAATAAGCAATGGGAATGAGAGAGAAGAAAAAAGAGCGAATGGTAGAAAAGCACTTTTTCGTGGGCACGAGCATCAGCTTTTCATTTTCCTCCACCTTTTTTCTTATAATATGTTTTTTCTTATTTCCAGAATTTATTCTAAAATTCATTGAAGAAACCAGAGAGCTATTGAATCTATAATTTGATTTTAGATGAATAGAACCCAAAATTGCAACATATGTGGTCTATGAAGACCTAAGTGTAGTGCCCATGTATCAACTTAAATAACCGTCAATTTTGTTGCTAATATTCTATGATCTATTTGTGTTTCCTTTCATCTTACAATCCCTAATAAAGAAGATGCAGATTTGCTATACTTTGTCAACAAACTCAGCAATGGTGCTTCACTTACAATAAATGTCACAAATATCATCCATAGGGAATAGTCCTGCCCTAAAAATTGGGGTGGGGATACCCTATGTCATCCACAAAAAAAATGTCACAAATATCTCCGACATTTTCATAATGTCATGATTTTATCGGGACATTTTGATAAAACGACAAAATCCTTAAATAATCTCGAGATTTTAAAAATATAGCGATATTTTCACTTTCTATCATTTATGGTGAAAATTTCACAATTATATCATGATATTTTTCTGAAATTTTTTATTTTTTATTTTGTTAAATTACATATTCTTAAATAATTATATTTTATCGTTTTTCCCTATATAAACCCGAAAACAATAAGAAAATTATTAATATATCCTGAGATTTTCCCTTGGTGAGAAATTCTAGAGAACGATATTTGTGACTTTGGTTACAATGAAACTGAGCTACTTGTGTCTTGCAGGCAAGGGAGTATCTGGAGCTGCCAGAAGTACTGTCCTATATGGTAGACCCTAAATTGAAATATTTCAGGTATGATGACCTTAGAGTAATATGTGAGGTGGTGAACCTTTGTTTCCAAGCCGACCCGTCCAAGCGGCCATCCATGGAGTCACTAAGTGTCATGCTAGAGAACGGAATTGACACATCAACAGCTGCTGATTTGAAGGAGTCTCCCTTGGCATGGGCAGAACTAGTAATATCATCGTAGTTGTGCGGCCCACATTGTAAATCCAAAATATACGTCCAAAGCATGTTTTATTTTCTTTTTGTTTTCTCTTTTTATTTTTTACTTTTCATTTGTTTCCAAGGAATGCTTTCATGGCGAAGTGAAAGTAAATTGTCATGCATGGAAAATTCGGCTCTTTCTGTATACTTTTGGCTGACAGGAAAACTTGAGGTCATTAAAACAAAGAAGGATTTGTGGGTCTTCTTTTATCTTACTTTTGTTTTGGTTTCCATACTCATTGTTCGCATTCTGTATAGAAAAAAAAAAAACAGACAAACAACCATTCAAGTTAATCTGGGCATTTAGGTCGTTTAAACCATAGTTGCCAGGCCGTGAAACGGAAACGTGAAACACTTGAAAAAAATCAAAGGAGAAACGTGAAACGCGTTTTCTTGAAACTTTTTCCCTCTTTTTATCAATATATTGACCTAATTTTTTACTTGTAACAGCCCACTTTAGAGTATTTATGGCTCCTCTTTTACACTAGATGGGGTTGTCCCAGCAAACTATTGGGGCTAATACTTTATGCAGGTAAGTGATATATTCACCCCAATTTCTTACTTGGAACAACCCCCTTTAGTGTATTTATGACTCATCTTTTACACTAGATGGGGTTGTCCCCGGTAATTTAGTATCTGCTTAAACCATCTTGTCTTTTTTTGTATTTAAAGAGCTGTCAAAATATGGTTGTGAGGTATTGCCCCTTTTGTTTATTGGGGACAGCCCCTTTTGTTTATTGAAAAAAGTTTAGTGATATATTCACCTGATTTTTTACTTGGAACAGCCCCCTTTAGTGTATTCATGACTCCTCTTTTACACTAGATGGGGCTGTCCCATTAAAAAGAAGTGTGAATACTTTATGTAGGGAAGTTAGATATTCACCCCAGTTTTTACTTGGAACAACCCCTTTAGTGTATTTATGACTCATTTTTTACACTAGATGGGGCTGTCCTCAGTAAACGAAAAGGGCTATACATCACAGCCATATTTTGCTGTCTTTTCTTCTTTAATCGGCTTGTGAGCTGTGAGAGTTTTTTTGGGAAATGTAATAACCTTTTGACTGTTCTTTAGATATTAAAAATATTCGCTCCATTTTTTTACTTGGAACAGCCCCCTTTAGTGCAAATATCAATAGCCTTTATAAATAATTTTTGTTTTCAAATTTTTGCAATCCAAACAGGGCCTAAACCACTACTACTTTGTTTTGCCATGACTGTCTTTTTCTCAGCTTTGGAGAACTGGACAGTGACCCTTGATGAACTATACTGATGGGTTCTCCTTTTATTTCCTTTTTCTGTCTGTTTAACAGGATACTCCAGTCATTCATAGAGGAGATGCTGCTACTAGCATGGTTTATGAAGCTAATGCTAGGCTCGAGGATCCAGTCTATGGGTGTGTCTCTTCCATTGTTACTCTTCAAAACCAAGTTTCTCAATTACAGTCTGAATTAGCTAAAACCTAAGCAGAAACCATAACATTAAGAGCTCAATTAGCTGAAGTTTTATCTGCATTCACTTGCGTAAACGATCCAACGATGGATAGAGTAGAGGACAATCAGTGTCTCATCTCTTCTCTACTCGGGCAGGATTACTCTCAGGTTTCCATGTTTGCTTTTCCACAGTTTCTAAAATAATATAAACTCTTCTTAGCATATTGGTGTTTTTGTAAAGATGTTTGTTGGTATTGGTGTTGATATTAGTGGCATAAATGTTGTAATTGTATGGTTCTTTATTGCTATTGAGATGAGCTCCAATGTCTCCTTTCTTTGCTTTTCTGGATAATAACTTAAGGCTACTAATATTGGCACTACCATGTTTTGATACCTTGTCTTTTATTATTTAACCAGCTACAGTTCCCAAAAAGCTGTCAAATGCCAATTAAAAAAGAAAAGACAAGGCGAGTTAGTGCAATTATCACATGGTAGTGCCAATACCACTGCTTAAATTAATTGACCCCAAATGTTGCAACATTTGTTTGAAATTGGATCATTGATCTGTAGGTTCATAGCCTAAAAAGCATATTGGGGGATTTTTGTTCATATTTTTCTCATCGATCTTTAATATTCTATTTGTAGGTGTTTGGTTAAAGATTATGAAGGGATCTTTAATAGCATGTTGGCAAGCCATGTTTAAATGCGCTATGCACCTAAAAAGGGGGAAAAAAGGCTTAAGAGGCGGACCAAAAAAAAAATGTAATGAGCTACGTGTGAACATTAATCATTTAAAAAATACATGCTTTTATGACTAAATTTTTACTAGGTCAAAAGAGTGCAGAGCATTAAAAAGGCAACGAATTTAATAGCTATAAAGAAATTTACATCTTCAAGGTATTTTAATAGCATTATAGAAATTTACATGCATAAGATATTTGATAAGCAAACTATAATCATTTATAAAATACATGCTTTTATGACTAAATTTTTATGAGGTAAAAAGAGTGCAGAGCATTAAAAAGATAGAATTTAATAGGTAACTCATCAGCTCTATATTTTGTTGATCGCCTCACTTTATTAAAAGTACGGTATGGCCCGCACCATTGGATGATCCAAACCGTCCATTAGATGGGCCACACTCTTAATAGGTTGTTGTGCCTCAAAAATCATTTTCATAGGTTTATCCTAACCCTCCGATCTATAAAGGGACTCAATGATCCTAACCCTTTATAGATTGGAGGGTTAGGATCAACCCATGGAATTGATTTTTGGGGCACAACCTATTTAGGGTGTGACCCATCTAATGGATGGTTTAGATAATCCTATGGTGCGGGCCATACCGTACTTTTAATAACTTTTAAGGATATATATCCCTTGTTTGTGTGTTCCCCCAAAAGAGAAGGGGAGGAAAGGAAAAGGCCAGAGGAGAGAAAGGAAAAACAAGGAAAGTTAAAAAAGAAGTTTCAATATCCCGCAACAGACCAGCTGCGAAATGCCCCTAGCAAATCCCTTTTCAAAAAGCAATCTATCTTTAACAAGAGTTTTTATATGGTTCAAGCCACTGTTTTCCAGTATTTTTCAAAAAGTACTGGGCCGCTTACACCATAGGATGATCCAGACCGTCCATTTGATGGGTCAGCATAAATAGGTTGTGCCCAAAAAATGATGTATATAGGATGATCCTAGCCCTCCGATCTATCAAAAACTCTATAGATCCTTTATCCTATCAAGGTACACAACCCTGAAAGGATAGGCATGCTACTCTAAAAGGAGACATACATGAAAGTACACATGCACTATTCTAGGATTTCTTGTATAAAACCTTTAGGACCAATTACCAATGGGGGACAAAAGAGGTCTTGTCAGTTAAAGCTGGATGAAAATACCCTTTGGCATTTACAACACGTTTTGACCTTATTTTCTCCTTCTTCCCTCTTCTTTTACTTTTCCATTATTACCTTTTTGATTTTTTACCCTACTAGTCATCTTCCTCCTTGTTCAGCCACCACTGTTGCTGGCAAATCTTGAAAACTTGAATGTCGAGTTATTACCATCTATCTCTTTGTATTTAGGTTTTGTTTTTCTTTTCTTTTTTTAGGGTTTTGCACTATTTTTCATTCCTCTGTTTCTTATTTATCTTGTTTAGGGTTTAAGAGATTTGTTTTTTAGGGTGAGTTCTGGAGATAATGCATGGATGGCTTCACTCACTTTTTTGGAAGACAAGTGGTTGTATAAGAAAAAGTTGATGTAATACATGGATGGATGGCTACACATTTTTTGATTTACTTAATTTTTTTTTTTATAATACACAAATTGGGATGTAATACATGACGCACATTTAATGAAAACAACATCCATTTCTTTTGTTATTTCTATCATGAGCAGAATTATAATGCCATTAGAAGAGTTGTTATAGGCAAGGGGTTTTGTAGCAGAAAGGGTTTATCAACTCTCTGGAAGGGGGTTAGTAACTCTCAAAAGTAGGGTTACTAATTTTCGAATGGGCTTATCAAGTGCTTGAAAATTGGCCGAGGGTACTGGAGTTTTGGAAGAGGGTTTTCAAGTCTCTAGGATTGGGGTTATCTAGTATAAAAAATGGGGTCACCAATTTTCGAATGGGGTGATCAAGTCCCTAAAAATTGGCCAAGGATACTAGAGTTTTGGAAGGGGATTTTCAAGTCTCTGGGATTGGGGTTATCTAGTATAAAAAATGAGGTTACCAATTTCTGAATGGGCTTATCAAGTCCTTGAAAATTGGCCGAGCGTACTGGAGTTTTGAAAGGGGGTTTTCAAGTCTCTAGGATTGGGGTTATCAAGTATCAAAATGGGGTTACCAATTTCCGAATAGGCTTATCAAGTCCCTAAAAATTGGCCAAGGGTACTAGAGTTTTGGAAGGGGGTTTTCAAGTATTTGGGATTGGGGTTATCTAGTATCAAAATGGGATTACCAATTTACGAATGGACTTATCAAGTCCTTAAAATTGCCCAAGGGTACTGGAGTTTTGGAAGGGGGTTTTCAAGTCTCTGGGGTTGGGGTTATCCAGTATCAAAATGGGGTTACCAAATTCTGAATGGGCATATCAAGTCCCTTCTGAACACGTTTTTACTTCTTCTTTTTTCACTCGTTCATTTTCACGTTTTTTTCTTTCTACCGTACGATTCATCTTCCTCATCCTCCATTGAAAAGGAGAAGGAGAAATGCAAAACCCTAAAACAAATGAAAAACAAAACCTAGATATTGAGAGAAAGATGGGAATGAACTCACGTTTCAAATTTTCGAGTTTTTCCGTCTCCAATGGTGGCTAAATGATGAAGAAGATGATTGGTAAGGTAAAAAAAAAACAAAGTTGAAAATGAAAAAGTAAAAAAAAAAGTGGGAAAGAAGAGAGAAGAGGGAAAAGTGGAAAAGCAAAACGTGTTGCATAAGAAAAGGACATTTTCGTCCTGCTTTTAATGACAAGACCTCTTTTGTCCCTCATTGATAGTTTCTGAAAAGCATGGGTCCTGTTGATAATTCCACCTAATTTTTGTCCCCCATTAGTAACTGATCCAAACCTTTATTTGGGACTTTTAGTAGTTTTTTAGTTTACACATATGATCAATTTTTTTTTAGTATATTTTGATTTTAATGGATTGCCTAATGTGGTAAGAATTTTTCTATAGATTATGACTATGGTTTTTCTTATGTTTTTTTATTATGTAATGAAAGCAACAATATTTTGACTTTAAATTTTAATCGCGTAGTTATTAAATTTATTATTTACTTTAAATTGCGTGATATCATATAGACATATATATACATGCACACGTTGATGTAAGAAAATTTGTTATTGACACTAGATGCTCACTAGCCAATTTTTTGAAAATGTTGGCAATATAAAATTAAGTAGACAACATTGGAAAGTTTTTAAAATGTTAGGCAATATAAAATTAAGTAGGCTTCCCAGCATTGAATTACATCTCCAAGGTATTTTAATAGCATTATAGAAATTTACATCTCCAAGGTATTTTAATAGCATTATAGAAATTTACATGCATAAGATATTTGATAAGCAAACTATAATCATTTATAAAATACATGCTTTTATGACTAAATTTTTATGAGGTAAAAAGAGTGCAGAGCATTAAAAAGATAGAATTTAATAGGTATAAAGAGATGGGAAATGTTATCACTCATCAGCACTACTGTATTTTGTTGATCGTACGCCTCACTTTATTAAAAGTACGGTATGGCCCGCACCATAGGATGATCCAAACCGTCCATTAGATGGGCCACACTCTTAATAGGTTGTTGTGCCTCAAAAATCATTTTCATAGGTTTATCCTAACCCTCCGATCTGTAAAGGGACTCAATGATCCTAACCCTTTATAGATTGGAGGGTTAGGATCAACCCATGGAATTGATTTTTGGGGCACAACCTATTTAGTGTGTGGCCCATCTAATGGATGGTTTAGATAATCCTATGGTGCGGGCCATACCGTACTTTTAATAACTTCTAAGGATAACTTTTAAGGATATCTATCCCTTGTTTGTCTGTTCCCCCAAAAGAGAAGGGGAGGAAAGGAAAAGGCCAGAGGAGAGAAAGGAAAAACAAGGAAAGTTAAAAAAGAAGTTTCAATATCCCGCAACAGACCAGCTGCGAAATGCCTTATGCGATGGACCCTAGCAAATCCCTTTTCAAAAAGCAATCTATCTTTAACATGAGTTTTTATATGGTTCAAGCCACTGTTTTCCAGTATTTTTCAAAAAGTACTGGGCCGCTTACACCATAGGATGATCCAGACCGTCCATTTGATGGGTCAGCATAAATAGGTTTTGCCCAAAAAATGATGTATATAGGATGATCCTAGCCCTCCGATCTATCAAAAACTCTATAGATCCTTTATCCTATCAAGGTACACAACCCTGAAAGGATAGGCATGCTACTCTAAAAGGAGACATACATGAAAGTACACATGCACTATTCTAGGATTTCTTGTATAAAACCTTTAGGACCAATTACCAATGGGGGACAAAAGAGGTCTCGTCAGTTAAAGCTGGATGAAAATACCCTTTGGCATTTACAACACGTTTTGACCTTATTTTCTCCTTCTTCCCTCTTCTTTTACTTTTCCATTATTACCTTTTTTTATTTTTTACCCTACTAGTCATCTTCCTCCTTGTTCAGCCACCACTGTTGCTGGCAAATCTTGAAAACTTGAATGTCGAGTTATTACCATCTATCTCTTTGTATTTAGGTTTTGTTTTTCTTTTCTTTTTTTAGGGTTTTGCACTATTTTTCATTCCTCTGTTTCTTATTTATCTTGTTTAGGGTTTAAGAGATTTGTTTTTAAGGGTGAGTTCTGGAGATAATGCATGGATGGCTTCACTCACTTTTTTGAAAGACAAGTGGTTGTATAAGAAAAAGTTGATGTAATACATGAATGGATGGCTACACATTTTTTGATTTACTTAATTTTATTTTTTTTGTAATACACAAATTGGGATGTAATACATGAAGCACATTTAATGAAAACAACATTCATTTCTTTTGTTATTTCTATCATGAGCAGAATTATAATGCCATTAGAAGAGTTGCTATAGGCAAGGGGTTTTGTAGCAGAAAGGGTTTATCAACTCTCTGGAAGGGGGTTAGTAACTCTCAAAAGTAGGGTTACTAATTTTCGAATGGACTTATCAAGTGCATGAAAATTGGCCGAGGGTACTGGAGTTTTGGAAGAGGGTTTTCAAGTCTCTAGGATTGGGGTTATCTAGTATAAAAAATGGGGTCACCAATTTTCGAATGGGGTGATCAAGTCCCTAAAAATTGGCCAAGGATACTAGAGTTTTGGAAGGGGATTTTTAAGTCTCTGGGATTGGGGTTATCTAGTATAAAAAATGAGGTTACCAATTTCTGAATGGGCTTATCAAGTCCTTGAAAATTGGCCGAGGGTACTGGAGTTTTGGAAGGGGGTTTTCAAGTCTCTAGGATTGGGGTTATCAAGTATCAAAATGGGGTTACCAATTTCCGAATAGGCTTATCAAGTCCCTAAAAATTGGCCAAGGGTACTAGAGTTTTGGAAGGGGGTTTTCAAGTATTTGGGATTGGGGTTATCTAGTATCAAAATGGGGTTACCAATTTACGAATGGACTTATCAAGTCCCTTAAAATTGCCCAAGGGTACTGGAGTTTTGGAAGGGGGTTTTCAAGTCTCTGGGGTTGGGGTTATCCAGTATCAAAATGGGGTTACCAAATTCAGAAATGGGCATATCAAGTCCCTTCTGAACACGTTTTTACTTCTTCGTTTTTCACTCGTTCATTTTCACGTTTTTTTCTTTCTACCGTACGATTCATCTTCCTCATCCTCCATTGAAAAGGAGAAGGAGAAATGCAAAACCCTAAAACAAATGAAAAACAAAACCTAGATATTGAGAGAAAGATGGGAATGAACTCACGTTTCAAATTTTCGAGTTTTTCCGCCTCCAATGGTGGCTAAATGATGAAGAAGATGACTGGTAAGGTAAAAAAAAAACAAAGTTGAAAATGAAAAGGTAAAAGAAAAAAAAAAGAGGGAAAAAAGAGAGAAGAGGGAAAAGTGGAAAAGCAAAACGTGTTGCATAAGAAAAGGACATTTTTGTCCTGCTTTTAATGACAAGACCTCTTTTGTCCCTCGTTGATAATTCCACCTAATTTTTGTCCTCCAATTGGTAACTGATCCAAACCTTTATTTGGGACTTTTAGTAGTTTTTTAGTTTACACATATGATCAATTTTTTTTTAGTATATTTTGATTTTATTGCCTAATGTGGTAAGAATTTTTCTATAGATTATGACTATGGTTTTTCTTATGTTTTTTTATTATGTAATGAAAGCAACAATATTTTGACTTTAAATTTTAATCGCGTAGTTATTAAATTTATTTTTTTCTTTTTTTCTTTTTTTTTTTTGAAAAGTATTTTTTATTTACTTTAAATTGCTTGATATCATATAGACATATATATACATGCACGCGTTGATGTAAGAAAATTTGTTATTGACACTAGATGCTCGCTAGCCAATTTTTTGAAAATGTTAGGCAATATAAAATTAAGTAGACAACATTGGAAAGTTATAGACCAAACACCTTTTAGTCAACTATTTAGGCTTCCCAGCATTGAATTACAAAAATCTACATAATTTTCTTCTCTCATTGTGAGATAATGATAGTATATTTTTACCTATAAAAAAAAAAATGATAGTATATTTTTAGAATAGGGTTTGGGTCAGTGTTTTTCCTAATCCTTCAATGTTAGAAAGAAATGTAGAAAATTTAATCATCTAAGTCTAGTGAATCGTCACAACTGCACACTAGATATTTTTTTGGTGAAGGGTTAAAATTAATTATGTTTAAGCTCATCTATTACAGTTAAATGGAAAAGATGCTGAAGAGTTCATTGTAGACCGTTGAAAAGTTTCGATGTTGCCTTTTATCTCTACATTATTTGTGTTAATACAAGTTTTCGACTTGATTCTAGGTTGCAAGGAATATATAAGTAATCTATGAACATCTACTGCTCACGTAAGGCGTGGACACTCTCATGGTTCAGGCTTAATTTTCGATTTTGCTCTTTTAAGAGCAATTCTTCTGTCAGAGTCAAATGTGTCCGGCGAATGAGCCACTATTTTTCCTCCGCAATAGCCAAGGTGTGAGAACCCGAGTTTTTATGGGAATTGATTAGAGTCACCACCTAGGGTTTAAGGCCTAGGACCCATGGCCGATTTGACATGACTATGGATTGCCGATTGAGTTACCATAGATCAGATCAGGTAAGATGCCAAGTTAAAAGAATGGAAGGTGTTAGGCACCATTACCTCCATGTAATACCGATATCTAAATCATAGACTTATTGTTTCTTGGAAATATTGATTTAAATGGCCAGAAAGAAATCAATCATTGTTAAAACACTAGGGGTGGGAATGATCTGCATAGAAACTTGTGACAGCAACCTGAGAATTGCGGTCGCAAGTTTCCAGCTGGCAGTTTGGCTCACCATGGCCGATTTGACATGCTTAAATGAAATTAAAGGGGAAAGAAAAGAGGAAGATGCGTTTATTAGTTAACAATGCATAAGCATGATCATAAAAGGAAAATTGATCTACCTAAAGAAGGGAAAGAAGGGTTCAGAGGCTCGGGCTATTGGTGAACGGCCCATTGATTATCTAGTCTAAAACATCGAAAAATAGCTACTTATATTTATTCCATAATCGGAGAGTGCCTGGGGTTTAGGGCTAATCAAGTTCTAAGTCTCGTGGCTTCCCCCCTAATCAACCCTAGTTAGACTTACCATGATACTACCTGCTTTGAAATAAAAGGGAAGGGGAAGATTTACCTACCTTGCGACGAAAGCTCCTGACTTTTGGATCCAAGAAGGTATAGTTCGTGATTGAATCCTTGGGAAAGGTGTCAATCGATTCCTTATCGCCTTCTTCCTCGTTCTTCGGCCTTCTCGTCCTTCAAGGGAGCCCAAAACCTTATGTTTTTAGGGAATTTAGCTCTTTTTTGGGAAAAGTGTCACGGAAACAGTTCTTTGCAAAGCAGGGGTAAGGCTGCTTACATCTAGCCCTGCCCAGACCCCGTAATGGCGGGAGCCTCGTGCACTGGGCTGCCCTTGGGAATTCCCTTGGGGCTTCTCATTCTCGTTGAGATTAAACGATTTTTTAGGCTCGTAGAATGGACCAATTATCTGTCTTGGTCGATGTAGGACTATTCACTTTAGCTAATTTCGGGAAAGGGGGCAGACCCATATGTGGGGGAGCACGCTGACTCGTGCGCATTCCAGTCCGCCAACGGTGCTGCCTCACTGGTTGCTGTGGGAGGCGAGTGATGAGCTTTGGGGCTTGGGTGTTTTTGCTTTGAAAAAAATGTTTTGGTCCTTAAAATGGGGACGATTGCTTCATAGACAAGGTCCATTAACTTCAGTTTATGAATGATGTCCCGGTTGAAATCTGATACCGTTCCACGAGCGTATAAAGTTCTTTTAATCTCCCTAAGAATAGATTCGTCATCAGATTCACCGCTGCGGGCTCTCATCAGCTAAGCAAAGCAAAATGGGGTGTCTGTGGGAGGATTTTGGGGACAAATATTTTATCTTCCAATGGAATTTTGTGCCTGAATGTGGAATTTAGTTATAATTTGATCAAAACCACCAAAATGAAGGATCCAGTTCACCATGCACATGCCCAGATTGAGATTTATAAAAACATCATAAACATGCTATTCTTCCTGTATAAATCTATGGTGATAGATTCATCACCCTTTTTACCAGCCAATCTCTATAGTCATATAATAATTGGAAAATTTACGAATGACTAATCATAGAAATGAACTTTGGAGCCTGGAGTGGAACAAGGCTGAGAAGTAGTACAGTAGCAGCAACAGTACACAATTTAAGCTTGTGATAATGTACTTAAACACAAAAAAGACCACCTTCTGATGAAGGATATACATGTCATCTTCAAGTAAACAAAGCCTTATATATCATGTCTACCATGAAAGGCAAAAGCTAATTGCAACAAAAATCCTTGGAACATTTATAACAAGAAGGAATTCATACGGTTTTAGGCACTACTCAGACACATTTTTTCAAAGCAGAAGGACCCAGAAAATGAATCAGAGTAAAAAAAAATAGCTTATGGTTGTGGAGGAAGAAAAGAATGGGTGGTATTTCAGAATGCTCTCGCTTTTATGATATCAAGGCTTATCTCACTGGCATCTGTGGCCTGCAACTCCACTTGAATTCCATCAAACTCTCTCTTGAATCTGTCTTTGGAGCTTGCATACAACATCTTACTCCTCACCTTTGATGTATCAGGAGACCTGCAAAAACGAAAAAAAAATTGATAAAAACCCATGAACCCAATTTGTCGAGTTGCAGTGCATCCAGTCACAAATGATTGCCTCTGGGGATTTCTCAGTAATGATATATCTCAGGATATTTTAAATTCTTTTGCTAATTTTTTATTTATATCAGGAAAATTTGAAAATAACATAATTAAAACATATAAAAATATAAGTTTAAGAACTGTGAAACAACCGGTTACTCCAAAAGCTTAAGCTGCTAGAGTTAGTGTTATTTATTCATTTATATTTCAACTCCCACCTCACGTGTGGCCCTTTTTTTGGGTTGGTTGTACACGAGGCACATGTGGCCCCTCTTTTGGGTCGGTGTACAGGTGGATTTTAATATCAAGGAGCTGTTAGGTCTTGGACATTGAGGCAGTAGCTCTAATACCGTGTGAAACAACCAATTACTCCAAAAGTGTATGTGGTCAATTATTCATGTATACTTCTACAAGAACCAAACTAGGATAACAAATAATATTGTGAATATATCATGCTATTTTCACAATAAAAAAATAATATAAATGTACCTCGATGATTTTCAAAATATCAGGAATTTTTTCGGATTATGTCGTTTTATTAAAAAGTCGCAAAATATTGTGATATTTTAGAAAAAACTGTTAAAGCCATTTGTGATTGTGAATGCATCAAGCAACTCACTATTTTTTATTATAAAAAACGCCCCGCATCAGTCACTGACTCCCAAGTCGACTCAATTTTGGCATTACTGAGTCAATCAAAAATTCCTTTGACTCACCCGTGTCAATGAAAGACCCACGCATAAGTAGTATTTAGGAACTTAGTAGTAATACTTTTTAGAAAGTTGAATTTTTTGTCTAAATCAATAATCTCGAAGATTAATTGAAATGTATTTTATAGATTAGAGATTTATAGGTAAGAATACTCAACTCAACAAAGCCTTTGTCCAAACTAGTTGGGGAGATTTATAGGTAAGAATCTCTTTATTTTAAGTAATGGTAAGATTAATGATGAATATATAAGCATATAATAAATTAGTTGATGGGGTTATTACCAAGCAATGAAGAACATCTTGCTCTTCTGGCAATTTTCCTCTGTAGTAAAATCATAATCAAAGACGGCATAGCGGCATTCGTTGGCGGGCAAGCAGGCCGTGAAATCCTCATAGCTATCGCCAGGATCGCCAACCTTGTCTACCATCACTTGTTGAATCTTTTCCTCTATCTTGAACACGATGAATCGATATCTCCTCTTTGCCTTCAATTCCAAGAACTTCAACTTACAGTCGTCGTTCACTGCCATTCCAGAAGCAGAATTTGCCTACCCCCAAAAAGGAAGAAATAGAAAAAAAAATGTATAAACATAATAATAAATGAAAAACAAACATTATCATGTGTAATCAAGAAAATCATGGTGATAATTATGATGATGGTAACGATGTTAAAAATAAACATCATGTGGTATATGCCAAAAGGACATGTGTGTGTGTGTTGGGGGGGGGGGGGGGGGGGGGGGGGGGGGGGGGGGGTTGGGGGAGGGATTTGATCTGATCCAACGGCTCAGATTTTTGGTACAGGGACTGCGTTGGTGCATGTTTAGATCACTCCCTTCTAACTAATTTAAAATGCACCATGGATGACCCATTAAAAAGCAATATCATTAGATAATTGCACCATCAAATTTAAGGCAGCAGATTGAAAATTGCTGTTATTTATTTTGTTCATGGGCATTGTATAATTTGGCAAGCATGGTCTTGGTTTTCAAACTAACACCATTTCTAACATTAAAATTTTCCCTTGAAAAATGATATTGTCACAAAAAAAAAAATGGAGATTGTATATGTTATGCGGGAGTGTAGATCAGTATAAATAGACAGCCACAAATGCGAAGTGGGTCCTACCCATCTAGATGATCTAAGCCTGTGCCCCAAAATATATTCCGATGATCCTTACCCTCTTCTATATTTGGTGTAAAATGGAGTACTGCTCATAAAATTTAAAAGAAAGGCAGTTTATAAACCACCACACGAATGGTTTGATCATCCAAATAGTTGGATCCCATTGAATTGACCATTTTTTGAGTTATGTATTCAGGTGGAAATGCATGCCCACGTATCATATAAAATCTATGAAAATAATATTAGCTAGAGAGAGAGAGATAGATCGATTGGATCATCATTTTCTCTATTGTTTATAGGTTTTGTACCCAAAACATCATATGTAAAAAAATAGCTAATAATCAATGGAAATGATATGCCTTTAACTCACCTCCAAGTTGTTATCTTTTAGTGCCACTACATAATCCAATTTCCGGCACTGCCTTGAATGGTTTGTATCCCATCCAGCTACACCCTTATTAATTCCCTCATTAAGTATTTATCAGTTATATGGGTCTAAAAAAAATTCAGTTAAGAGTGTGCACAGACATGCATTCCCGTACAGCATATAGATAGTTTCATCAACTGTAAATTTAGAGCTGTGGGGTCAAATAAGGCCTTGGACTTGTTGCTAACTTCATTTTCCCTTCATTGGTAATTAACTATTGTGACAACTTTACCACTTGCAGAAATAAATCCTTATATATCTGCAGCAAGTTTGGATGTTTTTGTGTGTAATTTGGTGATCGGTAGCCTCCCTCGCTCTTGCAGTTTCTATTCGCTTCCAGTCGAATCCTTCAGACAGTGACGGGCGAATAAATCATCCAAGTAGGATCATTTTGGTCTCTATCACCATCTAAAATCTTATAATTTCTTTTAAATTATTGCAGAAGGTTCTTGGTTCAGCAAGACTCGAACTATTTCCGAAGGAGATTTATATTAGACAGTCCATCTGAATCAGACCCATGAATACGAGGCCTCGCGTAGCAACGAGGTGTCACTCTACAATGAACGTCCCTTGCGCAGGGTGCAAGCTACTACGCAAGCGCTGCACTAAGGACTGTATCTTTGTGCCTTACTTTCCATCAACAGAGCCAGGGAAGTTTGCCAGTGTGCACCGGATTTTTGGCTCCAGCAATCTCAGCAAACTCCTGCGTGTAATTCTTACTTTGACTCTATTTTTCTGATAGATTATCTTCTCTTCAATAAAATGTTTCTTGTAACAAGAAATAGGACAAACATTCTAGTACTAATATGTTCGAGTTTCATTACAAGTGAATCTCTTCATGAATGAAAAGTTAAATTTTGAAGAAAAAAGACTGACTAAGATCCTGTTTGGATTGCAAGAAATACATTTCTGAAAAAAAAATTCTTGGGAATTTTTTTCTTTTCAAAAATTAGAGGAAAATGATATGATTATGGTTAATTTAGAGGGATATTATCATAATTGAAGGTCTCTCTCAGTAAAAATTAAATAGGGTTGGTTCTAGTATCTTTTTTTCATATGTAAAAAAGGTAGGACAATTTATAAAGGCTATTGATGTTGGCACTACCATGTTTTAATAATTGCACCAACTCATCTTGTCTTTTATTATTTAAACATCTGTCAAACGTAATTTACAGTTCCCAAAAAATTCTCAGAAGGGTTAAAAAAGAAAAGACAAGCTGAGTTTGTGAAAGTATTAAAGCATGGTAGTGCAAATAGCAATAGCCTTTATAAATATTTTTTGTTTTCAAATTTTTGCAATCCAAACAGGGCCTATACTACTACTACTTTGTTTTGCTATGACTGGTCTTTTTCTCAGCTTTGGGGAACTGGACGGTGACCCTTGATGAACTATACTGATGGGTTCTCCTTTTATTTCCTTTTTCTGTCTGTTTAACAGGATATTCCAGACATTCATAGAGGAGATGCTGTTACTAGCATGGTTTATGAAGCTAATGCTAGGCTCGAAGATCCAGTCTATGGATGTGTTTCTTCCATTGTTGCTCTTCAAAACCAAGTTTCTCAATTACAGTCTGAACTAGCTAACACCTTAGCAGAAACCATAACATTAAGAGCTCAATTAGCTGAAGTTTTATCTGCATTCACTCGCGTAAACGATCCAACGATGGATAGAGTAGAGGACAATCAGTGTCTCATCTCTTCTCTACTCGGGCAGGATTACTCTCAGGATTCCATGTTTGCTTTTCCACAGTTTCTAAAATAATCTAAACTCTTCTTAGCATATTGGTGTTTTTGTAAAGATGTTTGTTGGTATTGGTGTTGATATTAGTGGCATAAATGTTGTAATTGTATGGTTCTTTATTGCTATTGAGATGAGTTCCAATGTCTCCTTTCTTTGCTTTTCTGGATAATAACTTAAGGCTACTAATATTGGCACTACCATGTTTTGATACCTTGTCTTTTATTATTTAACCAGCTACAGTTCCCAAAAAGCTGTCAAATGCCAATTAAAAAAGAAAAGACAAGGCGAGTTAGTGCAATTATCACAACATGGTAGTGCTAATACCACTAGCTTAAGTTAATTGACCCCAAATGTTGCAACATTTGTTTGAAATTGGATCATTGATCTGGAGGTTCATAGCCTAAAAGTTTTTAATTGGAAGATCCTATGTATTTTTTATTCGATTTTTGTCGATTGAATGGGGGGTTTTTGTTCATATTTTTCTCATCTATCTTTAATATTCTATTTGTAGGTGTTTGATTAAAGATTATGAAGGGATCTTTAAAAGGGTTTAATATTCTCATCTGGAGGTTCATATTTTTCCCCCTTTTTCCACCTAAAATGGGGGAAAAAAGGCTTAAGAGGCAGACCAAACAAAAAAATGTAATGAGCTATGTGTGAACATTAATCATTTAAAAAATACATGCTTTTATGACTAAATTTTTACTAGGTCAAAAGAGTGCAGAGCATTAAAAAGGCAACGAATTTAATAGCTATAAAGAAATTTACATCTCCAAGGTATTTTAATAGCATTATAGAAATTTACATGCATAAGATATTTGATAAGCAAACTATAATCATTTATAAAATACATGCTTTTATGACTAAATTTTTATGAGGTAAAAAGAGTGCAGAGCATTAAAAAGATAGAATTTAATAGGTATAAAGAGATGGGAAATGTTATCACTCATCAGCACTACTGTATTTTGTTGATCGTACGCCTCACTTTATTAAAAGTACGGTATGGCCCGCACCATAGGATGATCCAAACCGTCCATTAGATGGGCCACACTCTTAATAGGTTGTTGTGCCTCAAAAATCATTTTCATAGGTTTATCCTAACCCTCCGATCTGTAAAGGGACTCAATGATCCTAACCCTTTATAGATTGGAGGGTTAGGATCAACCCATGGAATTGATTTTTGGGGCACAACCTATTTAGTGTGTGGCCCATCTAATGGATGGTTTAGATAATCCTATGGTGCGGGCCATACCGTACTTTTAATAACTTCTAAGGATAACTTTTAAGGATATCTATCCCTTGTTTGTCTGTTCCCCCAAAAGAGAAGGGGAGGAAAGGAAAAGGCCAGAGGAGAGAAAGGAAAAACAAGGAAAGTTAAAAAAGAAGTTTCAATATCCCGCAACAGACCAGCTGCGAAATGCCTTATGCGATGGACCCTAGCAAATCCCTTTTCAAAAAGCAATCTATCTTTAACATGAGTTTTTATATGGTTCAAGCCACTGTTTTCCAGTATTTTTCAAAAAGTACTGGGCCGCTTACACCATAGGATGATCCAGACCGTCCATTTGATGGGTCAGCATAAATAGGTTTTGCCCAAAAAATGATGTATATAGGATGATCCTAGCCCTCCGATCTATCAAAAACTCTATAGATCCTTTATCCTATCAAGGTACACAACCCTGAAAGGATAGGCATGCTACTCTAAAAGGAGACATACATGAAAGTACACATGCACTATTCTAGGATTTCTTGTATAAAACCTTTAGGACCAATTACCAATGGGGGACAAAAGAGGTCTCGTCAGTTAAAGCTGGATGAAAATACCCTTTGGCATTTACAACACGTTTTGACCTTATTTTCTCCTTCTTCCCTCTTCTTTTACTTTTCCATTATTACCTTTTTTTATTTTTTACCCTACTAGTCATCTTCCTCCTTGTTCAGCCACCACTGTTGCTGGCAAATCTTGAAAACTTGAATGTCGAGTTATTACCATCTATCTCTTTGTATTTAGGTTTTGTTTTTCTTTTCTTTTTTTAGGGTTTTGCACTATTTTTCATTCCTCTGTTTCTTATTTATCTTGTTTAGGGTTTAAGAGATTTGTTTTTAAGGGTGAGTTCTGGAGATAATGCATGGATGGCTTCACTCACTTTTTTGGAAGACAAGTGGTTGTATAAGAAAAAGTTGATGTAATACATGAATGGATGGCTACACATTTTTTGATTTACTTAATTTTATTTTTTTTGTAATACACAAATTGGGATGTAATACATGAAGCACATTTAATGAAAACAACATTCATTTCTTTTGTTATTTCTATCATGAGCAGAATTATAATGCCATTAGAAGAGTTGCTATAGGCAAGGGGTTTTGTAGCAGAAAGGGTTTATCAACTCTCTGGAAGGGGGTTAGTAACTCTCAAAAGTAGGGTTACTAATTTTCGAATGGACTTATCAAGTGCATGAAAATTGGCCGAGGGTACTGGAGTTTTGGAAGAGGGTTTTCAAGTCTCTAGGATTGGGGTTATCTAGTATAAAAAATGGGGTCACCAATTTTCGAATGGGGTGATCAAGTCCCTAAAAATTGGCCAAGGATACTAGAGTTTTGGAAGGGGATTTTTAAGTCTCTGGGATTGGGGTTATCTAGTATAAAAAATGAGGTTACCAATTTCTGAATGGGCTTATCAAGTCCTTGAAAATTGGCCGAGGGTACTGGAGTTTTGGAAGGGGGTTTTCAAGTCTCTAGGATTGGGGTTATCAAGTATCAAAATGGGGTTACCAATTTCCGAATAGGCTTATCAAGTCCCTAAAAATTGGCCAAGGGTACTAGAGTTTTGGAAGGGGGTTTTCAAGTATTTGGGATTGGGGTTATCTAGTATCAAAATGGGGTTACCAATTTACGAATGGACTTATCAAGTCCCTTAAAATTGCCCAAGGGTACTGGAGTTTTGGAAGGGGGTTTTCAAGTCTCTGGGGTTGGGGTTATCCAGTATCAAAATGGGGTTACCAAATTCAGAAATGGGCATATCAAGTCCCTTCTGAACACGTTTTTACTTCTTCGTTTTTCACTCGTTCATTTTCACGTTTTTTTCTTTCTACCGTACGATTCATCTTCCTCATCCTCCATTGAAAAGGAGAAGGAGAAATGCAAAACCCTAAAACAAATGAAAAACAAAACCTAGATATTGAGAGAAAGATGGGAATGAACTCACGTTTCAAATTTTCGAGTTTTTCCGCCTCCAATGGTGGCTAAATGATGAAGAAGATGACTGGTAAGGTAAAAAAAAAACAAAGTTGAAAATGAAAAGGTAAAAGAAAAAAAAAAGAGGGAAAAAAGAGAGAAGAGGGAAAAGTGGAAAAGCAAAACGTGTTGCATAAGAAAAGGACATTTTTGTCCTGCTTTTAATGACAAGACCTCTTTTGTCCCTCGTTGATAATTCCACCTAATTTTTGTCCTCCAATTGGTAACTGATCCAAACCTTTATTTGGGACTTTTAGTAGTTTTTTAGTTTACACATATGATCAATTTTTTTTTAGTATATTTTGATTTTATTGCCTAATGTGGTAAGAATTTTTCTATAGATTATGACTATGGTTTTTCTTATGTTTTTTTATTATGTAATGAAAGCAACAATATTTTGACTTTAAATTTTAATCGCGTAGTTATTAAATTTATTATTTTCTTTTTTTCTTTTTTTTTTTTGAAAAGTATTTTTTATTTACTTTAAATTGCTTGATATCATATAGACATATATATATACATGCACGCGTTGATGTAAGAAATTTTGTTATTGACACTAGATGCTCGCTAGCCAATTTTTTGAAAATGTTAGGCAATATAAAATTAAGTAGACAACATTGGAAAGTTATAGACCAAACACCTTTTAGTCAACTATTTAGGCTTCCCAGCATTGAATTACAAAAATCTACATAATTTTCTTCTCTCATTGTGAGATAATGATAGTATATTTTTACCTATAAAAAAAAAAATGATAGTATATTTTTAGAATAGGGTTTGGGTCAGTGTTTTTCCTAATCCTTCAATGTTAGAAAGAAATGTAGAAAATTTAATCATCTAAGTCTAGTGAATCGTCACAACTGCACACTAGATATTTTTTTGGTGAAGGGTTAAAATTAATTATGTTTAAGCTCATCTATTACAGTTAAATGGAAAAGATGCTGAAGAGTTCATTGTAGACCGTTGAAAAGTTTCGATGTTGCCTTTTATCTCTACATTATTTGTGTTAATACAAGTTTTCGACTTGATTCTAGGTTGCAAGGAATATATAAGTAATCTATGAACATCTACTGCTCACGTAAGGCGTGGACACTCTCATGGTTCAGGCTTAATTTTCGATTTTGCTCTTTTAAGAGCAATTCTTCTGTCAGAGTCAAATGTGTCCGGCGAATGAGCCACTATTTTTCCTCCGCAATAGCCAAGGTGTGAGAACCCGAGTTTTTATGGGAATTGATTAGAGTCACCACCTAGGGTTTAAGGCCTAGGACCCATGGCCGATTTGACATGACTATGGATTGCCGATTGAGTTACCATAGATCAGATCAGGTAAGATGCCAAGTTAAAAGAATGGAAGGTGTTAGGCACCATTACCTCCATGTAATACCGATATCTAAATCATAGACTTATTGTTTCTTGGAAATATTGATTTAAATGGCCAGAAAGAAATCAATCATTGTTAAAACACTAGGGGTGGGAATGATCTGCATAGAAACTTGTGACAGCAACCTGAGAATTGCGGTCGCAAGTTTCCAGCTGGCAGTTTGGCTCACCATGGCCGATTTGACATGCTTAAATGAAATTAAAGGGGAAAGAAAAGAGGAAGATGCGTTTATTAGTTAACAATGCATAAGCATGATCATAAAAGGAAAATTGATCTACCTAAAGAAGGGAAAGAAGGGTTCAGAGGCTCGGGCTATTGGTGAACGGCCCATTGATTATCTAGTCTAAAACATCGAAAAATAGCTACTTATATTTATTCCATAATCGGAGAGTGCCTGGGGTTTAGGGCTAATCAAGTTCTAAGTCTCGTGGCTTCCCCCCTAATCAACCCTAGTTAGACTTACCATGATACTACCTGCTTTGAAATAAAAGGGAAGGGGAAGATTTACCTACCTTGCGACGAAAGCTCCTGACTTTTGGATCCAAGAAGGTATAGTTCGTGATTGAATCCTTGGGAAAGGTGTCAATCGATTCCTTATCGCCTTCTTCCTCGTTCTTCGGCCTTCTCGTCCTTCAAGGGAGCCCAAAACCTTATGTTTTTAGGGAATTTAGCTCTTTTTTGGGAAAAGTGTCACGGAAACAGTTCTTTGCAAAGCAGGGGTAAGGCTGCTTACATCTAGCCCTGCCCAGACCCCGTAATGGCGGGAGCCTCGTGCACTGGGCTGCCCTTGGGAATTCCCTTGGGGCTTCTCATTCTCGTTGAGATTAAACGATTTTTTAGGCTCGTAGAATGGACCAATTATCTGTCTTGGTCGATGTAGGACTATTCACTTTAGCTAATTTCGGGAAAGGGGGCAGACCCATATGTGGGGGAGCACGCTGACTCGTGCGCATTCCAGTCCGCCAACGGTGCTGCCTCACTGGTTGCTGTGGGAGGCGAGTGATGAGCTTTGGGGCTTGGGTGTTTTTGCTTTGAAAAAAATGTTTTGGTCCTTAAAATGGGGACGATTGCTTCATAGACAAGGTCCATTAACTTCAGTTTATGAATGATGTCCCGGTTGAAATCTGATACCGTTCCACGAGCGTATAAAGTTCTTTTAATCTCCCTAAGAATAGATTCGTCATCAGATTCACCGCTGCGGGCTCTCATCAGCTAAGCAAAGCAAAATGGGGTGTCTGTGGGAGGATTTTGGGGACAAATATTTTATCTTCCAATGGAATTTTGTGCCTGAATGTGGAATTTAGTTATAATTTGATCAAAACCACCAAAATGAAGGATCCAGTTCACCATGCACATGCCCAGATTGAGATTTATAAAAACATCATAAACATGCTATTCTTCCTGTATAAATCTATGGTGATAGATTCATCACCCTTTTTACCAGCCAATCTCTATAGTCATATAATAATTGGAAAATTTACGAATGACTAATCATAGAAATGAACTTTGGAGCCTGGAGTGGAACAAGGCTGAGAAGTAGTACAGTAGCAGCAACAGTACACAATTTAAGCTTGTGATAATGTACTTAAACACAAAAAAGACCACCTTCTGATGAAGGATATACATGTCATCTTCAAGTAAACAAAGCCTTATATATCATGTCTACCATGAAAGGCAAAAGCTAATTGCAACAAAAATCCTTGGAACATTTATAACAAGAAGGAATTCATACGGTTTTAGGCACTACTCAGACACATTTTTTCAAAGCAGAAGGACCCAGAAAATGAATCAGAGTAAAAAAAAATAGCTTATGGTTGTGGAGGAAGAAAAGAATGGGTGGTATTTCAGAATGCTCTCGCTTTTATGATATCAAGGCTTATCTCACTGGCATCTGTGGCCTGCAACTCCACTTGAATTCCATCAAACTCTCTCTTGAATCTGTCTTTGGAGCTTGCATACAACATCTTACTCCTCACCTTTGATGTATCAGGAGACCTGCAAAAACGAAAAAAAAATTGATAAAAACCCATGAACCCAATTTGTCGAGTTGCAGTGCATCCAGTCACAAATGATTGCCTCTGGGGATTTCTCAGTAATGATATATCTCAGGATATTTTAAATTCTTTTGCTAATTTTTTATTTATATCAGGAAAATTTGAAAATAACATAATTAAAACATATAAAAATATAAGTTTAAGAACTGTGAAACAACCGGTTACTCCAAAAGCTTAAGCTGCTAGAGTTAGTGTTATTTATTCATTTATATTTCAACTCCCACCTCACGTGTGGCCCTTTTTTTGGGTTGGTTGTACACGAGGCACATGTGGCCCCTCTTTTGGGTCGGTGTACAGGTGGATTTTAATATCAAGGAGCTGTTAGGTCTTGGACATTGAGGCAGTAGCTCTAATACCGTGTGAAACAACCAATTACTCCAAAAGTGTATGTGGTCAATTATTCATGTATACTTCTACAAGAACCAAATTAGGATAACAAATAATATTGTGAATATATCATGCTATTTTCACAATAAAAATAAAATATAAATGTACCTCGATGATTTTCAAAATATCAGGAATTTTTTCAGATTATGTCGTTTTATTAAAAAGTCGCAAAATATTGTGATATTTTAGAAAAAAATGTTAAAGCCATTTGTGATTGTGAATGCATCAAGCAACTCACTATTTTTTATTATAAAAAACGCCCCGCATCAGTCACTGACTCCCAAGTCGACTCAATTTTGGCATTACTGAGTCAATCAAAAATTCCTTTGACTCACCCGTGTCAATGAAAGACCCACGCATAAGTAGTATTTAGGAACTTAGTAGTAATACTTTTTAGAAAGTTGAATTTTTTGTCTAAATCAATAATCTCGAAGATTAATTGAAATGTATTTTATAGATTAGAGATTTATAGGTAAGAATACTCAACTCAACAAAGCCTTTGTCCAAACTAGTTGGGGAGATTTATAGGTAAGAATCTCTTTATTTTAAGTAATGGTAAGATTAATGATGAATATATGAGCATATAATAAATTAGTTGATGGGGTTATTACCAAGCAATGAAGAACATCTTGCTCTTCTGGCAATTTTCCTCTGTAGTAAAATCATAATCAAAGACGGCATAGCGGCATTCGTTGGCGGGCAAGCAGGCCGTGAAATCCTCATAGCTATCGCCAGGATCGCCAACCTTGTCTACCATCACTTGTTGAATCTTTTCCTCTATCTTGAACACGATGAATCGATATCTCCTCTTTGCCTTCAATTCCAAGAACTTCAACTTACAGTCGTCGTTCACTGCCATTCCAGAAGCAGAATTTGCCTACCCCCAAAAAGGAAGAAATAGAAAAAAAAATGTATAAACATAATAATAAATGAAAAACAAACATTATCATGTGTAATCAAGAAAATCATGGTGATAATTATGATGATGGTAACAATGTTAAAAATAAACATCATGTGGTATATGCCAAAAGGACATGTGTGTGTGTGTGTGTGGGGGGGGGGGGGGGGGGGGGGGTTGGTTGGAGGAGGGATTTGATCTGATCCAACGGCTCAGATTTTTGGTACAGGGACTGCGTTGGTGCATGTTTAGATCACTCCCTTCTAACTAATTTAAAATGCACCATGGATGACCCATTAAAAAGCAATATCATTAGATAATTGCACCATCAAATTTAAGGCAGCAGATTGAAAATTGCTGTTATTTATTTTGTTCATGGGCATTGTGTAATTTGGCAAGCATGGTCTTGGTTTTCAAACTAACACCATTTCTAACATTAAAATTTTCCCTTGAAAAATGATACTGTCACAAAAAAAAAGGGAGATTGTATATGTTATGCGGGAGTGTAGATCAGTATAAATAGACAGCCACAAATGCGAAGTGGGTCCTACCCATCTAGATGATCTAAGCCTGTGCCCCAAAATATATTCCGATGATCCTTACCCTCTTCTATATTTGGTGTAAAATGGAGTACTGCTCATAAAATTTAAAAGAAAGGCAGTTTATAAACCACCACACGAATGGTTTGATCATCCAAATAGTTGGATCCCATTGAATTGACCATTTTTTGAGTTATGTATTCAGGTGGAAATGCATGCCCACGTATCATATAAAATCTATGAAAATAATATTAGCTAGAGAGAGAGAGAGATAGATCGATTGGATCATCATTTTCTCTATTGTTTATAGGTTTTGTACCCAAAACATCATATGTAAAAAAATAGCTAATAATCAATGGAAATGATATGAGAGAGTCTGAGAAAAATTTACCATCTTTTCCACCAGGGAGAAATGGGATCTGTAAATGAGAGAGAGAGAGATCAAGAGAAAATGGAGAATGGGTTATGGAGGATTTTCTAATGAGATGGAGGAGATCCTTGTTTTTTTGGGTGTTTTAGTGGTGGTTTTTTATGGAGGCAAAAGATGTGGGAAATAGAGAGATTTTGAGGGAGAAGATAGGGGTGGGACTAAGGAGCCTTTGATAAAGTCCACACTACACTTTGTAATTGACACGTTTTAGAGTTCCCAACCTTTGTTTTCCCTATTTTTGTGGAAAATGAAGTTTGGTAGTTTCATTCTCTGTTTTTCTATTTTTAGCCTTTGTTTTTTTGTTGACAGGTGATATATTGGCCCCGATTTTTACTAGGGACAGCCCCGCTAGTGTATTTATGATTGCTCTTTTACACTAGATTGAGCTGTCCCAACTAAAAAAGAGGGGTCAATATATCTTTTCCCTTTTTGTTTGGTTCTTGACTTCTTCCTCAACCACAAGAGGGAAGAAAGAGGGTTTTCAGAAATTGCATTTTTGTTGGAGGTTTTGAGCTCTTTTACCGCAAGGGAAGAACTGGAATCATCGTCTTTTTTCCTATAATCTATGAATGTAATTTGTGAATGATTCGTGTACATAGAAAGGAAAAAAAATCCAAACCATTTATTTGTTGGGCCCTGATATAGATAGGGTGTGCCCAGAAAATCTTCTCCATAGAATGTTCTTAACCCTTTGATTTGTGGCGGTTTAAAATGGACGGTACAGTATAATAACCTCTACAGATTGGAGGGTTAGGAGGGTTAGGATCATCCTATCGAGAAGATTTTCTGGGCCCAACAAATGAACGGTTTGGATCACCCAACACATGCATGCCCACTCTTTGTTGTGAACTAAGAATAGGAGTGTCATAATCAAAAAAAGGGATTGGAGGTTTCATATCAAAGGAAAAATGCTTTGGTATGGGCGACCTCATTGCAATTCAATGAAGATTGAAGATTAATGCTCACATTACATAGTGGGCCCTAAGATTGATTGATCCCAACCGCCCACTTAACAGGACTTGTGTTTGAATCTCCAATGGCCTAAAATTACACCAATTGTACAGTCAAAATATCTCATGAGTGAATGCTGAAAAAACAATCATTAGTTAGGTTCTTTCTTAACATATCAGTTTTTGAGCCACTCATGGATGTGATTGTGTCAGTTAATCCTCCTTGATTGGATGATCTAGACCCTTGATCTACCGCTAAGGGAAGCCAAATTGTTTATTTTCTTGTAAAGGGCCTTAATCTAACAGGAGGCCTGCTAACAAAACGGAAATCCGTCCTGTAAAAATGGAAACCTAACGCTAAGATCCCACTCCGATGTTAATTCGAATGGCAATTTTTAGTTCTGAAATTAAAATCAAGCCCATGAAACGAGATTTTTTTCTATTTTTTTCATAATTCCGATTTGAGAAGTATCTAGACCAGCTAGTAAATTTTAGTGACACACAAATTGAGTTACATAAGATGAGTCACGACCCAAACTCGTTTTGAGTTTCGAAAGTCAGGTATTAAATGTGTAATGACTAATTAGTAATTACTAATACATTTTCTTGATCTCTCCTTTTTATTTCCAAAGTTAAGGATTAAGTTTCAATTTAGAATTCTTGGGCAATCAAATTAAGTTGGTCGTCCACCTATTGTGCGTGTCACAACCCAAAAATCTCAACCATTGGTTGCCCCAACCATCCAATTAATGAGATAAAGACATATAAGTGCACATAATTTGACAACAATTTGTCGTATGATAGGCAAACCACTAATCGAATGGCTATGATAATGTGATCTGATATGATTCTAGGATAGCAACCCATTCAACAAAGATGATAATCCAGATCAATGGCTTCGTTCAAACCATGTGGAGGGTGCATCTAGAAATGCGTACCACATGAATTGATAACTTGAAGAGTACAGTCCTTTTCGCCCTCAAGATTACCTTATTTATTTTGTGCATTTAATTATGTTTAGTTGAAGGGGGTTGCCTAATACTGTCTATTTTCTGACCAGACACATGGGGAGTCGATTTAAGATATTTGGGAGTCGACTTAATAAGCAAAATATCGATCATTAGGTAGGATTGTCTTTTGCGAAAAGATGCAAAGAAGAGTTTCTTCATTACATAAAAAGATGTCTATTGCATAATATATTATATACGGATTTGATCTAGGATGAAACAAAGGTTTTAAATTTCGATTTCGGTTTCTGACACCACGGAAACATAAACATTTCAGCTAAAGTTGGAAATATCTATGTTAATCTTGTAAAATCACGAAATTATGCAAATGATGAAATTTTAAGATTTAACCTTAGGAAATGCTAGAATAAGCATAACGGCGCATAGAGAAAATATTACGTAAGGCAGCCATTCATAATGGTTTAATAACATTGAACATCTAGTAACATGCATTGTCACACTTGTCTGATAATTAAGTACACATCAGATTTCATACAAATATAATTATCCAACATGTATTGATATGCCATACCACTTAGGTCCATCACAGATCCCGATCACTAGCACATTAAGGGATCGAGTTAGAAAATTATAATCCCAACAATGAAAATATGAAAGCATTTTAAGGCGCAAAGTGTGCATACACATAGACATGTCCATGCACATGCACTGATGCGCTAGAGTATAATTGGTGAGTCAAGTTGAGTCACCTCGAACGAGTGATTATACCAACCATGAGGTTGCAGGTGAATTGTTGGCGAGTCAACCCGCTCTATGAGTGAGTTGAATCAACTCATTCTACTAAGTTGAGTCAACTAGGACAAGTTTCGAGTTGATCGACTTGATGAGTTATAATACTACAAAACATCAGGCCCATGCGTGTATACGCATCACTACGTAGGGATGCACATGCAAACATTAGGGGCATTAGGGCCGGGTGCAACTTGGGTCGGCTCGGGTTGAGCTTTCGCTAAAAAAAGAATTAGAATTAAATCGAACCCAGACCCATTTCAAAGGTAAAATTATGCTCAACCCGAATTCCAAAAAATCTACCCGAGTTGCACCCAGCCCTATCAAACATATATAGTGTACCTTGATTCAATATTGTATTGGCATTTGGCAATGTACCATTCCCAGTGTATCTTTCAAAAGCTCTTCCTATGGCCGGAAGTAACCGAGCTTGACGAAGGAGAGTGGGTCTAGCATGAAAGACAAGATCCAGCCAGATTAGCCAAGGAGATTGCCTATAGACCAAGAAAGATTTAAACTTAGAAAATCTTTAGAGGATATGTAAAGGCAAGTCATCCTTGGCTGCCTAAGAAAACTCTTGTCTCCACGTAAGACCTCTCCTCCTCTCACCACATCCTGCAATGCCAATGCCAATATCCATTGCACTAAGCCTCTATTTATACCCATCAGGCAAGGGAGGGTAGGATTCAGCTCTCCACATAAATTAATTAGTTCCACATCAAATTGCCTCATCCCCATCAACTATTTTTTTTTTCTGATTCCTCTCATCACACAATTTTCAATCCTATTGAGTGCCCATATAGGAATATATATATTCTTATGATCCATACGGACCACTGTCTCCGTTGATGTTCATCCGGCACTGAAATCTTTCCGGTGATGTTCGACAAGTTGCGTCACACTCCATATATTCTTAGGGTTATGTTTTTCTTATATATTTTTTTTTGTTTTTTCCCGAGGCTAACCCGGATCCACACAACCCGATTTGGAAAAATGGGTTAGACGGGCCAGGTTAGGGTTGAGAGATTTAGAGACGGGATGGGTTACGGTTGACCATCATCGACTCATGGCTTGGGTTGGGTCAGACTTGGTTTGAGGGAAATGCTACCTCAGGTTGTGATAGGGTTGGCCTCAATCCGACCCAACCCGGCCGAGTTGCACCCTATGGTCAAGATCTGACCATCATTAAAGAGGAAGATGCATAAAATTTTCTTGAGACATCTGTTGACTTCTAAAATTTGATGACAGTAACCCTAATGAGAGTAAAACATATACCCTTTCCACTTTAAAGGACACAATTTATTCTATGCCAACCTCACTATTTCCACACTCCCACCCAAATAAAGGCAATGCCTTTTACCACTAACAAAGTTTTGTTCTCCTCCAATGGAGTTTGACTCGTTCCAAATCACATCACTCATTGAAATTATGAATTTCAAACAATAGCACTCTAATCTTTCTTTGACATTATACCAATCTTCTCCATCAAATTAAGAAGCATCAAAACCTGCTTTGATACTTTAGATAGAATAAGTAGATAAGTACTCCCACTTACATATGTGTACAACATTTTGGCTTATTTGAAAAGGTAGGCTTGGCTTTCAGGCCACTTTTAGGGCATGCACTTGTTTTGATAGAATTGATCAGATGTGACTAATTCACAAATATGGTTCTTGGAAATTTCTCGGCAAGAGAAAACCTTGGGATATATATATATATATATATATATATATATATATTTTCTTCGAAATTATACCCGGACAATGATAAAAAAATATTTAAAACAATATAATTTAAGAAAAAATTATTGTAATAATATCACGATATCGCGGTAAATGATTAAAATGAAACTATCGTCTTGGCCAGAAGGAGGACCCTCTGGTCATGATCCGTTGAGATTCCTCATCGGTCCAATCCTTTTGGAGTGAAGTGAGAAAATGAAATACTATTTGTGGTTTTGTACATTGGCGCCTTTGATTCGGATCTAGCATGATCCCATCAGGTTATGTGGCTACATCTATGTCATGATCCGAAATAATTTCAAACCTTAGGATAAGATCCAATGGACGCAGTCGCTTTGCCCAATTTATATCCATTTAACATTCGGATCCTTTGGATCTATCGGACCCTCTCTGAATCCATTAACAAGGTAGTAAAAGTATTGCATCATTTAACAACTTCTCAGAAATTGACATCCTAGAAAGGTCCTAAATTTTTGGGTGTCAATATCAATCTAGCTTCTGTTTCTCCTGTTGGATGATTCGCGCCACTTATAACGTTAACTGTGGGTGCGGCAGACTTTAATTCTTTTAAAGCTTTTTGACGCCAAATCACGCAAGGAGTGCGAATTATCCTACATGGGGTGCGAATTTACCATTACCCATTATCAATTCAACTTTTTAGGGTTTAATTTTGTAGGTTTTTCTTAGTTCTTAGTTTTCTTCTGATTCAAATACCCAGAAAATCCTATTCCAAATAGCTTTAGGGTTTGTTATCTTGTACACAAAGATGGAAATTTTCAGTTTTTTCCAATTTATGATGCTTATATCTTTGTGCAATTTGAATTTTTTTTTAAATCATTCGAGGTTCTTTATATAGTCTAGCTCATATATGCAGGTTTCTTTGTAGTTCTTTTTTTTTTCTGATTCAAATACCCTGAAAACCCTATTCCAAAATAGCTTTAGGGTTTGAAATCTTATACACAAAGATGGTAATTTTCAGTTTTTTTTTCAATTTGTGGTGCTTATATCTTTGTGTCATTTTTTTTTTTTTGAAATCATTCGAGGTTTCTTTATATAGTCTAACTCATATATGCAGGTTTCTTTTTAGTTCTCATCTTTTTTTCTGATTCAAATACCCTGAAAACCCTATTCCAAAATAGCTTTAGGGTTTGAAATCTTATACATAAAGATGGTAATTTTCAGTTTTTACCCAATGTTGTCGTGCTTAAGTCTCTGTGTCTATTTTTATTTTTTTTTGAAATCGTCCAATGTTTCTATATATAGTTCATGTCATATAAATAGTTTTTTTTTTTTTTTTTTTCTGAACTTTTCATAGGTTTCTGTGTATATTGCAGGTTAGATGCAACTCCCAAAAGCATCTTAATGATCTTCAAGTGAAAAACAGTGGAAAATCCATGGCAAGAGTAGAAAATAGGTGGTCTGAACTTCCAAAAGAAATCATTGAGCTCATCTTAAAGCGTCTAATTCTAGCTGATTATATTTGGTTCGGCGCTGTGTGTGTCTCATGGAGATTGGCTGTTACAGAGAAACGATATCCTCCAGCGCCTCAACTATCATGGATAGTGATATCTGAGGATTTAAATTGCCAAAAGTGGAGTTTCTATAGTCCCTCTGAGGGAAGAGTGTACAGGCTAAATCTTTCGCAGGTTTGTGGAGAGAAATGTGTTGGTTCTTATGATTATTGGATGGTCATGTCAAATGATAATGGAAAGAATTACATCTTAAACTTGTTTTCAAGCACTCAAATCCAACTTCCACCCCGCCCTTATAGCCTCCCAGAACAATGGGCCTACCCCCGACACCACATTGAAAAAGCCATTCTATCATCGGCCCCTACTTCTGCTGATTGCATATTTGTGGCCATGACAATTACTGGTGCATTACTATTTTGTAGATTGGGAGATGAAAATTGGTCTGAATTTGAAGACACTTATCCAAATGACTTCGCATTCTATAATGGAATGTTTTATGCTACTTGTGTTAGAGGGGATCTTGTAGTTTGTTCAGTAGGCCCCCCTCCTAAAACCGACTACCTTATTTTTTCTTTCGAAGAAGACCTTGATCAGCCGACTTATTTGGTCCAAAACTTGTGGAGACTTGTTGATAGTTGTAGGATATTGGGAGATGTGTTCTACGGAGACACATTATAAAGTATTCAAGTTAGATTCAAGTGTTCCCCAATGGGTTGAAGTAAAAAGCTTTGGTGATCATGCTATATTCTTGAATTCGTTCTGCTGTTACTCTCTTCCGGCTACTGGCTTTCCCGGGTTTAAGAAAAATTGCATTTATTCCAGTGCAGAGGATACTGAAGATAAGAGCAATTTCTGGGAGTTTTGCTTAGAGAATGGCTGTGTTGGGTAGTTTATTCTGAGGGATCGACTTTCAATCAAGCGTAATGATTCCATTGCAGAGGATAGATGTTTGGGTTCCGCTACATTCATTGGTATAGAGGATACTCTTTTTTGTTTTCTATATTTTGTTTTTGAAGAATCAGTATGATCTAGTATCTTAATTAATTTTACTATCTTCGTGTGCTTTTTCTTTCTGTTCTTAATTGGTTCAATCCATATGATCTGCACTTTTTTCTTGCAGATTTGGTTGTTCTTCTAAAATGGTCTATCTCCCCTGCAGATGACCATGTGATCTGGACCACCCATGTAGTCCCTTTTCATCCCTAGTTAAGTTCAACTGAATGCTTATGATGAGACTGACTTGCTGAACAAGAACTTTATGCCGTATCAATAAGCTTCTTGTAGCAATTTGATGACTTTTTCATGCCGACGCATGTCGATTCGGAAGCATTTTTGACGACCTTCAGATCGGATCAGATCTATAATTTTTTTTTTTTGTATATGATAAGAATCTTGACCGTGTCCAAAACGAGGGGATGTGAGAGATCACTTCAACAACGGGAATCGACGGTAGATGGTCAACCAGAGTAGATGGGAGAAATGGGATAAAAACTAGATTCACTAGCCTACAATTCCCATTTCACAAGAAACAGATGGAGGTAAAAGAGAAGAAGAGAAAAAGGGAAGGAATTCTCTACAGAGTGGGAGACCACCGGCCACTCTGCTTCACAGAGTGGGAGACCAGAAGGCTGAGAAAAAACCCCCAGTGCCGAGAGCTGCACCCTAGAGCCGCCTTACAACACCATTATCAGTTTATCACCTAGGCCGGAAGGAGGACCCTCTGGTCACGATCCGTTGAAATTCCTCATTGGTCCAATCCTTTTGGAGTGATTTTCGGATCTTAATTTCTAAGTTTGGGTCAGAACCCATTTCGAATCGGACCGCCCATCATAGTGTTCTAGGCCCTACTTACCTTGTACACAGTTAATAAAAGCGAGAAAATGAAATACTATTTGTGGTTTTGTACATTGCCGTCTTCGATTCGGATCTAGCATGATCCATCAGGGTATGTGGCTACATCTGTGTCATGATCTGAAATAATTTCAAACCTTAGAATATGGATCCAATGGACGCATTCGCTTTGCCCAATTTCTATCCATTTAACATGCAGATCCTTTGGATCATCCGACCCTCTCTGAATCCATTGACAGGCTAGTAAAAATATGGCAATGCATCATTTAACAACTCCTAGGAAAGTCCTAAATTTTTGGGTGTCAATATCAATCTAGCCCTTGTTTCTTTTACCATAAAATGGTTTGAGATGATTATTCTTGGAGAATTTGCTGTGGAGATGGTGGGAAATAGAGAAGGGAAGAAATGCTTCAAAGGCGCGATGTCGCTTTCCTTAAGACAATATTCGCCCCCCCATCAGTAAGTGTGCAAAGGGTACCACGAATTTGCCTCCAAGATACAATGAAGCCCGGTATAGTCTACACCAAAATGTTTGTTGACGCTTTGCACTAAGCGGAAACAAACCCAAGAATCGCCTTTAGAAGAACAAGAATTTGAGACCCTAGTTACTGTTTTTGCAGAAAACAGTAAACTAGAAAGGTTTCTGTAAAACAATAGCTTTTAGAAAAGACTTTCAAGAGAGTAAAATGGCTTGGAAATCAGTAGTTTGGTAGTCCCAAACTGTATTTTCGTATTCTGTCTACAATGGAACGTTTCTGCTGTTTTTATACAGCTTCTGGCACCCTTTCTGTTTGATTTGCACCCTTACAGAGCATCTATTCAGAGCGGGCACGATTCAGGCTGTTAGATTGCGCCCATCTGCGACTCTATGGTCCAGTTCAATCCTGGAGTGACTGTTGGCTTATGTAAAACCTCCCTCCAGCCCCGTAACCGCTAGATCAATCATCTACGGTGCGGATCGCACCCTCTGGGCTCATGACCGTTGGCACAATGGAACACAATCCAACGGCCATCATCCACTAGGCGTTACACACGATCCGACGACTCGGAACGCACCCGCCCGAGCATTAGCCGTTGCAGCGCACTAGGCCGACCGTTCGGTCATCCCACTGGCCCGAGTTGTAAGGCTGTTCTGACCGAGCTTCTTGACTGACCCAACCCGACCGAGCTATCTGACCGACCCCGATCCGACCGACCTACTCAACTGATCCAATCAACGGTCCAAATCTAATCCAGAAAAAATTAAGTGCTCCAATTGCTCCCTGCGACGATGTGTCATGCGAAGTGCGCCATAAAAAACGCCCTACAGTCCACTACCCACACCGCGCGGGTGCATGTACGAACAATGGATTGCACTATCCCGCGGGTCCACCCATTGTGCCATAAAACAATAGAGAGAGGTGGGAAAAGCTATGTAAACATCTCTCCAACTTTTTGCCTAACCGATGTGGGACTATCTTTCTAAAGACTTTTCACTCTCTTCTCTAAAACTCCCACCTTTACAAAACAAAGGCATTTTTCTTTATAAAATACTTTCGAAAGCTATTTTATTTTGAAAATACATTAACAATTATTTCATCTTTTTATGTCCAAGATACAATGAAGCCCGGTGTAGTCTACACCAAAATGTTTGTTGACGCTTTGCACTAAGCGGAAACAAACCCAAGAATCGCCTTTAGAAGAACAAGTATTTGAGACCCTAGTTACTGTTTCTGCAGAAAACAGTACACTAGAAAGGTTTCTGTGAAACAATAGCTTTTAGAAAAGACTTTCAAGAGAGTAAAATGGCTTGGAAATCAGTAGTTTGGTAGTCCCAAACTGTATTTTCGTATTCTGTCTACAATGGAACGTTTCTGCTGTTTTTATACAGCTTCTGGCACCCTTTCTGTTTGATTTGCACCCTTACAGAGCATCTATTCAGAGCGGGCATGATTCAGGCTGTTAGATTGCGCCCATCTGCGACTCTATGGTCCAGTTTGATCCCGGAGTGACTGTTGGCTTATGTAAAACCTCCCTCCAGCCCCGTAACCACTAGATCAATCATCTACGGTGCGGATTGCACCCTTTGGGCTCATGACCGTTGGCATAATGGAACACAATCCAACGGCCATCATCCACTAGGCGTTACACACGATCTGACGACTCGGAACGCACCCGCCCGAGCATTAGCCGTTGGAGCGCACTAGGCCGACCGTTCGGTCATCCCACTGGTCCGAGTTGTAAGGCCGTTCTGACCGAGCTTCTTGACTGACCCAACCCGACCGAGTTATCTGACCGACCTCGATCCGACCGACCTACTCAACTGATCCAATCAACGGTCCAAATCTAATCCAGAAAAAATTAAGTGCTCCAATTGCTCCCTGCGACGATGTGTCATGCGGAGTGCGCCATGAAAAACGCCCTACAGTCCACTACCCACACCGCGCGGGTGCATGTGTGAACAATGGATTGCACTGTCCCACGGGTCCACCCAATGGCTAAAACCCATTGTGCCATAAAACAATAGAGAGAGGTGTGAAAAGCTATGCAAACCTCTCTCCAACTTTTTGCCTAACCGATGTGGGACTATCTTTCTAAAGACTTTTCACTCTCTTCTCTAAAACTCCCACCTTTACAAAACAAAGGCACTTTTCTTTATAAAATACTTTCGAAAGCTATTTTATTTTGAAAATACATTAACAATTATTTCATCTTTTTATGTCCAAGATACAATGAAGCCCGGTGTAGTCTACACCAAAATGTTTGTTGACGCTTTGCACTAAGCGGAAACAAACCTAAGAATCGCCTTTAGAAGAACAAGTATTTGAGACCCTAGTTACTGTTTCTGCAGAAAATAGTAAACTAGAAAGGTTTCTGTAAAACAATAGCTTTTAGAAAAGACTTTCAAGAGAGTAAAATGGCTTGGAAATCAGTAGTTTGGTAGTCCCAAACTGTATTTTCGTATTCTGTCTACAATTGAACGTTTCTGCTATTTTTATACAGCTTCTGGCACCCTTTCTGTTTGATTTGCACCCTTACAGAGCATCTATTCAGAGCGGGCACGATTCAGGCTGTTAGATTGCGCCCATCTGCGACTCTATGGTCCAGTTTGATCCTGGAGTGACTGTTGGCTTATGTAAAACCTCCCTCCAGCCCCGTAACCGCTAGATCAATCATCTACGGTGCGGATCGCACCCTCTGGGCTCATGACCGTTGGCACAATGGAACACAATCCAACGGCCATCATCCACTAGGCGTTACACACGATCCGACGACTCGGAACGCACCCGCCCGAGCATTAGCCGTTGGAGCGCACTAGGCCGACCGTTCGGTCATCCCACTGGTCCGAGTTGTAAGGCCGTTCTGACCGAGCTTCTTGACTGACCCAACCCGACCGAGTTATCTGACCGACCTCGATCCGACCGACCTACTCAACTGATCCAATCAACGGTCCAAATCTAATCCAGAAAAAATTAAGTGCTCCAATTGCTCCCTGCGACGATGTGTCATGCGGAGTGCGCCATGAAAAACGCCCTACAGTCCACTACCCACACCGCGCGGGTGCATGTGCGAACAATGGATTGCACTGTCCCACGGGTCCACCCAATGGCTAAAACCCATTGTGCCATAAAACAATAGAGAGAGGTGTGAAAAGCTATGCAAACCTCTCTCCAACTTTTTGCCTAACCGATGTGGGAGTATCTTTCTAAAGACTTTTCACTCTCTTCTCTAAAACTCCCACCTTTACAAAACAAATGCACTTTTCTTTATAAAATACTTTTGAAAGCTATTTTATTTTGAAAATACATTAACAATTATTTCATCTCCCCTCGCCCCAGAAGAACAAGGAGATCAAATACCCCCAAAACCCTATTCCAAATACCTTTGGGTTCGATTTCTTATGCATAAGGATGGCGATTTTCAGATTTTTCCAATGTTCCGGTGATTATATCTTTGTGTCTTTTTTTTTTAAATCATCCGAGGCTTCTTTACGTAGTTTAGATCATATATGCAGGTATCTCTCTCTTTGGATTTTAGCTCCTTCGTTGTTGACCCTAGATTATTTGATCTTTTTGGCCGTTTGGATACATGGATTGTGTAATCTAGGATTTTTTTCCAAGATTGCAATATCCTAGATTTTACAAGCTAAAACCTAGATTTTTTAAGCTAGAACCTAGATTTTAAATTCTAAAACCGGGATTTTGAATGAGTAAATAAGCTGTGTTACCACTCTGTCCAATAAAATCCAGGTTTTAGGTCAAAAAATCTAGGTTTTAGTTTGTGAAATCCATGATTTTGCAATCATGGATTATAAAATCCATGTATCCATGTTTGAGAATGCCTAATCCACCCCCTGGAGAATGAACAAGGTGTTCAAAACCCACTTTAGGGTTTGATATCTTATACACAAAGATGGGGATTTTCAGTTTCTTTTCCAATGTTGTGGTGCTTATCTCTCTCTCTCTCTCTCTCTCTCTCTCTCTCTCTCTCTCTAGTTTTTTTTTTCGGAACTTTTCATTGGTTTCTGTGTACATTGCAGGTTAGATGCAACTCCCAAAATAATGTTAAAGATCTGGAAGTGTAAGTGTAGAAAATCCATGGATAGACTAGAAAATACGTGGGGTGAACTTCCTAAAGAAATCATTGAGCTCATCTTAAACCATCTAATTCTAGCTGATTATATTCGGTTTGGCGCTGTGTGTGTCTCATGGAGATTGGCTGTTGCAGAGAAACGATATCCTCCGGCGCCTCAACTATCATGGATAATGATATCCGAGGATTTAAATCGCCAAAAGTGGAGTTTCTATAGTCCCTCCGAGGTTAGAGTGTACAGGCTAAATCTTTCACTGGATCGTGGAGAGAAATGTGTTGGTTCTTATGATTATTGGATGGTCATGTCAAATGATAATGGAAGGAATTACCTCTTAAGCTTGTTTTCAAGAGCTGAAATCCAACTTCCACCCAGCCCTTACAACCTCCCAGACCAATGGGCCTATCCGCGACACCACATTGAAAAAGCCATTCTATCATCGGCCCCTACTTCTGCTGATTGCGTATTTGTGGCCATGACAATTACTGGTGCATTACTATTTTGTAGATTGGGAGATGAAAAATGGTCTGAATTTGAAGACATTTACCCAAATGACTTCGCATTCTATAAGGGAATGTTTTATGCTACTTGTGTTGGAGGGGATCTTGTAGTTTGTTCAGTAGGCCCTCCTCCTAAAACCGACTACATTATTTTTCCTTTCGAAGAAGACTTTGATCAACCGACTTATTTGGTAGAATCTTGTGGGGAGTTGTTGATAGTCGTAGGATATTGGGAGGTGTGTTCTACGGAGGCACATTATAAAGTATTCAAGTTAGATTCAAGTGTTCCCCATTGGGTCGAAGTAAAAAGCTTCGGTGATCATGCTCTATTCTTGAATTCGTTTTGCTGTTACTCTCTTCCGGCTACTGGCTTTCCCGGGTTTAAGAAAAATTGCATTTATTCCATTGCAGAGAGGATACTGAAGATTAGACCAATTTCTGGGTGTTTTGTTTAGAGGATGGCTGTGTTGGGCAATTTCTTTTGAGGGATCAACTTTCAATCAAGTGTAATGATGTTTGGGTTCCGCCACATTCATTGGTATAGAGAATACTCTATTTGGTTTTCTGTACTTTGTTTTCGAAGAATCAGTATGATCTAGTATCTGAATTAATCTTACTATCTTTGTGTGCTTTTTCTTTGTGTTCTAAATTGGTTCAATCCATATGCTGTATCTGCACTTTTTTCTTGCGGATTTGGTTGTTCTTCTACAATGGTCTATCTCCCTTGCATATGACCATGTGATCTGGACCATCCATGTAGTCCCTTTTGGTCCCTAGATAAGTTCAACCGAATGCTTATGATTAGACTGACTTGCTGAACGAGAACTTTATGCCTGCCATATCAATAAGCTTCTTCAAGAATTTGTTGATTTTTTCATGCCAAGTCTGACGCAGGTCAATTTGGAAGCGATCTTCTGATCGGATCAGATCTATAATTTTTTTTCTTGTATTTTTTTGTGTAAGATAAGAATCTTGAGCATGTCCACAAGCGAGGGGACGTGAGAGATCACTTGAAGAGCTTTAATCGAAGGTGGATGGTATTCTTGCATTCAACAAGAGCAGATGGGAGAAATGGGAGAAATGAGAGAAAAACTAGATTCGCTAGCCTACAATTCCCAGTTCACGAGAAACAGATGGAGGTCAAAGAGGAAAAGAGAAAAAGAGTAGGAATTCTCTACAAATTTCAATTCATCAAAATCTACTAATTGAAAGACCATGAGGCTTTATATACACCAGCCCATTACAATATAAGATGACCAAACTGCCCCTAACGAAACTAAAACGACTAATAAGGACGCCACATACAAAAAAATCACAACAAAAGGACTCTTAAAAAAGACAACTAACACTAGAATTTCTCCAACTAATGCAATCCAATGATAACCTGATGCGCTAGGGGATGCTTCCGCATCAACCTCCCCTTCTTGAGAAGAACTCAGCCTCGAGTTCACATCAGCTCCAGTCGAGCGTGTCCTCCTGGATCAAATATGAAGATGATCCAATCTCGCATAAGGAGTAGCAATCCATGAAAGTCTCTCTGTCCCATCCATCTTATCAAGAATGGATAATCCCTGCAAATGTGGCAGCCTGAAGGGGTAGTAGTCCATACCCAAACAAGCATCTGCTGAAAGTTGCAGTGGTATAGTGGTGTGCCATGGCATTTAGCTGTAATCTCACCAAATATCTCATCTGAGTAGGGTGTAGCGGTTATAGCCGATATCATCTCAACATGAATAACATCTGCCATGGCTTCCTTTGCATCTGTGGCAAAGGCAATGTCACCCGTGAGGTCTGCAAGTGTATGTTGCTTATCGACATCAGTTCTCAATATAATCACTGGCTGGGTTATTGGCTCTAGCTCTGCATGCTTTGCAACATCTTCCTCTCCTTGTTTGCTAGCCTCATCATCAGCCTGTAGGGGTAAAGGAGGAGATGTACATGCCTGTGTCTCGAGTCTCTACAGTTGCATGGCAAGGGCATCGAGATCAACCTTCCATTTATAGTGAGCATCCCGTTCTCGGCGATGCTGGGCCGAGAACTCGTCCCATTGGTCCTCATGGGCTCTCTCCTCATCACGCCGTTGCCAATACTCTACAGGAGCATAAATCCTCAACAAGCGATCACGGACCTCCTCCCATCGGCGGAATGGAGGTTTGCCAACTCACGACGCTCTCTTTCCATGAGAATCCACATGGACTCTGCACGTAATCTGAGTCTCTCGGGCACACTATAATGTCTCACGGTGACTAAAACCATAGCACCTATGATATGCCTCAAGGGTGTCAACCCAAATTATGCACTTGGTCTCGATATCACCACAGCCAAAGGTTTGAGGAACAAATGGTGACCCCATAGGTGGTTGTGTGGATCAACACTCAACTCCGGAGTAGAGTGCAAATGACCATGTAGCCAGTGGCGGAGCCAGGATATATACATAAGGGGGGCAGGCTGATACATAATGGGGGGCTGGCTTCAAAATTTAAAGGGGGCTGGGCCCAATTGAGTTGGGCCTATTAAGAAGATTGGCCCAACTCAATAGGGGCAGCTGCCCCCCTTAAGCTACATGTAGCTCCGCCCCTGGTTGTAGCTGAACTGATCTTGTTGGTAATCTAAACTTACAAAGCAGTCCTTAAATTCTGTGTTGACAATTTCATATAGGTGTAATGTTGTGGAATCGTAAATCTGGCTTGCAAGATGAAGCTCTGAGATTACTCTGAGATTACTTTCAAAAGCAACTCAAATTTTAAACTTTCGATCCAAAGGAAGCCTGCAACCTTGAAGATCACTTATAGCCCTTGGATGTATAACTTTCTCAACTTGGACAGATAACTGCAGCCATTTAATTGTGAAACAAATTGATGTGATAGGAACCTGTGGAACAGATCGCGTGCATCAACAACAAGTACATCCTTAAAAGAAAGGTAGCTCACAATGGTAGTAACCCAATAGTCAAGCAAGGATATTACTGTACTGATACCAAATCCTTTACCAAACTAGCTCAATCTGAGGCCTATTTAGAGTTTCCTATCAAACACAAACAATCAAAGCAGGTCCAATAGTCCACTCACATGGAAATCAACATGGAAATCGGGTGATCTGAGTTCTGTTCTAAGGCTAATCACTAAATTCTGCGACAGAACGAACAGAAATAAGGGCATATGACAGTACCCTATTCAATCGGCTACTGTTGGTTGTTTCCAAGATATAAAACTTTGGACTTCAAACTGGAATGTGCATATCCCAACTGCTGTAACAATTAAACCTGACTCCTGTCACTAGTTCACTTGAAAATCTGTTCTGCAATGCAGTTTTCTGGGCATCACTATTGTGAATTGATGAATAGGAAATGAATCAAACTACCACCATCAGAGATTCTGTTTGCAGTAACTTTTAGGGGCTGGTTGGATACGCGGATTTTAGAATCTTGGATTTCCTCAAAATCCTAGATGGGAGACAAGAGAAGAAGGAGACCGTCCGTTTCACTTCTCTTTAGAATCTTGGATTTTAAGAAATTCAGGTTTTAGAAATCTCTCCCCCATCCTGAGATTTCTAAAACCTGGAAACATGGGATGATCTCCTACTCTCTTGCTGACTGAAAGAAGGGCGAGAAATCAGAAAACGACGGCTGATCTCGAATATGGCTACTGATAAAAATGGCAGGTTCAGAAGATAAAAATATGGCTGCTGATAGCTCTGTGAATAAGCCTTCAAACTCAAATTTTTTTTTATTTTTTTGGTTTCAACTCTACTAATCAACAATGATGTTGCTCAGCCTTCATACTCATGAAGCTTGCTGCGCCGAACTCAAAGGCATTTACTAGAGAAACTGGTCTTGTTGGATTAAACAGCTTGCATGCATACTAGATGCTGAAATTTGTTCAATAATTCAGAATTTCTGAACTGATTTTGTCAATGAGCCAGTATTTTGCAAGCAGCGAGCGTGGGCTAGTGATAGGATGGCAGGGGCCAGGTAATGGAGGTTAGGATGGGGGAAAAGGTGAATGATCTTGGATAGCTTTATCCAGACTTTTCTGACACAAGAAATGGAGTTGCTGGATGTGGGTGAATCCCTCCTTGGGTGTAGCCGTGTAGGTCAGAACTGCGTGCAAGTAAGGACTGGTTCCTTCACTGGCTGCTTGTGCTGAGGAGCTTCTGGATGTAGTCATGTGGTAATGACTTTCAACTACAGGTGATATAGGCTTCAAAAGAGAATGGAAATGCTAGCTCAATATCCACATACCTATATTCAAGTTGGAATTTCAATACAGTGTAAAATCTCTGGTAGATTAGATCTCTATTTTTCTGCTTCTCCACTCTGTTCTTCTATTGGGTGTTTTTCGGTTTTTCTTTTTCCTTGTACTTTTTTCTATTTTATTAATACCTTTTTTCTTCTCTTGGGTGTTTTTCGGCCACTTTCCTAGAGTTGGGTTTTTTTCGGTCACTTTCCTAGCTCTTGGAAAGTTGGGTTTTGGTGCCTTGGAGGAGCAAAGGAAAAACACTCCGGTATGTATCCTTCTTAGCCACAATTTGGGTGCTATGGAAAGAATGTAATGCTACAATTTTCAAGGGATACACTAAAGGGGCCCAGTACCTTTTCAATAAGGTGATTGCGCTTACAATATCATGGGTAAAAATCCTAGAAAGCTTTAAATTTGTGTCGGCATATGATTTATGGCATTGTTGGAGGGAGATTGACTCATCGAGAAATGAGGCCACAATTACTCGAGAATGGACTCCGCCGGACCATGGTATTTTAAAACTAAACTTTGATGATTGGGGTGGCAGTCGCTAATGAAGCAGAGGTTCGTGCTATCCATGAAGGAGTTAAAAGGCTTCAGGATGTGGATTTGAACAAGCTAGTGATAGAAGGAGACTCTCTCAACGTCGTCAGATGGTTAAGAGGCACACGTACACCTCCTTGGAGATTCGCAGCTTTATTTGATGAAATCCAGGATAGATTGGGTTCAGCATTGGTGTCTTTCACCCGTGTTAGACGGTCAACTAATGGAGAGGCGGATAAATTAGCAAGAGAGGGAGTATCTAGGGAGAGTCTAGAACTATTTGATTTCCCCCCTACCTAGCTTCTAATATTTGTATTGTTCTGACTATTCGGATCTTCAGATAGTTTCTCATTGTATTTTGGAGTCCTTCTCGGTCTCTTCTCTATTAATGAAATCACTTTACCATTCAAAAAAAAAAAAATCCTTTCCCCTTTTGTATTTCGTTTTTCTTTGTTTTCTTGGTTCAAGTTTTGGTTTTGAAGATCTGCATGTCTTATGCTTTTGGTTCAGATTATCTTTTTTTAAAAAATGGCGGTTTCTGAGAAAAAAGAGCAGGTTCTTTCGACGATCTTGTCCTGGCACTATTTTTTGTAGGGTTGTTCCTGTTGTGTTAAAACCTTTATTGGACTTTGTGGATGATTTATTTCAAAATCTCCATTGCAGCAGTAGGTTTCTTCAGATGATATTTTTCTATGTTCTTATTTCCTTTTGAAGGTTGTGGAACTGGAGTCGACTAGGATTTAGTTTAATTTTTGTGTTTGGGACCAAAATCTGTAAGACTTAGGTTCAATTGTTGAAATTGGCAGTACTAATGTGGATCCTGTGTCAAAAATGGCAGTTTCTAGGGGAGAAAAGGAGAAGATATTTTGGTGGATGTTACATGGGTAGTGTTTCTTTGTCTTTGTTACTTCTAGGGTTTTGTTCCTCTTCTGGAATCTTTTGTTGGACTGGAGAGATTAATTTCCTTTGAAATCTGTTTCCTATAGTCATTTTAAGGAACTCTATTTGTTTCTTTTTTTCTTCTTGAATTGAATTTTGTGAAGTCTTCGAGAATTATCTTTTATATAATGCAACTGTGGAAAAAGGTTTTATGTTGTATATGGAACTGAAAACTTATGAGAGGGTGTAAAAAGCAACTGCCTTCGTCTGGATTTATTCTTGAAGATGTCAGTTTACAAGATAAAGAGCAGCTATTTTGATTGATTTCGGGATGATATATAGTTTTTTTCCCTGCATTATTGGTTCCAGGATTTTGTTCATATTCTTGAATCTTTGTTAGAAGTGAAATTGATAAGTTATTCGCATGTTTTGTATAAAAGTGAAATATATGAGAACCAGTTTTTTTATGCCAACTTTTTAGTAATTATTTTGGGACACCTTCGTGAAAATTTTCTAAAGGATTCAGTAGCCGACCCGAACTAGTTTGGGACAAAGGCTTAGTTGAGTTGAGTTGGGTTGGGTTGAGTTTGGGTGTTGTGTATAAAAGTGTTATATGGTAACTCGCAGTGATAAATTCACCCCCTTGAAAGAAGAATACACCCCCTGTATTTCTGTTAAAAGGGGTGTATTCTTTTTTTTGAGACGGTTAAATGAGAATATATTAAAAGGCGAACCGAGCTGGTTCAAAACAGATTACAGAAAGAGAGAGAAAGAAAATACAAAATCAAGGTGGGAGATAATCAAACCGCTCCATACTAGACCTAAAAACACCATTCCTTGCTAGGGAGTCAGCATCTGAATTAGTTGATCTCCTCACATGCCTAAACGTTATAGACGAGTCAAGAACTAAATCATCAAGTTCCTCGCAGAAAGATAAAAAACGCCACGGAGGAGAAGCCGCACCCAGAAGCTAGAGAATAACATTAGATGAGTCCCCTTCCACTATCACCTTATCTAACACAGAATTATCCAAAAACTTGATCTCACAATGAACTGCTCTCACTTCCGCTTCATTAGAGTCCGCCACTCCAATGGGGCCCGAGAAAGCCCAGAGAACATCCCCCTTGGAATCTCTGCATAATCCCCCAATCCCTGCATCACCAGGATTGCCAAGAGAGGATCCATCAAAATTCAGCTTTAACATTCTCTCTGGAGGAGGGAGCCAGTGTTGATTAATTTTGACTTTGCTAATCGCCTCCTTGCAAATAGTCTGCCAGCCTTTCCAAAGATCATACGCTGAGACGAAATGAAACAAAGGAAGGCTTCTAGCCAAAGAAATAACCGCTGAAATGATCTTGATAAATATCCAGTAAGACGATTTTGCCACACCGTCAAATACTCGGGAGTTTCTTTCCTTCCAAATGAACCATCATGAAGCCACCATACACATCTTCCACAGCGTCTTACCCTTTCTATTCCAGGGGGACAATTCCCAACTTTTAATAAAATCTGATATGGAGTTAGGGAGAGCCCAAGATATCCCAAAGCGAGATAGAATAAAACCCCATAAATCTCTAGCAAACTTACAGTGAATGAATAGATGATCAATGGATTCGCCATCCGATAAACATAAAGGGCAATGGTTGACCAAAATCATCCCTCTCTTCCTCAAAAAATCAATTGTCTGGATACGACCACAACATACTGCTCACACAAAAAAAGAAACCCTTGGCGGGCAAGAAAACTTCCAGATCGAAGCAGAAGGAGACTCAACTTCGCTACACACCAAATGTTGATAGAAAGATTTAACAGAGAAAAATCTGGAGGCAACCCCCCTCCTCTTAATATAACATCCTTCAATCAAAGACATCAACTCAAGGACTGAATTCAGCTCTCTATCAAAAAAGTTTCTTCTGAACTTCGGCTTCCAAACCACTATCGAGTTCACCCTCTTAAAGCAATCCGCCACCCAAGCCACCTTTTGAGAAGACACCAAAAACAGATCAGGGAATAATACCCTAAGAGGAACTGCCGAGCACCACGGATCTGACCAGAAACGGATTCTATCCCCAACATAAACCTTAAAGCGAATACATTTGGTAAATAAAACCTCAACCTTCAAAATATCCCGCCAAACAGTTAGACCCTTGAACTTAAAATTATCCGTAGTACACCAATTCTCCTCCTTCAACCCATATTTGCTCCCTATTACTTTTACCCATAAGGCAGAGGGTTCTGATCCAAACCGCCACAGCCACTTTCCCAACAAAGTCGTGTTAAAGCCTTTGATTCTCCTTATTCCTAAACCTCCATTTTTCAAAGGGAGGCACACAGAACTCCATTTAACCAAGGGAATTCCACCAGAGGAATGAGAACCACCCCACAAAAACCTCCTTTGAATCTGTTCAATTCTAAGCACTACACTCACAGGGCATTTGAACAAGGAAAGAAAATAAATCGGAATGTTTGATAGAACTGCTTTGATGAGAACCAACCGCCCTCCTTTAGATACCAAATTACGTTTCCAGGAGTCTAAACGCCTCTCAACTCTATGAATGATTGAATTCCAAAGGAGTTTATTCGGTCTTCCCACCCCCAAAGGAAGGCCAAGATAAGAAGCAGGCAGAGAATTCAATGTACACCCCAGAATCCTTGCAAAAACAGAAGCTTCAGAAGAAGGAACATTTATAACATATAACCCTGACTTCGAAAAATTAGATCTTTGACCCGAGACCATCTCATAACACCTTAAGACAGCTTTAAGATTCAATATCTGAGAAAACACAGGGGCACAGAATAACAACGTATCATTTGCGAATTGAAGGAGCGAAACCTCCACTTTATTGCTCCCAATTAAGAAACCTTCAAAAAGACTCAACTCACTTCCTTTTCTCATAAGCCGGCTAAGAGACTCCGCAACAATCACAAAGAGAAAGGGGGATAGAGGATCCCCTTGTCTCAACCCCCTAGATGATTTGAAAAAACCTTTGGAAGATCCATTAATGAGAACTGAGAACCAAGCTGAAGATACACAAGATCTAATCCAACCCCTCCTCCGAGAACCAAAACCTATTTTTCCAAGACTATAGTCCAGAGAATCCCACTCCACCCGATCGTAAGCCTTTTCCATATCAAGTTTACATAAAACCCCTCTTTCACCGCTTCGCCTGTAGGCATCAATAGCTTCATTTGCGATGAGAGAACAGTCCATAATTTGTCTTTTATTAACAAAAGCGCTTTGACTATCTGATATTATTGAAGGAAAGTGCTAATCTTTCTTCCATGTCTTCCAACTCTTATTTTTCTTGTTAAATGCAAGAATCATCCGGAGATTTCGCACTTGGTCGAGCTCTTGCATCTCCTCGCTCGTGGCGTAGATCGAGATCTCTTATTTTTTCCACAAATATATGAAAAAAAAAAAGAGGGACAATTTACAGATATGTAAGTTTTCATTTCAGCAGCTTTCCTACCAATATTTGTGAACACCTAGTGCCTTAGCAATTCATATTACTAATATTTGTGATTTGTAAAGTAATCTACCAATTGAGAAGAATTCAGTCACTGAATGAAAGATCTTTCTTGTTCTTGTGACATTCTTTTTATTCTTTTTATTTTTTTGAAAATGCAACTTCTGATCAAATCTTTCAACTGAAGCATTAATTTAAAAGGTTCCCCAAACTTAGGCCCGGTTTGTTTTTCGATTTTAAGAACCGATTGTGAGTCCAAAACTGATTAGGATATCCAATTTAATTATCACCCTAAAAACTATGAGAGAGCTTTGTACATAATATAATATAGATTACCATTCAAAAAAAAAAAAAAACATAATATAGGTTATTTACAAATAATGATCATTGTAGCTTTAGAAACGACAAGTTAATGGCTTCTAAAGTGACCTTAATTTCCCCATGGTTTTAAATTTCGACCGAAATCCGAAATTTCTTATTGAAGTTTCGGATTTTGGTCGGGACCAAAACTGGAATTTGCCGAAATTTAGATTTTCACGAAATACCAAATTTCGACCGAAATTTCGGAATTTCGTTAATTTCTGCCGAAATTTCGATTATATATATATATATATATATATATATATATATATATATATATATATATATATATATATATAATTATTTTATTTTTAAATAAAGATTACAAAATTTTGGCCGAAATTTCGGAATTTCGGGCTGAAATTTCGAAATTAATTAAATAGTATTTTTTAACTATTACGAAATTTTGGATTTCGGTGGGGTCCGAAATAGGTACCGAAACCGAAATTTAAAACCTTGAATATCCCATTTTAAAATAAGATTAAACTATAAAAATCTTAGGAGCGAAGCAAGCTAAAGGGCGCCTCTGCAAAATACCCAGCTGCAAGAGCACCCTATTGGATTGACGTCACTCATCGCATTTATCATTACTTTTAATTTTTGCATTTATCATTCCTCTTACCAGTGATGTGGATCCAATGAGGCGCCCATGCGGTTGGGTTCTGCAAGGGAGACCTTCACTTTAGAATTAAGGTCACTTTTGGGGGCATTCAAAAAGGCCCTAAATTTATGAGTTCACTACTCTTTTTGTTTGTTGTTAAGCTGCAAACTTGTTAATGACCAGCTAGGCAATTTTGCGAAAAGCCATTTTGCGGATCACTTTTGCAGGAGAGAGCCGCCGCACAGGCTCACTTTTTAGCAGATTTTGTCTTTTTTAATTCATCTGGGTGGCCATTCTCTCTTGCAAAAGTGGGCCGCGAAATGGCTTTATGCGAAATTGCCTAGCGAACGATCAAACTCGGGTCCTACATAACACACATGTGATAGAGATCATTGATGGTGGATCCAAATGAGGTGACCTATAGGATCCTGGTCCAGTCCCACATGGATGGGCCCGTTTGTAAGGTAATTACTGAAAAAACAAAATCCATAGCTTAGCTTATCTTCGTGGGCCCTGCTTGTGCAGCCCAAAAAGTACAGAAGAGCCCACACAAAAATGGATGACCTAAGCACTTCATTTTTGTCCCTACCTCAGATCGGCCATGTCCTAAAAATGGGGGCCATTGGATACAATGCTAATCTTTTAATTTATGAAGTTTCTCTATACCTTTCCATCCAAAAAGGGGCCCACAAATCTAACGGTTAGGATCATCTTATGGCCCCCCATTTTGGCACAGTGGTCTATCTACTACTATGACTACAAAATGAATGGTTAAGATCATCCAATTGATTTAATTGATGAACATTGGCATATGTAGGAATGTTCCAAGAAAGCACGACCTCATTGTAACATAACTGGGCCCATTCACATTTACATAGTTGTCCCCACACTAAAATCTCCATCATATGATCCTGATTGTCCGATCCTATAAATGGACGGTCAAAACCTAGCCACATAAAACTTGGTTCTGAGTAAGAGATCTCTTCTGCTCAATGCTTATTATTAAGCTTCCAAATCATTTGATTGGATGGTTGAGATTGTCCGATTAACATAACTATTGGGCCATTTGATATCTAAAATAGGGCCTACTAGATGGACCGTCTCGATCAACCAACGTCGGGCCCGTACCCAATTGAGCTGCACACAAGACAAGATAGACTTGACAGCCATTATGGGCCCCAGTCAAATTGGGCCCAAAATGTTCCATAGCCAGTCGCCAGAGAAGAGATATATCTTATTAAACTTATTAATAAGTTTCCAAATCATTTGATTGGATGGTTGAGATTGACCGATTAACAAAAATTTTGGGCCATTTGATATCTAACATAGGGCCTTCTAGACGGACGGTCTCGATCAACCAAGGTTAGGCCCACAACCCCAATTGAGCTGCACACAAGATAACCATTGTGGACCCCTGTAGGGGCCCACAAATCACAATATGTTTCATAGTGAGATAGAAGAGATAAGCTAATAATATTAACCCTATCTTATTATTATTCCGTTGGTCTTCTTCTCTAACGAGAGAGAGTTCTGATAGAAATCGAGAGAAAAAAGGGGGTGAAGAAACGAAAGAAGAGAAATGCCAAGTCAGAGAAAAAAGGAAAAAGTAGGATCATCTAATCAGGTAAAATTCTCTCATTTTTTTGCATTTTGAGTAACGATTTGTCGTGTATTATCTCATATGTATATGGATTTTGGATATGCCCTAACCGACCCAGATAAGATTCTCCATTTGGATTGTAGAAATTTTAAAAAATTTCGGGCTTTTCAAGCTTTTCCATTGCTTAATTACACATGAAAGTAAGTAGTTTGAACCATTTGTGAAATTTAGGAAGTCTTCACTAATCTTGGTTTCTTGAATTGATTACAATAAGCCCTAATGAGTGTTTATATAGAACACTCAGAGGGATAAACATACCACACACTAATCCAACGGTCGCATTTTCCTTACAACCAATGGTTAAGATCCAATCTTCTCTAACACCATAGTTACTGGAAACTTCCTAGTTGGATGGGAAGCTCCCTTTCCCAGAAACTCGTTTGAAAAGCTAAATTCTTCTCGCTTCCCAAGTTTAGGGGAAATGTGCTTTCCAAGACACTTCCTGCGTGTTTCCTCTTAATTAAGAGTACGCTTCCTATTTAGGTGATTATTTCTTCCTAATGCCCTGTTCGTTTTGAGATTGTAACAACCTATTGTGAGCCCCAAACCTATTATTGGATTCAATAATACGTTTAGGGGCCGTTTGGATACGCGGATTTTAGAATCCAGGTTTTTAGTTTGAAAAGAGGGTAAAAGAGGGTTCATGATCAAGCTGCTGTATGCTGTCTTGACGGCGTTTCTTGGATTTTAAGTGAGAAATTCAGGTTTTAAAAATCTCTCCTGCATCCTAAGATTTCTAAAACTTGGAAATATGGGAGGATCTGCTACTCTCTTGCAGACGGAAAGAAGGGCGAGAAGTCAAAAACGACGGCTGGTCCGCTTCTTCTCTCGTCTCTTAGCTACAATTCTGAAGAAATCCCGGATTCTAAAATCCGTGTATCCAAACGGCCGCTTAATTTTACTTCAATAATCTGTTTGGGGCTCACAATCAGTTGTCACAATCTCAAACGAACATGGCATAAAAGTATATTTTGTCCGTCTTGATAATGCTGAAGGAGTGTATTAAAAAGTAGTGCACTTAAAACTTAAAAAGGGATTTTAAGTTTCAAAGGGATTTTAAGTTTCAAATGAATGTTAAATATACATGAGTAAAATATATGAAATTGTAAATTCCTAAATTTTATAATTCTAATTAGTTGCGATGTCTTCTTTTCTACTTGCAATTCTTACCGGTATTATCCCTTCTTCCCTAATCTTCCCTGTCTGTGTACTTATTTACTTCAGATGAGTCGTCTTACATGCTTTGTGATGATGACACTTCCCACACATTTTCTCTTTATTTCTTTATAGCTTTTCGCTTCTCGCATTTTCTCTTTTCTAAACCTGTCACTTCTCGCTTTCGGTTCCTGCATCGCTTCTCGCACTCGCTTACCAGTCTGGCAACTGTGATTTGAACACTACAGTTCAAATTTTATTTTGAGGGACCTTCAATTTGTAATGATATCCCTCTAAATTAACCATCATAGGAAAAAAAAAATCTGTAGTTCAAACAGGGCCTGAAAGAAATCTTATTGCAAGTAGCTTAGGATTTCATCACTTAAAAGCATGAGCATATATATTCTAGGGTCTTTTTTTAATGATAAGCTGGGCTGGGAATGTGGTTTTTTTGTTTGAAGTAGTATTTGTTGGTTTCTTGATATTTCTAATTTGAAATCTGAGAAACAAGTTTAGGTTTGCTAATGAAAGAGGAGGATTCAGTTTAATTCTCTATCTCATTGAGATCCTCCATCCTCAATTCTTATTAGATAATAACTCAACTCAACTCAACTAAGCCTTTGTCCCAAACTAGTTGGGGTCGGCTAATGAATCCTTCAGAAAATTTTCATGAAGAAGGTGAAAGGATCTACCCGGCTCAAATTGACTAAGTCTACTCCTGACACTAGTTGGGTTCGTCTGCATGGATCATTTTCTTCCATTCTATCCTATCCAAGGTCATGTTTTCTGTTATGTTCCTAGCCCTCAAGTCTTTCCTCACTGTTTCTACGCAAGTTGTTTTCGGGCTGTCCCTACCTCTTTTTACTAGGGCTGCACATGGTTCGGTCCGGTTCGGTTTAAGGGTGTTTCTTGAACCGAACTGATCCCATCGGTTTGGTTTTTTCCCAAACCGTAACCGAACCGATAGGCAGTCTAACCGAACCGAACCGAACCGTTATTGACCGGTCCGGTTTGGTTCGGTTCATGGTTTATCCGTATTTGAGCGGTGAAAAAATCACCAAGGGATACAGCAATTAAAATTCAATAGTCAGGTCCTCTCCTACTAATCTTCAAAACTAACATGAATATTGTGGGAATTAATTTGCAAATCATCTTATAAAATAGTAGGGCATAACTACATAACTAAAAGGTAAGCCAGAGGTTAAAACTTAAAATATGATTCTGAAAGGAGAAAAACTAAAAACTTGACATATTGACAACTGACGGGTAATAAGGGATATTAAACAACATAGATTTTTCTTTTGTTACATAAGGTTAGCAGTATTGAGATTGCTGCCATTGTGCCCAAAGAATTGAGCCTCAAGGGTCAGACAAGATTATATCAGAAAAGTTCTGTTCAAAAATTGAAGATTCAAGAAAACAAACAAATTGAAAGCTTATCAAGGATGTTATATACAAAACCCCATAACCTATGCCAGATCTGCACTGTTACTAGGATTCTTAATCATAATAAACAATAACGGATGGTTATTATTTCAAGTTTTCAACATGCTAAAAGCCTAAAACCAAAGTGGTCCTCCTAAAAGCATGTGAAGCCATTTCTAAATGCAATTATTCACATACACCATATCAATGTGTTGAAAAGTACAATAAGTCAATCACTCAAAAGTTAGTTATGGGATTAAGTAGGGCATCAGCTGTAACCCTACTTCAAAAATGTAAAATATAAGATCAACATTCAGGCTTTCAGTTAGCACCTTGCAATGGTATCTACATATCTGGAAGTCTGGAAGTTCATGGAAAGGTTTCCATAGCCATGACACACTGCATAATAATTCAAACTTATTGCTAACTAATATGGAAAGTATAGGGTCATATTTATTGTACTATAAATTTCTAAACAGTAATGAAATAAGTAATATTTAGTTTAGGGTTTGCCTTTGAGAACCTAGCAACATGACTTGGGACTTGGGAGTCCTACATCCTGCAAGAAGAAGGTAAAAATAGTTCAAGCCACAAAATTAGCAAAGAAGGTCTGTTCAGTGTAAAGTTGAAAGACCAAAGATGATTTAAAAGAACAGACAATTGGATATACTCAAAGGAGCCACAATCTCACACCTTCCTTCCATGTCTGCAAGCCTCATTACTGTTCACAAGTACCCTCGCAGCCCATCTATTACCAAGAAAGTAATTGTTCAATTTTCAGTAAAATAAATGAACATTTTGGAGTCTAAAAATTTAAAATGATCAAGAAAGAAAGACTTACGCGCATGAGGTTGGGGGGTTCCACAGAATCCACACAATGCCTGCAATCACAACGAGCTGAGAGTAACACAAGTCGATATAAACATTTTGGAGTCAATTTCCAATCCAAACAAGTTACAAAAAATATTGAAACCGCAACATGAAGCAGCAAATTCAAATATTTGAAATAGATCGAAATTCCCAAATCTAGCTGGTGAGGTGAATGGGATCTTACATATTTCCATCCGACGATTTGTCCACACCACAGCAGCAGCAGAATATCTCCGCTACAGTAATACAATATGCATTCCAGAGAGTATCATCCTCTCTTCAAGAACCCCAACACCGATATTCACCCTGAAACAAACATAAATTTGGAATAATTATCCCAATAGACTTATATGGAGCTCTAAATTTGTTCATTCCAGAGAGTATCATCCTCTCTTCAAGAACCCCAAAATGCAGCTTCTCCAGGCATAATCTGTTCTAAAGACATATACTCCCATAGTCCCATAGAGCATAGATGGCTAGATGCAATGTAGAGTGGTGTCAACTTTCTGCAAACCATCAATCAAGATTTCTCGTTAGATAAAAAGCAATTCAACAACAGATAGAATTAGACAATAAGAATATTTATTATCCACCACAACAGATAAAACCAAACTATTGATGATTTACTTGCGTAAGGCAGAAGCCAAGTGACTGTCTGACTGACAATAGATTCAGCTGAAAATCATGTTTTGAATGGGAAGATCACCTAGGCTCACAAGTCACAAGGATACATTATGGGTACATGCATAATCTGATATTAAAACTCTATGTAATTATAACATGGCAATAAGATAAAATCAGATAGTAAACCATAAAAACTAAAAAGATCTTAATGAGGGAACAGTTACATTGAGTTCATGAGATGACAATTAAAACAGTTATAAATAACTAAATCCAAGACCATTGCCCAATCTATTTTAGAACATATCCATTATCCAAAATTCCAAATCAAGTCATCAACAGAAATAAAGTAACTCAATCCAGCCATCCAGCTATCAACTCGCATCCTTTCTCCTCAAATCCAATATCCATAGCCCATAGGTATTTTCTGAAAAATAAACATAAGAGATTAAGAGTAAGTAACTCAATTAATTATTTATCATGAATCAAATCTTGCACCCCTTTTCCTCTAATCTTACAAGAACATAATTAGTTACCATGAATCAAGTAACTCAAGAGTTATGTTATTCATGAGTCAAGATCAAAAGCTTCAAAATCCTTAGCTATGCCTACAAAAAAGAAAAATAATTATATATGTATTAGAATCGACATCTACACAAATTGGAATTAATTAAAATTGCCAACAAGAAGTTAAAAAAGAAAACAAAGAAAAAAAATACCTAACTCAAAATCTTCTAAGTCATGTAAGTTCTCTTCAATATCTATAGGAATTGGTGAAGCTCGTAACCAATCCTGTGTACAAATCAAGCATTCTACTAACTTAGGAGTTAGAGAACTACGAAATTTATCAAGTACTCGACCTCCTGTACTAAAAGCTGACTCCGAGGCATCGGTAGAAACAGGAATAGCTAGAACATCACGTGCAATGAGTGAGAGAACATGAAACCTAGAACAATTTAACTTCCACCAATATAATATTTCAAATGTCGACTCCCCCTCCTCAACATCTTCCTCCAAATATCTATCTAATTCCGTCTTGCATTCCAAACCCTTGCCTTGTCTCAATTTCTTTCTAAAATCCGACATGAAATCTGACTTTGCTTGCTCACATCCCTCAACACTTGGTTGATCAACATCCATGTCACTTGCTACTTTTGGTGTGCTACTTGAAGATGATGAGAGTGAGTCCACCCTTTGGTAATACTCAAAAAGACGATGCAATGTGTCCCTCACTCTCTTTTCAAGTAAATTAACCTTTTCAGAGCTATAAAGTCTTGAATAACAAAAGGTCACATACTCTAATTTGTAGCGAGGATCCAACACTACCGCAACTAACAACATTATGCTGACTTTTTCTATATCTCCCCAATATTTATCAAACTTCTCCTTCATCTTCATTGCCATTAATTTCAATGATGAGTCTACATTTTTTGACCAATCAAATAGAATTTTTTCAATTGCACACACTTCATGAAAATATATATTAGAAGTCACATACAGAGTTCCAGATAAACGATTAGTCATATTGTAAAAGGACTTCAAAAATCTATGCAATAATCGAGCATTATCCCAATCAAATTCAGTAGGAACCGCATCCTTCAAATCAATCAAGTATGATGAATCTTCCTCTTCCATCCGTTCAAACGCTTTTTGGAATTTCAATGCAGCATCTAACATTAGGTATGTTGAGTTCCATCTTGTTTGAATGTCTAGGCAAAGAAGACTCTTACATGTGATTTTCTCCTTCTCCACACATTCCTTAAATCTTTGGCTTCTAGCAGGAGAACTCCTAATATACCTAACTGCCCCACGAATATTATTGATTGACATCTTCACCTCATTTAAACCATCCTTCACAATTAAATTCAATATGTGTGCACAACACCTCACGTGCAAAAAATCACCATCCAACATCAAACAATTTTGTGAACTAGCATTTGTCTTAACAATTCTTCTTCTCAAAGATGCAATAGCCATATCGTTGGAACTAGCATTATCTACAGTTATTGTGCACAATTTTTCAATACCCCAATCAAGTATGCACGACTCTATTGCCCCTCCAATGGCATCACCTTTGTGACTAGCAATTAGACAAAAATTGATTATTCTCTTATGAAGCTTCCAATTTTTATCAATAAAGTGAGCGGTGAGACACATGTAAGACATGTTTTGCAAAGAGGTCCATGTATCCGTAGTGAGGCAAATTCTTTCATTAGACAACAAACCCTTTAATTTTTTCTTCTCCACAGCATACAAAGCTAAGCAATCTCTAGCTACAGTCAAACGAGAGATCAACTTGAACCTGGGTTGCAAAACACTACAAAAATACCTAAAACCTTCATGCTCTACAAATTTAAAGGGCAACTCATCTACTATTATCATCTTCGCAAGTGCATCCCTACATACATCTTGGTCAAATTTCCAAGAGACAAGACTATTATCTCCTTCTTTTTGTGTCACTGATTGCCAGGATAAAAGCTTTTGTCTCTTGTCATTATTGTAGGGATACTTCTCACATTTTTGTAAGTGTGTGCGCATTGTACTAGTCCCATTAGCACTACTATGTACATATTCAACACGACAATAATTGCACTTTACCTTGTCCTTAGAAGACATGTGTCCTTCCACTTTTGCAATTTTAGTGTAATGATCCCACACATCAGATTTGTAAGGCTTTTTTTCACCTTTGACTTTGATGCATAGGTTTCTTGTGGAGCATCGAGGCTCAGCTCGACAGTTGGATTAGAGCCGGAGGTATCTTCCATGCTTGACATCTAATAAGAAAATGAAGAATTCCCAAAGATGTTGTTAGGGAATGAGGTTTTGATGAAGGTGATGAGTAACAAATGAATTCAAGAAAATTGACTAGAAAAACATGGGCAATTAGGAATGTAACAACTAATCAGCCGTGAAATTGGCAAGCAAATCCCATTTATGCTATGATCACATCCAATTAAATCAGCTCAAGATAAAAAAAATTGAAAAGAAAAGAAGCAGTGAACCCTAATTGAAAAAAAGAAAAGAAAAAGAGAGTTGAAGAATAAAGGTACCTGGTGGGATAAAAATATACAAAGTCTGTTTGGTCCAAAAGAAAACTGAGAAAGTAATCTAGAATTAAAACACAAGAGACAGTGAAATCACCCTTCGAATGAGAAAACCCTCGATTTTTTCTTTGAATGAAAAAACCCTAAAATGGAAAAACTCTGGCTTTTTTTAATGGAAAAACCCTAGCTTTTTTTTTAATGGGAAAACCTAAGCTTCTTTTTTTAATGGAAAAACCCTAGCTTTTGTTTTGAATGGAAAAACCCTAGTCAATACAACTTATTGAATCAGAAAAAAAAAATTTATTTTCTTCTAGTCTGGAAAAGAAGAATCACTGGTTTTTTTAGGAGCTGAAAAAGAAGAGAATCATCGACTTTTCCACAGAAATTCTACAACACATTAAATGCTTTATTACCTCTTTCGCTATTTTCTCTGATACTTGGGAATCACCGGAGCCAAATGATCGACGTTGGGCGCTTTGAGATGCGAGTCAAGCTTCCATCTTCTTCGTTCAATTGGCTGAGGGGTTTATGGTTCAAAAAAAAAAATGATTTAGGTCACTGGAAATGGGCGAAAATGGTGGATATGATGTTTGGTGAAGAACTAAAGAATCAAGGGCAGAAATGATGGTGGCTGATGGAGTGAATGAGTGATGGTGGTTGATTTAGGCAAAAATTAAAAATGGAAATGGAAACAAAGAGAGGCAGAGAGCTAGGGTGAAGGGTCGGCCCAAAGATGGAAATGGGGTGAGTCTTTACCTTTTTCAAAACCCACCTCAGTCTTTTCTCCTTTTCAAGATTGGGTTTTTTTTTAAGGAGACAAGAGAGAATGACGAGATCACTATTGTGCTAAGTGGTGAAGGACTGAAGGGTCGGCTGTCGGCGGAGACAAACAGAGAAGGGAGATTTGCATTGAAAAATAAATTTTGAAAGAGAGAGAGAGCTAGGGTTTCTTACCTTTTTCAAAACCCACCTCAGTCTTTTCTCCTTTTCAAGATTGGGTTTTTTTTTAAGGAGACAAGAGAAGAGAGAATGACGAGATCACTATTGTGCTAAGTCGTAAGTGGTGAAGGACTGAAGGGTCGGCTGTCGGCGGAGACAAACAGAGAAGGGAGATTTGCATTGAAAAATAAAATTTGAAAGAGAGAGAGCTAGGGTTTCAACTTTCAACTTTACTTTTCTTATTTTTCTTTCCCCTTGGGCCCACTTTCATGGACCAATAAGGCAATAAGAAATAAAAAACGACCTCTCCACTTCTCCAGCATGATTTTTTTGCCCACTGTTCTGTACTTCTGTTCACGTTATAAAGGATTAAAGGGGGCGGATGCGTACTTCATGGGGGGTGAAAATATCAACTCCCTTCTGTAATCTGTAATCTTTCATGGTTTTTTACTTTTTTATACGTTTCTAACAATTGCCGGTTCGGTTCGGATTTTTCGGATAAAATTTCTTTGAACCGTAAACCAAACCGATGGGATCGGTTTTCTGATTTTAGAAACCGTAACCGAACCGAGGGGCAAAAAAACCGAACCAAACCGAACCGAAAGGTCCGGTTCGGTTCGGTTTATCGGTTTGAACGGTTTTTTGTGCAGCCCTACTTTTTACTCCATCAACTTGGCACGAGTCACTTCTTATTAGATATGCTCATCAAGAATTCATATGGAAAGATTCGAAGCTTTTATAGTTCCTTTGTGGAAAGAAAAGCTAAACCTTCCCGAGGCACGCAATGGACAGTGTTGTGGATCTTTTGAGTGGATTTTTTATAATGACACATTACTGGAAGTAACTATATGTTAAAGCATGCCATTCAAAAAAAAAAGTATATGTTAAACCATAGTTACCGGAAATTTCCTAATTGGATGGGAAGCTCGCTTCGTAAGCTATGTTCTTCTCACTTCCCAAGTTTTGGGGAAGCTTTGGGAAACATGCTTCTCAAACGCTTCCTACACGTTTCCTCTTAATTAAGAGTATGCTTCCTATTTAGGGGATTATTTCTTCCTAAAAGTACATTTTCTCCTTTTCATAATGTTGAAGGAGCGTATTTAAAAAAAGTGTGCATTTAAAACTTGAAAACTCATTTTAAGTTATAAATGAAAGTTATGTGGATCTGCTTTCATCACTTTAGAAGATCAGCTAATGAGGTAGCGGATTCTCTTGCCAAGAGAGGAGTTCAGTTGGAAGCTTTGGAGAATTATGACTTCCTTCATCCTTGATTTTTTGTTTATTCGCTTTATTTCGCCCGGTGTTTATTTGCTATCTTTCTGTCTTTTCTCTTCGTTGTATTTTTATTGGACCATCTCGGTCTTTTATTAATGCAATTCTTGGCCATTTAAAAAAATATATGTTAAGCTATAAATTCCTGAAATTTATAATTCTAATTAACTGTGAAGTCTTCTTTTCTACTTGTAATCCATACCTATATTAAGTTATTAACCCATCCTCCCTAACCTACTACAATCCTACTCTTTCTATGCACTTCTTCACTTCCAACGAGGCTTTTTATATGCTTCATGTTGACATTCAATGACACTTTCCACACATTTTCTCTTTACTTTCTTTAGTGCTTTTCTCGTCCTGCATTTTCTCTTTTCTAAAACCCTCGCTTCCCGCTTTCGCTTCCCGCATCGCATCTCGCGCTCGCTTCCCAATCTGGCAAGTATTTGTTAAACCCATTCTCAACTCAACTTCCATTCTGCTCCTGCCAAAGAGAAGAACTGACCTGCTACTAGTGCCACATTCGCAAGGCTATTCTATCATTGACCTGCTTCTAGTGAGGCCTCAGGTTTCAAGGTTCCAGTTATTGGGATCAGTTGGTGCATCGACTGATACACATGTGTGTTTTCCCCTCCCATGATCCCAAAACAAACTAATATATGGTTCTCACCACATATTTATGCCTACTTTTATCTTTACTGATTTCTGGTGTGTTTTGTTTCACAATTACACACACACACAGTAGCAATTTTGCCCATGCTATGTTTGAGTGTAAAATAAGGGACCCAACCTTCAAAACATGATGTGTAGATTAGTGTTTGCTTCCTGATTCTTCCGTGTGGCACATTTTTAAAATGCAACAACTCATCTCATAGTAATTATTTTCTCACCTGGGTTTTTTTAAATGTCAGAAAAACTTTTTTTTTCTGACAAAAGGAAACCCAAAAATCGTTTCTATTATAGGTCATAAATAGGGGTGAGGCTCTGGGGAACTTCCTCGCATATGTTTTTTTTTTTTGAAAACTTCGTTTGTTAAAACAAAAATAGATTGAAAACTTCATCTTGTTCACGTTGATTCAGAATCTATTGTTTGTGACACGGACACGAGTGTTGCGTCTCGACACGGACACGGGGCGTCAGACACGGCAAACTCCCAAAATTTAGAAATGGGGACACGGCTAAAAAAGAAAGTACATATACTCATGATTTGTGGACACGGATTCGTGTGCCGAGTTTTGACTAAGTTTCGACACGGATACGAGGTATCTGACATGGAAACCCCTAAAAAACTAAAAATAGTGTCACACTCATACACATACATACATATAAAGTTGCTAACACTTCTAGCAGTACATCTAAAAGTGTCTAAAAGAGTGTCGACGCGCGTGGACACGACACGTGTGTTGGCAATAAATTCGAAGTGTCGGCCAAATCATAGTTCAGAATAAATAATGTCATAAAAATGCTGAAAAAAAAACAAGAGGGAAAGTTGGCTTTTATAGTAGCCAATTACAAGGAATCAGTGACTAAACTACCCCTAGTTATGAAAATGACTAAAAAATACATGTAAAAAGGAGCAAATGACTAAGCCACCCTATATGCTTTGTACTAATGATAACTATGCTAATCAGCTTCTTTTTTTTGAAATGGCAAAGATATAGTATAAAATAAGGGCGGGGGACCAAGATGGATCACACCCACATGTACAGGGAAGGAAAAAGAAAGAAAAATACAATAAAGCAAAAAACATAAAATGCAAAATATGCTACGGAGGGAGAAAATCAAACCACTCCAACTCCATACAACCAACCCCACTTCTAACCAACCCATCCGCCTCTCCATTAGCACTCCTCCGCACGTGATCGAAGGCAATAGACGAACCCGAGATTAGCTCCTCAATTTCATCAAAAAAGGATAAAAATCTCCAAGGAGGCAATGCCACGCTTTTCAACCAATGAATCACATTGAGTGAATTTTCTTTTTGAGAATTGAATCACATTGAGTGAATCACCCTCCACAATGGTATTATCCAAGCACTCTCTATTTAATCTCATGATAACATGATATGCCGCCATCACTTCTGCCTCTGAAGCATCACATCTCCCCAAAGGGCCGGAATAGGCCCACACAACCTCTCCACTGTCATTACGGAACAAACCGCCAACCCCACCCAGACCCGGATTTCCAATACTCGAACCATCAAAATTCAATTTCCACTTTCCAAAAGTAGGAGCCTCCCAACGCCGAATAATCCGAGGCCGGTTTTCCCTACTGAAACTACCCTCCATCCCTCCCATAGATCAAATGCCGATACAAAGCGGAAGAATGGGAGACATTTTACCCAAGATATCGATAGTGCAATAATTTTGCTTCTCAGGCTGATGTGGAGATTCCTAGGGGATGCTCTTGCATAAGAATCCAAGCAGTATGAGATCTATCACTACCCGAAATCATGGAAAGGATGTTCTACTCACCACCATCAAATGTGTCATTCACCACACTTACAAATATGTCTTGCTCTTACATTATGATTTGTGAACACCCTGCTTTCTTTTCATAATTGTCCACTTGTTTGGAAGCATGGTTTTAAACTTACGTGGAGATATGCCAATTTCAATTACCTATTTTGACTCTCATGGGGATCGAAGTCTGAACCAAAATTCGAAATTTGATTCCTTGATGTACCCACATAACCAAAAAGCTTCATATGTCTAGGAAATATTAGTGCACATTCCATTAATAAGATGAGCAAGTTGAGAAGTAAAAGAAATGGCATGATCATCAGCTTTCAAAACAAGTGAAATATCTATGTTTAGAATTTACCTTACTATTTTAGAGATGCACTAAAACTCGTGTCACTAAGTATTTGATCTCGTTAAACTATTATGGATGGTTGTCTTTCTCTTGCTTATGTGGTGTGTCTATTTGTGCTTAGTTTAGCATTTTCTAACGCTCCATCTTAAATTTTTATCGTTTCCATGGACTTACATAAACTTTCACGAAGCACTTCCACGTTCATGGGAACCAAAGTCCGAACCAAAACAATGAACACAAGAATTTATAGTGTCTCGATCTATCCAAAAGACCTTCTCCACTCTTCCAATTTTTATCTCCTTGGGCTCTCCACTATTTGGACTCCACATGATGGCCGGATCCGAGGCCGCTTTACAACCTCGAGTCTTGAAACTCTCCAAGGGTAACACCCTTCTTTACAAGTGTTTGAAGAAGAAAGAAAAGCTCTCTTGTGCCTCTTAGTAGGCAAATAATACAATGATAACACTCTCCTCACAAAACAAAATATTTTACAAAGATTCCTAGCTTCAATCCTCTCAAAGATCAAGGTGGCAATTCAAAGCTCAAAGAGGGTTTGTGAGGATATTAATGATTATTCACAAGCTGTAGGTATGTTCAATAATAATTCTTAAATGTCCAAAAATGTATTAAATGAGTTAGAAGAGGTATTTATAAGAGATGAGCTCAAAACTAGCTGTTTTTGGTCTTCCAACGGCTAGTTCGGAAGTCTCTTGGAAGCCTTAAGAACTAGCCGTTATATATTTTTTTTAAATCTGTATTTGGGTGCTCGAAGATGTGCTCAGGCGCCCGAAAGTAGCTTTGGGCGTCTCTGAAATGATACCCCTTCCGGTTAAGTTTTTGCCCTCATCTTCGGGCGTCCGAAAGAGGATGAAAAACACATTCATTTGGGTTGAAATTTTTGGGTCCCTTGTGTTTTATTAAAGTTGTTTTTAGGGGCATATTCATGTTTGTCAGGGTGTGTTTTGAGCCTTGAATACCAACTAGACCTAGAGAGGATTGAGTTACATTAAATACATCCTAGGTCTCATGGTCTTCAACTTGACAACCTTGAGTGCATGGTGACTTTGGATCTTCGTAAGATTGCTCTCCTTTTGAATTTTCCAGCCATGGTCCTTTGTCAATGCTTGATATGGTAGCCATGAGTCTTTCCCATTTGAGTTGCTTGTGGAGTAATCTCATAATGACCTGAACTCAATCCACAATGCTAACAGGCAGATCATTAGTGTATAAGATTCAATCAATTTGGGTTTGTGATCAATCAAGATATGGGTGATCGTTGAACCATTGGGCTTACACCCCATAATATCACCTTTGCTTCAACCTCATTTGAGTCACATATTTGGAGCCAGACCCAAATACGAGATTAGCATCCTTCCGTTGGAGTCCCGAATTATTCTTCCAATACTGGCGGGGCCCGATTTTCCTTTTAACTCTCGTTAGAGTTCAACTTTAACCCCCCATTTGGTGTTGGATGCCATTTTGGGGCGATGGTTATCCTTGCTTCATTCTCTTGCACGACCAATTGCCATTCTCTCAAGATATCTTCCACTTGATAGCTTGTTCCTAGCTTAATTGGTAAGGATAATTGAAAGGAGGAAAATGAGGAAAGCGTTGTTTGTACGAAGAGGGAAGGGGGGAAATACTGTAGCGATGAATATGAAGCCCTTCTCTAGCTCAATTGGTAAAGATGATGTTCTTCAACCTTGAGGTCCGAGGTTAAATCCCAGCTTACCTACCAAAAAAGGAAAGGAGAAAAAAATATGTAGCGATGAATATGCCCATGCTATTGATTTATAAAAATTAATTAATTAGCGGTACTTTTGTCCAAAAAAAAGGACATCCTACTAACATGTCAATGAAGGCCGAAATGTTAGCATTCCCCTATATAAAGGGAAGTGATATATTTACCGCCTTTTCTTCCATTGGCCATCCCTTTGTAGCGTAAATAGAGTAGCCATCGATACTCTTTTTACACTACAAGGGGGTGGCCTGATGATGGAGACCATCCTAGGACCCATATTTTAATTTTTGGGAAAATTACATATAGACCCCCTGTGGTTTGGCCATTTTCCGCTTTAAACCCTGTGGTTTGGAAGTTACCAAAGACACCCTCTCAACTTCCTAACATTTTTAAGTAGACCCCCTCCGTTGACGGACCGTTAGTTTAACCTGATGGAATGACTAAAACTAACCATGGTTAATATTTTGAGAACAGAAATACCCTTTATCACTGGTTTTTAGCCATTTGCAAAGGGATTAGGGTTACGTTATTTCCCGCCGCCGCCGTTGCCATTTCTGGTAACCGCCGTCACCTCCACCAAAGACAATGAAACCCCACGCCATGGCTACATCAAACCACATTTCAAGAAAAAAATATTGATAAAAACAAAACAAAAATCCCTAAAATATTATGGTTTATGTGCAAATCACGATAATGATGTGAATGAAGACAAATAAAACTCCTAAATCAAGGGTTTATGTTGATAAATAAACAAGGGTTTGAATCAAACCCTAATTTTCAGTTTTCAAGTATGAAAACCCTAATTTCAATTGGGGAAGACGAGGGCATAACAGTCATTTCCCCCTCTCCGTGCACTCCGTCACGTTAAAAAACCCACGGAAAGTTGAGGGGGTGTCGTTGGTAACTTCCAAACCACAGGTTTAAAGTGGAAAATTGCCAAACCACAGGGGGTCTATATGTAATTTTCCCTTAATTTTTAAGTGTATTTTAGGTGTCTTTTAAGTCCCTTAAGTTATAGTAGCTGTGCCATAGTCTTTTTCTATCAAAATTACTTAATAGGGCCCAGACTTGTATTATGAAAATTTTAAGTGGGGTAGCAAGCTATGAAGCCTCTTGTTTCCCGGCAAGTGCAAAGGTGGTTCTTCTAGGTGGGAAGCCTAGAACCAGAGGAGAGATTTCTTTGGACTGTTAGTGGTTGGGAGCCCTAACCCTAGGTGTGACGTCCTAGAATCCTTGAGCGATTCCAGGTTTATCTTCTTGTTCATCTTTCTTATTCTATTTACTTTATCAGTTTTGATTTCTGTTTGGACTCCTCTGATCTCTGTGCGTAGATTTTCAAACCCAACAAGAATATCTACCCCTTTATTTCCAACCTAGTCATTTATCCCTGCACTCTATCTCTTCTCATGTTGTTTCCCATCCCCTCGATTTCCAACAGTCCTACCTTTTGCAGCCGATAGCCCAGTCAGCTCTTTCTTAATCAATTTCTGCAGATCCGTTCTAACCAGACTTCATCTAACGGACCGATCAAGGCCAAGCTTTACGGTTTGTTGCTGTTTATAGGTTCTCGCATATCCAAAACCCGGAGTAATTCAACAGTTGGAACTGATCCTGAAATTACATCTAGACCGCCGATTTATCAAAAGTGCGGATTCTGTATTTTCACCCAGATTTAAGATTGGATGATCGGATTTGCTCCGAAAGTGGATATATCAATTCCTGTAATACCACTACACCATATCCAAGAATTGAGACAATCCAACGGTCGGATTGTTCCGTACGACCTCTTTTTCAGATCTGCTGTTGGATTTTGTGCAGAAATTTAAATCCACTACACCATATCCAAGAATTGAGATGATCCAACGGTCGGATTGTTCCGTACGACCTCTTTTCAGATCTGCTGTTAGATTTTCTGCAGAAATTTAAATCCCTCATATTGCAAATATTTTTTTTTAGTTCTCCCACAGATCCATCCTGAATCAGATTTGGTACCAAAGCGAAGTATTAGCCTTTCCTTCGACCATCAGGCTAGGGAAGAAAAGGGCTCGAATATATCATTTCCCTATATATATGGGCTTGAGCTCAAAGTTTGGACCATTGCGAATGCGAAGCTATTGGCCATTCTCATCCATTAATTTAATGACGTAGCACCATAAAGGCGGAGAATTTTTTAACCAAGGAGCTGCAACAATTTGCTATGTCCTATCTGTGAAAAGTGCATTGCAATTACAAATATGTTTGAAGGACAAGAATCCTAATCCTAAAAATCTGAAGGGATTGGATTTCATGGCATTGTCTTGATGGACAAGCAGTTCAATGAATCATTTACTTGTTCCTTCAAGGCTACATTGTCACTTTTTAAAGTTCTTTGCCAAGTTGATGGACTTGATTCAGATCAAAGCCTGTAATACGATTATATTTGAGTCAATAAACTGCAATTAGTCACTCACTTGACCAAGGGCTGATTTTCAATTTCTTTCAATTTTTGTGATGATCACTAGGAAGTCTTTCAGTATATCCCATCCTGTGAGTTCGTCCTCATCTGCTAGAATGTGTTCATCTTACTCATAGGGTTACAATGTTTTTTATGAGGACTCCTTCCAACATCTTAGTAGTAAAAATGCAAAGGTTAAGAAAAACTATTTTCACCTTTTTGTTCATTGAAAAATAATTTCTCCACAGAGCCTTCAGTTTTAGATTCTTGAATGAAGCTCCCGTTATACCCATACTCTGCCTTGGCAGCTGATCAGGTTCTCAATTTGCCCATCACTTCTTACTGCTTGTTCTCTTTCTGTCTGTTTTCTTGTTATTGGATCTTATGTTCTTTCTAGTTGTGAAAAGTCATTCATCTTGGAGAGAAAAAGTTGCTTCTTTTATGGGGATTTCTTACCTTCTGTTCTTGTAATTTGAGTTAAGCAGAACTCATATTTTTCTTGCTTATCACAAAACAAAGGGTACCTGGGAATGAGGTAATTCAAGGGTCAGAGACTTGTTTCACAGTTTTGGAGTGACTATGCAATCACCCATAACCCATTATTAAAGTATCAAATTAACTATCTGTAGTTAAAACGGTTGTTGGCATTTCATGTTGTATGATGTGTTGATTGCCACAACAGGGAGCATTCCACTACTTAAACAACACTGTCGACGATAGATCTCAACAGTAAATTTACCCAAGGAACCATATTTAAGTAAGCTAAATGAAACCATTGACATGAATCAAAAAGAAGAATCAATAACAAGCAAACTTGCCACTCAGTTGCATGATATTAAAGTAATCTTACCCAAAACATGTATTTGCTAGAATGTTCTAATTAATTTAAGCTTGCATCTTTTTGTTGTATCATCTATCCATACAATAGATTTTAATTTTGAATGCGTGCATTTAGCAAACATACTAGTACTAAAAGTTCACATGGGGAGGACTAACAACTTCTCATTGGCTACACTACAATTTTTTGTGCTTGCATAGAAGTCAACCATGAGTTTCTACACCATCTTTTTTTGCTTTTATTGTTTCAAACTCACATTCTCAAGTGTGTAGCTAATGGATGCCCAAGCTCCTACCAACAATGATCGTTCAAGGACTATATGGACACAACCAATGACCCATTATTTCATCGAACTTATGATAGATGAAGTCGGTAAGGGTAATAACAACAGTCAAGGTTTTAGCAAGCAAGCATGGACTCACATGACCAGACTGTTCAATAGTAAATTTGGAGTTCAATTCAGTAAAGATCATTTGAAGAATAGACACAAAACTTTGAAGAGGCTCTATAATGATGTAAAGCTTCTCCTTGATCAGAGTGGGTTTGGCTGGGATGAACAACGAGAAATGATCACAGCTGATGACGTTGTTTGGAACAATTATATCGAGGTAATTGTTTACTAAATTAAATCTTGTTACTTACATGCAATACAATCAAGGGTTATTTCGAGGGTTATTTTGAAGAGAAAAGAGTGTCTACTCTATAGAGTAGATAAGTTATCTGCTCCGTCGACCCCCAAATACAGTGGGTGCCCACATTTTTTAGGTAATTCCTTTGATAGGCCCTGACATTGATAGGGTGTGCCAAAAAAATCTGCTCCATAGGATCATCCCAACCCTTCGATTTGTGGAGGTTAAAAGTGGACAAATCGAAGGGTTGGGATGATCCTCTGGAGCTGATTTTTTGGGCACACCCTATCAATGTCAGGGCCTATCAAACGAATGGTTTGGATCATCCAAAAAATGTGGGCCCCCTGTATTTTGGGAGTGACGTGGTAGATATGTTATCTACTCTATAGAGTAGAAACTCTTTCCTCTATTTAGAACTGCCAGTTGCTTTATATACGATATACATGCAGGCACACCCTGATGCAACCAAGTATAGATTCAGGCCTATTTTGAAATTCAATGATTTGAAAGTGATATTTGGGAATACAATCGCTGCTGGAAGATTCAATAGTTCAGGTCACGATGTTCTACTCCTCGGGGATTGTGCCTTAGAAGGGGAGGCCGCTGGAGCATCAGGAGGTCAAGAATCTCCAGTCAAGTGTATTGACCACAGGGTTCCATTCAACGATGTGCCAGATGAGACATCACAATCAGGTGGGGCCATGGATATATCTCCTCAACAGAGCAAGCGTCGATCTGCAGAGCCGTCAACCTCTCAACGCTCTGGAAAGCTGCCGAGGAGCACCGGAGACCGTATGATGGATGCCATTAATGAGATGGCTGTTGCTCTCAAGTCATTAGCGGATAAGAATAAAAGGAATTCCGAGAACTTGATAGATGCACTTAGGGCAGTACCCGACATAGATGATGATCTCATCTTAGATGCTTGTGATCTTTTAGTAGATGAAAGGAAAGCAAATATGTTTTTGGATATGGATGTCGTGCTACGAAGAAAGTGGTTGATGAGGAAACTTCGTTCATAACCTATTCGAGGAACAGATGGAGGGAACAAGCAGAATATGTCTTTCACCGGCTACCGATCGCCTTCCCATCTTGAGTGAAGGATCTTGCTTAGGCCCTTTTCGTTTGAGATTGTGACATTGTGACAACCGATTGTGAGCCTCAAACCTATTATCAGACTCAAACTTTTATGTAATTTTGAGTCCAATAATAGGTTTTGGACTCACAATCGGTTGGCATAATCTTATACAAATAGGGCCTTAGTCTTAGTCTGATTCGGTTGCGGGCTCAGGTGGGATTGGGAAGTGTTCAATCAATGGTAGGAGAGAGTATATTGATGTGTTTATGTTTGAGGATGACTATCATTTTCCATTGTAGTTTGGATACTGCATTGAATTAGTGAAACTGACTTCTGAACTGTTTGTACTGTTTGGCATTTGAAAAAAAAAAACTGTTTTCTACTATTTGCAAGTTGATTGTAATTCAATGATGTGAATAGATGGATTCAGTTTTAATGTTAGATACTGTAATGGCAAAAAGTTTGTGGCCTTCATTTGAGTGGGTGATTTTTGTTCAGTTCTGCCTTTGGATTTCTGGAATCAAGAATAGTAATCAGCATGCTATTCTGATTCCCCTTGGGGAAATGACACGCTCTTGTTTTGATAACGAAACTCCTTGAACTTATTGAATTTTTGTAGGCCCTAGTTTTATGGATGAGGTGTGTATTGAGAACGAGACCAAAACCTTGTGGTCGGTCCACTCATGATGGTCCACTAGATCAACGGTCTTGATTAAACACATGCCCCATAAGTGGGGCCCAATGTTGATTTTTTAAGATCGATCCCACCCACGGTTGTAATAAAAAGAGTGTCACTAATAAAAACAAGGGAATGTAGAGATTATTCACCCTTCCATAAAGTAATGGGCTTCAATGGACCAAGACAGTCCGATGGACCATTGGAATCTGAATTTAAACTGACAAGATCCATGGGCTTATTTCGGTACCCTATCATAGGATCCGAAATTATTATCTATCATTTTCTTGAAAATTTGCAAACCAACTGGACCCTGGATTTTTTTTTCCACGGATTTTTTTTTTTTTTTCTTAAGAAAAAGAACACAAGCTCTCTGGGTCAGTATGGATACACAAAAAAGTGGGAAATTAAAAGTTAAAGTAGAGACTTCCCATTTCCTAGCTTTAAAAGTTAAAGTGAAACAATGATGGTTTAAAACAATTTCTCATTTTAATGATGGTTCAAAAAGAAAATTCTCATTTTTTAATTTAGGACCTCTTTGGATTCCAGGAGTTTCCTTGAAAAAGTTGTGTAGAGGAAAACATTTCTAAAATATCCTACTTGTTTAACACATGAAAACAGATAAACTCTTGCTAATCCTATTTAATTTTTACATGGAGGGATCCTCAAATTATCATAACCATAATCAAGTCATTTCCCTCCAAATCATTGAAATAAAAAGTTTTCTTGTCATATGATATGGATTAATTTCTAAGCTCTGAGCTCCTGAAAGAGGGCAGGGCCACCAATGCTTATTAGAGTTAAAAGAGTCCATGAGGAGGAAGATAATGGCCGTTGGTTTTGCTGTTTGGTTGTAGTAAGAATGAAGTTGAAGATTTCATCCTCCCCTTCCAAGAATCTGATTATGGCCCATGCTTGTCTACCAAAGTAAAAACTTCAACTGGTTTTTCTAAAAACTTCAATTGCTTTTGCTTTTGACTTTTGCTTTTGCTTTTGATTTGAAGTGGGCTTTCTTTATTGTCTAAGAAAAGATTTAAAATGACTTCTGCTCTTTAGCTTTGAAGCAGTAGACTGCTAGTGTGAAAGCACAAAAAGCTGAAGGATACCATAAAAAAGACGAGCAGAAGAATCAATTCAGCTATCCCACTTTTTTCCTTTTACCCCCTTCATTTCCTCTTGGTTTCCTCACATCTGGATTTGGATTCCCATTACTGAATTCCCCCTATATAATCTCTTTATGGGAGTTCCAGTAATACCCTACTGAGATTTGAAAGAGGAGAGAAAAATATCCAAAATTTCCTTTTTTCTAATTAGCCTAGGGTTGATTTGTTAATCATAGGAAGACAATTCCTCTACTGGGTTTTCTCTGAAACTAGTCTTGGGTTTCTTTGATTTCATGAGCACTTTCAATTACTTGAGATAGTAGGGAGAAGTCCTGGATGTAGAAAATATGAGTTAGTCTCACATAACAGAGGAAATTATAGGACTGTTGGGTTTTTTGTATGAATCTAGTATTGGGTTTGTCTGATTTCTTGAGCAATTTCAAATTCTACTTCTGTACCAAACAAGTCTAGCAAAAAGTTACTGGAGAAAGAAGGGAGGAATCATGGAGGTAGTAAACAACAGATGGTCTCAACTTCCCAAAGAAATTCTAGGGTTGATTTTAAAACGCTTGAGCCTTACGGATTATCTCCGGTTTGGCGGTGTATGTGTCTCATGGAGATCAGTCATGGCCGAGAGGTGTCATCCATTGGCACCTCAACCCCCATGGATAATGCTCTATAGCCATGGAGACAGTGAGATTCAAGGCTTTTTCTGTCTCACTGAGAAAAGAGTTTACAAGCTAAATCTGCCTGAGGTTCGTGGGCGATGGTGTTGTGGATCTTCTGAAGGATGGTTGATCATGACTGATTTGATCAAAGGAAATTTTCTCTTGAACCCAATTTCAAGAGCTCGAATTCATCTCCCATCCCAAATATCGATTCCATGCTCCGGCCCAGGTTACATTCGGAAGGCGATTCTTTCGTCGCCCCCTACTTGTAATAATTCCATTCCAACTGACTGTGTAGTTGCAGCCATTCTTTATGATAACAGATTAGGATTCTGTAGATTAGGAGAAGGAACATGGAATGTCTTTGAAGATCGAGATTATGATTATACGGATGCGATATTTTGTAAGGGATCGTTGTATGCCATAAACACTAGCTGGGAGCTTAGGATTTGTAGATTAGGCCCCCATCCTAAATCCCAGAAAGTCCTGCCGCCGATGAACTGTGAACTCAATCGGCTAGTCCATTTGGTAGAATCTTGTGGGGAGTTGTTGATGGTTTCAAGGATTTTGGATTTCTGTGTCGCATCAACACTTAAGCTTCAAGTTTTCAAGCTAGATTTGAGTGTTCCTCATTGGGTTGAGGTGAAAAACTTGGGTGATCACGTTCTGTTCTTGGGTAGGAGCTGCTGTAAATCTCTGTCAACGTCTGATTTTCCTGGTTTTAGAGGGAATTGCATCTATTTTACTGATGAGGACATTACTTGTAAAAGTGGTGTTGAATTGAGGGTATTTCACTTGGAGGATTGTAGTATAAAACCATATCTTCTCAGCAATTACCATTCATTCATGTTTTCACACATTTGGGTTACACCAAATCCATGGTAGAATGAGTACTTCTCTGTTCTATTTATCTTGTTTCAGGACTACGTATGGGCCTGTTTTGGGTATGATTTAGGATACAACTTCGTTAGTTTTCTCCCTGGGTCATTTGATTCTTGTTTCTAAGGAAGGTTCTATTCCTCTTATTCCATGAGCATAGATAAGAAGGGAGTTGCAAGGATTTCAACCAAAGATCTCTATGGAGGAGATTATTTCAATGACATTTTTGCTTCTAAAGTCGTTCTATTGAGCTATATTCAGCTAAATTTCGATGGTGGTTCAGTTGGCAATCTAGACCCAGATGGTAAGAGAGGCGTTATGAGTCATTGCCGGTCCGATCAATATTGCTTGCAGTAAGGATTCATGAAGGTGCGGCGAGATCGTAGGCTTATGCTGAATCAATTTGCCTATAGATCAGTTGGAGATGGTGTCATTAAGCAAGACATAGTTATTGGGAAAGCTTTTACTCCTTTGGTAGTTTCACTGTCCTTCAAATTTTTATTATGAAGTTCTTTTTTATCTTCCAAAACTTTTGTTCTCTCTGTAAGCTCTATTCCTCTTTCTTCTTCTACTCTTTGATTCCTTTTCTGAGATGGTCCTATCTGTTAGCTCTTTCGCCCTTACTGGTCCCAATGTCTACATTGATCAAAACCGTCCATTTGCAAACCCCACCAATGGGCAGTAGCATTGAGAATCACTTGAATTTGGGCTGTTCTAGTGTTCAGTCAATTTCCTGTAAATGGGGTTGTTGAAAACAGTCAGTTGATGGGAAAAACCACCCACAGTTAGAAGTAAAGATACATTAAATGGACAATTAGGTTTGCCCAATTGATCAGACTTTAGGCCCATCTTCACCCATCCATGGATCTGCCAAGTGGGTGGTCTGGATCAACATACACTGGAAGAGGAGTGTACAGAGATAGGATTTTATCCAATCACTACAAACTACTTACTATGGCTTGGATTGTCTATTTGGTTTGATTTTTGGCTGTGGCATACCCAGGTTGGGGCCTTGAATGAATGGTCTACATCTTGTGTAGAAGTATGCCATGATTAGATTAACTAGAATTAGGACAAGCAAAGGGTTCTACTTACACTTTAATTTTAAAATTTTGATAGACTCGTTCATCTTATTTAATATTCAATGGCCATATTGAACCCCAGACATTCAATTCTCTACCCTCGCCAATTGGAGCACTATTTTGTATTGGGAATGATACCTGTATTCCCTTATTTTGATAGGGAATCCCTACACAAAGTTACTTTTACTATCAATGTTTAGCTTTTGGGTCCTCCAGTGGGGAATGGGGAGCATGTATGTGAAATCGAGACCGTTGATCTTGTAGAACATAATGAGACGACCCACATGATCTTGATCCCATCATGAGCGGGCATACCAAGTGTAAGATTACTCTTGGCAGAACCCTAAATGAGGCCTCATGGATCAAGGAGCTAGGAGCATCCGATCAAGCTGTACTTAATGGCATTTGGGGCAATAGGTATATTTTAGGAAGAAGCATAAAAATGACTTTCTTTTTAGCATTTTCCTTTATTATAACGACACTACTCTATCAATATATTTTCTCATTGGTTATCGATAGCTTTTTAGGAATTGTAACAGAATTTAACAGCTAATTAGAAAATCATATATAACTAATTAGAGTGCCATTATCAAAACAAGGGAGTGCAGATGCCTTTCACTTTGGTATATACGAAACCTGTATAGTGGATTAACAAAACGTATATAAAGAGTAAACCTTCCAAGCCTGTCCCTTTTCAACTATACTTTCAAAGTAGTTTTTTTTTTTTTTTTTTTTTTTTTTTTTTTTTTTTTTTTTTTTTGAAGATTCAGAAGCCAAATGAGCTGGTCTTAGAGCTGTTCAAATACTTTCTCAGTTGTGGTTGGATCAATATCACTTCATGAGTTTCAGTGTCTACTCCACTGATGGGGTTGTTCTACATTGCAGTGGATTATATTATCCTGGGATACACTTGTTATCCTCTGTTCATTTCAACCTTTGTTCTTGGATGAAATATTACTGATGAAAAATTGGTGTGTAAAAGAAGAAATTTTTTTGATTTGATTGTGACTGCATTACCGTCTATATATTCTATAAAAGTTACAAAGAAAGGCATAGAGGATAGTCATATGCAAGGTTTTAAATTTCGGTTTCATAATGCGTTTCGGTCCTCAACGAACCCGAAATTTCGGACGAAGGGCTATTTTATCTCGCACATAATTTCGACTGAAATTTCCAAAATTTCAGCCGGATAGTATTAAATAATTATCAAGAATCCATTTTTTTGGTGCAATCCCTTAAATTTCGGACGAAATTTCAGATTAGGTCGAAATTAAAAACCTTGGTCATATGTCAAGTTGAGAAGAGGAATGTAATAGGAATATACGGTGGTTTCTAATTTTCTCTATTACTCCCCTGCAAACATATATTAGGTGTGGTTATCAGTTTTGATCGATTGTAGAGAAAAACAGTAGTTGTTTGCCCAATTCTTTCAAAACATGGCCAAAGAAAATCCTAGTCAACTTGGCATGACGCGGATCAGTACTCGATTGACGCAACGAGTACTAGGAGACTTGAAGGAGTTTTGATAGACTTTATAGGGCAAAATGTGGACTTGGACAAGAACGAAACCAAGGTAAAAAGGAATCGACAAGCTGTTTTAAATGGCAATTTTTTTTTCAAAAAAAAAAAAAAAACATGTTTTGTAGAACTGCCGCTTAATAGTCCTTTTAAAATATTTTAAAGCAAAAAACAACATTTTTTTGAAGAAAACTTTAAAAACACATTTTCTGACAAACTATTCAACTCTTCTCCCACTATATTTGAGAAATAGCAAAATTACCGTCAAGAAGGGTAACACTTGATGTTTGCTTTTTATCTACAAGTCATCACATTTTTGGCATAGGTTCTTTCATAATTTTTATATTAAAATCAATGTTAGGACAAGATATTGCAATCAAAACTAAACATACCTGGTCTATATCATTGATTTCAATTAATTCACAATACAAATGGAAGAAAATTTTCAGAAACTTCAACGAAATCATGAAGACAATAGAGTGATAGGGTATCATTTTTGTTCTTTAACATCATGATTAGAAGTAACATACTACCCGAGGAAGTAACATATATCTTTAACATATTGCTGAAGAAAAATACACAACTCAGATAAAGAGAAGCCAATACTTCTATTTATAGAAAACAAAAACTGCAAAGATAGACAAAACATCAAATCTAATCCAAGGAACATTAAAATTGGTTCCATCAAATGACCAACCCAGAGGACATCTAGTCAATAAGTTACATAGACAAAACTATGCATGAAGGATCTAAAGGAACTGACAAAAAGATCTGAGAGTCGGCATTGCTTCTATTACTTTTGGAACTAAGATAAAATAGCATCTACTCACATTCTAACTTTTACAGTTATTTATCAACTTCCATTGCTTGGGCAGCTTTGGCCTTCGCCAATGCAGTCAATTTGGTCTTCAATTTTCTCTTCCCAACTTGGAAACCGCCAGTACCCTTCTTCCTTCCCTTCTTGTCACAACCATCGATCTAAAACACCAGCAAAAGAAGCCAAAATTTTATAAAGAATCCCAAGCAAAAGAACCATACATATTGGAAAAATAAAAATTCACTTTTTGCCTTTGTAACTCCCATAAATTTAAACCAAATAAAAAAAACTTCATAGAATATTTTGAAAGTTAAAGCAGAAGAAAATGACTGGAATGAAAGGAGAAAAAATCTAAAGCTTTGTTTGGATACATGGATTTTATAATCCGGGATTGAAAATTCTTTGATTTTAAGAGCTAAAACCTGGATTTTGTAAGCTAAAACATTTCTTGATAAATCCATGATTATAAGATCAAGGAGAAAATGAATGAAATGAAAACGGGAAAAAAATCTAAAGCTTTATTTGGATACATGGATTATATAATCCAGGATTGTAAAATCTTTGATTTTACGAGCTAAAGCATTTTCTAAAATCCAGGTCTTGGCTTATAAAATTCATGTTTTAGCTTATAAAATTCATGTTTTAGCTTATAAAATCCAGGGTTTAGCATGTACAATCCAGTATTTTACCATCCAAGATTATAAAATCAATCCCCAGTTTAACAATCAAAGATTATTAAAACCACGTATCCAAACGCCTTGCAAGTGTCTACCTCACCTTTCTTCTCCATTTAAACCTAGGTTCACTTGTGGTCTGAAATCTAATTGGATTTTATGTGCAATTTGTAGGTCAACATGTAAGCTAAGATTTTCACTGAAAGGAAGCAAAGAATTTTACTTCAACTACACAATTTGCAACAAAAACCCACTAGAGTGGCACATCCAAACAAGCCCTAAAAGAAATTATTTTTAAATAGCATAATTTAAACGATTAATTAGAACTATCATAAACAGGCGGAGGCAGTGGAGTGGGAATGGAAACGCAAGTGCGGACTGGCAAATGGGCAAAATCGGACAAAAATGCAAAATCAGTAGGTGGAATGGGGATTGGCTATGCTCAACCTGTGATTATCTTAATTTTAGATGGCGGAATCGATGCCGGTGGTGCTACCAAGTCAAACAGACTTTTGCTCCCCCAACAGTCTCGTCTCCCGCCCCTGTTCAGCCACCAAATCCATCGGCTAACACCGGTGATGAGGGTTTTTGATGGCTTGATTCCAGGGTGATTTCGACATCTGTTGAGGAAGGGATCCCAACCTTATCTAAATCAGGAAAGGAAATAGAAGTGCAAATGGATATCTTAAAAGCGTGTCTGATCGATAAGAGAATGGATAACAACGGGACCGTAGATGACCTTTGGCAATGGGCTAAAAGATCTTGGGGCATCCCCTCCCTGACAAAACCATGCGCCCTAGCAAAATACGAAGTTCTTTTCATGTTCAAATCAGTGGAATTGGCCACCAGGATTCTGACAAAGGAGTTTGAGGCCTGTGAAAACCAGCTGCTCTCTCTTTCTCCCTGGCATAAGGATCTGGGTTAATTTTTATGGAATTCCGCTGCACACTTGGGCTACTTCCACAGTTGAAGCTCTGGGAAATATCTTTGGTCCTGTCTTAGAAGTGAAGATAGAAGGCGGTCATGGTCACTGTATGAGCTTTGTGTCGGCGAAAATCCTCACTCCTAAATGGAAGTTATCCCAGTCTTTTGTTCAAATCCGGATTCCGGGCAATCGTTTCACCATTGGAGTTAAAGTTCACAAATTTCTCTCTAAAGAAAGCAACGAGTCCCAATCGGCTCCACCTAGTGCTAACTCCCACAGCATGACAAGCCTTGTTCCGATGAGTCTATTGAAGCCGCTGCCACTGGTTCAGGTGGCTGATTCGCCAGTGGATCGTAACTGTTTAAGACCGCCGGTGAATCCCGGGGAAAGCTACGGTTCGTTGACGGACTGTAGGAATCTCCGAGGTAACACCGTTGATCTCTTGGGGCCCCCACCATTTAAATTCAAAATTCAAATCGCCACAGAAAAAGAAGGGCGTTGTTCCCAAGAATCTCCAGGTCGTGACCGATGGAAATTCTTCGGGTCATGTGGTTAATCGGCTTGGAAAACATGGTCTTTCCACTGATCGGCATAGTGTACCTTCAAAATCAATATTAAATGGCCTGTCAACATCAAAAGGGGCTTTCAGGCATGTGGGATCGTCTCTAGATCAAGGATCAAAGCGAAAGAAATCAGCTGGATCTAAGTATTCTCTTGATCTGAGACCGAATTCAAAAAAGATTCTGGGCATCCTCAAGAATAAGACCTTTGGGTTTCACTCCTCTGGAATGGTCGTCAAGGTTCGAAATCCCAATTCTGGCTCTATATGGAAGCAGAGAGTTGGTCAAGCTCTATCAGAGGATCAATTTGGAAGGACCTCCTTTGAAAATACAATCAAGAGTAAACCGGACTTTATCATAAAGCCACATCCAAAAAGTCATTTGAAGGCAAAATTGGCTGAGTGGGCTTCAAAAACACCGATTTTTTCCCAATCTATCCACAGGGCATGTGTCACCCTTGGGTGATTAGAAACCTTCGATGCCTCTCTAGTTTCTACCCCCAATTAAGCTTGATGATGGCGGTTCCAGGTATTTGGGGGAGTAATAGGTGAAATTGAATTTCACAGCATTAAAACTAGTCTTAAATTGAAAGTGCTAAAATGAAAGGACCGATGGACTCTTGGCGGGCCTCCTTATTATAGGAGGTGGGGATAAGGAAGATAAGGTGTCCACGAATTAAGCAAGATCTGTTCGAAATGTTTTTTGATGGTAAATGGCAACGTGAAGTCGGTGGCATCTTCGAATGGGATGTTAATCATGACTAGATATATTTCTCATTAAAAGCGTCATAGAAAATAGCGGTATCTTTTTGAGATCTGTCAGAAATAATCGAAACAAGTCTCGTCCCATAAATGGTTTACAATCTAAGGGTGGAAACTTGCTTCTCACGCTTCTGTGGTCAGAGTGGAGTAAGGCTACTAGACAGACTCAGCGGTTTTTCTCTCAAAAGGTGTCTCTTGGCTTCACCTAGGAGATTTAAAAGAGTGAACTCTTTGCCCCTGCTATCACTTTAAAATGGAACAGCACGGTACATCTTCCCTTCCCTCCTCTTCCTTGAGTTGAAAAAGGAGTCGGTCCATGGACCTGTTGGTTCTGGAGAAGATTCTTTACAAGATGAAGACGATGGTTTATGATGAAGAAAGGGCTTCTAGAAATGATCCAACCCATAAGGAAATTATTAAAGATTTCCTCAAAAGACAGTGGAAATTGTTTAAGGAGGCCCAATATAATGCAGAGGAGCTATTCCGTTTAACTGGATTATCTAATGTTAAGAACACTCACTCGCCTTTGTATAAACACCCCTTCTTTAACAAAACTCTGGCCGATGAGAGGAGATTGAGGAAGATTCGATGGGAGGCTAATAAGGTAGTGAGAATTAGAAAGGTGGAAGAAAGGGTTGCTGGTAAAAAGATACTCAGAATTAAGGAACTGGAACCTGAGGATCCCTTTGACTTCACATATGTGCTGGATTATGAAATTAAGTATCTTTTGGGGGAGTTGGAGAAGTGCCCCTCTTAGGGGAGAGTTTCCTTAGGGGTTTTTTGTTCATGAGTTTTTGTGGTGGAGGGAGGTTTTGTTTAGCTTCAAGATCTTCGGTGAAGACCGCAAAGGTTTTTTTTTTTTTTTTGGGTGGTTTCAATCAAGGTTCTTAGGAAGATCATAAAGATGGAAGTCATATAATGAAAGGTGGGTGTAATGGGAAAGAGAATAGTTTTGGGAGCTCTTGTTTATCAGGGCCAGGAGTTATCTCCTAGGCCATCATACGATGAAGTTTTAGGGGAACTCCTGGCCCCTCCTCTATGTAAATTTCGTATGAATATTAATACAATCTGTCACTTTTAAAATTAAAAAAAAACGATTAATTACAATTTCCACCCATTTTCTAAATTTCATCTACCCAACAGCTAATCTTTCTTCGTATGATCAAAATCAAAAACATAAAAGAGAAGAAAAAAAAACACCCAAACAAAAAGAAAATCTTACCAATATAAAGAAAAGTCATGAGTAAAAAAATAGAAAAATTAAAACTCCAAAAAACCCCAATTCGAGAATCAACAAAAAAAAAATGAAGACCAACGAAAGAAGAAAAGGCAAAATTCGCAAAACCCAGATGAAAAAATAAAGAATAAAACTAAATAAATAAGAACCAAAAAAAAAAAAAAAAACACGAAAAAAGAACTCACTTTCATCTTAGTTTTCTTTGCCTGCAACTTCATTGTCTTCTTCTCCTTTTCCGCTTTCTCTCCTATAATTTACAGAAAGGGAAAAGAAATTAGAGAAATCAAAATAAAATCACAAGATTAATAATAAAAGGGATTTTTTAGAATTACTCTGGAGCTCGAATTCATGTTGTCTTTTTCTTATCGCCAAATTGTTCTTCTTCGACATCTTTCCAACTAGAATTTTTCTTCTTCTTCTCCTCAAAACCCTAAAAACCCTAAACACTCTTTTTATTTTCTAAAGAATACTCGAGCCTTACGATTTTTCGAAAATGCCACTAACTTTACAGGATTATTACGAAACTGCCACGCTTGGGAAAAATATACCGTGCGACTGTCTATGCGAGATGATCGTTTAATTGTTCCCTTAATTAGAATTTAGAACTGCTTCTGTTTCTACGTTCCCTTAATTAGAACTGTTATCTGAATTTTGAAACGTATCCTCCTCCTCTTTCAACTGTTCTGCATGAAATGTGTTCCATGTGATGGGAAAAATCTCCCATGCAACTTCTCATCCTCTTTCCAATAAATTCCAATAAAATGAACGTTTCTAAACTCCTAAATACTAGTATAAATCTCTCTCTCTCTCTCTCTCTCTCTCTCTCTCTCTCTCTCTCATTTGAGATGAAGGGCTGGGTTTTGGAAGTGCTTCTTGTGAGTGCCAAGGGCCTTGGGCATTCCACTTTATTTGGTACTCTCTCTCTCTCTCTCTAAAAAGGCTGATTTTTGGGCTATGGCCATAGTTACAAAATTTATATTTGGAAAAGAAAAAATCAGAATTACATATGTACAAAAAAATTGGGAAATTTTAGAAAAATTGCATGTGTTTTTCTATTTAGAAGACATATATTTACTATATTTACACTTAAAATTTATAATAGCAGAACAAAAAGGCATAGAAGGGTATATAGTTAGAGAGAACAATGTGGGCCCCCACTGTATTTTAAGCTAGTGTGAAGGTAACTTACCTACACAAGTGTGTAGGAAATGTTCTCTCATATAGTTAACTATCATGTCTTTTGTAAACTTAGGATGCGAGTTTAGTTTAAACTAAAATGTCTTTTCCGTAATTTTGAATTTCTTATGAGATTTACAAATAATATCGAAGAAATTAATTTACAAATTATTCAACAAAATTGATAAATTATTTGTCAGTTGCCTGTTTAATTCATAAAAGTTGGAAAATTTTGACATTATTCGAACGAAGTAAATAATCTTTTTCAATTATTACCGGAATTTGAAATTTCAAGGGTCCGAAACCGGTACCGAAACCAAAATTTTAAACCATGGTAATCCCAAAATTTTACTCTACAGGTTGTCACTGAGGTGACATTTATGTGGGCCCCCACACTTAGGGGACATTTATGTGGGCCCCACACTTAGGCTCCTGGCTAAAGTTTAATTTGTGGTTTTTGTTTATTAGGTAATTCGGGCTACTACGTCGTACTACAATGTGGCGAGGAGACTCGTAAAAGCAAACTAACACGAGGTTCGTTTCTCTTCTTAATAGTTTATTAAAATGACCAAAATGCCCCGGAATTTTAAAATGACAAAAGTGCCCTCTGGATTGCCCCCAAAAAATCCTCTTGGATTGAAGGGGGAAAAAAAATTCTGCCATTAATTTTTTTATTTTTTTATTTCTTAGGATGTTTTTTCTTGTTTGGAGGAAAATTATATGTTTTTCGCTTATTTAGCGGGATATTTTCCAAACTTTTCCAAAAATTTCCTACAAGTGGTTAAATCAATGTCTTAGACCGTTTCCTACTTAAGGCCATGTTTGGCAACCATGAAATTTTTTTCCATGGAATATTAGTTTAATCAAGTTGTGAGACAAGGGTGGGGAGGTTGTGAGAATGAGAGACTTGTGAGAATGAAAAATAATATGATCTATTGTCCCCCTTTTTAGCCACTTATCACCCTCTCCTCACTGCTGCCCACCTCACAAGTCTCTCAACCTTCCTAAGCTTCTCTCACCACTTCATTAAACTAATATTCCATGGAAAAAAATTTCATGGTTGCCCAACATGGCTTAAGAAGTCATATTATCCTTGATTACATCACAATGAAAGTAAGGGGACAATTTGGTAATTGTAAAATCAGCAATGTTAATTAATAATTAATTTGCTCTTGATTATGTTATTTTAATATAAATTTCTATTCAGGCAAAAGAAGGAAGAGCAGGTGGAATGAGAAAATCATATTCAAATTTCCATTTTCCGACCTGAAAAACATGGCCCAACTTAGCCTGAGGATCATGGCTAAGCATCCAATTGGGAAGGACGATTTGTTTGGTGAATCCATGTAATACTCTCCTTAATCTATTATAACATAATTTATTTTTTCTAATTATCCTCTTTCAACTTTGATAAGCCCCACAATTCTCAAATATTTGATGTTTTGGGGCTATTCACCATGGGATAGGTAAGTGGTGAATACACTACAAGCTAAACTCAATAAAATATGGTTGTGCTGTTATCATTTCCCTTTATATAACATGCCGAGCATAATACTCATTTTTTGTGAGGAGAATAATGGGAGGAAATGCTGGAAATGATAGTAATTCCTACTTCCTAGTAAAAGAAATAAATTACCCCCTTTGTGTGTCTTTTACTGAAGGGTGGAAATGAGGGAAAAGACAAACAAAAGAGAAATAAAATATAGTAATTTCTAGTAAAAGAAATAAATGGGGGTGGAAATTCTGGAAAAGAGGGTGGAAACATCATAACAGCATCTCCTTCCTCACTCAAAACATTTTTGCTACAACCTTTGTTTTTGGTCCATTCCTGCAAAATTGAAATGGGTTTTAACAATCTAAACTGTCTATCTTATGGATTCTACTTTGGTTGGGTTAAAATATAAAAATACAGTGTTTGGAAGAGGCATGACACGATGAAAATAAGGGAGTACAAAGATTATGTTCCATAAGTTAATTACAGCAGTTTTTTGTTGAACAACATAATCATAATTAGAAACTTAAGGCATGCAAAGATGAAAACAAAGGAGTGCAAATATCATGTTCCATAAGTTAATTACAACAGTTTTTTGTGGAACAACATAATCACCATTAGAAACTTCCAGGCCATGTTTGGCAGTCAAGAAATTGTTCTCCTAAAAACAAAGAGTTAATTTTTTTCCTATTTTTCCACCACTTGACACTATAGCCTTACTCCTGCCCTCTTAATTCTCTTCCTCTCCTACACTTTCTACCCCTTTCTTACCTCTTGTCAAACTAATATTCCTTGGAAAAAAATTCATGGTTCCCAAACATGGTTTGTGATGCATCAGATTTTCTGAAATCTTACAGAATTTTTGAAGTATAATCTAAAATTGCAATGTAGAATTCACCTGGGAGGAATATTGACAGAAGTCAGACAGGAAGGATGGGTAGAAGTGAAGCCAGCTCCATACAACATAGTACTTGAAGATGGAACCTACAATGGGGAGATCAAAATTGGTCTCAAGTTCATCACAAATGTAAGTATCTATATATACATAGATAGATATGCATAAATGTATTGGCGTGTATATGTATGTATAGTTATGCACGGATGGATGCATATATTCATGTATGCTCAAATGAGCGCGCGCGCACACACAGACACCCTTAGATGCATTCACCCATTCATCTATGCATACATGGACAAAGATTTACATCACAACTGCCTGTCATTCTGACATGATTGTCTGTGGTGTCCGTAGTTTTCAAATACATGATACATGCATCTAAGCATGTGGATGGCAACTTTTACATGTGCCGGCATGGTGCAATTATCAAATCACTCTCCCCATGGCAAATGGGTATCTAGTTTTATTTTTAACTTTTTATCATGAGGTCATGCATACATTGCTAGGCTACATGCATCATAAGCATGCAAGTTGATTGATGGGGATGCATAGTCATGAAACAAAACAAATAATAGATGCATTATGGGTCGCCAAATCAAGCGCTGGAATCTGCATCCTATTGCAATTCCGCCCAATTCTGGCATTTGGTTCAAATAAATGAACAGAACAAGGGAGGCGAAATTGATACCGGGGTGGAATAGAGGGCGGAATTAATTTTTGGGAGTCTGTTTCCTGTCCAAGAGGTGATATTCTGATTCCAACAGCGGGAATTAGATAATACTTGGAAATTTTTTCTATTCCATTTATTAGGAGAATCAGAATAGGATGCCGATTCTGATTCCTGATTCTGGCAACTCAAGCACACCCTATGTGTAAGCCATTGCATATTTGCTGTAGATATATAAATGAGTGCATTTATAGACTGTTTGGATGAATCAATATATGCGTGCATATGTGCATGAAACATTAGAATTTATAGATTGATGACACACACACCAGTTTATTCTTGATTTTTCATGTGACTATATTGCCATGGCGCTGAAGGTTCCTGTAATTTGCAGGTGGAAATAGAAGAGCCACAAGAGAGAAGAGAAACCAGTGCAAATAAAAAGGAACTCCGACCGTTATATAGAACCATCTTGAGTTACATGCAAGTCCCATGGCTAAGGCTCTCCCTTTTCCAGAAACATGCAAATCCTACATTCAGCAAGAAACACATATAGATAGATGATCAAATTTGGACAAATCCCACCTTCAAGGTTTATCAGAACCATGCAAGTCCTACACAGAGCAGAAACTTACTAAGTTGCTAACAACCCAAATCAAGAGTAAAGACAATGTGCATTAATATAGCTTCTTATATAAAATTTATGGAAATCTACTCTAGTAATTAGTTGGAGATGACTTTTGTGAGATTTTCAGATTTGGAATGAATATCTAATTTGGCAACTTAAAATCCCATGATGTAGGGTTCACATCCTACAATTTGATTTGAGTTCAGTGGAAAATGAGTCCTTGCTCCGTTTGGTTGCCGGAATTTTTTTTGGTTCTTGGGATTTCTGTGGAACAAAAAACTCCCTGGGAGATTGGTGGAAAAAATAACTCCCTGGAAGTATCCCGGTAAAATAAAAATCCCATGTTTGGTTGACCAGACTATGGTGGGGAAAAAAACTTGTTTGGTTGCTTGAACTGTTGGGAAGAAAAAAATTCTTCTGCAAGCTTATTTTTGGTTCCTGGGATTATTTTGGGCCCAGCAACCAAACGTGGGTTTCCTGCGGAAATTCCACAACAGTTCCAAGAACCAAAAAAATTCCGGCAACCAAACAGAGCAAAGGATGATGTAACGGTTTTATGATTGCTATTGGTTCTAAAACTAGTTTTACCTTATGAATGGAAAGGTTAATTTCAGACAACTTTCTTGTGTACATTTTGTGTGTATGCTCCACAACAGTTTCATCACTAAATAGAGATGCCAAAAAACATTATAATTTAATCAAAATTTGCCACAAGATGCTAGGAAGTTGTCAATTTGGTATTCTGTTTCTGTACTGCCAGGTTTTAATAATTCTATTATTGTCTGTAAAAAAAAATCAAGATCCAACTGATATAGCCCAGTAAAAATATCATAAAGTGATTCAAATTTTAAAGATTTATCCAGTAGATGGAACCACATCAATAAAAAACAGAATATTCATCATAAAATTGGCACAAAAAATTCTGTAAATTTATTGTTATATTCTACATATTCATCTATTGATTACTTAAGCTTGTTCAAAATGGTAGCACATACCATCTTGATGAAATGGTATTATTGACTAAAGATCTAAAGAACACCATGGTGGAGATCCGGAATGTAAAGTCCTCCGGCTTCATGTCCACTGCCAATCAGCCTCTTTGTTGCAAATTCTGGAACATGCATTGATCAGGAAAGAATATCACACAACAATTTAGATTTTTAGTTACGCAATTAATAAATAGTAAGTTTGCAGATAACTGAAGAGCATGTAATATGGATGAGAGAGATAAATGATTGCTAATTTTCATATCAGCCTTTCCATCTCATCCGAGAAAATGGCAGCACCATGATTAGATGTTGAAGCAGACAATCGAGAAGTCTAAGCAGAGTTATCAGATGAAGGAGTACTAGAGGCAGCTGCCACATTGGCCTCCGTAGCTCGATTTTAGTTAAACTTTGATGGTCGACCAATAAGACCCCAACAAGTCTCCCTAGTATGGCGACTATTCCCACAATAGTCACATCTCAGTTTGTCCTTGTCATCAGGGGATCTTCTTTTTTTCATTTCTGTTAAAAGTATAAAAGATTTGATAACACCTTCTCCAACAGCTTAAGCTTTTGGAGTTACTGGTTGTTTCACAATTTCCTCCCTTGTTTCCAATCAGAAACGAAGCGGGGGAAGGAAGAGCTGCTTACTCTTACTCTGACAACAGAACAGGTCGATGTTGCATCACAATCCTCCCAATGGCTTCACTTTGAACTAAAGAGAAGACTATATCAGGGACGGGAAGCTCATCTCTTCCACAAATCTGCAAATTTGACATCTCATTTCTGTGTTGAGACTGGCTAGGAAGTTGAAATCCTATTTTGTTCGACTTGATTCAGATGTTTATCTCCATTGTTTGTGTTAAAGTATTAAAGATAAATAACGCCTTTCTCCAGCAGCTTAAGCTTTTGGAGAAGTTGGTAAGTTAAGATGGTATCAGAGCCAAATGTCTCAAGTTCAAACCTCCCGGATAGCAAAAATCCACATGGGATGGTCGGCCAAAGTGGGACCACATGTGCCACATGTTTGCTAAGTGGGCCACGTGCAGGGGAGTGTTAAAGTATAAAAGATAAATAAAGCCTTTTCTCCAGCAGGTTAAGCTTTTGGAGAAGTTGGTAAGTTAACAGTTTGTATTATCCCAGTTCAGAAAAAACTGCTAAGGTTCTAATTCTTCTCACATTCCTTGAAGGATAGAACAATACCTAGAAAAAATCTTCTTCGCCTTTCCAAGAGTTGGATTCCCGCCCGAAGCTCATTTACGTGCACACACCCAAACTTTATTGTTGTGATCTGCACACATGGTTTTAATTCCGGCCGAAATAAATTTCGGATTTCAGTCCAAACCGGCACCGAAAGTACATAGATTCAGTGTCAGTCTGGATTTCGGTAGGAAATTTCAGCCAAATGTAAATTTTGATTTTTTTTACAAAATTCCCAAGATTTTGGTAAAAATTTCCAAAATTTGCGAAATTTTTTTTTTTTTTTAAATAATTTCGGCCAAAATCAAAACATTTTAGTTTCAGTTGTGGCCGAAACCGAAATTTCAATCCTTGTCTGCACTATTTGGGATTTATCAATAAAGCAAACCAAGGCGAAAATAGTTCCCGAGGCTATGTCTATTACTGAAAGTGATCTCTGAATCGTTGGTGATCAACATAATAATCTTTTCCCTTTTTTCAAAAGAAAGAAAGTCAATGTCTCAGATAGGACAATATCTCATTAGAGATGTATTGGAAAAGGGAATAGCAAATGCAACAGAAAAACAAAGTAAAATTTGCGAAAAGCCATATTTTTAATTTTTTTCCCCATTTCCTATTAGCATCTAAAGTTCAAGATCCAAGTTGAAGGTTCTTGGAGAACAAATAAAATATTAGTAATTTCGTGACAGTTGAGCTTTAAACCTTATCATCAAGCTCACTACTAATGAAGGCAATACATGCCATGGAACTGCAAATAAAGCTTCCATGCATAATAAAACAAGAAGTGACAAAAAAGATGGATCAACAAGCACTTTTAGGCATATAAAAAAAGGTCATATGACTCATATGAAGGTCTAAATGGATCAGTAGTCCCTTTACCAATCATTTTGATTGTTTTTAGATCTGTGATGACACCTCATTGAATAGTATAATCACCTGGGCCTAAAAGAAGATTTTTGTTAGTTTATGAGACACCTTTCCCATATAGGTGAGCGTACTCGGTCGAGTAGATAAGCTTATCTCCTCGGTCGGGTCAAAAACAGTGGGGGCCCACATTTTTTGGGTGATCCAAACCATTCATTTGAAAGGTCCTTACCTAGATAGGGTGTCCACAAGAAATCAGCCCCATAGGATCATCCTAACCCATCCAACAGTGGAGGGGAAAATGGGCAGATTTGTGGACAAACTGTGTTTGTCCATTTTTGCCCATTTTTCCCTCCACATTTGGATGGGTTAGGATGATCCTATGGGGCTGATTTCTTGTGGACACCCTATCTAGGTAAGGGCCTTTCAAATGAATGGTTTGGATCACCCAAAAAATGTGGGCCCCCACTGTTTTTAACCCGACCGAGTAGATAAGCTTATCTACTCGACCGAGTACGCTCACCTTTTCCATATATATATATATATATATATATATATATATATATATATATATATATATGGTGATTGCAGTTAATATAGAAGATAAAGAAAATGAATTCTTGGTAAAAAGACAAAAGCTTCATCACCGTTTTGTAATTTCAAGGTAAAATAAACACACAATCAAACATGGGCATAATCATTCACATGTGGTGATTATCATTCTCGTATGGTAATTGTGACGCATACAACTGATAAGAAAGAAAAAAAATACAAAAACATGGGCATATTTAATGATGGGAAATGATTTCAGCTCTACCATGTTTTGATAAGATGCGCGAAGCATCTTATTGTTTAGTAATTAAAGGGCTGTGAGAAGAATATTGTATTTCTCAAAAAGCTCTTACGGGCCCTTAAATACTAAATGGCAAGATGTGTCGCGCATCTTTATCAAACCAGGGTAGTGATGAAATCATTTCCCCTAATGATTTATGCAAACAATTATACAAAATAGAATGATACTTATGGCGGCAAATGTCTGCAAATGATTGCTTGATTAATGCGTGGATATACGAACAGGTCCACATATTTGAAAATCAGAATGTTTGGTAGAATGCAGCTTCTCGACCTGGGACAGTTGGTCCTAAGACCAATTTAATTTACCGAAAGCATAATTTTACATTTGACAATGGTTTTGGAATAAAAACCAAATCTTACACAATACAACCAAATTATACAGAGAAAAGAACAAGAATTTGTACCGAATTTGCACCGAAAACAAGTACACGAAAGAATGACTAGTGCCCGATCGAAATGTCACGTATGGTACTGCCGAGCCAGCTCCCGGAAGAGCTAATTCGGATAGTGAGGCGAGCGGAGTGAGGGCGATCGGTAGTTTTGCGGTAGTGAAGAAAGGGCTAATTCCGTGAGTTGCTTTGATGTAACAGGCTTGGCCTATTTTCCTTTGCCCTTTCCAATGGAAGTTTGATATAAATTGTAGGAAGTTTCATGTATATCCATATCTTTTGTGCCGTGCATATCCATATCTTTTGTTTATCTCATTAAAATTCTCATCTCCATATGAAAGGGTACTTTCTCTTTCCCTGTGTTTTATATTGTACAGTCTTTCAAGTAACCTCCTTGCACGCCCCTTCGTCCCTGGTCTTGCAAAGGCATGACTGATGCAACCAAGAGTTGTTCCACATGGAAAAAACCCTTTTTCATTCATCTCTTTCAACAATCTTTTCACCTCACCTCCATTTGAAAGTTTACACCACCCACTGATCAATATATCATATGTCGAAGAATTAGGCGAAACCCCTCGTTTTTGCATTTCATTAAGAAATTCTCTAGCTTGATTCATCATCCCCACCTTGGAAAAATCACTAATAAGTGAATTGTATGTACCGACTATAGGAACAAAGCCTTTCCTTACCATTTCACAGTATAGTCTAAGAGATTCCTTCTTGTTACTTTTCTTCCCATGGCCCGCAATCAAAACATTGTAAGTAACAGCATCAGGGGCCAAGCCTCTTCTCTGCATAGCATCTATTAATTCATCAGCCTCTTGCATTAAACCGGCCTCTGAAAGCCCACTCAACAGGGTGTTGTAAGTCACAATGTTTGGAGAAATACCCTCAACCAGCATTTGAGAATATGAAGCAAATGCCCTTTTTAGATTGCCACCCTTGCAATATCCACGTATAAAAGCATTGTAAGTAATCGTATCAGCTGAAATTCCTCTTCCAAGCATATCATTCAACACACGAGTAGCCTTTCGTGTTATTCCCAGGCTGCATAAGATTCTAATGAGAGTATTACAAACTGTTACGTTAGGTTTAAGTCCCATCTCAATCAATCGACCATGCATTTGAAGAACCATATCCATCCGGTTACTCTTGGAACATGCACGGAGCACCATTCCATGAGTAGTAGTGTTCGGGCAAAATCCTTCAACAGCCATTTCATTCAGCAAATCCAAAGATTCCTTCATCCTCCCCGCCTCACAGAGCCCTTTGAGAAGGATGTTATAAGAGACGAGATTGGGCATCAACCCATTGCTCTTCATCTCATTCATCAGTTCAAGAACTTTCTCCAACTTTCCCTCTTTGTAATGTGCATTGATTATGGTGTTGTACGTTGCACGATCAGGAGCTAAACCCATACCTTCCATTTCAATGAAAAAGGATTGCGCTTCTTTAGGCTTGCCAAGTTTGCAGAGACAGTTAATGAAGACATTGTATGCAACAACATCAGGCACTAGGTTCTTTTCCATCATTTCTTGACCAGCTTCGAAAGCCGCAGAAACATTTCCCTCTTTGAAGAGGCCATCCATCAGGGAAGTGTAGTTAACACAGTCAGGTACTAAGTTGTTTGTTTGCACCATATCTTTAAATAACCGCTCCGCCTCATCCATCCTTCCACTTTTTCTCAAACCATTTACAAGAACATCAAGTACAAAGTTGTTTACTTCAAGACCCTTTCTCATCATTTCCTTATACAGTTCAAAAGCTTCTTCTTGTTCCCCCATCTTAAAGTACCCGTCTATCAGTGGACCATAAGTAAAAACATTTGGAAAAATGTTTTTCCCCTTCATTTTTCTTACAACATCAACAGCTTCAACAAGCATTCCCTTTTTGGCATAACCGTTCACAATAGAGGAGAAAGTAACAACATTGGCATCCACGCCTTTCCTCTCCATCTCTTGTAATACGAATTCTGCACCCGTCATGTTTCCTGCCTTGCAACGCCCATCAATCAATGCAGAATAAGTAACCTGATTTGGAACAAGATGAAGTTTCAAAATCATCTGAAACATGTCCTCTCCTTCTTCCAACTTACCCATCTTTAAAAGCCCGTCCATCAAAATGGTGTACAACACCAAATCAAAGATAATCCCCCGAACAACCATTTTGCTCTGAAGAAGAGAAGATGGCATAGCGTTCCCGGTTTTTAAAAAAGAATCAATCAGAGTAGAGTACGAGACATGGTTAGGAGGGACACCCATCTTATCCATCTCCATAAAAAGTGTGTGTCCCTCCACAAGCTTACTACTCTTGCAAAGGCCGGCAATAAGCGAACTGTAAGTAACTACATCCGGCAAGTAGCCACTTTTAACCATCCCCTCATACAAAATAAATGCCTCCTCAAGCCCTTTGAATTTGCAATATCCACTGATGAAAGTCGTGTGTGTTATAAGGTTCGGTTTCAAATTCAAAATTTCCTCCGTCAATCTACCATTCTGATTTTGAAAATTACCGATTGTTAAACTGCACATGTTCCTTTTAAGGCCCAAAATCTCATCCATAAGATCCTTCGCCTTACCAAAATCCCCAATTCTACAAAACCCATTGATTAGAGTATTGTAACTAACAATGTCAGGTGAAAGACTGTCCTTCATAACCTCCATCAACGCAAGAGCATCACTCATCTTCCCACGTTTACAATACCCATCAATCAATGTATTAAAACCGATAAGATCGCAACTAAAACCCCCACAATTCAACAGTTCCATCCCCCATTCAGCGTCCCGTAACAACCCTTTTTGGCAGAACCCCTTAATCAAGATATTACAACTAATTGTATCAAAACAAATGCCATTTTTAACCATTTCTGACAGAAACCCAACAGCCGATTCGACCATACCTTCCTCACAAAACCCCCAAATGACAGTATTATAACTCACAGTATCAGTTTCTACAGTTCTAAGCAAATCTAAAGCCATTCTCAACCTACCCACTTTGCATAAAGCATGAATTAACACATTGTAAGTAAAAACATTAGGAAACACATTGCATTTCAGCATTTCAGCATACACATCCCATACCTGAGAAATCAATCCAGAGCTATTGAATTTGTATAAAATCTGATTCCATGAGTGTAGGTTTGGTTTTAGTCCATGCTTACGCATTGAGAGAAACGCTTCTGATGCGTCTGAAAATCTTTTGCAGTTCAAATAGAGTTGTATTAAGGTGCAAAAGAAGGATGAATAGAGATGGAAATTGGGGGATGGGAGTGAAGGGAATTGGGTATTAGGATTTTGTTGGGGTTTTGGGTATGAAGGCTGTTGTTGTTTTGATGAGAAATTTGAGGAGAAAAAGAAAGAGAGAGAAGGTGGGGGAGATTGGAGTGTGAAGTAGGTGGGTTTTTTCATATGTTTTAGAGGGTTCATCATATGTAGATGGGTAAAGGAAAATCTAAAGGAAAATCTAACTGTCTTACTGGAACTGGAAGAACACAGCATCATCAGCAAAAGGATGATGATGAATTTCTTTACGAGGAGTTTCTGAGCACATGATGATTATTCAAGGTTTCCATCAGTTTCAGAGATTCCTTGAATTTGTAGTTCATTGGATTGTTCGAATATAATACTTCCTGGTCAAGTGGTCAGGCAACTCTTTGGCAGATTGGGGGAAATTTAAGGAAGAGAAATGATATACTTGCCTGCTTTTATACTTTTCTTCCTGGGCCACCCCCTTGTAATGTAAAAAGGGTAGGCAGCATTAAGTTTATAACTCATAAATAGACTAGAGGGTGTGGACGGGAAGAAAAGGGGGCCAATATTCACTTACCTTCAAGAAAATTTCTTTAATGTTTGGCGACCACGAAAAAATATTTGATGGAATATTTTTGGGGCACTGTGTGTCTCTTTGTGGGGGAGGGAGCCAGGTTTTTAGTTTGAAAACAGTGTAAAAGAGGGATAGAGACAAGAGAAGAGGCAAACTAGCCGTCGTTTTTACTCATTTTTTACTTCTCTCCCTTCTTTCCATCAACCAGAGAGTAGCTGATCCTCCTATATTTCTAGGTTTTAGAAATCTTAGAAGCTGGAGAGATTTTTAAAACTTGATTTCTTGCTTAAAATCCAAGAAACGCTTCGTTGATCATGAACCCTCTTTTACACTGTTTTCAAACTAAAAACATGGATTTTAAAATCTGCGTATCCAAAGGGACCCTATGGATATGCGGATTTTAGAATCTAGGGTTTCTTCAAAATTGTAGCTAAGAGACAAGCGGATCAGCCGTCGTTTTTTACTCGTTTTTTACTTCTCGCCCTTCTTTCCATCAGCAAGAGAGTAGCATATCCTCCCATATTTTCAGGTTTTAGAAATCTCAGGATGCAGGAGAGATTTTTAAACCCTAATTTCTCACTTAAAATCTAAGAAACACTGTCGGGACAGCATACAACAACTTGATCATGAACACTCGTTTACACTGTTTTCAAACTAAAAACCTGGATTCTAAAATCCGCGTAATCCAAACAGCCCCTAAAAAATAAGAAAAATACAACCTAATTTTAAGAAGGGTAGTTCTCATGCTCTCGCCTGTCCGACTACTCAAATATCTTCTTCTTCATCCTCCTCGTCCCATCTCTCACAGGGGGACCAACTAAAATTAAATGGAATAATTTTCCATGGTTGCCAAACATGCGGTTTGTTTAGGGGGATATGCTATCGTCCATCACATAAGGCATTTCGCGGACAGTCTATTGCATGTGAATGCAACGACGTCATTCAACCTCATGAATGACACAAAATCTGCTGAAAAGTGAGACTATGTGGCTGCACTCACATGCACAGACCATCCGAAAATGCCTTCTGCAATGGACGCTAGCAAATCCCTTGTTTAGCTGTAAAATTTTTAGGCGTACGAATTTTATAGAGTGCTGCCATGGAGGAGTCAAACATGAAACATTGAAACATGTCCCTCTACACCGCAATGGCATAGGGACGGGTACTTTTGCCATTTTTAAGGAAAACGGAAGAGAAACCAAAAGGAATTAATATAAAGCCAGTAGTTACTAACACGTGAAGAGGCCATTTGATGTATCCATGCTTGGTTACTATATCATTATTGAGTTTTATATAGTTTGTTTCTGTTCTTTGAAGCATAAAAGCTAATTAATCAATGGAAATTTTTTGTTGGTCATACCCCTATCTCATGAAAATGACAAAAAGATTAATCCCTTGGAAAATGACCAAAGTACGCCTACAGCCTATCTCATGGAAAATGACCAAAATACTCATATCCCAAGAACTATGACAAAATTAATTCATTACTCGGTGAAAAGGGATTTGGTAGCGTCCATCGCAAAAGGTATTTCCTGGATGGGTTGTTGCATGTGAGAACAGTCTATGGGCTGTTGCATCGCAAAAGGCTAGACTGTAGAACCCGTGGGGTAACGATCTCCCCACTTTTGATGATGACAAACACACATTGATTAGAGGTAAGGAAATCCTTTGATGGGTTGAATAGAGCACTTCTTGCTCCCCCTCAATGATAGATTAATTTTGAATTTATCATGAGATACGTAGTGTCAAAGTTTAAACACATCAAGATAAGCATTTGAGACACCATTAAGCATATTTAATCATGGGTAGACTAAAAGTAGAGCATTTTAGGAATAAGATGTGAATTTTCTGTTGGACAAATTAGATGTTGTCCAGTAGGGTCTGATATATGGCTTGATTGAATCCAGAAATTAGAAATGTAAATAAATCAGTACTTAGCTTTTGTAGAAAACGTTTCTGTAAAACAGATCGAGAAGAAGAAGGCTGAGTCGTGCCACTGGTCACTCTCCTTAAGAATCGTATCCGCCCCCTACCGGTGCAAACCGGGATCCGCGAACCGATGCTCCAAGATAAAACAGCCAAAGTTGGCTCCAGTCCACGTGCACTCGCTGACTGGTCCACCCAGAATCACCGTAGAACTGTGCTCAGATCAGAACGGAGGAAAGGAAGAAGACAAGCAGAAACTTTGATGTTTTTTTCTGTAAAAAACTATATCTCCAATGGTGCTGTTCTCTTCTTTTTATAGATGAGAATATGACTGTTGGAGGATAATTAATCACCATTAAAAGACCAAAACGTTTCTCTTTTAATCACCATTAAAAGACAAAAAATGTTTCTCTCTTAATCACCATTAGAAGACAAAAAACGTTTCTCTTTTGATCACCATTAAAAGACAAAAACGTTTCTCTCTTAATTACCATTAAAAAACAAAAAACGTTTCTCTTTTAATCACCATTAAAAGACAAAAACGTTTCTCTCTTAATTACCATTAAAAGACATAAACGTTTCTCTCTTAATTACCATTAAAAGACAAAAACGATTTTGGTTTTGAAAACACACCACAAGCACACTCACCAAGGTCTTGGGTTCAAGTCCCCACATATGCAAAAGTCTTTTGCTTTAAAACAAGAGAGGGAAACATAATTTGAATCTTCCCTCCAAATTTTTTAAACAAAAAAAAAAGCATCTTTGATTTTTCAAATCTTTTTATTATTTTGTTTAAAAATTCTAACAATCCCCCACAAGATTCAAAATACAGTTGAAAATTGAAAACGGAAGTATCTGAGCACATTAGAAAATAGAGTGGATTCATACCGGTGTCTTTTGGACTTCAACCGATATTTAGGATAAACAGATTACGTTACCGAGTACGGGTAGAGTTAGACTCCTTCAACCTTTCCTCGTGGGTGTAACTGACTAACCTATTATCCACACTCTACATTCGATTCCTTGGTGATTCATTCACAGTTTTGGAACATTTTGGCCTTGTTCCCCTCTTGGTTCTCATGAATGTTCTAGAGAATTACTCGTTAAATTCTCATAGGAAGCGGCCTTACCTCCACATTCACTTAGGTCAGTCATCAAGTATGCACTGCAAGTAACATACCACCCAATACAGGTTATGATCTGATTAAGAGTCTATAACTCATCCTCTCTCATTTGCAGTGAACACTATCTTTCATCATTTTGCATCTAGGAGTAGGGGGTGATAGTGTTAACAAACCATCCGGTGACTTGTTAGTACCCATTGAACCAAATTCCAGGGATCTCCTTTCACATTGGTTGGGTGTCCATCACTAATGATTCATGCCACGAGCTTTAACCCCATTCCTTGCGATGTCTCATAAACCACCTTGTTTATCTGTGGTTTTGTCAGAGGATCTGCCAGATTCCTCTCCGACCTTACAAAGTCGAGTGCTATTGTTCCCTCACTCAAGTATTGCTTTACCAAATTATGCCTCAGGCGTATATGCCTTCTTTTGCCATTATAGGTCTTACTTTTGGCCTTGGCTAAAGCAGCTTGACTATCACAGTGTAAAGACACTGAGGGAACCGGCCTTGGCCATATAGGCACATCTGCCATAAAATTCCTGAGCCATTCGGCTTCAGCTCCTGCTAGGGCTAAGGCTATAAATTCTGCTTCCATAGTGGAACTTGTACTACAAGTTTGTTTAACCGATTTCAAAGAAATCGCACCACCACCAAGGGTGAATACATATCCACTGGTAGACACTGAATCTCTTGAATCAGAGATCCAATTCACATCACTATAGCCTTCTAAGACAGCAGGAAACCCCCTAAAATGCAGTCCAAAATTTATTGTACCTTTTAAGTAGCTCAACAACCTAGTCAAAGCCCGCCAGTGTTCATGTCCTGGTCTATGTGTGTGTTGACTGAGTTTTCCAACTGCTAGTGCAATGTCAGGTCTAGTACAGTTCATTAAATATGACACTGAACCTATGATACTTGAGTATTCCTTTTGGAATACCAACTCACCTTTATTTTTCTTTAGGTGTACCTGACAATCTAAAGGTGTCTTTGCAGGTGAACTATCATATTGTCCAAATTTCCTTAGAATGCTCTCTACATAATGAGACTGAGACAATATTATTTCATTTTCTTTTCTGATGATCTTCATCCCTAAGATTACATCAGCTTCACCCATATCTTTGGTTTCAAAGTTTGACATTAAAAATCTCTTAGTAGATTTTACTATGTCCAAATTAGTACCAATAATTAGTATATCATCTACATATACACAAAGTATTACACCTTTATCCCCATTATACTTACTATAAACACATTTGTCGGATTCATTTATCTTATACCCATTTGTAATTAAGATACTATCAAATTTGTCATTCCACTGTTTAGGTGCTTGTTTCAAACCATACAGTGACTTAATTAGTTTACAAACTTTGTTTTCATGACCAGACACAATGAATCCTTCAGGTTGTTTAATGTAAATTTCTTCTTCTAAATCTCCATTTAAGAAAGCTGTTTTTACATCCATTTGATGTATTACCAATTTATGAATAGAAGCTATAGCTAATAATATCCTAATGGTGGACAACCTAGCAACAGGAGAATAGGTATCAAAATAATCTATCTCCTTTTTCTGTCTAAAGCCTTTAGCTACTAGTCTTGCTTTAAACTTGTCAATTGTCCCATCAGGTCTTAGCTTCTTTTTAAATATCCACTTGCTATCTAGTGCTTTTGTTCCAGGTGGAAGGTCCACTAGGTCCCAAGTGTGATTTTCTATTATGGAATCTAATTCACTTTTAATAGCTTCTTTCCAAAATACAGCATCTGGAGATGTTACAGCTTCAGAGTAAGTTACAGGGTCTTTATCTATTAGATAGGTGAACATCCCATCTCCTAGATTTGTTTCTTTTCTTTGTCTTTTACTTCTTCTGAGTTCTTGAAACTCAGAATCCAATTCCTTTTCAGTTTCAGGTTGATTTCTTGAATCATTACTAGGTTCTTTAGGAATTTCTTTCTTCATAGGGAAGTGATGTTCAAAGAACTCATCATCCCTAGATTCAATTATAGTGTTATATTCAAGGATATTTTCAACTGATTTCAAAACTAGAAATATATAGGCTGTACTATTTTGAGCATATCCTATGAATACACAATCACATGTTTTAGGTCCTAATTTTCTTTTCTTAGGTTCTGGTATTCCAACCTTAGCCAAACAACCCCAAACTCTCAAATGAGATAAACTAGGCATTTTGTTATGCCAGAGATCATATGGTATTTGACCCTTTTTCTTTGGAGGTATCCTGTTATATATATAACAAGCTGAAAGAAGTGCTTCCCCCCACAAGTTCAAGGGTAAACCAGAACTTATCAACATAGCATTAAACATATCCTTTAATGTTCTGTTCATTCGTTCTGCTATACCATTTGATTCAGGTTGGTACGGGGCTGTGGTTTCATGGATAATACCATTATCATCACAGAACTTAGTTATAGAGTATTCTGTACCTCTATCTGTTCTAAGTCTTTTAATTCTTCTATCTAACTGATTTTCCACTTCATTTTTATATTTGATAAAGGCTTGTTCAGCCTCATCTTTAGTTCTAAGAAGATATACTTTAGTGTATCTAGAGTAATCATCTATAAAGGTCACATAGTACCTTTTACCTCCTCTAGATTCAAGATTTCTAAAATCAGCTAGATCACTATGAATTAACTCTAATAAGTCAGATTTTCTTTCAACACTAAAGTGAGGTTTCTTTGTGAATTTTGCTTCAACACATATTTCACATTTTTCTTTACTAGGTTCAATTTTTTCATTTATTAAACCTAAATTACAAAGTCTTTTAATGTAAGGTGCACTTCTATGTCCTAATCTACCATGCCAAATATCAAAGGACTCAACAATGTAAGCAGAAGAAGAGGATACTTTTTCATTCAGGATTTCAAGTACATTAAGAACAAATAAACCATTTGCATTGTAGCCCTTCCCTACAAACACATTATTTTTGCTAATGATTGCCTTGTCTGCTTCAAAAGTGAGCTTTAGTCCATTCTTGTTCAAGATCGCACCAGACACCAAGTTACGCCGTATATCCGGCACATGCAGCACCTCTTGAAGTGCAAGTACTTTCCCTGAAGTTAACTTCAGCAAGACCTTGCCCTTACCAACGACTTTTGAGGTCTGTGAGTTCCCCATGAAAACTTGATCCCCTTAACTAAGGTGTAGTTGTAGAAGGAGTTTCGGTTTCCACAAATGTGCTTGGTAGCACCAGTATCCAGAACCCACTCCTTTGGATTTTCTACCAGATTTACCTCAGTCACAACCGCTGCAATCACATCTGCCTCGGTTAAATTAACCTTGGCACTGGACGAACCAGTCTTTCGGTGTCGGCAGTCCTTCTTGTAGTGTCCGGGTTTTCCACATTCAAAACAGACTCCTTTCTTTTTGGGTCCAAATTTCTTGAAGTTCTTTTCCTCCTTCGGTTTCAGATTCTTAGTCTCAACAATGTTTGCCTTAGAGGTATACTCTTTGGCATTTTGTTGCTTATCTTTTAGTCTGTTTTTCTCTTCGATTTTAATCCGAACAACTACTTGGTCTAAGGTCCATTCTTTTGTCTTGTGTTTCATTCCGATTTTAAAATCTTTCCAAGACAAAGGCTGTTTCTCAATAAGAGAACCAGCCACGAATGTGTCAGGTAACTTCATACCTTCCTTAGCCAATTCTCCAATTAGGAACTGATACTCATCTATTTGAGCAGATATAGGTTTCCCATCTTCCATAGCAAAGTCTAAAAAATTCCCTATCACATATTTCCTATTTCCAGCATCCTCTCAATCATATTTAGTTACCAATGCATTCCAAAGATCAGCAGCATGTTCAAATGAATAATATACGTTATAAAGGTCATTTGACAAACCATTCAAGAGATGGTTCTTGCAAATATAATCAGCATTATTCCAGTTTTCAAAATCAGCAGAATCTTCAGATGGTTTTGATTGTGTAAGAACAAAAGCGGCACCAATTTGTTGTAGAGCAAACAAGATCCGTTGTTTCCATCTTTTATAGTTCAATCCAGTAAGGCGTTCGATCTTGAAAAAATCTTGAATGGTGTTGAGAATTCTGTTCACAACAGAGGTGCGAACAACCGTTGGATTGGAATTCTCAAGAGAGATGGTATCAACAGAAGTTGGGTTCGGATTATCAGAAGCCATATGATCAGATTTGAAAATTACGATTCTTAAGATTGTTGGACAAATTAGATGTTGTCCAGTAGGGTCTGATATATGGCTTGATTGAATCCAAAAATTAGAAATGTAAATAAATCAGTACTTAGCTTTTGTAGAAAACGTTTCTGTAAAACAGATCGAGAAGAAGAAGGCTGAGTCGTGCCACTGGTCACTCTTCTTAAGAATCGTATCCGCCCCCTACCGGTGCAAACCGGGATCCGCGAACCGATGCTCCAAGATAAAACAGCCAAAGTTGGCTCCAGTCCACGTGCACTCGCTGACTGGTCCACCCAGAATCACCGTAGAACTGTGCTCAGATCAGAACGGAGGAAAGGAAGAAGACAAGCAGAAACTTTGATGTTTTTTTCTGTAAAAAACTATATCTCCAATGGTGCTGTTCTCTTCTTTTTATAGATGAGAATATGACTGTTGGAGGATAATTAATCACCATTAAAAGACCAAAACGTTTCTCTTTTAATCACCATTAAAAGACAAAAAACGTTTCTCTCTTAATCACCATTAAAAGACAAAAAACGTTTCTCTTTTGATCACCATTAAAAGACAAAAACGTTTCTCTCTTAATTACCATTAAAAAACAAAAACGTTTCTCTTTTAATCACCATTAAAAGACAAAAACGTTTCTCTCTTAATTACCATTAAAAGACATAAACGTTTCTCTCTTAATTACCATTAAAAGACAAAAACGATTTTGGTTTTGAAAACACACCACAAGCACACTCACCAAGGTCTTGGGTTCAAGTCCCCACATATGCAAAAGTCTTTTGCTTTAAAACAAGAGAGGGAAACATAATTTGAATCTTCCCTCCAAATTTTTTAAACAAAAAAAAAAGCATCTTTGATTTTTCAAATCTTTTTATTATTTTGTTTAAAAATTCTAACATTTTCACAATGCTTATAAATTCCCCTTGAACCTATGAACCTTTATTATATAGATATAGTAGAATATGGTACAAAAACATGTTCATGATTTTGTTGTTGGCGTAGTCGTAGTCAGAAGAGTTAAGTGTTTCAATTAAAAGTGATGATGCTTTCTACTCCTTTTGTCATCAACAAAAAATCCGCTAAAAACACCAATTGAGTAGCTCTTAGGATTAAGGGTTGGCATCTCAGCCATGCAGTTGTAGGCATACAGGGAGGCAATGCATAATATATAAAGTGATATACATGTAAACCAAACACAATCAAGTGGAAATATCACATAAAGCACAACCAATTATGAAAGATAATATTAAGCACAAACTAAAATTACCCATTAACCGAATAGTCGAGTTATCCACCACATACTAAACTGTTATAATTGTTTATCAAAAGGTAAGAAAGTAATTAAACCTAATTAATGTTTTAAACCCAAAAGTAGCTCAATTTGAAGTAAAGTTTAATCGGATGATTTTGCGCCATTAATCTCTACCAGCTTTGCTTCCATAGACTCGATGCACTTTGAAGTTGTGTTAACTTTTCCTCCATGGAACATAAGTGAGCACTTTCGCTTGATGGTGGATCACGAGTCGTCTTTGCTTTTCCTTGCTTTGGGATGAGTGGAGTGAAGACTTCTTCATTTGAATGTCCACATTAAATTTCTTGAAGATCCATTTCAGGAGCATTCAATAAGGCAATGGAGATTTTTGGACTGAGTCTTGCTTCACCAATGTAGCTGATGATTACATAAACTAGATGAATTCGCTGATCGTGCATAATGCAAAAGATCAAAAGAGCTTCCATTGGCATAACTAGGTATTTGTTGCTACCGCGAGGAGTGATATTATTCATGACTACTATGAACAATCCTAGTTGATGGAGTTAGAATCGTTGGATTGATCCACCTTTGAAATAATTTTGCATCTTTTCTGTTTGTAAAATGATATAGATAAATCATGTCTATCAATACCATTTTCCTTGATCTCCTCATTCGCCCAAAAATATATCCTACTTACATCTATTGGAATATCAATAAAATCACATAATTCATCTAGAGACAAATTGAATACTTGTTCCTTTAACTAGTGAAACAATTGAATCGAAAGGGGATTCAACCTTGAGATTCGCATAGAAAAGTCTTACGAGGTTTGGATAAACATTTTCCTAAATGTTTGTCACCCGTGACTGCTAACTATTGTCCCATGTTCTATGAGGGAACTTAAAATAACCATCTACTTAATATTTGAACTCTCACAAGTCCTTTATGCTCCATTTGGTTTCCATTGGGTTTTAATTTTCTTGGAAAATTCATCGTTTGGTTGCCAAAATAGCATTGGACTCCCCTTATACTCCTTTGGATGTCTTCCATGTAATAATTGCTTGTCTTGTGACATGGACTCCTTGTCCCCTCCTTAACTTTTGAATTTTCTACGAAATGATGCTCTCTCTTCCTTCACTCTCCTCTACCCCTATATTGGTAATGGCACCCCTGCTTATTATCCTGCCCTCCGAGTATATGCCGCGCAACCAAACACTACTTACACTATTCTCCAAAGTAATTTAGACAAATCAAAATGCTTATCTCATCCCTCGTGACTTCTTCTGACTTCATACTCCACTACTCCCATAGCCACACCGAAGCAACCAAATGGAGCATTAAAGATAATTTTTGTCTCCAGAAAATGACAGTGTGGTTTCATTTGACTGATTTCAAATTAAAAAATAGGTGTAAACACATTATAATAATTCAATTTTAACTACCAATAATATATACATTATCCATTAAAGACTACATATAATCAACTATAATCAACTCTTCATATTAAATGACAAAAAAATATACATAATTGGATACTATAATTCCGTGATTGGCTTGATTTTTTATCAAATGAACTGTTCTGATCAAAGAAAAGTGGGACCCACTATAATGTAGTGTGTCACCAAGAAGATGTACGGATTCAATTATGTGTTGGATAGGAAAACAATAAAAAAATCTGAATGATTGGGGAAGAATGTTAAATACAGAGAACCTCAAAGACTATTTTAAATACAGAGAGAGAGAGAGGGGATTAAGATGCAGACGGAATGAGATCTCATCTCACTCGGTAAGCTCACAATTACACTCAACAAAAACATTTATTTAGATTCTATCAAACCAATGATTTGATTCTGGTTGGTTTAGAGGGATATCATCATAAAATTGAATTGGGTCGGTTCAACTTATCTGTATTTTTCATTAATATAAAAGGTTAGAAATGTTTGAAATATTTTTTCTTTCCAAACTTTTTTCCAGAAAATTCCTGGAATCCAAACATAGCATTTACTGTTTATTTGATTGATGAGTTTTTTGGGTTGTATTTATTTTTTATGTTAGCTTTCATCTGGAGTTGGATTATTGGGTTTTTTTTTATGCTACAAGAAGAATTCAAGAATCAGAGAGCTAATCTCTTAGTGCTACTTTAATGGGGGTGAGGACGGGAGGGGCAATATATGTATTTTCTTTGTTTGCTAATATTGAATCCTTTTGTGTCTATTGTAGTTTTTGTTCATTGGGTTTAATATGGTGCATAGAACTAAAATTTGTGTTTAGAAGAATGAAAAATTGATGAAACTGGAGGTCTGATTGACCCACATGGTTAATCAGTTACTCTGTTGTTTTATTCTGTTTGTTTATTAAGCATTGCGTCTAATGTATTTATTTATTTTATTTTTTCTTGGGTTCATTTGGTTTAATATAAGCACGGTGTCTATTGTATTTTTTGTCCATTTGGTTTAGTATGCTGCATAGACCTAAAATGCGGGCTTACTGGAATGAAAAATTGGAGAAATTGGAGGTCTGATTGTACCTAATTGGTTAATCAATTTGTCTGTTGTTTTATTCTGTTTTTTTATTAAGCATTATGTCTAATGTGTTTTTTGTTCATTTGGTTTAATACGGTGCATTGACCTAAAATGCGTGTGTAGCGGAAAGAAAATTGAGAAAAAATTGGAGGTCTGATTGAGCTGTTATTTTATTTTGTTTGTTTATTAAGCGTAGATATGTTTAGTGAAACTATTCTCTGTGGACTTAATTGTCTGTTGTTAGTCCTTGTGTACCTCATGAGCTTGTGAATTCAAGCTTTCTGCAAATTAAGAGACTAGCAAACCAGTATTTGATGTCAAATTAATCTTTCAGGCTGTATATGTTGGAAAATCCATTCGTCTACTGAGAGTCTTCTCATTGCTGGTTCGAGCTCTGTAATTACTTGAAAAAAGATCGGAGAAGGCACTTTCCGTGAGAGTTTTATTGATAAGGACCAGATTGGATTAGTGGGTTTCTGCCATATGGATGCAATATTCCATTAGCAAGCCTAGGAGTGAAGTGTTTTTGTTTTTACGTTTTTTGATTTTAGGATGGGCATTAGCTGTTCAAAGTTCTCAGCATGCTGTTTGGTTTCGCAGTCCAAGATGACCCTGCTTGAGGCTCCCGATGTTGGTGAGTTACGTGACTTTTTATATGTGATTATTAATTCTCTTTGCACGAGTGTGACGGTGTTGTTTTATGTTGCAGAAAACAAAGAAAAGAGTGAGATTGATGACCTGCCTACATTCCATGAATATTCTTTTGAGCAACTTAGGGTTGCTACAGCTGATTTTGCTTTAGAGAACATTGTGTCTGAACACGGGGAAAAAGCTCCCAATGTCGTTTATAAGGGAAAGCTGGAGAATCAAAGGCATGTTGCTGTTAAGCGCTTTAATAGAGTGGCTTGGCCTGACTCTAAGCAGTTCTTGGTATACCCATCTTACCGTTTGAACTGATAGTTCCATATTTTGCTGATATTTTGATATTTTGTTTTATTTCTTTACTATTGTTTGATCATTGCTAACTATCCATAGCATTTCACTTAGAGAATCTCGGTTATGGAAACCTTGGGTTGCATTGGAAGTATACAACAAGACAGCTGGGTTGGGACTCACATGAAATTACATATTTACATTCATTCAGAATTTACTCTTCAATATTTTTTTCACCCGAAGTTTGTACCAATTTATTGCAATGAAGCAACCTATTATTGGAATCTGAACTGAACTATAATAGAAGGTCTATCAGTATGAGCCACTGTAGAAAACCTTTAAACAAAGGCATTTGTTCTATATTATTACTCAGACTCACCTTCTATTCTTTAATTCATAGCAATCCATACTATCATAGATGAATTTTGAGATATATGCTGACAAAGGTGGGGATATCACCGTCTCACCCTAGTGAAAAGCCTTGAATCCACAAGGAATAAAGAGAAAACTGAACTGAGTTTATTCAATGAATGAAGGAAGAAGTTCTCTACACGTACACACATCCCATATTTATAGACTCTCAACCCCTTCTTCCTAGACTTTTTAACCTCCTCAAACTCCTTTTTTAATTCCATTCAAACTCCTCTTCTAATCTCTCTCGGCTACACCTCTAATCTAACGAAGACTAGGACTCCTATCTTAACAAGAATTCTAATTATAACTCATACTAACTAACTTAGTTCAGGACTTTGTATTACCGAACTAACTAAGAGACCCAAAAAAGCAAGGAACGTCATACATCATATCCCCCTTCACTTGAAGAAGATTGATGTCATACATGACCCATTTACTTGCCACAAGCGTACAACCTGCATCATATCAATAACATCGCATAAGACCTAATATTTTCCAAAAGGTATACAAAGTCGTTTTGAACTCTTTATATTCTTGACATTGCGAATCCAACCGATCTTGTGAGGGTCATGGTGCATCTTTTCCTTAAACTGTGATTGGTCCACTAGGGCTGTTGAAATGATGTCCTCACGGTTGTTGTATCATACGATTCAGTGGCGAACCTTTTGACTGATCATACGCATGGATTTGAAAGTGTTATGTCGTTGTTGTGGATCTCCCTCTCATTCTAGTGTGTATAAGAACTCCTGAGCAATCAAAATTGGGTCATCTCGCAGAAGATTTTCATGATCGTCATTTGTCACCTCTTCACCTTCTGCTTGCAGGAAATCCTCTTCTTCAAATTTTAATCCTTTATTAACAACTAGATTCAGTTGTTGAATGGAGAACCTGTAGCGAATTTGGGAGAATTTGATAACACTTTTGATGATACAAATCGGAGGTTGTTGTAGAATCTGAACATCAGAGGTAAGAGTACCTATGAAAAATATGAAATTAGGTAAGGCTAGGGGGCCTGACGATATTCCTATTGAGACTTGGAGATGCTTTGGTGATGTGGGTTTGGTTTGGTTAACTAGATTATTTAACAATATCTTGAAGACTAAGACGATCCTAATGAGTGGCGGAAGAGTACATTAGTACCTATTTATAAGAATAAAGGGGATATTCAGAATTGTACCAATTACTGGGGAATTAAGCTAATGAGTCACACCATGAAGCTTTGGGAAAGGGTAATTGAGCATAGACTAAGAAAAGAGAGTAAGGTGTCAGAGAATCAGTTTGGCTTCATACCCGGACGATCGACTATGGAAGCTATCTTCTTGATTAGGCGGTTAATGGAGAGATTTAGAGAAAATAAAAAGGACCTTCATTTTTTTTTTCATTGATTTGGAGAAAACGTATGATGGATTCCCATGAGTGTTATGTGGTGGGTCCTTGAAAGGAAAAAAATGCCTACTAAATATGTTGATGTGATTAAGGATATGTACGATGGAGCAGTAACTAGTGTCAGAACCACGGATGGCACGTCTAGTGAGTTTCCAATTACAATAGGACTGCACCAAGGATTAGCTCTAAGCCCTTATCTTTTTACTCTAGTTATGGATGAGCTTATCGAGGGTATCCAAGAGGAGGTGCCGTGGTGTATGTTATTTGCAGATGACATAGTATTAATCGATGAAACCAAAGCAGGAGTAAATGCTAAATTAGAGTTATGGAGAACTACTTTGGAATCCAAGGGCTTTAGAATGAGTAAGACTGAGACAGAATATATGGAATGCAACTTTAGTAATGTAAGGAGGTGGGACGAGGATGTAGTAAATATGACTGGACAGGAGGTACCTAAGAGGGATATCTTTCGCTATCTTGGTTCAATTCTACATAAGGAAGGAGAGATTGAAGAGGATGTTAACCATAGAATAAGAGCAGGTTGGTTGAAATGGAAGCTTGCCTCAGGAGTTCTATGAGACTGTAAAATCCCTACCAAGTTGAAGGGAAAGTTTTATAAGACAGCTGTAAGGCCAGCCACGCTGTACAACTCAGAATATTGGGCCACCAAGAAGCAGCGTGTGCATAAGATGAGTGTAGCGGAGATGTGAATGCTTAGATGGATGTGCGGCCACACAAGGTTAGATAGAATTAAAAATGAAGACATTCGTAAAAGGTGGGGGTGGCACCAATTGAGGAGAAGATGAGAGAGCACCGCTTAAATTGGTTTGAACATATCCAACGTAGGCATTTGGATGCTCCGGTGAGAAGAGGCGACTCGTGCCAAATTGATGGAGTAAAAAGAGGTAGGGGCAGACCAAAAACAACTTGGGTAGAAACTAAGGAAGCAAGATTCTTCCCTGGGAGCCTTCGATTCCCGCTCTGGCAACCTTGGTAGAAATGAGGAAAGACTTGATAGCTAGGAACATAACAGAGAACATGACCTTGGATAGGATAGAATGGAAGAAAATGATCCACATAGAAGAACCCAAAGAGAACCAGGATTAGAGCCGGGTAGATTCCTTTTACCTTCTTCATGATTTTTTTCTAAAGGATTCATTTAGCCGACCCCAACTAGTTTGGGACAAAGGCTTTGTTGAGTTGAGTTGAGATTAACAGCTAGATTCACTGATGCTGGTGGAATTTGTTCTTCACTGTCCTTGACAATTTCTTCTTCCTCTCCCTCAAGTGTGGGATTCCTGTCGCCTATCTCTTCTGAACTTGAATCTAAGTTCTCTCGCATCTGCACTGATGCTGGTGGAATTTGTTCTTCACTGTCCTTGACAATTTCTTCTTCCTCTCCCTCAAGTTTGGGATTCCTGTCGCCTATCTCGTCTGAACTTGAATCTAAGTTCTCTCGCGTCGGCATCGGGCCTTGTGCCAATGTGATAGACATCATCCTACCTATTGAGTTCTTCATCGTAAGTTGATCTAACTGTGTCTCCACTATGGTGGCGAGTTTGAGGGCGTCGTTAAGAGTCCACACCACCTGCGCATCAAGACTATCTTTTATGGCTATAAGTAAACCACCCATGAAGCGTGCAACTTGCTACGATTCTATCTTCATCAAATCGCTACGCGAGGTTAAGACAAACTCCTCCGCATAATCCTTCATGGTCCGACTCCCTTGACGATATATGATCCTGGATCTTCATGCTATGTAAATCGGGTGGGACTACTTGTCCCCAATGTAACTTTCATAGGATGAATATATATGTAATTTTCCAAAAATAAACTCCCTTGACGATTATTCTGGTATTGCTGGAATAGTACTTGATCATAGTCTATCGGAAGGAATCATGCTAGCATCAATTGTTTCATCATCGACAAGTACGAATTAGTGCCTTCATATGTTCATCAGAGTTAGAGTTCTTTTCATCAAGTTGAAGCTCCACCTTTGAGCTTATATGCCACCAACTTCACCTTTTTGTCTTCATGGATCTGCATATAATCGAAAAACCTTTACACTTCAACAAGCCAATCGAGGAAATCCTCGACATGAAGTTGTCCATTGAAGTGGGGAAAGTTAATATTGAGTCGACAATTTCACTCTTGTCTGGCTCTTCTATGCCTTCCGTGTTGGAGGATCACTTTGTCAACCTCTTCATCCCTAGACTCCTCTCCACGAAGTGGTAGTCTATGATTTATCAGATGTGGTGGATCCCAAACCTGTCGACTGTGAGCCCCTTTGCCGATCATACGGTGTTCATTCACATGGATCCGACTACGCTCAAAGGCATCCGTCAATTGGGCAATCCACTGCCAGCATCTCCTGCATCGATCTTTGACTGCCCCATTCGAAAGCCTCGAATGCCGCTATTGTCATAACGCTGTTCTTCATGGCACCTCTTGAAGAATTTCTTTTGCCTGACTCGCTATTGGCCGCCATCAACCCAAGAAGAAACAAACAATTGTTTGCTTTTGGATTTTAAGAGGGCTTGGATGAGGGGCAAAAAGGGACTGGTCGGCTAGAGTTGAGGCTTGAAATAAACCCAAACTTGTAAGGGTTGTGGTTAAAAATAAAATTATAAGGGATTGGGGACTTGTGATTAATATGAAGTTTTAGGTAAGAAGGAACTGGGGTTCATCAATAAAATTTCAGGAAGTCGAAGAATTTCAGCTGCGGTTAATACGGGCCCAGAACGCAAAAAAGGTGGGGGAGAAGCAAACCGAGCATCTGATCGACCTGGACACATAAATCATTCTCGGCGTCAAGAGAGAAAATCCCTTAAGTAACTTAGTGAGTGCTTTCTAAGAAGGGCTTGTCTTGGAAGAAGAAAATTAAATTAAACTTCATTTGAAATTTTCTTAAGAAAAATACTAGTTTAGATAGGCTCATGAGTGTTTATACCTTTTATGAGACCCCTGTAGTAAGAAACCTGTGCTATGCACAGGGCCATTTTATCAGATAGTGAAGATTATTCAATGAATTATTGGTTTTTGGGACAGCCAAACCAAAAGGGCCATCAAAAGATTTAATTTATCAACGGATGGTTAAGATCATCATACCTATTCAATTTTTGGGTAATAGCCATAGATTGGACGGTTTGGATCAATGAGAAGGTCCTCCAATTGGAGTGTTCATGTGATGTATTATAAGATACTTGCTCCATTTTCTCTCCCATTTTATGAATCCCAAATCCTGTGTATGAGATCTAAAACAATCATCCGTACCAGATTAGCCATGCCCCAAATAGCACACATATTAGAAGATCCTAAAATTCAATTGTAAGATTAACATCCCTCCCTGACAGCAGGGACACATACCGTCCATCTCTTGTAACCCTCCATCTAGAGAGAGTTAGAGACACTTCTAAGGAGAAGAGACCGGGGGGGGGGGGGGGGGGGGGGGGGGGGGAGGGGGGGGGGAGCAATGTTGAAGGTTCTGTCTATTTGGGTGACACCAAGAACACAAAGAACAACGATTCTGATGCAGCCCAGCTCTGCCCCATGTTCCCATTGCCATTCCCCATCCTTAACCAGATCACCGTTCCTTCGTGAGGCTAAAAAATATATTTAAGAAAGCAAAACAAAGCCAAAAGAGAGAATCAGAAAAGGAGGAAGAAATTGGAAAAAAGAGAAACTTACTGCAATAGACAGAACACCTAAAATGAAGTAGAGATCAGAAACAATAGCTCTGCATATATTATCCACTACCTTGACCGATCTTCCCTGATATGAAGCCAGAAACTGGTTCAAACAAGAACAGCAAGCCCGAAAACCTTACGGTCAGAGATAACCTCTGTGGGTGCTGCCTTTTCTACAAATTTCTTGTTCTTTGAATCCCAGAACGGGCTAGAGAGAGAGAGAGAGAGAGAGAGAGAGAGAGAGAGAGAGAGATGTTGTTTGATTTTCCCTCTTCTTTTCATTTGACACACATAAAGCGGGAAGTGGGATGCCCTTTGATTTCCCCTATTCTTTACATTTGACGCATTTAAGCGGGAAGGGGGATGCCATTTGATTTTCCCTCTTTACCTTCGACGCATTTAAAGTGGTGTCTGTGAAAACGAAATTAGTAGTGCAAAACTGAGTTAATAGCAAAAAACTGAATGTTACGTGCTTAGTATATAACTATATGTTATAGATAGACAGATTATAAATAGATATATAGCTAGGGACCATCTCAGAAGGCATTTTGCGGACCGGTCTTTGCATGAGAGAGCAGCCACATGGCTCACTTTTCAACAGATTTTGACTTATTCATTAAATTCATCTGAAGTGGCTGGTCTCTCATGCAACAGCCGGTCTGAGAAATGCCTTCTGCGATGGTCCCTAACAAATCCCATACACACACATGCTTTATAATTAGAACCTTTCTTATTGACCTGCAATGTGATCTGGCTGTGATTCTTGGCTGCCTGCGACTGAATCTGCCTGTGGACATGCTTTGATTTTCAGTCTTCGCAGTCCATAACTCGAGTCTTTCTTTTATAATTTTAGGAGGAATCAAGATCTGTTGGTCAGCTCTACAATCATAGATTGGCAAATTTACTTGGTTGTTGTTGTGAAGGTGATGAGAGATTGCTCGTGGCAGAATATATGCCCAATGATACACTTGCAAAACACCTTTTTCACTGTAAGTTTCTGGTTGACACCATGGTGTATTTGTTGGTATAACCTATTGGCGGAGTGAGTTTTGTAACGTACTATGTTGTATTTAGTAGTTCATAATATTCTTGTACGATTCAGTCTTAACATAAAAATCATGTTTTCACTTACCAGTCTCACCCTAGCTAGTGCACTTATTAGTGTTTATTTGTTGGCCCACTGTTGGGCAGCTGCTGATCATACTCCTCCCCATGGCACTGAATATCACTATGATTGATTATCATACTATTGGTGAACCTTTGAATGTTGGTTTGGAATAGAACCATGCATACTTCTCTCCTTGGCACTATATACTACGATGATCGATTATCATGCTAGTAGTTAACCTTTGGATGTTGTTTTAGAGTAGAGCCATATATCATATTTGCTTTTGGAAGCCAATTTTCTCTTACTCCTTTAGGTGTGGTCTTCCTAAACTATTAACATTGGTTGCGTATTTAGGGTTATATTTTTTTATTTGCTTCTCCAAATCATTGGTCTTGTTTTTATGCTTGTCTTATGAGGAGTTATTTAAATTTGTGCAGTGTTAGGACCAAAAGGGTGATAGGGTTGTATTGAAACCTGGTTTTCGAAGGCACATGAAAGACGAGGAGATATAGTCCTTCATAGAATTTTTGCACATGTTAGAGTTTGCATTTGTAGGGATGGGAGGGATCGAAGTCCTTGTGTTGGTGTAGTCCCTGGTAGTGTGTTGTAGTCCATCTAGTTTTCCTATAGTTGTTGGCTTTTGTTGGACCGCATGTTTGGAAAAGATCTTAACAGTTGACCATTTAACCCTTTGTTGGTCATGGATTCCCAACATGTGCATCTTTGACTACAATACCATTTGATTATTGATTGCCCTTCCGCATCAATGTTATGGAACTTCAATTTCAACCTTTGTGGAATTCTTGGAATGTGTTGTTGTATGTTTCGTTTCAGTCAGGGCATGTACGATGGAAGTTACTTTTAGCTTCTAATATTTGGTTGATTTGGGGTGAATGCAACAATAGATTTTTCAAATAAAGATTAGATTTAAAAAAAAATAAAAAATAAAGAAGAGAATTACTACAGGAGTAAGAGAGAACATTGAGACTCTATTATTATTTCAGTGGGCAATTATTTGTGAGGATTTTCAAGGCATTAGGGGAAATAACATTAGAAGAAGCAGGAGAGAAATCTCATGCATTTTTTTTGAATAAGAAAATGATAAGTTAGAAAGGAAGAAGAAACATAGGTTGAGAGGAGAATTCCTTCATTGACAACCACAATTTAACTTCGGTGGTTGCATTTTGGTTACCCGTTGGCGTCGAGTGTCCATCAAGCAAAGAGGAAATAGGAAGAGAAAACAAGAGGATAGAAGGAAGGAAATGAAAGATGGGTAAATGTGTGTATAGGTCACTTAAGTGACATACATGCCTTATCAATTATGTGTCTTAATCAAGGGTTAGATTTTGCAAATTTTTGATACTTTTGCGTGTTTCAAGAAGTCTATTGAGTTTTGATGGGCCCTCTTTACGTTTTGACTTTTTTGTGGGTATTAGTCATTCTCTAACTGTTTTAAGTGTGATTTCAGAACCCCACAAAATTTGCAAACTGTATGAACATAAGAGAGGAGAAAGTTGAGTTCTATATTTACTTATTTAGACTTTAGAGACTAGAGAACACATTACTAATTTAGAGATTAACCGACCCGAACTAGTTTGGGACAAAGGCTTAGTTGAGTTGAGTTGAGTTGAGAGCACATATCTTTGGTTAGTTTATATTTAGATATGGCATGTCTAGGTGTACGGTCATTTTATTGCTTAAGTAAGGGTTGTAGAGAGCTATTTATACTTCTTTTGCCTCTTTTGACATCGAAAGAAGTTGTTCTAAGTTTTTGTGGCTCTCGGATGTGATGCTTTGTGGCATCATTCTTCCACGAGCTTGTTTCAATAAAGCGTCTTCTTTATTGTTGAAATCTTTAGATTCTTACTTTCCTATGGTTAGAATAAGAGTAGTTTGGCTATCAAATTGGTAATATTGCTAGTAATATTCCTGGAATTGTTTTTTCTGTGATTCTGCCAAAACATGGAAATATTTTTAGATATATTTCTCCCAACCTCCTACAAGGGTTATTGGTGGATTGATCACAGATGATGTAGAGGAGGTGAGGATTTGGGTTAGTTGGGAATTAGGGGTATTCCATTTCAGCAAAGATCTTGGCAATGGAACTGTTATGAGAAATATTTTTGGATATATTTCTCCAATTTCCCACAGGGAGTATTGGTGGATTGATTACAGATTATATAGACGAGAGGAGGTTTTGGGTTAATTGGGTGCAAGGGTTTCCTTCAAGGCAAAGACCTTGACACTAAGACAAGGAATAAAAAGTTCTCTTGTCCCAAATTCGGTGTATGTACTTGATGGAAGCAACTCTTTGAACGTGATTAGGCATGCGAGTAATGGTGAAAGGTTTTTCTCCAAATGGATCCTATTGAGGATTTTTTTTCCATGCAGTTTAGAGGAGTTTGTCTTCCATCGTGTACATCATGAAGCCAACTTGGAGGTGGACTCATTAGCTAGAGAGGGGTAGTTAGGTAGCTCCTAGCTTTTGGCTGCCATTTCCATTTTCTGGATGTACCTAATGACCATCTTGGTAAAGTTATCTATTACATGGCTTTCTCTTTCTTAACAGAATTACTTAGTGTCCATTAAACAAAAAAAACAAAAAAAGAATCATGTGAATGTAGCTATGATACCAGTCTGTCTCAGGGTCCAATGAGACATTAGAAACTATATATGCTCGATTATTTCTCTTTATTTGTCATAAAGGACCAATAAGTAATTAAGTAAACTACATACTCTCTGTATATCATTGCTTCTTTTACACAATTGTTCAAAATTCAACTAACAGGTCCTTTTGTGGATGTGCTTTTCTGATGGCCCCAAACTTGGTTACACACTTTAACCTCTTTGGATCCCCATTCAGTGTTGTGAAACAACCAATTACTCCAAAAGCTTAAGCTTTAGAGATGGCGTTATTTAATCTTTTATACTTTAACACTCCGATTCACGTGTGACCCCTCTTTTTAGGGTTGGCCTACATGTGGCACATGTGGCTCCACTTTTTTGGGTTGGCCATTAAAAAAAAGGCGGACCAGTGCACGAGGCTCCTGGCATTGTGGGGTCTGGGGAGGGCTAGATGTATGTAGCCTTACCATTGCTTTGCAGAGAGGCTGTTTCCGTAACTCGAACCTGTGACCACTAGGTCACAATGGAGCAACCTTACCGTTGCGCCAAGGCTCGCGAACTGCTCTGATACCACGTGAAACAACCAATTACTCCAAAGCTTAATCTTTGGAGATGGCTTTATTTAATCATTTATCTTTTAACAAGTGTTTAGCTTTCATTTTAGTCAGACTGTAGAATCAGGAATTTTATTCTAGTGTTATTTGTTGTTGAAATCCCAGGTAGGATGGCGCCCCCCGAGAGAGAGAGAGAGAGAGGGGGGGGGGGGGGTGAATTGGGTTTTAAATTTTTTTGCCAAAAACAATGCGGAAGCTAAAAACAAAGGCAAATTAAGCGTTAAACACAAATGAAGATAAAAATCAAATGCACACAGCCAAGGACCTACTCCACTCCACCAAGACTCTTGATGGCTTCACTAAAACGGATTCCCTTAACGGAGGGGAATCAACCCAATTACAACAGGAGAAAGCTCTGCATCTCCAAACACTCGCTCTTGAGATGACTCCGCGTCTCTTCACACTCGCCCTGTGGAGATGACTCTACATCTCCACCAACACTCGCCCAATACAATGATTTGTATGTAGAAAGAAACAAAAAAATCCCTCACAAGGGTGTACAATGATGTATAGAAGATATACAATGAAAAGCCTATGTCGACTCTCACTTTTGGATTCAAAGAGGCACAAATGGGTGTATAAACTCAAGTTGATGTTGAAATAGGTTTAGGAGTGTTTCCCCTTTGTCAAATGGGTTTACAAACTCGAGGATTTTCAAATGAAGTTTTGGAGTCTTAGAACCTACTTTAATGAGTGTTTGAACTCATATATATAGCCAAAACAAAGACTAGCCGTTGAGGGGCAAAACTGTAGTTTTTCGGCCCCAAAAGTAACTAGCTGTTGTACTCCAACGGTCATATTTTCGCGCTTGGTAGACATCTGTCCAAATGTCAGATGTCTGGTAATGGACCAGAGAGTGACAGACTTCTGGTCAAACGTTAGACGTTTGGTAATGAACCAGAGGCAAAAATACAAGCAGACGTTTGGTCAGACTTATGTCCAATTGTCAGACTTCTGATAATGGATTTCCAGATTTTTGCACTGATTTTGTAATGTTCTCTAAGGCTTGTTGTAACGACCCGGATTTGGGCAAATTTTTAGACATAATTTTTTTTTTTTTTTTGCCAAATCCCAAAACCTGAATCGCTACCCCAAAAAGGGAAACAAGCTGACTAACCAATTTTATCCCATGAGGAAAATTCACCAAATAAAATGAACAAATCTTATACCATTATGAAATTTATGGTCCATTACAATATTAAAATCCAATACTAAAAATACCATTGAATTTAAAATAAAGCTGAACTGCAACTCAAGCTAAAACACCATATCTGAATATAGCTCGACACTCTAACCAGCTCCCAATCCCGTGACATTTATAGTGTGTATTTCTGCGCGACAGAAGCTCCCATCGCTAACACCTATAGAACCTGTGGGTGGTGACAGAATCAGCAACAAGCTGAACAAGATCCCTTAATAGCTCGCAAAGTAAGAGCCACTAAATGAGATTGCATTATGAAATTATTTCTTATGATTTAGAGGATTAGCATAAGCAAAACAACTACTCATTAAAATAAAGATAAAAACAGAACAATAACTAGAACTAGAAATAGAAATAGAAATAGAAATAGGGACCAAACTTTAAAATGCAAAGATGCAAAAATAAAAATGCATGAGGCTACCCCAAGACCATACGGCATTTCAAACCGCCCTTTCATTCATTTTCTTTTTCCGTTATTTCTCATTTCATGGTATTTATATGCCGCCGTTGATCTTGACCATCTAGGCCCCCACCCATATTTGGGTGTAACCTAGGTAGGATTTCATTGGTCATCCTGTCTACCAAGTCCACCTGAATGCATTGCCAGCCCAATGTCGTATGCTCTCTTCGGGGTGGCTTTTGGCATCTCGCCCAAGGTTGGCTCCAAGGGGGCCTCCCATGTGCCTCCCTCCCATAGTATCCTATATGTGAATGCATGCTTTTTATACGTACCTCTCTGTCATGGGGGTTTTTTTCTTTTACTTTCTCCTGCATGGTTAGTGTACTACCATATTTTCAACAATTTATCAAAACAGAGCTTGCTATCCAGTTTAGCCATTTAGAAAAGAATCTAATCATACGAAATGCAATCATAATAACAAGACCATTTATGTAACTGTTACCATGAAAGCCACTATCACTTGCCTTAGAGTTTGAGTATAAAGAGATGAAGTGAATGGCTCTAAGTGTCAACCGAAAATAAACCTGTAATTATCACATCTCAAAGTGTCAATTAAATTGGTTAAAGCTAAAAGTTATTTTCTAATTAAATTAGTTCGTCTCAACCTATTTATTCTCTCCTATTATAATTAGTCATAAGTTACTCCTATGAATAGCCTAAGTCTTTCACTCTAGCAGTCACTTTTCGAGCTATATCATATTCATTATAGTTTTTATTATAAAACCATCAAGATTTAGAACCTAATATCTACAAGCTGATTTTTCAAAAGATGCATGTCAGAGAATAAAACTTCACAAAAGATGGTCAATTTTTGTTTTGGTAAAACAATTGATATAATATCAATCTTTCTATATTATAAATCTTATTTATTATAAAAACCATTGTTAATCTAATATCCGGTTCCTTTAGGTGTTGTTTTTACTAAAATCGCCCCCCAATAACTTAAAGACATTATACACATATATTAAACTATATGGAAAAACATATGTACATATTATGTTACAGGTCTCCAAAAGGATTAAAAAAAAATAGTTTTTAAAACCCTTTGTCCTTGCTGATTTTCTAGAAAACCAGCACTTTAGGGCTTAGTAAAACATATATATATATATATATATATATATATGAGAGAACATTTCCTACACACTTGTGTAGGTAAGTTATAAAATACTTGAGTAGAGAATCTACACAAAACAGCCCATAATCGCGCTATTTTTATGTTGATCTCGTATGAATAGCAGCCCTTAAAATATATTTAATGTACCTACATCACACTTTTCAAGAAAAACAACACACGTACTATATACGACAAGTACACATTGAAATCTGTACATAATAATCATTGTTATATGCTGATTTTTGATAAAAACAGTGAGAAATACATACAAAAAAAAGCACACGCATAGGATAGATCGTTTAAAACAAATCTCTTAACACTTTGGGTTACTATTAGTGGAGTTTACATAAAGAAAATATAATATACACGAATTTAAGGCATAAAACTTTGAAAAGAAATTCAAAAATAAGGTTATTGATCCTTAAAGAAAACAAAAACTTCAAGAAAACATCGAATTAATCAAAGAAATAAGAAAAAGCACATGTCTCGGGCATTTACTCGAAGACGAAAACCGAATCGATGAAAACCCTAGCCTTCCTCTTCTTTTCTTCTCTTTTTTTTTCTTTTTCTTTTTCTCTCTCTTCTTCTTTGTTTAAATTTCCAAAATCTTTCTATTTTTAGTAATTCGAACTTATTATAAATAGTAATCCAGAAATTTACTATAAATAATAAATCCGAAATTTTACTATAAATAGTAATACGAAAATTACTATAAATAGCAAATCCGAAATTACTATAAATAGCAAATCCGAAATTGCTATAAATAGTAAATCCGAAATTTACTATAAATAGTAAATCTGAAAATTACAGATTTAATTATCTAATTTTAGATGAAAATTTCATATTTGAAACCTTAGTTTTGTCATGCTTTTGAAATAGTTTAGGGTACTTACTTGTATGATGACAAAAGCCCAAAAGAAGTGAAGACAAAAGCCAAATCCTTCCTCCTTCTCTCCTCTCTCTCTCTCTCTCTCTCTCTCTCTCTCTCTCTCTCGTTTTGGGCGAGCGCTTAAATTGAGAGAAAAACCCACGTTTTGGGTTTTTATAAAACCCATCTTTGTGGTGTTTTAGGTTTTTCCTAATTAGGACTCCTAATTCTAGTCTATTTCCTATTATAATCCATCCACAAAAACTAAGTTTCATTTTAATTTAGGTCTCTTTAATTCTTATCTTATTACTTAAGTTAACTAAAAAGGAACATACTAAATATTAATATTGGCACTCCAAAAAAATTGCCTAATAAGACAAAACTAGTAATTATGCCTAACCCTAATAGAAAAAAGGTCATAACTTACTCAAATCACGTCTGAATCGCTAAATCTTGGGTCCGTTGGATATGTATTCGAAATACCCATCTACTGGGACCAAAATCATGTCGAACGAACAAGATTTGATGCCCCAAAAATTGGTTATACTAAAAAAACGAAAATACACTGATTTTTGGTCTGGGGATCTACGGTCCATATTTAATTAAGGTTATTAACTTTCTAGGCCCGTGTGGGGCCGGGTCTTTACACTTGTTCCAAGTTATTTAGCATGTTTTAAAATCCTAGTTGAGTGCCTCTTAAAACCTTAGGTGCGATGGACTTTTACAATCTATCAAATGACTTGACTTGAACTGAAGGTCTTCATAAAGGTCTTCATTCTTCAAGTCTTCAAGTTCCCCATCTCTTGGATCTTCTAAGGTCCACTTAAGCTCCAAGTTTCCATTCTGCTTGCCTTAGATCCAAGCTTCCTTGATCCATAATGTCTGATTGAAATGATCTACATTTTCATGCACTAAAACATCAAACACGTTAGAGACAACAACACAAATCAACTTGTGTTTGGAATCATCAAAACATAGAAGATTGCCAAGGTGTGAACTGTTGGGCTTACAGTTGTATTGTTTTATGTTCTACACATAACAGTGTTTTTGATCTCTTCATACACAGGGGAAGAACAACCTATGAAATGGCCAATGAGATTGAGGGTGGCTCTTCATCTTGCACAAGCTTTAGAATATTGTACTAGCAAAGGGCGTGCCATTTATCACGACTTTAATGCCTACAGAATTTTATTTGATGAAGTATGGTATCACTCATTGATTTTGCTGCCATCCCTTCTTTTGCAGTTAGGCTTTATATATTCTCTTATCATATGTTAGTATTTTGCAGGATTGTAATCCTAGGCTTTCTTGTTTTGGCATGATGAAGAACAGTCGGGATGGAAAGAGCTATAGTACTAATTTGGCATTTACCCCTCCAGAGTATTTGAGAACTGGTATGTACCACTTTAGAGCCAGAAGCTTGGTCGTGCATTAAGTTTTTCTTGGGGAGGCTTTTGTTATTAGTTATGATATGCCAATGTGATGTTCTTTTATCCTCTGTATTGCGGTGGCTCTTCTTGTGATCTTCATGGACTTGACTTTAATGGTTGACTCAGTGGCTTCCAATCAGGGTATAATTGAGTCCAGTGAGTTTTCAAGTCATCTCATCAAGTTATGCCATGGATTCTTAATACTGTGACCATTATTTCTGGACCTATCTAAATGTTGTTTCTTTTAATGATCTAGGTTCCAGAGCATTTCTTTCTTCTTTCTTGTGCATGCTTGCTTGCATTTGTTCGCGGTGCAGTCTTATATATCTACTGGATGTATTTAGCCGTTTGCTGAAAAAAGTTCCCTCTTTTTGACATTTTCTTATTTTGGTATGGAAATTATTTTCTTTTTATTTAGTTTATTGGGTATTTATTGGCAATAGAAAAATAGTAATAAGTATTCTGTGTATAAATTTTAGAGTCAATGAAAAGCTTAAGTTTGTTTTATTGTAACTTTTAACTTTTAATATTTTTTTTCCTGTTTTGGTCAAATAGAAAAGAGTCTTGGCAGTAATTGTCTTGTCCATGCCGATGAGATGCCCACTGTACGTGTGGGTGCATAGTGTGTGTGATTGGTTCACCTTGAGACCGTAGACATTTTTTAGTTGCACATCAATGAAGATCTTGTACAGTTCATCAATACTTGCAATTGCAAATATGGATGGCCATTTTTTTTAGAAAATGGCTAAAAATACCCTTTTCCAGGTGAGTGGTTAGGATTGCCCACTCGATGCGGGACCATACAATCCCAAGTGGCCCACTAGGTCAATGTTCCCAATTTCTGAACTCACGCTCTGCTTGCTTAGTGAAGCCTTGAAAAACTATTGGTGTGAATATTACTCACAAACTCTTATAGAAGAGCTTGCTTTGAATGGAGTTAGCCTTGTTTGGTTATCTTGTAAAATAGCCTATTTCAATCGTATATTATTTTGATAGTTTGTCTTTTAGCAACATCTTCAACATTAATTGTGTCATTTAAATTATTTTAACATTAATGTGATATTGTTACTAATATTTTGTCAGTGAAACTATTCTATTCTATGTATGTGATATTCTCAAATTTCTACTTCATGATTATTATTTTGAGTTTACTTGCTTTATCGAGATCATTGCACTGATTTTGGAGTCATACTTGACAATTTTTTATATAATTCCTGCACTTCTGCCTAGTGCTATGTATCTTTGTCGCTGCTTTTATGTGACATTATTGGATTGTTTATTATGCTGGATAGTGTGTTAGCATGCAATTTGATCTTTTACTATTTGGTGCTCATTGATTATTTTTTAGTCCTAGTAGTTCAAATGGTTGTTTTTTTTATCAGTTGTATGATCTTTTTCTGTTTTTTATCATCTGTAGGAAGAATAATACCAGAAAGTGTCGTGTATAGTTTTGGCACTCTTTTGCTTGACCTTCTTAGCGGGAAGCGTATTCCTCCTAGCCATGTAAGTTACATATTTCTTGCATAAATAGTGCTGATGGTATTGTATAAAATGTGACTTGCTATGTGATTGTAATATTTAGGAAGTGTGATATTATTGTATTTAATATGTGCACATAAAAAGTTCTTCTGGCATGGATATGGAATGAACTCTAGCTCAAGTAAACACTTCATAGCAAGTCTAGGAGTCTGGTTGCACACCTGGAAAGTGGCCAACTAAATCAGAACACATCTGTATATTCTTAAGTGCCCAGAAAAGGCCAGCTAGTATCTATTGATATATGTTAATTTTATAGCAGTGATAGAGATTTCAAGCATGCTGGTAACAATGTAAAGGGGGTAAACTGTACTAAAAATGCAAACAGATGTGATGTTGTAATTTATGCAATATAATAAAACATATTTGGACAAGTTTCTGTTCCTGATATGTAGCCCATGCCTTTTTATTAAGGAAAAATTATTGAGAGAATACATACGAGCACAAGACCACTTATATATAAGCTGAAAGCATTAAGGAGGCAATGGGGAAAGTAGAGATGTAACTTCATTGGGAGTAAACGTGAAGCATTTATTAAGCCCCACTGTAAGGGAACGAGGAGTGTATAGAAAGAGATATGGTTATTGAAAAAGTATAAAAGATTAACTAACACCATCTCCAACAGCTTAAGCTTTTGTAGTAACTGGTTGTTTCACATGGTAGAGCAAAGGTCATGAGTTCAAGCCTCCTTGATATTAAAAAATCCTCATGTAATGGCCAACCCAAAAAAAAAGGGGGCCACATGTGCCATGAGTAGGCCAACCCTAAAAGGAGGGGCCACACTTGAGGGGAGTGTTAAAGTATAAAGGATTAAATAACTCCATCTACAACCGCTTAAGCTTTTGGAGTAGCTGATTGTTTCACAGTTATAATAGGCCAGGGAGGAAGGGTTAATGCATGTTATGATTACAAGTAATTCAAGAGGACTTACGCCACAGGTTGAAATTACAAGTTTTTCGGACTAATAAATTTATTGGCTTGATGTTTTATTTATTTAGACTTAATGTTTAAGCATCTGAAAAAGTTCACATAGGTTCTATTTGAAACTTAAGATAGTCAGCTTTTAAATACCCTCATTTGGTTATCAAGAGAGGAAAACATTCTTTAGGAAAAAAAATCACCTTTTCCCCCTCTAGGAAAAAATAATCACCTAAATATGAAGTGTACTCTTAGTTAAGAAACGTGCTTATGCTAAATTTGGGAAGTGAGAAGAATTTAGCTTCCGACCCAACTAAATTCTCAATAATCCCTGTACTGCTTTAGAATGGACCAAGTTTTATGAAAGCGTTATTTCTCCAAAAAAAAGGGAACCAAAAGAGGCATTATTCCAGTATGTTGTTTCGATAATTAGAACAAATAACGAGCCAATCATGGCAATGAACACACAAGACATTCACGATTGAACTGAACAAGCATTAATCCAAACTAGTGTATAGCTGAAATCGAAGAGTTATAGATAGAGGTGTTGGACACTGGCACAACCATTTGGGACTATAAAGGGTTTGCATTGTGCTAGCATTATCATAACAGGTTTGGGGCCGAGTATAATCGAGTACTCTTTTGAGGATCTTGGTAATTGAAATGTACTGATGTGCTGGACCGAACCCACACAGGGATGTGTTATATAATAAAACAATCAGTTTGTTATCTAGGTCCCTTCGTTCTGGATTTTGAGAATTGATTGCGCCCAAAACTGATTTTTGGACTCAAGATTGCATTTAATTTTGGAGTGGATAGAATAGAAAGAAGATTGGAGACCTAGAAGAGAAACCTTGTTTCAAAAGGAGGGAGACTAACTCTGATAAAGTCGGTGCTGGCTAATATTCCGGTCTATTTCCTATCCTTATTTAAGTGCCCAGTAAGTGTGGCATTGAGGATCGAGAAGATTCAAAGGAGATTTCTATGGGGAGGAGCAAACACCAAAAATGGAATTCCACTAGTTAAATGGGAAAATGTATGTGTTCCAATAAAAAAAGGAGGTTTGGGATCAAAAGAATTAAGGGATTCAATAATGCCCTATTGAGTAAATGGCTATGGAGATTCGGGAAAGAGGAACTTTCATTGTGGGTGAGGGTTATTGGAAGCAAATATGGGTCTCTTTCAAGAAATTGGGAATCAGATGACTCTTATGAGAAGAGGGGAGTAACATCTTGGCGGGATATTCTTGGTTTGAGGCAGAAATTTCGAAAGGGTTGTTGCTTCAAGGTTTATTCTGGCCATAGGATCAGATTCTGGCTCGATACGTGGTGTTCCGAGGATCCTTTGAGCCTGTTATTCCCTGATTTACTTTTGGTGGCTGCAGATAAGGAGGTTCTAGTGTGTGAGTGTTTTGAAAGAGTTGAGCAGAAGGTAGTATGGTGCTCGAGATTTAGAAGAAACTTTTTTGAGAGGGAATTGTCCTCCCACTCGAACCTGTTCGAGATCATTGAAAAATGCTATATAAAAAGATCGGGAATGGATAAAAGAATTTGGACTTGGTTCCCTTCTGGTGTTTTTCGGTCAAATCTTGTTATGCTCGGCTGGTTGTTGGTGAGGAGGATTGTTTATCGGCAAAGGTTTGGTAATTTCATTGTCCCCCAAGAGTAGGCTTCTTCGGATGGTCTGTTAGTTGTGATCGAATTCAGACTATGGATTTCCTAAGAAAAAGAGGAATGTGGTTAGTGGATCACTGTCCTTTATGTTTGCAAGATGGTGAGTCCATTGATCATTTGTTTTTGCATTGTAGGTTTGCTAGAGAAATCTGGGGTCTAATTCTGTCGAGATTTGGTATCCATTGGGTCTTTCCAAGATCAATCTCCCAATTGCTTAAATGCTGGGATTTTGTCCCTTGGAAGAAGCAGGGGAAGGTTTTATGGAGGATATGCCTTTTGGCCACGTGGTGGTCGATTTGGAAGGAAAGAAATGGAAGAGTATTTGAAGGGAAGGTTAAATCAGCTTATGGAGTTTATTTGAGAATAATTGCAGTATCCATCCAATGGGCGAGGAGCATCCCAATGTTTTGTTGCGTCTCAGCCTTCGATCTATGGGAGGGGTGGCAAATAGTCTGTAATGAGGCGACAATCAAACCTAAGGTAATTCAAAAGTGAAATCCACCCCCGATTGGATATTTCAAGCTAAACTCTGATGGTGGTAGTATGGGCTTTTTCTGGCCCCTGTGGTATTACAGACTCTAATGAGGCGGAAGTCAATGCCGCTTATTCGGGTATTTTACATTTGGACAAAGAAATTATGGATAAAGTGATTGTAGAAGGAGATTCTTCCAATGTTGTGAGATGGATTTCGGGTTCTGCTCCCCCTCCATGGAGATTTCTTAACATGGTTGAGGAGATTTCAGATTGGGTGATGGGATCTTCTGCCTCCTTCGTGCATATTAGGAGGTCTGCTAATGGTGAAGCTGATTTATTGGCCAAAGGAGGAATCAATAGAGTGTGTTTGGAGTGGTTTGATTATATGCCGCCATAATTGTTATTTTTATTGTTGTTTTTTTCTCCCTCTGTAATTTTCTTCGGGGACCATCTCATTTCCTTTTTAATATATTACCATTTCAAAAAAAAAAAGGATTGCATTTAATTTTGAGTCCCATAATCAGTTTTGGACCCAAAATCAGTTCTCAAAATCCAAAATGAACAAGGCCATAGAAAATCATCTCTAACGTAGAGTACTCACAAGCAGTGATAGTTCTTGATGACCATAAAAGTTGACATTGACATCTGATTATGTCTGTCTATCCAAGGCACCTCTTAATACCTTCCTTTCTTTCTCTCTTTATTTTCCTGGATCAATCAACAACAGGAGAATGGTCTTGCCACTCAAATTAATCATATTCCAACCATGTCCTTTGTGTTAGCTGATTTGTTTTACTTAGGACAAACTGGTATGGCGGCATGCTTAGTTCTAAGAGTGGCAATACCACTCCCCTTAACATAATCCTATTTATTTAAAAAAAATCCTGTTTATTCTGCTTTGTAGGTTTTCTGCAACCGTAATCTGTTTTTGCATCCATTTTATTTTCCTCATATGAACTTTTCTATGTTGCGTTTATTCAACTGCAATTTTTAGCAGGATGGCTTCCACCATATATTTTCTTGCTCGTTATGTTCTAGAGTTAAAGAGCTAAGGTCATGGAGTTCGGTGAGAATGATAGAAGAAACATTAGAATTAGCGAGTGGCCTAGAAATTTTCTTTTATCATATCATGTACACAGGGAAGCTAAATAGGTTGCGGATTTCCTTGTGTTGGACAGACTATCATGGCTTTTGTTGTGATTGGAAATCTCTTCCGGTATTATAATTTTTCCTTGTTTTCAATAGATTTTTTTGGCTAAATTTTCAAAAAAAATGTATCCTTTTTTTAATTAGCTCCACCAAAAGATAACTGATGAATATCTTATTCTTATATGGGCCTGTAATGGTGACATACTTTAACCAAAATTGTTGCGTTGCGAACTTACCTTATGTTGTGTACATTATGTAACTTGTTTTTTTTTTTTTTTTTCATTTTTATGATGGGTTTTTTTATACTGTATTAATGCATTTTCTGCTTCTAATGAACTGTGCATAATTTCTATACAGGCATTTGACCTCATAAGGGACCGGAATTTTCAGACACTAACAGATTCCTGTTTAGAAGGACAGTTTTCAAATGCAGATGGCACCGAGTTCGTGCGCTTAGCTTTTCGGTGTTTACAATTTGAGCCCCGAGAGCGGCCTAATGCAAAGTCATTAGTGGCTGCATTGGCTTCTCTTCAGAAGGAAATCGAGGTGTGTTGTTTCTCTTAAGAAGAAAGTTATCTCAAATAGTGGAGCCTCTAATTCTTTCTGCAAACTTGGTGCTCATTGCTGCTATCTCGGTCAGTTTCTGTGTCTTCACCTATGCTTCTGTTGGGTGCTACATTTTTGGCTAGTTCCATTCTTTCTTTCTTTTTTTGGAATGGTTGGCTAGTTCCATTCTTACTCATTGATTTTGTTTAGAACAGTTTCTATTTTTATTTTATTTTGAACTGAAAACAAAGGAATGCTCTTGAGCCTTGAACCCATGACCTTTAATATAGAAAATCAAATTACTTTCCAACCTACCTAAATCTATTTTCAAATACGACAGCTAACAGTTTCTATATATTTTTTTACCGTCTTCTATGTTGAGTGCAGTTGAATGTTACATTTTGGGTAATTCCATATCTACAAGTCAATTGATGGACAATAACTTGCTACACTACCATTTCATTTTAATCAGTATTTACTCTAGTGCTTAACATACCACGTAGTTTTCTTTTCCTATATTTCATTACGTGAATCGTCAGTCGTCCCTGTAGTGATTTTAAGACATTCTGAATCGTGGAAAGGCGGCTGCCTAGCTAGTTCTCTCTGCTTGGAGGAATTCATTTTCCTGTCAGAGAACCTGCATGCATAGTTTAAATTTCGTAATCTTGACCTGACTTCTCTAAGTGAGTCGAGCTTTTCCAGTGGAGTGTTAGAAATAACACATAAGATAAACATATTGTTATGGTGTATATATCATTAATGGCACTTCTGATTAAATTGCTGCCATTATACAAGTGTAGGATTGGGGTTGTAATCATTCTAATTGAGCAAAGGAAACCCCAAGACCAGTTTCTGTTCTCTCTTCTTCTCGTCTTCCTTCACTCTCCCTCTCTTCACATGTCAGTTTATTGAAGATTTAACATGGTATCAGAGCTAAGGTGATCAAGACCAAGGGAAGTTCTTCTCTCGATCAAAAGACTTGCTAGCACATATCTAGAAATTCTCTCATCTCTATTGTCTTCTTCCATCCCTTCGAACCCCACCCTAGCATCATCAGCCTCGTTACTCTTCATCATTACTATTTGAAACTATAATCCACACAGTCCTCTTCTGAAACCTACTTTCCTCTTTACGAAATCCTAATTCTACCCTTCAACTTCCTTTGAATTCAAAATCCCAATCGCTACCTATCTTCCATTCACAACCTTAATCTATTCAAATGATTCATTTGAAATCCTAGTCTCCTTCCATACAAACCCCTAAGTAAGGTTTAAAAAAATAACCATTCAAAAAAAAAAAAAAAAAGGTTTAAAATTTCGGTTTTGGTTTTGGTTTCGGACAAAGCCGAAACAGAAATTTCGGTCATTTGGGCCATGTTGAGAGTGGTCGTATTATATGCCTCCCTTATGGAGGGGTATTTCTGTCCTTCTATATATCCACATTCTCTCTCTCTCTCTCTCTCTCTCTCTCTCTCTCTCTCTCACACACACACACACACACACACACACATATTTCGTGTGAGAGAGATAACTCTTAAGCAGATTTTCTCCCATCTCATCTCATCTCTTCTCCATCTCTCTCTCTCTCTCTCTCTCTCTCTCTCCAATGTAGACTCGACATGGTATCAGAGCTCAAGGTTGAAGATCGACTACTCCATCCTTGAAAGAAACCATACTCCAAAACCCTAACCATATAAACCCTGAAACTATAACGCTAGCCCTAGAAACCCTAAAACTATAACCCTAACCCTAGAAACCATTGCCGCCACCCCTTTCTAACCCTAACCAGTGCCGCACCACCTCTAAACAGAATCACGCCCCTCCTTTTCTTCCTACCAGTGCCGCACCACCCAAAACCTTTTCTCCCAACCCCACGCCACTCGCACCCTTCCTTTTCCCACTTCACATTGTCGCACCACCCAAATCTCTGTCTCTCCATCTGTTCCACCCTATGGACCATTCACACTCATCCCATTCTGTTTCGCATCCTCACACCCTACTTGAAACCCTTTTCTTTGATTCTCACACCCTTAAAACCTAACCCTAACCCTAATCTTTACTACTCATGATCTAAACACTCATCGTTTCTTCTTTTTATGATTCTCTGCTATTATTGGTGTATGTATGTGCTGTAGTTGTCTCTTTATCTCCTGGAACAACGTGTTGATGTATGTGATCTCGTTTGATGGTGGTTGGTTGTTGGTGAAGCTTGTAGGTAACTTGTGATTTGTATTGGTGGTAGGTTTGTGGTCACTTAATGTACTTTGACTGGTTGTTGTTGATGGTAGTTGGTCTGTTGAACAAACACATGTTGGCAGCCATAGTTGGCTTTGAGAGGCATGAAAACGTCAAGCTGCTGACATAAAGAAATAAACTGCTCATAGTGAGTCTCAAGAGACATGTCACCACGACGCAGACGCATCAATTCCAAATAAGTGGCACAGATACGGGTGAGATTCTCAACTCCAGACTAGGTCAAGGCAGTGTGATCCCAGATCTCCTTTGCAGTCGGGAGGAGTATCATGGCGGATGAAATGACAGGGGTCATGCTCTGCCAGAGAAGACTCCGAATCATTGCATCTTCCTGTTCCCAGCAAGTATACGTAGGGTCCTTGGGCGGAGGGGGATCTTGACGAAGAAAACTGACCTTATCCCGTCCATGGAGATATGTCTCAACTACAACTTTCCAGGGTAAGTAGTTGGTTCTATCAAACTTGGCAATGTTCAGCTGTGGGTAAGAACCCTCCACAGGTGCCAAGCTAGGAGAAGAAGAGAAAGAAGTAGCCGGTGATGAGCACGGACCTCCGTGGTCATGCCAAGTGAGGGATCCACAATGACAGGTGGATCCATAAGGACAACAAATGACGAGAGAGCTGAAATACCCACAACCAACGGCTACAAAGAGTGGAAAAAGAGTAATGGACAAAATCAACTAATCAAGGCGATGTCTCATAGCACGGCGTCAAGGGCCAAGGATAGAGATGGAGACACTACGGAAGAAGGCATAGAGAGCCTCGAAGACATAGGAAAAAAAATAGGAAGACTTCAGAGCCGCGGAGAAAAGAGGAGAATTTTGTTAGAGATGGAATGCATGAGGTAAGGAAAGAGGGTACGGTTTGGAAACAAAAAGGGAAGAATGGGTCACAGGGTGAAGAAGACAGAAGTTCGGAAGGGATTAATATGGGAATGATGAAAGAAGGGAAGGAGGTGTAGGTAACCACCAGTACTAAGGGATTAATATGGGGTACGGGGTCGTACGGGAGGGGAGGAGGAGTCGTACGGAAGGGGGTTGTGATAGGGGAGGAGGGGAAGAGTCGTACTGGAGTGGGGGGTTGGTTACGGGTTGAGTTGGGTCGTCGAGAGAAGAGGGGGGTATGGGTTACGATATACGAGAGAGAGGGGATGGGTTACATGTGGAGTGGGGTTGTACGGGAGAAGAAAGAGGGATGGGTTATGGGAGTACAGGAGAGGGGGATGGTGACGGATGAGTGGGGATGGGTACGGGTGAGGGTAGGGCCAAAGGAGGAGAGCCGTAAGGGATTGAGGTGTGGTAGATGGATTTGGCTTTGGGTGGAGGAGATGGAGAAGATGGAGGTTGGGTTTGTCCCTAGGGATCAGAAACCTAGGAAGCACGGGTACTCTCCCGGGGCTCCCGCACCCGCACCCGACACGTATGGGGTGCGGGTACGTCCGGGTACGCCCCGGGTACGTCCGGGGTGCATTACTTAAGATTTACATGTAAATAACGGAATACGCCCCTTTTGGATTTCTTAAAAATAGTTTCAACACCCAAATCTAAAAGGAAAAAAAGTCAACTCTCCAGTTCTAGTACAAAATTCAAAGAAAAACGGTCGGGTCAAAATTTTAACTTTCTTAACTTCCAAACGGTGGGGTATTTTTCAAATTTTAAAAATTCATAAAATCTATCGTGTCCAAACATTATTAAATCCCAAAAGTCCGGTAAAAAAAATCTCATAATTTGGTCTCTAAAAATTATTCATCTTGTCAAGCACTGGTCAACACACTGGTGACAGACTTTTTTTTCTAATGAATGATGTATTGATGCCTCATGTTATGAAATATGGAACTTAATCACTTATGGAATGAAGAGTAATAGTAGAATTTTCCATTTTGGTGATGTTATTGTTATTTAATTGCTCTACAATTTTTTTTTAAATTTTTTATAAATATATAATAAAATATTAAAATATATTATTATATTCGGCGTACCCGAACGTACCCGCACCCGGTTTTTTTGGCAAATCACGTACCCACGTACCTGTGTCGTGTCGTACCCGCACCCCGTACCCGTACCCGTGCTTCATAGTCAGAAACCCTAGGGCTCTGATACCATGTTACGTGAGCGAAAGAGAAAATGAGAATAGTGAGTTAGGGCTGTCTCCCCCTCACTGATTTATTTATATACTTAAAAGAAAGGTACAATTACTAGAATGCCCATAGGCTTATTCTAACACCCCAGGGTTAGGATTTTAGGGTTTAAGATCTAAGAGGTATCTTAAATCTGTATCTTGATTTGAAGTTATAAATTTAGGGTTTTAATCTATGCGATTTTTTCTTTTTACAAGATTTGATCTATGATTAATAGCCTCCATGATTTTTTAATAAATACTAAGACATACGTATGAAAATTTTCCATGGATCTATGTATTAAATAAATTCGTTAATATATAAATGTATAAAAAACTCAAGAGCTTTGGTAAATAAAATATGATGATTGATTTTTGGAATTAATAACTGAAATGTATATAAAAGATCATGAGTTTCGTATTTATATTTATTCCTAAAAAAATTCATCAGTTGATTAAATATTTATCAATCATGGTTTTTTGTGTATGTAAATTAATTTCCAAAAAATAAACTATTGAATATTTCTACTTAAAAACATGATTTTCGTAATTATAGACTAAATCAGAAATTAAATAATTGATATTTCTCATTTAAAAACATTATTTTCGGATTTGTATTAAATCTGAAAAATATAATAATCATTAAAAATATTAAAAACTGTTATTTTCGGAAATTTAATAATTCCAGAAAATTAGTAGTTAAATAAAAATATTAAAAAATCAGGATTTTCGTATATTTAATAATTTCAGAAATTAATAGTTAAATAGCTATATTAAAAATCAGTATTTTCGTATATTTATTAAAAACAAAAAAAATTAACAGTAATGTGAATACATTAAAAATCAGCATTTTCACATAATAGTAAATTCCGGAAAAAAAAATGAAATAGTTAGATAAATATGTTAAAAACAATAATCTGCTTGCATGTCATGCAACATTTTAGCAATGTAGAATGTGTTTTTATAGATGGACGACCTTGTACCTGAACTGATTTGCAGGGAAAAATAGCATGTGGCATGGTGCCTTGTAGTACTTGGAGTGCTCCTACTCTAGCTCTTTAAATGTCTTCCTATTTGACAGAATGGATTTCTTTTTGGATCTTACATAGTTACATCTCTTATACTAATGTGATGCTTATTTAAACTTTTTTGCTTCATATCTTCACGTACAACATTCATACATGTTGAGGACCCAATCATTTATTCTCAATGCCTAAAATTATTTGTTATTCGAACTTGGATTTAGGGTCGTCATATAATAAGCAGATTTTTTTCACAGGTTCCTTCTTATGAGTTGATGGGTCTGCTGGCACATGTTTCTGCGTCCTCATTGCAGACAGCATCTCTATCTCCACTCGGCGATGCTTGCTCGAGGATGGATTTGACAGCGATACACGAGATCTTAGAAAAGATAGGCTACAAAGATGATGAGGAAACAACAAATGAGGTATGCTTTTGATGGTTCAGTTTGAGAGAAAAGTACAGAAGACTGAGCTGGCATTCTTCGCCATTTGGTCCTCTCTCTCTCTCTCTCTCTCTCTCTCTCTCTCTCTCTCTCCTAGAGCCACATATGTTTTCACCCTCGTGTATACATTATAAATATATACTCATGTCTTTCGTGTAAACCTTACTAGAAATGCAGAGGAGGAAGCAGGGCAAGATGCCTTGAAGCATCAGATTTCGGATACGTATCAATCACCTTAAAGTCTGATACATATCGGATAATGTCATCCAATATAAACACTCAAACAATAAGATTACGTGTTTTGGATGGGAAGTGGATGTATTGGTCAGATATGTCTAAAATCCCTTATGCTAGTGCTACTTGTTGTCTAATATATGCTATGGACTGTATGAGGCCACATATTGCACATGTGAAATACAAAGGAAAAGAAGAAGAGTGGAGGAGACAAAAAAAGATATTTGTGATACTATCTCCCAAGCATGGGGACATCTCTCTTTTATTATGAATCAACATAAAAGGAAAAGAATTACAAATATTTTTTTAATAAGGAGCTTAAATGCAAAATAAGTCAGAAACACAGTAGCATTTATGTGCATATAGCATTTCTTATTGGAATAGTGTTAATTGTTAAATTTCTACCATTGCTCCAGATGGAGAAGCATTATATTCATCTCTCGTTTTGGGAGATAGATTGTATTTGGTCTTCTTGGACAGTACTACTTCTCATATACACAAGGAAGGCAACTCAAAGGCGGAGTCTTGCTAAGTTTGACCGTAGAAGTGACAATGTTGTATCTTGGCATTATATGCATGATTTATAGCTTAGGCTCATGGCGTGAGCTTCGTTGTTCTTTTTGTTTTTTTTTCCTCATAGTTTTATAGGACTGAGATATATTAATTATTGTAGCTATAATATTTAGTATGATAGTAAATAGCACCAGATATTGCTAGCAATGGCGAGAGCTCTTATCTCAATGGACCTGCATATTGTATTCATATTTATTTTAGAATGATATGAAACAAATTCCTTTCATATTGTGTACAGCTATTTGGTTCTCATATCTTGCCACTATTTCTTAAAAGCCATACTGAAAACAGCAAAAACAAGAGCATTGTTTGGATGAAATATCCATTTTGCAACCCGTCGTGTAGGTTATTTTGAAAGTTTTTGTATCACTTGTTATGATTTTTATCATTTCAATGGAAATTGAATGCCTTTTTCTAAGGATGAAGAAAAAACATTCAACTTCCATTGAAAAGATAAAAAGGCAAAACAAGGACAAGGGATGCTATGAAGTTTCTTGTTTCTTATGTCTTTCTACAAAGTTAATTGAGTTTCATCATAGGAATTTTCAATTTAATGATACCGCTCAAGGACATAAGATGCTATGAGAGGTTTTTTTTTTGTTTCTTGTGTTTTTATTATTAGTTCTCCTGTTGTTAAGTGATGCCACACTTTTTACATCTTCAAGGTATTTGTCCATGTCTATATTTAGAATCCTTGGAGCTGTTACATATATAATTAGAAAATTTGGATGTTATGGCATTTGCAAAGCTCCCTTCGCTTCCAGATTGCCTCCAAACCTGTTTAATGTAAATCCATAGTCTCCATTGATGTAGGGTGTATTCTCAATGAGATTTTTGATATATGTAAGTGTAGGGATATATCATTTAGTCTTGTATTTAGAGAAGCCAACAATCTTTCTGATTGAATTTGGCTCTGGGGTCAGTGTGGACACTGACATCCTATCTGGGACAAATGCATTTTCTGTCATTGAATGGATCTTAGCTCCGTTTGGTTGCCAGTAAAATATTTGTCCTAGGAAGTTTTTAGTAAAATTTTCGTCCCATCCCATGTTTGGTTGCCTTTTAGCACTAGAATTTTTTTAATCCCACTCTTGTAATGATTGCTTCTGTGGTGACATGGACTCCTTGTCCCCTCTTTTTCTTTCCTAGGGAATGATGTCCTCTCTCTTTCTCTCTCTTCCCTTCCCATATTTGGTAATGACACCGAATTTTAGGAATTGTAGCGAAAAAAAGAAAACCTAGCAAATCCCGTTGACTTCACTGTTTAGATTAAAAACTCCCTAGGATAAAAATTTTACTGGCAACCACACAGAGCAACAGTTATGAGGGCATACGCATTTTGAATGTTATGTTTGTGATATCCTATTTTCATGTTTGCTATTCGATGTTTCGATTTGTATTTTGTAGCAACAGTTATGAGGGCATACGCATTTTCATGGTGCTGTAATTTTTGGGCTTAATTTTTGGGCTTAATTTTTGGGCTATTTGCATGTTTGCTATTCAATTTTTAGATTTGTTTGTTGTAGCAACGGTCATGAGGGCATACTCATTTTCAGTGCCTCAGTCTAACCTAGGTACTCGATTGCTCCTATTATTTTCTTGATTTGTTTTTATCCTGCAGCCATCATTTCAGATGTGGACCGACCAAATGCAGGAGACTTTAAACACTAGGAAAAAGGGTGATTCTGCTTTCCGACACAAAGATTTCAGAGCTGCAATTGAATGCTACACCCAGGTTAGGTCATGTCAAGTAACTATTTTCTATTAATTTTTTTCTACTAAACATAAATTTTCGTTTAATTTTCCATAATTTAAAATTTTCTTACATTTTCCAAGTAACTACATTTCTTTTCAAATAGATGAATTCGTTTTAGTTTGTAGAAATGATGGAATTTCCTCATCCTGAATAAGATCAACTGATCTCCCTGAAGAACCACTGGTCGAAACTCCTATTCTCTTGGAGTTCATAACATCTTTAATCTGCCAAATGTCATCCAGATTCCAGAGGAATCGATCTGATTGACTTAGTAAAATTCAGGTCTTCTACTGCCCGTTTTAGAGCTCCTTTTCTGCTGACCCTATTCGGCCATTATCTTGCATAACTTCAAGCTCCATATGCCTAAGGAGCTTCTTATGTTCACGAGCAACCATTAAAGTTTTGTTTGATGGAGTTAGGAGGTGGAGAATTTAATCTAGCTTTGGTGCACGTCTTTGAAATCCTACCACACGATACCCACCCACCCATCTTAAACTTGGTCCGTCAAGCTGGATTTCAGAAACCCCTCTTTCTTTAACTTATTCATCACCAAAAGGAACTATCAGTCTCCCATCTCTATATTCCTTACAAGAGGCCCAACACCCTCTCTCTCAACTAACCACCTTGGTCTGGTTGCTAATAAAAGCCTCTATCGAGAGAGACTCCACCCTTCTACTAGATCTATCTTGCATCTCTGACAAATAAACAACATGGTCTTCTACTGCTGTTTTTTCCCGAACTTTGGGAACATCACCTCAGTCACACCCCTGATAGAACACCGTTCTATCAAAACAGAACTTAAAGAAAAAGAAGAGAGAAAATAGAGAAAGATGAAGAAATCAGAGTTAATTCGAGGAAACTCAGGCCTCCAATGTGCAAAAGCACTGAGACGAATATTATTGCTTGAGAATAGCCATACGGCAACTACATGGATTTATAGAAATCTAGGGTGGCAAATAAGGAAATAAAATCAGCAGAAGAGAAAAGGAAAATAAGGAAAAGGAAACATAAATTATGGAAATAGCTTAAAAAAGAAAGAATCGTAACATTCCTCCGCCCTTAATTTCAACCTTGCCCTCAAGGTTGACTAGCAATAAACTCCGAAAATTTCTGCTGGAGGAAATAGTAAGGCTCCCACTTGGCATCTTCCATTGGCAAACCTTTCCATTCCACGAGAACCTCAGTCACTGCTCTATTATTGCGCTTGACAAGGCGTCGGTCCAAAATGGCATGTGGTTGGGTTTTAACTTCTCCTGTTGGGGACGTGGCTGGCAACTGACTTTGAGCAATCACATGCGTTCCTAGCTTCTTTTTCAAACCTGACACATGGAAAACAGGGTGCATTTTTGAACCCTCTGGGAGATCTAGCTGATAAACAACAGTACCGATACGCTTAAGCACCTTGTAAGGCCCATAAAAACGTGGAGAAAGTTTCCTGGAAGCACAAGCATTAACAGACATCTGTCGATAAGGCTGTAGACACAGGAATACCCAGTCACCAATTTGGAATTCTCGCTCAGTTCGATGTTTATCGGCTTGTTGCTTCATGCGGGCTTGAGCACCTTGTAAATTATCCATAAGAATCTGCAGCACACGGTCTCGTTTACGTAAGTCACAGTCAACTTGGTGCACATTTGAAGACCCATGGGTGTAAGAAGTGATGAGAGGTGGGGCACGCCCATACACAATTTCGAAAGGTGTCCTCTTTGTAGCAGAGTGATAAGTCGTGTTATACCACCACTCAGCCCAGGGTAGCCAACGGACCCACTCCTTGGGTCGATCACTTGTGAAGCAACGTAAGTAATTTTCTAAACAATGATTGACAACCTCAGTTTGGCCATCAGTTTGAGGATGGTATGCAGTACTCATGTTCAGCTTAGTCTCCTGCAAGCGGAAAAACTCTGTCCAAAACTTGCTAATGAACACTGGATCGTGGTCACTGACAATAGATTGGGGCATTCCATGCAACTTAAAAATATTATTTATGAATACTTGCGCAATAGTAGCTGCAGTGTATGGGTGAGATAAGGAGCAAAAGTGAGCATATTTTGTAAGACGATCGACGACCACGAATATGGCACTTTTCCCATGCGAAAGAGGCAAGCCATCAATAAAATCCATGGAAATATCGGTCTAAACCTGTGTCAGAATCGACAAGGGATGAAGAAGACCGGGGCTTGCCACCGTCTCACCTTTGTTTCGTTGACATACGTCGCATTCCTCCACAAATTTTTTGACTTCTTGTTTCATTCCTTTCCAATAGAAGGCTCGAGATATCCGCTTATATGTGCGAAGGAACCCGGAGTGTCTAGCATATGGTGATGCATGAAGTTCCTCAAGGATGTTGAGCTTCTTGAAAGAGTGAGCAGACAACACCATTCGCCCTTTATATCTGAGATCTGATGAGTCCCATGTATATCCTGGAACGGCAGTGGGATCTTGCTGTAATTTATGGATGATGTTCTGAATGTCAGGATCACAAGTCCACTCCTTGCGAATGTCATCAAGGTCATTAAAGAGTGGCATAGATATGGCTACAAGTGATGCATTCTCCGGTATACGTGATAGTGCGTCAGCCACCACGTTTTCAACCCCCTTTTTATAGATGATTTCATAGTCATAACCCATCAATTTAGAGACCCATTTGTGTTGCTCCATGGAAGAAATCCGTTGCTCCATTATGTACTTTAGACTCTTGTGGTTTGTCAGTATTTTGAAATGCTGACCAATCAAATACGGCCTCCACTTTGTGACTGCATGGACGATAGCCATCATTTCCTTGTCATACACTGACAACTCCTGGTGCCTGGGGGACAAGGCCTTGCTTGTAAATGCTAAGGGATGACGCTCTTGCATTAGTACTCCACCAATACCAATACCAGAGGCATCACACTCTATCACAAAAACCTTATTAAAATTTGGCAAGGCGAGAACAGGTGTCGTTGACATGGCCTCCTTTAACCTCCCAAAAGTGACATCAGCATCCGCTCCCCATTTGAAGTTGTCATTCCGCAATAAAGCGGTTAAGGGCGCACTTATTTTGCCATAATCTCTCACAAGTTTTCTATAATATCCTGTCAGCCCAAGAAATCCCCGCAATGCCTTGATTGTGGTTGGTTTAGGCCACTCGACCATAGCTTTGATTTTTGAAGGGTCTACTGCTACCCCATCCTTTGAGACAATATGACCAAGGTACTCAACCTCAATTTTCCCAAAGCTGCATTTAGATTTTTTGACAAAGAGACAATGCTCCCGCAGGAGGGTGAGAGTAATCCGTAAATGTTGCAGATGATCTTCCCAAGACGAACTGAATATGAGAATATCGTCAAAGAAAACCAAAATAAACTTACGGAGATATGGTCGGAAGATGTCATTCATAAGGCTCTGAAAAGTGGAAGGAGCATTGGTGAGGCCGAACGGCATCACTAAAAAATCATAGTGACCATCATGAGTCCGAAAAGCTGTCTTCGGAATGTCCTCCTCGTGAACACGAATCTGGTAGTACCCGGAGCGCAGAAATATTGGGCACCTCCAAGCTCATCAAGTAATTCATCCACCACTGGAATTGGATACTTATCTTTGATAGTGGTGCGATTCAATGCGCGGTAATCAACGCACATCCTCCACGAGCCATCTTTCTTTCGCACTAGTAATACAGGGGATGAGTAGGGGCTAACACTAGGCCGAATAAAACCAAGTGCTCACATTTCACTAACAACTTTCTCGATCTCAGCCTTCTGTATATATGGATAGCGGTACGGTCTCACATTCGCAGGACTACTGCCTGGAAGAACGGGTATGCGATGATCATGCGAGCGCTTAGGAGGCAGCCCCTTTGGTTCTTCAAATAATTCAGCAAATTCTAAGAGAAGGACCTCCATTTCCTCAGCTTCTGTGGCAGTTTCAAAACTCTCAAGTCTTCGCAGCTGCACAAGGAAGACCTCATGCTCTTTCTGTACCAGCTTTTCCATACGATGATTGCTGATTGTAGTTACACTGCCTCCACCCTTGCCCTTAATAATGACTCTTTTTCCATTCAACGAAAACTGCATGATGACTTTGGAAAAATTCCAAGTAATATCTCCCAAAGTACGCAACCATTGAGCTCCCAGAACTAGATCACAACCATCTAGTAGCAATAGGAATAGATCGGTGACTAACTCCTGATCTTGTACGGAAATCTTCATATTGGAGCATTTCCCCGTACTGGTTAAAGTTCGACCATCTGCTACCTTAACCTCAAATTTATCAGAGTGCTCCACAGGGCAAGAAAGTCTTTTGGCAACCCGAACATCAAGAAAATTATTTGTACTACCCGAGTCAATTAAAATCGTCACAGATTGGCGTTTGATGTATCCATTGACCCGCATAGTTTGGGGAGTAGAATATCCCGCCAAGGCATGTACAGAAATAGCAATTGTATCACCATTACCTTCTTGATCGGCATCCTCATGATTTGATTCATCATCGTCCTCAATGTCAGAATCATCCACGGGCTCGATCATCGGCAATCGCTTTTGTCTACAACGATGACCCCTGTGCCACTTCTCATCACAATGCCAACACAGCCCTTCTGTCAATCGTTTCACCGGGAGGTTACGACCCGTAGATTTGACAGGACCATCTCGAGGCCCATCTCGAGGCCGACTAGTGGAGCCTCTATATAAACGTCGACTATCTTCATTGAGTTTTTCCTCTTGCAATCGTGCGTACGAGATAGCCGATGTCATCGTGCGAAGGTGGTACGTCTTGACTTCTCGTTTAATGTCTGGACGGAGTCCTGCTACAAATGTTCCGACCAACTGTGGCTCTAACCAGTCCCTGGCTCGGTTAGAAAGTCGTTCGAAGCGGCCTTGATACTCCAAGACAGTTGTCGTTTGGCGTATTTTCGCTAACTCTCCATGAACATCTTCGTACCCAGAGGGGCCGAAGCGCACCAATAAACCTTCAACGAACTGTTTCCAAGAAGGAACTCCATGGCAAGTGGCTTCGAACCAATCGTACCATTGGGTAGCATCGCCCTTGAGGCTGATGGAAGCGATTTCTACCCTAAGGTGCTCCGCCGTCTGATAGAATCGAAAATAATGCTCCCGGGACACCCAACCAATCGGATCACTATCATCCCATCGTGGAGACTCTACTTTATCTCGATCATTATAATTTTCGTCTCCCTGATTATCTCGTTCACTGACGCAACGATCATGGAAGTTCGTAGCGCCTTGATCTGATCGATCTGTGTGCATAATGGTAGATTCAGATACAAGATCAGGTCTCTCTCGGGTGGCCATCGTTGGTGGAGGATTGGAATTTTGCAAGGCCAATTCGCTAAACATTTTCAGTATTTTCTCTTCGAAAGCTTGGAATCTCGAATCGAACTTCGCTTCCAACCTCGCTTCCAAGGCTTGTTCTTCCGAAGACGAACCGTTCTTGTTCCTGGCAGCCATGGAATAAGCCTCCAAATCTTTGATACCGAGCTCGTTCTTTTGAAGACACGTCAAAGGCATCCACCAGGAAGTGCTCTGATACCAACTTGATAGAACACCGTTCTATCAAAACAGAACTTAAAGAAAAATAAGAGAGAAAATAGAGAAAGATGAAGAAATCAGAGTTAATTCGAGGAAACTCAGGCCTCCAATGTGCAAAAGCACTGAAACGAATATTATTGCTTGAGAATAGCCATACAGCATCTACATGAATTTATAGAAATCTAGGGTAGCAAATAAGGAAATAAAATCATAAAAAAGAAAGAATCGTAAGAACCCCCAAGGCCTTTTTCTAGCCCAAAAGTTGATCTAGGTGTGTTGATCGCAAGGAAAATCTCCAAGCTTTTAATCTAAGGATCGAAATCCTTCCGAGCGACATGGTCTCCTAGATCCTTCAGCGAACTTACATCCAAATCCCATGCATTCTTCCTGCTTCCTGTGACCTAGCTCTCTCAAAAGTCTTTAATAGTGTAATACCTAATTAAAAAAACCCAAACCCATCCATTATTTCATTGTTAGTTATCTAAAGTCCATCATACAAAAAATCGGTAAGATACATTCTAATTCGGTAAGCAACTAAGTCATAATAATCCTGGGAAGGGAGGAGACATCCTATAGAAGGTTATGGCTATCAATAGCTTAAGTTGCATGAGCAAAGGTAATTCGGTAAGGAACCAAGTCATAATAATCTTGGGAAGGGAGGAGACATCCTACAGAAGGTTATGGCTTCCAATAGCTTAAGTTGCATGAGCAAAGGAGTCATTCTCTTAATGCAGCCCCTTATTCAAGTTTTAAATGAGACAAACTTCCGTAATTTCATAGATGTCAAGAGCATTGGGTTATTCATTTTATAAGCCTTTGGGCCCTCTTCTTTCACATGAAAATACAATCATCAGTTACTGGATTTTGTACAGGTTTGGCAATCCTTCGGTGTTATGTTTTTGTGGACTCTTTTGAATAAAAAGCATTAGTTACTATAGACAAGCTGGTTGCTTTGAATGAAAAAGATTTAAGAGGCGGTTCAAATAGAGCCACTAGAATAAACACACCACAAGATCGGTCATGTTTTTAAGCCAGTTTACCTATTAGAAAAAAACAGATCAGCCTTATCGGGGACGATATACATAGAAACTGGCTAGAAGGATGATACTCCTCCGTAAAGCTTAAAAGAAACTGGAATGGCGGGGCAAAGATATGCATGAAAGACTAGAAACATTATATCTATTGGGGTTTGAAATGCAAAGGAAAGAGATGACTGTCTCGATGAGATGTTATAACAAGGCGACCACTAAAATCTCACATGTGCATATGTTCATAGAGTTGCATGATATTGATACATAAGATGTACCCATTTAAATGCAAATATGAAACGACTAAGAAAATCATAAAAATGGCATGCAAAATAACCAAAAAAATGCATTTTGTCTCAATCTAGGGCATGTTCGGCAACACTTCTCATTAAAGCCTAAAGAATCGGGCAGAAACGGGGTGATGAAAAACTTTAGAAACGGTTATTTATCGCTTCACGGAATCCTATTTTTTAGTCGAAAAAGTAGCAGAAATTTTGGAAACGGACCTTAGCGGGTCACGCAGCCGAACAAGATTTTTGAGATTTTTTTGGGTTTCGCCATTCTCCACGCCTAAAAAAGGGGGAAATCCTGTAAAAGAATAGTTGCCGAACACGCCCCTATTGTCCCCACTTCCATTAGTCTTGGTTCCTTTCGAAAAATGGACTAAATGTTCTTCGGGTTGTTTCACATGTATCTCTTGTTTAAAGTATTATCTTTATGGTCATTTTTGAACAAGTTTCATTCCTGTATTGTTCAGAAAGGAGTCTTATTTAAGTTTCAGTTGCCAATTATGATGAGCCACATCGTTCAAACTGTAACTTTCTGAAATTATGTTGCATTCTTTAGAACTTTTGATAAATGGTGTATACATCGAATAGATTACCTTCCCTTACTATATTATTGTATCGAATAAATTTCATTTGTTATGGGGCTGATAGTAATTTTGTAATATTTGCAGTTCATTGATGTCGGAACTATGGTTTCTCCGACTGTTTATGCACGCCGTTGCCTTTCTTATCTTATGAGTGACATGCCACAAGAAGCTATTAACGACGCAATGCAAGCCCAAATCATCTCTCCTGAATGGCCGACTGCATCTTACCTGCAGGCGGCCTCTCTTCTCGCACTTGGTATGGAAAATGAATCTCGAGAAGCACTCGAAGATGGTTCATCACTAGAAACGAGAAAGAACGCTCCTTCGGGACAATAGAGGAAAAAGAATAACATCAAATGAATGGAAATCTGTAAAAACTCCCTTCATTTGAGCAAAGAGAGCACCTCACTTCTGTGCAGAAATAACAATAAAAAAACCTCCATCACCTCCAGCACTTTGAATTTTCTAATGATAAAATGGCTTTCCTGGCAATATCTGGAAATGAAGGTTTTGCCAGCTTTCATTGTTGTGCACAGGTTTCCTGAGTGGTTCTGGGCTGCTTTGATGCAATGCAAGTTGTTTGGAAATTTAGTAATATGCCCATGGAAAATTGTGCAGGTTCAATAGTATTATATGGTGGACATAGCTGCCATTTTGAAAAATGAAATGGGTACATAAAAGGAGTGTGTATATCATTCTTTGTATCTCTAGACAAGAAGATACTGTTTTTCTGAGGGGCATGTGATGTGTATGTGCCTTCCGTATTGTTGGGAAACATGTAATTTGTGTAGAGCAACTGGTTTGATGTTCTTCAAATCCTTCTAAAGTTTGGGTTGTATTTTGTAAGTGTTCATTTGGTTTTTAACTCATGTGATGCATTTCTGAGGTTTGGTTTCTGTATGTGTATTGTTGTGTGCATTTTATATGTAACATTCCTGTTTTTTTTGGTTGACAAGGGGTGTGTAACATTCCTATCTATTGTTGCTACTGCATTAGCATAAAATATCAATATATATAGGGATATGCTAGCGACCATCGCAGAAGGCATTTCGCTGACCAGCTGTTGCATGAGCATCTACCTCAGATGAATTAAATGAATAAGACAAAATCTGAGGCTATGTGGCTGGTCTCTCATGCAACAGCTGGTCTGCGAAATACCTTATGCGATGGTCCCTAGCAAATCCCTATGCGTGTGTAGGGATTTGCTAGGGACTTCCTCAGAAAGGTATTTCGTGGATGGCTGTCCGTGAGAGAGCAGCCACGTAGGATTACTTTTCAGCTGATTTTGTCTTATTCATCTAATCCTTCTGAGGCGGCTGTTCTCTCTTGCAAAAGTCGGCCGCGAAATGGTAGCTCATTTCACAGGACACATAATGATGGAAAATTGAGATTTCATTGATATGATTTAACTTAAGCTTCATATGGCTGTTGTGTATTTGATTTTCAGAAAGATATCAGTGTGCTTTATGTTGTGTGTTTGCAGGAACTGACTTGGAACGGTAGCAATATAGAAAAGAATATAGGCTTAGTGTAATTCTAGGAAAAAACTCCGTGACCTTTTCTTTTGGCTCTCTCTGTTTTGAACTAAAATGGGTGTAAAACAAACACCCATTTTTTCCACTTAAACATGTGCATAGAATTTGTTCTACGCCCACTTTTCCGGCAAAAGAAACAGCCTTGGTGAGTTTTTCATCTATTGTATGATCATCCCCATGGGAGATCACATATCTTTATACTTTTTTAGCTGCTCTTTTGTTTCTTTGTCAAGCTTAGCCTAAGATTGTGTGACCATCTCGGTTATTTCATCTACTCTGAATCAAAATCTCATAATTATAGTTCAAAAAAGAAAAAAATTGGGAAAACTTAAAGGTATATAGCATATTACCATGTCTCACTTAGAGTAGAAAATTAAGCAATGATAGACTTGCAAAGAATTGAGCAGGGAGGCCTTTGATGTCCCTTTTGGTTCCATTTCTTTTACCTTTGGCCCCATTTTGAATTGCAAGAAAAAAAAATTTTGCAGAATTTTTTTTTTTTGGCATGATTTAGAGGGAGCTAATATGATTATGGTTAATTTAGAGGGATATTAGCATAAATTGAAGGCCCTTCTTGGTAAAAAGTGAATAGGGTTGGTTCAAATTGTCTTTTTAGTGAGTTAAAAGAGTAGGAAATTTTAGAAATATTTTCCTTTCCAAACTTTTCAAAAATATTCATGCAATCCAAACAGGACCTTATGGTCCGTTTGGTTGTACATAGATACCGCGGAGTAGCGGTGAATTAGAATTGAAGTAGTCAACATGTGTAATAGCATTGAAATAGTTTAGTTTCGTCGTCAAGAAAATAGAAAAATTGATTCTTAGACAGTTATACATGAGTTTGCCGAATACAATTTTGTTAAATGCATTATGATTTTTTTTTTTTCTAAAATTAGAATCAAGAGAATGATTTTTTCTTTCGTCCTCGTCGCTTGAAATGACAATTTTCTTACTTAATGTGGGATTTTTATTTTCTAATTTTGCATTTAAAGAGCGAAAATCGAAGGCTCGGAATTGTTTTGGATAATCAACGGGTGAACTTTCTTTGTATTTATTAAAAAGATGATAAATTTGCACCCCCTTTAGGATAATTCTCACCCCTAATAACGTGAATTCTGGCAAGACTTTAACGCTTGTGGACGGCAAATCATGTTACAAGTGATGCGAATTATCCTTCAGTGGGTGCGAATATATCAGCACCCATTTATGGGTTATAACTTATAACAACCAATAAAAGGGTCTGATCTCTCCTATAACAACCCATTTGAAATTTTGTTAACGACCGTTAACTTCAAAATCTATTTTTCTAACCAAATGAGACAACCATTTAACTTCTAAAAATCACTTGCCTCTCCCATGCTTAGATTCTTAGAAGCTAAGCTCTCTCTCCCCTTCTCTCGGTTGTGTCAATATTCACATGTTTCTTCCTCATTTGAGTCACAAAATCCTCAGTTTCTTCATGTTTTTCTTATAAAACAAGGACTTAAATTTGACACTTCTCTTGGGACTGATCTTATTCTCACCTATTTTGTCAATGGTGAAATAACAATTGCCCAATCCTTATTCAAAGTCTTCTTTGAAAACAACATCCAATTACTGAATTATAGAATCAAACACCTTTCGGTCTCCGGTTTCTACGAGAAAACTCTCTATCTTTACTCTCTTCTTCGCGTTTCCAACACGAAACCCGATAACTTCACCTTCCCTTACGTACTCAAGGCCTGTGCAAATCTTCCTGACATTTATGAAGGTGGATCAATCCATACTGATATCCTTAAATGTGGGTTTGAACTCAATATTTTCGTTGCGAATTCTCTTGTGGACATGTATTCTAGGATGGGGTATTTGTTATCCGCCCGCCGTGTGTTTGATGAAATGCCCAAGAGGAATTTAGTTTCTTGGAATTCGATGATTTCGGGTTACGGATTGAATGGTTATCCGGTTATTGCACTGGAGCTTTGTAGTTTAATGAGAGAAGAAAAGGGTACTAGATTAGATGAAGTGAGTATGAAAATTGTTCTGCCTATTTGTGGACAATTGGGCGAGATCGAAGTCGGTAAATCAGTCCACGCATATATGGTTAAATTGGGTTTGTCTTTAGATTTAGTTTTACGAACCGCAGTTATGGATATGTATGCAAAATGTGGGGATTTAGATGAAACAGAGAGACTTTTCGAGCATATTACCTTCAAAGATGTTGTAACTTGGAATGCCATGATTACCGGGTATTCAAATGCCAGAAAACCAGGTATGGTTTTGAAGCTCTTTCACAAGATGCGAATAGAGAATTTGGCCCCAAGTGTTGTTACAGTTCTGATTACCCTTCAAGCTTGCTCTGATTTAGCGGTTCTCCACGTAGGAGAAACCATTCATGGCTACATTATAAGACTTGGAATCAGTTCTGATGTGTCTGTAGGTTCACTACTGATAGACATGTATTCAAAGTGTGGAAAACTAAATTCAGCTTATTTGGTTTTCAGAGGAATTTCTAGGGGAACTGTAAATTCTTGGAGTGCCATGATTTATGGGCTTGGAATGCATGGATGTGGAGAAGCTGCTCTGATGGGTTTTTTCGAAATGTTGAAGAGAGGCATCCATCCTGATGAAGTCTGTTTTCTTGTGATTTTATCGTCTTGCAGTCACAATGGATTAGTAAATGAAGGTCGTAAAATTTTTGACCATATGATGAGACAGTTTAGGGTTAAGCCAAAAATGGAACACTATGCAAGCATTGTTGATCTACTTGGACGGGCAGGATTCATCGACGAAGCATTTGGATTCATCTGTCAGATGCCAATAGAGCCGGATATCAGTGTGTTGGGGGCATTCTTGGGAGCTTGCAGAATTCATGGCAAATTTGAGGTGGGGAAGGTTTTGGGGGACCAGTTGGTTGAGTCGTGTCCGAAAACAGCAGGATATTACAAGCTTTTGTTGAGTATTTATGGAAGTGATGGAAATTGGGATGAGGTCTTCAAGATCAGAAGGTTGATGGGAGAGAGGTGTGTGAAAATGAACTCTGGATTTAGTTTGATTGAAATGAACAGCTTAGAGCTGTCATAATGGTTGGAAGGGGAATGTTATAGAGTATTTTGTAGGACAACGCATTTTATAAGGCTCCATTCCTGTAAGGAATGTATCTCATCACCAAACAAAATTCAAACTAGAAAGTTAAAGGAAGGTTGTTTTCTCATCAACATAAGAAGTTTCTCCTCACTACTAAATAATATGGACAAGATCAACAAACCTAAGTCTTAATCTATATAAAAACTAATATGGATTTATTGCTTCAATATCACTCCTGCACCAATGAAAGTCAAGCCGGATCTGGGTTTTTCTAGCAGAGTCAATTCTACCATACCATGTGATGGTGTTTATATCAACAAACCATACTAAGTGATGGTGTTTACATCAACTACCGCTATGTCCAGTACATATAGTAATATAAATAAATAGCAATCCATGAGAAGCTGACCAATGTATACCAAGAACTAGATGGCATTCACACTAACAAGGGCGTAACAAGAGCTATAAATGGACTTAAACTTCCCAATGCACTATGCCAAAAGCTGGTTGGATAAGACTGCTCTGTTCCTTGCCGCACAATGGGATTGTGGAACTTGCAGAGATAGAGTTACCATTGGTTATCTGAATTTCTTTGCAATGCTGTTGGTTTTCTGGGTTCCACAATGGAGGGAAATTGAGAGGTTGGGCTGATCGTGGTTAAGTGTGGGGTTTCAGCATCTGTATACTTCTTGGCGGATGCCTTGTGTTTACTTGTGTTATGCATGCATCTTACTATGATCGAACTAAACTTAGTAGCACCCTTAGATTCAAATGCTAAATAGCACTCACTACTCATAAGAATGATAAGCAAATGAGCCACTGTATGATGCACATTTGGACATACCAATCGATTAAGAAAAGCAGAAAATAGAACACAACTCATTCTTTTCCAGGGAAAGATGGGGAAGGAAACAGTTTGTCATAATAATTAGAACAGCAAACCAATCGGCACACATCCAAACAAGAAGAACACAATGAAATGTGAACTACCATTAATCAAGTTTCCAAGTTATCATAAATTCTATAATTAGATGCTGTAAAAATATTTACTTTTTAAGTGTGTGATACTCATCTGTTTTGTTTTTTTTTGGAAATATCACAGTTTTATTAGAAATCAGTAGCAACATATAACAGGGACAAGGCATCCCTAGAATTATATACAGAAGAAGGCCCCTCGAACCCGTACACTGACCCTTAAGTTTCCATCCTTATATCCACCTTGCAATGATTAGGAGTCTCCATATCTTCCAACTCCTCTCTTTCCTTGGTTGCTTGTTCGTTTTCCGATCTCCTCATATGGTGAAACTCTAGTTCAAGTTGTAAGCAAAGATCTCGTATCTCCAAACTTATGTCCTCTAATTTCCAGGGGCCAATGCCCTGATAGCCCGAGCAAGAGCATTAGTGGAGTATCCTTCAATGATCAAAGGATAACTCACAGACTTGATGTACCACCCCTCGTTTTGTCTTGGTCGAATCGCATTCCCCTGCCTGACAAGAGAAGGTAAATATAGTATCCATGTTATGATCACAGAATATGCCTCGGATTCCTGCCCTTCCAAGGTTGCCTTTGGAACTTCCATCGAAGTTAAACTTCATCCGTCCATTTGGAAGGGGTTGCCACGTTAACCTTCATGGCGTTTTCTCTTGTAATCTCTCTCCAATTTCTGAGGAAGTCTCCCATGCTAGAAATGGAAAAGATTTTATCATTTCTTCCCGACAGGATGAGGTCAATCTTGATTTCAAGCACTATATACTCGAAGCATCGCTTCTTTTCCTTGAAAACGCTATTGTTTCTCTCTTTCCATATGTGCCAAATCAAGGCATAAGGAACTAATTTCCATAGGATCTGTTTGACTTTTCCAAAAGGTCTACCAACCCATTGGAGGATGATGTGCTTGATCGATCTTTGAAGAACCCATGCCAATCCGAAGCTTATGATGATGGCCTACCAAAGCTGATTTGCAAAAGGGTAATTGTGGAACTGTGTCGGGAGGTTATCCCTTCGCACCCACGAGCGTGGATCGGCGTTTGCTTTCTTCTGGTGTGTTTGATGGCAGTGTTTGATTTTCCTCACTTTCCCCATGAATTTGGGGTTGGAAACCCGAACTTTACGACCAAAAAAGGAAATGACTAGAGTTGCCACCTAGGTTAGGGCCTAGGATTCGTAAGTGACTCTACAAGACTAAGCATGTGATCCCATGACGTCTGTTGCCTGATTAAGAGAACGGAAGGTGTTGTTCTCGCCAGGTAAGTACTGGTCTTTAATTTTGAGGGCTTTATTTAGTTAAATGTTGATCAAAGGCATTAATGTGTCTTATTCTGGGGATGGTTTATTGAAAACATGCAAAGGGATGGATGATGTGATATATGCTATTAAGGAATAGGCAAATTTATTTCTAATCTAGGATGAAATATGAATCTAACATAGATGGATTTAACATGGTTTAATGACCTAGTATGAACCTATATGACTTAAGATGAGCCTAAATGCCTCTATTCTAAATGGATGTACCATATGGTTGATCATGCGAGGACTATTGATTGATTCACCATAGGTTTACCTATGAATTTCATATATGCCTTTGATTTGGTCAATGATAAAACATGAAAGAGTTCAACCTTGATTTAATCATGACAGCTTACTAACAATATCCAGACTTGGGTCCTACATGCCTAATGTGGGACTTAAGTATCTAATATGGGACTTAAGTACATAACATGGGACTTAAGTGCCTAATGTGAGACTTAAGTGCCTAATGTGTGTTCCAACATGGACCTTGCAGGTGTAACTACCATAATTTTTTTTAATGAGGCATGGGTATTACCTAACCCAAATGGACAAAACTGAAAACAAGGTTTGAATTAAACTAAACTGGGATGTTTAATTTCTAATTCAGGAGGACTCTGGTTCACTTCTAGGACTCTGGTTATGAAAATGGGTCACTCTGATGCACTCCCGGAGCACTCTGGTGCACTCCGGATCATTCCAGGTGTACTCTGAATCATTCCAGAGGGACTCTGGAACCTTTCAGGGGGAGTCTGGGGGAATTCTGGTTTGTTCTAGTTCTAAACTAGATTATATGAGCCTAGAGGGTTAAAAGCTAATGCGAAAATGAAGCAAAAGATGATGCAAAAAACATGAGTCTTAGTGCAATTAAGTGTTTGGAAAGAACATGGGATCTACATGAATTTTAACATTGATTCTAACATGAATTCTAGCATGAATTCTAACATGAATTCTAACACGGATTCAAAACAGAACATGGACTCATACTGTGTTAAGGGTGGAACCTTGAAATCTGGAGGGACAGTGGACTCCGTGACCTTGGTGGAGAAAGGTCCGTCATTATCCGAGTCTGGGTCACCGCCAGCTTCCTTCCCTTTTCGGGGTTTGATGACCATCATTGTTGTCCCGATTCCTACTAGCAACACTAGGCAGTCGTGCGGGGTGGTTGCAGGCTTGAGCCGCAGGATTTGCGTGATGACCTAGCTCCGGAGCCAGGTGATCCTGTCTGGGGCTAGAGGAGGCACTTGGGGGGCCATGGTTATGGGCCATTGGCACATGAGGGGTGTCCCGTGGTGAGCAGTGCTCCCGCGGCGCTACACCCCGCTCTGATATAGTGACTAGTCTGTGTACCGGGGTGGTCAAATGCTCCATCTGGTTCTGATATAGTGACTAGTCTGTATACAATGACGAAAGGTGATTACTAGGTAAGAGCCTTTTAGGATTGTTAGGCTGCTGACCTGTTCCCTAAGAGGTGGCGGGCGAGGTCGTGAGGTACAGCTCTGCAAGGAGGTGGCTGCCAGAGAAACGATGGACGGTGACCATTTGGCCCGCGATTGGCTAGGGGCCACGTGTTGGAATTCAAATGGGTGCTTAGACAAGAGGTGTGGGGAGGCCCTTGTGTGATTATGGCTTGGTGGGGCCCTAGGCTTCGGGGTGGGTGCTAGGCGCCACGTGTCGTCATTGCATGCTAACTCGTTTCTACCCGTGACAACCAATGGGCCCACTTCACTTTTTAAAAACGTGTGCAAGTGCAGATACGTTATAAAAGCTCTTTTTTTATATGGGATTTGCTAGGGTCCATCGCAAAAGGCATCTGTTGCATGAGAGAGCAGCCACCTCTTGAGACAAAAATCTGTTGGAAAATGAGCCTATCTGGTGCTCTCTCATGCAACAGATTTTCCGCGAAATGCCTTCTGCAACGGACCCTAGCAAATCCCTTGTTATAAAGTGGCAAGACAAAGTGTCACTACCTTTTTGGATGATCTGCAGGGTCCCCCGCTATTTGGAAGAACTCAAGGCAGCTGATATTTTCACCCCCTCCCGTACGCATGCGCCCCCCTTGTAACCTGATTTGACGTGAACAGTGGGCAACTTCTCCACGGGATGTCCCCACCATAGATAAGGTTGTGACTCAAGAGAACTTCTCCATGGAATGCTCCTAACCCTCCGATATATTTGGTTTAAAATTGACGGCATAGAAATTTCAAAATAAGACCGTCTAGAAGCCTTCATAAATCGAAGGGTTAGAATCATCTTATGGCGGGGGACCACAAAATGAATGGTTTAGACCATCCAAAAAGGTGGGTCCTACTGTAGTTTTATCTGCAGGGCCACCTATAAGAATTCTACTTTTGATCAGAATTTTATATGGTGCCGTGCATGCACGTTCAGCCCAGAAAAAGCAATGGGGACAACAATGTTTGGGTGATCTAAACCATTCATTTGTTGGGCCCTGACATAAATTAGACCTGGCAAACGGGTAACCCGCGCGGGTGCAGGTACGGGTACCGGCGGGTACAGGTAAGAAATTCCGGCGCGGGTACAGGTAGCCTTTCATGAACCCGGAACCCACCCGGACGGGTTGGGTATACCTGTGGGTAACCCGGCAAATTTAAAGAATTATATATATATATATATATATATATACCAAAAGAAATTATATGATGATTGGGTGTATGAACACATAAAGTTTCATAAAGGTGGTACGTTTGATGTACAAGCCTTGATATTTAATACAACAGCAGCTTCTTAACAAGTCAGCTGCTGTTGGATCAAATATCAAGGATGGGAATATGAGTACATATTTATACACCCATTCATCATACAATTTCTCATTTACTCTAACAAGTGTTTGTTTCGATACAACCAAAGATACCAGTCACCTCTAATGGCATTGATTCACATGAACTTGGGACATTTGAATGAACTTGGAAAAATCGAAAAGGATGCCGCTATTTCACCATTTCTTACATGAAAACACAACCAAATAGATATTTTTTAATACTTACGGGTAAACCCGCGGGCACCAGTGCCCAACCTAGACCCACAGTCTATTGCTTTGCTTGTTTTGTTGGCCACCCACATAGTCTATTTTTAACTGTTTAGTGTTTAGGCCTTAGGAATAAAAAGTTGAAAACCGAATGGCGGGTAACCCGCGGGCACCAGCGCCCGACCCAAACCCCCTTGTGGGTCACTGGTACGGCTTGGGTGCGGGTATATTTTTTTCACGGGTAATGAAATTGGTACCCGTACCCCTGCGGGCTGGGTGTACTCGCGTGTACGTGTCCCATTTTGCCAGGGCTAACATAAATAGGGTGTGCCTAGAAAATTTTCTTCAATAGGCTCATCCTAACACTCAGATCCGGAGAGGTTTCTATACTGTGCCGTCCATTTTAAACCCACACAAATCGGACGGTTAGGATCATCTTATAGAGAAGATTTTCGGGGCAAACCTATCTACCTCGGGTCCAAACAAATGAATGGTTTGGATCACCCAAATAACATGGGGGGCACAATATTTTGGGCTGCACATGCATGCACTGCTGCCCACCATATAATTTCTCACTTTTGAAGACCGAGCAAAAAGTGACCAGGGCACACCCGTAATTTACAGGTCTAGGTCAATAAATTAGCGACCCGTTGAAATTTGACCCAGTCCGTACGGGTCTCATCAAAACTGGGCCGGGCTGGGTAAACCCGCGGATGCTGGTGAAAGCCCTGACGATCGAGATTTTATATGGTGTAAGCCCTTATAGTCTCATAATTTTCAGAAAGTATTGTACGGACCACATCATAGGATGATCTAAACCGTCCATGTAATGAAACACAACGTAAATAGGTTGTGCCCCAAAAATCATTTCCATAGGATGATCCTAGCCCTCTGATCTATAGAGGTTTCCATAAATAATAATATGAAATTCCTCAATAGATCAAAGGGCTAGGATCATCCTATGAAAATGATTTTTTGGGCACATCCTATTTACGTTATTGCCCATCACATGGATGGTTTGGATCGTCCTATTATAGTGTGTTAGAGTATGTGAGATCTCATAGTTAGACTGTGTTGACTGTTATCCATCGTTGGTTATATACTTTATGTCCTTCCATGTCTAAATTCCTCCTGTCGCTTTCGGCATCAAAGCCAAAGATATTATTTCTATTTTCAAAGCAATCTTTTTGGTGCTTATGCTTGCACAAGAACCCAATACTGACTGATTAGATTTCCAATCCACTTCTTTGTTTCATTCGAAGGATACCAAATTTCCAAGTAGTGCTAGCTTTTGCTCTCCCTTTTCTCTACTATGCATGCCTTTGTTCATCTTATCCAAACACCCTTTACACTTTATTATCCCCATGTTGATAAAGGCCTTCTAGCCTTCTATTATACTTTTGCATAGTTTTTTAAATGGAGTGAAAATTGCATTATTTTGGTGACACCTCCAGATTTAATAATTGCACCCCTTTCATTTGTCTTGCAAAAGATTTGCTTGTTGTCACGTCTTTCCTAATGTCACTAAGTTTGTCCTCAGTCCTTCCTTGTTGCCCATCTCTGTCTTTTTTTTTCTCTTTTTGTTGCCCATTCGGGCATTGGTCCATAATGACCCATTTGTTGCCAATTCCGGCATTAGTCAATAGTGACCCATTTCTTGCCCATTCCAGCATTGGTCCATAGTGACTCATTAGTACTCGCCCATCGAGGCTTGAGTCTTGTCTAGCTCATTCAGGCTATAGTTTGTTCTCTATCTCTTCACGACATATCAACAAGCGGCGTCTCCTTCAAAAATATGCATTTGGCAACAACATCAGGGCATATTCATCATCAAGCTTCGAGCTTCAAATCAAAAGATTCTATTTTTTATGGGGAGAAAATTTTATTTTCTTATTGGGGAATTTCATTATAATCAAACGTATGTTGATTTTCAATCCACATACATTTGAGGGGACATGTTAGAATATGTGAGATTTCACATTCAGATTGTGTTGAATTCAAGGTTTTAAATTTCGGTTTCGGTACTGGTTTCGGGCCCTCAAAAAACCAAAATTTCGATAATTTCGGTTGAAATTTCTTACTCGAATTTAAAAGGTTTGAATAAAACATTGAATTAAATAAATTAGTTTTTTAATAATCAAAATAGTTTTTTTAACTTAAATTTCGGTAAAAACGAAATTTTGACCGAAATTCCGAAATTTCGATCGAAATAAACTATCGTTTCGGAAAACCCCAATTTCGGTGTCGGTCTCCACCGAAATCCGAAATTTCGGTTGAAATTTAAAACCATGGTTGAATTCACACCATTGGATCACTATAGTGCTAGATTAGGCAAGTGGGTTGAATGGGGTAACCTAGCTAGATTATGCAGCTAGCTTAAATTAGCAATTAGGCTAATCTTAGTAGGTAGGGTTTCTAAAATTATCTCTTTCCCTGGTTATGTTTATATCTTTCTATGTTTAACCCTTTGAGTGTTTTATATAATTACTCATTAGGGCTAATTGTATTGTATCCAAGAATAATAGAAATTCTCTAAATTTATCGTACTGTGGTAATAAAAGCAGCAAAAAAAAAAAAAAAAAAAAAAAACAGGGTGACCCGAGGGTCCACCTGGCCCATATGGGTTTGGTCTAGGTTCACCAAATTGTGACCAGTAAGATTCCGGGTCATTTGTGACCCGGCCCATACCACCCGGACCCGTATGGGTTGGGTGAAACCCGGCACGGTCCACCTGTTTGCCAAGTAAATACGATGAGTATGGTCCCACAGTCTCCAACTTATAAGAGAACCACACCTTCCATGGCACACGCGGACTACCAAACATACCCTCGTTAGATAAATATGGATTTTTTGACTTCTGAGTTTTGAGATGCCCGCGCCCTCTGGGCCTTCTATTTCATCCCAATCCAGTAAATTCTTTACATAAAGGAGGGTATTTTAGTAATTTAAAAACTCATACAGTTCGAACAATGAGAACCACACAAACGAAAATATTCTCTGCAATACCACGCTAAAATCCCGGCCGAGGCAAATGTGCCGGAATCCTCTCCCTCCGGCGATTCTCCGCCGGAACCCTAAAAAAAAACTTTCAATAAAAAAAAGAAGTAAAGCGAGAATATCGATGTTAACACTAGTATTTAATACAGGAACATTAGGCTTTCCATTGCAATCATTTCATTCTCAACCTTTTCATCTTTTTTCTTCTCAAAGAAGAAGAAGCGGAATTAGGGTTAGGGCAATGCCTATTTCTCCTTCTGCTGAAGAGAATGTATCTTTGCGTTCATTCAAATTGAACGAATCTACGTTTTTAGCTTCTCTCATGCCGAAAAAGGAGATCGGAGCTGATCGATTCATCGAGGCAAACCCTGGTTATGACGGGAGAGGCGTTCTTATAGCAATCTTTGGTGATTTTTCACTCTTTCTCTTGATTTTGATTGTTCTTTCTTACTGTTTTAGTTGTTTTTATGATATATGATCGTTATCTGTGTTATAAGAAGAATTTAGCTTGTTAAAATTGCTCTTCTTTTTATTCGATTGTTCGTTTTTTAGTAGCGCATCAGTATCCTGATCTGTTAGCTTGTTTTAATCATAGATTATTTTTACTCGCGGATCACAGCATTCTTCCTATTTTTTTAATCTTACTATCCTAATCTTAGAATGTTCTTACTTTTTTTGCTGTTTTAATGCTATTTGATCTTTATCTGTGTTTGATGAAGAGATTAGCTTCTGAAAAATGGTTTTTTTCCTTATTAGATTGTTCTTCTTTTTTTTAAAAAAACTTTGTTTGACCTTTCGCATTAGATTATAGGATGAGTTTAACTTCTTACTGTTTTTGCTGTTTTTTATGCTTTTTGATCGTTACTTGTGTCATAAGTTTAGCTTCTGAAAAATGTTCTTTTGGCTTCTTCTTTTTTAATCTTACTATACTAATCAGTTAGCTTAATGTAAGCTCAAATTTTTGTGTAATTTCTCACGACCATATGAAGGATTAGTTTTACTCTTTCAGCTACCCGGTTTTTTTTTTTTTTATATATATTATATATTTTTTTTCGTTATCGATTTGATGCTCTTTGATCCTATCATACTCTTTTATCTGTTTTTTATGGTATTTGATAGTTATCTGTGTTATAAGAAGAGTTTAGCTTCTGAAAAATGCTCCTTTTTCGTATTTGATTGTTCTTTTTTGTGACATAGCATGTAAATGTATAATTGATAAGTTATTGGTACTGTGTTTTTTCAAACCTTGCTTAGAATCATGTGTGGCACCATTTTAGAGGCTAAAAGTCAGATGTGAAATCTTTCAAAATACAACAAGATAATTCTTTTTTTTATTCTACCTTGACATATTGATTTCTTAGTTTGTTTTAGAGCATCCTTTAAACCTATTGCTGTTATCCAGATTCTGGTGTAGATCCAGCTGCTGCTGGCTTACAAGTGACATCAGACGGGAAACCCAAAATCATAGACATCCTTGATTGGTACTACTGGAACTCTGAGCAAATTGATGATTTTTGTTGGTTTGGACAGTGCAGTGAGTGCTCTCTAGACCTTTCTAAAACTTCCTTTAAGCAGAAATCATTTCCTTTGCAGCACAGGAAGTGGTGATATTGACACTTCAAAAGTTGTTAAGGCTGATGCAGATGGTAATATCATAGGAGGATCAGGTTGGTGGAGCTAGAAGTTTTTTTACTAGCATAAAATGAATGAATATATGTGTCTGCAAGTTTGGGAGCCCTAAATTCTTGAGCTGTAGTTTGAAAACTACTCTTTCTCGTATGTAGTGTTTATTTCCGTTTTTTTTACTCTTCTGAATCAAGTAATAGCCTAATAGGTCATGGGTTATTGGGAGATCAGTATTACTACTTTCAATTTGATTCTCATATATGTTTTTTTTTTTTTCCAAATTCATCGCTTATTTAGTGATTATGGTAAAATGCTTTTCTATTTGCTGTTAACTTTCCCTTCTTTTTATGGCAAACATCTTTTCTGCTTTCATCAAACCTCTTTTTTTCTTTCATGTTTTTTTTTAATTTTTTTCTTTTCTTATCAATATAGCTATTCAAGTTTTTTTCTTTTTTTTTCTATTTTCACTTTTGGTCAAAGAATATTTCCAGGACTCGGGATTCTGCTACTGGCTTGCTAGAGTTGGCTTGGTTTGCCAGGAAGCTAATTCTCTTATATTGAACCATGACACTTAAATTAAGCAATAAAAAGTACCAACTATCCTCTGGAATCCATCAGGATGTGCCACGAGTATAATAAGTTTTTAAAATGGAGGTCAACACAGCTCTTTTCATATGATAATCATTCAGTGTTAGCGAGCTCAGTCTCTAAGATTGAAACTTGACATTTAAATTAAGCAAGAAAAGGTACCACCTGTCTTCCGGCATCCATCAGGTTGCACTGTTACTCGTGAGTACTGGATTTTTAAATGGAGGTCAATGCATCTGCTCTTTTAGTTGTGAGTTGAGTTTGGAAAGGAAAATATTTCCAAAAGTTCCCACGTTTTTACACACTTAAAAAAGCTAACTTGAACCAACCCTATTCAATTTTTATTCAGAGGAACCTTCAGTTTATGAATATACCCCTCTAAACCATAATTATGTCATTTTCCTCCAAATTGTGGGAAGAAAAATTTTCTTGAGAAAAATATTTCCGTCAGAAAAGTTTTTCTTGCAATCCAAATGGGGTCTTAAAGAAGGGTATTTTATTCAAATTTTGGGAGTATATTGTCTGCAGTATTTTGATGTTACATGATTTTCTACTGATTGGCTAATTTAGGGGCACAATTGGTTATAAATCCGTTGTGGAAAAACCCCACTGGGGAGTGGCATGTTGGCTATAAATTGGTGTATGAGCTCTTTACAGACACTTTGACATCTCGTTTGAAGGTATACACCTATACTTTTGACCATTTGACTTTTTAAAGGGCTCCTTTTGTCTGAATTCTTGGTAATAACTAATAAGATACACATGATATGCCAGAAAGAGAGAAAGAAGAACTGGGATGAGAAAAATCAGGAAGCAATTTCAAATGCTCTAATGCGTCTCAATGAATTTGACCAGGTTGTTAACATTGTCCTTTTTCTTCGTCTGCCGAATTTCCATATGGTCACAAGCACTTAAATGTTATTGCATGAATATTTGTTCATATCATCTCTGTCTCATGAATCAAACACAATTTGGATGACCCTTTGGTTTAACTAATACCGGCTAAAGCAAAGTACTTTTTTTTGGGGTATCCTTCTAATTTAAAAAATTATAATAATACCGGTTATCAAGCAGAAAAACTTAAAGAAGCATGTGATAGACATAGCATTAATGAAACAGACAAAACAGTATGTGTGTATTCATGCAAAACAGTAAATTATTACTTAAAAGGGAAAGGAATCATTACTATATCCTATAGTTAAAGCAAAGACTCAGAGACAGAGATGATATGAACTTACTAATTCTCTCTCTTGATTATCTACTTGAGCACTTGTGACATTCTGAAATTTTGAACCAATCAATCCCGTGTTGTTCTCAGGGTTTCAAATTTCGGCTGAAATACGGAAATTTCCACTGAAATTTCAGATTTCGGCTGAGACCGAAACTGAAAATTATACCGAAATTTTACGATTTACGCCGAAATTTCCACCGAGATTACCCAAAACCGAAACCAAAATTTCAAACCTTGGTTGTTCTGTTCCATGTACTTTCAGGCATGGTTTTATCTTAATGTACTTACATGCTAATTCTGATTTCCAATGGATCCTGTTCGTTATTTACAATGACATGGCTCTTTGCAGAGACATGTTAAAGTGGAAGATATCAGCTTAAAAAAGTCTCGTGAAGACCTTCAAAATAGAGTTGATTTTCTTAGAAAACAAGCTGAAGTAAGTGACTGCGTGTTGAGTTGTATATTTCAATTTTGTCTGCTCAACTGTGTTATTCTTAGAAGCTTTATTTTATCTATTTCAGATTTATGATGATAGGGGACCTGTCATTGATGCTGTTGTATGGAATGATGGTGATGTATGGAGGGTTGCTGTTGACACACAGAGTCTTGAGGATGATCCAAAGCATGGGAAACTGGCTGATTTCATTCCTCTAACGAACTTTAGGTGTGGTCTGCTAATGCAGTGGGACTTTTTTTTCTCTCTGTTTAATGCTTTTGATGTTTGGAATGGTGTATGAATCTTGCGTTACATTTGTTGAAGAGTGTTGTAGGGTAGTTTGGTCATTATGTATGTGAGTGATTTTAGTGTTTCCAGGACCTTGAGCAGTGACAAGAAAGCGGTCGTGCCAAATCTCTATTATGAGAGTGATTTTAGTGTTCTAGTTTTTAAATAGTCGAATGACAGCTGATATTATTTCTTGATCCTTTTTTTATTGTATTTATATTAATGTTTTCCTCCTTGTTTTGTTATATTCTTGCATTCTTCCTTATGCCGTTAATGGAAAGTCCTATGTTTGGATGGGTTCACAAGTAGGCCTTGGATTATTTATTTCCATGCGTTGTGCTGGATTGAACGGAAATTTGGCATTTTTAGCAAATTAGATGCATGCTCCTTTGTCACAAATGTTTATGGTGAAGGAAATATGCTTTAAGTATCGTAACTGATTGCTTGGTATCATTTATCTTAAGTATCGTAACTGATTGCTAGGTATCATTCTCACACACACACACACACACACACACACACACACACACACACAGACAGACAATGGTACTGGTCAGATGTGAACCTTTTTTAGAATTTCCAGGACCAGCAATGGTACTGGTCATATTTGAACCTTTTTAGAATTTCCAGGACCAGAAAAAGTTCGATTCTATCGTCTGCACAGGAACCGGGCATGCCAAATCTCTTGTTAGAGAGGGATATTTTACTCATTTAGTTTTCAAATAGTCGAATGTCATAGCTGATATTATTTCTCTATCCGTTTTTGTTTCCGTTTTCCTCTTTGTCTTGTTACATTCATGCATACTTCCTGATGCTGTTAATGGAAAGTCCTATGTTTGGGTGGGCCCATCAATAGGCCTTGGATTATTTATTTCTATGCATTGTGCAGGATTGAACAAAAGTTTGGCATTTTTACCAAATTAGATGCATGCTCGTTTGTCACAAATGTTTATGATGAAGGAAATTTGCTAAGTATCGTAACTGATTGCTCCCCCCATGGTACTCATGTTGCTGGTATTGCAACTGCTTTCCATCCCAATGTAAGTTCTGTCTTATAATACGATAGAAATATCTATGTTGTTTTTATCTCCACTTGCTTTTCTGTACTCTTATGACAATCGTTATATGCTGTTCTGGACCATCATATCACCATATAGGATCCCTTGCTAAATGGAGTTGCACCTGGAGCACAACTGATATCTTGTAAAATTGGAGACACCCGTTTAGGTTCAATGGAAACTGGAACTGGTTTGACGCGAGCATTGATAGCTGCAGTGGAGGTAAGTTTAAGTTCATATGGTATATATTATAATCCGTTAATTCCTAACAAACAAAATTACCTAGCTTTCCAAATACTTTAGTTGTATCTTATGTGAAGCCCTAAGAATTATACTGATCATGTTATAGTGCTGACTGCTCTTGTCTGTATATGTTTGTGAGTGATACGCAATTTTTATTATTTGAGTTGAATGCAGAAGCTAGGTGATGACTATTAACTCCCTCAGATTAGGGCGCAAGAAATACTTATATAATAAAATCTGCATTGATTTTTCCATTGTACTTCTTTACGCTGTGAATGTACCCTTTGAAAACACATGCATTGGAATTTAAATTACGGTGTCAATTAATCAAGGAGTGTAAACTATATATGAAATATATGTAAGGTGTCAAATGAGATAAAAGCCATTTGTTTAGAACAGAACAAGTAAACAAAGTAAATTCCTGCTGCATGAATCCACTGCCATATTTAAGATATCTTTTCTGTAAGAGTGTAAGACAATAATGTAAATTTGTACCAAGGTTGCTAGAGCGGGAATCGCAATAGGAATCGAAATCGGGAATTGAAGGCTCCCGGGATGGAATCGAAATCGGGAATCGAAGGCGCCCTGGATGGTCGGAAGCGGGAATCGTGAAGTCGCCGTAGAGTCACCGGGGAATCGCCGGGGAGTTGTTGGAGAGTTGCGAATCGCGGTTCACAAAATTGGGAATCGAGGTTTCCAAAAAGTGAGAACTGTGGCTCCCAAAATTGGGAATCAGGGTTCCGGCGAATCCGAACCCCGATTCCCAATTTTCAGGGATTCAAAATGATTCCTGTTTCAGAATCGCATATTGGGGAATTGGGATTCCCCAGTCCAAGGTGCGATTCCTGCTTCCTTGATATGTACTAAAGAAGAAGAAAAAATACAGAAAATAATATGCCCTAGAAGGCCATCAGTTAGAAGAATGGAACTAGGGAAACCGTAATATTCTTCATGGAAAACAAAGCATTAGCCTTTTTTAAACTTAACTTCGAGGGATCCAGCATTTGCAACCCGGGACCCTCAGGGATTGGTGGTCTCCTTAGAGACGAGGAGGGGTCTACAGTTTGGGCTTTCTCTGGTCCAATTGGATCTGCTGATTCCAATGAGGCAGAGGTTAGAGCGGCTCTTTAGGGTATGAGGTCTCTTGAGTCTCATGATCTATTTATGATAATAGTGGAGGGCGACTCGTTTAATGTTATTGGGTGGCTGAAGGGTAGCAAATACCACCCTTGGAGATTTGCTCACTGGTTCAATGAGATTAGGGATCACATTGGCAGGCCGGAGGTCATTTTTCAGCATGTTAAAAGGTCCGCTAATTCAGAAGCTGATAGACTTGCTAGGGATTGAGTCGCGAGGGAGCTTTTCCTTCCTCCATGAGAGTTTTGCTATTTGGCTTTTCATGCTTTTCCTCAATTATTGTCTCTCTCTTGGTCCGGACCTACTCGGCCGAGCTTGTATATTCTTTCATTTTCACACACACACACACACACACACACACACACTTTTTACCATTAAAAAAAGAAAAGAAAAGAAAAGAAAAAGAAAATAACAAAGCATTTGCCCAGAAAGTACTCTTTTCTCTTCTCAATAGAAAACAATGCATTAGCCTAAAAAGTTGTCTCTGTATTTGTTTTTCTTTTATATATGAAAGCCCTAGGTTTGATACCCCTCATGAATTTTTGTGCAAAGAAATAAAATAAAATTACTAAAGTGTCTCCCATAAGGTATTTAAATAAAAATGAGAAATCTGCCCCCATGTGATTAGAAGAGCCCTGATCTTGGAAACTTCGACAACCCCAAGACTCGGTTTTCGACTCCACCGCCACCTAGATCCCCAGTCAAGTGAGGCCATTCCAGAAAGAGCTCCTTTTCAAAGCAGGGTTTTAAATTTCAATCTCGGTTTTGGTTTCGGTTGCCATGAAAACAAAAACTTTTTGGTTTTGGTTGAAATTTTCGATGGAAAGCCTTGTAAAACCACAGAAATGCATGGAAACATATGCAAATAATTGATTCTTGAGATGAAACTTCAGGAACTGCTAGAAGAAGCACAAATACACAATTAGAAACCATTACATAAGCAAGATAACCATCAATAATGGTTTAACAACATTGAACACCTAGTGACATGTGTTGCCTGACATGTCTGATAATTCAGTACATACCAAATTGCACGTGTAATTCATTTAAACATTTATACATAATACATAACACAATATTTTCACATGCAAATCATATAAATATATTTATTTATGTAACACATACTAATATAATATATCACTTGTATGTATGTATGTATATATATGATATATATTCGAAGAGAAAATTGTGGAAAGTCCGGGAACCGAGTTGGTCGCTATAATAACTTATTTATTCTTCGAGATTTTGTGCTGCTGTACTTCAGTCTTGGTTATAACTATCATACATATCTTTTGCAGCACAAGTGCGATCTCATCAACATGAGCTATGGAGAGGCTACGTTGCTTCCGGATTATGGACGCTTTGTTGACCTTGTTAATGAAGTATTACCTCTAAAACCATTTGCCTTCTACTTGCTTGGTAAATATTCTGGGTTTTATATATCTTTCTATCATCAAGATTTCTACTAATAATACTTCCAATAATAATTTCAGGCAGTTAATAAACACCATGTGATATTCATCAGTAGTGCTGGCAACAGTGGACCTGCATTAAGTACTGTGGGCTCACCAGGGGGTACGAGTTCGAGCATCATAGGAGTTGGTGCATATGTCTCTCCTGCCATGGCTGCTGGGGCTCATTGCGTGGTTGAACCTCCATCTGAAGGATTGGAATACACTTGGTACATTCTCTTCCTTGTGCATACATATTTGAGTTAATATCAATGTATGGCTGTGTTGCATCAGTATGGATACGGGTGTACGAATCTGACATGGGTATCTAGTGTCGGATTCGCCAAACCTCAAAAAGAAGGATTTGTGGATTCGCCGAAATGTATTGATCAATTCTAAAGTTTTTTTTACATACTGATATGATTATAACAAGCAATGTATTAAATAGGTTAGTACGTTAAATAGACACAATATTTTATTTCCATTTAAGAAACTTACTATTAGGGTGGGTAAAACTCAAAACATGCGGCAATTGTAAATTTGTGGTACTGGTACCTGATAATAGAGATCTAGAAGTGTCTCAAAGAATCCTTAAGTATTGGAATCCGGGACGTGTCCGACACAGATTCTTCAGCCATCTAGAAGAATCCATGTAACATGGATGTGAATAGTTTGGACTTTTTTTTTTACAAAATAAAAGTGATCTCAACATAGATATCGACAAATCATAATCCCAAAATACAAGTGGTTGCTAATCAGTATTCAGTTCAAGGTTTAGGAACAAGATTCTTACTGCTAATTTACAATAGAAGTGCTAGAAAGTCGTAATATTGAATAAACTGAGCAAATACATTTATTTACAAACTCACATGATTGGTTTCCAGCATTAGGGAGTGACGCCATGAATGAAGATTCGAGATCGAAATGCAGCTGCCTTGCCTGATGCTCTGTCAGCTCATCTGCAGTTCCCATTTTTGACGAGCCATGACTTCCTTCATCTTTGTTCCTCCTTCAATCAAATTCATCCGGCAAGATGCTGAGTTTATTCAACGAGGGCAATAAATCTGAAAGCAGCGGGTGAAGCCGATGGGTCAACCATCACCAATTCCAACTTGAACTCGTCCATTTCTGTGATGGAATGTTGCACGCACTTTGCGGCGGCGGAAGCCGACGTGGTAGTAGATGCGGTGACTTCGGAGGCGACTAGGCGGTTGAGGGCCGTGGGACAAAATCCATCCAGTAGGGTATCGAAAAAGCGTTCAATGTTAGGAATGGTGTCTTTGAGGGAGTACGTTAAGGTTTTGAATCGGGCAATGCGTTTGAGGCATTCAGGCTCGTAATCGGTGAGATAAATAATGTCACGAACATACTCCTTCTGGAGCTTCTCCATTGCTTTGGTGATAGCAAAAAGATCAGCAAAATTGTCGTACATCTAACATTCATGCTTGTCATTCCAGAGTTTCACTTCCATGTATCCTTCGATTTGGTAGATAGGGAATTTAACTTTTTCTTGTTCGTTTAGAATGGAATGAGATAACCTAACTGCTATGAATACTTGGAATGCCCAAGGAGACACATCTCATGGCACCCCCAGCCATCTTTGGAATATCTCTCCAGTCTCCATTACCAGAACACCCATTTTTCTTACTCACATGGAAAATTAGCTAGCGTATCTGCCACCTGGTTTCCTTCTCTAAATTGATGCAAACAAAATTAGGCTTTAAGTGATGGATAAGGGGATTAAGTTCTTTCTAATAGTGCTTTATAGAATAGGGTGATTGGCTTAGTGAAAAAACAAACTAGCAAGCATCATGCCCCAGTTATTCAATACTCACGACCTTAATGAAAAAGCTGATTGGCGTAACAAAACCCTCGATATGCCTATTGCATCTCTCTCACCATATCTCCTAGGTAATGGGCGAATGAATGAGCTTTAAAGAAACACAAATGTTGTTTTACTTCTCATAGGTAGGTCAAATTATTGACGCAATTTAGTATTGATAGATTGGTTCTCCATCAGAGGCACATTAAGTTTGCATTTCGATCGAGCCACATCACTATTGATGAAGACATGATTTAGGTCCTCTTTTTTTGGCCTGGCACAACGTATGCTTGGAAGGGATTGGCATGGGAATTTCCTTCAATCTACTATCTACAGGGATAAGATGCATGGAATTTTTTTTATTAAACATCCAATTTTAGCTGGGAGGGCCTTCCAAATGAAAGAAGTTCATCACTTCTTAGGGTCTTTGTTTCTCACCAAATTCCACTGATCTAGCATTGAAATAACCAAACTTGTTAAGTGTCCGAACCAATTCATCTTTCTTATCAGTTATTTTTACCATAGTGGATTAAATGACCTTGATGGGGTTTTGCTGAATATTGTCCTCAACAAGAGATAAATTCCATTCTCCATCTTTATTTACCACATCCTGAACAAGTAATTTCAAGTGTCCGTACTCCCAGTTAGGAACTTGATTTATGAGAGGATGGCTCCCGAACCATTTGTCAGTCCCAAAAGCGACATTTCCTCTCCAAATAATCCATCTACTATTGCTTATCCAATCCTCTTTCATCAGGATCAAGTCTTTCCATTGCTTAGAGTCACCCGTTTTTCTATCCATTAGATAGAAACTTTTGCCTTTCAAGTACTTGGTTTTCATAAAGAGGTATGCTAAACTCAAGGGTGCCTTTGCAAAAATGGGCTGAAAGGGCACCCCCATTGGCCACAAGTCACCATCGTGCATTTAATACTCTTTGACTTGCAGTCATCATAAATTGACGATGATGACTTGTACCAATGGGGGCGTTCTTTCAGCCCTTTTTTGCAAGGGCGCCCCTGAGTTTAGCATTCCTTTTTTAGAAATTCACTCCAACAATTAGACTTGGTTTGCAAGTTGTATATACTTTAAGTCTAAAAGCAATGCTTACATCTTGCTGTGCTTATGTTATCTTTTTCGAAGGTCTTGCAAAGATTTTCTCATGCCACCCAATGATAACTCGTTTTTTTGGTCTGTTGTTTCCTACTAAAAGTTTGTAAATAAACTTTCTATTCTACTTTGGACAACTATAGGAGGTCTATGGGAAGATAATATTTATAGGAATGGATGACATTACATGCAAATTTACCTCTAGAAGATAGAAGTTTTCCTTTCCAGCCTTAGACCTTTTTCCGAATTTTTTCTGTAAGACCTTATAGGGAGGTTCACCAAAACATTCCATAGAAGGACATTTAAAAGGGGACACCGTTGCCATATTAAGAATTCTCCTCCTAGATAGGAAAACTTTGTTAGAGCATGAGAAGCAAATCATATCCCTGTTAATAAGTTGATTAGAGACTGCTTCATAAGATGCCAGGAACTTCATGATATTATCAACTGTTTTCATTTTTCCATTGCAAAAAACAATAGCATTATCTTTCAAAAAATAAATAATAGCATTACTTGTAAAGAGGCAGTTTGATATGGGGTTACAACCTCTAGAGCAAAGGAATAACCAGCCTTCCTACCCTAAAAATGCTTTCTTAGGCCGCTATCCATAACTTTATCTGCAATGATAAACAAGGAGATAGAAGATCAACCTCGCGAAGATCCCTGGTTGACTTAAAAGGTCCCTTCTGTTCACCATTGACCCATATTGAATACCAACATTTTGTTATAGTATTCTTGTTCAACTGGATGAAATAATTCCTAAAGCCAAATTTCGCTAAAGGCTTTGCTTTGGTCTGCGAATGCTACCTCTTCTACAGCCTTCTCAACAGGTGATGACCCAAACGCAGTGTCTGAACGTGAACAATTTGAGATTGCCTCATCCTTCACAGCTGTCTGCGTTTTTCACTACCTTCCCCTGTCCGTATTGCCATGAGAAGATCCCATTTCACCTTGTCATAAGCTTTTGCTGTATCGACAATATTCTTTCCTTTAGTAATAGTACTTTGCTCACAAGATATAATTTCATGAAGAACGATGGCTAACAGGTTACTAATCACCTTAGAAATAATCTTGCAACTGAAATTGCAAAGGCTAATAGGCCGGTAGTCAGACATAGCTCTGGGTTACTACTTTTTCTTTGGTGGGTTGTGGGTTATTACTTTTTTTTTTTGATGGGTAAGTGGGTTACTACTTATTTGGGATAATAGTAACAAAGGCTGACATGTAGGATTTGGAAAGATTGTCGCCCAAAAAAAAAATTCCCTAATAACTCCAACAACAGATACTATTAAAAAAAGGAACAGTTCCAACTACATTGCCTTTTATAATCTCCCAGTAGAATATAAAGAACATGCCATCAAAGCCATTAGGGTCAGGGACACCTTCAGCTGGCATCTGCACCATCAATAAGGAATTCTCCTCATCTGTGTCTATATTAAGAATATCTTCAAGAATGTAATGATCACTAAAAGTTCCATCTTCAGACCAAAGATTACCATAGAAAGAGCATGCCACTTCTTGAGTCAGAAGCGGGTCATCCACCCATTCACCATTATGCCTTAGTTTGGTTATACTGGTTATATGACTTTCTCTGAGCAATTGCTACATTAAAGAACTTTGTGTTTTTATCTCCTTTCAACCATTTATCTCTTGATTTTTGTCAGATTTTACTTCCTTCAGAAGCGCATGGTGAAGATTTTGTTTAACTATAGCCAAAACTTCCCCATTCTGAGCAGATGGATTCACCTCCTACTCACTTTTAACCATTGTAACCCCATCCCCCATCTCTGTAATATTTTGAAATACGACCCCAAATGTCTCTCTGTTCCAACTCTTCAGAGTAATTTTCAACCTCTTTAGCTTAGAAGCTAGTATGTAGATTTTAGTATTTTACTCCCATAGATGGGTTTTTGCTAATTCTATTTAACTACAAACATATTATTTCAAAAAAAATAAAAATAAAAATATTTAACTGCAAACATGGACCTTTCATCAGTGGTCCTCATCTTCTTCTGGAAGCGAAACAGTCTTTTGATCACCAAGCCCAAATTATTGAAAGGAAGAAGAAGGGATGGACTTAAAATGCAAATACCCTTCTAGAAGTCATAGGTAGGTCAGTTGCTTTTAGATTTGATTCTTGTATACCTAAAAAATGGGATGAACTCTTTAGGTTGCCAAAGTTGGTTTGTATTATGTAGTTGTTTTTCTTTGTTACATTATTTTAAATCTGGTGGAAATCAGCGTCTTTCAGTTATATACTCTCTTGCTACTTTAGCGTCCAAATAAATTACCTTGAAGACATGGCTAAACTCGCTACCTTTGACCTCATCCAAGTAAGGTTAACGTGTTTGCACACGGAAATACTTCTCTTGGGAATCTCTCGTGGAGGTTGCATCACAAGATATTTTTATTTTTGATTTATATTGAGAAAATTAGAAAAATAAAATATTTAAAATATATAAAAATATAATGTTGAAGAGAAAAATTAGGAAACTAATAGTATGGCAAATTTATTGGGATACTTTTGCTATAAAAAATAAAGGGAAATGATTTTTGCGCTCCACTTGTTTGTCGTGTAGTATTTAAAGGGATGTCAGAGGATATTACGGTTCTCAAAAAGCTCTTAAAACCCTCTAAATACTACACGACAAACAAGTGAGCGCATGTTTATCAAAACATTGGAGCGCTGAAATCATTTCCCAAAATAAAATATGAAGAAATCTCGATTTTTTCAATATCTTGGGAAAATTTTGGGATTTTGTCATTTTATCAAAAAATTGCAATATATCGTGGTATTTTCGTAAATACCAGAGGTCTTTGTGACTAATGCGCGTATGACCTTAAGTTGTGGATGAGATACGATGATAACACAACTTTGGCAAAAAAATTGGTATTTTACACATTCTAAAGGCACCGTATCTCTGACCTCTGTTTGGGAATATGATGAAACATTGTGCCTTTTTAAGGTCATGCGTAGTTCTTTAAGTTTTTCTGAATTCCCCTGGAATTTCAGATGTATTCTAACCTCTATTGTGGCTAAAATTCATGGTCCATGATTATCCATTTGTTTTGGCAGAATGGTTTAGATTAAAACAATAGTTTGTTGAGGTTGAAGTCATCCACGTGTAATGCGTTGTTTTGTAGCAACGAATCTTCGTCTCCGTGAGAAGTAGACCACAACAGTATTATATGGAGCATTGAATAGTTTATGATTGTTGTAAAAAATAAAGTATTTGTAGTGATATTTGAATCTGTAATGTATTGTTAGGCGTTTGCAAGGTTAAATTTCGGTTTCATTATTCATTTCAGTCGCCATGTAAATGAATACAATACGGTTTCTGGTGGAAATTTCAGGGAAAATCCCGTAAAATCACGAAAACTTTTGGAAACATTTGCATGCGATAGAAATTAAAGATGAAGCTTTAGGAAATGCTATAATATGCACAAATACACACTTAGAAACCATTTCATAAGCAAGTCAGCCATCCATAATAGTTTATCATCGAACACGTAATTACATGTGTTGTTTAACACAATATTCAAAAAAAAAAAAAAATGTGTTGTTTAACACCTATGACAACCATCCATGATTATCCAATTAAAGATTACCAAGTCCATCTTATCATGTTCTTTTGGAATGGCAATGATGTTTCACCTTTATATTTTCTAAGACCTTATAAATTTGTTAATTCATTACTCAAAAGATCAAAAGATTATCAATATATGTTCCCACTATCAGCCTCTTGAAGCCCCTGTAGTCGTTATTCAATTGAATCATGAACACAGATTCCTTTGCTGCCGACATTGGTTAATAGTAAAGTTAGGAAAGCATTCATGCTGATGGATGGTAGGCAGGTTTGGATCAATGTTACTGGGGGATCGCCCTCCCACACTCTCCGACCCATGATCCGGGATCGTCGACCCCAAAAAAGGTCGTTTGCGACCCGGATCGCCAAAAATGGCAACTCGTGCGACCCGAGAGAGAGAGAGAGAGAGAGAGAGAGAGAGAGAGAGAGAGAGAGAGAGAGAGAGAGAGAGAGAGAGGGAGGGAGGGAGGGAGCAAAAAAAGAAAAACTCTCATTTCCAGCTTTAATCTAATCATACTTCATTGGAGGCCAAAAAAGGAAGAAACAGAGAAGATGTAAGGAGACTAACCTGAAACAGATGTTGTTCCGACATAAACTTCCACTGAAGACCGCCAGTCGAAATACAATCCATGTACAGTATTGTAAAACCTCCTTTGCTGCCTGCTTCCTTGCTTTTGCAAAGAGGGGGGAAGTTGTAAATGGCATAAGAGAGGAGGGAAAAGGGAAACTGTGGAATGCATGCAGCTACTATTTTAAAAATCTTACGATTTATGATTCAAATCAAATCTTATGCATAACGATTTGAATCCCATGATTGAATCTTAATTTGTATGAATCTTACAATTTTCAATTGAATCTTACGATTCGATCGTAAATCGTACGATTCCTGTGATTTATCTAAATTAATTTTTGTATAAAAGAAAATAGGAATTTCTTTCGAAAGATCTCATTTCTTTTCTACATTATAGGAAGCCTTCGAAATCCCTCTCATTAGAATGTAGAAGAGAAAGGAGGAGCAAGAGTTCGAAAGAATCGAACCAGTCAAGCACAGTGCATGTGCTTGAGGGCATTGCTTGCATTGAGTAGGGCTGCAAACGAGCTGAGCCGAGCCGAACTTTGGGGTGTTCGTGCTCGGCTCGCTTAGTTTGAGCGTCGGCTCGTGCTCGTGACGAGCTTTATACTATGGGCTCGTGTTCGGCTCGCCAAAATTCAACAAAGCTCGAGCTCGGCTCGCTTGGCTCGTTTAGTAAACAAACGAGTTCGTGACGAGCTTTATACTATGGGCTCGTGTTCGGCTCGCCAAAGTTCAACGAAGCTCGAGCTCGGCTCGGCTCCGCTCAATTTAATAAACAATCGAGCCCGAGCTGCGCTTTTAGTGAGCCGAGCCGGGCCAGGCTCGAGCTTGGTTGGGTTCGGGGTCAGCTCGTTTAGTAAACACATCAAATAAATACCATTAAGTAATATATATATATATATATATATATATATAATATAGTAATATAACGAACATAATCCAAGCTTTAAAGATCGCCTCGGCTTTATGAACCGAGCCTAAAAAGTTCATGAGCTTGTCCAAGCAGAACTATACAAAGCTCGAGTTCAGCTCGTTTAATAAACGAACGAGCCCGAGCCGAGTTTTTAATGAGCCGAACCCAAACATGTTCGTGATCTATCTCGGTTCATTCGCAACCCTAACATTGAGGTGGGATATGACTATAATGAGGTCAACATTAACGAATCTCGTCTTTTTTGATTGATATTTCTCATTTGATGATTGAGATACGATCTTGTGAATTTTTTTATTTTTAAGATTATTATGCAATATGTATGGGTTTGGATGAGAAATATAGGATTACTGTGTCAAATTTGTTAGCAAACAATTTGTATTACAATATTGAATGATTAATCACGGTAGTTTCTATTTAAATTAATGAAGTTGAATGAAAAATGAATAATTGGCTATTTTTTATTCTTTAATTTATTTATATAATTTTTTATTATATATATATATTATTTATTTATATATTTCTGAATGAATGTTACGATTTACGATCCCGTATGATTCAACCCTTATTACGATTCGATTCCGATTTTCAAAACATTGCATGCAACCACTTAAAAACCCTAAACAAAAATCCGACCACAAGCCTTCTGATATTGGCAATTTGGCATTGCAAGTTTTAACCTCCTTTTTAAACAGTTGTCAAATGTTATTACCTTTCCTCCTTTCCCAGAAACTGATATTGGCACTAGAAGTTTTAATCTCTTTTTTAAACAGTCGTCAAACGTGATTACCTTTTCCAAAAACTGTCTGTGGCCACCAGTTGATATGCTTGACCATCATATTTAAGATAATGCCTAACAATGCTTTAGCATCTCTTGCATAATAGTAAACTAGATAGAGAGAGCACATGAGTGACCCGGATTAGAGCTCCAAACCAACCCGTGACTCCAAATAGCGAACCAACTTAGCCTACCCTCATCATACCCCATACCTATTTCCGTACCGCGTACTGGATTGCCATCGTACCCCATACCTGTTTCCGTACCGCGTACTGGAACGAACCGCGTTCCAGGTAACATTGGTTTGGATCATCATCTTCTTTCTTTCAAGTTAATTAATGACTTAGTAAAGAAATACAATTAATTTTCAGTCAACAACTAATTAATCTTTTCACCGGGCATAAAATTAAACGATACTTTGTTCCCACTTCTTGAAATGGTATGTGTTCTTCACTAACCCCTTTGTTGGGCTCGTCCTCAGTTTCTTTTGTTTGTCTTCTGCACACCTTTTTTTTTCTTGCGAGTCTTTCTATTTAATTCATGAACGGTAATAATTTTATTATGAATGTAACAGGTCTAGCCGAGGCCCAACAGTTGATGGGGATCTTGGCGTCTGCATAAGTGCTCCTGGCGGGGCCGTGGCTCCTGTCCCAACATGGACTCTGCAGCGACGCATGCTCATGAATGGAACTTCAATGGCATCTCCATCTGCTTGTGGCGGGGTTGCACTATTGATTAGTGCGATGAAGGTTGCTTCTTGTTCTTGTGATATTTCTATATTTCTATATATATATGAGAAAACGGTTTCTACACACATGTGTAGATAAGTTATCTACACACTAGCTTAAAATACAGTGGGGGCCACATTATTTGGGTGATCCAAACCATTCATTTTTAAGGCCCTCACATAGATAGGGTGTCCACAAAAATCAGATCCAAAGGATCATCCTAACCATTCGAACTGTGGAGGCAAAAATTGGACTAATTTGTGAAGGTTTAAAGACATCCATTTTACCTCCACAAATTGTAGGGCTGGGATGATCCTATGGATTTGATTTTTTGTAGACACCCTATCTATGTGAGGGCCTTTAAAATGGATGGCTTGGATCACGCAAACAATGTGGGCCCCCACTGTATTTTAAGCTAGTGTGTAGAGAACTCTCTACACATATGTGTAGGAACCGTTTTCTCTCTCTCTCTCTCTCTATATATATATATATATATATATATATATATATATATATATATATATATATATATATATATATCTGTGTGTGTGCGTGCGTGCGGGCGCGTGTACCTTTTTCTTTAATGTAATCTATGTAGCATTGTTGTTTGATGAAAATCTTGTGTTGTTGGCATGGTTTTAAATTTCGGTTTCAGTCCCAATTTCGGCCTTGGCCGAAACCAAAATTTCGTCCGAAATCCCGAAATTTTGGCTGAAATCCGGTAATAGAAAAAAGGTAATATTTTATTATCTCCTAAATTTAGGAATAATAAAACCCGAAATTTAGGATTTCGTGAAATTTTGGATTTTGTCCAAAATTTAAATTCATGGTTGTTGGTAAATGTTAATTGATAGTACATACAGACCTTATGACCTTGCAGGCAGAAGGTATTCCCGTGAGTCCATACAGTGTGCGCAAAGCACTTGAGAATACGGCAATTTCTGTTGGTGATGTTCCTGAAGATAAGTTATCCACTGGGCATGGGCTTATGCAAGTTGACAGGTCAGTTTTAGTATTTGTGGCCATAGTTTCTTGTGATAATGGTTTAGAAATTTCCACCTAGTGAAAATTTAAGTGCAACAAGGGTGGCTGACTTGTGTTTTGAATCGTACTGAATTTTGAAAATTACTCCCAAGGCAGGGCACATGAATATATCCAACAATCTAAAAATTTTCCGTGTGTATGGTACCAAATAAAGATCAATCAATCTGGGAAACCTTGTAAGTTCTCTGCTTGCCCTTTTTACATATGCCCCTTTTCTTGTACCTTTTTATTCAACATGAATGGCAGTGATCAAAATTTTTCATATTGAGCTAAGCATTTAAATTTTAAAGTTCCATTTTCAATTACTCATTCAATTTTGAGGTCCTAAAAATGCATACAGCCTAAGCAATAGTTTCTAGGTCTGCAATACCATTTCTAGTTACCTGAATAATTACTTTCATTATTAAAATTAGTAAAACATTAACAGAATTTCTTTCTTAACAAAAAAAAGAAGAAGAATTTCTTTCTTAACAATCACCGTCAGGACCTAGGTTAGCAAGACCATTTCTAGTTATCTGGATAATTATTTTCATTGTTAAAATTCAGAAAACATTAACGTAATTTCTTTCTTAACATCACCATTAGGACCTTTTTCTTTTGACACCACCTTCGATACATGGTTGGGGTTCCTACCACCAAGCTTTTCCTCTCTATTTAACACAGCATTGAAGTCACCTCCTACTAACCATGGATTGGTTATGCTAACACTGCAATCTTCCAAATATTTCTATACAAGCCTTCTTTCTGTTATGGAGAAAGTGGCATCAACCGCTGTGATAACCACATCAATGCTGCTTCTCAAGTGTTTGACATTGACTGTCATTGCTTGCTTGTCTGCTGAAACTAGAGAGAAATCTGAGGAATTATCCCAAAATAACCATATAAGCTGAAACTTTTCCTTTTCTTTTCATTCGTTTTTTTTTTGGTAGGTAGCTGAGATTGAACCTCTGATCTCCAGGTTGAAGAACAAAGTCTTGGCCATTGAGCTAGAGGCTCAATCCCATATCTGAGAGTTTTCAGTTCTATTTTTCACATATTTCGCTATCCTAAGTTTTAAAACGGTGTACCTAATAAATCTGAATTCAGGATCATTCGCTCTATTATAGCTAGGAAACTTATTCTATGCATCTTGACGAACTTGATAACTTGTCTAATTGTCAATTTATTCCTTACTCCCCACATTCAAAAACATACTATGCATCATGATATGATTATCTCCAGATGTTTTACCTGAGCGAGTAGTTACAACCCCCTTGACCTTCCATTTTATTTCTATGTTCTGGTTGTGATCAGTGTTCCAAGCTTCCCACTGTTCATCTCCCTCCTCTTCCATCTCTATGTTACATAAATCTTGGTTGGATATCAGAATGGCGATGGAATTGTCTAGTGCAGCCCTATCTGAAATGCTTTTAAGCTTTTTAGTGAGTAGTTTGAATCCCTCCATCTGCACCATTATCTCACTCATCGTCACTTATAACGTGTCTGACTTTAGACGACACTGCATTTTTAGCTAAAGACTGCGTAATTTTGTTTTTTCTCTTTGACCCACTGCAGATTTTGTATGTGGTTCTTCTACTTGTTCAACATAGGTTCTCCTACGTTTTCTATACTTGTTCCAGCCACCGGTCCTCATTTCTAGCATCTCTAACACTTTCATTCGCATCGCATCTCTAACATTTTCCACTATGCTGGCAGCTATATTGGCTATTTGCTACACACTTGTTCCCTCTTCCTGGTCTGTTTGTCTTTTGTCAGCCCAGGCCATTTTGGGCTTTAGTATTATATCTTTTCCTTTACGCTCTTCATCAAACACTAGGTCTCTGCCCGATTCTTCAGGTTCTTGCATTGTTACATTTCATTCCCAATTTTGCAGCTGTTGGTGCAATACGTTGGTGCATTCTCATATGCAACCTTCTGTGACATGCCTCTTTCTGTTGAGAGAAATTATATGGTGCCCGATCGGGCATCTGCCCTTGATATTTGATCCAACAACAGCCTCTTAAAAAGTTGGAAAAGTGGGCTCCTGTTGGATCAAATATCAAGGGTGGACGCCCCGCCAGTGTTGGTGCCCGATCGGGCACCGTATAAAATCTCTTCTGATGATGAACCAATCTAAAATCTGTCTGGTCTCTCTTTAGTCAGATCAAGTTTTATACATATCCTTGCATTATCGTTCCTTGTCCCATGTAGAGTTCGGAGTTGCAATCTTTAATACTCTCTCCATAGTGCTCCCTATGGCATTCAAAATATCAGCATCATAATGAGAGGGACGGATGGAGGGAGGGATTATCTTTCAACCAAACATTTTGGAAATCATTCTCATTAGCAGCATATGCCACTATCAATCACCCTTGTGACGAGTCGTCTTTCAGATTTTTGCTTTTCCTTACGAATATTTAGTCACAGATAAACTTGGTCTGCATTATGGGCATTTGGCAATCATAACATATTTGAACGGCGCTCAGGCTTGCTGAATGGCAGCTTTGCTAATAATAGCTGGAGGTTCCCCAGATATCTTTTTCGACTGTTGAGTGTTGCTGATTGGGTTTCTGGGTAGAAACAGGTTTGAAGTGTGTGTTGCAGTGAAAGAACATTTGGGGCATTCCTTTGAATTAGATGGGAAGGGATTAATCGGATACATGGTGGAGGAACCTTCTCCCTCGGAGGGGGCTCCCTAGATTCCGCCATTGGAGAATTCTGTGAGTGCTTCTAAGGTTCAGCGAAGGGGAAGAAGCGAGAGCTTCACCCAACTTATTGATCTATGTGCTTGCGCTCAAGTTCTTTTGATGGGAAAACTTTTTATCATCCTTTGACCTATCCATTGGCATCTCGCCCCGGCGCAAGCATTGGAAGTTTTTTGTTTAAAATCCGATTGTGGAAAACAGAATTAAATATATCACTCATGAAATCTTTTCTAAAACATTCTCTTATTATGTTGTTGCATTATAGGGTGAACTTGATTGTAACACCATCGACAATGTTTTGAAATGTTGAAAATTGTGTGAAGTATGGTATACAAGACAGTCCACATGGTTGTTTTATGGTGCTCTAACTGATTGCAGCTCCTACTTCACGAGGGATCTATCTAAGGGACGCGGGTTCATGCCAGAAAGTTACTGAGGTAAGATTTGATAGAATATTTTTACTTTATTTTCCTTGATATGACTTCGAAGCTTGCTCCGTGTAATTCCTAAATTGAAATAAAAAATCCCTTTTCCTGTTATTTTTTTTTTATTGCTTGCCATAGTTATAGATTTTGATGCAGGAATGCTAATTCCCGCAAAATAATACAAATTGAAAGTAAGTTAATAAATACCAGCAACTTTTTCTAATCTAATATGGTGGATTTTACTGAGATCGAATTGTATGAATTGAATTATTAAAATTTAAAATTGCAGCCAGTTCTAGAAAATTTACTTGAATAACAGATTGAACAGCATCACACCGTTTGGTTTATAGTAGAGTGTCACACCACGTTAAGATCTTGAGGATCTGAGAACAGATTCTTATATAATGTTAAAATCAATTACAGAAAAAGAGTATATAAAGTGGTCCTAATCCTGTTAAAACCATTAAAATGATTTTGACTCTTGGTCAAGCAACTCTACAAGACCCTCCTTAACAGCAAAGAAAAGTCTCAAGAGAATCCTAGACTTTACTAATTCTAAAAGACGTCTTATTCCAAATTTTACTACTGACATTTTATTTACTGGTCCTACAAAAAACTATTTAAACCCCACCTACATTTTATTCAATGGGCCTACAAAAAGCTACTGTAACCCAACCGATGCCCTATTGAATATCACTAAAATTTCTTGTAAATGATATAGGCGCAAACTACCAAAATTTGCTCATGACCTTGAGTTTTCAAAACTCAAATTCGAAAGGAAGAAAAAACTATTTATGTTTTCCTAAATAAGCCTTAAAACCCACCTATACTCATCCTAAAGATCATTTAAAAATCATTAAATTTTTTGATAAATAAAAACTATTGTCAGGCAAAGCCCTTTAGGTCCCTTTTTTTGTCATTAGTTGCTCTTGTATCTGATTTATGGCGTTTATGACCATATTTCTCATGTAGAGCTCACACTTAGCAACCATCACATTAGCAAGATAACTTGTTTAACAACATCGAGCACCTAGTGACATGCTCTGTCCTGAAGGTTTGATAATTCAATACATACCACATTTCACATGTTATTCATATTAATATTTATACATCATATTTCACATGCAATTCATATGAATTTATATTATGTAATGCAATTGCTATAATATACCACTAATACACTTACGGTTTTTGTTTTGATATGCATTTCAGTGGGGATGGAAACGGAAACATTTTGATAGTTTCTTGTCGGTTACGATGGAAATTTGAAACCATGCTGAAAATACATGTCACGAGAAGATCTTGTCAACATGTAGTGTTTTAAGCAATTTACCTATTTGTGTAACGATTGCTATGCACTGTTAAATTCCCTTTATCATAAAATTGGAGCACAATTTAATTTTCATATGATTTTTTGAATCTGTTACATGTGATGGACATCAGTAGCAGTGTAAAAACTGACGATCCCTGTTTATCTGCATATTCATTTCTAATTTCTTTTTATGGTGTTAAACAAAGACAAATTGGAGCCTCATGAAGTAACAAACATACGTTTTTGAATCTATTAAATGTGATGCACACCATTAAGTGTAAAGACTCACAATGCCTGCCTTATATCTTTGAAACTACTGTGAAATTCCATTTATTTGTCAATATGGAGGTGTCTACAAACCAAATGCTTTGGGCATATGCATAATTGTCAATTTGTTGGGGGTTTTTGCTTCCGTGCCTCTTAAGTTTTGGTAATAATTTGATGCTGGTTTTCCTTTCCCAGGATACGTATTGTATTTCTATCAACCTGGACTTTGTTTCTCATCACTATTGAGCTAGCAGTTTCTTTAGAAGATTTTGCGTTTTTTCTTTAAAATTCATATTTCCAATGTGGCTCTCTTTTCCATAAACTAAGTATGACTATTTTTGCAACAGTGGACTGTGCAAGTTGAGCCAAGGTTCCATGAAGATGCAAGTAAGTTGGATGATTTGGTTCCGTTTGAGGAGTGTATACAGTTGCATTCTAGTGAAAATTCAGTTGTTCGGGCCCCCGAATACCTCCTCCTTACTCATAATGGGCGTAGCTTCAAGTTAGTATGCGTAATTTTTAATGTTTTTAGTGCAAATGCTTGTATATTTTGTGATACCATCAAATTAGTTCTTATATGCAATGCATGTCGGCTGCCCCTCAAGCTGGAAGAGGTGTCCAACCTTCTGTGGTATTTAGAAGTTGGTAATTACATGAACAAAGATTGAAAAAAGGAGACCCGTAGTGGATGGAGTTGTGTCCAATGTTATTATAGATGTGGACTTAAACTGTGATGATAATGATGAATAAGTAGACCCACAGTGGATGGAGTTGTGGCCAATGATATTATAGATGGGGAGAACTATGATGATAATGATGAATCTGCGTTGAATTCAAATTTATGTTGATATCTAGAAAAAAATTAAGTACTTTTTTTTGCGGGAATTATTCTTTAAACACAGAGAGGGATGTGTACCTTGTGATATGGTTGGTGCACTGGAAATAAAATTCACACACACACACACACACACACACACACACACCAACTTATATACATACACACTATATATAGGGAAAATTATCCATACTCCCTTGCTTTGATAATGGCAGTCCTATCTTTGTTTTACACTTTTATTGTTGGCTGTTGGTAGCTTGTGTGGAATCGTAACAACCTTCCAACATTGAATTTGCAAAGGGTAAGATAGAGAGAGCATTGGCATTATTAAAACATAGAAGATGGACAACATCTCTCTCTCTCTCTCTCTCTCTCTCTCTCTCTCTCTCTCTATAAACACACACACACACACACACACATTTTCTATAGTGCATAATATAATTATTTGAATGGTGAATTTTAGACCCAGGGAACATTCCAAAAAACAAAAAAAATTAAACCAAGGGATTGCGATGGCGGCCATCTGGTCCGCCTTATTATTTGTGGTGCTGTAACGCATTCGCATGCACCTCAGCCAAGTCCAAAACCTCCTTGCGATAGCACCTGCAAACCTCTTAAGAGATTCCTTTTCCTTAGTCTATCGAATAGCCTTGAGAGAATCCCCTTAAATTACTAATGCATCGAGAAGGGAAGTTTTAACGAATCCTCTTCATAGTTTCTTGAGATCTAGTATTCTTATAATATCCTAATGGTTCTCTTAAATCCTTTTGCTAGCATTCTATTTTTAGGTTAAAACCATAGTTACTGGAGGATCCCTAGCTGGGTCGGAAGATCACTTCGATAGCTGTATTTTTATCACTTCCCAATTTTAGAAAAGTGATTTCTGCATGCTCCTTTTATTTAAGAGTTCACTTCATATTTAGTTATTATTTTTACCTAAAAGAGTATGTTCTCGGGATTGAGCCTCTAGCTCAATGGTTAAGGCTTTGGCCTTCAACCTTGAGGTCTGAAGTTTGATCCCAGCTTACTTACAAAAAAAGAGAGTAACATCTCCTTTTAATAATGCCAATGGAGTGCATTTAAAGCATAAAAAATTCATGATTTTTCAAGTAAAATTATATTTTATTTCCAAAACATAACATAGATCTAAATGAATAAAACATCTAGCTTAAAAAACTATAAATCTCTGGAAGTCATTATCCTAAGTAGCTGCGAAGTCATCTTTAATTACTTGTGACCCTTATCAAAATAAATGCCTCCTCTCTAACCTACTTTAGCCCTACCTCTTTCTGTATGATTTTTGTTCGGTTTGTATGGGGTTTCCTACATGCATCATGGTCACTTCCCATGACGTGTCACACATGTTTTCTCTTTTACTCTTTCTATTATTTTCTTAGTTCTTCTCGCTTCTAGCTTCTCGTATTCTCCTGTATCCGCTTTTCGTATTGTTTGCCGCATTCATTTCACTCTTTGGAAAATATGGTTAAAACTACAAGTTGATATTTAAGTCTTGTTATTTTCATAAAAATTTACTTTTTCATTTCTTTATTTTGGCAGCATAGTTGTGGATCCTACCGGTCTTTGTGACGGGCTACACTATTATGAAGTCTACGGCATAGATTGCAAAGCTCCATGTCGCGGTCCTCTTTTCAGGGTGCCAATTACTATAACAAAGTCCGTGGCTTTAAAGGAGCAGCCTTCACTAGTTTCTTTCTCTGGCCTAACATTTTTACCAGGTAGACTGTTCTGCTTTTATCACATTTTATTATTATTTACTCACAACGCACCATTTGCCTATCCGTTTGGATTCAAGTCTTCACTCTAGTGCTCCGCCTTCCCATGTTGCACTTTTGAAGTTTAAGTGTTCAATATTTTGTCTTTGGATGCTATGATTCTCTTTTTTTTGTGTAATACTAAAATGCTTAGTTCCCATGTTGCAGTTTTGAAGTCCAAGTGTTCAGTATTTTGTCTTTGGATGCTATGATTCTCTTTTTTGTGTAATACTAAAATGCTTAGTATGTCTATTTCATTCTCATGTTTGTATTTTACAATGTCTTTTCCTCGGGTGTGTGGTGCTGGTGATGTTGCTGCTGTTGCTTTGTGATTCCTTATCATTTTGTTTGTATGAAATGATGACAATGTTGTTGCATATGCTCAAAATGATTGGAATCGAAAAGCAAGAGAGGGAATTACACAGCCAGGAAGTTTTCGTTTGATTCTTTGTATCCATGCTTGTTTAATTCTCATTAGCTAATCTACAATAGAAGTGAGTTTTAATGCTTGAGATGCAAGTCTCTAGTTCATCCTCATTCTATACTAAAGCCTCAGCCCAAATCCTAATTAAACACAATACTTGCATCTTCATTAGTTCGCACCCAGCAATCTCCCTCTTCTTGAAACCTGAGGGTTTACTTTTGACTAAGGACAACCCTTGGGGAACTCTGTGTTGATTGTGCACTAGTGTTCCATGCAACCTTTCCTCTTTGGTGCTAATTCAAGGGGGTTGCATTGTATTGAAGATGCTTTGATGGAGATTGGACAGTGGACCTGCTATGCTCAAGATGTATGCATTTATGTGCCCTGTCTTAAGCTTTCCATGTCACCAGTAGATAGGAGGTCTACCACGGGGTATTTTACCTTTGTTGGAGGTAACTTAGTATCGTGGAGAAGTAAGCAAGACGTGGTAGCCAAGTCGAGTGCAGAAGCAAAATATCGTGCCATGTCACATACAAGTGGAGAACTTATCTGGTTGTGCTCCATCCTATATGAGATTGGCTTCTCTTCCTTATCCCCATCTCAGCTTTATTGCGACAATGAGGCTGCTATCCACATTGCCACCAACCCTGTTTTTCATGAGAGAACCAAGCACATAGAGGTGGACTGTGGGAGATATGCACTACTTTCACTAGATCAGTGGATCAACTAGCTGATGATTTTGCCAAGCTAAATGACATTTGTAACAAGCTAGGAATGTATGCTTGAGGGGGAGTGTTAGAAGTATATATGTGCCTAAGGGCACTATGGTCTTTGTACGCTATTCTCTTTCTATATCAATACATAAGTGAGGGGGAGCTCATCTCCAACTCACTCTTTTCTCATTCTGTTCTCTTCTCTCTTCTCCTCTCTCAACATTTTCCCCTATATGAAACTTTAAAAACTGTGCCCTAGACCCCCAATAAACTCAAATTCCATTTTCGACCTTACATCAGTTTACTAAATATGAAAATCCTAGAAACCTCTGTTTCAGCAATATCCATCATCGCTACATATGAGACTACAGTATATACAGTTCCAAAATCCTTGAAACTCATGACTTGGGAGCCTGAATAATCTCTTGATTTTTCCCCATATTATTTGTTGTTTTAAACATTCCTTTTCCCTAATGTTTCTAATTTTCTATCTATATTAGACATCAATTCTGTAACTTCTATAAAAGATCGAACGAAACTCACCAAAATTCCTTAAAAAATAAAAAAAGAGGCAACTCATTTTTATTCTTCCGTTGAATGCTCACCTGTGAGGCGATATCAGATCTGGCTAAGTTTTGGCCTCATTTTCATTGTATTTTGGTCTTTAATGACTTGAATTGTGGGCCCTGTGGTACTGAATCACGGGCTGATTATTTTCTTTTATTATTTGTCTACTGAGATAAGTAAAGGACTTTCTTTTATTGACTGCATCACTTGTTGTTTCTACTGTTTGAATAGGTCACATTGAAAGGAGATTTATTGAGGTACCAATTGGTGCTACTTGGGTTGAGGCGAGCATGCGAACCTCTGGGTTCAATACTCCAAGAAGATTTTTTGTTGACACTGTTCAGGTAGAAAACACTCGCCATAAGTGTATTAACTTATTTCACATTTTTGCTAATAATGTGCTAGCCTATGTGCTGCTTTGCAGATTTGTCCTATGAAGAGGCCTGTTAAGTGGGAGACTGTCGTGACATTCTCTTCTCCTTCATTTAAAGGCTTCGCTTTTCCTGTGGAAAGTGGTCAGATGATGGAATTAGCCATAGCCCAATTTTGGTCAAGTGGCATAGGAAGTCCTGAAGCCACTGTTGTAGATTTTGAGGTATTTTTTCCATTGATTTTAAAATTTTCCCCTAGAACTAATTTGATTTCCTTTACTGAGATGATAGTTCCGCATCTTCCCTAGTTGTAAGATTTTTCTCATTTTTCTGATATTATTGTTTTATGATCTTGTTGTTTGCTTGTGCTATAAGAATTTCATATGCAACTGACTTTTTTTTTTTGATAGATTTAAAGTACCGAACAACCGGGTGGCAATACCATTTCCCATAAATTCAGTTGAATTTCTCACGATTGGACAACTACTTTAGTGCTCGCATTTGGTTTCCTTTATTGAGATGATAGTTCCCCATCTTTCCTACTTTTAAGATTTTTCTCATTTTTTCTGATTTTATTGTTTTATGATCTTGTTGCTTGCTTGTGATTTTATTGTTTTATGTTCTTGACTTGGTGGGGCCCACAAATTTGGCACTTTTTGTTGGATTCGATACAAGTTAGGCTTTTGGGTAATGTAATGGGGAATGGGGATGGGTAGCATATAACGGATATGTAAACTAATCCTACTGTATGTAAGGGGCAGTAAGTTTTAGCCTGTTAGGGGACAGCTTGTCCCTTATTTGGCACTCTTGGGAATAATAAATGTCAATTTTCAAAAACAAAAAAGAATTTCAGTTTATTTTGATTTAGTATTTTTTGGGAGATAACTTCTACGTGATAAACTTTTGAACCTTGCATTTAGATGGCTCGTGTGCGAAACCAACTATTGAAATCGAATTATTCCATTGTAAGACGTGTAATGCTATGGTAATTACATGGATCCCTAACTCATTGTAGCCTTCTATAGGTTTGAATTTCCGTCCCTATTAGTTTGGTAAGGAGAGGTGGGATTACCTACAGAAGATATACGAGCAACCAAATCAGGTTACACTCTTCAGGATAGATTATGGTATCTCTCACTACTGCAATGAGGATATCCGATCCTATTACTCGAGCATTACGAGCTTGTAGACTAAGCAGGGTATGCTTTCTCTTCAGGAAATTACCTATAGAAGATATACGAGCAACCAAATCAGGTTAGACGCTCAAGGATAGAGTATGGTATCTCTCAGTACTGCAATGAGGATATCCGAGCCTATTACTCAAGCTTTACGAAATGCCTAATACTACATACATGAGTTTATGAACCTACTAGATAGGAGCACGTTTAAGCAAAATTTCTAACACCCTCTTCATTCTCCCTTGCAATATCTCATATCACATGATACTTTATATGGCACTATGGATCTTCGTTTGTTTTTTCCTATCATTCTGCAGAAGCCGAGTATAGGTCTTCTTGATCTGGTTTGCTTGTATGGTTGTCCTACTTACCACTTCTGGAAGGCATCTTTCTGATTCCACACCTCTACTACGCCAAAGACAAAAGTGCTATTTAGATTGGCACCAGTTTGATTTTCAATGACCAGATCGAACACATTGTTAACGTTAGAACACTCCCTTCTCCTTTTCAACCTCATGTCCTCCTTTTCCTTTCCTTTCTCTTTCACTATGTATGGATTTGTTGTGGTCAAAGGGTAATTTTTTTTTTAAATCACTGACCTGATAAGCCACCTGAAGGTCAATTCTTGTAACCGAGAATCTCCCAGACAACTTTTACACATGGAGAGTATTTTTTTTTTAACTTTTGCAGATCTCACAACACCCCAACCTAGCTCTGTAATCAAGCTTCTCTTTTTTGCAAGATAAAACTTCTAATCGAACACCGGCAATTATTTGTTAGCAAGGTTGTGTTTTCCTGCATGAAGCTGATGGATGATCAATTTGGGATAAATTGTATCTGGAGCGTGTAAAATCCATAAAAAAAACTCCAATCATTCCGTTTCAAAGATTCGTCATAGGGAAGGTCTAAACGTGATAATCCATGGATGGCAACCTGTAAGCAATTGGAGAAGAAAGGCAAATCATTTAATTTTGAGACCATTTTGGCTTCTTAAAAAAAATTGTCCAGCCCATCGCTATGCTTACACGTACTATCAATACCAATAATCTCGCACAGGTGTGACAAATAATACAATCCTAGCTATAGGCGAGAATAAACCTACCACAGGTGTGACAAATAATACAATCCTAGCTATAGGCGAGAATAAATCTACCACAGGTGTGACAAATAATACAATTCTAGCTATAGGCGAGAATAAACCTAGCATGGAATTTTCATAAAAAATCCTCAATTCTGCTGCAAAAGTTTAACAAAAGCATCATACAACTTTAAAAATAGGGATCTACTGCTCCCTTCGAGTCCCAGATCGAAAAGCAAACAAGATAAGTGAGTCCGTGAAAGAAAAAGATTCCCAAATGAGATTTCAAGAGTGTGTCTCAGAACTCTGCAAAGTAAACCACAGACACACACCCCACCTCCCCCCCCCCCCCCCCCCCCCCCGAAAAATGAAAAAGAAAAAAGAAAACTCTGCAAAAACTTTCGTACTCAGTTCAAAACTCTACTTCTAATGCATGCAACCGGTAAAACTGCCACTTGAACAACCATAAAATGTCATACGCTGGGGTCTAGAAGGCTTTGGATAGCAATGGCAGTTAGAACTTTATTCAAGGCAGATATAGTAAAGCAAGACTATCTTTAGGATGTTGCATGTCCGAGAATGGGTTAAAATAGAGATCCTAGGATTAATGAAACTCTAGATTCCTAATGCTATATCATGACTTGGAAACTAAGAGAGAGATTGGATAAGTAATTCCGATCAAGCTGAGTTATGGAGGAATCCTGTTAAGTATAAGATGTGCAAGAATAACAGAAGACCTAAGATTATTATAGCACATAATAATTATGTTTTTCCAAACGATCTGTAAAGTTAGTATTTTTTTTTTATTATTGTTTATACTGCTAACCAAAACATTGTTTGTAAATGTATTTGATTTTACTTGGAACCAATGCATATTGGGATTTTTTATTTTATTTATTTACTATGATTTGGCATACAATTTGAATTTCTTGCTGACACACGTGTCGTGTTGTGTCTGACACGACACCCGTGTCCACTCGTGTCGACAATCCATTAGACACTGTTAAGTGTACTGCTAGAAGTGTCTGTAACTTTATATGTATGTATGTGTATGAATGTGCCACTATTTCTAGATTTTTAGGGGTATCCATGTCAGATACCTCGTTTCCGTGTCGAAACTCGGCACACGAATCTGTGTCCACAAATCATGATTGTATGTACTTTCTATTTTAGCTGTGTCCTCGTTTCTAAATTTTGGGAGTTTGCCGTGTCTGACACTCTGTGTCCGTGTCGACACGCGATACTCAACTCGTGTCAGTAACCACAAATCATAGTTTATTTATATTAATTAAATATGCAAACTCCATAGTCATGCAAGTTCTTGAGTTCTGATCAATATTAGGTTTTCAACAAGCTAGTGGGTCTTGATCTCATCAGATTATTAGATATTTGGATGACCTCTTCTAGCAGGTTGAGAGTGGTAAATTTAGGAATAATTTTAGAAAGAAACAATGCTCTATATTCATGAGATACAGATTCTATGTTTTTTGACTTTTGAATTATTTCTTAGATCCGGTTCCATGGGATAAACATTAATAAAGAGGAATTAGTATTTGATGGAAGTGAAGCACCTGTAAGAATTGATGCCAAAGCTCTATTATCATCTGAGAAGCTTGTTCCTGCTGCTGTTTTAAACAAGGTAAATAAGTCTTTCACTCTGACATTGAATGATTGCAGGCCAAGCAGATAACATGATAATAGCCTGTGCATGATATACCACCGATGGTTTTAAATTTCGCCCGAAATACCGAAATTTCGGATTTCGTTGGGACCGAAACTGAAAGAACCAAAATTCGAAATTTCGGGAAAATGTGATTTTGTAAGTTTTTTTGAAAATTTCGACCGAAATTTTGGTATTTCAGCCGAAATTTCGGCTTCGGCTATTTCCGAAACTGATACCGAAATTTAAATCCTTGAATATACCTTGCTTATATCTCCCCTTTCCCCTTTAATTCTTGGACTCTTTGTTTTGCAGATAAGAGTTCCCTATCGTCCTGCTGAATCTAATCTGAGTCCACTCCCTACAAACCGTGACAAATTACCATCTGGCAACCAGATTCTTGCTTTGACATTAACGTGGGTTCCACTATTACTGTTTGTCTGCTTTCAATGCTTCCATTCTTCTACTTCAGTGTTGGTCATGTTTGGTCTATTATGTTTCTTTGATTGATTTCTGCAGTTACAAGTTCAAATTGGAAGATGGAGCTGAAATAAAGCCTTGCGTCCCACTACTTAACAATCGTGTCTATGACACTAAATTTGAGTCCCAATTTTATGTCATTTCTGATTCAAACAAGGTACTTCTCTCTTATCTATAATGCTTTACTGTATAAATTTCCAGTTTATGACATGCCCTTCCACTTGTGATATTGTTGTTTTTCTGTCTCACATTGTCATTCCCTTTAATTTATTTAATCTCATATTTCTCTCTGTCATATTTTAAATCTAGTTCAAGTATAATGGATGTGCAGCAAAATGTCCTCAGATGAATTTACTTGATAGGTTCTCTTTCTATGTTCATATGAAGTCTGACTATCTAAACTAGATTCTTATATATGTCACTGGAACAATTTATTTTAGTTTTCTTTTTTATATAGTCTCTTGATTTTCGTGCTTCACCGTAGTAACTCTTGTATTTGATCCTTTAAGGTGGCATTGACTTCTAGATACAAACCACGCTCAGTAGCTAGTTTTTCCATCTCTGCTTGTTACTGAACTCAACTCAACTCAACTCAACTCAACTAAGCCTTTGTCCCGAACTAGTTGGGGTCGGCTAATGAATACTCAACTTAACTCAACTAAGCCTTTGTCCCAAACTAGTTGGGGTCGGCATGTCGGCTAATGAATCCTTTAGAAAATTTTCTTGAAGAAGGTGAAAGTGTAACGACCCGATTTCCATGACCGGATCACTACAAGCAAACACCTGCCAAAATACCCATAAATTTTTTTTTTCTCTTAAACCATATATGAAAATTAATTAGCCATCGCTCTTATTCCATTTCCAAAATGTCTCCTTACAATAACTTTAACTTAAAACCAATGTACTCAATTAAGCAAAGTCTCGAATTAGCCAATTTAAAATAAATTCAAAGGGGTTGACGAAGGGTATCGTCTTCCTTAATTATTTGCTCCCATCATCTACGCTCCTAGACGTCCTCGTGCGCAAACGCACCCTCATTAGAATTCTCTAATCCTGGGGAGAAAAATAAGGTCAGAAGGATGATAGAAACTGAACTAGTATAAGAATTCAATTTAAAACAACATATCAAGATCCATTTATTATAGATGAGACAATTGAAATTTTCCAAAATAATGGTGTACCAAAATCTTCTGCAACTGAATAGAAAAATCATTTAGAGCGAACAAATGTAATAATAACTGAAAGAGAATAATTCAATAACATTAGGAACAATTATAAATCTACCACATTCTTATCATAACAATTTCATTTAAACCCAGGGCACTTCAGCTCCCTCTAGCTTGTTGCCCTTGCCGACACGGTCGACTCCGCGTGGACTTATTACGGTAGATCATACCGCCTAGGGACTCTTGGTCTCCGTAGGATTCCGACATCAACTGGGAGGTGCGCGTTTCCCCCAAGTTGTATACCTTTGTTTACGGGGATAACTCAATGGTTTCCCATCACCCTTTCCCATTTCCTCTTTGGATATTTCTTATGTTTCCATACGACTTCCAAGTTATTTCATGTGATAAAAGCAATTTAAACTGATAATTCTTTATTAGAAATCAGATTCATTTCCAACATGTAATACAAGAGACAAAATTTCATTCCTCATAGAATAGTTTAGAAAGCCATAAAAATTTAGATACTTCACCATTCTTGTTGCATGAATTGAAAGCCATACGAGCAAAGTTAGCTATCACCTGCCTTAATCTTTCAACAAGGTGAATAGATCAGTCCCTGCTAGAAGGAGCCAAGAAGTGGTCATGAAGGCAAATCAATAAGTGAAATAGAGTCAACTTATTTCGGTCTAGGTTCTTTTAATCATTTTCGTATTTTCTTTATCGGGAGGAGCCCCTGACTTTGGGGTCAACAGGGTACCTGCAACGATACAACTGCTGCCCAGTTTTGGGCGTAAAAACACCCATATTGACACTATACAGCTGTCCCGTTTTGGGACGGAAAGTACATATGTGAAAACATTAAGTTGCTGTCCCGTTTTGGGACCGAGAACAACATACAAAACAACGCTTAATTTGGTCCATTTTGGGACCAACAATAACACACAAAAGCAGTGTTAAATCTGGTCCGTTTTGGGACCTATAGAACGTACATTAACAGGGTTTAAATCTGTTCCGTTTTGAGACCTATAAAACATACATTAACAGGGTATAAATATGGACCGTTTTGAGATCTATAAAACATACATTAACAGGGTATAAATCTGGTCCGTTTTGAGACCTATAAAACATACCTTAACAGGGTATAAATCTTGACCGTTTTGGGACCTATAAAACATACCTTAACAGGGTATAAATCTGGTCCGTTTTGAGACCTATAAAACATACCTTAACAGGGTATAAATCTGGTCCGTTTTGAGACCTATAAAACATACCTTAACAGGGTATAAATCTGGTCCGTTTTGAGACCTACAAAACATACATTAACAGAGTATAAATCTGGTCCGTTTTGAGACCTATAAAACATACCTTAACAGGGTATAAATTTGGACCGTTTTGGGACCTATAAAACATACCTTAACAGGGTATAAATCTGGTCCGTTTTGACAAATGAGATGACAAGAAAATTCTTATGGTTTTATAGACTCAGACCAATTGTAAAAGTTTGGATGATCAAACCCATTAATATCATATGATTTTATTAGGTAAACCAATATCAAGTGGATTGAGCCTAACTTGAGTAAAACATAAATAGGAACAATATACTTACTTGTGCTGAGTTTTAGATAGGAGGTCAAAGCTTCGCTCTTATCTTCACTTTTCCTTTCTTCCTCCCTCCTACTGTTGAGGTGTGCAAGGAGAACAAGGAAGGGGAAGAATATGGGCGAGATATAGAAGGAAAAAGGGAGAAGAGTTGGGCGTGTGAGAAGCCCAAGTTCCTTTTATTCTACACTCTTTTGCTATAGTCTTATACAAAAGAGAGTGAAAGAGATATGGTAGTTGCTAAATCAAATCCCTTGATTTCCCAATGACTACTATGTAATATAGGCAATATATAAAAGAGAGTGAAAGAGGTATGGTAGTTGCTAAATCAAATCCCTTGATTTCCCAATGACTACTAATGTTGGGATTTGATTGCTCATTTTCCAAAAATTACAAGATCTTATCTTTTAAGAAATCTCCTAAAATTTTGAGATTTTGAATTTTACGTAAGTAAGTCTATCATACCAAAAGAGGGGTACAAGATTCCTTTCAAAGTGGAAATCAAATCTCCAAAAAGAAAAAGAAACTTTCCCTTCCCAACATTCTTAACTTATTTATCATGCAATCATTGTTACTTACTCTAATTATATATATATATATATAATTAGTAGTTTTGAAATGCTATTACTAATTAAAAGCAAAGTATACAATATTCAATGGATTTTTGAAAAGATTTTTTTTAGGTGGACCCACACCTATATGCACGTTTTTCCATACAAGGAAAAAGGTGGGTTTCTTCCCTCCACTTTTAATACAAAAAATTTTCCACCTTTTAAGTGCTATTTTCCACGGAAATTATTTTCTTCTCTCAATTAGAGAATTTAGATATAACTTTCAATAGCCATTGATTCTAAGATCTATGGATCCAAGCAAATCGAAGGGAAAAGAGTGATTAAAATTTAAGATCAAGGGTTGATCAACGATGGATCGTTGATCCCCACCCTTGAAAATAGATCCATTGATCCAAAGGCCCAAATCTTAGGGTTTTGAAAGAAAGAGTTAATCACAGTCATTACAGAAAGGATCTACCCGGCTCAAAATTGACGAAGTCTACTCCTGACACTAGTTGGATTCGTCTACATGGATCATTTTCTTCTATTCTATCCTATCCAAGGTCATGTTCTCTGTTATGTTCCTAGCCCTGAAGTCTTTCCTCACTATTTCTACCCCAGTTGTTTTCGGTCTGCCCCTACCTCTTTTTACTCCATCAACTTGGCATGAGTCACTTCCATCTCTGCTTGTTCTGACCAAAAAAATCATTTCCATAGGATGATCCTAGCTCTCTGATCTATAGAAGAACTGCATATTATGGAAACCTCCATAGATGGGAAGGTTGGGATCATCCTACGGAATGATTTTTGGGGCACAACCTATTTACGTTGTGGCCCATCAAATGGATGGTTTGGATCATCCTGTGGTGTGGCTCGTATATTACTTTTTGAAAAGTACTGGACTATATGTGCTTACACCATAAAAAATCTTCATTATATGATACCCTAACATTCATATAAAAAAAAGGGAAATGACTTCTGCCTTCTAGTGTTTTGATAAACATGCGCTTCACTTGTTTGTCGTGTAGTATTTAAAAGGATGTCAGAGGATATTACGGTTCTCAAAAAACTCTTAAAGCCCTTTAAATACTACACGACAAACAAGTGAGCGCATGTTTTGATAAACATTGGTGCGATGAAATCATTTCCCAAAACATATCATAAATATATTATTATATCTAATATTTTTATACCTTCTTCAAAAAAAAATCTAATATTTTTATTAAAAAAAATAAAAATAAAAATAAAAATAATATATGATAGTATGATACCCTAATATTTATATAAAATCATTTATTGTGTTGCAACTTATAGATTAATTTTTTTTCTACTTATCCTAACAGAATATACTTCTGTCTTTCTAATAATAATAAGAGAAACAATAGTAATAAAAAATTAACCAGTCTCAAACTGTTGACTGACAGAAAATGTGTCATTCCATTCTTCCATCTTTTAAATATTTAAAGGAGGTTCTTATGTAGTTTTTTTTTTTTTTTTTGTGTGTGCTGATAGCGTGTATATTCAGTTGGGGACGTCTATCCAAAATTTGTGAAACTTTCCAAGGGTGAATACTCTCTTCAACTTTGTATAAGGTATGGCCCATTTTTGTAGCAACATACTAAACTTATAAATGCCTATGTTGAAATCTTTCAGTGCATTGTACCTGCTGAACAGTGTGAAATCTACAAACTTATGACTTAACTAGAAATGGTGTTCTAGCTGAAAGTATTTGTCAATGTTGTTTTTTAAAGAAAGTCTGTCTCATCAAACTTTCCGAAGTTATGGAGCTATAGAAGCTACGTAATTTTTCACATCATTTTACGACTCTATTTAGCTAATATAGTGTTTTCTTTCTGATCAAAGAATACACCAAACAGAACAGAAAGAAATTGTTTCAAGATATTAAATGAGCTAAAGTTACCAAGTCTTTACTATTTAAGAATTATATTTCAAGAAGCTTTTGATTCTGGTACTTGTTTGTTAGTTGTATGTGAGTTGACATTCCCTTGTTAATACAGGGTTCCTTGAGGATGAGTGCTGAATATCAGAGATCACTATGCTGAATTTAATTTATTTTCACAATGCTAGGAGGATATGTTACTTTGGGCAAAAATTAAAATCTCAGCATCAATATGATTTCAAAGAGTTTGATGGAGACACCTTGATGCAAGTCAGTTCTCATAGTAGAAGAGGACTGACTTTTAGATGGTTGAACAACCAGAACTTAAAATAGTTCCAGTAATAAGACAGGTCTTTATGCAGATTGCTTGATAAATACCACACAAATCCCTAGAGAAAAAATAGCTTATAGAGGAGTAGATTTCCTTCTAGTAACAACTGCTATAATAATATAAACTGGGATTGAACACTTCACAAGAAAACACAAACAATATCATTTTTGGTATTGTTTTTGCTTCATCAAACCCTTCTTTTCTAACCATGCTTCTTATGTTGCAGGCATGAAAATGTAAATTACTTGGAGAAAATGAAAGATCTAGTCTTATTTATTGAAAAAAGGTTGGATCAAAAGGTAAGAGGCACTGTTTGTTTTTAATGGGAACAATTTAGCATCATAGAAATATCTTAGATGATTGTAATATCAAGTATTCTCTCTGATTTCAATCTTAAAGTCACTGTATGAAACTGCGACGATAGCTAGAAACAGGGCAGTTTCTACGACGATACTGTAGTTAAACTGCATTTTCCCATTTTCTTGTTTTAAATTTTAATGGTCTCTCAAAAGCATTGTGAATGTTTACTTGGTTCCTAGTCCCTTCCTTTTCATTTGTCTCCCCGGGAATAATATATAAATTTGTGAAGTTGTGTAATTACTAGGTTCATAGGTGGGTTGAGATCCCTTGATTCACGACATAAGTTGGATGGCTGGGTAATATACCTAGCTTTATGAAACTTAATCGTAGAAGTGAATCTATTACAAAATTATTTCCACATTGACAAGTACAAATTCTTTTGACTTTATGTTTGAATGACTTAATCGTTTGTCATGACAAATTTGCCTGTCATGTATCCCATGCTCCCATGTTGTGGACACATCAGAGGGCTCTGGGTAACCTGGGTCCTACTAGAATGGTATGAGGAGTCTAGAGAAGCTGATGAATTGTATTTTGTGTGGTCTTTGTATTTTCTTTAAGGACATGGGAACATACTATGAATTGGGGTTGACTCTTCTAATTTAATTGCTTAGTCCTTATTTTTGTTTGTGTAGCCCATGGCCGTGGGGATTTGCTCACATTGTGGGTGAAATCACAGACACGTAGATGTGCTAATATTTCCTTTATCATATATTGAGATAGGCAGATTAGATAAATGATTCTTTAGTTGGGAAGGGTCTATGTAAATGTAAATATAGATGTTCTAATTGTAGGTTATCTATGTGTCATTTGTAATTTCATTGTTTTTTCTAAATAAGCTTGTTTGCTGTCTCCCTAAGGATACCAAATTCTTAAAAACCTCCTTTCAAAATTCCAACTCCGATGTCATTGTCGAAACCAATACTCGCTTAGGAATCAATTGATTCCAACATCAAGGGAACTGGATGGTGTGAAGAGACCATGTTCTGCTTCAGATGGGGATTGTCCCAGGTTGTGACAATGTTGAATAAACTATACCTTTTTTGACCACTCTAACCTGAGCCATGTGGCAGAGAAGACAATTGTTTGGTCAATACAGTCAGACCTTTTGAAGGAGTGAAAATGTTTCCACTTATGGGCTTTCTATTGTCCTATATAGCTTCTTTACTAAGATTTACATGAAAGCTTTGCCTAGTACAATAGAATTACATTCTCTTTCCTCGTCAAACTATTTCATTGGTGGTGGATGTAATATTTTGTATCTAAGTAGCTTGACATTCAGATGGTGAAAGATCTTCAGTGAAAATATCAATTATTTTTTCCATGCTAAGCACAATCATAGGAAAAAAATGAACACATTACAGCATACCAACCTTGTAGAAACCCATCAAAATTTTGATATGCCTAGATCTTTTCCAAATTTCTAGATCTGGCTACATAGATGGCCGTACAGACAACTCTACATTTGTAGGAAGTTTTCACCTCTAGTTAGGATTCAAGGCGAGGTCAAGGTTTTAAATTTTGGTTTCGGTCTGCACAGAAACGAAAACATTTCAGTTTTGATGAAAATTTCGGGGGAAATCTTGTAAAATCACAGAAACAGATGGAAACGTATGCAAATGATCAAGATTCAAGATGAAACTTTGGAAAATGCTAGAATAAGCACAAACACATACTTAGAAACCATCACATATGAAAACCATCCATATAATCAAATCGAACACCTAGTGACATTCATTGTCACATATGTCTGGATAGCAAACTCAAAAATGAAGTACAATATAATGAAATGTAAGAAACTACAATGACCTCTCCCAAAATCCTAACTCTTTGTCAATACGATGTAAATAGCTTTATACTATGTATATCATAACACCTTTCCATTACCATTTTTTTGTCCTTCCAACCATTTCAGTCAAATTTCAGTCGGAAATAATGACATGGAAGGAATTCACTGTTTCTACCAAAAACAACTTGGGTATAAACAGTGAGGAAAGACTTGATGGCTAGGAACATAACAAAACCTTGGATAGGAGAGAATGGAAGAAAATGATCCATGTAGACAAACTCAACTAGTGTCATGATTAGACAACTTAGGTAGAAACAGTGAGGAAAGACTTGATGGCTAGGAACATAACAGAACACATGACCTTGGATAGGAGAGAATGGAAGAAAATGATCCATGTAGACAAATCCAACTACTGTCAGGATTAGACCGGTCAATTTGAGCCGGGTAGATTCTTTCACCTTCTTCATGAAAATTTTCTAAAGGATTCATTAGCCGACCCCAACTAGTTTGGGACAAAAGCTTAGTTGAGTTGAGTTGAGGGGGTGGAAAAGGAAACATTTTGGTTGTTTCGGCGAAATTTTGGGAAAATTTAAAACCATGGGCGAGGTTAATGGGAGAGGAGAAAAAACGCACAAGCTTCGGAAGCGTTGTTCCAAAGCCTTGATTCCAAGTTTAAGTCAGGGTTTATATGCTAAGAAAGGAGAAAAAGGAAGAAGAGGAGAAGAAGAAAGTGAGATGGAGAAAGGTAAATTCATATGAGTGATTCATTCCCTCCGAAGACCCAAGAGTTTTATTATAAATGTTCTCTATGTACAGTTTTATTATAAATGTTCTCTGCTTACATAGATTACAACAAGGCCATTCATAATTCACTTCTTTAGCGTACTAGTTAAGGCTATTTTGGTCTTTATTGTAATGTTATTTTAATGGCGATAGCGTAGATATCAACGTTAGTGAATAAGATATAAGAGTCGTCTCCACATCAAGGATATTTGCCCTCACCTTCTATGTTTCGTCTCCCTTGTCATCTATTTCTTTCTCTTTCTTTTTTCTCTTTCTTCCAACGTGGTATCAGATCTGATCAAGATCGTGATTAAAGGTTGAATATCGAGGCCCTTTCCCTTGTTTGCCTTTGTGGACGATTGGATTGAAGAAGAAACCCATCTTGGTGACTTTTTTTTTTGAATGGCCATAACCATTCCATTTGTCGCGACTCGATTTCTGCTAGGTCGTTATATGAGGATAATCAATTCAATTCCTCAACATATTCTGTCGCAGATTGACTCCCTCATCTGTACTTCTTGTGTTGTTGGAACAATACCTAATCATTATCCTGTGGTGGAATCTCCCCTGCATCAACTACTTCATCCTTTGCCACATTCTAATGAGTGCTTTGCCTTGGCGAGTCATGAAGCTTTATAGCTTCTCGTTTTTGGATGAAGCTCCAGCCTTAAGCTTGTAGTACAAGCTTGCCCTTCTTCCTTTTGAAATCTTGAAGTGATTAAAAAATCTTTCAATCTCCTAAAGCCAATTGAGGAAATCCTCGATGTTGAGTTGGCCATTGAAGTTTGGGAGATCCAGTCATCTTGTAATTTCGTGAGTCTCGATCCTCATCATCATATCCTGGCCCTCGGAGAATGATGTCTTCATCGCTGGATTCTTCCATGTAGGCTTGTTGCCTAAGTGAGTGTCTAGGTCTATTATCATGAGCAAGAAGATTGCCAGCCTCTTCGATGGTGCGAGGTTTTCCATCATCAAAAAATTTGGCGCACTCCATGGATTTTTATCAATGATGTGATTGCTGCTCGCATCTCTTGTTAGAATGTCCTGAATGCTTCTACTATCCTGTTTTGATCCCACGAAATATCGTCCTTGGAGTTGTTGCAGTTCGATCCGTTATTGGACTGGGGAAGACGTCTCTCTAATACCAATTAACATAGCTTAGAACACCAGTAGTCGCAAAGAAAACGTCTTCAACCTCAAGCTTGAATTCACAAGAAGCCATAGAGGAAAGCATAGCCTATTCAAGAGATAAACTCAACTAGTTTTGGTTACAATGCCTTATATATGAGTTGTAGGCTCTCAAAACCCTAAAGTTGACCTGAAATAAGTAAATATCCTAACCCATGTAAAACACTCTTATTTGTCTCTAAATACTAAAATAAGACTTCTTAAAACAACACTCAAAAACTTCCAAATCGGCTAAGAATTAAGTTTAAAGACTGAGACTTTGAGAATTGATATAATCTTAAAACACTCTTATTTTTCTGTCTTTTTATAATTGATATTTGTCATTTGATGTTTCGAGGCTTTGAGAATTGATTTAATCTTGTCTTTTTATTACTTTTAAGATTACTATCCAATATCATGGGCTTGGATGGGAAATAGATGATCAGTATGTGACAAGTCCCATAGCAGGCATTTTGTATTATGATATTGACTAACTAATCATGGTACTTTCTCTACTCAACTCAACAAAGCCTTTGTCCCAAACTAGTTGGGGTCGGCTAAATGAATCCTTTAGAAAAAATTTTCATGAAGGAGGTAAAAGGAATCTACCCAGCTCTAATCTTGGTTCTAGTTGGGTTCTTCTACGTGGATCATTTTCTTCCATTCTATCCTACCCAAGGTCATGTTCTCTGTTATGTTCCTAGCTATCAAATCTTTCCTCACCGTTTCTACCCAAGTTGTTTTCGGTCTACCCCTACCTCATTTTACTCCATCAATTTTGCACGAGTCGCCTCTTCTCACCGGAGCATCCAAAGGCCTATGCTGGATATGTCCAAACCATCTTAAGCGGTGCTCTCTTATCTTCTCCTCAATTGGTGCCACCCCCACCTTTTTACGAATGTCTTCATTTTTAATTCTATCTAACCTTGTGTGGCCGCACATCCAATCCTGGTACTTTCTATTTAAATTAATGGATTTGGATGAAAATGAATAATTAGCTATTGTATTATTCTTTAATTTTTTAATGTTTTATTATATTTTTTATGTATATATAAATGTTAATGAATCTTTCAATTTACGATACGATTTACGATGTGATACGTTTAAGAACCTTGTCGCCTGGATAAGAATGACTTTTGAAGCAAAACAATTCATGGATTGCTTGATTGGTTTGGCTTAAGTAATTTGTCATCTTACAAAGTGAATACTGACATTACCAAAGAAAGTCTCTGAATTTACTGTTGTTGTTTTTTTTCCCTGTGAAAAATGTCCTACCAAAGTGCATAGTTTTTTCCCCTGGGCAATGTTCAACCAGAATCTGAAGCAGAGTCTCCATCGAAGACTGGACGCACTACAAAGCATAATGAAAAGGCATATCTAGATTTACTCCCACTTGACTCAAGAGTAGAGGATGTTAATCCCCTCTCTGATATGGTTGAAAGGACACCAGAAGAAGACCCAGTGATACCCGAAGTGTCTTTTACCCAACTCATATCAGAGAAGCTAAAAGATGCAACTTTGCTCTCTGACCATCTTTGGAAACTTAAAAATTACATCACAAATCGGAGCATTGACGATCTATCGGTGCAAGTTAAAATGGATATTCTCAGGGATGTTAAAGAGGAGCTCTCCCAAATCTCGGGTTGCATCAACGAGAAGATTTCGAGTTGCCCATCTTCAAGCAAGAAGAAGAAATGGAAGAAGCCTTCAAGAAAATATTCACACTCCTTTGAGGATGAATTTGAATTCGGATCTACTCCACCTAAGCCAAAAATCTCTATGGTTGTTGGTTCTCGATCTCGTAATGGACCTCTCCCCACCGGAATACTGCCCTCCTCCATACCAGAAACTTCTTCCCTGATTGCCAAAACCACCTTGGATTCTGTCATTCCAGTTTTGCCAAACCAGCTGGTAAAGGACCAGCTAGTCCCTGCTGCAGTCAGAAAAGGTGTGCTGGCTTGTGAAGAAAGCAAAGTCAGCAGTAGCAACCCTCACCAGTCAAATTGTGGTCAAAATCGCAGTCCCAAGGCAGCTAGTTGTAATTCAGCTATTACAGCTCTCTTTTCTATGGATGGAAAAGTAAACATTAGCAACACTCTTCCTGTGGACAGAAAAATCAGCAACAGCATTAATGCTGCCCTCTCAGCTATTCAAATTAAAGTGAATGAGTGTCCCAGTGTTGACAAAGTCAAAGATGGTGTGCTGGGAAGGACAAAAGGCATAAATTTCGTTGCTATATCTGATATTTCCAGCCCATCCCAACTTGAAAACCATAGATCCCAATCTAAGAGAGATAAGGAACCTGTGGTCTCTTCTAACACCACCAGGGTGTCCCCTTCAGAAAACACTAAAATCCCTGTGACCTCAACTTCCCCTCTGGTTCCAAGTATTGCTGGCAATGGCGCCCCAAAACTCATCGGATCCCCCTCTCCGGTTGCATTTGGATGTGCTCGTCCTCCTCCAAATGGTGCCATCAACCCCTGGAAAGCATTATTCACTCCTCAAGTTTCGACCCCTGTCTCAACTTTTATGGATTTTATCACTCCAAATGAGGAAGAAATGGCACAACTAGAATTAGATATCAAAGACGAAGAATCAGAAGAAGCAGGGCTTAAATGGTCTAACTGCCTTGTTGGGTATTTTTTAGGTAAGAGACCCTATTTCGTCGCTCTAAAGGAATCCCTATCCCGAAAATGGAATCTTAAGGGGGATTTACACTTGTTCACCTTAGAACAAGGATTCTTTCTGTTCAAGTTTTCTAACCCGGAGGATTGCACTCAAGTTCTCGAAGAGCCGAGTATAGCTACGGAGGAAGGCCCCTCATTCTTCAAAAATGGACCCCCAATGCCTCTCCTGAAAGGAAAAAGATCCAGGAAATTCCAGTTTGGGTTTGCCTCCCGGGGCTTCATTTAAAGTTCTGGACAACCCATATCTTAAGCCGCATTGCCAGTATCTTTGGGAAACCCCTCTATATGGATACCTACACTGCCGAATCCACAATATTAAATTATGCCAGGATGTGCATTCTAGTCAAGGCCGGCAAAATCCTCCCCGAATCAATTAATCTTAGATCTTCATCGGGTATTATCACTCAAAAAAATAGTATACGAATGGAAACCAGAAGAGTGCAATATTTGTTTGGACTTTGGCCACAAAACAAAGGAATACCACCATGAGCAAAATCAACATCTCCCCATGCCCAAACAGGTTTGGAAACCGGTTCGAAGAAAAGAAGAGATTCATCCAGCTCCCCTCATTGAGCAATTGAAATCCCTTCAAAATCTGGTCACTCATTAGTCTCCCCATGCAGCAGGTCTGTCCTCACAAAAGGGATCTCCCCTGCCTCAAAGGTGGCCTCTTCTCATTCTCTTACGCATGGGAATAGCTTTTCTACATTGGAGGGATTGGATCAAGATGGAAATGAATCCTGGAAAACCGTTAAAAAGAAAAAAGGGAAGTCTCCACTTCGCCCCCCTACACATGCATTCTATCATCCATCTTCAAATTACCTCCCGATTTAGGCAAATTGTGGGGCCGTATGGGTTTTTTTGGTGCTGCCAGCTATTTGTGCCCTCTCCCCTGGCCCTTCTGGTTCTTCTTTTTGTGTTTTAGGGCGTTGGGGAGGCGGTTTTGATGCTCTTCTTTTGCTGTTATGCTTGGGCTGCTCTTCCCTGCTTTGGGATGCGTTTCTTGTTTGCTCTTGGATTTATTTCTTATTTTGTTTGTATGTTCATTTACTTGTTATTGTCGGCCCCAAGCATGTTGGAGGGTTTGTTCTTAAGCTTCATGTTTATCCTTCCGTTCCTATGAAATATATCTGGTAGGGGTCTTGCCTAACCTCAGCTTACCCATCAAAAAAAAAAAAAAGTGCATAGTTTTAGCAATTGTTGGTCTTTAATGAATTTAAATCTGTAAATCTAGGTAAGTATTTCTCCTGCACAGAAAATATGTGCAAGTTTAAGATGATTACTTCTGCAGAATGCACATTCATTTATCATTTAGCAAGAATGAACTGTGTCGCGTTTCCAATGTTCTAATGGTTGTAGAATGTGAATGGCAGGAGTTCATTAGATTGAACTTTTTTTCTCAGCCAGATGGTCCCATCATGGGAAATGGTGGTTTTAAATCATCCACTTTAGTTCCTGGGTAGGTTTAATTTCCTGAATGACTTGTAATCCATTTTGTTATGGAAAACTGTGCATTGAAAAACTCTGCACGTTGTAATTTACGTTGATTCTCTCTGACAATTTTGTAGAAAAATGGAAGCATTCTATGTGGGCCCACCAACAAAAGACAAGCTCCCAAAGGTTTATAATTTCTGAGGGGTTATAGGCATATAGTATTTCCTCCCATGTGACTGCCATAATCTGTTCATCATCTTGCAGAACTGTTCACCTGGATCTGTGTTGCTTGGAGCAATTTCATATGGAAAGCTATCTCTGGGAGTTAAGAAAGAGGCGCAAAATCCGCAAGAATTCCCTGTTTCTTATCAAATTTCGTATGTGGTTCCACCAAACAAGGTCATATAACTTACTGTTTCCTTTTCAACATTAAATCACCATTCATGCATCGTACTTAATTAGTTTGATTTTCTAGGTCCTAATGGGACTTATATAGTGATCATCAATTGCATGGTACCAAGAAAATGTTAGATCTTCTAGAGCTTTATGTTTTGAGTTTGTATTACCTATGTATTATTTCCTCGTGGCAGATTGATGAGGACAAAGGGAAGGATACTTCTAATGGCACCAAAAGTATTTCTGAGCGATTGGAAGAAGAGGTATGCATATCGCCCAGTGCGCGTTCATTCTGTTTATAATATGTGTCCATGTCCGAGCATGAGTGTCCATGGCCTAATACAAGGGTTGTGATTTTCTTTAATTTTTTTTGTTATGCCTTTAAATTCGTTTTTCTATGCTCTAAAATAGAAGTGAATCGAGTTTGAGTTCTGAAAATGACTCGTTTAGGTTTATTACCGAAGGCAAGTTTGTGACAATAGTCTGTCTTACCTCGGTTTGAGATAAAGACTCAGCCATGCCTGAATTATACAACATTTTACTATATGATATCAAAACTGAATGTCACTGTTTGTAGATATTATATAAATATAAAGTGAATTTTTTTGGTAGGTAAGCTAGGATTGAAACCTCCAGCCTCCGGGTTGAAGAACAAAGCCTCGACCTTTGAGCTAGAGGCTCAATGCCATGTACAGTGGGTTATGAATAATATATTTTTAAATATGTTAATTTAATATATATTAAAGGCATAATGCATCAATGTTGTAATGTCGTATACAACTTCAGTTTTGTCCTAATATGACTACAAATTCCATTGGTGTGGCGGTGGTGGAGAATCGCCCGCATGGGAGGGGTGGTTAATTAGGTCTTCCATCCTAATTTCCTTATCATTTTTGTCTCTTCAAAGATTTTTCTAATGACCAAAATTTTAGAGGACATTTTTTTTGTTACGAGCATATTGTTTACCATTATTTTATATATATATATATATATATATGAGAAAACGGTTCCTACACATATGTGTAGAGAGTTCTCTACACACTAGCTTAAATTACAGTGGGGGCCCACATTGTTTGGGTGATCCAAGCCATCCATTTTAAAGGCCCTCACATAGATAGGGTGTCTACAAAAAATCAGATCCATAGGAACATCCCAACCCTACAATTTGTGGAGGTGAAATGGATGTCTTTAAACCTTCACAAATTAGTCCATTTTTTGCCTCCACAGTTCGAATGGTTAGGATGACCTGATTTTTTGTGGACACCCTATCTATGTGAGGGCCTTAAAAATGAATGGTTTGGATCACCCAAATAATGTGGCCCCCACTGTATTTTAAGCTAGTGTGTAGATAACTTATCTACACATATGTGTAGGAACCATTTTCTCTCTCTCTCTCTCTCTCTCTCTCTATATATATATATATATATATATATATATATATATATATATATATATATATATATATATATATATATATATATCGGAAAAGTGTTGCTTCTCGGTCTTGTAGCTAAGCTTATCTACTTGGTTGGGTTAAATACAGTGGGGGCCCACATTGTTTGCGTGATCCAAACCATTCATTTGAAAGTCCCTTACCTAGATAGGGTGTCCACAAAAAAATGGGCAGATTTGTGGACAAATTGTGTCTGTCCATTTTTTCCCATTTTCCCCTCCACTGTTGGATGGGTTAGGATCAGCCTATGGGTCTGATTTTTTGTGGACACCCTATCTAGGTTAGGGACTTTCAAATGAATGGTTTGGATCACCCAAACAATGTGGGCCCCCACTGTATTTAATCCGACCGAGTAGATAAGCTAAGCTACAAGATCGAGTAGCAACACTTTTCCGTGTGTGTGTGTGTGTGTATATATATATATATATATATATAATTGTAATGTGTTTTGATTCATTAACACAAGACAAACCATACAAATTGCATGGCTTCTTCCATCTCTCTCTTATTCTACTCTTAGGCCCTTCATCCTTGTGTTATTCACATGTTATTGGAGCAAGGCTTGATGGCTTCATCATCAAAGGAATGCAATATCTCCTTACCTTTATTCTCCTCCTCCTCCTACCATTCGAAAACCATAATCTTCTGTATTCGCAATTTCCTTTTCATTTTTGTCTCTTCAAAATTTTTTCTAATGACCAAAATTTTAGGTCATTCTGTTTATAATAGTGTCCATGTCCGAGCATGAGTGTCCATGTCCTAGATACATGGGTTGTGATTTTCTTTAATTTTTTTTGTTATGCCTTTGAATTCATTTTTCTATGCTCTAAAAATAGAAGTGAATCGAGTTTGAGTTCTAAAAATGACTCGTTTAGGTTTATTATGCAAGGCAAGTTTGTGACAATAGTCTGTCTTACCTCGGTTTGAGATAAAGACTCAGCCATGCCTGAATTATACAACATTTTGCTATATGATATCAAAACCGAATGTCACTGTTTGTAGATATTATATAAATATAAAGTGAATTTTTTTGGTAGGTAAGCTGGGATTGAACCTCCGACCTCCAGGTTGAAGAACAAAGCCTTGACCATTCAGCTAGAGGCTCAATCCCATGTACAGTCGGTAATGAATAATATATTTTAAAATATGTTAATTTAATATATATTAAAGGAATAATGCATCAATGTTGTAATGTCATATACAACTTCAGTTTTGTCCTAATATGACTACAAATTCCATTGGTGTGGTGATGGTGGAGAATCGCCCGGAGGGCTGGGGTTTGTGTGTGTGTGTGTGGTGGGGGGGGGGGGGGGGGGGGGGGGGGGGGGGGGGGGGGGGGGGGGGGGGGGGGGGTAATTAGTTGTTCCATCTCAATTTCCTTATCATTTTTGTCTCTTCAAAGGTTTTTCTAATGACCAAAATTTTAGAGGACATTTTTTAGTTACGAGCATATTGTATAACATTATTATATATATATATATATATATATATATATATATATATATATATATATATATAGTTGTAATCTATAATTTGTGGACACAGACACGCGTGTCGACATGGACACGGCGAAACCCCTAACTTTAGAAACGGGGATACGGCTAAAATAGAAAGTATATCGGGGGGGGTAATTAGTTGTTCCATCTCAATTTCCTTATCATTTTTGTCTCTTCAAAGGTTTTTCTAATGACCAAAAAAATTTTAGAGGACATTTTTTAGTTACGAGCATATTGTATACCATTATTATATATATATATATATATATATATATATATATATATATATATATATATATATATATAGTTGTAATCTATAATTTGTGGACACAGACACGCGTGTCGACACGGACACGGTGAAACCCCTAACTTTAGAAATGGGGATACGGCTAAAATAGAAAGTATATCTAATCATGATTTGTGGTTATAGATTCGTGTGTCCAGTTTCGACATGGATAGAAGTTGTCTAAATGAGGCAAAGACAATATTCAATAAAAAAACAGAATGTCACACTTGAGACGGTACAAAAACATGTCCACACACCAACATTAAGTCTAAAACTTCCAGCAATAGAAGTAAAAGTGTCCAAAGGAGTGTCGACACATGTGGACACGCGTGTCGTGTCGGACACGGAAGGACACGTGTGTTAGCAATAAATTCGAAGTGTCGGCCAAATCATAGGTTGTAATGTTTTATGGTTCATTAACACAAGACAAACCATACAAATTGCATGGCTTCTTCCATCTCTTTCTTATTCTACTTTTAGGCCCTTCTTCCTTGTGTTATTCACATGTTATCGGAGCAAGGCTTGATGCCTTCATCATCAAAGGAATGCAATATCTCCTTTACCTTTATTCTCCTCCTCCTCCTTCCATTTGAAAACGGTAATCTTCTATATTCGCAAACCATAATATTTTACCCTACCTTTGAAACCCATAGTCTCTTGCCTTTCCCTTGGAACGTTCAATAAAACACCAAATTCCCTTTTCCTAATCATCAAACGGACTAGACCCTTCCCCAACCCCTTTGTCCATTCAAGAGAACCCCAAAAAACCACTTCCGTCATCATCGTTTATTTTTATCCCGTCCCCACCAGTTCATCCAAGAGAAACCCAAAACCCATTTTTCTCGATCTTCAAACACCAATTCCACACCAAAAGCCCATCTTCGACCCCCTTTTCACCCATTCGTGCATCTTCCTCTACCCTTTGTTCCATTCTTTCGTATTGGTTTCTTCTATATTATTCCCTACCATTCTTTTTTCTATGATTATACCATCTCCATGCATGTATACCTCTTTAGATGCAAGTCACCTTCATCTTCCTCTCTCTCCCAATCAGTAAACGACAAACTCACTGGTGACAAATGCCTTCTCTGGAAAGGGCAGATTTTATCCATACTATGTGAACAAGATATTCTTCTGCATGTTTATGTGAAGAAACAAAAAAGCACGATCACAAAGATCCCTAATTATTATGTATAATGGGAGACTAATCTAGAGTATGGTACTTGGCTTGCAGAAGATCAACTGATCATTAACTGAATCAACTCACAGTTGTCCCTAAAGTTCTTGCTTTTCCCACTGCGCCTGAACTTTAGAAAACACTATCAGACACTTATTCCCATCAATCCGATTCTAGGATTCTACACCCTCAGTCTAAAGTTCAAAAATGAAATAAAAATAATCATTCTACTCATGATTTTCTCTCAAAGGTTAAGAACATATTTGATCAGTTTTCGACATCTTCCAGCCTTTTGATGAGCGTGATCTAGTTTGGCATACTCACGATCCAGGGGCAGCCATCTGCATCATCTTGTTTTGTTGTTTTCTAATGACATCAGTACAAGTTACCTAGACATTTACTGCATGCAAATGAGTTATACTTACCTTTCTGATTGAAATGATTCGGGAAATCTGTGTATAGTCCATCCTAAGAGGAACATAAATTGTAACTTTAATTTTAAGTAGTCTGAATTTTGCCTGACCATGTACTGGTATGTAAATGAGTTATGCCTACAATGCTGATTGAAATGAGCTAGGTTAGGGATGTCTTACTTGCAATGTCTCTAGAGGAACAAAAATTATATGACATGCATGTTCTTCTGTTTGAATTTATCTGTCTACGTATCTAAGACATTTATGTAGTCAGATAACTATTGTTTATTTTTTGTCTTTTGATTTACACTTGTCTATTTTTTGTCTGTTGATCTTTAATCTCTGATCTTGGTCTAAAACTGGGATCTATGTTCTTGAGTTTCATAAGTTCATAATGATCTATGATTTAGCTGACACTTTGAATTTATTGCTGACACACGTATCGTGTTTGACCCCTCTCTTTTTATTCTCAAATGGAGTAAAAAGAGTAGGGGCAGACTGAAAACAACTTGGGTAGAAACAGTGAGGAAAGACTTGAGGGCTAGGAACATAACAGAGAATATGACCTTGGATAGGAGAGAATGGAAGAAAATGATCCATGTAGACAAACCCAACTAGTGTCAGGATTAGACTTAGTCAATTTGAGCCGGATAGATCCTTTCACCTTCTTAATGAAAATTTTATAAAGGATTCATTAGCCGACCCCAACTAGTTTGGGACAAAGGCTCAGTTGAGTTGAGTTGTACACGTGTCGTGTCGTGTCCACAATTGTCGACACTCCTTTCAACACTTGTAAATGTACTGTTGTGACTTTATATGTATGTACGTGTATGACTGTGCCGATATTTCTAGTTTTTTTAGGGATTGTCATGTCAGATACCTCGTATCCGCATCGAAACTCGTCGCATGAATCCGTGTCCACAAATCATGATTATACGTACCTTTTATTTTAGCTGTGTCCCCGTTTCTAAATTTTGGGAGTTTGCCATGCCTGACACTGTCCATGTCCACAAATCATAGATACTGATACTATTTATTGTCTGTTCAGGTTCGGGATGCCAAGATAAAGCTTCTTTCGAGCCTGAAACAAGGCACTCCAGAGGAACAATCAGCATGGAAGGAATTTTCTACTTCTCTGAAGGTAAAATTTCCTTGTGCTATCATTGTAGAGAAAAGCATATAATGACATGTTATTTACTTGATTGCAATAGGATTCTCTTTTATTCATCTTGTGAATGCTTAGTGAACACATGTGCAAGAATTAATACTTTGGAACTGCCATAATTCTAAAACAAATGTATTTTTTGTTGGACGTATTTCTCATTTATAAGGGTATTCCTATATCATATATATAAATATGATTTTTGTGTGGGAGGGAGAATAACTCTCTAACAACCTTTCTCTCATCTCCTATCTCTTCTCTTCTCCTCTCCTCATCATCCAATTTAGAAGATAACAATTTTAAACTGGCATATGCATAGTTGTACTCTGACTGAGGTGGTTACATGTTTGTGATTCTGTTTCTCTGCATATGGAACCCACCCACAGTTTCTCTTTATTTTCTATGATGATGCACCCCCTAAATTTATTGAATCATGAACATTTTAAGATGGGAATCACCTTCTCTGGTTCTGTCTTCTTGCAGTCAGAATATCCAAAGTACACGCCATTGCTTGTAAAGATATTGGATGGCTTTGTTTCCAGAAGTGCTGATGAAGACAAGATTAGCTATAATGAAGAGGTGACTTTATTTATCATTGTGAAGAATTAATTTATGTTTTATGTGAATAGTTTATTGATTTATTAAATAGATATTGATTCCACTTTGAAAAGCAAAGTTGTAGGAATTTATTATGTGAGTTGCATCCCCATTAGTACTCAACATTGATAATTATATCCTTGATTTCCTGAGAAACAATGATAAGCTGAATGCCTCAAATTTTCTTAATGGCCAAATCCACAGTTTTTGGGTTGACAATGACAATTTACACTTGTTGATCTTTGCTGGATCTTCTATTTTTCCTGACAAAGATAACTCTAATTTGTATCCTTCTTGATTCTCTACATATGAAAGTACTTACATTTCAGTAAATAGTGAATTCCATCCCACCATAGTTTAATATAAAATTTTTGCATATATTGTTAAGAGTTCTGGTTTGGTACTATGGAGTAGTGCTTAGCTCTCTTCCTTTTGAATTACTCAAATGGAATCCACGCAAAACATGGAATGATCCCATCATTACTGGGTCTCTAGGTTTCCATCGATGGAAAAGGGAAGAACACTGCACTATGGAATACCTTCTTTAAAAGAAATGTTTTTTTGTTCTTGATTTTCAGCAGGAACTAGCAGCTAAGCAGTACCGTCCCGATTTCTATGAAATTAATGATGTTTTCAGAAGTTACTGGAATATTGGATGTATAATAATTTCCTTTTGTTTAAGCTTTGTTCGTGATTGTTTGCTCAATGTAGGATTGCTTTTGTGCTGTTATTTCTGCAGGTTATAAATGCAGCCAGTGAGGTGGCTGACAGTATTGACAAAGAGGAGTTAGCAAAATCTCTTTCCATTAAGGTTGATCCTGAAGACAATGAGGCAGAGGTGTGCATACTTAGTAATACTCTTTTTTACAAGAATCCTGAGATACTTTTGGGGAATTTGTTCTGACTCTTGTCCATGGGCTTGTTATACAATCTGAAAATTCCACAAATTTTAGAATTTGAGGACCGGTTGATTGCCGTGCTACCAGTTGTCTTTGGATAACATGCAGGTGCATGCACTATGGCTAGAGGACGTGGTGTCTTCTCGGAAATCAGTCACTTGACTTGGCAAAAAAGTACATGTAAAATAGGAAAGGAAAAGTAAAAAAATAATAAAAGAAATGAAAAAAAAGGCTGTCAGGTTTGGATTCGGAAGAAAAGTTTAACAAATGGAAAAGTTGGTGGAGTCGATCACAAGAAAAGTTTAAAATTAGTGCTGCTTTTTCTCCAACTAGGGCACTTGCTTTCCTGCTTAACTTTCTGATGTCCAAATAGCTAGTTCATTTCCTGTAAAATTGAGCACTTTCTTACAGTACACAGTTCTTTGAAACAACGGCTTTTCATTTGTTACACTGGCTGCTTTTTGTAGAAAATCAAGAAGAAAATGGAGGCAACTCGTGACCAGTTAGCGGAGGCACTGTACCGGAAAGGAATAGCACTTGCTGAAATTGAATCTTTGAAGGTGAGAGTGGCTTCAGTTAATTGATGTACCGTGCTCTAGTTTTTTTTTTCTTATTTAGGAAAATTTTTATTGTTGATTTAAAATCAGTCTTAGTTTCTATCTTTATTAACCTATATGAAAGGTATCCCTATGTGTGGCCTATGTCACATGTTGCAGCATAGTTATGCTCATATTTCAAAGAGAGAAGGAAAAAAGGAAAAATCAACTTAGCACTAGAAGTAGCAGCAAGCAGGAGCAGCAACATAAAAATGTATAATGAGCTCTTTAGGGCTCAAGGCATCTAGGAATTCTGAGGTTACGAACTCGGACACCACCCTAAACATAAAAACTATGCAATAATAGAAAATTTACTTTTTTTTAATGGTAGAAAAAAATTACATATTACTGAGATTTCTTTGTTATCCAAGAGTGTGAGACATGTAGTTTGCCCATTTTGTAATGTCATGTTTGAGCTTATCTCGGCAGAAAGGGCTGGTAATCTCTTATACTTTCATACTCAGTCAGCCTTGGGGTGGATATATTGAATTTTGACAGTTGTAAGCTGGTAATCTTGATTAATACTCAGTGTTAATATTTGCCGGAATAGTTACATGTATCCTCCAACATGAGACCTTGGGCTCTCCATTGAAGCCTGGTTCCTTGGACTTGAAGGTTAGCTCAAATCATGAGTGGAATTAGGATGGTCCACAGCTTGATTTATCTGAACCTTCCATGTGGTAGGCACCCCCATAGGGGTTTCATTGCCCCAACACCCATTTTGATTGGACTATCCTCTGTCTGATCAAGACCTAGTAAATGTAATATTTTTTTAAACTGATATTTTATTAATGTTGAGAAGTGAGGATAGGGTAGAGGAAGAAGAAGAGGAATGGAGAGGATGGAGAGTCTCCACTAAGGAGTCATCCCATGAATATGATGTATATATAGGCTCAACTAGGGAAACATGATACAAAGACTATAATACCCTTTAACATACAACGTAATGACTACAATACCCTTCAACACTCCCCCTCAAGCTGGAGTGTATATACTATATAACTCTAGCTTGTTACAAAGAAAATTACAATAACAACCAAAAATACCCACACAACAAAAAAGCAATAATCCCATACACAGCCAGCTTGGTACAACACTCCCCATAACATGTTGTGGTGAATACATAATGAAAAACATAATAAAAAAGGGCAACAACCACAGTGAATAGAATGGCATGATCAACGGCCTCCAATGATAATAGCTCCTCCTGAATCAGCACGACTGCCAGAGCGATCACAACAGGGCCTCCCCCTGAATCAAAGCACGACGAACTAATCCGCATACCAACGAGCAATAGCTAACAGCGAGATCAACGATCGAACAGAAGCGTCGCAGTAGAGAAATAGCCACGAACAAAATACGTATACTAAAGGCATGCACATGAGCAACAACGAAGTACCACGAGCAGAGACATCAACTGAACAGCACAGTGCCAATAGAAGAACTCTCAGCACCGGAAAGGTGGGAGGAACTAACCAATGACGGCGGACAACACGTCGCCTAGAGAGAACACCAACCAACGACTACGGACAACACGTTGCCTAGGATGATAACCAAACAATGATGGGGGACACCACTTTGCCTGGCGAGATATGGTCGAAAGCAATGCTAATGACCGGGCATATAGCCGGAGACAATGAGAAGGTGGATTGCGACGCAAACCACACTGAATGCACTACGCAAGGCAACTATACAGGCGTGTAAAAGCACCAATAAACAAGATGCAGAAGGAAACAATGAACAATGCGAAGAAGAAACCAACCCAACAAAACACCATCAAAGAAGGGTGGATAGCATAAAAGGAATCATGCCAACAAGGCGAACGGCGAATAAAGAGGGTGCAACTACACCAACCCGGAGCTGCCAACGACAACAAGACATAATAGGAAGATTAACCACTAAGAAGAACCACTAACAAGGGGTACGAAACTACATCATGCGGAGACGACAACAAGACAGCACTCCATCCTCGGAACAACATGAGGCCTTCAACACTCCCCCTCAAGTTGAAGCCGAAGGCCTTCCACTTGCAGCAGAAAGGGACTTGCAAGGCACGTCATCTCTCTTAGACATTTCAATAAACACTTGGCCTGCACCTTTGAGATCAACACAGACGCCATAGAGCACAATAAATATATAGAGAAAGAGAGAGATAACAAAGATTAGGATGGACGGGAGGGGAGGGGAGATGAGGCTCAAAAAAGAAAGAAAGGGAGGATTTAAACCATAAAGAAGGTGTAGGAAACTAGAAAGAACCGAACAATAGACTAAGATTTAGAAAAGAAAAGGATGTAGGGTTTTAGAACAAAAGAGATGGGTATTTATGGATTTAGAACAAAAAAAAAAGAACAAGAAAGAAATGGATGGAGAAAAGAAGGAAAAGAATGTACAAAAGGGGATATTTTCTTGTTTCTTTTTTGTTTTGGAAAATGGATGGATTTACAAGTAGTATTTACAAAAAAAGGTTGGGGTTTAAGGGTTTGGAATTTTGGATTTGGGGTTTTGGATGGAGATTTAGGGTTTGGGAATGCAAAAGGGAATTGGTTTCTTCATCAAATGGGATGTTGGTGAGAAAGTATGGATTTGGGAATGTGGATGGATTTAGAATATGGAGGAGGGGTGTACTGTGAATTAAAAGAGGATATGGGGGGGTATGGATTTTACGGCAAATGGCAATGGGATACGAAGTGGATGGGGGGTACGCACTAGATGCGTAGGGAGGGGATTACGGATTGGAGAGAGGAGGGTCTACGGCATGGGATAGGTTTACTGGATTGCGTAAATGGGAGGTGGGGGGTAGCGTGCGGGGATGGGAAGGTGGGTATTGCACAATGCACAAAAAATGGGGTGAGGGTAGCGCATGAGGGAAAAGGGAGGGGGGGGGGTGGGTAGAGTGAGATCGGGGAGAGAAAATAGGGATGTGGGAGAGATTTTAGGTTTGGGTGTGGATAGGGTTTGAGGAAAACACTGACGCACACGAGAGAGAGAGAGAGAGAGAGAGAGAGAGAGAGAGAGAGAGAGAGAGAGAGAGAGAGAGAGAGAGAGAGACTGCTTTCTTTCCTCTTCCTTTTCTTTTATTGTTTTAATCAATTGATTTGAGCCATTGGCTCTAATACCATGTTGAGAAGTGAGGATAGGGTAGAGAGGAAGAAGAGGAGGAACGGAGACGATGGAGAGTCACCACTAAGGAGTCCTCCCATGAATATGATGTATATATAGGCCTAACTTGAGCAACATGATTCAAAGACTATAATACCCTCTAACATACACGTAATCACTACAATACCTTTCAACACTCCTCAACAATTAATAAACTTGTATACAGAATTACATCCTTGGGGACAAGTTGTCTCCCCAATGCAGTTTTCACAACCAATTCCTCCCCTGCAAAAGCATCTGCAGTAAGGATTTCCCATACTCTAGAAGTCCTCTCTCATGCAGCAGTCAAAGGTGTATAATGCATGTCCGAGAGTCTTAGGTTCCAGATTGTGAAAGTAAAGAGGTGCCCACAAGTGCAATTCCTCGTCTAGCACAGGCTTATCAGCTGACTGTGATCTGCAGAAATGATTAGTGTGGCTCCCTACACCAATCATCAATCGGCAGTTTGCCCCCTCAAATGTGATTTTTACCCCTTAGGTCGGATTCTGTTCCGTATTAATGCCGGCTTCTATGATTTGTAACCCCACTATAGCCAACCCTTCTTTTGCCCATTTGTCCACGCTCTCATGTGTTGAATTTGAGGATCAGCAATCCGAATGAGGTCCCTAATTTCAGTTATGAGTGGCTAATTTACATGGACCTTTCACCTTGTGAAAAATTATGTAAAAATTTTATATACATGAAATGCTCCTCGTTCATAAAGAATCCACTGATTAAATGGTTAAAATTTTCGATTCCAGGGTCACAGCCAACCCATTGTATGGATGGTTCCAGTATTTGAGAACTCACCAAGTCAATCGTCAACTTGCCCGAGTCGACTCCCTTTACGTTGGCGGATTCCAATTTTTTTCCCAGCCAAGTCAATCGAAACTCTTTTTGACTCTCCCAACTTAATGAAAATTTGACCTTGTCAATCATTGAATTGCCTGTGTTGACGCCCTTTTATCTTGTCCGAGTTCTCGTCGTAGTCCTAGTTTTGAATCCTTGGATAGTTCAAATCAATCATGGTGGGCCTCATGTATATGGTTAATCTTGGCTCTAGTGTAATATGGCAGAGCTATGTCAAGGATACCTTATAACTTTCACTGTAGAAGTCATGCTATACTTGCAATTAAGTCTTTTGTGCCATTGAAGTGAGAATTCTAGAGAAAAGGGGATGGGGGTGTCAATCACGATGTATTTCCATTCATGGGTTTTTGATTGCTTTATAATATCATAATCTTGGTCCTCAACATTTTAGCATGGTTGAACCATACAGGCATGTCAATGTCTATTAGTGTTGTGACTGAGATGTTTTTGGTTGACCAATAGAGGGAGACAATGTGTGTAAGAGAATATTTCGGAAAACGCCCGGTAAGCCCTCTGGGCATCTTCTACTTGGGAAGGAATATAGCGAACGGAACCTGCGCCTGTGGCTATAGAATAGAAAGTCTTAAAGATCTATACCAAGACGTTATAGAGGCTGGTTATACCGTTTTTGAAGCTCTGCAGTGGCTGGAGATCGATAGAGATTGTTGTTGGAGAAACCTAATTTTGTTTGGCAATGCCCGTAGGTCACCATCTCCCCGTTCAATGCCGAGAAGCCCCCATGAACATGAATCACTTACAGGAAGCAGAGGCGAAAGGTCACCAGAATTTCTCCCTAATCGTAGACGTCAAGCAGAAAATTGGACTGAAAATCACTCAATCAATTGGACCTGCGGAACCTGTGAGTATTACAACTTCGGTATGCACAATAGATGCCGTAGGTGCTCAGAAAATAGAGATAAGGAGCGGCAAAAGGAAGGAAGAGATAGATCAAGATTTGACAAGAGAGATGTTTCTATTCCTTTTGACATGGGTACGCTGGGGGAATATTCAGAAATCGAAGTAGCAGGCAAAGAAGTGGAGGACCGCAAAAAGGAGCTCAAAAAATGCCTGATTGGGTACATGAAAATTGGTCCATGGGACCTTGAAGAGGTGTGGCAGTGGGCTATTAGAGAATGGAACCTACTATTACTACCAAAGCCACTTGTCATTAATAGTCAGGAGGTTTTATTTAGATTTGAATCGGAACAACAAGCCCTACGAATTCTACGTGTGGGGTGGGGTGGGGGGCAGGCTGGGGCCTAACATTTCCTCCCTGCTCTCATGGAATCTAGTGATACATTCGGGAGCCAAAACAATATGCTTAAGATTTTATGATATTCCTCGTCACGCCTGGTCATTATCAACTATTATCAACTGTTGAAGCTGTCAGAAAGCTTTTTGGGCATGTGACCAAAGTTCAGTTATCAGGGAACCATGATTATTGTGTGGCCTTTGCCTCAGTGAAAGTCCTAACAGAGTACTAGAAATCGATACCATCTTTTGTTAGGCTTAAAGTGGGTAACGAATTCTTCCTAATTCAAGTGAAATGCATGCCAGAGGCGGAAAATGAGGAAGCATCCTCTCAATCGTCTAGCCAGCTAGGAAATAATATCACTGGCCTTGTCCCTCCGCCCCCGGAGGAAGGTATAGTTTTGGGAGGGGAAAAACCTGGCAGTTTGAGGCAAGGACCGGAGGTCCAAAAGGTACCGTTGAATTCAAATTTCAAATCTCCACCTAACCACTTGGTGGCTGAGACTTCACTAGCTGGATCCCTTAGGCCAAGATTAGAGTCTACCAAGCAGGAAGCATTAAATGCCTTATCTCATGTAGATCTTGGTGAGGAGCATTCTGATCGTGGTGGTCTAAATCGACGACTGTCAAAACGTCAGTCTTTTAAAAGTGCTGCCTTCAATCATAAGGGGAGTAAGGATCTTTGGCTAGAATTAGCCTAAAAAAAGGTGAAGTTTGGCTTCAAAAAGTCTTCGCGCAGTTGACACCCCAGTACTGCTGTGAAGAGCCACCTCATCTGGGAAGGCGAAAATGAAAGGAAATCGCAAAGTTTCCATGAAAATAAAGTTTACTCCTTAATCCGTCTCGATAAGACCAAAATCCCTTACCCTCCCAGAGAAGATAGAAATGTGGGTACGCGTTTCCCAAGAAACGATGGGGAAGAAATCTCTCAAATAGCAAGGACCATAAAAGGAAACTATTTGTTTCAAATGTAATAAAAATGTTAGAAGACTATGAGAGATCAGGTGGCTTGTTGCACTCAGATGAGGAGAGAGGAAGGGGTAAGTATAACAGAGAAGGGGCGCACCATAAAAGAGGTCGGAGACAAAAACAAGGAAGATCTTACGATGTATCCCCATCGAGAAGCGAGATAGCAAAAGAATTCAAGAAACTCCATCTCTCAAAACTCAGGCAGGATGGCGTGGCTCACGAAGACATTCCTTCAAAGCCACTGGTTCCAGCGAATGAAGGCAGCGTCCCCCGGTCTAATCAGTTTCTGCCTAACAGACAAAATCGACAGGAAACTATGGAATAGCCGGATGCCAATTGGGCAGGAGAAAGGGTAAAAAAGAAGGAAATAATACCCCTGGATGAAAGGATCCAAAATGACGAGAGAATGGAAGTGGAACTCAGCGGGAAAATTAAATCCATGGTTTTAAATTTCGGCTTTCGGCTTCTGCACAAACCGAAACAAAATTCACATGAAGTCGTTTCTTTACAAGATTTCGCTGATATTTTACCGAAATTCTGAAATTTTGCCGATTTCATTTTTGGACTCTTACAAAATTTCCACCGAAAATTTAAAAATGTACACTGAAATGTTATAATTTCCACCGAAATAGCCGAAATTTCAAACGAAATCACCGAAATTGACACCAAAATTTTAGGCATTTTGGCCGAAATTAAAAAATAAATGAACTCATAATCATATTTTTACATGATTTCAGCTGAAATTTCAGCCTGAAACCGAAACGTTTCAGTTTCGGTGGTGGCCAAAATCAAAATTTAAAACCTTGATTAAATCTTGCATTGAGAAGGGAGAGCAGCTATCAGTAGGAGGGATGGAAACTTCTGCCGAAGAAAGGGAAGTGTTGAATCCTGCCGAGGAGACTTCAGAAGAGGAAAGAGAAGTATCGCCAGTTGCAGAGGAAAGGATAACCTCTGCGGAGTTTGAAAAAATGACAAAATTGGGGGATCATCTGGGAATAGGATACCGGGAACATATTGAAGAAACAAAGAAAATTTTCCTAGATATAGAAAACAGGGATTCCGGGTAAAAAAGGAAAAACCCGGAGAAGAGGTAGAAGGGAACTTCGTGTTCTCAAAAGTTCGGGACCCTCTCTTTTTTGTTGAATTCCTCCAGATCACAATTTAGGTCTTTATACCGTCTTGCGCTGGTTTTGCTAATGGTTCGGGACTCTGTTGTTGGATAAACCGTAAAGCGAAATGGCCTTCTTGCTTGAAGGTTGTTGGAAGCTCTTAGAAGAAGATAGTCTATGATGGAAGGAAATGCTCATACCATGACCATCCCCTAAAAAAAGGACCTAGCTTCCGTGGGGATTTTAATGCTTCAAAAGTGTGCTCGGTGTTTTGGAAAATTGTAGAGGAAAATGTAAAGAAACTAGTTTAGTTTCAGGAGGAAGGGATTTTCTTTTTGGCCAAGGAAAATGCTCATGGGCAAATCATACTATGTATATCCAGTGGGACTACTGGTCCCCATTGTATATTTTGCTGTTACGAATATATTTGTCGTCTTTCCAAAAAAAAATATCATAATCTTGAAAGCCGAATTTGATTTAACATGTTGTAGTGCTTTAATGGACAATTAATTCTCTATATTGTTATTTGATGGCAGGTTGAAAAGTCGTCACTTGGATCTAATTCTACTGGCACCAAAGATTCTCAGAGCATGATGGAGTCGTCTGTGCTCGAGTCTGATTTGTTTGAAGCGAACTTCAAAGAATTGTTGAAATGGGTGGATGTAAAACCCTCCAAGTATGGCATGCTCTTATTGTTGCGTGAGAGACGCTGCGGGAGGCTTGGAACAGCATTGAAGGTAAGTACTTACTGTTGGAATTGGGACAAAATTTTGAAAATACTTTTGGAAGTCTTGAAAACAATCTAGCAGAAAGTATTCTTTTTCCATCTGATGATCCTCTAATCAATTTTCAGAAGTTTTCTCCATTCCTTCATGCTATGTGTTGCTTTAATAAAGAGTCTCCTACATTGTTCTGCTTTTTGTTAACTTTATGGAACTGTGCTACTAGTTACTGCTCTGTCGTCTTTATTTAGTCATGTAATTGAATATTTCGATCAGCCTCGTTTTTTTTTTTCTTTTTTGTGAGAATTAGCCTCTTGTTTTAAAAATAAGCATTCTCTGATGTGATCGTTTTTTTAGCTTTCAAGAAGTGATGCAACAACTATGTAAGCCGGATCTCCTTCCCGTACCAGTCTCGCTCACTAGGTCAGGGTACCCCGAATCATTCCTCGATTCCATTGTTGGATGTAAATCATCCGACAATAGAATATTTACAGGAAAGACTCAAAAGGATGTATCTGTCCTTATTTATTTATTTATCGAGTGGTCGAGCTTGCACCACCGATACGTAAGAACACTTTAGCATCCATTATATCGCCAAGGATAAATCCTGATGCTGTAACCCACTGCGTCCGGGATCAACTCCATCTTAGATCCTCAATTACATGCTCTCGAGTGGCTCAGAAGTACTGCTCCTGCTGATTTGAGGGTCACAATATTCTATCAACCCAGCCCCCTCCCTTCTTTCTCTCACTCTATCTCTCTGTAGGTTCAACATAGATCCTATTAGATCAAGGTGTCCATTTCTTTCTTTGTCTCTAATCAGTAAACCCTGACCATCTGGGCATTTTCCTGGCTGCCATCCCAGCTGCTCTAATTCGGGTAAGTTTTTGTCCGGTCTAGATTTTCCTGAGTTGTTTTCCTTCTAGCGCTTTATAGGGTCGACATCACACAGCTAGATTTGGTGTTAATGCAATTGAAGCCACTGAATACTATCATTTCCAGAAAACACAGCAGTCCTCTGTCCCTTATACCAGCTAGAGCTCACAAACATAGGGGGCCCCACATTGTTTGGATGATCCAAAGCATTCATTTGATAGGCCCTCATATAGATAGGATGTGCCCAAAAAATCAGCTTCATAGGATCATCCCAACCCTTCCATTTGTGGAGGTTAAAATGGACGGGTATAAACCTCCATAAATCTGCCCATTTTTAACCTCCACAAATGAAAGGGTTGGGATGATCCTATGAAGCTGATTTTTTGGGGCACAACCTATCCACAAATGAATGCTTTGGATCATCCAAACAATGTGGGCCCCCCTATGTTTGTGAACTCTAGCTCATATAAGCTTATATGAGAGAACAGTTCCTGCGCTCAAGCGCAGATAAGCTTATCGGCGCTCGAGTGCAGAAAACATGGTGGGCCCACATTTTTTGGGTGATCTTAAGCATTCATTAGAAAGGCCCATTGGATCATCTTAGGGTGTGCCCAAAAGAGAGAGAGAGAGAGAGAGAGAGAGAGAGAGAGAGAGAGAGAGAGAGGAGAAGGAATTGCTATCCTGACTCCCTTGTTCTGATAATGAGACTCCTCACCTTATTAAACGCTTATTTGATTGGCTGTTGATAACATTTGAATCATAACATTTTTAGTAGCTACTCAAGAAAGTATGCAATAGAGGAATGATGTTGTGGAAACTAGGATTGCACATGTGTGCGTAGCACTCTGGGTGTTTTGTGGATTTCTTCTAATCAAATATGTTGCTACATTTTGATTTCTCAAAGATATGTCCACTCTTTTGGGCTGATTACATGCATCACTGGATCAGGTTTTAAATGATATGATTCAAGAGGACTCCGAGCCCCCAAAGAAGTCGTCGTACGTTCTAAAGCTTACTTTACTCAATGAGATCGGATGGGCCCACGTGGCATCCTATGAGAAGCAATGGATGTACATCCGATTTCCCACTGGCTTGCCTCTTTTTTGAGGTTTGTTTCCTTTATTTTTTTTTATAAAGTCTTATTATCGTATTTGAAAAAATATGCAACTTGTTATATAATTTATGTCAGGCACTTAGGAACTGCCATGAAAATTCTCCTTTCAATGAGTACCCTGTAATAGTATTTCAAAAGCTGAAGAACCTAGCTTTGGACAAGTATTCAATAATTCAATAATTTCAATGTCCGATCAAACAGTGAATGAGAGCTAATAGATTGCCTTATTAGCTATTTGTAGAATGCTAAGGCAAAGTACTTCAAGATTTGGGAATGGCAGTCATTGCAGATTTAGCTATTTGTAATTACTGTCTGATGTTAGTGATGAAAGTGTACTAGTCGGTGCTTAGATTGCTCATCTTATTTTGATCAGGTAATTGATCAGATTCATTAGTCGTGAACTTATGGTATTTGTTCGATACAGATTTCCCTCAACCCTAACCCAACCCAACCCAATCCGAGCCTCAGGTTGAGGATGGTCAACCGTAACCCAACCCGCATCTAAAATTTTCAACCCTAACCCAACCCATCAACCCAAAATCGGGTCGGGTTGAACGGGTTGGTTCGGGTTCATCTTGGGCCAAACAGAAAAATACAATAACCCAAAGAAATCAAGATATACTTAGAGGATTAAGGTCGGATTCGGGTCGGGTTGGCAAGGCCTCAACCCTAACCCAACCTGGAATTAAATCGGGTTGGCTTTTCTCAACCCTAACCCAACTCAATCCGAGAAAATGCCAACCCAAACCGAAGCCAAAATCAGGTTGAAACCGACCCAAGTTCCACCCGTAGATGAAACACCATCCATATTTACAGAGATGATAATTTTGAACGTTGTGGAAGTTTATAAAAAGAGTAATCAAGCTGTTTCAGTGTGATCTATTCCCGGTCCTGCTTTGACTGTCATTAGCGCTGTCCCAAGAGAGGCTTTTTCTGGAATATGATATATTTATCCTTTCTCCTCTCCAGGCCACCACCTTCCAGTATATTTATTGACTATTTTTTCACACTAAAAGGGGGTGGCATCGAGAGGAAAATGGATTGAATATATCATTTACCTTTGTGTTGTTCTTCCTTTTCGAAAGATCACATTTCTCAGTAGTCAGATCACAGGCTTAACTCTCATTTCCCTCAACTTTTGGTCACGCAGGTGCGTTTGGATGTATGTAACAAAGAAGTAGGAAAGGAACATAAATTCCCACTTCTTTACTTACATTTGAGAAGAAAATCAGAGAGTGAAAACTAAGCAATATTGAAGCAAATGGAACATAGATTCCCATCTCTTTTCTTTTTCCTCCTGATTTGAGAGGAAACTTACATGGTGAAAACCAGCTTGCATTTGAAAAATTTACAGGCCGTTGTGTAAATAGGAAATGACAGCCAAATACTGCTAGGAAAAAGGAAAAGATGTCCTTTTACATTGATTTTCCCAATTTTGTTGCAACCTGTTGGGGTCAAACTTGTGCTCCAATGGTATGATGACATGTGGCAGGAGGGTCCACCGAGACCAGAGTGAAAGCAGCACCAAGTGTGGAGAAATCTGATTACGCGACCTTAAAAATAGTAAAAAAACAAACATAGGTGAATACGCAGAGAGTATTGGACATTCAATGTGTCCGCAGATTAATGTCCAAGTGCCCAAAGAGTAATAGACAATAAGGAGAAGTCCATTATGAATTTAAAATCCTGTACAACTAAACCCCCCCTTAGAGAATTGTATAGGGTCTCTAGAATTTGTGTTCTTCCTTTGTCCTTTCCGTTCCATCAAAGCGCGGGCATATTTCTGTTCCATCAAAGTGGGGGCATACTGGTTTGCTATTGATCTTGGAGTGCAGTCCTTGGTCAATAGATGTGGGCATTTGTTACGGTCCTGAGTGGGGCCCGCCTAGGTATGGGATTGGGTGGGACCAGCCTGTTATGGAACATGTTTAAAGGGCCTTGCCTAACGCACTTCATCAACTTTGGAGCTTTTGACGTATTGGTAAGGTCCCTAACATTTGGTATCGGAGCAGCCAACATGCCTTGTGTTCGAGTAACGGAAGGGGCAACCTGTGGAAAGTGCTACCTGGAAAAAAGACCAGAGTGAAAGCCGTCACAGCCGTCACAGAGTGGGCCATTGAGGATGGTGGATTCGGAAGAGTGGTGGTGTGTTACGGTCCTGAGTGGGGGCCCACCTAGGTATGGGACTGGGTGAGACCCAGCCTAGTATGGGAGAGGCTTAAAGGGCGTTGCCTGACACGTTCCATCAGCTCTGGAGCTTTTGGCGTATTGGTAAGGCACCTAACAGCATTGCAATCGTGGGACTTTACTTTCATGTAGCCACTTGCATAAGTGGGGGAATAAGTTTTTTAAGATAAAGCCTTGATTGGCTTGCCTTGCCTAATTCCTACTTCTATACCTAGATTCTATTTTCTCCTTGGGTTTCTTTGATCATTTGCATCTCAACAATCATTTATCATTCCAGTAGCCTTATTAACAATACCTAGGGGCGTTTGGATATGCAGATTTTAGAATCCGGGTTTTTAGTTTGAAAACAGTGTAAAAGAGGGTCTGAATCAAGCTGCTAGATGCTGTCCTGGCAGCTTTTCTTAGATTTTAAGCAAGAAAATTAGGTTTTAAAAATCTTTCCTACATCCTATGATTTCTAAAACCAGGAAATATGGGAGGATTTGCTTCTCTCTTGCTGATGGAAAGAAGGGAGAGAAGTAAATAATGAATAAAAAACGGCGGCTGGTCCTCTTCTTCTCGTCTCTAACCCTCTTTTACAATGTTTTCAAACTAAAAACCTGGATTCTAAAATCCGCGTATCCAAACGGCCCCCTAGGAACAGACTTGAAGCATAACTTGATTCAGCAAATCACAAGACACTAATCATATATTTGATGCTTTTAATTAGTACAAATGAACCATATTTTCCCCCCATTTTATACACAGAAAGTAAATGCAAGGAGAGCCATTTCATGGCATTGAAAATATACATACACCAAGAGAGATTAATGACCTAAACCCTGATTATCATATCATTATAAAGAATTAAATTAAGCACAGGGAACTGTACACACCAAGAACATACCAGGATTGATCCTTTAACTCCTATTCTAGATAGAAATGGGTCCTCCTATTCCACCTCCATCTCCACCTCTGGTTCGAATTCCCGTGAGTCAATATCAGCAAGGTTCTTCAGATCAACCACCGACAACTCGTCAAGATTCCTCACCACCAAATCCGCCGCCCCAAGCTCATACATTGGATGCTTGCTTGCAACTGCCACACACTTCATTCGAGCCTCATGTGCAGCTTCCACAGTCGAATTCGAATTCCCAAACACAATGCACCGGTCCGGTATGAAATTCAACAACTGCGCAGCATACATAAACATCTCTGGATCAGGTTTTCCTCTATAAACATCTTCCGCTGTGACAATCACATCGAAAAAACCTTCAATTCCAATAGCTTTAATTGCGTACTCAAGATTCTTTCTCGGCCGTGTGGACACCAATGCAGTTGGGATCTTATACTTCATCAATGTTGTTACAAATTCTCGCGACCCAGCTCGCAATTGATAGAACCCACCTTGTAAAGATTGGTATATCTCCTCCTTTCGTGCGCCCAACCTTTTGAGTTGTGCTGGGTCTCTTGACCAGCAAAGAACTTCAGAGATCGCCTGTTCATTCTTCATCCCTTCAATTCTTCTCAAAATGAATGTTGGGGGAGGCGATTTCCCTTCTTCTTCAGAGAGAATCAACCAAGATTGCCTCTCTTTATTCGAATTATCTTCGATAATCACTCCTTCCCATTCGAATATCGCTCCCAACCACCCGCAACCCATTCGTTCTTGTCGGAGTAACGGATTGTGTAGCGAAGGGTTATCGGCCTTATTCGAAGGCGGCCACAACCCAAGCTTTTTAAAGCCTGTATCAATTGAGTCATTAAAATTTTGGGGTATCTTCTCTTCTTCACTAGATGAATTTACCTCTTTTGTCAGCTCCATTGCAAGAGCTCTAGTGGGAGAAATTGTAATTTGACTGAAACCCCTTTCAATTCTTGATGGAACAGATATAAACCTAAAACCCAAGAAATTAGTTTTGATATATGAATATGTCCTAAATTTTCGCTTACTTGATCCATCTTTGTAACCAGACCTTCGTTGACATGGCCAATGCCCGAGAACAGACGTGGCAGCAATCGAATCCACCATTTTTTCCAAACCCTAATCACACCAAACAGCTAATATATAAAGTCTAGGGTTTGTTGAATCTTTTTCAGACACAAGGAGTTCCTTATTGAATTGCTTTTCAGGGTTTTGTTGAATTGAATTTTGCAATATAAACTCTCAAGAATTCAACCTAATCCAAACACAATTTCTATAAAAATTCCCAATTTCCACCAAATCAGAGCAATTGAGACTTTAAAAAACCAGTTCAATTCCTCTCAATATTCCTAGAATTCAAACCCAATCTAAAAATAACACCTATATATCCAATTTTCTGTGCCCAAAACACATACCCATATTCTAAATTTCCTCAGAAATCCTTCTCCATCTCAAATAGCAAAAACCAAGAAAAAAAAATAAATAGACAAAAACAAAGGTTCTCCTCTAAAGGTAACAAACAACAATCCACCAAAGAGTAAAAGATCTCCTTAGCTTTCCAATACAGCTCAATCAACACCCAATTCCAAACTAAATATATTGAATCCTTATAAATCTACCAAGAAAAAAAAATCAAAATCTACCACAATTCCCAGCCAATTTTACTACTTGAGCTTCAAAACCCTCAAATATGTGGGAATTTTATAAGTAGTCCAATAGAAATTCTAACAACCCAGAATTCCTAATGAAAGATAAAATCCAAAACCGGTCTGCACACAAAAAAGTACAGGAGAAAGAGAGAGAGAGAGAGATAATAACCGTTGGATGAAAATCGGAGGGTCAGAATAGAAGCAGCGTAGAACAAGGAAAAGACAAAGGCCAAGAGATGAGGCAGATGAATCCTTTTCTTCTAACGGGTTTCATGTTTTAAATACTACACACATGTGTCGGCCACACGTCTCAGTGTCTTTGTTAGATGAAATTACCATTTTGCCCCTATTTAGTTCCATTTATTGAAGGTTAGCTTGCTTCGTGCACCTAACCTTTCTTGGAAAAGACGTATGAGTTCGATTGTAGCAAAAGGAGGTTAATATTATCCACAGGTTATTGAGTTTATTTACATTAGTGCCACCAATGGTTGAAAAGAGAAGCCCACTTTGAATGTGGCTACATTTTAGTAAGACATTAGATTTTGTAACTGGGTTGGTTATTCCGTAAATTATTGGAAAGACTGAGGATTTTTATTAGAGCTGATCGGACCAAAGATTCGAAAACACGTGGGACTTTTTCTCTCTTACAAAATTTAGGATTTGCTAGCGTCCATCTGAGAAGGCATTTCACAGATGGTCTATTGCATCTGACAGCAGCCACCTCATTAATGAAGACAAAATCTGCTGAAAAGTGAGACTCTGTGGCTGCTGTCAGATGCAACAGACCATCTGTGAAATGCCTTCTGCGATGGACGCTAGTAAATCCCACAAAACTTAGTTTAATTTTAACGAGTTGATATTCGCACGGCATTCTTGAGCCATCAACAGTCCATATTTAGGGCCCTATAATTCAACGGCCAAGATCATCAGCTTTAGCTTATGGCGTATACATGATGAAGCCCACAGAACAAATGGCTAAGATCATGCTGACCCGGATAGGGTATCGTATTATCCCTTATTCTACGAAGGCAGATTAATCTAATCTTGGAAAAGATTAAAAAAAAAGACCATATATTATCCATATTGGATTAGACCATGGTTTTAAATTTCGACCGAAATCCGAGACCGACACCGAAACGGTCATTTATTTCGGTCGAAATTTCGGTTTTTCCGAAATTTGACCCAAAAAATCTATTTTCTAATATTAATTTAAAATTTCACCGAAATTTAGTATTAAATAAAATATTGGTTTCGGGTTTTGTACGACCGAAATTTCGAAACATTAATTTTAAACTTTCTCTCGTTGATTTCTCCACTAAAAAAATCATTGCATGTTTCTCGTTGGAAGCTTCTAACTTCTAAGACAATGTCTAATCCTTATAATATGGCTTAAAATTTGTTTAAAGGGTCAATTAAATTCTAATACCTAATGATTAAGAAAGCTAAACAAATCATTAGCTTAGAATAATGAGAGCTACGGGGGCCAATGGGAGCAAAGTCGGACCGAACTGACTATTTAAAAAGGGCGCTGATAAATTCGCCCTCTGCCATAACCTTTGCGCCCCATTTTTTACCGGTGGACATCTCTTTCTAGGGCCCAACTAATTGATTTAGATCGGGAAATGATATATTGGACCCCTTATTTTTGCTTGGGACAGTCCCCTCTAGTGTAAAAGAGAAGCCATAAATACACTAGAGGGGGCTGTCCCAAGTAGAAAAAGGGGCGAATATATTACTTCCCTATGTATAATTTTAATAGAATTTTTTAGGTACGTATGAAAGTATTACGATCATCCCATAATGCGTATTTATTATAAAATTCTTTGGGACCCACCTTAGTCGAAGAACCAAACGTTCATTTCTATACGGTGCCGTCTATCACAGATTGGAAGGCTAGGATCATCCTATGGAGAAGATTTTATGGGCCAGGCCTAGTTACAGTGGGCCCAACAAATGAATGGTTTCGATTTCGAATAAAGTGGGTCAAAGTATATGATCTTGCATGTAGATGAAAGTTTTTTTTTTTTTTTAGTTACGGTTGGTCCACCTTCTCGAAAATCTAAAGGAAAGTCATATATTCATTCCTTTTTTTTACTTGGGACAGCCCCGTCTAGTGTATTTATGACTTCTCTTTTACACTAGAGGGGGTTGTCAGAAGCAAAAGAGGGGACGAATGTATCATTTCCTCATCTAAATGACCAAATGTGTGTACTGGCTATACCGGTTGTAGGCTTCAGCCCGGTAAAAAAGGGCACATAGGTTCTAACCGGGGCGAATTTATCAGCGCCCTATAAAAACTTCCTGAGTCAATCATCAATTCACCTGAGTCAATCATCCATTGCCCGAGCCGACCTCTTTTTTTAAACCTTGCCCGAGTTCTCGTCTTAGCCGAGTTTCGTCCTACTAAGCCAATCAAACTCTTTTGACTCATCCGAGTTAATGAAATATTGATCGAGTCAACCTGTGACTAGGCCGAGTTTTCGTGTAGTAAGACAATCTCTTGGCTGAGGAGCACATTAAGGTCATTTTCCGGATAGCCGGCCAAGTACAATCGCCCAAAGAGTTTGGTTTCATGTAAGCTTCTCTAGCAATGGGAAATTTTTTAGTATGTATACTTGTGGGGACCACAGAGGAGATACCAATTCAATGCACAATAGAACAAAGGCACCATGTCCAGTCATGTGTCTTTGTTCTAGAAGTGGGTCCCACTCCATTTGAAAACCCATTTGAGCCACGTCATCAACTTCGAAATTGTGGTGGCCAAGGATTAAATCTAGTATCAGCTAGAAAAAAACTTTGGGCTGGTACAAGATTGGTGGTCCACGGGCTACCTATTCAAGTAGACTGTACGATTGGAGATATTGATCCAGTGGGGCCAGCATGGTTGGCCTTGGCCTTGAAATCTCACGATCAGATGATCCTTGTTGTCCAATCAACGGCCTGAAAATGACAATTGAGAGATAAAATGGCAAGGTGGTTCATATTCAACGTCGAATCCGGCTTGGGTCCATCGAAGGGTCCTTCGTGGGTCTAGCTTGGGTAGAGGAACAATCGGTGGGGCAATTTGCAGTAAAAAAGAAGGTTAGGAATGCCAGAGTTGGTACTCCGGAAAACCCTTTGACACTCAAGTCTGTAAGGCAACATATGGGGTTAAGTGAAAAAGTGCTAGGAGTGTGAACGTTCGGTCTCTATTACCTGCATTCAATTAATGAACTAAAGTCCAATAGAATGAACCTTTTTCTTTTTGCTGAGGGTGTGATGGTGTTGGGGGAAAAAATCGGCACCTCTCTTAGATGCTTGACACGTGGCGCCCACCCCGGATAAGAAACTGAATTTCCCTATAAGAAGAGAAGGGCAAGAAAGATTCTCCACTTCTCCAGATTAGTAACCTCTCCAAATAGGGAAGAGCCCTATACGACAACCTTCCTAAAAGCTTAAATGTTATTTGGAAACTAAGTTCTACAAGGAGACTTAAAGACCTCCAAGATAAACATGGAAATCGATTCCATGGGAAAGTCTTCCTTCCAAGAAAGGTAAGCTTCTTAAGCTACCAATCAATCCTTCTTTCTCCATGAATTAGTCTTGCTCAATTACTATTGTATGCCGGTTTCTGACTTGAGCATTGGAGGGCATCCCTGGAGTTTACACTCCGGAGCCCTTCTTCTCTTTGGGTGCAGGCTATTCCAAACAGTCGTGTTAGTCTACAACGTTTGCACGAGATTTAAGTACGGATTTTGGCATCATCAGATTGGCAATGTCCGTGGGACCCAACAGAAAAATTAAATCTGAACATGAACACGCCGGGGGCCAAGAAACGCTCTAAAATCCAAGTAAGGATAAACATCAAAACAATTTCCGCTGCAAAATGCCGGAGACCAGATCCTTTTCTAATTTCAACAAACTGCACTAGCAATAATTTCTTCAATGCTTGGAAGTCACCTTCTCCACCCTGTCTCTTTTCTTATTTTCCCTTTGTCTCTATTTCTCTATTCTCTGCCCAGTGTCCGGCACGAAGGCAAGACGGATGCATGCATCGTAAGTAATTCATTCAACCTCTTTTCTTTGTACCAAAAATTGCGTATTAATTATGAAGCCTGAAAACCTTGTTGCTAATCTTTGTTTGATTGGGCTCTGTCTTGAGCCTTGTTCTTTCTTCATACCCCAAAGGATTGATGTGCATGGTGAATTTGTGCATGAAAAGGACCTCTAGAATTCAATCCAAGGATTGTTTGGACTTTAAGACAATCCGAAAATGTATTTATTTGATTTATTAATCATATTTATGTACACCCTATGGGCGGTTGTGCGGATGACTGAATTTCCCTTGGAGATTGGACATGATATGTAGATTTAGGCTAAACTAGGTTCTTTTTCTTTTTCCGTTTTGTTCGAGGCATTGTATGCAGAACCAAGACTAGGCACCTTTCGAAAATTCATAGTGGATTTCCCCAATATGATTGGTTGCCCATTATCACCACCGAATTTGGCAATATGGAGTTATGAGGGTGCTGATTTTTCAGCTTAGACAGTGGGAGTCCCCTCCTAATCCAAGATGCCAAAGATGGGATGCACTATTTTATGTTTGTGGTTTTGTGGATGGATGCATGTTTTTATTTTCATGTGTTGAAAAGCATGATATGGTGTGCAATTAATTGGTTAATCTCCCAAAACCCTCTCTATGTATATTAAGTTGTAATCGGGATTCAAATCTAAAGGATTATTTCTTGTGGCCTTACATAGCTGGTTGTGTACAGGTACAAGATGTGCAATCTCCGACCCAACCAAGAACTTCTAGGTCTGCAAAGAACATGAAGGTCATATCTCTTCGCCTCATAATCTCTATGTGCATGGCCAATCGTACGATGCTGTCTAACGACAAACATGTATCACGAAGCACATTACACACTCCTATAAAGTACCTAATAGATGTCATGAAACAATATATTCTCATTAATAACATGGTTTTAATACAAAAACAACTTGCTTTTAGGGCATGCACTTTAATAATGAGAATGTTTCCTCATAGTCAATACCACCCTTATGATTGTAGCGGTGTAGGCCTTCGCCACTAGCCAGTCTCTACCTTCCCATCTTAGCCTTTCTTCCTCTTATAACTTCATTTGCTTCTCGTGGGTTTCACACCCTCTAGTGGACCCACTAGAGTCCAGACCCAATTGGAATACATCGAGTCCATCTCGAATTTCACTGCATCTAGCCATCTGTCCGCATCGATGTTCGACATCGCCTACTTGTAGTTAAAGAGATCGATCTTGACCCGGTCGGAGACCATACTATAGACCTCACCAAGGTATACAAGTCTATCAAGACCACTTATCTTCCTAGTACTATATTGGAGGGTTGGAATAGGTTCTGTGGATTCTTGCTCTCTGTCTTGTGTACGAACTTGTGCATGAGCTTCGTACTTACGAACTTTTGGTGGTGCCTTCTCTATTTTCTCACCTTGAGTTCCATTTTTCTTTTATTGGATGATGAGTATTACAGTACTCTCTGAATGGTATTCAATGACGGTTTCACCATTTCTTTTAGTAAAAAAATTGCTATATCCACTCCCCACTTAAAAATGAGGCAATTCCCTTTTAGATATCCTGAGTATATTTCAAATTCGGCTCATATTCTCTCATATCTCTCATAAAAGGCTAGTTGATTTATAATATATATGGTATTGATTGCAAGACAAAAACCATAAGAAACCCTACAACCGAGTGAGCTATAATCCAAGCTGGTTTTTTTATATATAGAAAGTAATCACACACGTTTCTCTTAACGCAGGGTCCATCTCTTAAGTAAATGGCACCATTGTGTAAGACCTTCTTCTCGCCTTATCCTTTGAATTTACCCTCCTTAGCTCTCTCAACCCATGTCATATGATCATATCCTCTTAGATATGAACCATATCTCCTATGATTCGAAACCTTCGAAAAAATCTATTAACACTCTAAGACCCAAGTCCTTAAAGACCATTGTCATTTCCTTCTCTACACTGCCTTCGAGCTTCTCATGCCTTTTCTCCTTGACTTCCTTTCTATCATGATCCTCTTTTCTCATTCCACCCTTAATTTCTTCACCATGCATTACCATGGATTTGCCGGTTCGAACTCAAGTGCAACCCGACCTTATCGCTATGGACCAAACCGCTAAATTCCTGAGATCCACCCATATAGGTGGTCAGGGATAGGAACCCCACCTCGACACGGGAAGAGTTTATCTATGCATGCTCGTATTGCACCAAAACCTACTCGAGTGGGCAGGCGTTAGGAGGTCACCAACATGCACATCGATATGAAAGAGAACTAAGAAACAAACACTTTTGCTCCTTCAAAGCGCTCAGTTAAAGTCGGACAATGGGTGACAAGGCCCATGCTGGGTTCCAATAATGAACCTAAGCTTGAGCCGGGCCTTGGAGTCAGACACAGCGGAGGGAGTTCAGCCAAAAGTTGATAAAAACATCCAGCCCAAAATCGATAGTGCCCTAGTTAAAGAAATCAAATGGAGAGACTACTTGGGCTATGAAACAACCAAAATAACTTCCCAAGAGATAGATTTTGTTGGAATAGAAGTGGGGATGGGTCCGAGAGGGCGGAAAGTGGTACTTAGGTAAGCTCTGATGAGCTGGATTAATCTTTGAAGTTGATGTAAGATCTTTTTAGGCATTTTCATGGACTATTTTGCAAGTGTGAGACGAGGCAATACAGATTGATTATATGGGTGCAATTTGGGTCGGGCTCAACCCAAACCCAAGGGGTTCAACCCGATTTTGGCTCAGATTGGGTTGACATTTCCTCAGGTAGGGTTGGGGAAAGCCAACCAGATTTAATTTTGAGTTGGATTAGGGTTGAGGACTTGGCAACCGGACCCGACCCAACCTGCCCTCTAATTTTATCTTGATTTTCTATGGGCTATTGTATTTTTCTATTTGGCCCAAGGTGAACCCGAACCAACCCGACCCGATTTTGGTTAGATGGGTTGGGTTAGGGTTGAGAAATTTAGAGGCGGGTTGGGGTTGGCGTTGACCATCCTCAACCCGAGGCTCGGGTTGGGTCGGGTTAGGGTTGAGGGAATGCTATCTTGGGTTGGTATAGGGTTGGCCTCATCCCGATTGATGCAAGCCTCTCCTAGGCCACATGAGTTTGGGTTGCATCACCGATCCAACCCGACCCGAGTTGCACTCCTAATTGATTACATCAATAAAAAGAGGGGACTGATATTTTCCCCCCTTTGAAGGATAAAATCCCCCCCTTTAACATTATTCGTTAAGTTTTAAAGGCCAAGAAAAATGTTAGAGGGGGTGAGTTTATCCTCAAGCAGTGAACCATTCTCACAGAAACCGTTAAAGGGGTGGATTTTATCCTCTCTTTTTTTTTTCTTTTTTCAGGGGAGGGTTTCGTTTTTTCAGAGAGGGGGGGGGGGTGGTAAAACCCATATAAACAAAACAAGACCTGGCTCCCCCTCATTCTAACAATTTCAGAAGAAGACAAAAAACCAAAGACAACTTTCATTTCACAAAAAAAAAGAGAACACTCACATTATACAAACAACAAAAGAGACATTACACAGGTGAATGTGCCGTGCACAGAAGCAGTCTATGATACAAGATTATGCCCATATACCTCATCATATGTGGACATCATATATCCTAGCGATAAAAGAAAAAAAAAGAAAAAAGAAAACCTGAATATGACAATACTATCACCATTCAAACAGCGAGAAAAATTAAACACCATACTCATATCTGCATGGGGCTCAATATACAGAGGTATACTTTTGGCAGGACGCGTGTTGTTGTAAGTATTTCAAAGGAGGTATCCAGCGAACCACCACCTGCCAATTCTCAGGTTAGTTATACAGCATCATGATCCCTCCTCCTGAGCGAAAATGGCAAAACCTAAACATCCAAACCTGAATTAAGACAGGCCTGGATTTGTAGAACTCTCTCTCTCAAGCTTATATCAAGAAAAAGGAATGATGAGAAACCTCGGGCTGTAGGGAGCTTGAATGCCTATCAACATCTCTTCTTAAATCCAGGCTAGAGAACCCCGATCGTTTGGAACTTGAGGACGACCTCTGGTTGGTGTTGGTGGTCTATTGGCATTAAGCTCCTGATCACACATCCCATGATGAATGCAAATTACTATAATTATCAAGTTCATGCATTGCCTGTTTGGAACTCTATATATATATATATATATATATATATATATATATATATATATATATATGAGGAAAGTGTCTCTAGTCTCTCCCCTAGATAAGCTTATCTACTCCTCCCTTTAAAAAAACACAGTGGGCCCATGCTGTTTGGATGATCCAAAGCATTCATTTGATAGGTCCTAACATAGATAGGGTGTGCCCAAAAAATCAGCACCAAGTTCTAGGATGACCCTTTGGTGCTGATTTTTTGAGCACACCCTATCTATGTTAGGACCTATCAAATGAATGCTTTGGATCATCCAAACAGCGTGGGCCCACTGTGTTTTTTTAAAGGGAGGAGTAGATAAGCTTATCTAGGGGAGAGACTAGAGACACTTTCCTCTATATATATATATATATATATATGAGAAAACGGTTCCTACACATATGTGTAGAGAGTTCTCTACACACTAGCTTAAAATACAGTGGGGGCCCACATTGTTTGGGTGATCCAAGCCATCCATTTTAAAGGCCCTCAAATAGATAGGGTGTCTACAAAAAATCAGATCCATAGGATCATCCCAACCCTACGATTTGTGGAGGTAAAATGGATGTCTTTAAATCTTCACAAATTAGTCCATTTTTTGCCTCCACAGTTCGAATGGTTAGGATGATCCTATGGATTTGATTTTTTATGGACACCTTATCTATGTGAGGGCCTTAAAAATGAATGGTTTGGATCACCCAAATAATGTGGCCCCCACTGTATTTTAAGCTAGCGTGTAGATAACTTATCTACACATATGTGTAGGAACTGTTTTCTCTCTCTATATATATATAGGGGAAATGTTTTCTGCACGATACCTCAAATAAGTTATCTGAGCAAGAGCTCAAAAAAACATATGGGCCCACATTGTTTGGATGATCCAAAGCATTCATTTGGATAGTCCAAAGATAGAGTGTGCACAAAAAATCTGCTCCACAGGATTATCCTAACCCTTCGATTTGTGGAGGTTAAAGTGGATGGGTATAAACCTCCACAAATCGAAGGGTTAGGATGATCCTATGGAGCTAATTTTTTGGGCACACCCTATCTATGTAAGGGCCTATCAAATGAATGCTTTGGATCATCCAAACAATGTGGGCCCACATGATTTTTTGAGCTGTTGCTCAGATAACTTTTATATATATATATATATATATATATATATATATGGGGAAACGTTTTCTGAGCGATACCTCAGATAAGTTATCTGAGCAAGAGCTCAAAAAATTATGTGAGCCCACATTGTTTGGATGATCCAAATCATTCATTTGATAGGCCCTTACATAGATAGGGTGTGCCCAAAAAATCAGCTCCATAGGATCATCCTAACGCTTAGATTTTTGGAGGTTAAAAATGGACAGATTTGTGGAGGTTTATACCCATCCACTTTAACCTTCACAAATCGAAGGGTTAGGATAATCTTGTGGAGCAGATTTTTTGTGCACACTCTATCTATCTTTGCACTATCCAAATGAATGCTTTGGATCATCCAAACAATGTGGCCCCATATGTTTTTTTGAGCTCTTGCTCAGATAACTTATCTGAGGTATCGCTCAGAAAACGTTTCCCCCATATATATATATATATATATATATATATATATATATATATATATATATATATATAGAGAGAGAGAGAGAGAGAGAGAGAGAGAGAGAGAGAGAGAGAGGAGGGAGGGTAAAGTGTTTCTGAGCTCGAGCTCATAAACTCATGCGGGGCCACATTTTTGGGGTGATCCAAAGCACTCATTTGAAAGGCTCTTTCATAGATAGGGTGTATAAAAAAATCAGGTGGTTAGGATCATCCTAACCCTTCCATTTGTAGAGGGAAAAATTGAGCAGATCCGTGGAGAAACAGTATCTGTCCATTTTTCCCTCCACTTTTGGATGGGTTAGGATGATCCTAACGAACTGATTTTTGGTACACACCCTATCCATGTAAGGGCATTTCAAATGAATGCTTTGGATCACCCAAAAAATGTGGGCCCGCATGAGTTTATGAGCTCGAGCTCAGATAAGCTTATCTGAGCTCGAGCTCAGAAACACTTATATATATATATATATATATATATATATATATAGAGAGAGAGAGAGAGAGAGAGAGAGAGAGAGAACTGTTCGTGAGCTTAAGCGCACCATTTTTTTTGGTGCGCTTTAGTTATTATAACGCCTCCCATTGGTGCGCTTAAGCGGGACCCAGCGGAACCCAAACATTTAAACGAATGGGAGGCGTTATAACTACTTAAGCGCACCAAAAAAATGGCGAGCTTAAGCACACCAACAGTTTTCTCATATATATATATATATATATATATATATATATATATATATAAAGCATGTAGTAGTAGCACCACCTGCATCCATGTATCATCGTTATGACATTGGGGTGATGTTTCTGGTGATGAAATGGGTGGTGGTAAGGGATGGATGAGTTTTGGAACAACCACAAGGTCTCTTCCCAAGACTAAGATGGCCCCCGCATTATTTGCTGTACCTGTAACAGAGACACCGGATTTAAATTAGGAGGATTCAATCACCAAGTAGCAGAAGAAAGCCTTGGCTCTGCATAATAACAGAGAACTCACCGCAGTAATTGGTTGCTGAGAAAAGGGTGATGAGATGACCTTGGGCAAAACGCTCGAATCCATCCATTACACATTCATGTGCTCGCACAATCAACTGCAGCTCGTTGTTATTGCAGAACTCCATGACACGATCAGGCTGCAGCATCAAAATAAACATGAGAGAGAGAGAGAGGGAGGTAATACTTGAAAAGTTAATACTAAAGTTTTGGCAAGATGAATCACTTGTTTTAATATATGATTTTCGTGACACGTTGAATTTACTGTTGACACGAGTGTTGACAATGACACGCATGTAGACAGGTATCGATATTCATTTCAACACTTGTAAACTTAATACTAAAGTTTCAACTTAATAAGGACATCGACATACTTTTATATAGTGTCAAGTGTGAGATATTTACTATTAGTCCTTTAAATTAAATACAGTTTTAACACCTCCCTTTAAATTAGCAAGTGCTTGTTATCCGCCCAAAACCTACAAGCCATAGACAAACTCTTCTTATAAATTTATATTCATTTTGTATTTGTTTGTCTCTCTTTCCCTCGGCATAATGAAGACTGAAGAGAAATAGATTAGTAATGCTATCATGGGGTGTAGAAGAGAAAGAGAAGTCCTTCATTATAGATTATATTGATGAATGCACTAATCCCTGATTATATCACGTTTGTTTGACTTGTAGTTTCATAATACTAAGATTTCTTAGTTAAATGAATATCACATTAATCATGTTGCAAATTATGATTAGTAGCTAGTAATTTTATATGTATGTGTATATGCGATCGTGTCACCGTTTTAGATTTTTTTTTAGTGGTTGTCAACTTGTCATGTCAAACACCTCGTATATGTGCTAACAATCGACATCAGTGTTTCAAAATGCAGATGTGGGATAAAATGCAGCCAAAGCAAATCCTTGTTGACTCGGTGTGACGTGATTGTATACCCGGTTGAGGCGGCCAAGTACTCAGTTGAAGCAGTCATAACTCTCCAGAGCCAAAGGAGTTTTGATTGGCTTTTTGGACAAAGCACAACTCGGACAAGAACACGGCCAAGGAAAAAGGGAGTAGACTCAGGCGAGTCAACAATGATGTGATGGAGTTTTGAAACTATGATTGACACGCAAATCCATGTCAACAGTCGACACGCAAATCCATGTCCACATATCATAGGTTTATTTGACTTTTTAAGACAATATTTCAAGGATGGTTTGATGATTTATTAGCTTAATAAATGGATGCATAGATCCTTTAGCTTTTGCTTCTATAATGTTAGAAGTGGGGCATGTATGTCTCTTTACCCATGAAGGGTATTTTGGGCTTATTGATTTAAAATAAAGGCATCAGAGAGGGAGGTTGACTTTTTTAACTGACACTGCCCTTCTCTCTTATTTAATTTCCACTCTCTCATTCTTTTTCTTATTCTCTCTTCTACTCTGCCTCCTAACTCTTCTCATCAAACTAAAATTGTATCAAAAGCATATTTTCTTTTTGGAAATAACATTGTATCAAAGCATATTTAAAAAAATAAAAATAACATTGTATCAAAGCATATGATCCATTGATTAGTCCTTTTTTACATTTCTCCACTCCTCTTCTTCATCCCTTTTTTTTTAATGGCTATTCTTCATCTTCTTTAGTTTTCTTTTCTTTGGTGAATCAAATCCTAGTGTATTTAACCATGTTTCCCAGTTTTTTTTAATTGTCTGATGCAGTCATCCACAGATTGTGTGGTCTGTGACTTGTGACGTCTAAACTTGTGATGCCTACGCAGAAATGTTGACACAGAAATGTAGTGTAGATCTATGCAAGAGTAGTGCAAGGTATTGAAGTCTTACACAAATAGGGATGAAGTTGCATAGAAGAGCTTTTTGGGCGTGGGTGGGACTTTTCCAGAGTCAAGGAGTTGACAGCAACTACAAATGAATGCTTAGGATCACCCCCAAAATGTGGGCCCCCCTATGGTTTGTGAGCTAGAGCTCAAAAACACATGTGGCCCCACATTTTTGGGGTGATCCAAAGCATTCATTTGGAAGACCCTTCCATGGATAGGGTGTGTACCAAAAATCAGCCCTATAGGATCATCATAACCCTGCCATTTGCGGGGGGAAAAATGGGTACACAGCGTCTGTCCATTTTCCCCTCCACCTTTGATTGGGTTAGGATGATCCTTCCGATCTGATTTTTGGTACACACCCTATCCATGGAAGGGCCTTCCAAATGAATGCTTTGGATGCCCCCAAAAATGTGGGGCCACATGTGTTTTTGAGCTAGAGCTCAGATAAGCTTATCTGAGCTCTAGCTCAGGAACACTTTCCTCATATATATATATATATATATATATATATATATATATATATATATATATATATAGAGGAAACTGTTGGTGAGCTTAAGCTCACCAAACTTATGGTGAGCTAGCTTGCCCAATCACATGGGGGCCCACTTTGTTAGGATGATCCAAACCATTCATTTGAAAGTCCCTTACATAGATGGGGGGTGTACCAAAAATCAGCTCCATAGGATCATCCTAACCCCTCCATTTGTGGAGGACAAAAATGGACAAACCCAAATTTGCCCCATTTTTGTCCTCCACAAATGGAGGGGTTAGGATGATCCTATGGAGCTGATTTTTGGTACACCCCCTATCTATGATAAGGCCTTGCAAATGAATGGTTTGGATCACTCCCCAAAATGTGGGACCCATGTGATTGGGCAAGCTAGCTCACCATAAGTTTGGTGAGCTTAAGCTCACCAACAGTTTCCTCATATATATATATATATATATAGGATTTTCCAATTTGGAGATAAAGAAGGGATGGTTTTCCCATTTTATAAAGAAACAGTTTTCAGAAATAAACCAGATCATTTCCCTCCCACTTCCTCAACTCAACTCACCTCAACAAAGCCTTTTTCCCAAATTAGTTGTGGTCGGCTAAATGAATCCTTCAGAAAAATTTCATGAAGGCTTCCTATTGAAATAAATATATGGAGCTGCTATATGCAGAGTAACAAATATAAAAAATATCGCAATATTTTGCTAAGTTTTGTTAAGCAAATTCCTTGCACCGGGTTCTTTCCCCCTTTCCCATTTTTGGAGTATAAGGAGTGTTCAGCCCGGAATGCCTCTGTAGTCTTTCTAATGCTAATGCCTTCTTCCTTCATTCATTTGTGAAGCCGTAGCTTCCGTGCCAGCAAGCAGCAAGCCCTATTAGCCCTTATTAGTATAGTACGTGATAGGGGGCTTCAAAGACCCCCTATTAGTAAGGCGCCTTACTACTTAACTTATGTTATAGGGGGGGGGGGGGGGGCACTGTATAATAGGGGCTCGCTTCGCTTTGAAAGCGTAGCTCGCAGCAATGCCCTATCACACCCCGTGTCATGATTTTGAAAAGATACATTGGGGTCCTGTTGTTGAGGTAGAACCAGCTCCACCAATAGCATATCCTTTTTCAGCCAATCCGATTTGATCAGCAGGTGCGGGGATAGCAGAGACATAGATAATCGCTTCGTCAGCAGAGATGAAAGCAGAGACAGCTAGCTCTAAAGGAGCTAGACCACTGCGAGGAATTAAAATGTAAATTGGTCTCTCACCCTCTCATTCAAGAGGAATTTCATAAATTGGTCTCTCCCTCCAATTTTCATGATTCTGATTCTATCTTGATTACGTTGTCACTGTTGGGGGTAAAATAAAAACATGTTGAAGGCAAATAGGTCATTTCCTATAAAACCCACCATCTCATGCTTTTAAAGGAGCAAGGGTTTTGCCCAGGAGGGGACACTCCCCTTCTTCGAGCCTTATCCCTTCTCTCACTCCTATGGCGTCCTTAACATTGGAAGCTCTTCCGATGGCCGTTGGATCTCTTTCCATAACAGTCACTTCCCCACACACTCTTCCATTAGTTGTGGAAGGAAACAATGGAAAAGGTTTTGCGATATCATCTATGGTCTATACTGGACCCATCATTGCTAATGCTTGCTTGAAGGGTTTTAATGGAGTTCCGGAATGCGGATTCAGGGCAAAAACCTTTCGGATCTTCTTTCATGAGATCAGGGCATCATCAACATGTCCTACATTTCACCCGACCCCGAAGACGGCTCCCCCTCTCACGCCCCTCTTCTCCCCTATCAAGATCAACATGCCGGAATTCCCGCCAATCGATGGAGATCCGTCGGGGTTTTGTCCCTTGCCTTCTCGCATGCCCTTGTCTTGGCTTTGCTTATGCATGTGCTCAACGGAAGTAGCAGATCGGAGCAGCCTCCGGTAACAGAGGATGTTCCTCTTCCGGTGTCGGATTTCGGGTATTCGTCTCAAGGATTTTCGGAAGGCGTATCAGAGAAATCACTCAAGAAGATGATAACGCATGGCGATGGGTCCATCCTCGGAGGGGTAGGAGTTTGTCTCCGCCATCTACCGAGGTGACCATTCAACCATTGACACGTCGCCACCCAAGAGCCCCATCACGTGCCAACCCACTGAACTGACACGCTCCGTTTCCCAGTGAACATGTCACATCATATACCTAGCACCCCTAGGCCCTAGCAGCCGTACCACGCCCCAAAAGCGCCCAATCACCTTCATCCCTTAGCGGCTGTACTGCACCAAGTGTTGGCATCCGTTCGCCAACGATTGACACGGCGCCATGGTGCCGTCACATCATGCCCAGGAGCACAATCTCTATCTACAAAAGGGAACCCTCTACTCCAAACACCACGTAACACACAACTTTCCAGTGCTGAATTCTCTTTATGTTGACCTCCTATCTGACTTGAGTGTCGAAGGGATCCCCTGGAGGTCCACCTCTGGGGCCCCTAACCTTTTGTCTTCAAGCGTAGGCAATAGGTCGAGCTAGCCCTCCTGTTGTCAAAACCAAATAGAAGGCAGAACCAACATAACTAGGCCATTCACACTCTCGTCCAGATTTGAGTGTTAACAGTCACCAATGTATCTGATAATTTCAAAAATATCACAATATTTTGCGATTTTTTTATAACGACAAACTCGTGAATTTATCCCGATATTCTGAAAAATCATCAAATTCTTTTTTGAGATTTTATTTTTAGAATGAAAATATCGCGATAAATTAACAATAATATATGTTGTCCAAATTTTGTTCTTAAATTTTATATTTTTATATTTTTTAAATATTTATTTTCTCATTTTCCCTGATATAACCCCAAGAAACAAAAAAAAAAACAGATACACCCTTCCCGAGACAAATATTTGTGACTATGGCCATATGTGCCTTTGCTTTGATATACTCAGCCATCTTTGATTTTAAACTTGTCTTATTGGTTGTCCACAGATGACAGGGAAATGAAAGACATTTGGGAATTCAAAATAAAGCAAGGTTTGCAGTGTCAGTCTATTAGATATAAAATCATATTTTTAAAATTTAAGTCCAAGGCACAATGCGGCCCACTGGAAAGAGCAAACAAACAAATGAGAGATGCAAATAAGCAGCCAAAAAAAAAAAAAAATACTCACCCCAAAAGTAACCAACCCTGGGCCTCTAGCATTTGGACGCAATCCTTCAACACTATCATTCTCTGTTGGGTCTGACCTGTAAATAAGAAATCACAAAACGAATATACTGATATATAAAACAAATAACTAGCTTAAAAAATCAAATAAATAGCACGATAATACTGCCAGTGCATAAAAGAATGGACTGACCATAATAAATCCATCAGAACCACAGAGCCTGCTTCCATCGTAATCGGGCGTTGTAGGCTCTCAATCTGCTCGACATGATTTATGGATCGACCAATGCCACCATGCATGCAAATGATTTTCTTTTCAATGAGGGCCGCCAAAGGAAGCCAATTAAATAACCGATTTATGCGGTGCCAAGCCCAGATGCCATCTCTCTCTCCCTGCTTGCAAGTGAGTTAATTTGGTGAACTTAAACAAACTGATCCGGAAAAGAACACATGATCATAAATAAATACACAGAAATACCATGCGCTCTATGCACTCAATCCGAAAGCCAAAAAGAGCATTGATATCTGCTGCCTCATGGTTCCCACGAATTAAATGCACATTGTGTGGATACTCGACCTGAAACATCCAAACCACCATGGTAGAAAACTTAAGGCTACCTATGGTTAGAAAAAGGAAATATTAATCGGAAAAATAAATGATGCCAAGTGGTGGTACCTTCAAAGCAAGCAGAAGAGAAATTGTTTCTAAGCTGTGCTGGCCCCGGTCAACATAATCCCCTAGGAAGAGATAGTCGATATAACTGGAATCATATAACCAAATCAGCATGCAGGACAACACAAAGTTCTCCACACGTGCCGGTTAAACTCGGCCACAATGTAACATCACAGTGACACACCCTAAATCGTGCAAATAACTGTTTACAACCCCGAAACTGAAATAAGGGTGGGGGCCCACATTTTTGGGGGGATCAAAACCTTTCATTTGGAAGGCCCTTCCATGGATAGGGTGTGGCCCAAAAATGAGCCCCATTGGATCGTCCTAACCCAATCAAAGGTGGGGGGGAATGGCCAGACACTATGTGTCCATGATTCTGCCCATTTTTCCCCTCCACAAATGGCAGGGTTAGGATGATCCAATGGGGCTGATTTTTGGGTCACACCCTATCCATGGAAGGGTCTTCCAAGTGAATGCTTTGGACCCAGGTGCGGATCCACATGTAGCATAAGGGGGGCAGCTGCCCCCTTGAGTTGGGTAAAAACTCATATTGTCATTATTTGGAGACGTGAACAGTGGGAAATTTAATACTTTTTGACGTCAAATCACGTTATAGGGGGCGCATGCGTACTGCAAGGGGGGTGAAAATATCATCGCCTAAATAGGTTAACTTAAAATTAAAAGGGCTATCTGTAGTAATGCAAGGGAGTGAAAATTATGCATATAAAGGCATTCACTCTCGCCACATACCACTTAAGGAGAAAAAGAAGCTTGCTGCTCGGTGCTCGCCGTCACTCTGAGGTAATTATTTTTAGGGTTTTTTTTCCCTTTTTTGGTATATTTCTCTGATTTCCAGTTTCTCTCTCTCTCTCTCTCTCTCTCTCTCTCTCTCTCTCTCTCTCTTTGCAATCTATTTCTAGGGTTTTTTTGCAACCCTAATCAATGTTATCCATTTTTTGGTGTTTTTGCAACCCTAATCTAGTCTCTGATTTTATCAACCCTAATCAGCAGCGGTTTTATCAACCTTAATCAATGTCTATTTTTTGGCTTTTTTGCAAACCTAATCTCTGATTTTTTTTCAACCCTAATAAGATTTCGGTTTTATCAATCCTAATCAGATTTAACGTATTTATTTTTGGGGTTTTTTTACCCTTTTTTTGGTATATTTCTCTGATTTCCAGTTTCTCTCTCTCTCTCTCTGGAATCTATTTCTAGGGTTTTTTTGCAACCCTAATCAATGTTATCTATTTTTGGGTGTTTTTGCAACCCTAATCTAGTAATCTCTGATTTTATCAACCCTAATCAGCAGCGGTTTTATCAAACCCTAATCAGATTTCGGTTTTATCAACCCTAATCAATGTATATTTTTGGGCTTTTTTGCAAACCTAATCTCTGATTTTATCAACCCTAATCAGCAGTGGTCTTATCAACCCTAATCAGATTTCGGTTTTATCAACCCTAATCAACAGTGGTTTTATCAACCCTAATCAGATTTCGGTTTTATCAACCCTAATCAATGTCTATTTTTGGGTATTTTTGCAACCCTAATATTTGATTTTATCAACCCTAATCAGATTTTGGTTTTATCAACCATAATCAATCTCTATTTTTTGGGTTTTTTTTTTACAATCCTAATCTTTGATTTTATCAACCCTAATCTATTTGGACCACCAAAAAATGTGGGCCCCCAGCCTGTTTCTGCACTCATGTACAGGCCCCCACCATGATTTCGCGGCTGGTCTGTCGCACATCAGACCAGCCACCTCGTTGGTGAAGACAACAACTCTTGTCTCTATTCACGAGGTGGCTGGTCTGACGTGCAACAAACCAGCCGCGAAAAGCCTAATGCGATGGAGCTTAGCAAATCCCATATATATATATATATATATATATATATATATATATATATATATATATATATATATATAAAGAGAGAGAGAGAGAGAGAGAGAGAGAGAGAGAGAGAGAGAGAGAGAGAGAGAATAGTGTTCCTGCACAGCTGCTTCAAAAACTCATGTGGCCCACATTTTTGGAGTGATCCAAAGCATTCATTTGAAAGGCCCTTCCATGGATAGGGTGTGTACCAAAAATCAGCCCTATAGGATCATCCTAACCCAATCAAAGGTGGAGGGGAAAATGGACGGACACTGTTTCTGACCATTTTTTACCTCCACAAATGGCACGGTTAGGATGATCCTAAAGGGCTCATTTTTGGTACACACCCTATGCATGGAAGGGCCTTCCAAATGAATGCTTTGGATCACCCAAAAAATGTGGGGCCACATCAGTTTTTGAAGCAGCTGCTCAGATAAGCTATCTGAGCAGCTGCGCAGGAACACTTTTCTCATATATATATATATATATATATATATATATATATATATAGAGAGAGAGAGAGAGAGAGACAGAGAGAGAGACAGAGACAGAGAGACAGAGAGAGAGAGAATAGAGTTCCTAAGGTGTCACCTCATATAGCTTATATGAGGTGGCGCTCACAAAACGTTAGGGGGCCACATTTTTGGGGTGATCGAAACCACTCATTTGAAAGGCCCTTAGATGGATATGGTGCCTACAAAAAATCAGGTCCATAGGATCATCCTAACCCTTCCATTTATGGAGGTTAAAAATGGGCAGATTTATGGAGGTTTATACTCATCCATTTCAACCTCCACAAATGGAAGGGTTAGGATGATCCTATGAAGTTGATTTTTTGGGCACACCCTGTCTATGTGAGGGCCTATCAAATGAATGCTTTGGATCATCCAAACAAAGTGGGCCCCTTATGTTTTTAAGCGCCACCTCATATAAGCTATATGAGGTGACACCTTAGGAACTCTATTCTCATATATATATATATATATATATATATATATATATATATATATATATGAGGAAAGAGTTCTTGAGCTATAGCTCAAAAACATGTGGGCCCACATTTTTTGGGGGATCCAAAGCATTCATTTGGAAGGCCCTTCCATGGATAGGCTGTGTACCAAAAATCAAATCGATAGGATCACCCTAACCCAATCAAAGGTGGAGGGGAAAATGGACAGACATCATGTGTCCATGTTTCTGCCCATTTTTCCCTCCACAAATGGTAGGGTTAGGATGATCCTATAGGGCTGGCTTTTGGTACACACCTTATCCATGGAAGGGTCTTCCAAATGAATGCTTTGGATCACCCCAAAAATGTGGGGCCACATGTGTTTTTGAGCTCTAGTTCGGGCTTAGGAACACTTCTCTCTCTCTCTCTTTCTCTCTCTCTCTCTCTCTCTCTCTCTCTATATATATATATATATATATATATATATATATAGAGAGAGAGAGAGAGAGAGAGAGAAAACGGTTTCTACACACAAGTGTAGATAAGTTATCTACACACTAGCTTAAAATACAGTGGGGGCCCACATTGTTTGGGTGATCCAAACCATTCATTTGATTGGCCCTCACATAGATAGGGTGTCCACAAAAAATCATCTCCATAGGATCATCCCAACCATATGATTTGTGGAGGTAAAATGGACGTGTATAAACCTTCACAAATCTGTCCATTTTTTGCCTCCACGGTTCGAAGGGTTAGGATGATCCAATGAAGCAGATTTTTTGGGCACACCCTATCTATGTGAGGGCCCATCAAATGAATAGTTTGGATCACCCAAACAATGTGGGCCCCCACTGTATTTTAAGCTATTGTGTAGATAACTTATCTACACTTGTGTGTAGAAACCGTTTTCTCATATATATATATATAGAAAAATGTCATTTTATTAATTTCCAATAGGGTCAGTCGTGCACAGATAGCTTATCTGTGCAGCTGCACATACTTTACTCTCTCTCTCTCTCTCTCTCTCTCTCTCTCTCTATATATATATATATATATATATATATATATATATATATATATATATATATATATATATATATATATAAAGAAAAACCTGGAATTGAAAAATCAACGCCAACTTATATATGAAATTTTGAGCCAGTGATCATCAACTTTTTTTACTTGATTGTTGATAGCTTTTTTGAGGATTTTAACAGCCTTTCAACAACTAATTAGATATGTGTAAATAAAGAGAAGAGTGCCATTATTAAAACAGCGGGCTGTAGATATCATTTCCCTATGTGTGTGTCTTCACATACATGTAGATTATGTCATATTTATGTAGAGTTTTTTTTTTTTTTTTTGAATGGTGATACATAGATTTATTATTTATTAATATTTCCATTTCTACCGAATCTTTCTAACTTTTTACACGAAAGAAGTTCACAATGCATCAGTCGACATTTACCCAACCCTGATAGATGACAGTTTTCAGGCTGTCCCGTACATACCATACTTCTGAGATGCTTAAACTTACTTTGCAGATACAATGAACACATAATAGGAATAAATAATCATAGTAAGCATAGGAACAGGAAAAACATTGTAAACAACAAAACAAAGAGACCTGCAATTTCATGTGTTCTCAAACAACACCAGCACAGGATCAAAATGCCTAAACAACAAAATATCATCTTCCAAGAGAAAACTATAACAAATCACAATTTGGGAACAACAAAGATACAAAAGTGATCCAAATATTGAAAACTGAAAAATGAATGCAGAATCATAAAACATTGGATGGTGTTGGCCATGCAAGGATGATAAATTAATGAGAAGACTTACGCTATGTCTCCTGCAGTTGAAGGAGACCCATACTCATCAAACAGGCGCATGAGATCCCCAAACTGACCATGTAAATCACCAAAAATCTTGACAGGAGCTTTAATTTGCAGAACACTAGGTTCACTTGAAAATATTCGTTCAGCAGTGTCGCAAAGATCTGCGATTTCATTGCAATCTAAAAAGAATTGCCTGCACACAGGAGGCTTCCAACCGCGAGGCTTCAGAAGGTGTGCTACGACCTGAAATTCGATAAGAATGACAGAGCTCAATACATGAAAGAATGGGTGCAAGGGAAAGCTATACTCTAATCAGCAAAGTCATGAACATTGTGATTAAAATATTAAAATTGTCAATGAACAGGTGGATACAGAAGAAGGATAGTCCACAACCTTAATCCGGTCAGAACACAGTTAGGTGTAATACTGCACATTAAAGAAATTAACAAGAATAGCAAAACCTGACAAGAAAATACTAATCTTCATTGTCCATACACATTTTATCTACATGAGGTTTACAGAAAAAATGGCATGTGTTTGGGGCATTCTTTCTCTTACTATAAATTTATAAACACAGTAGAAGCGAAAGAGGGAAAAAAAAAGAAAACTAAAATAAAGTCTAAATTTCCTTATGTAAAACTTTCTGTATGTTATCAGCAAGGTTTTAAATTTCAGTTTCAGTTTCATTTTCGGTACGAAATTTTTGCCGAAATCTTGTACAACTATGGAAACATTTTGGTAAGAAATCAGGGCAGAAATCCAGGGAAAATTCTTCACCATTAGTTTTTCTTTTTATTTTTGACACTGTTTAGAAATATCTTAAAGGAATCTCGTTGTTCTTCTGTTTTCTGTGAGTGGAGTTGATTTTTCTCAGGTTTCTGTCGAAATGTTATTTCAACATACACTTTGCTTCCTCTTTTTTTAATATGAAAAGTAGCATGTTTCACATATTTCAACAGAAACATTAACAAAATCCCAAAATTTCGGACAAAATCTAATAATTGTCCGAACATAAGTGGATTTTGTTTCTATAGCATCCGAAATAAAAATATTTCAGCCAAAACATTTCGATTCGGCCGAAATTTGAAACCATGGTTATCAGTGTAGAAAATACATTAAAAAGCTCGTGGAACACAGGAAGACACATTTCCTTCCAACACCATTTCAAGAACAATATAGAAACTTTAAAAGGGGGGCATATAATCCTAAAGGGGGGCGGGGGGTGAAAAAATCATCTCCCTATTTTTATTTTATTTTAATAATGGTGGACATTTTTGCCTTGTTAGACACACAATTACCTTTTTAGGCACGCTATTGACAGAAATTTGCCGATCCAATAGCTTTCTAGCAGCTGTTGCACTCTCTGGAGTACCATAACTAACTCGCTTGCCTTCATTTTCAAACTGATCAATGGGAAGTTGCCTGACCATACCACCCAAAGCTCCCCCAGTCTCTGCGGCTACAACCACCTGCAGGCATTTATAAGAAGAAGAGTGACTGTTAGTTAACTAGTGCCATATCATATGAACATAACATTCAGACAAGGAAGACATTTTGATACTGACAGCCTTTTTTTGGTGCAGTTAACTGGCACATAAAATATGAACATAGCATTCAGATAAGGACGGCATTTTGATACTGACAGCTCTGTGATGCAGCCGAATGCCAGCTGGCGGCATGCTATTTGATAAGGCAGAATCTGGCACCATAATAAGGGTAGAGATCTGTTTCTCACTAGGTGTAGCCTCAGAACCACGATCCCGATCTGGAAATTGTTCAACTCGTTCTCCATTAACTTGTCGAGCCTTGGCAGCAGCTAATGTAGCACTTATAGCCTCAGCTTCTGCTGCTGATGCTTCAACCAGGTACTCCACACCTTTACTAAGTCTCCTGCACCAAGGTCTAAAATCCTAAGTAACATGTCCAAAAAATCGCATCCAGGAAAAATAATGTTCTAATATTCAATTATGAGCATCCTATGTCAAAAATATCGCCCGAGAAATTCAATTTCTCACGAGGAAATCAAGATATTTTGATTAAGCGATAGAAATAGATTTTTCTCACAAGAAATTGGATTTCTCATGATGTTATCGCGGATTATCGTGACAAATTGGGGAGTTGACTTTAAAAAATATCTTGAACTTCTCATTCATTCTAAAAATCTCTCAAACATCCTTAAACCTTCGACCTAACCCTAATTTCGAATTAAAAAGTGTATATATTTGATATTTAATATTTGTAAATTAATTTTTTTTTTCCGTTTTTTCCGATATAAACCCGAAAAAAATAAAAATTTAAAATATCCTAAGATTTTCCACTGTCGGGAAATTCCCGAGAATGATATTTGTGACATAACGGGCATCAAGTCTTCACACAATAGAACGGAGTTTTTGAATCCAGTCAATATGAACAGTAGCTCACCTTGGACCCTGAAGCATGGCATTTTCAGTACTTATGTCAGTATACATATCCCCATTTACAGGAGGAGCAACAGGAATGCCCAAAACAACTGCACCGTCCGGAACAGCCGTTGTTGTTTCAACAGGATCTTGTGCAACAAGAAGGTCATCTAGCAACACTCCTGGAGCAAAACAACTTTTAAAATGAGTAAAAAGAGAAATAAAATACATCATATCATCACTATACAAAGGAGGTTTAACTAGGCATCCCAAAGCAAATGATTCTAAGCATAACTCACTATTCCCAAATAACAAAATCTCTTAATGAGCATTAGCATGTTGCGAACATCACTGACAGGATCCTCAAGGAAAAGTATATAGTGGCATCGAAGCATAAAGTTTAGCCACCAAACGTGCAGGAAGTGGGAATGGGAACGAAGCAAAATAGAAGCAGAAACAAAAAGAACAGGTTAAACAGTTTTAGGGCCTAAAGCTTTTAGAGAATGACGTGGTTGGATCTAGAAGCATTATTCGACAATCTTGGAGATCCGATAGGTCTGAAAATTCATTTTTTTTTTTAATATTTTTTTTAGAAAAAGACAAATCTTGATCTACGCCACGAGCGAGGGGATGCACAAGCTCGATCAAGCGCGAAATTGTCGGATTATTCTTGCATTCAAAAAGATTAGCACTCTAATCTTTGATATCCATATTCAGAAGAGAAATATGGGGGGATAAGGAGAAGAGCCAAGCTCTATCTAAAATTTCCCTCCAAGGAGAATCTCTATCCAAAACTTTCAATTCCCAAAAACTTTAAAAAATGAGAGGGAAAAAGGCCTTATATAGGCAGCCCCTAATATAACATGAAATTCCTAAACTATCCCTAATAAAACAAAAAGACCATTAAGGACAATTACAACAAGAAAAATGCAAACAAAGACACCTACACTATGGGCCAATGTAGAAGCTGGTGTGTATCAAGAGGATGGTCCTGCATCAGAGAACCACAAGATTTAAAACAGAAAAGGGATCCTGGGTAGAAGAGTCGTGGAGCTATAGCTTCAATGTGTGCTTACCTTTGAAACATACAATATCTGTCACTTCTCGGGGAGTATTAAGTATTAACACGCACCTTTCTTATGAGAGGAATGCATACCATATTCATGACCAAAGAAAAAGGGTCCTATCAAATGACAAGATACTACAGGCAATCAGATCCTAGAACTAGCTAGAACCATACTTGCATACCGAGTGTACATAATCCACAACGAAATGGGAAAAATAATTCCAGCAGATATTTACCAAGATAAGTTATGCTAAGAAAAAAGACAATATAATAGTGTGAAGTTGACTTTACCTATAACAGATACCATTTTCTTAGAATAATAAACTGGCATTTATCTAGCTACATTGAATAGTCACAAGATCTACAGAAAATACGCTTTGAAATTAGGGACAGGGTACTTATGGTCAGGGATTTAAATTTCGGTTTCAGTTTCGACCAAGGCCGAAACCAAAATTTCGGCAAAAATCAGGTTAAAAAAGAATTAATTTATTATTTTGGAAATTTCAGCCGAAGTTACGGTAATTTCAGCTGAAATTTCAGTAATTGCAGCTGAGTTTTGGAAAAAAAAAAACATATTTTCGAAAAAAAAATCAATTTGTTTGAAATTTTGGCCAAAATTTGGGAAATCCGAAATTTCGGATTTCGGGAAATTTTGGTTTCGGTCCGGTCCCAACCTAAAGCTGAAATTTTAGACCGAAATTTCAGATTTCAGGAAAATTATAAAACCATGCTTATGACGCATAAAAACTCATTACCAGTAAAGCTCAACCATATGAAACCCTGAATCTTCCTTACTCTATTTTACCTTAACGCTCGGATGTGTCTTCATTTTTCTTTTCATCAATAACAAGTTAAGAAGGAAAAGCTACAAATAAGATACAATCATAAATTTTACAACCGTCATCTGTCCCCAAGGGAGCCTATTGAGAACTCTGCGGTGGAAACCTCTACTTTTGCTAGGGAATCAGCTTCCTCATTAGATTCTCCATTGACATGATGAAAGGAAAGCGTAGATCTACAAAAAAGTCAAGAACGTCCTCAATAGTATCTGCTAGCCTCCACCGAATAACAACGAGTGAGTCCACTCACATCGGCAGATCCAGATACCAAAAAGAACAAAACCACACTCCCTAAAGAATAGCAAGGGTTCCACCTCACTAGACTCCTTCATGCATAAAGTCCCAAGTCCCAACTGCTCCGTATTCTTCATATCAATAAGATCAATTTAACTTGATTGAATGTTTCTTGACAAGTATTGAGATTTCAAATAAATGCAAAACTTTGCTTATCAGCGCAGAACTCCACATACTGACTCCAAAGTCCGACTTTATAAAAAAAAAAAAAAAATCAACCAAGTTTATGATCAATCCTGCTGATTTTTCCCATAAACAGTAGAGCTTTCCACTCAGTCAAGTCAAAGTTAGAAACCTATATAGAATGAATCCAAAGACAGGTTCAAAATTTTAAGTATGGAGGTTATGAGCACCAGGAGCACCAAACCAGTAAGGAAATCAACACAAAATACATGAAGACACCATCCAGCTTTACAAAGATATTGGGAGCACACATTAGCGAACTTTTTATTTATAACAAAGCTAATGAAATTATGCTTGGGTCTTAAACTAAAAAGATGCATGATGAAAACCATGGATTTAAATTTTGGTTTCGGTTTCGGCCTTGCCCAAAACTGAAATTTCGGCCGAAATCCGGTAAAAAAAGTTTTAATTTTTAATTTTGAAATTTGGGGAAAAAACGAAAGTTCAGGTTCGGCGGATTTCGGTTTCGGTCCCAACCGAAATCCAAAATTTGATATTTCGGCCAAAATTTAAAACCATGATGATAACAATCTGGTGGCTTCGTGTGCTAGACATTGAGACAAAAAATGTAACCATAGCTAGAAAATGAGATGCATGACTTACCGCCACGTAATCCACCATAAATAAAGATCAAGTCACCGACGGCAGCAGCTGCATGTCTACAACGCCTTGTTAACTCAACTGAAGCATCTCCACCAGCGGCATCGGCACTATATCTGCCAGTCCTCGGACTCGTAACAACAGACTTGGTATCACACCAAACTCCAGCTGCAGTGTCCAGCACTAAACATATGGAAAACACAAGATACCTGTGAGATCGATCACCAGTGATAAGCAGAACAAGATGATATCATCCGGAAAGTGAAAATCAAAGCTTTGGATTCCAACACCAAAACTATTTATTTAGGCCATGTTTGGATACCTCGTGTTTTTGTATTTTGATTTGGATTTGAGTTGGATACAAAATACATCAATCTTCCTTATGCACATGTTGTACGAGAGAGAGAAAGAGAGAGGAGAAGGATGAGGAGGAGGAGGAGGAGGGAGGGGGGCGGGGGAATCTCAACTGCAAATGTGAGTAATCCAAATCTAAATCTTGTGGGTATCCAAACGTGGCCTTATTTATTTCTGAAAAAAAAAATTGAACAATTTCTCATTAAATTCCTTTGAAACAAAAGAAACTAATTGCCATAGTTCAAATATATTGGACAAGCATATGCATCAAGGGGACCAAAATTGTACATAGGGTAGCATGTTGCACAAAAATATACACCAAGCTAGAAGGTTTAAAGTTGCTATAATATTGTACATCAGGTAGCATGTTGCACAAAAAAATTTCTCCTCTTTGTGTTGGCCTTTCTTGCACCGGTCTGCCTTTCTGTTTCTCCCATTTTCTCATTTTTACAAGAAATTTATCATTTGGCTAGGAGGTTCATCAATGAAAGCAATTGTGTTAACATTACATTTGTCCCCTCCAATGAACAAAGAAAAACTATCATATCATCCACATACTACAAAAGTTAACCACAAGGAGCCACTTTGATGCCACAAAGAAAGGTAGACTATGAAGCCTTTCTTAGAAATACAGAACCAATTCAGTGGTGAAGGTGAAACAAAGATAGATTGTGTTCATTGCCTTGCACCCCTAGAAGAAGAGAAATAACCACATAACACATCATGGATGACAAATGGAAAAAAACGGCAGACATGCATCAATACATCCACTATCTCCATTTCAATAAATTCAGCATCAAAAGAGCCCACATAAGAAGAGGGCTCTCATGAAAACTCTAGGCCTTCTCCAGATCTAACTCCAATAGCATGCACTAGTGTTGTTCCTTCTAACCGAATTGATGACTTCATTTGCTACAACATCACGCCTAGCCAAGAAACCACATTAATTAGAAGCCATGGCATCGTTGAATAACATAATTCGAAGGACAAAACATTGGAACTAATCTTATAAACTCCTCCAACAAAACCACTTTTTAATAATTTTCCAACAAAGTTAATCAGACTGAATTCTTTAATATTCACCACATCACTTTAAGAATCAAAGCTATGAAAGATGAATTAAAAGCACAGCAGTATTTAACAGAAATAGAATCCTTTCGTCGGCCGATATTAAATGAATCTCATAATGTCCCATACCAGCTAAAGAATGCCAAAGAGAAATTATAAGGGCTAGGTTCCTTATTGATGTAGAGCAGGTTCCGAACAAGTTTTATAGCATAACTTATTTACATGAGAGCTGGAAAGGGACATGCAAAGCTTTAATACTGACCAACCGGATAGCCCAGTTGGAGAATCAATTCCAAACAGACAATTCTGAAGATGAAGTGGACTTGAATCCTTTCTATGATCTTGTACCAGTCGGCAAATCGAAGAGAAAAAGAAAATAACCATCGGGAGACCTTCCTTATTTCTTTGGGAGCCTTTCTGCAGAAGAGTTCCTGGATTGGGTTCTCACAATGGAAAGTAAATTAGAGTTCAAAGAGGTTCTAAACACAAGGAAGCCCAATTTGTGGCTCTTAAATTGAGGGGGCGCGTCTCCTCTTGATCGATGCAGATCGAACAAATAAGGGTTTGACGAGGTAAGCAAAAGATTCAGAGTTGGAAGAAAACTAAAAAGAAGATGCAAGAGGCCTTTCTACCGTTCAACTATGTCCAACCCCTATATCAGAGAACCCGAGGGAGGGGAACAGTTCGATTGACGATTACATCGAGAAATGTTATCAACTAATTTCTTGGAATGATCTCTCAGAAAGTACAGAGTAGATGGAGGCATGGTATATTGGAGGCATGTGGGAGGCCTATTAAGATTTCCTACATCTTCACACCAAATGGACGATTATAGAAAAGCCCATAAGAGAGACCTCACGTGGGAAAAATTTACTGGTGGATCTGGAAGAGGCACCGGACAAAACTGCGACATGCAGGACACCAGTAGCAAAGCTCCCAGTCGGTTCCAGGATGCAGAGAGCCTCATCCACGATCGCACCCCACAATTATGTGACATCCACACCGACTACAAATCGTAGGAAGAAAACTAATCCTTAGGTTACTTTCTTCAAGTATGGAGAGACCAGGAATATTTATAGTAATTGCCGGAAGGGTGGACGATGGAGAAGGTGAAGGGTTGGAAGAAGATCTGGTATACAACACAAAGGATGATGCCATTGTGCAAGGACATGTGGGTTATTAGTTATGTGGAAGGTCATGTTAAACCTCCCTGGATGAGTCACAAGATTGGGTGTGAAGGAATATTTTTCACACGACATGCACGGTAGACAGAAAAGTCTGCAAGGTGATTACGGACAGTGGTAGTTGTGAAAGCATGGTATTCTAGGAGGTCATCAGGAAGTTGTTGTTACCACAGAGGAACATCCTTACCCGTACAAATTGTCATGATGGAAACGTGGTGTTGGTGTCAGAAGAGGAGTGGTCTCGAGAAGACAAATTGATGGCTAATCAGAGAAAAGTGAAACTTCTAAATATTATAAGAGATCTGGATGGTAAAGAGGAGGGTGGCCCTTTGTCAAAAAAGGAGTTGAATGAGAGGTCGAGACTCGATAAAGACTACCTTTTCTTGGGCTCATAGGAATATACTCATGATCTTCTCGTATACTAATGTGCTATTTTGCACGAATTTTCTCAGTTAACATATCATTTGCAAGTTATGAATTCTCCATCTAGTCCTCATGCAATTCATGAGTATATTGGTGATTTGAATCAGTACACACATAAATTCAGACATCTTTAATTGGCAGTTTCCATCTAGGTGTCAAAAAATCCTGCAAATTAGTTCTTTCGGTAGATGAACTGATTAGAATCAAGCTTCAATAGTGCACACCAAAAGCCATTAGTCTAAAGTCCATAAGCAAGAAAAAAGTAAGAAAATACCTGCAATGCTAGAGGAGTCTTCTACCATGCGGCCACCACCAAGTGCCCCTCCAGATACATGGAGTCGTGCATTGACAAAGACCTAAAATGAATACGATCTTTAGGTTCTAAATATAGATAAAGAGAGGAAAGGTCAGAAGAGAAACGAAAATTGGAACCCACCGCCGCGTGTTGGTATCTAGGAGATGGTGAGACACCAGGAGCAATTGCCCATTCCCAACGACCATCTCTATGCTTTGCAAGACCATATGCACTTGCCAAAGGCTACATGAAGAACGCAAGACATTTTAAGAAAATACAGTGTCAAATAATTTTAGTTGTTACTAGGGCAGAGCAAATAAGAGCAATATGACATTGGAGACAATGTAAACATTCCAGAGTAACTTTAATTAACAATAAAACATAATGCAACAGATATGGAACAAATGAAAGTTTACTATATCCAATTGGTATAACTATGTTTAAAAGCAACATAAATGCTAGTTAGAATTTTGAATGAAGAAAAAACGAACAAGAGACTTCATGAGCCAACCAGTTTTTGAGTCTTTTGACGATCGAAATGCGCCTGAGAGAAATAGATATTGTTCTAAATGCTCATATCTTAGCAATGTATTTTGTTATTGCCTCCAATCTAAATAGAAATATGGGGCCCATTTGCTCAACCAGTACTAGTTAACACCCAATTTAAAGTAAAGAGTCCATTTATGAATAAACAACTACTGAAACTTGATAACATCTAAGTATTTGAAGAACTATATTGAACTGTCATATCCACTCATTGTGTCTACTGTTTCGTTTCGAAGAAATAATATTTTTTGGTAGATAACCTGGGATCAAACCTGCGACCTCAAGGTTGAGATCCAAAGCACCACCCATTGAGCTGAGCTACAGGCCCAACCCCTTCGAACACATAATATATTAACAAAGAAAAATCCAAAGACGCAAAAAGCAAAAAAGGCTACTGTAGCCAAAGATTACAAAACTAGAATCGCATGACAAACTATAAGCTTTGTACACTTTACTCCAAAATTTGCTAGGGTGCCGACTCAAGCGCTTCCTTCTTGATGCCCCGCTTTTGCTAAAATTCCCTTATAAGATAACATCACAGATTGGATCACTATTTCTATGGACTACCCCCAATACCCCCACCCCAACCCACCCACCCACATCCCGGCCTTTAATTGTGTGGAAGGAAAGAAGTTTGACAATAGCAGCAAGTTCGCCCAACGGGAGGTTGGGGTTGTTAGCATTGTCAATCTTATGGGTGGAGCCCGGGGGAGGGAATTCTCTTATTCCAATGGCAGAATTGTAATGGGAACTTCTCAGCAAGGGAAAATCTCGGAATATATTAAATTTTTTTATTTTTTGGGGTTTATATCAGGAAAAATGATAAAAATAAAATTATTTAAAAAAACTATAGATATATAAAATTTAGGAAAAAAATATAAAATAAAAATATCATAAAATACCGGGATAATACCGTGATACTATCACGATATTTTTTGATAAAAATGAAAATATCGCTATGTTTTTGAAAGGGAAATGTTATCAGCACTACTGTATTTTGATGATCGCACTCCTCACTTTATTAGAAGTACGGTATGGCCCGCACCATAGGATGATCCAAACCGTCCATTAGATGGGCCACAGCCTAAATAGGTTGTGCCGCAAAAATCATTTCCATATGTTGATCCTAGCCCTCTGATCTGAATGCTAGAGGATCAACATTCAGATCAGAGGGTTAGGATCAACATATGGAAATGATTTTTGGGGCACAACCTATTTAGGCTGTGACCCATCTAATGGACGGTTTGGATCATCCTATGGTGCGGGCCATACGGTACTTCTAATAAAGTGAGGAGTGCGATCATCAAAATACAGTAGTGCTGATAACATTTCCCTTTTTAAATCTCAGGATTATTTCAGGATTTTTGGTGTTTTATCAAAATGTTGCGATAAAAACACGTTATTTTGAAAATATCGGATATATTTGTTGCATAGGCGAATGCCAAAGCTGTTTGCACGTTATTTTGAAAACATGAATATATTTGTTGCATAGGCGGATGCCAAAGCTGTTTGGAAGGGGATTAGTCATGTTCCTTGTTTAAGCCCCTAAAAATTTTTGATTGAGGGTGATTCTCTCAAAACTATCAGATGGCTTAAGCCGAAGTTTCTTACCCTTGAGGATTTAGATGCTTCTTTAAAGAGATGGTGGATACTATTGATTCTGTGGAGTGTGATTTCTCTCATATTCACTGAGAAGGAAATGAATGGTTGATTCATTGGCTAACTTTGGTGTTATATATATATATAGCAGAAGAGAAAAGGAGAGAATTATTTGAATTTCTCCCAAAATTCTATGAGAATTACACATCACTTTTTTTTTACTTTTTTTAACAAAGGCACCCATTCAACCCACATATTTTCAATCCTACCCCTCCTTTATGCTTTTTAACAAAGGCACCCATTAAAGCCACATAATTTCAATCCTACCCCCCCTCCTTTATGCTCTTTTAATTATGGAAACCTCTATAGATTGGAGGGCTAGGATCAGCCTATGGAAATGATTTTACGGGCACAACCTATTGATGTTGTGTTCCATCACATGGACGGTTTGGATCAACCTATGATGTGGTCCTACAGTTCTTTGCCAGCCCGTGCATCGCATGGGTTTTTTACTAGTGTATATATATGTATAGTCTGGCATGAGAACCTCATTTTGTAATGTTGGCTAATTTAGCCTTCCACTTTTTCTTTTTTTTTTCCTTTTTTGCCTCCTCAGCCATTTGTATTTTGTCCAAATTTTCCTTTAATCTAATACATGGTCGAAAAAATGATAGAAGAAACACTTCAAAGCAGCTATAATGACTTCCGTTTCTCTAAATAGGCGTCGAAATCTCCAAGGAGAGCAAGTACCCTCCTTAAGCCACCGGATTATGTTGACAGTCTCCTTCAATTCAGATCCTGGACGGGCTTAAGCGATATTAGTCTAATCACTCCATGCCGCTTTAACGTCTACTTGTATAGCATCACTCTCACCAAGGCTTGAAAAAGCCAGAACAACCCAACCATTAGAATCACAAAAATCCTCCCAACAATAGTTGAGTGGATATTTTCACCAACACTGCGCAACGATTTGTTGTTATCGGTAAAATTAAGATTAATCTACATGGCGGGAGGGATGTTCCAAGCATCTTAAGGGTAAATCGGGATGGAATAGTCAATACTAATAGCAATACAATCTTAAATAGATGTCCACCAGGAAACCTTGACGATAATCCAGATGATAACTAGGCCCAAGTTGTTTCTTTTGCCAACAAAAATCCAGTCATTTTGCTCCTTCCAGACAGTCCAAAAGGTTGAAGGGAATAGAATTTTTGACAGAAATGTCTCTTTATTTCTATGGGCTCGGACCATCAGGACTAGAAAAATTTATAATGATAGTTTCAATGTATTCCCCCCCACTCCGCCCCGTGCTCTCCATTGGATCTCAGATTGAACAACTATAACCTCTCCTATCAAGATGATCTGGAAACTCTTATGCTGAGATTTGACAGGATAAGAAGATTTGAAATGCTTAGCCCCACTGACAATGAGTGCGATCCAAGCTCTGACGTTGATGAATTACAGGAACAATGCCTAGCCCGCCAACTCTGGTTAGAAGAAAATTTGATCTTACGCAGGAAGGTGGCCATTGCAACCAATTATCTCAGCTACCACCCATTCTATCATATGGATTCACAAAGTTATTGTTGCCTTGATCTTCACATATTCAATCATGTCGGGTCTAGTATTGAGCACATGCTACAAGTAGGTGAAGCTATTGCTATCGGATCAAAGGCAAATAAACCCAAATTAAGGGAGTTGAATAGGTTGGAAGACAGAGACGAGATAAACCGAACTCCACCTGGTGAAGGGTTGATATGTTATTCCAGAGAGAAGAAAGACTTCAAATGTATGGCTGGCAATTTCACCTTGCCAGAGTGTTCATATAGGGTATACAGAGGGAGATGTGGATAACCTAACTGGTTTATGATGCAGATTGGGTCTTGGACATAAGGGCCCTGGGGTCCAGATATAAGAGAAATATTGGGACTGATTTCAAGAAAAGCATAAATATAAGAGAAATATCGTGACTGATATAAAAAAAAGCAGAAATTTGGATATTCTCTTTATTCAGGAGTTTACGATCGACTATTAGAAATATAAAAAATGTGGGGTGGTAACTAGCAGATTGACTATCAGCAAGTTGACAAGATTGTCTTAATTATCAAATTAGACTATTGATTGGGCGAGAACAAATCTTCGAAATTGGTCCATTTCTGTGACTGGTATTATTAGATGCTGGAAATCAATTGTCAACGATAAGGGGACTCATAGTAAAGTGCTCCTGAGATAGAAACCTTCGTTGTGCAATACACTCAAACAAAATTTTGACGAGAGCTCGAAAGGAAGTCATGGTCTGGCAGGAAGAGGTGGGGGGGTTAGAAACCACAATGGCGAAGTCTAATGAAGCAGAAATGAAGGCACTTATGTAAGGCCTAAACATCCTAGCTACCATATGAGGTGAAAAGTATTAGATTGAAGGCTATTCGGTGGTAGTGATTTCGTGGGCCCTTAGTAGTTATACGAGTCCGTGGAGATTTGCTAATGATCGATCGAATTAAAAAGGAGTCACTTCAAATTCGCTTATATCCGCAGTCTGCTAATGAAATTGCTGATGAGTCAGCTAAATCTGGAATATATCATGAACTCCTTGACATCTCTGATGGTCTTCCATTTTAGGTTGTATTTTTTTTTTTTTGGGTAGGGCCATCCTCAGCCCTTGGTGTATCTTTTTCCAGGCCTTTGGTCTATTTTTTAGTGAATCATGTTTAAGAAAAAAAATAAGCTCTCACACATACATTTCTCTTTCCACTTCCACTTCCTACATTGCTTCCCAGGTTCACTTCAAGACTGGAACCTATGGCATTCAGCTTCCAAAATATCCATGAGATAATGCCATGAATCTTAAAGGAAAAAGGAACCATAATCCAAGTTAATAGAGTGGTTTAAGAAACCATGAGCAGAAACTACATTCATGGGCATGCCGAATGATGAAGCCATTGCAAATCCTACGTGCTTCATTCCATGTCTTTTAAGTCATTAGATCCATTTCAAGGCGAGCTTCTCAAAATACTTTTAGCCGATTGCTTATGTATATGGAGGTGGGTATAATAATATCTTGACTATAGACAACCAGTGGAGAATAAGAAGCAATCTTCACCCTAGGCAATAAATGTTGAATGATTTTGATGTTAGGGGACAGAAACTAGAAAAGGTACCTAAAGTATAAGATGTTTCAAGTGTATCTAATCGCCATAGAATGTTCTCACATTTCCATGAGTCAGAAATATTGCTTTTTCTAAAAATTAAAAAAAAAAGCAAGAATAATTTGTTACACATCTCCACAACTTGGAAAAGTGTGTAGTTGAAATGCATATCTTGTTGTCACACTTACGAACATGAACTAAACAGTTCTCCCAGACATCCACTTAAATTAAACATTCTTCAAATGGAATTTTCTTAACTCACCACACTATTTGCATCCCTCCCTCCACAAAGCAGAAGAAGACCATCAGAACGTGCACTTGCAGTTGCGTACCTATGTAAAAATGTCAAGGACGTGTGTTCAAATTGCGATAAGGAATTTTATGTTTCAAAATGATTTTCTAAAACATTGCTATAGAAACTGAAAATCAAGAATAGAGCATACGTTCAGATTGATATAAGAAATTTCTAGTTTCAACAGAACATTCTAAAACCCGACAGTACTTTAGAAACACCAATCCAAGACTTTACCCTTCCCAAAAAAAAAACACCAGCAATCCAAGAGTACAGCAACAGTTAGTTAAAATGCCTGGATAGAAACCTGGACTATTCAATCCATTCTCACCATTGGGGAGCAGGCACCCACAATCCCATGCTTGTGAACAAAGCACCTCCCAGCTTGAAATATGGAATGCAGCCCTAATGCCCACAAAATAGGAAGGTTGCAAATTGATGTGAAGCAGCATATGCTTCTTTTCAACAGAAACAAACCCCAACATTTCTCCAATGAATGCCAATGAGTGTATGTTTTCTAAGCATGAACACACTAATCGATACATAGAAAACCTCATGACAGCATGCACTAATGAATGAGAACAATTCGCCCAGTCCACATGCCCATGCGGGCTTCGAATAAAAACCAGATTCACCATTAGCAACCCTCAAGAAAGGGAGACTAAGATCATTTGTCACCAACACCCAATGGATGACCAAGTGGCAATCTTTAGGTCTGTGCCTGCCATAATACGATGATGACAAGCAGTCACACTTTTAAAGAAAGCTTAGTTCCAATATCAGATGAATGCTGAGTAGGACCTTCGAACCAAACATTGCGGAGGATCACAGTCACTATTGTAAAATTCATGAATCTAACTCGGTATTTAACAATATTAGCTATGCAATCAATAGTTCATCTTCATGGACAATAATAGAAAGCATGGTGCCATCTTCTTATCCTATGACAGTCCACTTGGAAAAAAATTGATGCAATTAATGTTTACATGTGAGTCATCGAGCCGAGGTCGCAGGTCTTGATTTTCATATTCCAAGGGGCACATATAGCTGATGAAAAGCATTGGTGCCATCTTATCCTATGACGGTCAACTTGGAAAGAATCGATGCTATTAATGTTTAGGTGTGAGCCATCAAGCCGAAGTTTTAGGTGTTGCCTTTCACATAGTTTTAAATTTTCACCGAAACCGACATGAAACAACATATATATATATATATATATATATATATATATATATATATATATATATATATGTATGTATATATATATATATATATATATATATATGTATAGGGAAAAAGGTTTCTGAGGTATCGCTCACCGTGAGCAACCCTCTAGATACCCCATTTCCCATAGTTGGTTGAGTCATCCAACCCATTAGTTATGTAGGTTATAGGTAGGATTAGGGTTAGGGTTAGGGTTAGGGTTAGGGTTATGGGTTATGGTTATGATTAGTGGAGGTTTTCAAATGGATGGCTGCAAATTAAACTCCTATAAATCAAATGGTTAGGATTATGGGATGGAGGTGGTTTCTTAGGGACACCCTATCTATGTGAGGTCCTATAGAATGAACGGGTAGGATGAGTCAAACAACATGTAGGTGGTGTTTTATAGAGGGCTGCTCACGGTGAGCGATACCTCAGAAAACCTTTGCCCATATATATATATATATATATATAGAAACTGAAAAGCATACTAAAACCAAAACCATAACAGTACTTGTGGTATATTATATCAGTATGTGCTATACAATTATATTTTTATGAATTGCACATGAATGTGGTGTATGTATTGCTTATGAATATTTATAGGAATTACATGTGAAATGTGGTTGCATTGTATTATCAAATATGTGCGACAACGCATTTCATTAGGTGTTCAATGTTGTTAAACCATTATGGATAGTTGTCTTGCTTATGTGATGGTTTTTAAGTGTGTAGTTGTGCTTATTCTATCATTTGCTAAAGTTTCATCTAAAAAATTCTATTATTTTCATATGTTTCCTTGATTTTATAGTATTTCCACTGAAATTTTCAATATCGAACCAAAATGTTTCCATATTTAAAATTGTGGTGTAAATACCCAACACCTAGAAAGAACTTTGCAATTTTATAAGGAATTTTTTGGGTGCTAGAACATATTAGTCATTAACATATTCAACCCTAGGGCATAAATGAACTATTTGATTCATGGGACAAGAAAGGAAATAGATACAAGTCATGGGCATAACTGCATTTTGGTTAGATGCGGGACAGGATAGGTTTTCCTATATTATCAAGTGATTGTAGGAGGGCATCGTGGTCATTATGGTTGGAGTTGGGGTAGCTTGTCCACACTTCACTCCAAGCACATGCCCCACATGGACACGCAAGACACCCTAAGCGCACATTTGTCTCCCCATGCACACACAGGACACTCCAAGCATGAACTCGTCCTCCCATGTACACACTTGTCATTCCAAACCAATGTTGTCGGAAACGCCTATCCAGAGCACACTTCCGACTTCTTGAGAAATGCATTTCCGTGTATAGGGAAGCATGTTTCAAGTCCCCGAGAATACACGTATCGGGCTTTTTGGAATCATTCGGGATTTCATTCCTATGTTAACATCAATTTACTTAAGATTTACATGAAAATAGGGGAATACTCCCCATTTGGATTTATTAAAAATAGTTTCAAGACCCAATTCTAAAAGAATAAAAAGTCAACTTTCCAGTTCTAATACAAGAGATTTTATACGGTGTGAACCCTTATAGTCCCTTATTTTTCAAAAAGTACTGTACCGGAGCACACTATAGGAAGATCCAAACCGTCCATGTGATGGGCCATAACATAAATAGGTTGTGCACAAAAAATCATTTCCATAGGATGATCCTAGCCCTCCGATCTATAGAGGTCTCCGTAATATGCAGTTCGTCTATAGATCGGAGGGCTAGGATAATTGGTGATCATATAAAAGTTGTTTATGAGCAACCAATTGTTTAATTATAGTATTGATCCCATGATTTGTGGCAGTGTACTGAGTATTGCCCAACAAAACCAAAGACTAAAGAGTTTGAAGTTCCCAGTACAAAACACTCGTTGATCCTTGAAAATGATCACTTATCCAATTTACGTACCTCTACAGTATATAGAGGTCAACAGAGAACTGAAAAAATAACGGTAGCAAGTGATTCAGTAGCAAAAGAAAAATGTCTAGCTGGAATTATCTAGGAGCGAGTACAAAGCCAAAGAAACCAAATGTGATATATCTCTAAATAATGCAAAGCAGAACATACATGCATAGCTAGATAAACCAATGGAGAAGATGCTATGACTATGAGAAAGAGAAACGAAACTCACATGCATGGAGGTGGCCCTTCCCCTTCTGGCTCCAACTTCCTCCATTCATAAGGCTTGGCAGCCGTGTCAAGGGCCCAAACATCAGCTAAAGGCCGCTTTCCTAGACAACATGCACCAATTATTCACCGTCCTAACACATACTCAAAATATTGAAAGTATAGTATCCATTTGGTGAACAAAAAGTGAAAAAACAAACTTTCCAGCATTAAAAGGTGAGAGAAAGTTAGTACCATCATTTCCGCCGATTGCCAATAAAAATCTTTGTCCTACTAGAACCATCACATGTCCATAACGAGGTCCTGGACCAGGGCCTTGGACAACTACCCTAGAAACACGAACACAGATTTTATTGAATAAAAAAGGATCTAGCATAAAGAAACAAGCAAATATGCAAGCAGCTCTATAGAATATTACTACAACCTATGCCACCGTGGCCTTTGTTGTGTTAGGTCAAGAACATGTAGATCCTCAGCAGACAATCCAGCTGGACCAATTCCACCCTGGGTTGCGACAAGAAAATTGATATAGATTGTGAAGGGTACTTCTTTTGTCTAAGAGTACAAGTGAGGCTTGTATAACCAAAGAGGATCAACATTTTAGCTCTACAATTACCTGGATAACCACCATGGTACCTACAGCAGTTGCAACATGAGCAGCCCTAGGTGAGGGTTGTTCTCCAAGCGGAGTAAGCCTGTGAAGAAGTTCATCAAAAACACACATATATGACATAACTGAATGAAAGTACTAAGACTAGCACATGAAAAGGAAAACTAGCAGTGTACATGTTCATAATAAACAATCATGCCATATATTTTATCAAACCAAAAGGAGTTTATGAGCGACAAGCACAATAAATTCTCGGGTGACTATAATTTGTATTCAGAAACCAAATGGCATTAAAACATAAAGATGAGGACCCATCAAAAATGTAATACAACTTTAATTCTGGATAATACCACCATTCACAATCCATTTTACTAAACCTAGTGACTTGCTAATTTATTATGAAGAGCCACGCAATATCATTTGTGCCATTACAAATTAAGCATCAGTTATGGCTTCACCTTGACCACTTGTTAGACAAAACATCATAACAATGGACATCAGCAGTTGCACCAGCGAGTCCTGCGATGAAAGAAATCCCACGCTTAAAACATCTTAAATAACAATTTTCTCAAAGAGACAAAGACAATATAAGCAACAATGCAACAAATTGGGTAACAGGTTGAAGAAGCATATATAGTTACTGAGGACCTTATACATGGCAGAAGCTTACAATTTTATTTTATTTTTCCTTGTCTTTCTTCTTTTTTTGGGTTTGTGTGGAGAAGCAAAATATTACAGTGCACATAGAATTCGACCATAATGGCAATCTATGTATTCATATATTAGGACGAGTTGAGAAAATTAGGGTTTCATGCATAGAGGGGAACTCAAGAAAGAATGTCACGGACAGATGAAATGTGCATATAATTACCATGTTTACAAGGGTATGTTAGAACCATTTTTTCTTTTTCACGTATGTTTTTCCTTATTTATGCTATTGCCATATTCTAGTAGGTTTCCTTAAGGCCACGTTTGGATACCCACAAGATTTAGATTTGGATTTCTCCAATTTGCAGTTGAAATTTGGAACTGGATCAGATCCTTAGATTTCCAAATCAGCTACAACCTGTCGTGCAAGACATTATTTGGAAATCAATATTTGTGGCAATTACCTTCACCCTAGCTGCTACTCAACCTTGCTGCTATAGCAGCCAGCAGTCTCTCCCTCCCTCTCACAACATTAGCATGAGGATAATTGATGTATTTTGTATCCAAAACTCAAATCCATCTCCAAATACTAAAACATGAGGTATCCAAACGTGGCCTAATTTCCTTTTCCTATTTTGCAGATTTATATTTCCTGTTTTACTTTCCTCAATTTCTATATAATGTAGATGCCGTGTGGCTATTCGGCAAGGAATAATCACAATTAGTGCAGTTAGCACATTGGAGGCATGAGTTTCCTCGAATTAGCTCGTTGGAGGTCCGAGTTTCCTCGAATCAATTCTTTGGAGGTCCAAGTTTCCTCGAATTAAATCACTGTTTTTCTCAAGGGAGTTGTAATGTAGTCATTATGTAGTTATGGGCATGTGCTTTAGGCTCAGTTTAGATGTAGATGGTTACCATGTCGATTAGTGGTATAAGTAGTCAACAGGGAGTAGACAAACTTTTGTAATGTTTGATCTACCTAGGATTTACTGGTAGAATAATGATAAGTAGTGTTTGGTTAATTGGTTGCCAATCTCATATAACTAATGGTAGGGTGCCATTACCAATATATATATATATATATATATATATATATATATATATATGTATGAGGGGAAACATTTTCTGAGCAATACCTCGGATAAGTTATCTGAGCAAGAGCTCAAAAAATCATGTGGGCCCACATTGTTTGGATGATCCAAAGCATTCATTTGATAGGCCCTTACATAGATAGGGTGTGCCCAAAAAATCAGCTCCATAAGATCATCCTAACCCTTCAATTTTTGGACGTTAAAAATTGACAGATTTGTGGAGGTTTATACCCATCCACTAAAACCTCCACAAATCGAAGGGTTAGGATAATCCAGTGGACCAGATTTTTGTGCACAATCTATTTATTTTTGGAATATCGAAATGAATGCTTTAGATCATCCAAACTATGGGCCCATATGTTTTTTTGAGCTCTTGCTCAGATAACTTATCTGAGGTATCGTGCAGAAAACATTTCCCTATATATATATATATATATATATATATATATATATATATATATATATATATATATAGAGAGAGAGAGAGAGAGAGAGAGAGAAAATGTTTCTAGTCTGCCGACTGGAGATCATTCTCTAGTCCGGCGACCAAAAAACATGGGTCCCACCTTATTTGGGTGATGCAAAGCATTCATTTGATGGGCCCTGACATAGAGAAGGCGTCCACAAAAAATCAGCTCCATAGGATCATCCCAACCCTGTGATTTGTGGAGCTTAAAATGGACGGCTATAAATCGGCACAAATCTGTTCATTTTTTAGCTCCACAAATGGAAGGGTTAAGTTGATCCTATGAAGCTGATTTTTTGTAAACACCCTATCTATGATGGGGCCTATCAAATGAATGCTTTAGATCACCACAAAAAAATGTGGGACCCAAGTGTTTTTGGTCGCCGGACTAGAGAATGATCTCTAGTCGGCAGACTAGAAACACTTTTCTCATATAGGGTCCCACATTTTTTGTGGTGATCTAAAGCATTCATTTGATAGGCCCCATCATAGATAGGGTGTCCACAAAAAATCAGCTTCATAGGATCAACTTAACCCTTCCATTTGTGGAGCTAAAAAATGGACAGATTTGTGCCGATTTATAGCCGTCCATTTTAAGCTCCACAAATCACAGGGTTGGGATAATCCTATGGAGCTGATTTTTTGTGGACACCCTCTCTATGTCAGGGCCCATCAAATGAATGCTTTGCATCACCCAAATAAGGTGGGACCCAAGTGTTTTTGGTCGCCGGACTAGAGAATGTCGGCAGACTAGAAACACTTTTCTTATATATATATATATATATATATATATGAGGAAAGTGTTGGTGAGCTTAAGCGCCTAATCACATTGGGGTCTACTTTGTTAGGATGATCCAAAGCATTCATTTGAAAGGCCCTTACATAGATGGGGTGTGTACCAAAAATCAGCTCCATAGGATCATCCTAACCCATCCATTTGTGGAGGTCAAAATGGACAGACATTATTTGTCCACAAATCTGCCCATTTTTGTCCTCCACAAATGGAGGGGTTAGGATGATCCTATGGAGCTGATTTTTGGTACACACCCTATCTATGATAAGGCCTTGCAAATGAATGGTTTCGATCACCACAGAAAATGTGGGACCCATGTGATTGGGGCGCTTAAGCTCACCATAAGTTTGGTGAGCTTAAGCTCACCAACACTTTCCTCTATATATATATATATATATATATATATGAGGGAAATGGTTGTGAGCTTGAAGCTCATATAGCTTAAATGAGCTTGAGGGCCCAAACATTTTCCTCATATGAGGAAAATGATTATGAGCTTGAAGCTCATATAGCTTAAATGAGCTTGAGGGCCCAAACACATGTGTGCCCACATTGTTAGGAAGATCCAAAGCATTCATTTGAAAAGCCCTTACATAGATAGGGTGTGTACAAAAAATCAGCTCCATAGGATCATCCAAACACATGGGTCCCGCATTTTTTGTGGACATCCAAACCATTCATTTGCAAGGCCCCATCATAGATAGGGTGTGTACCAAAAATCAGCTCCATTGGATCATCCTAACCCTTCCAAAAGCGGAGGGCAAAAATTGGCAGATTTGTGGCAAACGATGTCTGTCCATTTTGCCCTCCACTTTTGGATGGGTTAGGATGATCCTATGGAGCTGATTTTTTGTACACACCCTATCTATGTAAGGGCTTTTCAAATGAATGCTTTGGATCTTCCTAACAATGTGGGCACACATGTGTTTGGGCCCTCAAGCTCATTTAAGCTATATGAGCTTCAAGCTCATAATCAGTTTATATATATATATATATATATATATATAGAGAGAGAGAGAGAGAGAGAGGGGGGGGGGAGGGAGAGAGAGCAAAATTCTACTTGAAGAATTCCACTTCACTTCGGCATGGAGAGTATAAGGAGAGCTGATAGGTACCACGTCACCAGACAAGCAATAATTAGCTATTTGGTAGTATGGATGGAGTGTGATGCTAAATTCACAGACAAACACCAAAAAAGTTCATTTTTTTTCCCTTGGGGATTGCTCCAAAGGGTTTTTGGGTGTTGAGGTCGGGTTGCCTCGAATCAACCTTTCTCCTCATCATCCAAACAAGCGAACTAAGAAAAAGTAAGGGAAAAAGAAAAGAAAAGAAATCACACGGATGCCGCCGGCGGGTGAAGGTGAAGGAGGGCCCACAGAAACGGCGGAATTGCCTTCAAGTGCGGTGGCGCCACCGAAGAGGATAAGACGTGGGCCCATATATCCTGTCGTTCCTTCCTCTCCTATGCCGGCAACAGCAGTCAAGGTGTGGCCACATCGGGACCCAGGACCGTCCTCCTTTTTATCGATGATGGCGTTCGCAACCGAGTAATTGGGCGCAGGTCGTGGGCCCCCCAGAGGAGGAGGAGGAGGAGGAGGAGGAGGCTGTGGTGCCTGTTCCTCCTGTTTATCGATGTACTCATCGTGGTTTTGGGTCGGATCCGGATCGGTCTTCCGCACCAAGGACGAGTCCAAATCCATTTCGAATCCGAGATCGGATACAACAACTATCAGGTATTACCATTTATCCCTCCATGTGGGTTGCCACGTCAACATATTGCAGGTCGATCGAGCAAGTTTTCTATCTATTCTTTGTTTCAATTGCAGGCCTCTCTCTCTCTCTCTCTCTCTAAGACGGACGACAAAAATTATATCTTCTGAGAGAAAAACTGTAAAAATAAATATAGGTGTGTCGTTATCAAGAAATAGGTCAAAAATATTGCCGTTGAAAAAAAGGGAAACGATAAAGTTAGGGCAGGTAATGGATAAATCGACTCCCCGTCTAGATAGACACATGGGGAGTCGATTTATCACTCCCTAAATTTATACCTTTTTTAACCTGACAGCCCCCCTCTAAGTGTAAAAGAGTATTCATAAATACACTTTACGGGATTGTCCCAAGTAGAAGAAGAGGCGAATGTATCACTTCCCTTCACAAAAATATGTGTATCAGTAGTTGGGGCTAGGTGAATGGTTGCCAGTTCGATCCCAGCTTACCAACCAAAAAATAATATAATCGTTGTATCATTCTAAAAGGACCGCCCAGTGCAGGAGCCATTTGGAAAGTTGCCTTATTTCCAACCGGGATGGGTTTGCTTGGGTGGGAAGGCGAGGCAATTAGGTTTTTTTTGGAAAACATAATCGAAAAGAAAAAGGTGAGAACGCTTTCGTCTTGTGTGTGGGCTGTGGCAAGAAGGCTTGGAGTGCGTCGGCTACTTCAAGGTAAAGGAGAGAGAGGGAGAAGAAAAGAGAGGGTTTTCTTCTTGGGTTATTCTCTTGGGTTTCTCTTGGATTTGCTCTCGGCTTTCTCTCGGTGTACAGTCTTGGATTTGGAAAGCAAGGAAAGGGTTGCGGGTTTTGGATTTTGAGTTTTAAATCCATTGTAATCATTGTATATTGTTTTTCTCATAGTGGAAGATCGTGTTTCTCGCACGTAGAGTAGGCTTGGCCGAACCATGTAAAATCTTGATGTTCATCTTGTGGCTTGTTTATTACTTTTATCTTTTCGTTAAGGATCAATTACCAAATGGGGACAGAAATTAGGCAGAATTATCAACTGGACCCAGGCTTTTCAGAAGTTACAAATGGGGGACAAAATATGTACGGATGAAAAATTGTGGTCGAAAATGCCCTTTTCCTAATGACGACTTTCCTTTTTACTTTTTTACTCTTCCCTCTTCCCTCTTCCCTCCTTTACTGTTTCCATTTTTTTACTTTGGGGGTTTTAACCTACCGGTCATCTCCTTCGCTTGCAGCCACCATTAGAGGTGGAAAAAGTCGACGAACACGTGAGTTTTTTTTTTTCCCCATTTTCTCTATCTCGGTTTTGTTTTTCATTTTTTTTTAGGGTTTTGCAATGCTTTTGTTTTGTCAGTATCTGTTTTATCTTGTTTAGAGTTTTGTATTTTGTTCATCTCTAATGATTTCTGGTGGATTACCCTATTTTGAGAGTTGAAAACCCGATTTTAGGTGGATACCCTATTTTGAGGTTTTGTTTTGAGAGTTGGAAACCCTCTTTAGATATTTTGTAAGCCCCATTTAGATACTTGAAAACCCCTCTTTTATAGACCTTAAAATCTTTGACAACCCCCTTCTAGAGATTTGAAAACCCCTCTCTTATAGACTTTAGAAGCTTTGAAAACCCCCTCCTAGAGAGTTGAAAACCCTATTTTGAGGTTTTGTTTTGAGACTTGAAAACCCCTCTTTAAATATTTGGTAAGCCCCATTTAGAGACTTGAAAACTCCTCTTTTATAGACCTTAAAACCTTTGACAACCCCCTTCTAGAGATTTGAAAACCCCTCTTTTATAGACCTTAAAACCTTTGACAACCCCCTTCTAGAGATTTGAAAACCCCTCCTAGAGAGTTGAAAAGCTTTGAAAACCCCCTCCTAGAGAGTTGAAAAGCCGATTTCAGGTGGAAAACCCTATTTTGAGGTTTTGTTTTGAGACTTGAGAACCCCTCTTTAAATATTTGGTAAGCCCCATTTAGAGACTTGGAAACCCTGTTTAGAGACTTGAAAACCCTGAGTTAGAAACCCTATTTCAGGTGGATAACTATATTTTGAGGTTTTGTTTTGAGACTTGAAAACCCCTCTTTAGTTAGCTAGTAAATAGAGCCTTTATATAGATTCAGGTTGGTTCTAAGGTGTAGAACTGATAGGTTGGAGTTGTAACGAACATACTCGAATATATAAATAAGAGACTAGTAAAAAAATGTGAAAACTGATATAAAAAAAAGGTGTGTGTGTGCCTTTCCCTACTATGATTTGAATGTATTTAAAAATGAGATGTGAAATGAAAATATATATAGAGACTAAAGCTAGATTACGATGGATGTTAAAAAAAAAAAAAAATTCAGTTTGTATTAGAAGGGGTTTGAAACAGGACACTAGCTTCCAGAAGCAATTTTGGAAAATGATGACTATGAAAGTGATTGAATGATCTTTGATGTGAAAATTGATTTTCATATTTTGTGAGAGTGTTTTTTATCCTAAATTGAAATGTTTATTTTCGGATCTTTTATTTCAGTTATTTGAATGGTCTACCTATTCTATTTTGCTTATTTGTATGAAGATTTCCTCTCAAGGTTGGTTAGTGTTAAATACTTTAGTTGTCTCCTCATGGTGTTTGGTGTTAGGATTGTCTAACTTATAGAGGAATATGTGAGTTGCTATCATTTTTTTTAAAAAGAAAAAAAGGGTTCAAAGAACTTCCTGTATACTCTTTCTATTGTGTATATCTCAACTAGCTTTCTTATTCTTTCTAGCATCATTTTCTAAGTCTCTTAAAGTTGACATTATTCCTAATTGTGCTCTACCAATTATATAATTATTGTTCTACTTTGGGAAATGATTCCATCACTTAAATCTTGTTATATGTATAGTTTTTTTAAATATTTGGTTAATAGTAAATGGCATCAGCCCAATCTTTGTTCTATCTCTTGTGACTAATGGTATTATCACACTCATGTTTTAGTGTTTGCACTGTTAAGGCTTGCCTTTTTCTTATAATTTGGTTGTGAACTATGGTGGCATTTTATAGAGTATTTTAGCCACTAGGAAATGGTGCTTTCTAATCCGGTTATGACTGAGGTTTTTGTCCTCAAACCAATTCCTTCTTCTCTTCCTTTTGTTCCCAACTAGAGGTTTCACCAATAGATTGCATGAAGCTAGCTCTGAGATGGTCAAACAAAGACAATAGGCAAAGGAGAAGACCAAAAAACTCAATCCTAACCCCCGCTACTCCATCTCTACCCAACCAGTTTGCCTCTCTAGATATTGGAGAACACTATTTTGGAAATCACGTATGAGACGGATGTATCCTTGGTGCACATTTGAATAAGCGCAAATGAAGTGGCAGACCTTAATGCAATGGAGGTTTTATATGTGGGTCAAGACACTCCACTATAGAACTGTTTTGTGATTTTCAAGGGTGCTACAAATGTATTTCTCTTGTCCTGACCATCTTGGTCTTTTTCTGTGAATAAAATTAGCAGCCATTCAAATATTTCTCTTGTACTGCCTTGGCTAGTTGAATCCATATCGTCCCTGATGTTGTATACTTCATTACCACGAAATTACTATATCTTGCTCACACACCTTGAAAAAAAAGAGAGTAAGAATAAGAAAGGAAAGAAAGTTATATTGAGGTAGTGGTCATAAATGGCTTCAATCTGCCATTTCGTTATAAATGAAAAAGAGCCAACCTCTCCAACACTTGCAAGCATAGAAGAGAAAGAATAGTGAATACATGTCATATCAAAAGCAATAGCCCCCGATACAACTTAATCATGATATGATTATTTTTGAAATGCAAACCTCTTAAAAAATAGGTTTTTTTAAAATTCAAAATTTCTAATTGTGTTCATTCATGTCATCACAAGGTAGTTGATAACCTTGTCTTCTTTCTTCTCTTGCCTTTGATTTAAAATAATATGAGTTTTGATAACCTTATTATGTAGTTGATAACCTTGTTTGTTTTTTCACAGATCTATATATTGTATCTATTTTGATAAATGGCAAAGGTGACAGAAAAAGGGGGGAGCAAGGCTAAGATTCAAAGGGGGAAGATTATTAAGAGGGCGAAAATGCAAAAGGGGAAGGAAAAATTTGAAGGGAGGAAGCAACATGTAAGTGTATTTCATATTTATGTTTTCAATATCATTCAGTTTTCATATGCCATTTAATGTTTTGATGATGTTAATTGATTTGCAGGCTCCTTATGTCCCTGCAAGATGTTCGCCTTCATGTTTCAAGAGTGCATTGGCTAAGATGGGGTTGCAGCAACACCATTACGAGGCACTAGAGAAGACCCCGTTCAAACATCTGATCCACCTTGAAGAAATTGTGATGCACAAGCCCCTTATCAGAGCACTACATGATAAGTGGGATCCTGCCACTAAATCATTCAGATTAGACTGTATTTCAGTTCCTTTTAAGGCCAACGATGTAGCGTTGGCGTTAGGCCTACCAGTCAGAGGGGAGGCAATAAATGTGAACAGGGTTATATCAACTGACAAGAGAAACCCTCCTCCTCTTGTTGATGGCTGGCCATTTCGTAAAGCAAATGTTGTAGCATATGTTATTCTACAGGAAATCAAGGCAATAGTTGGGAGAATCGAGGAAGAGTACATAAACAAAACCGTGACATATGTACTTTTACACCTATTTGCCACCGTCCTATTTACTCAGAGTGCCCATCGAGTCGATCAGTTGTTCTGGCCCTTTGTGGATGATTTAAAAATTATTGGTAATTACAACTGGAGCCAAGCTGTTTATGATTGGTTGATAGGATATCTTAACAAAGTCAGCTTGCATGGCGGCACATATCTTGGAGGGTGCTCGTTGGCAATGCATGTATGATGGATTCAACCCGTTAAAGTTTAAACTTTGTAATTTTTGCGATGATTAAGAAACTTTCTCTTGTCTATGCAGGTGTGGTTATATGAGCATACAAACTTATGGGTTCCGAATGATCCAAATGCCCGTCCTCATATGCTAAAATGGGATTGGAAAGCAAAGGAGTCGAGTAAGTATGTTCTTGTCGAGAGTAAAAAATAGAGGAATCTCAGGTGAGACATAAAACTAGATACCATATTATATCAATTGTAATTTCTTATTGAGGAATTAACTTATTCAACATCAGGTGGTGGTCGCACTGACGCTAGGAGAGGAGGAAGTAGAATATATAAACGATCAGGTATCCCAATAGAGCATATCAATTTTTGTTATTGATTAATGTTTAAAAACTCATCATCGTTTGCTTTATTTGTATGGTAGGAACCCGCGGAAACGGCTTCAATAGAGGGCCAAGAAATATTGGGTCACTCCCCTACAACCTCAACATTGCCCAACCTTGATATGGATGAAGACATAGAGAGAGATGGGGATAGTCAGGATGAGGAGGGTGGAGAGGATGAAAGGAAGAGGAGATCGTGGATGAGGATAAGAAAGGCAAAGGAGGCACTCAGAAAAGAGAGGGAGAACTTTCAAAGGGAGAAGGAGAGATGGAGAAAAATGTTAGAAAAAGTAAGAACACTTATTTTGGAAGAAGACGAAAAAGTTGAAGAAGTCGAAGAAGAAATAGGCGCAGGACACTTCGAAGGGTTTGAGGCAGTGGAGGAGAAAGAGAAGGTAAAAGAGAAAAAAGAGGACGAGAGGAAAGAAACAACATGTACTGTTACCATTGACCAACAAAATGAAGTAGGGAGCATTGAGAGATGCGTGAAGATGGAGGCACGCAATAGGAAACCAAGCTACAACGTGATCAGCCCCTACGGACCACTTTTACCCCAAAAGAGGAAGCTACTAAGGAAGAAGAAGAATGGGAAGACAGAGGAGGTGAGAGAGGAGGACAAAGATGAGGAGAAAGTTAAGGAGATGGAGGAGGAGAATAAACAAGAGAAGAAAGAGGAGGAAAAAGAAGAGGAGGAGAATGGGAAGGATAGGAGGACTGAATTGATTAAAAAATTGTTAAAGAATGAGACAAGGCAAGTAGATGCTAAATGTATAACCTTATTTTGCTTATAATTGTGTCATTTTCTAACAATTATATCATTTTGTAGTCGTTGTATCATGAAGGAAGAAGGTATAACGATATTTGTTGATGACTTGGTATGCCTGTGGAGGCGCAGAAGATACTTCAGTAATAATGTAAGTGACTTTTGTTTAAGGGTGATTAAGAAAATATATGTAAGTCAATAAAGATATGAATAATCTTCTCTTGAACTTTTTTTATTGAAGGTATTGGATGTATACAGAAAGTTTCTTCAGAACTCCTACAAGGACAGATCAACAAGTCCTCATAGCAAAATTATATTTGTTCCTTCATTGGTACATGTGAGTAAATTTTTCTACGGTTAAGAATGCTAGTTTTCCTTCATTGGTGGTTGAAGCATTTTTTTACAATCGAGGACTTTCCTTGAACAGGGAAATCTTATTTCTAGACTTCGTACCATGGATGAGACCACGGATGAGAAAACAAAGCTCAAATATTATGAACTTGCGAAAGGGATATTGAATGCTAGACTTATAGATATCCCGTGTGAAGAGATTAATATGCTCTTGATCCCATTATGTCAAAACAACCACTGGGTTCTGCTTGTGCCTGACATGGTTAAAAAATCCTTCTTCGAGTGCAACTCCTCAAAAGAGGTTAAATTCGACGAACTAGCAAGGCATACGGTAATTACATTAACATTTTCAGTGATAGTCTAAGATTCTTAGATATGTCAAACAGTTATATTTCATTTCTGATTTTATCTCCAGGTAGCCTTGATAAAAGAATATTTCAAGTCCCATGGTTGTGACATAGACCACTTTCCATATGCCCAAGTGGCAAACTTCCCACAACAAGATAATGGGTAAGGCAGCCTATAAACCTTTTAAATGTGAATGCTTTTATGTCATTCAGAGTTTAATCCTATTCCATTTACACTACCTATTGTTTTACAGATTTGACTGTGGACTATTTGTGATCAAAGGGATCGAGCATATGTATAGTGGGGTCACTTTCAATTTTGGTCCGGATGACATTCCTCAGATGCGACTGGAACTATGTCAACGATTTATACGATGAGAGTTTGGGAAATGTGAATGTTGTGGACGGATGTGATTGTTGTGTTTGAGTTGTTGCGTTGTTCAAAACTTAAAATGATGTGTATGTGTTGTTCAGAACTTCAATAGGAGAAATGATGTGATTGTGTAAACAGGTTGTTGTTCAAAACAGGTTATTGTGTAACCAGGTTGTTGTGTAAATGGGTTGTTCTGTAAACAGGTTGTTGAGTAAACAAGTTGTATACTGTCTTGTTCAGAACTTCAATAGGAGAAATGATGTGATTGTGTAAACAGGTTGTTGTTCAAAACAGGTTATTGTGTAAACAGGTTGTTATGTAAATGGGTTGTTCTGCAAACAGGTTGTTGAGTAAACAAGTTGTATACTGTGTTGTTCAGAACTTCAATAGGAGAAATGATGTGATTGTGTAAACAGGTTGTTGTTCAAAACAGGTTATTGTGTAAACAGGCTGTTGTGTAAATGGGTTGTTCTGCAAACAGGTTGTTGAGTAAACAGGTTGTATACTGCGTTTCTAAGTTGGTAACCCTATTTTTAGACTCCAGAACACCGCTCACATTCACCGGACTTGATGGTCTCATTTCTAAGTTGGTAACCCTATTTTTATACTTGATCACCTCAAAATCGAGGATTTGAAATCCCCATGTGGATGGACCAGTAACTTCGGCCAACACGCATGGACTTGATTATCCCATTTTGATTTTCGTGACCCCATTTTTTATACCTGACGACCCCAAAACCAATGACTTGAAAACCCCATGTGGATGGGCCAGTAACTTTGCCCAACACACATGGACTTGATGATCCCATTTCGATTTTGGTGACGCCATTTTTTATACCTGATGACCCCAAAACCCATGACTTGAAAACCCCATGTGGATCAGCCAGTAACTTTTGGCCAACACACATGGACTTGATGATCCCATTTCAATTTTGTTGACCCCATTTTTTATACCCGATGACCCCAAAACCGATGACTTGAAAACCCCATGTGGATCGGCCAATAACTTTTGGCCAACACACATGGACTTGATGATCCCATTTCGATTTTGGTGACCCCATTTTTGATACCCGATGACCCCAAAACCGATGACTTGAAAACCCCATGTGGATCGGCCAGTAACTTTGCCCAATACACATGGACTTGATGATCCCATTTCGATTTTGGTGACCCCATTTTTGATACCCGATGACCCCAAAACCGATAACTTGAAAACCCCATGTGGATCGGCCAATAACTTTTGGCCAACACACATGGACTTGATGATCCCATTTCGATTTTGGTGACCCCATTTTTTATACCCGATGACCCCAAAACCGATGACTTGAAAACCCCATGTGGATTAGCAAGTAACTTTTGGCCAACACACATGGACTTGATGATCCCATTTCGATTTTGGTGACCCCAAAATCGATGACTTGAAAACCCCAAGTGGATCCGCCAGTAACTTCGGCCAACACACCCGGACATCTTTGATCCCATTTCGATTTCGGTGACCCCAATTTTTATACCTGATAACCCAAAAATAAGGACTTGAAAACCCCCAGCTTCACATAACCCTTTTTGTAGACTTGATAATCCTGTACCAGTAACTTGATAATCCTGTACCAGTAACTTGATAATCCTCCAATGGAATTACAATTCTACTCATGATGGAATAACAAAAGATATGGATTCAAAGAAATGGATGTTGTATTCATTCAATGTGCTTCATGTATTACATCCCAATTCATGTAGTACAAAAAAAATTATAATGGTTAAGTACCCAGAAAAATATTTTTGTAGCCACCTTGTCTGGTTAAGTACATCAAAAACATATCATTTACAAGTAATCCACTTGTCTTCTAAAAAAAGAGACTGAAGTCATTCATCGTATGCAACTAATCCAATTGTCTTCCAAAAAAATAGACTGGAGTCATCCATCATATACAACTAATCCACTTGTGTTTCAAAAAAGAGAGTGAAGCCATCGATTCATTGTCTCAGGAACACACCTTTACAAGAAGAAAGGAGGTTCACAAGGTACACCAGACCTAAAAAATACCAGCACCACAGTTAATTATTGTTGAAAAACATTTTTTTCTAGAAAAAGAATAATTCATATAATGTGTACCCCGTACCTGTTGAAAATAGGTGCAGAAGGTCCAACGGCAGTTTCGTCAACAGGTTGTCTTACGATGGGAGGTTCTTTGCAACTTCTTTTGTTCTGACCAAGTTGTCCACATGTGGTGCAATTGTAATGTAATCCGCTTTGCAATTCACGATCTGTTCTTCTCGTACGCGGCCTTCCAGGTGGCCTCTTTGCACGTGGTGGTAATAGTGTCATTAAAGGTTCTGGAGGAACTTGCCATTGGGTCCGATCAAGTGTAGGGTGCAACACCTCATCGTATGTATCTCGATATCTCTGTACATGATACCATTCTTTGCAGTAATCATAAGGATCAAAATATGTGATGCCAATAGCTGCCATGGCATGTTCGCACGGTAGTCCAATCGTTTGGAAAGCACGACAGGTGCATGTTTGCAGGTGTAGGTTCACAGCATCAACATTTTCAAGGGACTTTACTTCATAATCATGAACACCTATTCGATAAGCTGTATATTGGCGGCTTTCTTCCCTTGCCAATGCCATATGTTCTTCTGCGTAATGGGTCAACTTTGTCTGCCAACCTTGACCCATTTCTTGACATTTCTGCAAGAAGTCAGAAGTCTTCCATCGAGTGTGTTCTACCAATGATGCAATCGGCAATTTTCTCGCATCCTTCAAGACAGCATTGAAACACTCCGACCTATTGGTCGTCAATACATCATATATATCCCCTTTAAAATAAAAACTAGCCCAATGTTCCTTGGGGATGTCACTTATCCACTTGTGTGCATTTTCATTCATTTCCTTAATCTTCTCCATTGTTTCTTTAAAAACACTCTCTCAATGCCCGTGCAGCTCTCCAAAACAATTTCTTTAGTAAAAGATCTTTGAACACAGAATAGAAATTAGCGGCGAGGTGACGCATGCAATAACTATGATTTGCATTAGGTAATTCTATAGGTACTGCTTGCATCAACCCCTTCTGTCGATCAGAGCATATGGTGAATACGTTCGTCTCCGCTGACATTACGTTTTCTCTCACCAACCTAAGAAACCACCTCCAACTATCTTCGTTCTCGGTCTCGACAACTGCAAACGCTAATGGAAATAATCCGTTGTTACCGTCAACCCCGACTGCAATCAATAAGATTCCTAGATACTTTCCTCGTAGATGTGTACCATCGACTATGTCTAAGTGTTTGATTAAAGGAACGTATGCTGGGACCAAATGTCCAAAATAAGCGAACAAACCTATCATCTCCCCTTAGACGTAAATCTCTTCCACGGAAAACACGCATATAAGTGCCAGGATTTCTTCTCATCATCTCAACTGAAAGTGCAGGCAATATGCGGTAAGAGTCCTCAATATTCCCACACTTAATTTCAAGGATGATGTTCATCGCAATGTACGCTTTTCGATAGCTTATAGTTATACCCCAATGCATCTTAATATATTCTCTTATGATCCTTGTCCCGATCTCTTCTGGGTGACCGAATAAGCGTAAGCATGTCTTAGCAACCCAAGCTGATGTTACAAGAGGGTGATCATTGCCCCTTAGTTGAGTTGTGCACGTTTGGTCGGGAACAAACGTCTTCACTAACACATAAGTCATATTATTAACGCCAGATATACGCCATTTGCAACCTTCTTCCTTACATCGAACGACATATTTTTTTGGTGTTGACTTTGATTTCACAAACTTAAATCTTTGCCGAATTGCATACTCTCGAACTACCTGCTTGAACTGTTTCATATCTGCAAACATTGCCCCACACGTTAACTTCTCAAGCTCAACATTATCAGCATCTACCTCATGAGCCCCAACAAACATATCATCTACTTCCATTTGCAGCCTACTGTCATGAGGGACACCAAGATTTCCATCATCAACATCATGATCATCATCAATGCCATCATGATGATCCTCATCATCGTCACTATGATCATCATCATTATCATCATCATCATCATTCCTATCTTCTTCAAAATAACCACTCATGACACAAAATTCATCTTGAAATTCATTATTGAAGTGCATTTCCAAATCTCCATCACTTTGTCTGTCGTGGATATCTTCAGTGGCATGATCCGTCAAATCATGTGTAAATTCTTCATTTAGGACAATGCGAGACCTGCATAGTTCAACAATATATAATCAGGCTAGTAGATTGATTAATTTTGAATTTCAAATATTGAAGGGGGAAAACCATTGATAAAGAAGTACAATACCTTACAGTCGGTTGTGTTGAATCACCTCCTATATTGGTACCATCAAGTTCATCATCGTAGTCTCTTTGCAAATCCACTTCAAACGCGGGGGATGATTGGCATTTTCTGCTTCTCGAGGAAGATTTTGGGGTGGATTCGAAGTAGACGGAATGGCTACATTATTAGAGGGTCCCATAATAGAAACATTGTTTGGAGGCAGCATTGATGAATACAATGAATTTCTACCATTGTCACTAATGCTTTTGAATATGTATATCATCATAGAATTAAACACATCTTTGTCAAACATCCTCATGATGGTTTGGAAGGCATCATCATTATCGACATCCATTAAAGTGGATATATATGGATCAACAATGTATCGACACTTTATGGATTCAATCACCTGCCCTTCTATAGTTCCGATTCTTTTTTGGATTAGAACTTTAAATTATTGGAAATTGATTCGTCGTCCAATCGATAAGAATGTCTTCCTCCAACCGATATATGCCCACGAAACTTCATCCTTCAATTTTCCATCATAGTGTAAAAGAAGAGAAACCATTGTTTCGGTCATTTTTTTAAATACCTGCAAAGACACACAAGATGTCAGAAGAACAATGTTGAAATAAGGGGAGTTTTCAAATCTCTAAACAGGGTTGTCAACACTCTAAATGGGGGTTTTAAAGTCTCAAGAAGGAGGGTTATGAAGTCAACAAACATGGTTGGCTAGGGGGGGCTCAAGTCTAAAATAGGGCTGATCAAGTAACTAAATTGGGGTTTTCAAGTGTCTATAGAGGGCTTCTCAGGTCCCAAAGGAATTATCAAGTACCTAAATTGGGGTTAACAGATATCTAAGGGAGGGTTTTCAAGGACAAAAAGGCTTATCATGTGATTAATTGGGGGTATCAAGTATCTAGATGGGTTTCAAGACTATAGAAGGGGGCTTTTCAAATCTATGAAGGGAGTTATCCATTATCTAAATTGGATTATGTATAAGCATGGGTTTTCAACTCTCTAGGAGAGGGTTTTCAAAGCTTCTAAAGTCTATAAGAGAGGGGTTTTTAACTCTCCAAAAGGGGGTTGTTAAAGGTTTTAAGGCCTATAAAAGAGGGGTTTTCAAGTATCTAAATGGGGCTTACTAAATATCTAAACAGGGTTTCCAACTCTCAAAACAAAACCTCAAAATAGGGTATCCACCTGAAATCGGGTTTTCAACTCTAAAAAAGGGTTATCCACCAGAAATCATTAGAGATGAACAAAATACAAAACCCTAAACAAGATAATACAGATATTGAGAAAACAAAAACATTGCAAAAAAACTACTCACGTGTTTGTTGAGTTTTCCCACGTCCAATGCTAGGTTAAAAAACCCCCAAAGTAGAAAATGAAACAGTAAAGAAGAGGGAAGAGGGAAAGGGAAAAGTAAAAAGGAACGTGGTCTTTAAGAAAAGAAAAGGGCATTTTGGACCACATTTTTCCATCCGTACAGATTTTGTCCCCCATTAATTTCTGAAAAGCTTGGGTCCAGTTGATAATTCTCCCTAATTTTTGTCCCCCTTTGGTAATTGGTCCTTTCGTTAAATTTGTTCCTGGTATGATCGGACTGCCCGGTGGATTTTCTCAACAGCTCCCGCCACTACAGGGTCTGAGTGGGCTAGATGTACGCAGTCTTACCCATGCTTTACAAAGTGGTAGGTCACAATGGAGCAACCTTACCGTTGGGCCAAGGCTCGCCCTCTTAGAATTAAAATGAAGAAAATGAATAGAAAATATGTCTCCAGACGGGCATGAGCTATGTGTATGGCAATCGGGTCTGTGAATATTGCTTGTCATTTCAAGTCTGGCCTATCGCCCTTGATCCCACCCTAATCAGATGATTCTAGCCCTTTCATCAAGCATTGTGAAAAAGGAGTTATTATACGGTGCCCGACCGTCAAGTACCGTCAGAACGGTACCACCCTTGATATTTGATGCAACTGCAGCCCACTTTTTAAGATGCTGCCGTTGGATCAAATATCAAGGGTGGTACTTTGAAGTACCACCCTCACGTGACTTGACGGTCGGGCATCATATAATTTCTCGTGAAAAAGATGGTCTAAAGATTTCTTAAAGTTGTTGATTTTTATGAGGTTCAATCATGCGAGTGAGAATTCCATCTGGTATAAGACAATAACCTATTGGGTTGTCTTATGGTGTCTCCCACAGGATAGACGATATTTGGTATAAGACAATAACCTTCCTTTTTTTTTCCTGATGACGTAGGATGTCTCCACCCCCTTCGGGAGTAGGACTATTCCCTACGGATACACGCAACGACCCACTCACCACGGGTATCAGGTAAGTCGGGGGCAGGATTCGAACACTCGTCAATAGGGAGCAAACCCATGACTTTATGCCGAAGAGCCAACGCCTCGGTGGGTTAATAAGACAATAACCTATTGGGTTGCCTTATGGTGTCTCCCATAGGATAGGCGATCCCGCTCATCAAGTACGGCAAAAGGGGATATTATATGGTGCTCGAGCGTGAAAGTTCACTGCTGTGGGCACCACCCTTGATAGGCTGATGTTGGATCAAATATCAAGAGCGGTATTTCTCAGTACCGCCCGGATTGGACCTTACGCTCGGGCACCATATAAAAACTGTGTGTGTCTGAGCTCTCTCCCCATAAAAGTTTGATCCAATATTGTTTGTGATTTTTTATTCCAAAGATACTGAATACATACCTCTCGTAGATCCTATGGAGCTGATTTTTTGGGCACTCATATCCATGTGAGGGCCCATCAAATGAATGGTTTGGATCACCCAAACAATGTGGCCGCCACTGTATTTTAAGCCCACGGAGTAGATAAGTTATCTACTCCGGGAAGTAGGAACTCTTTTCTCATTTTAGAATGGACTTGGTTTAGCATTTTTAGAATTTCTCTTTTTGATCCACACGTGCATACATAGCAAACAAACCAGAAGCCCGGGAATCCAAGGAGACAAAACATAAGCATACACCAACCTTGTTTACCTACTCAATGCTCACAACCACAATTTTATAAACTATCTAAACACACACACTTCTCTTTTCCAATCCATTTAGGAGCATCCCGCACAAATTAAGATGCATCTTAAGTAAGCATACACCAACCATATTAACATTAATAAAGGATACAACATGATAGTATTAAAATATTTATCAGTATAAAAACAAGGCTTTCTTTGTAACCAACTTCCACACAAAACTTAAGCTGTACAAAAACCTTCTGTTAGGTGATAAAAGACCCATACCAGCAACAGCTACTAATATATAGTGGAAGTGTACTTACCCAGATTATCTTATTTCTTTTGGGGAGGCATCAAGCTGGCTGAACTCAAGAGGTTACAGGTCCTAAATTTACGGCCTTCTGAAACACTCTTACAACCGGCATACCATCAGCATCGTCGTTATCAACTCTCCAGGACCGGTCTTTCTTCCTTTGGGGTTTCTTGTGAAGCTTATGAGATGAAGCCTTTGCGGCCTTCTTATTAGCAGCAGCAACAGACTTATTTGTGCTATCAAACGACTCAAGTTCACTTAGCATGTGTTCAAGAACAGGATTGCTGGGACCGCATACAGCCTCATCATCAACAGAAGAGGAATCTGATTCGCAAGTACTTGCAAACCCATATCCATCTCCACCATTAACCTCCCCATCGACCCCTTCTAACATGCCTGGAGGCATTTCAAAATGGGGCAGTTTCCCATCAATGTAGTCTTTCAATAACTGGCGGGCGGCTCTGGTTTCATCTGGAAGACCACTCGAAGCAACATGCCCACGAGATGAGCAATAAGCTCTCAAAAGCTCCGAAGCAAAAGGGGCTCTAGACTGCGGTTCATAGGGCTTGGGTTTAGGTAAGGTGATGTTATAGACACCCTCAATGATGTGCCTTGGAACCCGGTTTGCGACAACTTGCACCGCCTCCCGGTGTTCGGTCATCCGATCGATGGGTAAAACTCCCGATGCAACCATTTCATATCTGGAGCTGGAAAAGGAAGGGAACACTAACCCAGGACAGTCGCAAAGAACCAGCTCATCGGATATTATCAGTGTTTGGAAATGCTTTGTCTTCCCTGGAGTTGAAGTAACCCCGGTTCGTTTCTCCCCCACCAATGCATTGATTGTTGAGCTCTTTCCAACATTAGGGTAACCGACAAACCCCACGACAACCTGCTTAGAAGCCGGACTCCCAGCGCTTCCATCTGGAGAATGAGGTGGCCCCACACTCTTGGGGTTCCAACCCCTCCTACTCCCAGCAATAGCCTCGGCTTCAGACTGCAAGCAAGCCAAAAGCTCATCCCTGCCATAAATTTTAGTATCGGCGTCAGAGAGGCCTGGTTCCGGCACTGTATTTTGCACTACCCAGGTGCTCCCCAACTTCTTGCCTTCCAGAGTTGCGGTAGCAGCTTTTGCCGACCAAAATACGAAGAGAATCCCATGAAGGCGAAAGTACTTCGCCCATTTCGCTCTGCGGGTGACAAGGTTTAAAATAAATTATCCTTTAAAATAAAATATTCAGTATATCAGCATAGATAGAGAAAAAAACAAAGCATGCTCTAACCTGATGGAGAACGGTAAAAGGTCTGCCTTGTTAACCAGCAGCAATGTTCTTTTGTGCTCATCAATCTCCCTAGCATATGCCTAATATTTCAACATGAAGGATTTCAACAGAATGAAGCCATCTTGTGATAATTAAAACGTAGAGAGTTCCAAGAGCAGCTTTTTCTATAAGAATATGGAAAGCAAAATAATTATACCTCAAGGTCAGGGCAGCGGTAGAACAATGGATCTCGTGCATCCACAACCATTACCAGCTAGGAAAAAATACAATGCCATCAGTATTGCTATGTGAATACACCATAAAAAACAAAACAAGATAAGAAGAACTTAAGCAGAGTCTGTGATCTGATTTCAAGATGAGAAAAACTAAGGTGTAAAAGCCATAGAGACTTGTGGAACATCCCTGTCATTGACAATAAATAAAATGTCAGCTTAGATTTGTTAGTTATATTAATTATCATGTAAAGGAAACCTCTATAGTAATCAACATCTATCTTCAGCTCCTAGCAAGCGAGATTTCCAGATGCAAGTCCTTTAGGGGCTGTTTGGATATGTGGATTTTAGAATCCAGGTTTGAGTTTGAAAGTGGTGTAAACTTCTGGATTTTACAATCCATATCCTGGACTTTAAGTAAGAAATCCAGGTTTTAGAAATCTATCCCTCATCCTGAGATTTCTAAAACCTGGAAACGGGACGATCTCCTACTCTCTCGCCCGACGGAAAGGGATAGAAATCAGAAAACGACGGACGGTCTCCTTCTTCTCTCGTCTCCCATCCATGATTTTGAGGAAATCCAAGATTCTAAAATCCGCATATCCAAACGGCCCCTTAAGGTGTGCACAGTTAGCAAACTAATGAGAGAGAGAGAGAGGAGCGTAATTTTAGGTTGTGTTCTTTAACAATTTTTGAGTCATTTTCTGTTTTTTTTTTTTTTTGGCTAAAAAAAAATGTGAATTAAGTTCTTTAACACTTTCGGCAACTCACCCACAGATGTATCCTGATTTCTAGGCTCAATTTTCTGGAGCGGATTTTTCTCGCTCTAGGGATTTAAATTAAATGGAATGATTTATCGGGTTTTGTCTCTTCATTCACTCCTCTCACCGTCTTTCTCTTCACGTTTCCCCTCTCCATCCTCTACAAATCTTTCCCTCAACTCAACCCTGCATTCCGATATTCTCATGCCCCTCTAGTGTGATCCTCCGTGGAAAACCCAACAAAGAAGACAAAATCAACTGGATACGTTATTACCATTTCCCTTCTTTTTAACCATTCATTCCGCATTCTACTGTTTCTCAAAACCCTAAAAATCCAGAAACACCCCTCTCACCAGAAAGCAAGAAGGTGTAGATGGAGGAAAGGGAAGAAAGAGTGGATAAGGGTTGTTGGAAAGGTTACTGAAACTAATGAAAGCCTTTCTTTCAGGAAGGTGGAGGATATGGAATTATTTAGTGAGGTTCTTTAATGTGAAAGGGTATATGGAAGTTGGTTCAAGAAGTTGTAGTTTAAAAGGACGTGTAAGGATTCTGTGGTTATGGGGTATTCAGTTGGGTAGAGGTTCTTGAAGATGCAAGAATGTGTAGTTGCGCAGTAGGTGGAAAGAATCGAGATGACTGGGCGGTTTTTTGGGTTCTTGAAAATAGCCAACTGATGCAAGAATCGATTGAGACAAGGGGCGGCTGGAAAACAAGAAGGGTGACATTAGATCAGTTGGTTGTGGTGGTATTTGTGGCGGTTTTGGAGGTTAAGTTGTAGAGGATGGGCTGTGGTTAACAGAAAGGTGCGGCTCAATATTGTGGGTATGTCGGATGAAAGAGAAAATGCAGGATCAGCTAGTAAGGAGGTGGGTTTGTGTGTACAACTTAGATACAGAAGGTACGGTGGTTTACGGTTAGAAGGAAGGACAGTTGGGGTGTGCAATCGATTAAGGATGAGGGACTGGTGTGGTTGATTCTGCAAGTATTAAACGACCAGACAGGGACTGGTTTAGGATGAGTTTGGGCGGAGGAAGGTGGCCGTTTGGAAGGTTGGGGTGATTTGGCATGGAATTTCGAAGCAGGAAAACTGCCTCTTGCTTATCGAGGATGGTCCTCCCGGTATTCAACAAGAAGAAAGGGTGACTTGTAGTTGTTTTGCAGTATCAAAATGACTGCAACTAATATGTATTTATAGACTTAGAAAAACCGACCTACCGTAATTCTTCCTAATCCTACTTTACTAATAAATGATTTCTATAAGAAAAGCAACATGAATCTAAGAAAAGCAACATGAATATACCTTACTAGTAAATTCTAAGTCTTGGTCGTTTGATTATCCACGTTTTTATTGCAGTTCTTCATCTCTTGGAAGAAGGCATCACCTCACCTCTATTGAAGAAGACAAATCTCTAGAAAGAAGAAAATTCCATCTCATTTTCTAGAAAGAAGCCCAGTCCCTTGTTGAGAAGTCCTCTAGAAGTGAAGCTTTTCTACTTGCAGAATTTTTCACAAAAACCTTTTGGAGTAAAGTAGAGGGCGAGCCTTGGCGCAACGGTAAGGTTGCTCCATTGTGACCTGGTGGTCACGGGTTCGAGTCACGGAAACAGCCTCTCTGCAAAGCAGGGGTAAGGCTACTGCGTACATCTAGCCCTCCCCAGATCCCGCAATGGCGGGAGCCTCATGCACTGGGCCGCCCTTTTTAACCTTTTAAGTCATCTTGGAAGAGGGCTCTTGAATTTCTGTAAGGCCCACCTGAGAGAGACTGAAGCTAGGAACGGGCTGAGAAAATAGTAACGAAGACCAAGCCAACAACTACTTGATGCCAACAACAACGACTTTAGAGTCAAATTCTTAGGGAAGAGGGCTTCCCAATCCATAGAGGATTCAATTGTTGGATCTTAAATAATCTTCCTCCCCCGAGACAGTATCGTTGACACGGAAGGGTTTGAACCATGGTTGCCAAAGCCGAGATGCGATGCGGGAAGTAGAAGCGAGGGCTTCGGAAAAGTGAAAAATACTGAAACAATAAGCACTAGCGAGCGATGGGGAAACTGAAGAGGAAGGGCGTGGAAATCTTCGTGGGAAATGAAAATGAGGTGCTAAGGAAGCGTGCACACAAGTTTTAGAGATTTATGCTCTTACATCTTTGGCTTTTTAGTCATTTAGGCTTACGGTTACTCTATTTCAGAACCACCCTTAGGATTTAGGATAAGCTTTTTGAAGATAACATGTTTTATTTGAAATTTAATGAGCACTTTTAAGTTTTAAATATAATCATTCCCAATAAAACCTCTTAATTAAGGAGAAGTATGATGAAAGCATGCTTATGATCAATCCGAGAAATAATTAGCTTTTGAAGGAATTTCTTCTGACCCTTCTAGAGAATTTCCAATAACTATGTTTTGAACGATTGGATTTTTACAATAAGTCCTAGAAAAAAACAGCTTCAATTCATAGGGAGATCACCCCCGGATCTTTGTGGAAAGTCGTATAGGAGGACTTCAGGGGCTAACTCAGGGTTCACGGGTTATTCCTGTAAAACCTTAGGAACTTAAAGGGGTATGTCTTGCAATTGAAGTAACCCAAACCATATCCAAGACAGATTGACGATTGGAAACAGTCTAACCAGCCAAGGCTACTCACTTTATATTAGTTGTTAAGAGAGCTCATCAAGGAACTCAAAATCAATCTTAATTTTCAAAAAAAAAAACGGAACTTAAAATCAATCTCAAGCAAACATTGACAATAACAATTCTCATCCAAGAAGCAAGATATAAATAGGCATAAATAAGTTTAAGGATCTTAATACAAAATACAAATTGATAATAAAAGAAATAAACAAACCTAGCGCCCAAACAACACCTATGTAGGGAATGAAGGTGTCAAGGGTGATGGATGGGTAGAGGTAAGAATCTAAAGGGGAGAGGCTAGTTAATAAGGGTAAAAAGAAATCAATATGGCAGTAGGAGGAAGGAAAATCTGATGTCGTTATGGAGCGTCCAACCATGGGCAGCAATGAAACCTAGGAGGAAGGAAAATATGTAGTAAAATGATGCACTCGGGGAGGGAGTCGACAAGAAACTATCTCGGGCAGCAAGCGACACAGCACGAGCAGTTGAGGATCAAGAAGGGGAAAGAAAAACGACAAGAGAAGATTGTTTTAGGACGATCAACCTCGAAAACGGGTCCTAACAGTCCCAAGGGAGAGGAGACTGTTTGAAGGTGGGAAAAAGAGTCTAGGGGATGTAGGAAAGTGGAGGTGGAGAGAACGGGGTAGGAGGCGAATAAAATGTTGAAAATACGGGCGACTGCAGTCAAGACTGCTCGAAACCACAGGGCATGACGCTTCAAAAGGAAGCAGATAATAAGTACGCTTCCCACTTACCAGCGCCATGACTCAAGAAATGAAGTGGATTTGCAAACGTCCTGACATGACCTCTTGACACCGCATTCATTATCTAACGTCTACTAAGCAAGCGGACCCCGAGATCCGACCCAGAGGCCAAAAATAGTTACTTTTCAAGTTGTTTGCAGTTCAAGTCACTTCAGATTCCCACTTCTCAGGTTTGATAAAGCAGGTGACAGCTAGACTTAGCTTAGTATATTCTTTCAATATGACTGGATTCATATAACGTGATTCTTTATTTTTAGTTATCTCTAAATATGAATTGTTTAATATGTTATGATATAACTACTTGAAATGCAATAAATGTGCGACTATTTCCTAACTTTGTGGAAAAGGATGCAAGAATGAAGAAAGCAAAGGTAATACCCAAGCATGTCATTCATGGGAGAAAAATTAGGAGATTATAAGGGTGGTGGTGGTGCCATCCTAGGACCAAAGGTCCAAATGGCCAATGCGAGAAGCGTGTACAGTCTTGCATTGGCAATGCATCTGAAGGGACAGGATCCCTGAGGACAAAAACGCGAGATCGTAATCCGAGACCATAACGCCACTACTTTGGACGGGGATAGTGAGTAGTCGTGCAGCAAGGTCACCGGAAGAAAGAAAGAAAAGAAATGATGAACAAAAAATAAATAAATAAATTTGGGGAAAGCCGGATGTACATGGGAATGAGCTGTCTCATTTCACTTGCATATCACACACAGCGCACTATCTGCATTTTATTTCAATTCCTGTCATACTTAGTGATATATGAGTTCTCTGTTTTTTATTATATCTTATCGCTTTTAGTTACTTGTTCTGGCTCATGGATTATATTATATGCCCTTTTATATTGTTATTTATACTCAGTGACTCGCTCGGTCGCTGAAGGACCCTGCTCTAATGCTGTATTTTCTCCACCTTCAGGAATTGCAGCGATAAAGGAAGGGGCTTTCGCAAATGAAGATAACATGGGATAATGAGGGGTGTGCTCGTTAAGTTATAGTTCGTTTGGTTGGGTCGATGACGTTCCGTTTGTTCTCGCTTTGTAGTGGGACTCACCAAGTACTATTCACAAGCACGGCCCACAAATGGGTCCCACCGCCAGCGGGTCCCACCTCACAACCACCACCATAAAATTTCATCTGTCATCGACTAAAACCGTTGAATTTAATTACCAAAATAGTGATTGTAATAAATCACCGACGAAACCGTTTGATCGTAATAAATAACCGACGAAACCGTTCGGTTTTAATATTAAAATAACAATCGAACGAAATTCGTTCGAATAAAAAATAATAAAATTTATAACAAAATAATATTAGTCTTTTATACTGTTCAAAAGCCTTCACTATTCAAATATGTATACATATACTATTCATTTATTTACAAATAAAATATGTTAATGACATCTCTCAAAATTTAATAAAGCTATCAGAATTTAGATATTATTCATGATACTGTTCACTCAAACTTTTCTTATAAATAGACACCAAGAGAAGAAGAAAAATACAGTGAGAAAAAGTAAAATAGAGAGGAGAGAGGAAAGAAGACAGAAAGAAGAGAGGGAACCGGCATCTCATTACACAGATCAATTGGCCTATGATTCATTATTATTCTTTCGATGGCAACTGGGCTAACACGGATCTAGTTACTAACTGATAAAGTAGTGACCTTAGTCTGGATCTGGATGAAATGAAACAAGAAAACAACCAAACGGGGGGATACCTTAGAAGCTAGCCCAATAGACCTTCAAAGCTCTAAAAAAGATCGATTGGCCCATGATTCATTATTATTCTTTCGATGGCAACTGGGCTAACACGGATCTACTTACTAACTGATAGAGTAGTGGCCTTAGTCTGGATGAAATGAAACAAGAAAACAACCAAATGAGGGGATACCTTAGAAGCTAGCCCAACATGCCTTCAAAGCTCTCAAAATACTCTTTCCCTCTCTTCTCTTCTTTCTTTCGTCCTTTCTTCTCTCTATTTTACTTTCTCCCACTCTATTTTTCTTCTTCTCTCGATGTCCATTTATAGGAAAAGTTTGAGTGAACAATATCATGAATAGTATCAAAATAGTGATAGCCTAATTAAATTAAATTCTGACAGATGTCGTTAACATATTTTATTTGTAAATAAATGAATAGTATATATATACATATTTGAATAGTGAAGGCTTTTGAATAGTATAAAAGACTAATATTATTTTATTATAACTTTTATTATTATTTTTATTCAAACAAATTTCGTCGATTGTTATTTTAATATTAAAACTGAACGGTTTCGTCGGTTATTTATTACGATCAAACGGTTTTCATTGGTGATTTATTTATTACGATCAAACGGTTTTCATTGGTGATTTATTACGATCAAACGGTTTCGTCGGTGATTTTTTACAATCACTATTTTGGTAATTAAATCCAACGGTTTTAGTCGGTGATAGCTGAAAATTTATGGTGGTGGTTGTGAAGTGGGTCCCGCTAGTGGGCCCTGCTTGTGAATAGTACTTCGTGGGTCTCACTGTGAATAGTTGTCCATATTTTGGAATCCGCACCCAAACAAGCAACCGGAAGAGGAGGGGGGAATAAGGAGAGTAAGTGTGACCAAGCTAGGCCTAAGTACTTAATTTGAGCTTAGTTTCATCTGTTGCCTCCAGAGCCGACTTGAGTGTCAAAGGGTACCCTAGAGTTCCCAAACTTCGGGTGGCTTTAAGCCTTTGTCTTTGAGCACAGGTCCCTCTCTCAGGATCATCTTGTAGACCTTATGAACCCCGGAGCTCTTGAAGGAAAGACCCGCTTGAGCACTCGATTGAATCTGGACCGCAACAGAGATGATCTTGTGAAGCATCTTGAAAGTAATGAGCTAAATCTAGAATTTGATCAAAGCCCCTTTATTTATGAGGGCAATGAGCCCCTTGATTTATTGGGGTAATGATTTGAAAGTCCGTTGCTTGATTAGAAAACTCGTGAGTTTCAATCTTTTTGTTGTGAATGGTCGTGAGTTTCAATCTTGAGATAAGTTGGCATCGTAATCTGTAGATCGACAAGAACAAGTATTGTAGTGTTGCAACCCAAAGATCAAATGAATTTGTAACATGATAAGCAATATACCGGCCTAGAGATCGATTGTATTGTTAAGAACATTTCCACTTTCTCTATCAAAGGGATCATCTATTTTCTCTTTTAGAATGGAAACCTTCTTTCCCTTTTTCACGGAGAGGGGTAGGGAAAATTTCTTCTCCTTTACTATTGGACAATAATCGAAGCCTTTCTAATGAGGCGGAGGTGAGGGCTGTTCATACCGGGGTTAAGCTCCTTGTTGGTGAGGATCTTAATAGAGTAATGATTGAAGGGAATTCCTTAAATGTCATTCGGTGGTTATCTGGTTCTCATACTCCCCCTTGGAGGTTTTCAGCCTTCTTTAACAAGCTAAATGATATTATTGGCTCGTCAAGCATGTCTTTCCGCCACGTCAGGAGATGAGCAAATGGGTAAGCGGACAGGATGGCTAAGGCTGGGGCTCAGAAAGAGGATTTTGGGATTTTCGACTTTATTCCCCCTGAATTGTTGTCCGGCTTTTTTATTTTGTTTTCTTTGTTGTATATTCTCGCTCTTTTCTCCTTGTATTCGACCATCTCGGTCTCTTTTAATGAAAATTGATCCATTTACCATTCAAAAAATAATAATAGAACCCTTTCTCAAGTTTTTCCAAACAAGAAGTCCTTTCTCCTAGATGATAAGAAGAGAAGCCTTATTCTCTAATTAGAAGGACAGCATGTTAATGCTAGTATCTATCATGGATTGTATCATAATATGCAGAAAAGATCCCAAATAGCGGGTCAATGCCTCAACAGGACACTGTGAAGGAAAAACATGCAGGCACAATCGTACACCTCACAACAACAACAACAAGAAAGACGGCAAGATTAAAAATGAGTAGTAGGGAATAAGGTATGCCTCAAAGGTAATGTTCAGTGTTGGGACTTACCAGACATAAAATAAGCAGTTCAGCATACAAATAAGCAATGGAGAAATAAGAGCATTTCAATAGAGATGTTTAGGATTCAGGAACACCAAATATGAATCACAAATTGTTTAATATGTATGTATAAATATAAGTGCATAAAATAACCATTTGTCCTGGACTTTACGCAATAAAGAATAAACATCACTAGAATTCAGATAGCCAAAGTATTCGTCAACTGTAGAAATGCAATTTCAGAAGAAAAGGGAGTTGCACCCTATGCTTTGATATTGATACCACACCCTTTATCTGAACTTCTCTCATTGGCTGCTGACAGCTTGTTGGGAAGTACACAAGTAAGAGAGAAGTCTCAAATAGATGGGTCAGAGTATCAAATAGAAGGGCATGAAAATCTACTTCCAGAAAAGAAAAGGCCGCCAACCTTCAAATGCAAGCAAAATCATTTATGGCACAGGAAAACAAAGAAAATTACCAGGTCACTTCGCTCAAGCACCCGCCAAAGCTGCCTCCAGATATCCAGATTCTTTTCGAAAGGAGTAAGGACAAGCTTCTCATTTTCCTCGAGTCTGAAGCAAGTAACTGCCTTAGATACTTACATGCCAAAGATGCTATAGCTATCAACTTATAAAACATAACATGTGCCATGACCATGAAAGGATTTCCACTTTGTTTTAATACTTCATTGAAATAATGCAAACAAGAAGTCTCATACATCCTTTAGAGATAATTAAATATCACAATAAAATATAAAATCTGAGTGAAGATATCTACAATACTAGCACAGTGACATTTTTTTATGGGCAAAAAAAAATGATAAGGTTTTTTAGAAGAGATATGAAACGCAAGTAATCTGTTCCTTTTTGGTAGACCCAGGCTCTTCTATCAATATCATGCCCCTACGCACTCTCAAAGAGCTGAATATCCTGTTACCTAAAACCGACTAAGGTCACTATTCCAGGGTATAATGTAACATCTCAAATGCACGACTTGTCATACCAAAATCTTACCCGATCTCCAGCACGAACTCTGAAGTTGATCACCACTTGTCATACTAAAATCTTACCCGATCTCTAACACGATCTCTGAACCTTGTTCTGGCCTTGAATACATGTAAATATCACAAGATATCGTGCCACACTGTTATATTCAGGCCGATAAAAATGATCCCTTGACGCTCAATGCCTCAATGCTAACCCATATTTACTGACAATTACTTTTGACCATAATTGCATCTCCTCCTCCCCAAACCTCCACAATCATTTACTAAGGAACGCCTGATTCACTTCCTTTATCTTTCTGATTCCTAACCCTCCTGCCTTAACGAGGTTTACAGACCTCCCATCTGACAAGAGGAGAGATACTTTACCATACAATTAAAGTATATAGGTTGCTTATTAGTTACTCTTAAGGTAAAAAAATTTATCAACAGAAACAGAACAAGAGGAGAGATACTTTATATGTTCAACAACCTTTAATAAATGTAGCAAATCCTACATTTGTCAAACAGAACAACATATGTATGGTGAAATTAAAAAAAAAAAGAACAATATATCTATGGTATAGATAGGGGATTGAACACCCAACTTTTGATAAGGACACACTTCGTCATTTTCTGATAGGATACAAAATTGATGGTACCATTTCAGAACCGGTCACCTGCCCCCTCCCCGGATGCTCTATTCTTTTCTCATGATATCAGGCATAACAGAATTTAGGTAATGAGATTCAGGCAGGTGAAACCCTGACACGAAGGAACACTTCTCCTACGTCAACAACAAAAAGTAGAGCATAAGCAAGGGGCTGTTTGGAGCCTTCATAAATCCTAAAGAGTTCATGGGAAAGCATATCAATAGACCTCATCTCAGCATTGTAAAAAGTTGGCTTGGATCCATCATGGCCATGGTGGAACGATTCTCCTAGGATGACACCTTCATTGTAGCACCAATCAGTTTCAAACTAATGCAGAAAGGTTCTTCTTGTCAAGGACATCCTGTATTGGGAGATCATGGAAAACATCATGAGAGGGCTGTTCAAGATATGTGTGTTCAAGCTCCTCAATTCAGAGTGCAATTCTATACAAGCCTCCACCAAGGGATATATATATACAGACTGTATCAACAATATAATTGAAGAATTCTTTTGGCCATCTTCTAATTGTGACCCAGATCCGCTACATATTTTAGATGCAATCAAGCATAACCGCTTTGAAATGGCCAACAAACCCTCATATTCGAGATGAACCCAGAAATTATTAGCTCACCAAAGATCAACAAGAGCGAGCTAACTGCCAAGACATACCTTGACAAGACTGTGGAGTATGTCAAGTACTAGATACCAAGAGGCAGCTTGTTGAGTACAAGGAGACTTGTGATGGTAACAACTACAACCACACAGTTCATGTACCATTGATAAACAACTGTCAAGATCCCTCTCAATCATGAAAAAGGGACAAGCGTTCATTGGTCGGGTGTCCACCACCCATGCTACCCTTGCAGGTGGTTGTCACTCTACCCTCCTGCACCAGTGTACAGCCTGCTTGAAAAGCCTCCTGCATCATTAGTATTTTAACCTCCAATTGATTTTCAAAGCGCTCTTTCCCATCTTCTATTCTTTCTTTTTAGTTTTCTAGCAAGTTCGTTATGCAATTCAACATGCATAAGCAGGCCTACATACCTGTCACTATCCTCATCTAAATCATCATCAAATGCAGACTATTTCGGTAGCCTTTTCCTTCTAACAGGAACAGACTCACCAAGACTACCTTCATCAATATTTCTCAAGCTACCAGAAGTACTAGGCTCTTTGTCATCTTCATCAAACAAGAGAAGCCCACCATTGCTCCTTGAGATAAGAGGTAAGGGCTATGTTGCTCAATCAAAAGAGGAAATTTTTTAACAGATACGCAGTAGAACTATCTTAAAACCGAAAAACTATTCATGTTCGAAATAATAACCTTGACCAAGACTCAAACCAATCCCTTACCTACGACTGCCCAAGGAAGCTCATCCTATCCCATCAAACTTCCCCGATCGTAAACCTTTTTTTTAAAGGGCCCCCAATCTTAAAGCTTAGCCCCTACCTTAGATTCAAGCCTTACAAACCTTTGCATCCTTAAGACCTGAATTCATACCATATCATCCGTAAAACCCTAGATTTGTTATACATCGTAATAGAATTAAAGCATGTTAAAGTGGAGGAAGAAACTATAGACCACCTGCTGGTTCACTGCATGGTATCGAGAGACGTATGGGCTGAGCATTTTGGCTGGTTTGGAATCAGTTGGATACAACCAAAAACGGTTAAGAAGGTGATAGAGAGTTGGCATTGTAAACATCTACGAAGTTTGGGGCAACTCATTTAGAATATGAAACCCTTCAGCAAAAACAGTTGCAGTGAAGAGCAAGGCATCATTAATTAATTGATTCAAGTGCACAAAAAGGCTAAAGGTTAGTTGAGAGAGAGAGAGAGAGTTGAATGAAGTGAACACCACCTCCCCGAACATTATTAAACTGAATTTCGGCAGTTGCCCTCCTAGCAACCCCCGGTCAGCAGTTGTAGGGAGAGTTTTTAGAGATGAGAGTTGTATTCTTCTTTCCTAGGCCGTACGGACTCAGCAAGGCCGGAAGTGAGAGCATTACTAAGATATTTGCAGTTGTTCAAACCAGAATTAAGAGTCAAGCTTTTGATTGAAAGAGACTCACCAAACGTGAACTCTTGGTTAGAGGAAACGATGAAGATCTATAGAGGCTTGGCCAATTTATAAATGAGATATATACGACAAAATAAGTCATAGAAGATGGGTGCAACCATATTCCTAGAAGTACAAATAAAACAGCCGAAAAGTTCAGCTGACAAGTTAGCTAAGGCAGGAGAAAGGATGGAATTGTATTGTCAGTAGGTGTTGCCAATTGATGTAAATTTGCAATTTTTTTCCTAGTTGCTTCGTTTAATAAGGTATTTTTTCAGACAATCTCATGTCAGAAGGGATGATTTCTTGATTCTAAGAGAGATTTCTCACATTCGACGCGAAGTAAAATTTAGGCTGACAATAGCATGGGCAAAGTCAATCCCATCTTTCTCGTTTATGTCAGCCCATTATTGATGGTGTGGGTGGAAGGAGATTTGTGATAGCTCATATCAGTGTCGTAAGATTGTGCAGGAATGGGATACTCCTGCCCCAAACTTACTAAAAATGAACTTTGATGGATCTAGCATGGGAAATCCAAGACCTTCTGGAATTGGGGGAGTTCTTTGAGATGAAAATGGATCAGTGAGATGGGCATTTGCGGGACTAGTAGGGGTAGCGGATTCAAGTGAAGCAGAAGTGCGAGCCACCCATCAAGGAATTAAGCTTGTTGAGAATGAAGACTTGGATAAAAAGACAGTGGAAGGGGACTCTCTCAATGTGATTAAGATGGCTTAGAGGTTCCCACCCTTATCCGTGGAAATTTGCCAAATACTTCAAAGAGATTCAAGATAGGGTGGGTGAATCTCATCCATCCTTCATGCATGTACGCAAATGGTGAGGTCGATACGTTAGCCAGGAAGGCGTTTCAAGGGAGGTTTTGGAAATATTTGATTTTCTTCCTCCTTGATTTTTTTAATTTCTAGCTTAGCTTTGGGGGGCCTCTATTGCATCTTATTGTGTTGTTTCTATATATTGCTTGTATTCACCATCTCGGTCTTCTTTTTCTATTAATGAAATCTTCTACCATTCAAAAATAAAAGTAAAATTTAGGCTGACAAAATATCAAACATGGTCTTGAATATTTCTATAATGATGACACGGCCTTACATTACATGCCATGTGATGTTACTTCTATCAATGTCCCGCTTTCTCCGATCTTTCTTGAATCTAGTCAAAAGCTATTTCCAAAGAAAAATAAAAAGAGAAGCAACAAGACAGTCCTGTTATTTTTATCTTCTTTGGTTGGCTGTTGATAGTTTGTTGTGAATTGTAAAATCCTATTGAATTATATAAATGAACGTGACTACCAAATTTATTTATTTTTTTGAAATGGCAATATATTAATAGAAAAGGAGGGTCGAGAAGGACCTCAAGGGAACAAGAAAGAAATAAAAGAACAAGACCTACAAGAAATCAAGGAGCCAAGGAGGAAGGAAGTCAAACCAAACTAAGAGTGGATAGCATCTCCGTATTTCTAAACAAAACTATGTATTGTTCCAAATCATCAAATTCAAACCTGACCTTGCAAGATTTCTACGCCACGCTAAGAAAGCCCGCCTTTCATTAGCATCAAGTTCTTCCACGGACATCTTGGAATTCCAAGGCGGCCTGAAAGTATAACATTACAATAACATTATTTATAAGCAGATATAACATAACAGCGGGGGACAAAAAATTAGAAAAAGAGAGAGAGAGAGAGAGAGAGAGAGAGAGAGAGGGGGGGGGGGGGGGGGAGGGATAGGCCAAAAATGCATTCACGGGAAGCAGTTGCTGAGATTGTAAGAAGGCATGTTATTGATAGTACATAAAGAAATGAGAACAACATTTTCTTGTCAAAGAAAAACTACATGCCTGCGAGGAACTCGAAGACTACTTGCGTGCAATGCCTCCTCGTTTTTCTGTTGCTCTCTCTTTTCCTCGGGCGTCATACGACTTAATTCAGAGCTTGTATCTCTGCTCCAAACAAGAACAATTGAATTAGAACGAAGCAAGAAACCAGAACAGAATATCTATTGACAAATGGAATTGATTCACAGTGGGCATTTCGTCACCTCTGAATCTATTTTTTATTAACTTATCTGCCCACAATATTACACATCAAATCTACACAATTTATTTGATCCAGGTTTGAATGAAAGATGAGAGTGATTGATGTCATTTATTTAGTTTTTCATTTATCTATGACTTTATATTCCATTATATTGTTATTATAGAGCCTAGATGTAGGGCGTGTCCATGTCACCTATGGCCCACCACCTCCTCACCACTCCCCTTACTTTGCCATGACCATGATTTCCATTTTGACCTTTACCCAAGTTTTGAGGTATCAAATCTTGTTCATCTGTCTTGATTTTGGTATCATTAGAAAGGTTTTTCGATTACCTATATAACAAGCCCAATATCAAGTAATCTGGAAGTGATTTGAGAAAGTAAAACACGTATGGAAATTAGATTTTGATGTAATTTAGGGTTTTCTTATAATAGTGAGATAGTAAGAAGAAGAAAAACTTACAGGTTGATGAGGAGATTAGGACGGGGATTGTCGAGGGAGTAGACGCGATCGGCCTCTTCAGCCTGCTCGATTACGGCTTCGATGTCTCCGATTTCGGTGACGGATTCAAGGATTCGTCTCTGCCTATTGAAGAAACGACCTTTTTCCTTTGATTCTTGAACCATATGATTGTGATGCCTCACCAACGCTCTTCCAACACCACCTGATTCTTCCCTCTTCCCCATGCCGATTATCCTAACCCTAAACTCAACACAAAACCCTAAAATTCCCAATCTCTTTCTATCTCCCTCTTCAAACTTTCAGGGGCGTCAGGCGTGGGAGGTGATTTTGATTTTTGCTACTCACTCAGCTTTAGGCCTCGGCCTCTATTTATTGGAGTACGTTTATATAACACGTAACGCAGTCAGCGCGTGCTAACCTGACTACGTCTATGACCTAAATAGGAATGAGTATAGGGTTGGGATGATCCTGTGAAGCTGATTTTTTTGTGGACACCCTATCTACGCTACGGCCAACAAATGAATGGTTTGGATCACCCAAACAATATGCCTTCCACTGTATTTTAAGCTAGTGTGTAGATAACTTATCTTTGTGTATAGAAACCGTTTTCTCTTTTTTATTTTCTATGAAATTTCTTTTGTTAAAATTGGAAAATTTTCCTTTTTAAGGAGCAAATCTACTCGGGCTTAGAATTTTCTATGGAATATTTTTTTCCCCAGATCTAAACACCCGTCAAGGCCGTATTTGAATTGCAAGAAAATATCGGAAAAGTGATCCTACTCGGTCAGTGGAAGCCCACATTGTTTGGGTGATCCAAACCATTCATTTAAAAGGCTCTTAACTAGATAGGGTGTCCGCAAAAAATAAGATCCATAGGATCATCCCAACCCATCCAAAAGTAGAGAGAAAAAATGAGGAAAACTTTTTCCTAGCAATATTTTTTTAAATTTTGCATAATTTAATTTTAGGGATATGATTTAAATTGAAAATCATTGTAAATAAAACTTGAACATGGTTCAAATTTTTTCCTACCTAAGGTCATGTTTGAAATGCAGGAAAAAAATTTCTTGAGGAAAAAATTTTTTCCTTATAATATTCTTTTAAAATGTTTTTTTTAAAACATTGTTAAGATCGTGTTTTTCTCTTGATCCAAACAACCCCTTAAGAAGCCCTGTCTGGATTGCTGGAAAACATTTCTTGAGAAAAACTTTTTCTTAAGATTTTTTTTAAAATATTCTCAGTTTTGAAGGAAATGATAAATTTTAGGGATATCACTGTAAAGATCCCCTGCAAACAAAAGGGGGCAAAGGGCGCACCTATTGGTCAAATTCCATTAATGACAGTTGTGATCTTAATTTTCTGTGCCATCTTAAATGGAATTTGACCAATGGGTGCGCACATGAGTCTAGTATTCCCTCATTATAAATCAAAGATCATAGTAGATAAAGCATGAACTCCCTAATTCAAATTACTTTTTTCATGTGTACTAAAACAATGAAAAGCACTAAATTTCAAAAAAAATTTCTTTTCCACCTTTTTTTTGATAAAATTGATGTGATCCGAGTGTTAGAACAAGCTTAGAATCTATATTCTAGACGACACAATCATCTCTCAAGACAGTATAATAAATTGAGTTCCAACTTTTTTTTGGAGAATCATCACCTCTAACTCAATTGGTTGAGGTTTACTGGCTTAGGCCCGGTTCATCTTCCTTAGCTTAGTTTAATGGTAGAAGGAGTTATCATGTCTACTAGATGACGGAATGGGAGCTCAGAAAAGCCTCCATGCCTGTAAAGGTCAGTCATAAACAGACATTCAAACGAAATAACCAAAGCCCATTTCACATAACACATCATCTCTCATACATAACTCATGAGAATTCCTGCTTTTGTTCCACAGCCAAAATAGACTTCAATGTCGATCTCAACCATAGTGACTAGGGTGGAAACGAATTTGGGAAACAAAACGTGAAACGGAAATGGGAAACGCATGAAAAAAAATATAGGGGAAAGGAGAAATGGGAAAACAATAGAAAATTATAGAAAAAATACACAAGAAAAACATGAAATATGTGGTTTTGTAGATTTTACATTTTTTAATTTCAAATTTCTATTTGAATTTTTCTTACTTTTATTTTTTTTACAATATAGGCTATTGTTTTCTTTTTTAAATATCTATTCCACAATCTTTTGTGTTTTTTTTCCAAAATGATTTTCGGAAGATCCACACATGTTTCCTACATGTTTCACATGCTTTTTCTACGAATATTTATTGTATATGTTAATCACTCGTTTTACACATGATTTACATAAGTTTCTCATATGTTTCCCATGTGTTTTGGAAACATGTTCATTTTTTTTTTATCAAGTTTTTGAAACGTTTCCAAAACGCAGGAAACACGTCTTAGGGGTGACAAGTTTCCCACCTTCGAGAAACACGTTTTAGGGGAAACGGATTTCCCATCCGCCCAAGAAGTTTCCGACAACTATGATCTCAACCACAAGCTATTTGCAGCATTCATGCTTCCCCTTCCATTTAGGGGTCTCTCTATCATATGCATTTGGATGATTTTTTCTCTCAGTATTCAATGTGTTTTTTGTGGTTGTTATTAAGGCCTTGTTCGTTAGAGATTATGACAACAGATGTTGAGCCCCCAAACCGATAATTGGACTCAAAATTAATGTAATTTGAGTCTAATAATCAGTTTGGGGGCACGCCATCGGTTGTCATAATCTCAAACAAACAGGGCCTTAATAATCTCCAAATAATCTCTTCCTCGTGTTTCCATGATTATTTGTTGAAGATGAAAGGGTTGGAAGGTGCCATTTTCATGGATTGCCGAACATACTAGGGCTCTAGTCACTATGTCCCAGGTCAGTTCCTTCATTTTTGAAATAGCTTGGTTGTTTTATTTTATTTTTTCCATCCTTGTATGTGTATTTATGTATGTAAGCATGAATGTGCTATGTATTAATGAAATGTAAACATCAGTCACCCCCCCACTTTGTATTTGGCATTAGAGTGCTTTGAGCTGCTCTTGTTACCCGATACCTCCCCGGACTGTGAAATAAACGAAATGCGTCTTCATTGGAAGATGGACTACTCTGGACGATGTTTAGGTAATGTCAAGAAGAAAAGGTAATTCTTTATTGATGTTTTGAAAACTATAGGTAAAATGATGCATAAAGAGCTCTTCTTTCTGGTAATCCTGTGATTAGGAGTTAATTATTCTTCGTCGGACCACGTTGGGTTAGGCATTAAAACCTTTCACAGGCTTGAGTAGGCTTGGGAGAAAATTTGGCCAGCTAGATATGGGCTGAACCTGGTTGGCCCCAGACCAATCTCTCTCTCACGCACGCGTGCACACGATTTGTTATGGGAAAGAAAAACTGCATTGTTTTGATGATGGCATTCCTCAGTTTGCCTGTCCCTTGAGTAGGGACGCAACTTGGGTCAACTTTTGGGAATTCTAGTCCATCTTTTACCATAAGATTGAGTTGGGTTCGGGTTGATTCCAATTCATTTTTTTAGCGACCCAAATTGCACCCATGCTGATTTCGCATTGATGAGGAGGGGAAATATTAAAGAAGAGTTTGAGAAATAATTCAGAAAAAATGCATTTATTTCTATCTAGAGTTTATATCATACAGAGACAGTATGGAAATATGATTGAGTGCATGTGTTTGCTAAACTAGGAAGGGTGTTCAATTTTCACAATGTTTGAGTAAATCATCCTTTTTCAAATTTAAAAACAGGGCATAAAAAATTCATGATTTTTCAATTATTCAGAGCATTTGGTAACCATGATGGGAGCTATAATTTGCAAAACACAAAGGGGTTTAAGAGATGCCTAGAGCTTTTGCAAGGGGGTGATAAAACACCAACCTGCAAATCTAATCAATGCCGAACCTACAAATATTAAGAGGAAAGAGGGATTCTACCTGCTATGCCTCAGATGGTCCACACACATAAAATAAGTAGCCATATAATAATACAAACATTACATTACATAGTCAAGCTCCAAACATTACACAGTTTTTCAATCACACATATAGCAATCAAACCATTCTCCACAATCATCCTACATTAGAAACACCACTGATCCAAGTTCTGATGTTCTCATGAAATAGTAATACCAAGAGAACAGACCCATCAACAGTTTTTTTTTTTTTTTTTAGCTTTTGTTTTTTGCTTTTTTGTTTTGTTTTCTCTTTTTACAGTACATTAAGGACTTTGGCAACATAACTATCTCAAGACTGCTAGAGTTCTTGGGACTGTTACGCTATGAGAAAGGCCTTAACGTAATTAAGCCAAGAATGAATTGCCTTAACAACCAAATGGTGGTGGGGACCATCCCGCGACCGGAACCCATCACAGTGATCAGAATGACATTGTGAGAAGCTCCTCCATTTGGTTGCAGAAAGGACAGGGTATGTGTAGACTGCAGCACCAAATGCTACAACTCACAACCCTATATCCATGCGATCAAACTTTGAAGAAGTCACAGCAGCCATCGGATGCTGGGACCCACTTGGAAGAGAAACTGATACTCTGCCCACTATCCATCACATTCGAAAGAGGGTGAAAGGGAGGACAGAGATGCTCAGTCTGAAAGTGATTGGTATCCCCATGAGAGTACATGCTAGTCACCTCTGACCCAGATCGACTCGAGAAAGCACGTGCCTCCTTCACCGAATTCAAATTTCCACTATCAGATTGAAGAACTTCGGAGCTTGAGGACCCCACTGTCTGAGAAAGGTGTACATTACTCACCTTGTCACTTTCGCTCCCACTTTTCCCAGTATTCTTTGTATTCAGGAAGCGCCCACCACATCCCCTTGCTCGACGCTTTGCATGTAGATGGCGTGATTCATGCAGATAAGGCTGTAGATGGGAAAATTCAAATCAAGTGTGAGTGACAAGGACCTTAAAAATATGGGAAGATAAAGATATCCATCGATGCTCGATAACTCAAGGTTCAATTATGACTTGGAACAGTCTCAAGTCAGTCATGTTTTTTCAATCTACTTGACCAAGTTTTGAGTTGATCTGTCAACTTCTTAAACTATGATGATCCTTCGGGCAGTAAACGGGATGTGATGAGTGGTTAAAAATCGATGCAATTAAGCAAAAACAAAAATTCTTAGACTATGATACCGGTCCGTAATTTCATTTGAAATGGCAAAGGTACCCATAAACATTTATAAATGACATGATAAATCTTGGTTTTAGCCCATTCACATTTGAATGCTTTGGAGTGGTCAAGCCAATTAGGATCAAAGTAATGGCTGTGGACATAGAAAAAGATGACAAAAACTCTTCTGGGAATGTTTATAACTTTATATGCAGCTAACATGAAATAAATAAAACTTTCAGTGCCTTCAGAAGAATCAGGTGGGGTGCTTTCAAAATGGCTATCTTTCTAGTGTATTCATTTTTACAACCCAAACTTTTCATCAGATTTGACTTAAAACCCAAATAATGTCCTAAAATCTTGAAGATCTACCACATGGGTGAAAGATAATAGTTTATGGCAAAAAAGAAAATTTGATGTCCACATTAGCGTATGGGTCTCAAATTAGGATGCAAGGTGTCAGCTTTAGTGACCCTGGCAACCTCTACCAACAGTATGCTTAGGACGACATCAATATAGACATATTTAAATATTAGTTCATATATAAAGGCATTTATCTATTTAAATAAAATTCATCGAAAAGTGAATAAATATTAGATAAATGATCACCCAGTAGAAAAAGACAACAAAAAGGGATACCTCACAGTTTTGCCTGAACAGCCATGCTGAATGTGTCTAGCATGGATGTTCCAACAGAGATTTTTTCTGAAGAAAATTTAGTATCTTAGTTACACAGATATTAGACAACTGGCTCATAGTGTACCTTCCTTAGTTTGATCACTTTATTCTCCCGTGCGGCTTTTGCTCGACATTCTCGGCGTCGAATGATTCCATGGTATTGCTTAGCATTTACATATACCGGTCCATCTTCCATGACATTCAATGGCAACAACATCCGACCATGCTTCATCGCAAAAAAGGAAACAAATGGATATTATATTATGCAACAATCCTCAATTTTAACTAATCACCAGCAAGCTAAAAGCCAGCAATCTGTTTAAGAATATATGGATAATAGACGAAAACCTCCATTCTCAAGTTTCCAAAGCATTATGATTACTGTGATTTGATAACCAATACATGCTCTAAAAGAAAAATAATTTAGACTGGACATAAAATTTCAGTGCCAAACACAAACATGGCGTGTCAGATACTGTGAACCTTTAAATCCAGATTCTGATACGCAGATCATAAAATGTATTATTAGTATAAAGAAATATTAAAATCCATGTTGATAAGTGTCTAACAAGCATGTCCACAACAGTGGTACATATGTATATGTAAGTAGATCCACGTATGTATATATCTGTATATATGTATGTATATAGTATACATACATACTTTACATGCATACATTCACATGTGTATGGGTGTGTGCATGTGCGCGCACAAGTGTGTGTATTCAACGACCAGGCAATCCCATATGGTTACTACGGGCTTCTCGTTCTTCAAGTTCAGTCTTGGTCGCAATTTTAGTAAGCGATTTAGAGATTTCCTTTGATTGTTGTTCCAAGGATGATAATTTCGAAGGTATTTTCTTTGTTTCGTCTTCCGATTCAATGATTCTAGAAAGGAGTTGAGTGTAGACTTGATTATTTCTCCCGATTTTTTTCCTTCTCGGCTGTTAGTTGACCTATGTGATCTCTGAGCCTCAACCAATGGTCAAAAGCTTCGTTATGTTGCCTTTTCAGAAATATTAGAACCTTTAATTATCCCTGACGAATGAATACATTGAAACCAGATCTTTCAAAGACCTTAAATTGTTCTTTCATTGTGGCCACTCCCATAAGCTAGACCCTGATAAAAATCAATGCCCCCAACCACCATAATTGTGGTATTCATACAGTGGACTTGCAAATTGATCATATTTGCATGCATTATGACTACTATATATATGTGTATATATTAGAAATGGTGATGACTACTATGCATTTTCCCCTTTCCCAACATTTCCACCCCATTTTGTGTGCCTTTTCCTAGAAATCACTTCATTTTCAGGAAAAGACAATCAAAAGGGTGGAAATGCAGCCATTTTTAGGAAAAGACAAACAAGAAGTGGTGGAAAGGCTGGAAAAGAGGATGGAAATTTTGTATGTTTGTTTGTTTGTGTGTGAAGAGATGGAAAGGCTGGAAAAGAGGATGGAAATTGTATACACATGGATGCAGATATCAAGTTTCAAGTTCACGGTTTGCATATTACACTTAGTGTTGATTGGGGCATTGATGTGGACCATATTGTGGTTCATTACTCAGCCAAATGGGATTCCCAACCATTGAACGCAATCTTTTGTACTTGATCAAGGCCTGCAAATGTAAAAGATAAACTTTTTACATAAATAACCTCAAAGTCTCCTTTTTGATGGAGGTGTTGGAATCGTCCATTAGGGAGGGGGAAATCCCATATGGCTTGGTGGTGGCCCACCAGATCAACGACTTCAATCACCATACACATGTGCCATGAGTACAGTGGAACTATGAATACAAAAGTTTTGGTACTCAAGTGACGGTTGCTAGCAGTCTCAGTATGTGCGTGTGTGAAATGCTATAATTTATATAGAAGATTACAAAACATGCAAACAGATAGATATCGATAAAAATCATTTCAATACTTATCTCAGAGTACACAATAAAAACCAAAGAATACGAATATAGGAAAAGTACAGAGTTTTCGCTAATTTACATGCAACAAGTATTGCCTACAAATTACTTACTAGATAGTTCCAATTAGTTGTCTCTTTAAACACTACCTTTCCACACCACACCATTTTGTTCTTGATACACCACAACATGGTAATATTGACTTCTGTGAGCATGAATTATCATGGCAAGAAAGTTGTTGCAAGCGGTTCATACAAGCTTGAGATTCTCAGGCTCGAACAAGAACTCAGCCAAAACGAAGTCGACTAGAGCAAGTGAATAATTGGTAGGTTGATCTTTCACTAACTTGAGTAAGTCAAAGGAATTTCTGATTGACTTGGCAGGGACAAACTCCAAATCGGAAGATAACTCAGACAAGGAAAAACCCAGTTGACTTAGACGGGTCAATGATCGACTTGGAATTTTTTTAAACAGTGTTTAATAGCCATCATATATAGTAGGCAAGTTTCTTCTAGATGTATAACATAAACGAGGGGGATTCTTCTAAATTTATAGTCATAATGTGAGGATTCAATGCTGATGCAATCCAAATTCTGCAAGAACGCTTAGAAGCCCCAGACCAAGTGCGATCTGCACAGGAACCCACAATTTACCATCATCGGAGACGCGATTCATCGATCAAAACTCCAATCCATAGATTGATAGCCCAAAACCTCGGACGAGGGTTTTGACAATCGATCGACAGAACAGGCCATCGATCCAGGGATAGCGTGGAATAACAGTTACATACATTAATTTTAACATCTTTTTATTACTGTTTTGTTTATTTTTCTTGACAAATTTGAGTTGGTTTAGGGTTATTTTGCATCTAAGTCTTTCCAAGATAAAAGCAAGCAAATTCTAGGGTTGATTATGAGTTGATATGATGCTTTGAATGATTCAGCCTTTGCCTATGTAGAGTTTTTACTCTTGTTTTGAACGAAGGTAGAATAGTTTTAGTCTATTCTTCTTGATGTCTCCTATTCTTCCTGATTACGTACTTGCAAGCCGGATTTTAATCCCCAAAATCGTTGTTGCCTTCCGCACTACATCATTTGGTATCAAAGCCTGAGTTAGGCCTTTAAGATCGTTCATGTTGAGTCAACCAAGATCCCCTTTTGATGATGATTTGAGAGAGGAAGTAGATGAGTTACATTATCAGGATGAATACTTATCGTGACAACTTGCATTGCAACAATTTTCATATTCAGATGAAGATGTAGAGGAAGGTATGGGAGATTTTTCTGACAAAATTTCTCAGTTTTTCAATACATGTGATGATTATTTTTATGAAGAAAAAGTATGTATGAGGATACACCACCTATTAACGATGAAAATGATGATGATTATGTTGATGAGAAAGAATGTATGTTAATTTTTGCTATTCATGATGGCAATTATGCGAGACGAAGAAGTATCGTTTGAAGAAACCACACCATTTTATGACAGTATTGAATATGGATATGAAGGTGAGGATGAAGGATAATTTGATTAGAAAAGGTGTATAAAATGACAAAGGAGCACTCATAATGAGATCGTCTTTTTCTGTCAAAACAAGTTAATATGCTCTATTTCACCGTCGACTGAGATACATGTCCTATGGTGATCAATAATGGAAACCATGACCGAATTATGGATTAGTTTACATACATCGTTTCCAATGATTTACCACCGGGGTTACCACCAGAAAGTGTGCTTTTTAAAGATCTCTTAGGCCATCTGTGATCAAGGAAGTTCTTAAATTTGTAGATCGTCGTCATGCCCTGTTCGAAGACAAGTGATTTACCTTGGAAGCAGCTGATTTATACTTGAGGACGAGTTTCTTCTGACCTGAGGAGTATGATGCAATTCAGATTATGCAAGAATGCTTAGAAGTCGCAGATCAAGCCACGAGGAAAGGTCTACAGAGAAACCCATGATTTACAATCGATGAGGACGGGATTTATCGATCAAAGCACCAATCCATTGATAGAAAACACAATAGCTCGATCGAGGGTTTTGAGCATTGATCGACAGATGAGGCCAACAATCGAGGGATAGCGAGGAACAACAGTTCGAAGTTAATTTTAGCATGTTTTAATTATTGTTTTCTTTCTTTTCTTGGATGAATTCAAGTTGGTTTAGTGTTCTTTTGCATGTTAATGCTTACAGTATAAAAATCAAGCAATTCCTAGGGTCGATTATGAGTTGATATTATGTTCTGAATGATCTAGGCTTTCCTATTGACGGATTTTATTTTTACCTTTGTTAAAGTTGAGTGAGCTTTTGTCTTCTCTTCTCAATTTTGCCAATTCTTCTTTTCTATGCAACTTTAAATTCGGATTTTAATCCTCAAATCGTAGTTTTTGCTTCCACATTGAATCAACTGCCATCTTTATACTTTTCTAAATGTGAACATCCTTGTCAACCCACGAGTTGATTCAAATGGTTTACAAAATTGATCACCTGACTAACTGCAATATTGGAAGTTTCAATCAAGAAACCTTATGTGCATTGATATGAAATGCCACACATTTGATTACTAGCCTTCACTGTATGTCAACCACTGAGAATTTGTGTTCCTGATACAGTTTAGTTGTTTCCTATGTGAATTTGCATGCTCGCCTCAAAACTCAATATCACGCTTTTCCAGTTCTCACTTTGTAAGATATTCTTATTCTTAATCTTTCAGTCACCTAAAATGTTTCATATTCCATATTCCAAACTTTTGGCCATGGAAGAACTGTGATTCATTATATTGTACGAAGAGAAGCTAGTTCTCTGATAAGATACAAAACCCAAATGAGGCTCTAGGAAGCTATAATTTGCCAAAGGTAGAGAATGAACCTTTCCCGATAAACTATTTACGAGTTCCAAAGAGATAGAGGGACCCCTTAGGCATAACAAATTCAATGCTGACATGGAAAACGTACCTAAGTATCTAGTCATACCAACTCTTCCATTCATAATTTTAAATGTCTACACGAATCCCCTTATGGTCCGTTTGGATGCACATAGCATAGAAGTAGAAGGAAAGGAATATAGATTCCCATTTCTTTACTTTGGTGAATAGCCCATGAGTTGGTGATGTCTTGCTTATTGAATTCCATGGAACACCACGTTTCCAAGAGCATTTATTTTCTTTTGAAGGCCAAGGAAATTTGGTAAATAGCTCACGAGTTGTATTCAAATCAGAATAACGTGCCACGGGTATAGTAGTTATATCAAGCAATCTCTCAATTGTGTCAAGGTTTCAAGTCTCTTCAAGACTATTACGCTGATTTGCGTGGCTTACGGAACGAGTTATCTTTCTATGAGGATATCCACTTATACTGTACTGAAGATACAGAACAACTCAAGAAATATCAAGAAAAATAAGAGAATATTTGAGTTACTTGCAGTCTTGAATATGGGCTTGGGACGCAGACTCTTCCATCCATAAATAGTGAGTATGCTCTCCTTTAAAGAGATGTGTGTAGAAGGCTAACAATGGATACTTCCTCTGCTGTTAAGGATAGAGCTGCCATAGTTTCTTATTCTAGAGGATCAGCAGTAAGGGGTAGAGGTAGTAATAATAGGGTTTTAAAGTTGTGTAGTTGGTTGTGTTTCCAATGGTGTTTCCGCTTATTGATTTCCTTTTTTCATGGATCCAAATGCAAAAGAGGAATCAAATATGATGTCTGTGTACTATCTCAAGGGCTGACATTGTGACTGAACTGTGCTGATTTGTGAAGTGAAAAAAGTGCATTGGTTGGTGTGTGCTCCTTCAAAGACATATGGTATCTTCTTAATGCTGTGGGGTAAGTTATTTTCTTTATTATTTACCCTTTTTTCCTTTGGTCTACAATGGAGGATAAAATCAACAAAAATCTGGTGTTTTTTTAAATTGAAGTTTCTTTGATTTTATATGACTTCTATCAAATTAAATGGACCCAAGTATCTACAGTTATCCAAATCTATTCAGTTTTCCTTACTGCAAAGGGAAAAGTGAAGTATCTTACAAAGGAAACACATTCCCCTTATATATTTTCATATAATGACAGAATACAAGAGAATGCCCAAATTATGACATGGCTTTGGAATATATGAATCCTTCTAAAACAGTAATTTAATGTTTCTAGATATTGCTAAAGAGATTTTTGACTCTCTAGATGAATGTATTTGTCTGACAAGAACATTTCACGCATAAACCAATTGTATTAAGAAATATTTGCTATGAAACAAGGGGATAAAGTTTGGAGAGTATTGAAATCAGGGAGGAGCTTAACGTATATCAACCTCTTACAAGTGTTGCCATCTCAGGTCTTCCAGTCATCGGCTTTGATGCCTTGAGTTATTCATGTTAGTGTTTAACTTACATAAACCCAGATGAAATGGTTAACTAAATACTTCCACAATTTTTATGAAGAAAATATTAAATATTTTCAGAACCCCATAATTCTAAAGAACTTTTAGTATATGTAATGCCACTACAACAAGAGTAAGAACCACAGTGTTCTAAATAACTTTCAGTATATGTTACTACAATAAGAGTAAAGGGCCATGCTGCCTAAGATGTCACATGCTATTGGCAGTAAAATAGAAATATAGACACTCGTGAGCATTAGAGAAAACGAGGGAAACCCACCACAGCTTTTTGAGCTCCATAGAATGCAAACAGGCTATAAGATTGATCCATATAAGGATATTCTGCGCAAACCTACACAGTGCCATTTTCAGCAGCGAAAAGATAATAATTCAGTGTCTACAGAATAAATTAAAGTAAATGAAAGCATTGTCGAAAATTTGAAAAGTCAAGAAAGAAACAAATGGAAAAACCTTACCTTAGGCTGACCAAGTCCTAGATCAAAAGGAGGTTGGTGTTCAGGGGGAGATGACTGAAGACGGATGGTTGTGGAAAGTTCATGTGATTTCTGCCCATTCCTAGAATCCTTGTTGTGGCCTGATATAGAAATTTCTCAGCTGGTCAAGAATATTTATATTTCAGGCCATAGTCTCTACATAATCTAGTTTCCAGGCATCAAGAAATGATGGGTAGGCATTAATATAAGATATCCATAAACTGCATTTAATCAAGTAAAAACATGATAGATACATTAGAAAAACCACAGGCCTTAGACTCCAGGTTCAAGGAAACATCTCTTATCAAAATAGTGTATCCGGGATTTGGCAGTAGCCTTATGAAACTTGCATGAATTATTTGAATGTTTTTTCAACTCTTTTAAGTGTGTACTTTTCTTTGATAAAGGGAGCTAGAAAGACCGGCTCTCTAATCTAGTAGGAGAAAATGTACTAATATATCCGGCTTAACAAGGGCCTCCCAACAATAATGCTCACAAATAGAATCAATGAAGGAAGCCGAACACCATGAAAGGACCAGTGCATATAGCGTACAGATGAAAAGTGTTAATCTTCGATGTTGATGGATCAACTTTTATGTAGAGATGTAATGGAAGTTGTCCTGATTTGATAGGGTGACAACAAGGATGTTGCAATCTCTTTTCCAGAGTATTTTCATCACCCAATATCAATTTTTTCGCTATAATTTATGATACGATGTTATTTGGTGATTGTTTTTGGTGGTTTGTTGTGGCGTATAACAGAATCTGCTGTTTGGAAGGTTGTATGAAGAGAGCTGTATGTAGACTTTATTTTGTGTAGTTTTAGATAGATTGCAATGGATAATTTCATGTATGCTGGCATTTCTTAGTGGAACTGTGTTATGGTTTGATATACTATGTGATTTCGCTACAGTAATTAGATAAAGATATGGACACAGATATGGGAGCGAAGATACAACTTGGCACTTCTCAACAATCTAAGACATGGGTACCCATTACCGACTTTGGATAGGGTCACAAGTTTCCAACCTTTCCTTATAGATAAAAATTATAGAACCAATGGAGGTTCAGAATGAGGGAACAGAGTGGGATGGACTGATTGTAGTTATCTATGTTTTTCAAGTCACAAGAATGTTTCCTTTGCTTCATATTTGGAATCCATCCATGAAAAAAATATTTCCTTAGCCAAAGAGAGAAATCCATCCCTACCTTACCAAATACTTTCATCCCTACGCTTTTCCAACTATGCAGAGCCAAAAGTCATCACATGGGGCAAAAGAGAATTAGTCCTCTTCCATTCCAATTTCTGAATAGGCTTATTACCAACGAAGTCCAAAACCACTTTCTCACTATCTGGCATCTAGGCTTTCGAGTTCCATAACTGTTATTAAAGTAGGTCAGATCAGCTTAGTTAACATTGCAGCAAATGGGGTTCCTAGTTTTCAAGGACTAGGAAAAAAGGATTTTGTTGACCTATCTTCTCAAGCTACGTCCCCATCAGTTTGTTGGCCTTAAGAAGGGAAATGAAAAGCAATCAATCCAATTATAGGAGGAAAAAATTTGAATCACCTTACAGAAGAAGAGAGGTTGTCAATGAGAAATTAGTATGTGTGAAAAACGAAATGGAAGCAATTTTCTGTGATCGACTAATTCCACATGATAGGACAATGGTCAGTCAGTGTTAGCAAATAAAGTCCATGCTATGTCCACAACACATTAAAGGAAGACTATAGATATCACTAAGAGAGCACCTTTTAATTTGTAAATGGCATACATATTCACTACTTCAAGAATGAAAAAAGGAACTCTTACTAGGAAATATAGTGAATTTAGCCGTATCATAACCCTCTTTCTCTGTGATCGCCATGCTTGGCCCTTGGCCTATAGCATGATGTACTTGTCGGGGAATAACTGAGAAATGGTCTTCCGTACTTGGTTGGTCCACAGATACAGACTTCAAATGGTTGAATGATTCACCATATACTGGCTGAGATCCAATTACACTCCACCAAGGCACAAAAGCAACTGGGGCTGACTGGGAAATAGGATTTTGGAGAATCCCTCCATGATCTTTGACGCACACAGCTTGCATTGTAAACACCTTCCAAAAAATCCGTACTAAACTTCGGAGTTAAGTTTCGCTTAGGGGTCTGTTATTAAGTACAACAAATACAGACAACTGCACCAATCCAATGGAATGAGTCACTGGCCATTGATTACCTGCAATTCAAATTTCAAAAGTCTCATTGGAATAACATCAAGGGGCACCAAATTCAGTCAAATCCCATGTTGCACAAAGAATTATCAAAAGTTATCTATGTAAAGAGCTGATCAGAAATCAGACAAATTTATGTTTAACATAAGGCCCTGTTTGGATTGGAGGAATTTTATGGAAAAGTTGGGAGAGGAAAAATATTTCTAAAATTTTCTATTTGTTTACACACAAAACTGATAATTTGAACCAACCCTATACAATTTTTACCTAGTGGGACCTTCATTTTATGATAATATCCCTTTAAATTAACCAAAATCATATCATTTCCCTCTAAATTTGACTTTGATCTATGACCTAAATTAGAAGAAGCCAAAAATAAGCAATCCCCCATTCTCTATTCCTTAACATCCCAAAAAAAAAAAAAAACAAAACAAAAAAAAAGGAGAATCCCACCTAAGATGATGTTTAAACATTGCAAATTGGGTTTTTTTTTCAAGAAGAAATTGCAAAACTCAAACTGATAGATAGCCATATCAAATTTATGCAACTCACTTTACTCTGCCCTTTAAGCAAATAAAATCTTACCAAATTTATTCCTGACACACTTCACTAAGGAAGGTCAACCTATACACATCCCAACAAAGTAAAGAAAACAGAAATCAAAACCCATAAGTAAACAACCTTATTGCCAAGTAGAGACTGAAACTTAAAAGGAAGAAGAGCACCAAGTCAACAAAAACATCCATTCAAGACTCTAATAATAGTATACTTACAAAAATTGAGGGATACCCAGTAGAGAGAGAGAGAGAGAGAGACTCACGTTTAGAGAAGAAACTTGGAATCCCACCACCAAGCTGGAGAAGTGCAAGACAACCCACCAAGCTGGAGAAGTGCAAGACAACATCAAGAGGAGAGAGAGAGAGAGAGAGAGAGAGAGACTAGTGAAATACAAGGTAGGAGCCAATGGGGTTGGCTTGTCATGGGGTTGGCTTGGTTTTTTGTATTTTGGTGGGGTACAATTAGTATATCCCCCACATTTGGGAAGTTGTATATCCGCTACCCAATTTTTTAGACGGCCCCTCTAGTGTACTCATAACCTATGATTATTCTTTTACACCATAGGGAGCTGTCCCAAGTAAAACGAAGGGACAGAGAATATCTAAACTCAACTCAACTCAACTCAGCCTCTGTCCTGAACTAGTTGGGCCGGCTAATGGATCCTTTAGAAAAATAAGAAAAAAGATAAGAGTGAGAATTTATGGGTGATAGAAATGGCCAAATTTTAAAAACAGCAACTCTCGTGACCTTCCAGTCTTCCACCATGTGACATTATGTTGATGGACAATAATTGTCATAGATAAAAATCTATAAATATTATTTATAAAATTAAACAGGGAAGTGATATATTTAACCCCTTTTCTTCCCTGGGTCAGTCCTGTGTAGTGTTTTTTTTTTTTTGGTAAGCTGGGTTTAGGCAAGACCCCGACCAGAATTCATTAATGGAATAACAATTACAATCTGAGATATGGGACTCCATTGGAGTCAGTTCTTACAATAAAAGAGATGGGGGGACATGTTTACACTAGAAGGGGTAGCCCGGGAAGAAAAGGGGTCAAAGGTATCATTTCCCAATTAAATAATGTAAAGAAGCATAAATCTGTGGGGGAGATTCTCAGTCCAAGTAGAACTGTTCAATTGGAATCTTACAACTTGAGCTGAAAATCTTAGAAATCCCACACACTATTTGCCCCTACACAACCAAAAGTATACGTGGTGCTTTAGGGGTCAGGACTTTAACAATTAGAGATTGCTCAAGATTTGTATCCATGAAATCATCAATTAGACTATAAATTGAGTCCTTTTTTTTTTGTTCTTCCTTCTTTCCTGGAAAGGAGAAAAAATATCATTCGTACTAGTAACTCAAATTGGGTAATTCTCAAAGAACTCGAAGGGTAATTTCTGGACATTTAATGAGCCGTCCCTAATTTTGTCTTCTCTATATTACCGTATCTCTGGAGTCAATAATTTTATATGAGGAACTACTAAACTCAATCACGTCCTGCTGTTACTCTTCAATTCTCTATTGAGGTCTATCCTGTGGTTAGGGGTGTAAACGAGCCGAGCCGAGCTTGGCCAGGCTCGGCTCGGCTCGTTAAGCTCAAAAGCTCGGCTCAGGCTCGAACCAGGCTCGGGCTCGGTCAGGCTCGGCCAGGCTCACGAGCCTTACCGAGCTCGGGTTATATTAAGTTCACACCCCTCATCTTCCCTGGACAACCCTATCTAGTGTAATTTGACTACTTTTTTTACACTATGGGGAGTGGTCCAAGTAACAAATGGGGTTCCAAAAATGAAGTGACATATTTTGCCTCCCCTTTCACTCCATGGACAACCCTTTTAGTGTATATATTAATATACAATATATATATTTAAATATATTAAATTCTTAACGAGCCTTAATGAGCCGAGCCGAGCCTGGCCTAAATCGGGCTCGGCTCGTTAAGCTTAACGAGCTTGGCGAGCCGGCTCGGCTCGGCTCGGCTCGTTAAGGATTCGAGCCGAGCCCGAGCCAAAATTGACACCCTTACCCGTAGTGCTCACAGGTAATTCAAAGATCACTTCTTTTACAAATTTGTTAAAAAAATGCAAACATTTGGTGATATTGTCAACAAAGGGTACCTTCTGATTTATTGTGAAAGATGGGCTGTCAGATACTTTTAGAAAGTGCTTAGTACAAGAATACCCTCCTTCCTTTTCCCTCCACCTTTTAGCTCATTTCCCCATGCACTTTTCACGTACCCCCTTTTCACCTTTTACCTTCTTCTTCCCTAAGCCACCCCAAAAGTAAGAAACTCCATGAAGAACCATTGAAGCTCCATTGCCATACGTTCTAAAAAGCCATCACCTTTTAGCTCTATTGTCATTGCCTTTGGAAAAAAAAAAAACTCCATTGGTTCTCTTTAGTTTGCTTTGGGTGCTCCGGTAGGTCCATGCTCCTCCACTTGCTTAGGTTTACTCTCCATTTTTCATGTTTTTATGTTATTTGTGATTTGGTTTATTTCCACCCTCTTTGTTGTTGTTTGGTTACATGTATGTTTTCACCTCTCTCTCTCTCTCTCTCTCAATGGTTCAATGGTTCAAAATGGTTCAATGGTTGTAAACATTATCAAAGATAAAGTACTCTATATAGACACTCAGAACAACCCATTTATACAGTTGGAACCATTATGTAGACCTAGGAACCACAATTTAGTGGTTCCGAGAGTGTAAATTATGGTCCAAGAGTGTAAACAAGAGTTCATACATTGTAAAAGTGATCATGAGTGTACTAATTGTGGTATAGGTACTCATATGTATACAATCAGAACCCTCATGTAGACCTCAGAACTACAATTTAGTGGTTTCGAAGGTTGCAAAAGTGATGATGAGTGTACTAATAGTGGCTTAGGTACTCATAATCAATATGCATCCAATCGGAACCATTATGTAGACCTTAGAACCACAATTTAGTGGTTTCGATTGATTAAATAGTGGTTCCAATAGTGTAAATTATGATTCCAAGAGTGTAAATAGGGGTTCATACATTGTAAAGTGATCATGAGTGTATTAATAGTGGTTTATGTACTCATAATCAATATGTATACAATCGGAACCATTATGTAGACCTCGGAACCACAATTTAGTGGTTTCAACTGATTAAATAGTGGTTCAAAAAGTGTAAATTATGGTTCCAAAAGTGTAAATAGGGGTTCATACATTGTAAAAGTGATCATGAGTGTATTAATAGTGGTGTAGGTACTTATAATCAGTATGTATACAATCGGAACCATTATGTAGACCTTGGAACCACAATTTAGTGGTTTCGATTGATTAAATAGTGGTTCTAATAGTGTAAGTTATGGTTCCAAGAGAGTAAATAGGGGTTCATACATTGTAATAGTATTTCAGTAGTTCCAAAAGTGATCATAAGTTTATTAATAATGGTTTAGGTACTCATAATAGTATGTATACAATCGGAACCATTATGTAGACATCGGAACCACAATTTAGTGGTTTCAATTGATTAAATAGTGGTTCCAAGAGTGTAAATTATGGTTCCAAGAGTGTAAATAGGGGTTTGGATATCATCACTAAAGCATCTTGTCTCTTAGTACCTAAAGTGCTCTTCATTATCTCGATAGAACGATTTGGACTTTCCAATTTTCGAAGTTGGCAAAAGGAAGTCGTAACTCTCTAACCCTCTCACTCTCTCTACAATATCCCACATGGTAGTGCAAATATTTGTAGCCGAATGCTGATTTTGGGTGGGGACCTCATGTTCTGAGCATGCTCCTTCCTTTGTTTTAGGTCATTTGGAGATAGGGAGTAGTGGGGCCCACATTATGGATGATCCAAACCAATTACTTGATATGCCACCAATTGGACAGTTAGGATCATCCCTTGGAATTGATTTTTGGGACACAAACCATTTGTGGGGAGGCTCACCAATTGAACAGTTAGGATCACCCGTACGGAATTAATTTTGGGGGAGCGACCAATTGGACGGTTTGATCATCCATGGAAATGATTTTCTTGGCACAAACCATTTAGGCCGAACTCCATCTAACGGACGGTTTGGATCATTCCATGGAATTGATTTAAGGGACATAACCAATTTGCAATGAGACCTAATGGACGGTTCGGATCGTTCCATGGAATTGATTTAAGGGATGCTGCCAATTTACATTGTAGCCCATCCAATGGACTGTTCGGATCATCCTATAGAAGTGGTATCCAGGGCAAGATCCATTTATGTTGTGGCCCATCCAATGGATTGTTTAGATCATCCTATGGACATATTTTGGGTACATAACCCATTTATGCTATGTCCCATCAATTGGGTAGCTCGGATTAACCTATGAAAATGATTTTGGGAGGTGCAACACATTTACATTGTAGCCCATCCAATGGACGGTTCTGATCATCCCATGAAAATGATTGGGGCCACGACCAATTTACATTTCAGCCCATCATTTGGACCGTTTGGATTAGCCCATTGAATGATTTAGGGGGGGGGGGGGCAATCCATTTGGGCTGTGGCCCATCAATTGTATGGGTCAGATCATCTCATGGAGGTCATTGTGGGGGCACACCCCTCCCGGATCTAGGTCCCACAGATTAAAATACCTTCAATGGAATTTCTCACGTTTGAATGGCTTGGGTCTTGGGGAAGAAGAAGGTAAAAGGTGCAAAGGGGGTAGGTGAAAAGTGCATGGGGAAATGAGCTAAAAGGTGGAGGGAAAAGGAAGGAGGGTACTCTTTTCCCAAGCACTTTCTAAAAGTACCTGACAGCCTCTCTTTTACAATAAATCAGAAGGTACCCTTTGTTGACAATATCACCAAATGTTTGAATTTTTTTAACAATTTTCCCTTTTTTTTATTTCAATTTTTAAAAAATAATAAAATTGTTGGGAAAGTTGCCTTATTTCCCACTCACATGATTTCTTGGGTGGGAAGGCAAGAAGGCAAAAAAGGAAAGTATCTTATTTCACTTGTTTTATTCCTTTTTGGTTGATATGCTAAAATAGCAAGTTTTGCTTTTAGGTTTCTTACAAAACCTAAGTATAAAAGTGAAGACGTGAGTGTCACTTGTGTGGCTAGAGAAGGAGAGTGAAAGAGTGAGAGGAGAGAGAAAAAGAGAAAGAAAGGAGAGAGAAAAAGAAGAGAAAGTGGGCTTTTCTTGGGTTTTTCTCTTGGGGTTTTCTCTGGTACGGTCTTGGTTTGGGAAGCAAGGAAAGGGTTGAGGGTTTTGGGTTTTTGGGTTAAATCCATTGTAATCCTTGTATATTGTTTTCTCATATTGGAAGATCGTGTTTCTCGCCCGTGGAGTAGGCTTGGCCGAACCACGTAATTTTTGGTGTTCATCTTATGGCTTGCTTGTGTTTATTTTACTTTCCTTTTAATTTGTGCATGATCGGATTGATTTGCTCGTCGGATTTTCTCAACAACTGGTATCAGAGCTGTGGCTGGAGCGATCGTTGAGGCCAGGTGGAGTGATCGTGGATGTTGTGGTTGGATCGCGGTTAGAGCGATTTTTTTTTGGAGTGGAAAGATTCTCCAAGGAGATTCTTGTTCGAGGTGGAGTGCTACAGCGGGAAGTGAGAAGTAATCTAAAATGACAGTAAAATTAAGTTCTACTCAGTTCAACATTGACAGATTTGATGGAAAGGGGAGTTTCACCCTATGGCAGATGAAGGTGAAGGACATCCTAGTTCAACATGGCTTGGCTAAGGCGTTGAAGGAAAATGATGGGAAGGCGAAGAAGATGACGGGTGCCGAGTGGGAAGACATAGAGTGGAAGCCGGTCAGCACGATTCGACTATGTCTGGCAGATAGCGTTATGTTTAACGTTATGGAAGAAGAAGATGCGTCTAAATTATGGGAGAAGTTGGAAAAGCTTTACATGTCAAAAAGCTTGGCCAACCGGTTGTATCTGAAGCGGCAAATATACGGGTTGAAGATGCAGGAAGGTAGGGATCTTTCTTGAACACATTACGGTGTTCAATGGGCTTGTGGATCTACTCCACAAGGTTAATAAAAAGTTGAAGGAAGAAGACAAGGCCCTATTACTTCTTACTTTTTTTCCTAATTCGTATGACAACCTGGTGATGACTTTGTTGTATGGTAAGGATACGATAAAGTTGGAAGAAGTCACGACGCCACTCTTATCGAATGAGATGCGAAAGAAACATGTTCTTGGTGGAAGTGAAGAACATGGGTTGGTTGTTCATGGTGGGAATCAAAGAAGAAGGTCGTCTGACAGGAGATCAGGAAAAGGCAGGTCAAGATCTAGGGTCGGCGGAAAGGGCGTGAAGTGTTACAGTTGCAAGGGATATGGCCATATCAAACGGGATTGTCCGAAGCGAGCTGACCAGCCAGACAATGGTGCTACGAATGCTGCTATGGCGGTAACGGATGAACATGGTGAAGAGTTTGGAGACGTTCTCACAGTCTCCACAGGTAATCACATTTCTCCTCATGATGATTGGATTTTAGATTCAGGGTGCTCTGTTCTGTATGCTCCGGGAGGGAATATTTTGATACGTTCCAAGAGACAAGGGCGGGTGCAGTGTCCTTAGGTGACAGGTCTACTTGTGATGTCACGGGAGTTGGAACGGTGAAGATCAAAATGTTTGATGGAGTGGTTTGTACTTTGGGTGGTGTGGCGTATGTCCCAAATATATGGAAGAATCTAGTATCACTTGGCTGGTTGGACTCCAAGGGTTGCAGGTTTTCAGCTGCAGGTAGAGCCATGAAAATCACACGTGGCTGTATGGTTCTGATGAAAGGAGAGAAGTGTGGCAAATTGTATCGTCTGGTCAAGGATACAGTGACTAGTGTTCCTAAGATCTCAATGGCTAGGTGGAAATGTGGTAATGGTGTGCGCACACGTAAGGTTTCTTTCGCAGTTGGTGCAGAGACAGGTTTCCAGGTTGTAGACGATAGTGAGAAGGTGATAATACCTGCGTTGGGGAGGATAGATCAAGATCCCTCGCCCAGGATGACTATGTGAGTCAACGGGTTGGCACACATGTGCATTGGCCGTGTTGATCGAATTGGAAGGAGTCATAACCAAGGTAATTCGAGGCTGCGTAGCTGGTACTTCAGAAGGCCAATGGTAGTTTGCGGCGATAGCGGACCGGTGGCGATATTAACGAGAAATCTTTGGGTGGCCGGGAAATAAGCCAAGGTGGAGATTGTTGGGAAAGTTGCTTTATTTCTAAACCTGGCAAACGGCCGAGTCGGGCCAAAATGACCCGAAAATTTTTACGGGTCACTAAGCTTGGACCCACACCCCAACCCGTACGGTCCGGGTCGACCTGCAGGTCACCTGAATTTTTCACATATTTTTTAAGATTTTTTATTTGTATGGGGATTTGCTAGCCACCTTCGCCAACCATTTCTGTTGACTGTTTGAGAGATTTGTCTTATTGTCGCGTGGAGCAAACTGCAAAGATTGGCAGAAGTACGATTTGTGAAAAAAAGTAGCTATCAATAAATAATAGCAATAAATAATAATGATGGGGTACTAAGTTTTAAATGAGAAATTACAGAAAAGTGGAAGCAAAGTGGAAAAATTACGAGAAAAAAAAATTGAAAGAATGTTCTAAAATATGACAATTATGGAAAAATACATAGAAAAAGTAAAAGTTATGACAATTATGGAAAGAAAGTGCCAAAAATTCCAAAATAAAACCTTTTGCACTTCTCTACGGGCAGGGGTGGCAAAATTGGCCGAACCGAACCGGAACCGAACCGAAAATTCGGTTTCTGTTTGGTTAAACCAAACCGATTCAAATTTCGGTTCGGTTCGGTTTGGGTATCAAACCGAACCGAAACCGAATATTTGCAATTATTATGAGTAAAGGGTGGCAAAATTGGCGGAACCGAACCGAAACCGAACCGAAAATTCAGTTTTGGTTCGGTTTTGGTTTGGTAAAACCAAACCGATTCAAATTTCGGTTCGGTTCAGTTTGGGGGTCAAACTGAACCGAAACCGAACCATTGCCACCCCTATCTACGGGCAACCGCGGGTCCACCGGGCCCGGCCCAGTTTTGACGGGCCAAGTGGACCCGCGGGTCAATTTCAAACAGGTCACTGATTGGTGATCCGGACCCGTAAGTTACGGGCGGGCTGGGTGGACCCACGGGTCCGTGTCACTTTTTGCCAGGTCTACTTATTTCCCACTCATATGATTTGTTTGGGTGGGAAGGCAAGACGGGAAAAAGGGAAAGTATCTTATTTCTCTTGTTTTATTTCTTTTTGGTTGATATGCCAAAATAGCAAGTGTTGCTTTTAGGTTTCTCAGAAAACCTAAGTATCAAAGTGAAGTCGTGAGTGTCTCTTGCATGGCTAGAGAAAGAGAGTGAAAAAGAGAGGAGAGAGACAAAGAAGAGAAAGTGAGCTTTTCTTCTTGGGTTTTTCTCTTATGCTCTGTATGGTTGCCGGGTTTTTTTTGTTCCTAGGAGTTATGTGGGAGAAAAAAATACCCTTGGAGATAGGTGGGAAAAAAAAAGTCCTAGAAGTATCCGGTAAAATAAAAATCCCATGTTTGGTTATGTGGGAGAAAAAAACACCCTGGGAGATATGGTGGGGAAAAAAAAAAACCTTTGTTTGGTTGCTTGAACTGTTGGGTAGAAAAAAATTCTTCTTAAGCTTATTTTTGGTTCTTGAGTTTATTTTTGTTCCTGGGTTATCTTGGGATGGGATGAAAAGGCAATCATTACAAAAGTGGGATTAAAAAATTCACCCCACAAGTAATCATTACAAGAGTGGGATTAAAATAAACCTAGTGTTAAAAGGCAACCAAACATGGGATGGGACCAAAATTTAACTTACTCTCCCACAAAACTCCCAGGAACAAAAAAAACCTGGCAACCAAACAGAGCATTAGGGTTTTCTCTTGTACGGTCTCGGTTTGGGAAGCAAGGAAAGGGTTGCAGGTTTTGGGTTTTTGGGTTAAATCCATTGTAATCCTTGTATATTGTTTTTCTCATATTAGAAGATCGTGTTTCTCGTCCGTGGAGTAGGCTTGGCTGAACCACGTAAATCTTGGTGTTCATCTTGCTTGTGTTTATTTTACTTTCCATTTAATTTATGCACGATCGGATTGATTTGCCTGGCGGATTTTCTCAACAAAAACCATATTTTGAACCAACTTTAATAAAAAAAATTAAAATTATAGAACAACTTATACAAACTTCGTTGTAACCCCCAAAATACTAATAAAGCAGTCTCAACCATTTGATCAATGGGCTTTAAGTGATTAGATTTAAATAATTGATTGAACTTTTGTTTTATTTTTTCATGCAAGCCTCAAAATTCCTCCTAACTTAATGTTACGATCATCTAATCAATGTGTTTTTTTGGGCTCTGATCCATTTATAATGAGGGCCATTACATGAACAACCCGGATCACATACAAACTGGATCACATATAAGTATGCCATGTGTAATGATTACAGTGTTTGAATTGTAATTGGCTTCCAATATCATAATTGGATACGTGGATTTACTAGGCAATTCCATATAAAGTCATTTTCGCGGTTCACTTTTGTAGGTTACGCCAGCCACCTTAAATGAATTTAATGAATAAGACAAAATTTGCTAAAAAGTGAGTCGTGAAATGGCTTTCGTGAAATTGCCTAGCAAATCCCATACATATATATATATAGACACACATGTAGGTTTAAAAAAGTTTCATAATTTGACTTGTTTAATCTACTTATAATTTGATTACAATAACAAGGGTTTATATATAGATATTTTACTCAGATTAAAATGGTTGTGATCTAAGACAAAGGGATGATTGTGTTGTTCCAATGATGTGAGGCATTGGTGGTGATCTCCCACACTTGCCTCCTACCTTTGAACCAAAAACATGTGGTCCACTCGCATAAGTCACTCACTACACTTCTTCCCCTTCTCTCCCTTTCGATGTTTGTCTCTCTTCCCTTTTCATTTCACTAAAATAAGGGAAAAAAGAGTCTTTGCTGTGAATGATCTGGCCACATGTGTCCTCTTTCCATAAGTCGACGCACTCGTCCATCCAAGTGGAATTCTATCGTAAGGGCACGTAAGTGCTTTTGCCATTCAGTCTGATTTGCGATCCACATGAGAGAGAGAGAGAGATCTTTTTTAATTACATATTAGTTTGCTTTAAAATGTTGGGAAGTGATAAATCGACCCCCATATATCTTAAATCGACCCTTTTTAACATAAAACATTAGGGCATTGAATAAAGTTGTTATCTGCCGTTATATACCGTACAAGTGTACAACTCACACTCCCTAACGTTTTATGTTAAAAGGAGTCCATTAAGATATATGAGCGTGGATTTATCACTCCCCAAAAAAGTCTTGTTAGATTAATAGAATATGCTTAGCACTAAGGGAAAGATGTGGATTTGGAAATCCTACAATCCCTTTTCATTAGTGGGGGGATTAAACCCATACACATAGATGAATAAAAATATCATGACAATGTACAAGCTTAAATCCTGTTGCTAAACTCTACTCGTATTTAAATCTCTTTAAGCATTTTTTTAAAGGACTTTATGGTGATGGAGAAGGGTCCAACAAGTGGTGCTCCCTCTTTGCTTTTTAATAAGAATTATTCAATTAGGTTAGATGACAAGAGGCCCAATATCTCCTTATACCTATGGACTTTCCTTAATGCATCTCCATCTCCATCACCATGCAGGTACACGTCCATGACCATTACATCCAAAAATGTAAGCGTATACTTTTAAAAAGAGATAAAAGAAGAAAATGGTAAAAAGCACTACCCCAATTTATCACCTTGGTATTTAATTAATTATCATTATAAAATAAATTAACTAGGCATAAGCTAGTTCAGTTCATTGTATGGTCCACATCATAAGTTTATCATGTAGTGGGTTCACATGAAAAACCCTACGCCAGTTCATTGTAAGTTGTAATAGAATATGTGTAAGTTGTCTTTTTTTATTCAAGAGAATAATTGTTTAAAGAGGAATGATAAAATGAAGGGCGCCCTTGCAAAAATCAGCTTCAAGGGCGCCCCCATTGGTCTGTTTTATCAAAGCCAAAGCCATTTCCGTTTTTTTTCTACGCCATCCACTTTTTTAGGCGTCATTATTATTTGACTTTGCTGAAACCGACCAATGGGAGTGCCCTTGAAGCTGGTTTTTGCGAGGGTGCCCTTCATTCTGTCGTTGCTCTGATTTAAATCTTAAAAAATATTATTATAATTTTGAATAGTAAATTATTAAATATATTTATTATAAAAAATAGATATAAGAGAACATGTAGGAGATACTTCAAAAGCAATTTCGCCGACCCTCATTTCGTGAATCGAAGTGCCACCTCTAGGGGTGCAAGTCGAGTCGCATTGGATCGGGTTGAAGCCAACCCTAACCCAACCCGAGATAGCATTCCCTCAAACCTAACCTAACCCAACCCGAGATAGCACTCCCTCAAACCTAACCCAACCCGCCTGTAAGTCTTTCAACCCGAACCCAACCCATCTAACCAGAAATTGGGTCGGGTTGCTTCGGGTTTACTTTGCGCCAAACGGAAAAATACAGTAACCCAAAGAAAAACAAGATAAATTAGAGGACAGGTTCGGGTTGGGTTGCTTCGGATTGCCAAATCCTCAACCCTAACCCACCCCGAGCTAAAATCGGGTTGAACCCGTCAGGTTCGGGTTGAGCCCGACCCAAGTTGCCCCCTGGCCACCTCATCGCTTACTTTAAGTTTTTCATCTCAAAATCTTAAATCCTTCTATAGGTGGCACTTCTCTTCTGAAAATAGGGGCTGCGGAATCGCTTTTGCGAAATTGCTTGGACGCTCGAAATATGGACATGAGGCGTCATGTCATCCACCCTCATTATATATGAGTTGTAGGGGTGCAACTCGGGTCGGGTCTGGTTGGGTCGAAGAACTCGATGGGGTTCAATCCGATCCAACCCGAGGAACAATTTCCTCAAGCCGACCCAACCCAACCTGACCGGATTTCCATAGTGAATCGTGTTTAGACCATCTAAATATGTTGGCCCCACTCGTACTTCTGCTGCCGGTATTTTTCCTCAGAAAATATGCACGGATGTCATATAATTCATCTAATTAAGACACTAATGGATCCAATATACAAAGTTAGAAATGAAGGGTCAATCATATAGTGATGCACTAGTTTCGAGTTAAGACACTAATGGATCCAATATAGAAAGTCAGAAATTAGGTGCATAAATGTACATAGAACACTACCGAGAGTGCAAGTGTCAAGTGGCATTATGTAATTTAAAATTTTAAAAACAGTACACAAGTCAGTGTGTGTATAAATATATAATGCACCAAATATCAACCATTATGAAGCTTACTTGTCCATCTTGCATCCCCTTCTTAATATCAACAATCTTAACTATTAAAAGAGTAAAGTAAAAGACTAAAAGTCTAAAACCGTAAATATTACTAAAATTTGGAAAAAATAAAATAAAAGAAAACTTAGCAGAAAATGGCCGGGTTACAATTCGGATCGGGTTGCCCGATACCCCAGCCCGACCCAACTCGATTTTCAGTCAAGTTATAAATTCCCAACCCGCAACCCAAACCAACCCGAAAAAAATTCAACCCAACCCGTCCAAAAATAGGGTTCAACCCGTTGGACCCCAAATGAGTTGCATGGGCATTCGTTCATTAATTAGGATCATCGATCTAGCGGTCCAACACTTCGATAGGCCATCATCTTATGCATGGTGTTGCAACTAGTCAAACAATTTGTTGGTTTATAAAACTTTGAGATGCATTTTCATGAGTTTCAGGAGCTTTATTGAATTTTATAAACTTTAAGATGCATTTTCATGAGTTTTAGGCCAAGTTTGGCAACTACCATGAATTTTTTTCATGATAATTTTTTTTTCTCATGTGGTGAGAGAGGGGTAGGGCGGGTGGGAGAAGGAGAGACTTGAGAGAGCATGGATTTTAAAAGGTGAGAAGTGGCTGAGAAACAAGGAAAAAATCAATCATATTTTGGGTTGAGTTTTTTGTTTCCTTATTTTTCATGCTTTGCTTACCCTCTCCTCACTTAGGCCTTCTCATGTTAATCCCTCTCCCATCCTCTTTCACCATTGGGTAAGCTAATATCCAGGAAAAAAATTCATGGTAGCTAAACATGTTAGAGTAATTAGGTCAAGCAAGAGGTTGCTTGAAGCATTACACCCAAGGTATCTAATTTGGAATACCAAGTTTGTTGCCTCCAGCCCCTATATATATTAGATACGCTAGGATTTTAATAGGTTAGTGGGCTCTAGCCCAAATAGGCCCACTACACCGGTCCATTATCTTATTGGGCTTATATTAGAACATGCACGGGTTATATTATATACCCAACAATCTCCTCCTATGTTCTACATATAGCACAATCCAATAGATAGATAGGGTAATGTTCAAAACAAAATATTGAATCATCCACATCACCATATGGTCTATATCATAAAAGATCTGTAATCCAACTGAAAACATGAATCCTTTTATGACAAACCAAGAGTTTTAGATATACAACAAGCTAAACTCATCCAAAAGGTAGTTTCACATATAAGTGAACCCCACTGATCTTAGATGAATTCATTCATGAGGTATGATTCTCATCGAGATCCAAAATAAAGTTCCACAAAAAAGTGAACTCTATGTATACTGAAATGTAAGCGTAGTCTTTATGACTTTAGAAGATTTACTCATCAAGTAAGTCATCTTCATCAAAGTCCAAATCAAGACAAGCTCCTCCTTTTTCGCCAATCCCTGTAAATTATCAAATATGGATTTCATGAAAATGAATCCAATCATTTGTGTAAAACACTAAAGTATCTAGTTCTACCTGAAGAAGAACTTAGTACAATTCCATAATTCACGAAAGTATCTAGTTCTACCTGAAGAAGAACTTAGTACAATTCCATAATTCACGAAAGTATCTAGTTCTACCTGAAGAAGAACTTAGTACAATTCAAAATGGTTGAAAAAGTATCAGTATCACTCTCACCATAAGCATCATTGTCAAGTTTCAATAAAGAACAAGACCTAAACAACTTCTTTTGCAAATAACCATTCCTAATTGTCAAGTTTCATTAAAGAACAAGACCAAATAGTTTCTTTTGCAAAGAACCATTTCATGTTTCTTTTTGGAATGTTACAGTCATCTTATCCATATTTGAGTTAAGCTGTATCATCAAGTTTGGAATGTACAACCTTTCCCAAAAAGGACATGTCATCAAATGTGGAATGACACTCAACAACTGTAAACATCATCAAAACATATCAAGTGCCTATCTTGGCCAAAAGGGAGATTTGAAGATTCAAAATAACATGGATGTAGGTTAAGTCCTGTCTATACAGACTTTAGCCCCATCTCCCCCACAATTTTGAATAGTTGATCTTTGGTCAATCCCTATTGTAAGAGCTTCAGCCTATTATCCTTCGATTTTGTATCAATCAAAGTGATAATCCCGTGTTCTTGAGATAATTCAGCATATGGCCTGTTGCAGCCTAAGATGTCTCTTCTTACCATTAAAGAGTGAGTGCTTCACAACCATTGTTGTAGCTTGATTATCACATAACACACATAAGGAACTATTCCTTAACCCACTAAAGAACTAATCTTTAATCGGGTCAGTGGAATGCTATAAACATAATCAGATTCTTTATCCCTTAGCTTTCATCTATAGCTGAAGTTAGGGCATAAAGTTCCAATTCGACTTCCACACAACAACAATAAATTTGCTGTCATCTGATTCTGAGCCCCATGATACATCATAATAAAGTTCCACAATAAGTGGATGGCTACCATAGTTTTGAGCATACTCTGGAGTACATGAAAGATATCTCATCAGCCTCATAAGGGCATCTCTATGCTCATTAAGGGCATCTCTATGCTCATGGCCAGGATTGCTAGTAAAATGACTCAGCATGCCAACTATAAAGGCTATGTCTGGCGTAGTGCAACACAAATATGAGATGACCAATCAGTTTAGAATAATCTAACCGGCGCACACTGTCTCTTCCTTAGAGATCAGCTTCTTGGTATAATCAAAATGGTGTCTCAATCGGTTTGCACTCACTGCATCCTCAAAAAGGAAAGTAGTTTTTCACATAATGGGCTAGGCCAATGGTGATTCCCTGCCTTTCAAAAAACTTACTTTCATACCAAGAATGATGTTAACAACACCCAGGTCTTTTCATGTCGAAGTCTTTACTCAAGGGTAGTTTCACAGTTCTCATCACAGAAAGAGATTGGAAAGAAGAATCAACATCTACATACAAATAAATAATCATGACCTTATTCGACACAAAACGATAGTGAAGGCATTGATCCGAGTTATATGTCAGAAACCCAAAGCTCTTTACAACTTTGCCAAATTTCGGATGTCACAATTTAGGTGCTTGATTAAGACCATAACAAACTTTGTATAATCACATACAAATATCTACTTGCAGCCCGTAGTCTTAGCCCCTTTTGGAAAATCGACTAGCTGCCAAGTTAGATTTTCTAACAGAGAGCTCATTTCATCATGAATGACTTCTGCCCACAATATAGAGTCCCTAGATCTCATCACATCCTGATAGGATGATGGATCATTCTCCAATTGGTAGGTCACAAAGTCCTCACCAAATTCTTGAGTACTCTATCAAATGGAGGAGCATATAGAGATTTAGGATGTGATTTGCAGTCAAAGCTGCCTCTCCCCAAATGCAACTAGGCATGCCAGCTGACATTAACATGGAGTTTAACACTGAAGTTAGCGTCCTGTTCTTACACTCAGCTATGCCAATTGATTGAGGCGAGAGAGGAGCAGTAGTGTCAAGGATTACGCCCTAAGAGGCACAGAATTCCGTGAACCCTGTCAATGTGTATCTTCTCCTTCTCTATCACCCCTAACTCTCACACTTGTCAAATGTAAATGACATATATAATGGTATCTTATGAGTATTGGTAAGTTAGACCATTTTCTGATAGTCCACATGTCCCAATCGGTTGTGTAACAACTTAGGAGCAATTAGCAGTGAACTATCATAACTAACAGTCTCATTATCGAAAGTCAAATCAAACATACCATCTATCAAATATGCACAATCAAAATAGTATGAGTTAACAATCAAAGTTACTCTACCACACATAAATGAAGTACAGATGCCAGCATAGTCTAAAAGCATAGTCTAAAAGACTAATAGAAATTAAATTCTTTTGAAGAGCAAGAACTACATTAATAATTTTTAAAGTTAGTATTTGTCCTGAAGAAAAGGCCAAGTTCACAGTACCAGCGTGAGGCACCTCTACCTCTGCTCCACTGGCCACTGTAACGATCTCTTTCGCGGCAACAACATCAACTAGTAGTTTCTTGGAGTTGCAAACATGACAAGTGGCTCATGTATCTAACCACCAATCTGAAGAAGTACTGGCCTTACTGTTACCCAACATAGCAACAAAACTCTTAAGCTCAGTCTTACCCACCATCATATGAGCTTCCTTTTGTGGTATGTCAGATTTAGCCTTCTTAGGGTGTTTACACTCTGCAGCAAAATGACCCCATTTCCCACAGTTGTGGCACTTGCCCTTCTTTTTCTGAAAGATAGGATTTTTGGCCTCCAACTTGGGATGTTCACTTTTAGGTGACTTGGATTTCTGAGGAAATTTCTTAGGATATATTACCGCGTTAGCAGCAGACTGTTGCTGTCTAACCATCTCCAAGTTATTCCTTGCTCGATTCTCATCTTTGATTCAAATGAATCGTTTGAGATCATCCAGTCTCACTTGCACCTTTTTGGATACATTTCAGTTTTAAAAGAGTGCCATGCAGATGGTAACGTAAATATGATTGCACCCACAAAGAGTGTCATACATGTCACATATGTCTTTAGCAGTGTTATATTTACTATAGGTTTCTGCAAGATGGTCTGAAAGACAATTCAACAAGTAGTCTTTGCAGAAATCCTCGTCTTTAAGCCATTGAGATTCATCAACTTCTTCATCCGTCTCAGCAAAGGTACTCAAAACGGTGTAAAAACAATTCACGTATGTCAGACCAAATTGAGTCTTTCGCTTCCAGGAATTAAACTCAGATCCACCAAAGGATTGAAGTTTGATCATCTCAAATGGCATAGTGTTCTTTTCCATTGTATATTTAAAAGGAAATAAAAATTGGAAAGAGTGCACCTGATTTGCGAAGCGCGATAACCAAATAAGAAGAACTAAGTCGAGAACCAAATCCAAACTCGAATTCGAGATATCCAAGATGAAACCTAACAGCAAGAGATTACCACCAAGGGAAAAACCCAAACCCAACCTATTGGGATTTGCAGGGGGTGAACCACGAACAAAGAACCAGCCAAGGCGAAACCCGAGGCGAGGGTTGTTCAGACTATCCAACTATCGGCAAAACTAGTTGGCAAGAACTGGTCTAAAACTAGTTGCAAATCCCAAAACAGATTGGTCTTCTGTATAACTCGCGATTTACAAAGCTATTTTGTTGCAAATCTTGTCCAGATTTCTCGCCAGAAATAGCCTTGAGGCAAAAACACTAACTACCGTGAGTAAACCCCCAATATGAGCAACAATCTGAGCCGTGAGAAAAAGCCCAAATTCCGAGTGATCCACGGCCGTGAGTTAAACCCCCAAATTTCGAGTATCTAAGAACCAAACCGCGAGAATCGGTCGCATTAACTGGTGGGAACCGGCTGCGAAAAAATCGGCAAAACCGACAAAACCGACGAGAAAGGGACCCGACGGCAAGAAGTACCGGCTCCAAGAATCCACACCAAACCCAACTGCTGATGTTCGGTCGGCCTCCAAGGTTTTTGCCCACAAAAACAGTAGTTTCGGCCACAATAAAGAGACAGAGTTGGGCTATGTAGAAAATCAAGATTGAAGCACAAAGCGTTGATCAAGATTTACACAGAAAACCCACCATGGAGGTTTAATGGTGGTTCCCTCAATAGCTCTCCATCCAACATTAAAAAAGAATTCATGCACTTTTTCTTATTCGAGAAAGGCTTGTGCAATAGTCTTTTGCAATTGGCTTTTGCAATCCCCCAATAGGCAAGCAAGTGAGAAAAGCCAAAACCCACACGAACGAGAGGGAGAGGAAACCCACGTCAAAATCAAGGAAAGAAACTCACGTGAGAGTGCTTTTCTATACCAAGAAAATTTCAACCCAAGTTGTGATGTTCTAGAGGATGCTTGTTTTCTCAAAAGAGGAGGTGTCGAAATTGTAAGTGGGTATGATAGAGGTAAAAAGCGTCCCTTGAATCATACCCAAAAATAAATATATTATTTGTTGAATCCAACGACTCGACTCCTTCTCTAAGAGAGTTTGAATACGAACCCTCAAATGAAAATTTTTTGTTAAAGAGACAGACGCTTTTGTTAAGAGGGGAGAACGAACAAAATCTAGGATTTTGAATAATGCTTCGAGATTGTTAGAGTAATTAGGTCAAGCAAGAGGTTGCTTGAAGCATTACACCCAAGGTATCTAATTTGGAATACCAAGTTTGTTGCCTCCAGCCCCTATATATATTAGATACACTAGGGTTTTAATAGGTTAGTGGGCTCTAACACAAATAGGCCCACTACACCGGTCCATTATCTTATTGGGCTTATATTAGAACATACATGGGTTATATTATATACCCAACAAAACATGCCCTTACTGAATTTTATGAGTTTTGAGATGCATTTTCATGAGCTTTAATGAATTAATACGGTTTGAAATAAAGATAAAACTGTAAAAGTCAGTTTGCACTTATCGATTTGACGAAAATCCCTTTGTAAAATTAGATTATTGATGAAGAAGGAAGAATGGATGAGTCGTGCCACATGGTCATTCTCCTTAAGAATCGTATCCACCCCCTATGGTGCAACTAGGATCTGCGAATCGACGCTCCAAGACAAAATAGCTCTAACAGGCTCCAGTAGGCGTGCACTCGCTTACTGCTCCACTTCGAATCACCTTAGAATTGTGCTCAGACATTGAACGGAATGGAAAAGGGAGAAAAATACGATGGAGAGAAATCTATGCTTTTCAATACAAAGTAGTATGTTTCCGTTGTGTGTAAATATGTAAAATCTATAAACCGGCGTGTTGCCTTCTTTCTATTTTATAGAGAAGAAAATGACTATTGGGAGGAGAAAATGCCCATTAAAGAGAGAAAAATGTCTCTCTTCAGCAATCACTTCTTGTGGGTGTTGGAGAAGATGAAACGGTTCAAAGCGGTAAGAAAAATCAAATGATGTAATTACAAAATCGTTTCAAACCAAAATGGTATTTTTTTATATACCCAAGCCTAAGCCCGGACCTCGGACCTTGGCCATAGCCGATGCGCATGTGCTTACATGAACTTTGGTTTTTGTAAACCTGGGCCACCCAACAAATTCCAATGCCCCCTGAAAGGTTCAAGCATTTCCTCAACTCTAGCTCTTATTAGGAGGTGAAAGTTCCTTCAACTTTCTAATGTGGGATTAAAAATCTTCTATTAGAGTTGGAACCCACTCACACACCTCCTTAGGTCATGGGTTCATGTCTCAAAGCATCACAAATGTCAAGTGTTTTCAAAAACAAAAGAAGAATCTTTATTTTGAATTTTCCCTCCAAAATTTTGGTTCAAAAGTTTACTTTTTTATTTCAAAATTTCTAACAGTTTGCCTTATTTTGGCTCTTTATATTGCTATTGGAACCTTATAACCTTGAGATTAATCTCATCGTTTTTATATGTTTCTCTTAAACAATCCAATCCTAAGATTGAAAGTCGAGGTTTTCCATTGCCTATATTAGAGAGACATGATCTCTCTTATCAGAAGTAAGCCCCCCTCTCTCTCTTTGTCTCTCTCTTCTCCACTTGCTTTGCTTAGAGATATCAAGACATATCTCAATTTCCTAGCTAGCTTGATTTTCATTAATAGTTTTACTTCTTTATGCAAATAATTCTTTGGCAGCGGCAGTATTTTCCATCAAAGAGTGTGGCTCCATTTTCAAGAGAGGATAGCAACCTCGTTGTAGATTTTGTCTTTGTTGGAAAAGTTGCCTTATTTCCCACCCACGGTGGTGGCTTGGGTGGGAAGGCAAAGGCAAAAATAGAGATCTCTATTTTTAGCTTTTGGGGAAAACTAAACTATAAAAAGAGAAGTGTTGTTCTCTTGGGTTGCGGCGAAGCAAGACGTCTTTGGTGTGTCGGCTGCCAAAGGAGAGAGAAGAAAGAGAGAGAGAAAGGGAGAAGATGTTTTTCAACTCGGGGTTTTCTCTTGGATTCTTTTTCTGGTTTATCTCTCGCGTTATCTCTTGTGTACTGTCTTGGGTTTGAGAAGCAAGGAAAGGGTTGCGGGTTTGTGGGTTTGCAATTAATCCATTGTAATCCTTGTATATTGTTTTTTCTCATAGTGGAAGATCGTGTTTCTCGCCCGTGGAGTAGGCTTGGCCGAACCACGTAAAATATCGGTGTTCATCTTGTGGCTTGGTTTATTTTACTTTTCTGTTTAATTTGTGTACAATCGGATCGGATTGCCCGGCGGATTTTCTCAACAAGTGGTATCAGAGCTCAGTTGGAGCGATCGTGGAGGCCGAGTGGAGTGATTGTGGGTATTGTGGTTGGATCACGGTTAGAGCGATTTTTGGGAGGATAAAGATTATCCAAGAAAGATTCTCGTTCGAGGTGGAGCGCTACATCGTGAAGAGCAGAGTAAGCTGAGATGACGATAAAATGAAGTTCTACTCAGTTCAACATCGACAGATTTGACGGAAAGGGCAATTTCACCCTATGGCAGATGAGGGTGAATGACATCCTAGTTCAACAGGGCTTGGCTAAGACGTTGAAGGGAAAGGAAGGCAAGCGTGAGAGGATGACGGTACCTGCGTTGGGGAGGATGGATCGAGATCCCTCTCCAAGGTTGACTAGGTGAGTCAACTGGTTGGCAGCTACACATGTGCATTGGCCGTGTTGATCGAATCGGGAGAAGTCAGAACCAAGGTGATTCGAGGGTGTATAGCTTGTACTTCGGAAGGCCAATGGTGGTTTGCTACGATAGCGGACCGGTGGCGACATCAACGGAAAATCTTCAGGTGGCTGGGAAATAAGCCAAGGTGGAGATTGTTGGGAAAGTTGCCTTATTTCCCACCCACTGTGGTTGCTTGGGTGGGAAGGCAAAGGCAAAGAGATTTATACTTTTAGCTTTTGGGGAAAACTAAACTATAAAAAGAGAAGTGTTGTTCTCTTGGGTTGCGGCGAAGCAAGACGTTGTAGACACCCCATTTTGACCGAACCCTAATAGAGTCGTTAGGGTAGAAACCCTATTAAACTAGTGTTTTAATGTCCCAAATTTGTTCCTAGAATAGGTTAGGGTCTCATTTAGGTCCCCGTAAATTTTTGTCCGAATCCGTCGCGGTTTGCCTAGCAAACGGACGATGTTTGTAGAGTAGTGTAGTGTAGGATTAAGGGTGGCGATTCAGCCAGAAGCGGGGGTGCGCAGGAGCCTAGAAAAGCAGTTCAAATTTGCTGTGGTGGGCTGTCCAGGAAGAAATAGGGGTATACGGATTAATGTGTAACGTAATTAGGGGGTGTATTATCCTGAACCAGGGCAATTTCGTAATTTGCGAAGATGCTTTTCTTCTCCTCCAAGTCGCCATTAAGCCCTAAGCTAGGTTAGTGAGTGATTAAGACTAGGATTAGTTAGAGGGAATCTTAGTTGGTTATGTTTCTTTTGATCTCAGCCCTTGAACGAAAAAGGTAATTTGGAGGGTTGAGATCAAAAAGAGAGAAGATATTTTTACAATTTTTTTTCCCTTGTTTTCTACCTGGGCCGCCTCTTATAGAATAATAGTTGGCCTAAATTTGCCAAGGGGGCTGTCCCGGAAGGTTTGGGGGTACAGGTATATCATTTCTCGTTTTCTCCCTGGGCCACCCCCTTTGCAGAATGAAGTTACAAAAAAGGAGCACTAGAGTTGGCTGTCCAGGTAGAAAAGGGGCGGGCTTAAATATGTATTTTTCTTTTGTATAAAGAGGAAGGCCATCGAAGCAAGAAAGAAAAAAGGAGGATTTTCGTAGAAAATTGCAGAGAAGCAGAGAGAGAAGAGAGGAGTTTCAACTTCCTTCTCCGGCATCACTACCGGAGCTCCGATCGATCATCTCCGTCTACACCACCATCTCCGGCCGAATCCTTCCCCATCTTCTTCTCCTTCCCCAAATACACCACCATCTCACCGGCCGTTTCTGCAACTCCGGCCGTGCCACCTTCGACCGGAATCCACCACCAAAGCTTCTCAGCCACCATTTATTCTTCCTCTCGTATTTTGGGGTTTCTCATTTTCTACCAAAAATAGAGAGGGTGAGAGAGAAGAGGGATCCAGCCACCAATCCCACCTCCACTTCACAGCCATCTTCTCTACCAACCCATTCCCGCCGGCCAACCCCATTTATTCCGGCCACTTCACCGGAATCTGGCCGGTTCTGCAACACTCAAACCCTCTGCCACCATCAGACCATCTCCACCTCCTTCTTCGCAGACCCCTAATCCTTACCCCCAAACCCACCACCAACCGGCCAAACCCACTCCTTCCCATCAAAACCCACCTCCATTAAACCACCCTCACAACCCATTTCATTCTTCTCCACCACTTCATCTACCCAAAAACCTTGAAACCTACTTCAACTACCTCCAGCCGAACCATTTTCCATCAAAATCCCAATCTACCTCTTCCTCTCCCTCTTCTCCGGCCAACCTCCAATTGGAAATCCGACAGACCCACCTAAACCTCCTTCCCATCTATCATTACCAAAACCCTCTTCTCCAGCTTGGTTTTCCACCAGAAATCCGTCAAACCCCTATTCACTATCTTCTTCTCACCGAATCTTCGTCTTCTCCGGTGGTTCCTACCGGATTCCGGCAAACCTCCATCCACCATTCAGCCAAGCCACCACGACCACCTCCAAACCTTTTTCCATCCCCATCTCTTCACCGTCACCACCAAAATCCTCTTCTTAAAAACCCATTCCAAACCATTAAACCCCAAATCAGCCATCAAAACCCACCTCCATTTTTCCATTTTAACCTCCTCTGTTACCACCCCATCTCGTATGGATTTGCTCATTTCCTTCGTGAGTCGAACCCAATTCCATCTTCTGGGTCAATTTCTAGAGATTTGTTGAAGTCTCTTATCAAGATTCACCTCCTGTTTGAGAGGAGAAATAGGGTTCGGGTTCGAGAATTTGTGAAGAGAAGGAGTTTGAGGTGAAATATCAAAACCGGTCTCATCCATTTCCTCTGTAAGTATCTCTTTTCAATTTATGAATTTTTCATGTGTGATGGTTCCTTGTAATGCTCTGATGTTGATTTGTGAATGAATCTGTCATACGGTCTACTCGGTTATTTCAGTAACTCATATTCTTTGAGCTGTTTAGCACTAATTCCGCACCGATTTGTATGGTGGATTTGGTCCACATGTATTGATCTTGGTTTTGCCAAATTTGAGAAGGGAGAAGCCGTCATCCGTATAAGTTCGTTTTAAACTGTCATTGGAAATGTATTCTACTAATGAGCACTGAATAAATACATGGTGTTTTTCAGTTTCTTTGAAATGCTACCACCATAATCGTGTGGGGTGAATGTCTAAATTCTGTTAGCTTTTCTTTCAGATGTGGCTAATTCAGAAATCATTTTAGTTAGTTGGGGAATTCACCGAGCCGATTCATGCTTTTGGAGATAGCAGGGTTTGTGTATAGAGATGGGATTAAGCATATGAACCTCATTATAGCTTGCGAGAATTCTGGGTTCTGTTACTAATGCTCGGATAAATACTTCAGTCGTTTTATTTCGATAGTCTAAATTTAGATGGATTATCTGTTGATGATTCTATTTTTGACTTGGACTTGATTTTCGTGAAATAAGTAGGACTGGAAATATATATATATATATATATATATATATATATATTTTATCACTTTAGCTCATCTATGAGGTTGTGCAATTTAAGAAATCTGTATTTTCATTTGGTCCTGTCAGTGTCTGTGTGAATTGAATCAAGTTCCATGATGTTTTGTTATTGGAATAACTTGAAAAAAAGAAGGGGGTAAAAATCCTTGCTCGTTACATGTTTCACAATTGAATTGATGTCTCCTTTCTTCATGATTATTCACATTTAAACTTCATTGGAGAGGTAGATTGGATTTGTGTGTATTTCATTTTCTTCGGGTTATTGACATTCTCACCATCATGTTTTGACAACGAGAATAAGTCGCGGCTCGCATCTTTTGTCTTGGATACTCATAAGGGCTGGAAGTTTTCACATCAGATTTCATCAATGCTGCTGTACCTCTTAGCTACAATATCTATTCTGATCCAATAGCTGAGTATTTATCTTTTATCGACAATGATGACTTTTCTGTTGTCAGCTCGCTGTCGGATTTTCCTTTAACTCCAGCAGAGGCCATAGGTTCCTGTTCTCATATAAATAAGAATAGTTCTGAGCATGAAAATCCAATACGTATCTCTCACAATGGAGCAAGTGGAATCTACGCTGGTTGCACTGATTTGGCTCACCAGCAAGCTGTTGAAGATGGTGCAGATGTCATTGTTTGTTCTGTTCAGGTAGCAGCTGATGGAATCCCCATATGCTTAGAATTTATAGATCTTTTATCTAGCAGTAGTTGCACAGTCACCCTGCAATTCTCGTTCGGCTAATATTACAGAAATCCAAGTAGCCTTTACTCTTTTATTCCTCGAGAATAGCTAAGTCTTATTTTTATTTTTCCATGGAAAATTTCCTTTCCCTTCTTGTAAAGACTAATTTGGTCTTTTGTGTTTGTATCTAATCATTGTTAGGGCGATGAAGGCGCTAGCCCAAGCCCATCCTTAGGGGACTTGCTCAGTCCAAGTAGCATACCCCTCATTTGTATATAGGAGACTTGCCAAGTCTTGCTAGCATTTTTCTCTATCCTACCTCTGTGTCTAGGAGACTTACCAAGTCTCATTCTCTTGCTAAACCTCCTCTTTGTGCGTCGTTTGGTTTTGGGAGAACACCTTACTCGGCTTGGCAGCATACCCCTACCCTTATGGGTATTGGGTTGCACATTTGTTGCACCCTAGGGCTAGGTAGCTGTCCGGCCCGGCTGGGTGTTTCACCTTTGCCAACTATGCACAGGGTCTTTTATTCCTTTTACTTGTGAGTTTCTCCTTATTCGATAGTCCATTCGCATAGGAGTCAGCCCTGATTAGAGAGTCTTTGACTCATTCATCCTTTGTAGTGTTATTAGAGTCTCTGACTCATTTGTACTTCCTCCCTAGTGTTATTAGTTAGGAGTTTTTCCATTAGAGACTAACTCAGTCATATAGAGCTTTGCTTGCTTGGGATCTTGGATCGTTTTCTCTCTGCTTGGGACGCTATCTTTCGTGTTGTGGTTCGTCTCTTTGAGACGCTAGTTGCTTATTCGGGGTTTCCCCTTTAGATTTAGGGCTTTGCCCTAGTTTGTGGTATTACTTGCGTGTTCCCTTTAAGATTGAAAACATTTTAAAGGTTTAGAGCGTTGGAAAAGCTTTAAAATCCAAAAACATTGGAAATTTAAAACTCAAAAACATTTGAAAACTTTAAAAATATCAAAAACATTTGAAAAACCATAAAAAACCTTTAAAATCTAAAGTGTTGAGTGTTTCTTTTAGAAGTGTATTAGGCGAGTTCGACATTCGAACTACGTTGGCTTGATCCTCTTCCACGAGGTACGTAGTGCAGCTTGGGATACATATCCCAAGTCCAGCCAAACTTTTGTAAATAGCATTTTAAATCTTTTTTGAATAAGCAACCTTTAAAACCTTGTTTTCAAAAGATCTTCCTCTAGAGTTAGGAGTTTGTCCTAGGTAGAGAGTTTTAGAGTTAGGAGTTTGTCTTTGATTTGTTGTGTGCTTATTTGTGTTTGTTTTAGAGTTAGGGGTTTGTCCTAGAGTTATAGGAGCGCCTCCGTCCGGTCAGTTGGCGATTCACATCGCCGACTGATGACTAGGTCTAGGATGCGTTAATGATCCCATTGTTTTCCTTAGGACACACAGCCTAGTTACACATAGGTTGTAGGAACCACCTGCATTAGCTTAGGGCTAACTAGCATTTAGTTAGGGCATATAGGGTGTCCTAAAATCTACAATTCACTGGAATTTAAATAATCGTTCAAGAAGCTTTAATAACTAGTCCGGTCTTTTAGATCGAGTCTAAGATAGAGGTCTAGGTGTCTTAGGCATCCTAGCTTAGAATAGGCGCGAAGAACTACGTTGCCTTGATTCTCGTGGAGGCGGGGATACGTAGGCTTCTTTGGATGAACATCAGACCATCCGAGGACTCGGGCTAAATCGTTTAGAGTCTTAGGATTTGTTGTGTTGTGTTATATTGTATATTTTGTTGTGTTTTCTTACTTTCTTGTGCAGACCTATACCTTTAGCTGTAGCATGCATGTGTTCGTCCACCAGAACTTAGACACCCTTTAGGCATGTCACTCATAACCTAGCTATGCTTAGGCAGCACATCTTTCATTTTATTTTATGGGTGTTTATTATCTTTATCCTCAGGAAATGCATGCTTAGGTAGACGACTCCTGAGGATTGTTCCCATTTCACATGATTTTTGCCCAAAACTCTCCGAGGTTAATAATAAATGGCATAAGAGACCAAGTGTTCGCACTCGGGCGAATTGGGGGCGCTCTTCGGACCTTCTCCATTCGTCATCAGGCACGGACCTTCTGTATCTCTGGTTATCCATTGCAAACAGAGCATTTGTTTTGGTTCCATGGCGTGTCCATGGATGGCGACTCTGAGTTATTTTTAGGTACATCTTGGTTTCGAGCCCTGGCTCCTGATCAGGATGTATCTCATTCGTTTTGTATCGCCACTCATGCTATGCTGTGAGGGTGGCATCCGTTTCGAGAGTTCCTTGGCAGAGCTCTCCTTCACTTTGTGGAGATCCAGAGGGTGTTAGGGACCTGTTCCCTCACCGATCTCGGATCGGGGTCCACAGACGTCTTTGGTGTGTCGGCTGCCAAAGGAGAGAGAAGAAAGAGAGAGAGAAAGGGAGAAGAGGTTTTTCATCTCGGGGTTTTCTCTTGGGTTCTTTTTCTGGTTTATCTCTCGCGTTATCTCTTGTGTACGGTCTTGGGTTTGAGAAGCAAGGAAAGGGTTGCGGGTTTGTGGGTTTGCGATTAATCCATTGTAATCTTTGTATATTGTTTTTTTCTCATAGTGGAATATCGTGTTTCTCGCCCGTGGAGTAAGCTTGGCCGAACCACGTAAAATATCAATGTTCATCTTGTGGCTTGGTTTATTTTACTTTTCCGTTTAATTCGTGCACGATTGGATCGGATTGCCCGGCGGATTTTCTGAAAAATCTTATTCATTGATTTCATTTGAGGTGGTTGGTCTCTCTTGAAAAAGTGAGCCCCAAATGGTTTCTTGCGGATTTGGCTAAGTTCTACCACTTAAAAATCTCCTTTTAATCAGTCACATGCCCCTACTTCTTAAAAACCTCCTTTTAATGCTTATTTCAATTATTCGGTAATAACTTCATCCTTATGCTTTGAATTTGGCTAGTTTATCAAGATGTAACCTATGTCTCGAACTGTTAGAATGTATTAGATTAAATCTGAACATTAGATCATTAGTGTAATAGATTAGACTATTTAACAGTTAGTTTTTAGTTATATATGTAATGTGATTTGAATTTGAAAGACAAGTAGGTTAGGTAGGCATGCACAGGTTTTTCTTGTGTTTCATGAAAACCACTCGTAAAATTGTCAATTAATAAATACAGCGCAAAGAACCACAAAAGTACTGGGTTTTCTCCAAATTTTGCAGCAATTTACAGAATCTTTCACGAACCTACCCCCATTGTTACTTGAAGAACATGTAGCTCAATTTGGACTTAAAGAGAATATGGAAAATTTATGATTCCTATTGTCGAGGTTACATTATTAGTCTAATAAAAAATTTCTTATACAATGTTTATTGTAGGATGAGAACATCGATGAAATTGTATGAAGCTTTGGACAGGAAATGCAAAAACAAAATAATTAGGCAGTAACAAGTTATGTGAAATAGCAAATGAACGATGAAAACTTAGTCATAAAACAAGCCCATCAGTTCCAGCTTCTAGTAAATGAAATCTTGACAGTGTTGAGAAAATCTGCTGAGGAAATTCGATCCGATCGTGCACAAATAAACAAAAAAGATAAAATAAACACAAGCCAAAAGATGAACACTGAGATTTTATGTGGTTCTGCACAAAGCCCTACATCCACGGGCGAGAACACGATCTTGACTACGAGAAAAACAATATACAGGGATTACAATGGATTAACACAAACTCGTAACACTTTGGTTATCCTCTCAACTAAGACCGTACACAAGAGAAACCCGAGTAAAAAACCCAAGAGAAAAACCCTAGGAGAAAACCCCAAGAAAAATCCCTTTCTTTTTCTCACTCACTCTTTCTCTTTCCTTCTCTCTCTCCCCATTTCTCTTTGCAGCCGACACACAAAGAGCCTCTCTCATGCTAAGGAGAAAAATGCATCTCTCTTTCTTTTATACTTAAGTTTTCCAAAACACTAAAATACAATTGTTTTTAATTTTGCTTCCCACCACAAGGAAACTAAATACATGGGAAACAAGGCAACTTTCCCAACAATCTCCACCTTGGCTTGTTTCCTAGCCCCCTGAAGATTTTCCATTGATGTCACCACCGGTCTGTTGTCACTGTAGACCATTATTGGCCTTCCAAAATACCAACAACACACCCTCGAATCATTTTGGTTCTTATCACTCCTCCTAACTCGATCAACACAGCTAATGCACATGTGCAGCTGCCAAACCGTTGACTCCCCTAGTCAACTCTGGAGAGGGATCTTGATCTGACCTCTCCATCGTAGGGACTATCACCTCAGCAACTTCGAAAGAGACCTTACGCGTGTGCCACTTCGTTCCATCCAACTATCGAGATCTCAAGAACATTAGCCACCATGTCCCTGTCCAAACAATACCATATAATATACTTGATAGCAGTCATCTTCTCCAGCTTCCCATTCTTTTCCTTCAACGCCTTAGCCAGGACCCGTCGAACAAGGATGCCCTTCACCATCATCTGCTAAGAGTGAACCCACTTTTTCCTTTAAACCTGTCGATGTTGAACTGTGTATAAACTGATTTTATTGTCATATCAAATCATCCTTGTTACGGAGCTCCACCTCAAACGAGAAGTTCTCTGACAATCTTTCTACCTCTGACAATCACTCTAACCGATATCTAACAATGACCCACATGATCGCTCTAACCATGGCACAACGACTATCGCTCCAACCTGTGCTATGATACCACTTGTTGAGAAAATCCGTCGGGCAAATCCGATCCGACCGTGCACAAATAAACGGAAAAAAAATAAACACAAGCCACAAGATGAACACTGAGATTTTACGTGGTGTGGCAAAAAGGCCTACATCCACGAGCAGAACACGATCTTCACTATGAGAAACAATATACAAGGATTACAATGGATACAACAACCCCCCAACCCTTTGCTTGTCCTCTCAACCAAGACCGTACACAAGAGAAACCTGACTAAAAAAACCCAAGAGAAAATCCCAAGAAAAATCCTTTTCTTCTTCTCTCTTTCTCTCTCCACTTCTCTTTGCAGCCATCACACAAAGAGCCTCTCCCACGCCAAGGAGAAAAAATGCCTCTCTTTCTTTTATACTTGGGTTTTCCAAAAAACTAAAATACAATTGTTTCTAATTTTGCCTCCAACCACAAGGAAACAAAATATATGGGAAACAAGGCAACTTTCCCAACAATCTCCACCTTGACTTCTTTCCCAATCACCTGAAGATTTTTCGTTGATGTCAGCACCGGTCCGTTGTCACCGCAGACCACCATTGGCCTTCCAAAGTACCAGCTACACACCCTCGGATAATCTTAGTTCTTATCACTTCTCCTAACTCAATCAACACGACCAATACACATGTGTAGTTGCCAAACCGTTGGCTTACCCTATTAACCCTGGAGAGGGATCTTGTTCCGTCCTCCCCATCGCAAGAACTGTCATCTCGCCATCGCCTACAACCTAGTAACCCATCTCTGCACCAACTGCGAAAGAGACTCTACGCACTCATTGTTAGAGTTTGTGCCCTAAAAACTAGTATACTTTGCTTATTAATTAAAAAAAGTTTCATTTCATGGCATTCTTGGGTGTTGTTTAAATAAATATGTGAGATGTGCTTATTTATTTTACACATATTTGTCCTTAGGGAGCAAAGTAGGAATCCCATGATCGATAATTCACAGATCCTAGGGAGCAAGGAGATATGGAATTCTGGTTCTTTGCAGACTTAAAGGTTCCTAATTTTGGTCGAGATTGGACATCTCCTCCCTTACTCAATTGGCACCAATCTTGCCTACATGCACGTGTCGTGGAGTGGCTTATCTCAATCACTTGGGCAGTAGAACCTAAGCAAGAAGAGTGGGTGCGACGATGGGATCGCACACTGAACATGATCATATTAGGATAGCTTGTGGACAGGAGATAGTAAGGGTATTCTACCAGACATGACCCTTTACATGTCCTTTGACCTGAGGGATCATATTGCTCTGTGGGCCCATCCTTCTTTCTTGGTCTATCTAATAGTGGTTCTTTTAAGGATCACCCAAGCGTAGTACTGGAATGTTTGACAAACCTACGAGACTAACAGGGATACCCAACATAGAATTCTTCGCCCAAATTATTGGGAATCGTCTACAATTTTGGTCAGAACAATAGGCCTATAACATTACCTGGCCAGGTGGATTTGAAAAAAGTTTTATCAAATGTTTTACAAAATATATTTTGAAATGATTTTAGCAAATGCATTTGCGAGCCCAAACTGCTTGACTGAAAGGTATACCACGAGTGGACCCAAGGGGTAGTCTATGTCTGCCCTCTGTAGGACCCAACTCGGTAGATGTGGAATTGGAAAATGGACTTGAACATATTAGATGTGATTAGGGGTATGATGATTTGACAGTTATCTTTAGGATTATGTCTCGATGGAGGCCAAAGATCCAATGTGATTGTAGTTTTAAACTATGGAGCAAGATCGCAGTGAGGCCCACCATTTGGTTCTGCAGGATCGACCATCAAATCCCTGCAACGATAAGGGTCCTGCATTTATTGGATTGCACGGACGAACTAGTTTCGTTGCATTTGATGCAAAGGGATAGCTATACGTAGTTTTAATGGTGTATGTGCACTCTAGGACACAATTGGAATACCAAATCAGTTAAGTGTTAACCAAAGGGGTATTTGGAATATCTGATTTGGAGAGAGAAAGAGAATAAAGTGGAGATCTTTTTGCAACCAACATGGCAACCAAATTTCACAAAAAGTAAAACACCCTAAGTTGGGAAGGAAATACGTCCATAAAGTTTTGGAAAGAATCCCACAAAAGTTGCTTTCTATTTCACAAATGCTAATTAGTTAGTTTTCCAAATTTCAACCAAATTGTGAGAGAAACTTTAGAAACCTTTTTAAGGTTGGAAACCATTCTTTTTAAAAACAATTATGGGCCATTGTCTATTGTCTTCTCAAGCTGGAAACAACGTTTTGGAATTCTCCACAAAAGATCCAACAATTCACTTACCTTCTCTCTTCTAGTTTTTGAGAAATAACAAAAGTTCTATCAAGAAAAACTCGATTTCCCATCTATTGGGACTGATTTGATCAGTATAAATCTGAGAATAAAAGTTACTCTCCATCCCTTTGTGCAACACAAAGGAATCCATCAGTTCGACTTGCGGTGCCGCAGCGATTGGATCGTTTGTGGCTATTCGGTGAGTAGATCATGCAGAGGTTCTTCTTCGCAACAACAACTTAGGTAATTTATATTTCATATATTTTATTTTGATCACCATCAGATCATCTAGACCCTAGGATTCCTAGAATACAGGCAAAATTGAAGAAAACTTTTTGTTCTACACGATTTTAATTCCGCTACGCGTAGTGATTTTGCCCGGGAGTTACAACCCGTCTAACTAGTGCCACTCTGTATCCATCCAACCATTGAAATCGTAGGAACATTAGTCATCGTGTCACTATCCAAATGTTACCATCTAATACACTCAATATCTGTCGTCTTCTCCGGCTTCCCATCCTTTCCCTTCAACGCTTTAGCCAGGATCGGTTGAACAAAGATGCCCTTCACAATAATCTGCTAAGAGTGAAACCACTTTTTCTGTCAAATCTGTCGATGTTGAACTGTGTATAAATCGATTTTACCGTCATATCAAATCATCATTGTTACGAAGCTCCACCTCAAACGAGAATTTCTAGGACAATCTTTCTACCTCTGACAATCACTCCAACCGTGATCTAACAACGGTGCCCACGATCGCTCTAACTGTGGCCCAACGACAATCGCTCCAACCTGAGCTCTGGTACCACTTGTTTATAAAATCTAACGGGCAAATCCGATCTGATCATGCATAAATAGAAGGAAAGATAAAATAAATACAAGCCACAAGATGGACACCGAGATTTTACATGGTTTGACACAAAGGCCTACATCAATGGGCGAGAACGCGATCTATACTATGAGTAAAACAATATACAAGGATTACAATGGATTAACACAAACCCGCAACCCTTTTCTTGTCCTCTCAAACAAGACCGTACACGAGAAACCCGAGAAAAAACCCAAGAGAACAACTCCAAGAAAAATATCTCTCTCTCTCTCTCTCTCTCTCTCTCTCTCTCTCTCTACAACCGACACACAAAGAGCCTCTCCTATGGAAAGGAGAAAAAACACCTCTTTTTTTTATACTTAGGTTTTCCAAAAGCCTAAAATACAATTGTTTCGAATTTTACTTCCCACACCTAAGGAAACCGAATACATGGGAAACAAGGCAACTTTCACAACAGACAGGTGACCACTTTCATACAACCGTTATCATTGAAAAACATCCACCATCCTCGAAAGAAGATTGAAAATGTTTTCAAACATATGATAAAGTAATTTATTTCTAATGGAGTCTCAAAAGAGGAAGATGATAAAATGTAAAAAAAAAAAAAAACATTTTATCAAAAGAGGAACTTTTTTTTTTACTCACCAAAAAAACTGTAAAAAAAAAACAAGTAACACCATCTAAATAGAAAGATCTTGGGGCTCTGTGTTAGGTCTAAAATTGGTAACAGGTTATGGTAGGGCCGGAAGGGCTGATCTGACAAGCCACAACTGAAGGGCTAATGGAGTCCTGCGCTGCACAAGGGCACAGACAAGAATACAAAGGGTCAGAAGACCAACCCGGAGTGGTGCTCCGGACGGGCGCTTCGACACTCAAGTCAGTATGAGCAGGAGTGCAGAGCAATGTCAGAGCAAAAAGCTTAGGGTTTTCATCTCAGATCCCTCACCTTAGCACAAGTGAAGGCTATTTAAAGTGGTTCTGAGCCACCTGTCCAGGACAGGTGGTAGCCCCTGTATGGACCAGGTCTCATACCTAGGAGGGGCAGGTGGAAGTCCCCGATTGGTCCAGGTGTCATACCTAGCAGGGACAGGTGTTGGCTTTGCAGTGGTCCCTGTGAGGGCCACGTGTCAACAGCCGATTGGTTGCAGATTTTGGACCCCATCAGTTGCCCCCTGGTTCTCCGAGTCGTGACAGCGGCTAGGGGAAGCAAATAGAGGGTTAAAACAGCATCCAGCCGGCCTTAAGGCCTCTGGGCAGCTAAGGCCGGCCTCAGACGGGGCCAGAAGAAACCGTGGCTGGACAGGGGCCTCCGGGCGGCCTGATCCGGCCTTGAAGCTTGGCCTGAAGGAGCACGGCCGGACAGGAGCCTATGGGCTATTCAGTCCGGCCAAAATTTGGACCAGAAGTCTGGCCGGCCAAACCTCCTGGGCGTCATGGCCGAGCAGATATCCTGTCCGGCATAGGCCGCGAACGGCCAGGCCGGGCAGGTCTTTTGGCGTCTAGCGATTGCGTCATATCATGTCCGGCTTAGGCGCTGGACGGCCGAGCCGGGCAGGTCTTTTGGCGTCTAGCGATTGCGCCATATCCTGTCCGGCTTAGGCGCTGGACGCCCAGGCCGGGCAGGTCTTTTGGCGTCTAGCGATTGCGCCATATCCTGTCCGGCTTAGGCGCTGGACGGCCAGGCCGGGCAGGTCTTTTGGCGTCTAGCGATTGCGCCATATCCTGTCCGGCTTAGGCGCTGGACGGCCGGGCCGGGCAGGTCTTTTGGCGTCTATCGATTGCGCCATATCCTGTCCGGCTTAGGCGCTGGACGGCCGGGCCGGGCAGGTCCTTTGGCGTCTAGCGATTGCGCCATATCCTGTCCGGCTTAGGCGCTGTACGGCCGGGCCGAGCAGGTCTTTTAGCGTCTAGCGATTGCGCCATATCCTGTCCGGCTTAGGCGCTGTACGGCCGGGCCGGGCAGGTCTTTTGGCGTCTAGCGATTGCGCCATATCCTGTCCGGCTTAGGCGCTGGACGGCCAGGCCGGGCAGGTCTTTTGTCGTCTAGCGATTGCGCCATATCCTGTCCGGCTTAGGCTGTGGACGGCCAGGCCGGGCATGTCTTTTGCCGCCTAATCACTTTGGAACTTGTGCCTCGCATTTAATGCGAACGGCGCATTTAATGCGGTAGGTGACGTGGCGCACTCCAGCTGGTGGGAAAAGGGCGGGATTTTTCCCGCTCTTCCCAGCCTATATATACCGGAGTTTTTACTCCTCACATTTTTCACTTTTCACATTTTACTCTCCTCCTCTGCTGCTCGGCTAGTCAAATTTCTGCCCGCTTCGGATCAGTGAGCCCGGAGATCTTCGGTCAACACTTCAGTTCGGTAATTTCTTTTAGCTTTTCTTTTCTTCCCTTTTAATGTCTAGCACTAGTTCGGAGTCGGACTCTGGCTCAAAGGAGTCCGGTTCGACCAGTAGTACGGGGTCCGGGGCGTCGGAGAGGACGAGGCCGGCCTCTCCTACGGAGGCCGGTGTTGAGGACGAAGAGATAATAATTGTAGACGAGGAGAGCGGGGAGGAAGTGATTGTGGACTTAGACACAATCCCGGTCCGTGGGGACGGACCGCACCGGGTAGAAACCAGCGGCTACGAAGAGGACGTTGAGGCGGTAGTTCCTCGCTTGCCGTGCGCGCCCGTCGAGGTGATAGCGGAGGCACGGATGGAGGCCAATCCGCAGTACAACATCGGGGCCCTGCGCGAGGTGAACCGTCTGGGGCCGGGCAAACTTCAGGCCGTCAGGGACAAATACTGTATCCTTGATCGGTACCACTTTGAGGGCGGCCGTCGAAGGGGACCGGGCCAGCAACGATAGTGCAGATCTCTGCCTATACGAAGAAGCCTTTCGGGCCGGGCTCAGGCTTCCCTTGCATCCGTTTTTTGTCGATGTGTTGAGGTACTACGGGCAGGCGGTTACACAGGTCGTGCCGAACTCTTGGAGGACGCTGGTCGGCTTCCTTTATTTTTTGGGAGTTCGTCTCCGTAGGAACCCCACCATGCCCGTCTTCAGGATGTGTGCGCACCTGAAGAGGCACAAGGAGGGCGGTTGGATCTACATCAGCCAACGGCCCGAAGTGAAAATGATCACTGGCATACCTACTTCCATTCACACATGGAAGAACAGGTTTTTCTACGCTAGGGACACCGAACCGGGCTCCCACTGGCCATTCTCGTTGGAATGGAGAACCCCGGACACCCAGAACCTTAGTCAGAAGCCAGCCCTTGAGGGTTACGACCACATGACCTTCGCTCTGATCAAAGAAGAGCTGAAGCGTGGTCAAATAAACTGCTCGGAGTTCTCCGGGGAGGCCGACCTGGTAAAGCTCGGGATCAGTCGTGCGACGCCGGCACGTACGTAGACTCTTTAGGCCAGTTTTTATTTTTTGAACTGTTCCCCCTTTTTTTATATAGTTCTAACTGTGTTCTGTTCTCACGTTCAGAAATGGTGAAGCAGATGTCCATGCTGGACAAGATCAGGCAGACCTCCCAAGCGTCCCCAACGCAGGAGCAGCCCAACCCAAGGGCAAGAAAAGAAAGGTGCCGAGTTAACTCCGGCAATGGCCGCACTGGCCGAGCCTCTAAAAAGCAGCCGGGTGACGCATAAGCTTTCCGTCAAGTCGAGCAGGGCAAATGTCGTCGGACAGAGCTCCGGGTCTGCAGGGGTGACAGAGCCCCAACACAGCAGGCCGGTTCTGGGCATCCCTGCCGCCACGGCGGTAAGAGGCGACAACGTCTTCCGCCCGAACTGGGCGGTGCAGAAAACGGACACCGGCCTGGGGGATAGCCGGGTGGCCACGGAATTGGTGTACCAGGGCGTCCTCCCACGCGACCGGCGGGAAGTCGAGAAGGAGGCGCCGGAGACCTGCGAAGCGGCAATCACCTCCGCCCTCTATCAACTCCAGGTGTACTCGAGGGATATGGCCAAGAAGCGTTATCTCTTCTCTGAGACGCTCACACAGATAGAGTCTGAGAAGAGCCAGCTCCAGAAGGACAAGGACGGGCTTACCGAGGCGGCCGTGAAAGCGGCAGTGAGGGAGGCTGTAAAGGAAACTGAGAAGAGGAAGGACACACAGTTCTTCAACCTGGGCCTCCGGGCCTATAAGGCGGGGTTCCTTTTCTGCACCGATCAGGTGAAGAAGACTTACCCCGACATTTCCCTGGACGGACTGGCCGTCCCGTATGCACCTCCGGAGGAGGAGGAGGACGAGGAGGAAGAAGACGAACCGGACTCCTCCCAACCCATCGAGGTGGAACAGGAAGTCATTCTGGCTTCCGAGGTCACCGCCCCAACCACTGAGGCCGGCCAGGTTTCAGTCCCTACTTCAGAGGCTGTCACCGAGGAGGTGGTCGACGAGGAGGCCTAAGTGGCAGCCCTCTTGCTCCTATCTTTCTTTTTGGCTGTGTACTTTTTGTAATGGCCCATGAGGCTCATTCTTTGTAAGCCAGCTCGGCAAAAAGGGCACTTTTGTAATATGAATACAAATTCAATTTTGTCCAACTGTCTGTACGGCTGCCTTGCTTTTTGTATTTATGACGTCTGTGCTTCTTCCTTGTCTTTATGCCGAGCCGGAGTGGTTGTCCAGATGTCATTGGCCGAACTGGTATGTAAGCCAATTAAGACGAGCCGGAGTGAACCACTCCTGCCCTCTAAGTCTGCAAACACTTAGAGTCTTTGAGGTGGTTTTCCACTAGGGCGGGTCCATGGTTGGAACTGATTTCCACACCAAATTGGATGCGCCGGAGTGCACCAGTGCCGCTCTCTAAGTCTGCAAACACTTAGGCTGAGAGCTTAGGCTGTGGACGGCCAGGGCGGGCAGGTCTTTGAGGTGGTTTTCCACTAGGGCGGGTCCATGGTTGGAACTGATCTCCACACCAAATTGGACGCGCCGAAGTGCACCACTGCCGCTCTCTAAGTCTGCAAACACTTAGGCTGAGAGCTAAGTCTGCAAACACTTAGAGTCTTTTGGCGTCTAGCGATTGCGCCATATCCTGTCCGGCTTAGGCGCTGGACAGCCAGGCCGGGCAGGTCTTTTGGCGTCTAGCGATTGCGCCATATCCTGTCCGGCTTAGGCTGTGGACGGCTAGGCCGGGCAGGTCTTTGAGGTGGTTTTCCACTAGGGCGGGTCCATGGTTGGAACTGATCTCCACACCAAATTGGACGCGCCGGAGTGCACCACTGCCGCTCTCTAAGTCTGCAAACACTTAGGCTGAGAGCTAAGTCTGCAGACACTTAGAGTCTTTTGGCGTCTAGCGATTGCGCCATATCCTGTCCGGCTTAGGCTGTGGACGGCTAGACCGGGCAGGTCTTTGAGGTGGTTTTCCACTAGGGCGGATCCATGGTTGAAACTGATCTCCACACCAAATTGGACGCGCCGGAGTGCACCACTGCCGCTCTCTAAGTCTGCAAACACTTAGGCTGAGAGCTAAGTCTGCAAACACTTAGAGTCTTTTGGCGTCTAGCGATTGCGCCATATCCTGTCCGGCTTAGGCTGTGGACGGCTAGGCCGGGCAGGTCTTTGAGGTAGTTTTCCACTAGGGCGGGTCCATGGTTGGAACTGATCTCCACACCAAATTGGACGCGCCGGAGTGCACCACTGCCGCTCTCTAAGTCTGCAAACACTTAGGCTGAGAGCTAAGTCTGCAAACACTTAGAGTCTTTTGGTGTCTAGCGATTGCGCCATATCCTGTCCGGCTTAGGCTGTGGACGGCTAGGCCGGGCAGGTCTTTGAGGTGGTTTTCCACTAGGGCGGGTCCATGGTTGGAACTGATCTCCACACCAAATTGGACGCGCCGGAGTGCACCACTGCCGCTCTCTAAGTCTGCAAACACTTAGGCTGAGAGCTAAGTCTGCAAACACTTAGAGTCTTTTGGCGTCTAGCGATTGCGCCATGTCCTGTCCGGCTTAGGCGCTAGACGGCCAGGCCGGGCAGGTCTTTGAGGTCTAGCGATTGCGTCATATCCTGTCCGGCTTAGGCTGTGGACGGCCAGGCCGGGCAGGTCCTTTAGGTGGTTTTCCACTAGAGTGGGTCCATGGTTGGAACTGATCTCCACACCAAATTGGACGCGCCGGAGTGCACCACTGCCGTTCTCTAAGTCTGCAAACACTTAGAGTGAGAGCTAAGTCTGCAAACACTTAGAGTCTTTGATTGGAGGAGCTGGCATATATTAGTGACTCAAAAATGAGGGACACTGTTTAGTGACAACTCCACTTTATTTCTCTTTGAAATTTAATTACAGAGGTTCTTTACAGGCCTTCAAAGGCAAGAGAAAAGACTATTGATAATATATTCAGAGATTTCTGGAATTCCAGGCGTGCGGCAGCAGCTGCTCGTCAAGTGTCTCTAGCCGGTAGCTTCCTGGACGGATGACCTCTTTGACTCGGTACGGCCCTTCCCAAGTCGAAGAGAGTTTGCCCACCCTTCTTGGCTGGGAGACGGCCGCTTTCCTCAAAACTAGGTCGCCTGTGCGGAACTCCCTTGGTCGGATCTTCGCATCATGGTATCTAGACACCTTCTGCTTATATGCTGCGGCTCTGATCTGAGACTCCTCACGGATTTCCTCAAGCAGGTCGAGGTTGACGCGGAGCCCGTCCCCATTGAGCTGTTCATTGAAGTCAACAATTCTTGGGGAGGGAATGCCGATGTCAACAGGAATCACAGCCTCTGTTCCGAAGGAGAGATTGAAAGGCGACTCACCCGTTGCAGTGCGTGGGGTAGTCCGATACGCCCAGAGCACATGGTACAGCTCGTCAGCCCAGCGTCCGGCCTTATCATCCAGTCTTTTCTTTATCCCCTGCAGCAGAGTCCTGTTCGTCACTTCGGTCTGTCCATTTGTCTGAGGATGTGCCACGGAAGTGAACCTTTGCTCAATCTTCAGATCTGAACAAAACTTTCTGAAGTTCCTTGAGTCGAACTGCTTGCCATTGTCTGTTATGAGGACCCGGGGTATCCCGAATCTGCACACCACTGATTTCCAGAAAAAGTTCTGGACGCTCTGCTCGGTGATCTTGGCCAGAGGTTCAGCTTCTACCCACTTAGTAAAGTAGTCGATGGCGACAACGACGAACTCGTGGCCTCCGGAGGCCGGCGGAAAAGGACCTAAAATGTCCATTCCCCAGATAGCAAAAGGTAGAGGGCTGATAATCGGGGCCATTGGCACGGCCGGCTGGTGAACGGCTGGGGAGAATTTCTGACACTTCTCACACTTCTTCACAAGGCTCAGAGCATCTTGTCTTAGTGTAGGCCAGTACAGGCCTCTTAGAAGGACTTTGATGGCGAGGGCCTTGCCCCCAAGATGCTCTCCACAAATCCCTTCATGGGTCTCTCGCAGGGCATACAGGGCATCAGTTGGCCGGAGACACTTCAAGTACGGGAGGGTGTAAGATCTCTTGTACAGAGCTTCGCCGTCAAGTGAAAACCTTGCTGCCCGCTGTACGATTTTACGGGCCTCTTTTTCTCTCCGGTGAGCTCTCCGCTGCGCAGATATCTGATGATCTCATCCATCCAGCACGGCTCATCGTCGATCTACATTACTACGACGGGCTGGCCATCAATACTGGAGGTTTTTAGGAACTCCATACGAATTTCTCTGAGAGCGGTGTAGCCCGATGCCGCTAGCTTTGAGAGCACATCGGCCTTTGCATTTTCAGTCCGGGGGACTCTGATGACCTCAAAGCTTCCGAACTTACTGGCCAGGCTACGCACCCTTTGCAGATACTTGATCATTCGCTCTTCACGGGCCTCATATACTCCTTGGATCTGGCACACAACTAACTGTGAATCGCAGTACGCCTTCAGTCTCTGAGCGCGGGCCTGAATGGCGAGGTTCATTCCGACGATGAGCGCTTCGTACTCTGCCTCATTGTTTGACGCACGGAAACCAAACCTCAGGGCGTAATTCAGGACAAAGTCCTCTGGTCCTGTGAGAACTAGTCCGGCACCGCTGCCACTTTTGTTTGAAGATCCGTCGACATACACCTCCCAGAGCGGCTCTTCAGAACACGGAAGCGGGCTGGTTGGTGGAGCTGCACTCTCAAGCCCGGGAAGCGGAACCGCTTCGGCTTCGATCTGCTGCTCGGGTATAACCGGTTCTGCTTCCAAAGGAGGCGCTGCTTCCGACCCGTGGTCTGATCACTGGCCTGGGCAGATATTTGATGTCAAACTCGCTGAGCTCTACGGCCCACTTCACAAGTCGGCCTGAAGTGTCTGGACGGTGGAGGATCTGCCTGAGGGGCTGTCCCGTCAGGACCTTGATCGTATGCGCCTGGAAATACGGTCTTAACTTTCTGGCCGCCATAACGAGGGCGTATACGAGCTTCTCGACTCGCTGATATCTGGTCTCTGCATCATGGAGGACCTTACTGACATAGTAGATCGGCTTTTGCTGGTGGTACTCCTCTCTGACCAGTACTGCTGCAACTGCCAAAGGTCCCGCTGAGAGATACAGAATCAGCTCTTCTCCTGGCTCTGGCTTGGACAGCAACAGCGGAGAGGACAAGTACTGCTTCAGCTCTTCAAATGCCGCTTGACACTCCGAAGTCCAGGGCGCGATTTTTATACCTTTGACCGCGTTGAAGAACGAAAGGCATCTTTCCGTGGACTTAGAGATGAACCGCCCCAGGGCAGCCACTAACCCGGTCAGTCGCTGTACTTCTCTGATAGTTCTGGGCGGAGTCAGCTCCATCACCGCCTTGATTTTCTCAGGATTTGCCTCTATCCCTCTCTGGCTTACCATGAAGCCCAGAAACTTGCCTGCTCCGACGCCGAACGTACACTTGGTCGGATTGAGCTTCATGTTGTGCTCCCTCAAGACTTGAAACGCTTCTTTGAGGTCTGCAACATGATTGCAGGCAGCTCTGCTCTTGACCAGCATATCGTCCACATATACTTCCATATTGCGGCCGATCTACTCCTTGAACAGCCTGTTGACGAGCCGCTGGTAGGTGGCCCCTGCGTTCTTCAGTCCAAAAGGCATAACCCGATAGCAATAAGTCCCCTGATCGATTACAAAGGATGTCTTCGGAATGTCGGACTCATGCATTCTGATCTGATTATATCCTGAGAAGGCGTCCATGAAGCTTAGCAGCTCGTGACCTGCAGTAGCGTCGATGAGCTGATCGATCTTTGGGAGCGGGCTGTCCTTCGGGCAGGCCTTATTCAGGTCTGTAAAATCTATGCAGGTCCTCCACTTCCCATTAGACTTCTTCACCATCACCACATTCGCGAGCCAGTCCGGGTACTGGATCTCGCGGATGAAGTCGGCCTTCAGAAGCCTTTCCACCTCTTCTCTGATGGCCCTTCGCCTCTCCGGTGCAAAGTGTCTCCTCTTCTGTTTTACGGGCTTGCAGGTCTGATCAACCCCGAGCTCATGGGTGCTAATTGCAGGGTCGATGCCGGGCATGTCTGAAGGAGCCCAGGCAAAGACATCTGCATTGGCTCTGAGGAACTGAGCAAGATCCTGCTGCGCGGCCTCTGACAGGGCAGAGCCGATCTGGACAACCCTCTGGTCGTCATTGCTGTACAACAGGATAGATATAAGGTCCTCGGTCGGTTCATTTACTATGATCTGGGCTTCATCCCTTAGATCAAACAGCTCGATTGGCAGAGACTCGGACGCATTCTTCCCTTTCAATGCCGCTGCATAGCACTGCCTCGACTGGGGCTGATCCCCTATGATTTCCCCTATACCTCCTGGTGTAGTGAACTTCATCTTCTGATGATAGGCGGAAGGAACAGCTCGAAGGAGATTCTGGCCGGGGCGTCCCAGGATAGCATTGTAGGCCGACTTGGCCCTTACCACCAAGAAGTTCACCATGGCGAAGGACTGGCAGGGCGGCTCCCCGATAAGAACTGGAAGCTCGATCTGCCCTTCAACTTTGACAACTTCTCCGGAGAACCCGAACAGATCAGAGTTGGCCGGCCTCAGACGGTCAGTTCCGATCAGCATCTGCTCGAAGGCGTGATAATAGAGGATGTCTGCGGAGCTCCCGTTGTCGACCAAGATCTTCTTCATTTCCCAGTTCGCCACCAGCATGGTGATGACCAGGGCATCATCATGCGGGAGGATCAGGCCGTCGAGATCTGCATCTGAAAAGGATATCTCGTTCTCTAGCCTGGCCTTCTTACTGCAGGTATGGACGGCGTTGACCTGCCGGGCATAAGTCCTGCGGGCTGATGAAGAGGTTCCTCCCGCGGTCGGCCCTCCTGAAATGGTACCAATAACACCATGAGGTTGAGGTTGAGGTACCTGAGGAGGGGGGCTGGCCGGCGCAGGAGCTTGGATGCGGTCGCCCAGAGGTTGAGCGCCCCGGGGGCTTCTGCCTCTGTTCCTCGGCTTGTCCTTGCGCTCTCTTCTGTTGTCATCATTTTTTAAGTACCTTCCGAGATACCCTCTGCTGATCAGCTGCTCGATCTCCTCCTTCAAATGAAGGCACGCGTTGGTGTCATGACCGTGGTCCTTGTGGAACCTGCAGTATTGGGACATGTTTCTTTTCCCCGACGAGGTCTGCCTCTCCGGCCACCGGATGAAATCCTCTTCCCGAATGGCTGCCAGGATCTGTGCTCTGGACGCGGTCACCCGCGTGTAATGCTCTCTCGGGTGGGGGCTTCTCCCCTTTCGGGAAGGGCTTCTCTCCTTGCGGGAAGGGCTTCTCTCCTTCTTCTGAGATTTATCATCCCTACGCTGCTTGGTAGGGTTCTTCTCCTCAGGCCTTCTCTTGCTAGCAGAGTCCAGGGCGGCGAGAGTTTCCTCCACCGAGATGTACTCCTCCGCCCCGGCCATCAGGTCTGCGAGGGACTGCGGATTGCGCCGGGCCACTGCTCGTCTGAAGTCAGTTGATCGGGCGCCGGCCAGAAGGGCATTCGTGGCCGCGGAGGGATCCAGGTTGGGAACCTGAAGGGCTTCCCTATTAAAGCGACCAACGAACACTTTCAAGGCCTCATCATCTCCCTGCCTGAGGGCCATCAGCGAAGCCGTCGTCTTCCTGGGTCTTCTGCTGCTCATAAAGTGACGGGCCAGGTCGTCCCCAAAGTCATCAAAATTGTCCACGGACCTGGGTTTGAGCCGCGAGTACCAGTCCCTCGCGGCTCCAGTCAATGTGGTGGGGAATGCCCGGCAAAGGAATCCATCCGACGCCCCGTGGAGGAGCATTGTAGTCCTGAAAGTCTCCAAGTGGTCCACGGGTTCGGTGGTCCCGTCATACTGCGAAATCTGCAGCATCTTCCAGCCCGCGGGGGCTGCCGCGCTGAGCACTCTGTCCAAAAATGGGGGAGCGCTTGTGAAGATCCGGGAGGCAGGCCGACCCTGCTCTCTGGCGAGCTCTTCAATCCGGTGGTCCATCTGCTGGATCCTTAGTAACATCGGGTCGTCTCTCTTCTCTGCCCGGTGGACGGGCCTCTCTCTTCTTGCCGGCGGGCTCATAGCAGGGCCGGACTCCTTCGCCGGTGCCGCGACCCTTCCCCGTGCGTGGGGTCTCTCCTGCTGCCATGCCTTTGTACGGAGGGAGATCGTGACCGGTGATGTAGGCGAGGCTCGGGGCGCACATGCTTGTCCCGGGAGAGGTGATCTCGTCTTGTGGAGTGACGAGTCTGTTCCCGGGGCAGGGGCGTGTGCTCTCTGCGGGAGCTTCCCCTCCTCTGGGTGGGCTGAGAAGCCTCGACTGGGTGCTGCTGGAGTGCGGGGGCCGGATTCCTGAACTGCGCAATCACAGCTGTCATTTCTTGGAAAAGGGCCCGCATCTCCCTTGGGGTCGGGGTAGGGTCTGAGTGGTCCGAGCGGGTCGGACTTTGCTCCCCTACCGCCCCGGCCTCTATCTGCTAGGCCAGTCGCTCGCTTCTTCCTTCGCGGGGGATTGTAGCCCGGGTCGTCCGGGAGGTTGGCACATGCTTTCCGTTTTTCCCTACCATTGCTTGAGTGAGGTTCCGAACAGCTTTTTGTTTCGGGGTCCCACGGATGGCGCCAAATCTGTTAGGTCTAAAATTGGTAACAGGTTATGGTAGGGCCGGAAGGGCTGATCTGACAAGCCACAACTGAAGGGCTAATGGAGTCCTGCGCTGCACAAGGGCACAGACAAGAATACAAAGGGTCAGAAGACCAACCCGGAGTGGTGCTCCGGACGGGCGCTTCGACACTCAAGTAAGTATGAGCAGGAGTGCAGAGCAATGTCAGAGTAAAAAGCTTAGGGTTTTCATCTCAGATCCCTCACCTTAGCACAAGTGAAGGCTATTTATAGTGGTTCTGAGCCACCTGTCCAGGACAGGTGGTAGCCCCTGTATGGACCAGGTCTCATACCTAGGAGGGGCAGGTGGAAGTCCCCGATTGGTCCAGGTGTCATACCTAGCAGGGACAGGTGTTGGCTTTGCAGTGGTCCCTGTGAGGGCCACGTGTCAACAGCCGATTGGTTGCAGATTTTGAACCCCATCACTCTGTAATGTGAGAAATTAGATGTTCCACATATCTCCTTTTCCTCTTTTTTTTGTAGAGGTTCAACATCATTCATGTATCTACAAACATAGATGTTGACGGCCTCATCAGCTAATGCTTCCCCAACACCGTAGTACTACTGTTGTTTGTTTTGTGATACCAGAGATGAACTTAAGGGGTTCTTAACCAAAGGACTAGCTGCATAGCTAGTTATTGAAACTTCAAGAGGGATGCGATTGAAGCTTACCACATAGAATCACTAATAATATTAACCAAACCAATATGACTAGAGATCCCGAGAGCGAGATTTAATGAGTGAGAAAAAAATTATTCTACTGATTGTCACTCATGAAATACCCCCCCAGTCACCCCACTCACGCACCCACGCGCGCACACACCTTTTTTTCTAGTTTGGGAGGCCCCCTTTAGTGTATTTATGATTTCACTTTTACAATAGAGGGGCTGCCTCAAGTAGAAAAAAGGGTGAATATATCATTTCCCTAACAATATTGCGTGTGATACACAGTTCAAGATATAATTCTCCACTAACTCGTGCTACTACATTACGTGAAGGTTCAAGTCCCCAATACACCTTTGCCTATTACACAATATTTTATTTGCACGTACTTGATTTATGTGAGAAATTTATTAGTTTATAATTTACCTTTATTCCTAGCTCCGCTCCTGCCTGGTGGTCACGGGTTCGAATCACGGAAATAGCCTCCCTGCAAAGCAGAGGTAAGTCTGCGTACATCTAGCCCTCCCTAAACCCCGCAACGGCGGGAGCCTCGTGCACTAGGCTGCCACCTTTATCAACTTTATATGATTTAAAATAAGATTTCGATGTGCTTTTATTTTGAATCAAAATTTAGTAGAAATTAAACATGTTTTTCTGGTTGCTTTTTTATCCCAAGTTATATTTCCACAATGGAAAGGGGGAAAAGTTGTTGTGGGCTTAAAAATTGGATACTATTTAAAAATGTTGCTTATGCTATTGTTCTCAGTGTGCCCTATCTTCAAATCCTACAACCACTTCTCTAGTATCCCTTGCATCATTATTATTATTATTATTATACAAATTTGCCCTGTTTATAGGTCAACCTTTAGGATTAATATATTGATTGGGTTTATATGGTTCTATTAGACATCTTAAAATCTTTACTTTTGTTCAACCTAAATTAAAGTTGAGTAGGAGGCTTCTTTCATTTCATAATAGACCAAACCCTCTTATCCAAGGTATCACAAAACAGAGAATTTATATGATGGGTGGCCGTGAAAACACGTGAAGTCTTGGAAAACAGGTATGGCCCACTTTTTTTGATGATCCAAACAGTTCATCTGTTTGCGCACAACGTAGATAGGTTGTGCCCCAAAAATCATTTCCATTGGATGATCCTAACCCTCCAATTTGAACTGATCTGAATATGGAGATTTCCAAAAACCATTTATGGAATCTTCTACAGATCGGAGGGTTAGGATCATCCTATGGAAATGATTTTTGGGGCACAACCTATCTACGTTGTGCCCAGACAGATGAACGGTTTGGATCATAAAAAAAAAGTGGGCCATACCTGTTTTCCAAGACTTCACGTGTTTTCACGGCCACCCATCATATAAATTCTCCACAAAACATGCCTATGCTTCATGTCCTCGAGATTTGAGAAAAAATTTCCTCTCCTTGATTTGTAAGAACAAATTCGAACTTTTAAGTTCAGCAAGTTAAATAGGATAGAAATTCGTATGTTGGGTTTAGTACCACAGGTCTTTACTTCTATGAATAATCTTTTCCCAAGGCCATGTTTGGCAACCATAAATTTTTTTTTGATTAAGTTTATCTAAGTGTGGTGAGAGGGGTAAGGACTAAGGAGGGAGGGGCTCAAGAGGGCGTGAGGTGAGAGTAAGTTAGATGGATTCATCTAACTTAATTACTAAATTTAGATGGATTCATCTATATCACAATCATTTTACACAATTAATTCTAGCTAATTAATCAATTATTTTCGGCTACCATGTTCTGATAATTGCACTAACTCATCTTGTCTCTTATTATTTAAACAGCTTTTAAAGGTTATTACTGTTCCCGATATCAGCATGTAATTAAGCTGAATTTGTGCAATTATTAAAACATGATGGTGCCAATATCATCCTTGTTGTCAGTTAATAATAATATTTTATCATATCTAGTAACGGAATCTCACCGAAAAGAAAATTTGATTATACAGCATGTAATTAAGTTTAATTTTTTTTTATTTCTTATGTGAGAACAAAATGGGCCTTTCAAAATGATGGCATTAGCTTACCCAATTATTGATAAAGACACTTTCTCAAATTAATTCAAAGCCAAGAAAATCTCTTTGTTCGATCAATGTGAGGTGGGTATTGATGTGGAAAGTTATCTTCCACTTATAAATCTGATAATAAATATTATTTATTATTCTTATTTTACTACAAAATATCTATAAGTCAAATGAGGATAGGGATATCTTTTGACTATTATAAGTTATAGTATAATGATAGTTGTTAATTGTGGGACATTTTTCTTTGGAGATGTGGGGCCCACTATATTAGAGGGACCCATCTATTTTTATGCCTTGTTTTAAACTTTGAAAAATCTTAAAATTATTTATAAATAGGGATTTGCCAGCGTCCATCGCAGAAGGCACTTCGTGGATGAGCTGTTGCATGTGAGAGCAGCCACCTCGTGAATGAAGACAAAATCTACTGAAAATTGAGCCTATGTAGCAGCTCTCACATGCAACAGCCCATTCGTGAAATGCCTTTTGCGATGGAACCTAGGAAATCCCAAATAAATATGGTAAGAAACTCAAAATTATTGAAAAATACACTGTAGTGTAAACTAAACTAAAATTCTATAAAATCTTCTTAGGCAGCTCTCACATGCAACAGCCCATTCATGAAATGCCTTTTGCTATGGAAGCTAGCAAATCCCGAATAAATATAGTAAGAAACTCAAGATTAATGAAAAATATACGGTAGTGTAAACTAAACTAAAAAAATTCTATAAAATCTTCTTCCTCCTATCTATAATGATAGTTTCAAAACTCTCCCACATCAACCGTTGACTCGCCCGAGTCGACTCCTTTTTGAACATCGGTCGCTTTTTTGTCAGAGTCCACAGTTTGCATTACAAAATCAATCAAGCGTCACACTGAGTCAAGTAGGATTTGCTTTGGCAGCATTTTCACCTGCATCCGCATTTTAAAACACTGCCTATAATTATGGATGCATTACAAACCATCCATCACTTGGGGGAGCTTGTAAGGGTTGGGGGAAACTCTTGATTCTAGAAATAAAATTCCATGAAAAGAAATAAATAAGGCGAGTCTTAGAAAAGTCATCTTCCAATGAATACTCTCTTCAGAGAGTCTTCTACCTTAAATCCAAATTGGGCAAACTTGGATCTAGGGGAAACAAAACGATATGGTAACAAAGGTCCCAAGAACTACTAGGAATTTTTTCTCTCTCTAGAAAGTAGGAAATTTTTCGATTTTTTTTTAAAAAATATTCCCATGAAAAAGACTTAGCCAAACATTTAGAAACACTTTTTTTTTTTTTTGAAAAATATTTTTTAATAAAATTTTACTTACACTTGATACCATCAATCAAATGAGCTAATCAGGTACATGTGTGTGGAACATATGAACAAATGACAACTAATAAGGATAAATTGCCGAGAGAGAGAGAGAGAGATGGCTTGGATTTATTGAAGAAAAAATGGTTTCATTCTTTCACACTAGGTCTTTGGGAGGAATATAAAGTAGGTGGTGTGGATACCAAAACAAGGTAGTGCAAATATTAATCAGCTACTACTAGAAAATCTCTTTCCAACGAAAATTGGGTGGGAAAAGGGCAGATCTCGACAAGGATTTCTCTGGTCAGTGATTCCCTCAACCTCACTCAAAGCCACCTCCATTGCAAACAAAACACTAAAAAAAGAGAAAAGACAGTTCAAACATTCACAAAAGAGAGAAGAGGAACAAAAGGAAAAAGAGGACAAAAGAAAAAAGGTGACAGAAAAAAGCAATGGCTTGTACTGCTTTTTCTATTAGAGGCAGAAAGAGAGAGCACTCAATTCACACGTATACATATCTTACATTACAAAGAAAAAGAACCAACTTGGGTTTGATTGATCCAGTAGTAGTAGTAGTAGCAGGTGGGGTTTTTTTTTTTTTTTTTTCCCGACTTAGGATGCTCTCTTTCTTTATCCCAAGAGATGGAATCCACACCTTTGTCTACGTGTATATGTAAGAGAGAGAGAGGAGGGAGAGAGGCAGTGAACCTTATTCTCTTTTGTCGCCACTCTGACTTCTCCTGCAAATAAGGGCAAACAGGAGAGTCAACAACACTGTTACCATGAAATGTTCAACAGAGGACAGAGATGTGGGTGGAAATATCATTTCTCTAATAAATACATTTGCCTTGATATGGGAGCACATCGGGACAGTTTCGAGTGTCATTCATTGAGGTGGGCACTTACTGCATACACCAACTTCATTCATTGAGGCGAAACAACAATTACTCCAAAAGCTTAAGCTGTTGAGAGTGGTGTTATTCAATCATTTATACTTCAACACTCACTCTCATGGGGCCCCTCTTTTTTACTTTGGCCCTACACGCAGCACATGTGGCCCCTCTTTGGGTTCGCTGTACACTTGAAATTTTAAATATCAAGGAGCTCTTGGGTTATTCAACAAAGGACCTCCCATGAGGCAATAGTATATCATAAGTGATTTGTTTTGAGAAAGTAATTTGTTTCACTTAATGGGGGTTCCACACAAAAGGCAAATATCCCACACCTTGAAAAAGTGCATGGATGTGGGCCTCGTAAGGACATGGGCACCCTCCCCTTGGGAGCGAACAACGGACCTCCGGGGTTCCAACAAGTAGTATGGGGCAAAAGCAAAGATCTCACACAGGAAAAGTGAAAGAATGTGGAAGGGCTTATAAGGACTTGGCACTCCCTTAATGGCTAGCTTTTAAGGGTGAGTTCTAATTGGGTCCTTATGAGGAATATGAAATATATTTTTTTGGTAAGTGATGATACCGAAAGTTGGTCCCTTGATCCAGGGGTTGGTAGAACTCCAATCTGTGATATGCGCTCACAGAGTTATTTGAGGTTTTCCGAGGTTGAAGATGAAGTGAAGGGATCCAAAAAACGGGGATCTAGGTACCTTCGAGCGTGGGGGCTTTTTTAGGGAGAGGGGCTCCTACACCGTGATTCAGTGTGAAAGCTACGTGTCACGGCTCTATTGGCAAAGAGGTGATGATGGCGTGACGCTGTATGGAAAGCCCCTTTTTGCCTCTGGTGACGGCATGTGTCAATGAAAAGGTGGACAGGGAATGGGGACCAGAGGGGGTGGCTTTGCCGCGTGCCGAGGCCTTTTAGGGAGAGGGGCTCCTACACCGTGATTCAGTGCGAAAGCTACGTCTCGCGGCTCTATTGGCAGAGAGGTGATGATGGCGTGACGCTGTATGGAAAGCTCCTTTTTGCCTCTGGTGACGGCATGTGTCAGTGAAACGGTGTCCAGGGACATGGGGAACAGAAGGGGTGGCTTTGCCACGTGCCGGGGCCTTTTTTTCTTTTTTTCTTTTTTTCTTTTTTTTTTTTTTGGGGGGGGGGGGGGGGGGGGGGGGGCTTTACCGATTTTACCCATAAGAGTAGGTAAGCTGGGGTTTGGTGGGGACCCCTACCCCTACCGGTTTATTATATAAAGAGAAAAATGTTACATTCATGAGTACAAGACACCATCCAGCTCGAAATACATGAGAGAGGGGATCCAAAAGCTCGGGCTAGATAACCATAACACTAAACCTAAGAGATTACTCTTGAGTTACATAGTCTACTAGCTTGATGGGAGCATGTTGGGATCTTTGGGAGCGTCTTAAGAAATTCTTCTTGCTTCATTGTCCTCATCCACCAGAAGTGCAAAACTATTTTTGGTCATGTTGGATTGTGGCAATTTGGGTGAAATGTTCATTTCTTCATTCTATCATGTTTTTTCTTTTGTCCACTCTCTCTCTACTTTTCCATCACCTTTGGTCATTCTTAGATTTATTGATTTCCTCACTTGCTTTGGCTTTCTCTTCATTCTGGCAAATGTTGGTCTTGCAGCAGCTCTCTATTGTGAGATGGAAATCCCTACATATAATGCATGCTTTTGGTTTCCAGTCATATTCAATCCTATTGACGAATTAACTTCCGTAGAAGTTGCAAGATCAATGAAATCTGGGAGAGGGTCTCCTACATCAATTTCAATGCAAGTCATGCGTAGCTTAGTCTCGTTGATTCGGCGGTCTGGATATCCATGTACAATGGTTTTCCTATGGAGCTGGCAATCTTGCTCGAACCCTTCGGGATCCAAAATTTAATGCTTCGTTTGGTTGAACAAAAGCTCAGCAGCCGTCGGAATTTGGCTTGGATTTGGCATGCCATTCTACATTTGGTTGTCAAAATAGCATTGGACTATCTTAGATGTCTCCCATGTAATAATCACTTTTGTGCTGACGTGGATTCCTTGTCCCATTCTTATGACTTTTAAAGCAGATCCTTCCAAAAGCAAAGAATTTTGGTTTAATTTTCTAGGGAATGATGCTCTCTCTCTCTCTCTCTCTCTCTCTCTCTCTCTGAATTGGTAATGACAACCCTTCTTATTCTCCTACTCTTCGAGGATATGCCATGCAACCAAGCACTACTTACACTATTCTCCGAGGTAATTCAAGACAAATCAAAATGCTTGTCTCCTCCCTTTTGACTCCTTTTGACTTCTTATTCCACTACTCTCCGAGCCACCCCCGAGCAACCAAACAGGCCCTAACGTGTAGGCCTGGAAGACGGATCCAGATAGGGATAGAATTAAGCTTTAGCTTTTCCATATATATATGTCTGGCTTCCATCTCCTGCGAATTAGGGCCCCCCATCCCCCATAGTTGTGGTCTACATTCTCTAATACCTAGGTACAATCTTTTGGGTTGCTGAATTTAAACAAGAAGAAACCATTATTCAAGGCAAAGAGTTGAAATTCGCCCTTTAGCTTCCATTTTTTGGTGAGATAATCTTTTAATGCCATGAAGTATGTTCTTCTTCCAAGAAAATACCCAACTAGAATATTTTCCCATCTGTCCTCATCTTCTTGTAGCTCTTCATTTGAGAATTTGATCTTCGTGTTTCCTTCAATATCTCAAGAAGGTGCGATGTATGTGAGCTGAGACGAGGCTGTTTGCTTTGGTTGTTTTGCAAACAAAGAACTCTACGGCCAGGCAAAGTTTTTCTTCGAAGATCTGGTTTCTTTTTTTGAAGATTTGTTTGCTTTATTGCCCGGAGGATCGTTTTGAATTCAATGATGGTGTGCTAAGTTCTTCACCGATCTCCTTCAAAAATTGCTCTCATTTTGAATCCAACGTCTTTGTGCCTCAGTTCTTCTATCTCCTTCGAGAGTTGCTCTTTTTCTTACTCCGTCAAGAGCACATCCAGCAAAAGGCGCTGAGGATTGGGGGATTTGCAAGATTCATGCAGATGTTCAGAAAGCACACATTGCTCTGATGATACTAAACGGATCAGAATCATGGACCCAGACGAGATTCAACCCGACCACTAAACCCAGAAACCCTTTCATACGTGTAGAGAAGAGGGATTGAAGTGGAAGAACGGGTTATGTCCTTTAAAAGAGACAAAAATCTGATCTTGCGAAAGGAAGAAGAGAATCGATCCCTAGATTTATCAGAAAACCAAAATATCACGATTTCTAAGTTTTTCCCATCGTCCCTTTTTCTCTGCTTTCTTCCACTACAACCCTCGGACAGAGGGAGTCTTGTTAATATCTATGAAGCATGGGTGCAGGTACGACACAACACGACACGGGTACGTGGGTACGTGATTTTTCAAAAAAAAAAAAAGAGGGTGCGGGTACGTTCAGGTACACCGAATATAATAATATATTTGAATATTTTATTATATATTTATAAAAATTTAAAACAATAAATAATTGGAGAGCAATCAAATAACAATAACATCATCAAAATGAAAAATTCTAATATTACTCTTCATTTCATAAATGATTAAGTTTCATATTTCCTAACATGAGGCATCAATACATCATTCATTAGAAGAAAAAAAGTCTGTCGCCTTGACCAGTGTGTTGACCAGTGCCTGACAAGATGAATAATTTTTAGAAACCAAATTATAAGATTTTTTATACCGGACTTTTGGGATATAATAATGTTTGGACATGATAGATTTTATGAATTTTTAAAATTTGAAAAATACCCCGCCGTTTGGAAGTTACGAAAGTTAAAATTTTGACCCGACCCTTTTTCTTCGAATTTTGTACTAGAATAGGAGAGTTGACTTTTTTTCCTTTTAGATTTGGATCTTAAAACTATTTTTAATAAATCCAAATGGGGGGTATTCCGTTATTTACATGTAAATCTTAAGTAAATGGATATTTACTTAAGTGGTTTACATGTGGATACTAAGTACAGGAGAGGAGAGAGAAGAAGCAGGAAAGATTTACACCAAATGATAGAAGCAGGATGTGTCGGGTACGCGTGGGTGCGCACCCGACATGCACCCAACAACCAAAATTGGGTTTTTTTTCCTTTCTAAATATGGGTATGTACCCGGGGCGTATCCAAACGTACCCGCACGCAATACGTGTAGGGTACGGGAGCCCAGGAGAGTACCGTGCTTCCTAGGTTAATATCAATAGCAACCTCGGATTGGAACATATCAAGCGCCTGAGAAACAAATGAGAAGCCTTTGCGCTATCGCCAAATCCCGAAGAATGGGAGTTCTTCTCTGGTTGTGGAGGGATGGGAGCCGATCCACAACTAGAGTTATCAGCAAAAATCTCTCCTCTGACACGCCCCTCGATTTCACTCGGACTCATTTCTCCATAAGCAGATCTATGCGATGGTGTTCGTCCATGGAACCCCTCCATGCCCGAAGATCTTCACCTCCTCCTTCCATCCCCTTCCAAATATCATATCTCCACCCATTTGCCAGCATTTTCACTTACTTTTATTCTTTTCATTGAAAATGAATTTATTTCCAAAAAAAGACAAACAAAATGTGGAAATGTAGCAGTCCCTCATCCAATTCCTTCATTAAATAATCTACACAGCTCCATTTTGGCAATTGTAACAACCCAAGAATAGGAAATGGATGAGTGGTTGTTCTGAAATAAGGCGCTCCCAAGTGTACTCCCCTCAAGTAGACTCTTCCCCCGGGATTTATCAAGTTCAACTTTGATGGGTCTGAGTTTGGGAACTTCAGTCATAAGATGGTACCAAATGGGTCTTTCCGGTCATTTTAGACAATCGAATTCAATTAATGCGGAAGTGCTATTACTGCTTTACGTTTTGTGGAGTAGGGGACCTCGACCTGGACCATCCCATTATTGAGAAACTCCCTATTGCTCTGTTTGGTTACGTTTTTTTGAGTAAAATAGCAGGGAATGTAATTCTCCTGATTACCCGATGGGTGTTTGATAGGGATTTACCAAAAATTGAAATTTTGACCGCCGGTTATGTCGGGCGATTGTCGGTGACGTGTAACCCTCGAAATTCGCCGGACGAATTTCTCAAAATCAAAGGAAAAATGGGAGAATTTCTCAGGAAAATTCTTTTTCACCGTAATTGTCATAACTTTTTACTTTTGCTTGTAGTTTTTCCGTATTGTCATATCTTATTACATTTTGTTTGTATTTTTTCGTAATTTTCAAACTTTATAACCATTTCTCCGTAATGTTTCATTTAAAACTTTACAATTTCTGTTATTTTACTTTTTTTTTGTAATGATTACTATTTTTGCTTATTTTTGCTTTTGCTAGCAACCTTTGCCCCATGTGCGCATCTTTGCACCAAGGATGGCCACATGCCAAGAAGTGGAGAAGTTTGCTAGCAAATTCCTATAAAATAAAATAAAAAGGAAATGTAATCAACACTACTGTTTTTTTATGAGGGCACTCTCACTTTATTAAAAGTACGGTATGGCCCACACCATAGGATGATCCAAACCGTCCATTAGATGGGCCATAGCCTAAATAGGTTATGCTCCAAAACTCATTTCCATAGGATGATCCTAACCCTCCAATCTGAATGTTAGAGGGTTGATCCTAACCCTCTATAGATCGGAGGGTTAGAATCAACCTCTGGAAATAATTTTGGGGCATAACCTTTTTAGGCTATGGCCCATCTAATGGATGGTTTGGATAATCCTATGGTGCGGACCATACCGTACTTTTGATAAAGTGAGGAGTGCCCTCATAAAAAACAGTAGTGCTGATAACATTCCCCAAAAAAATCTTAAAAAATACGGTAAAAAAGCTCCTGCACATCTCCTACCCCTAACCAAACAACGTCGGGGAGATTTGCTCACAATCTCCCCGTTGACTGATTTCCTTTTGATTTCCTTTTTATTTCCCTTTGACTTCTTCTTCTCTAAATCCCCCCAACATCTACCAGCATCCAAACAGAGCATAAAGGTGATTTACTAGACCTCGGTCGGGACAATGCGATTAAAGAGATTTTAGACCGAATCAGAGATGGGTATTCATCTCCGAACTAGGGTGGACAGGAAAGCATTGGAGATTTTTTGGAGCTGATATTTACACCCTCCCTTTAATTTTTGCTACATTCCACCCTTCCCCTCCTTCTTTCAGAATTACATGCAAAGGGGGTGCAATTATTGTAAGACGCGTTAGTTCATAAGCCGAACGCGTTAGTTAGCCGAATGAGTGGACCATAGAGAGCGTCTAAAGAACGTCTCACGCATCAACCTCTCATAAAATTATTTCCCAACGCCCCACAAAGAAAACAGTGCAAGTAATTATCACTGAGTCTCTATCAGACTCGGACCGATTCCAGAATGAACTCAGCTAAAAGCTAAACAGAGATGAACATACCTGGTCAATCAATGGCGGGATTGGGATGTGGGTGTAAACAAAAATCTGATTTCAGTCCCTGAAAATGACACTCTTGGCGATCTCCATAAGCGGTTCAAGACACGCCGGAGCGAATTTCCTAGCAAAAAGATATGAATATGTGGAATTGGATCGCCGGAGTTCGTGAATCAGATCCGGCGAGATCTCGGCAGGGCCATAAGTATGTGGGTGGCCCCCAGTACTTCCGGTCCAATTAACCCTAGTGAGTGTAAAATGACTACACCCATTAGGGTCCTCCATTGACAAAAGAGTCGGAAAATAGTGTTCCTCCGGGTAACATGATTCAGTATTCCGGCAAGGCAGCCGGAATTTACGCCATAGCCTCTGGTCTCGGATCACGAGGACGGCGTGATTCCGGGTCAGAATAAAGAACTGAGATCCGACCCGGAAGTCCGAGAACTTCACCTCAGGCAACATAGCATCAGTCCCGCGGGCCGTGTAGCGGTCCCATAGTGTTGGCTCGTCGGAGAGGATCTCGATGAAGCTTCGGTATCGGCGGTGTCGGGGGGTGGATGAGGAGAATTGGGAGGGGGAAGAAAAAAGAGTGTGGTAAACGTAACGAAAGGAGTGGAGAGGGATACAATGTTGGGAAAGGAGGGCGAAAAATGAATTTGAAGGGTCATCTAAAAGGGCGGTGGCGAGGAGACGGCGAGCGGCGGAGATTAGGGTTGGGGAAGCGCGGTGGGTGTGTTTGGAGGCAATGAAACGGTTGCGGAAGACGCCGGTGGGAGGAGAGAGGAGGCGGGTTATGGTGGGGTCGGCGTGGATATAGATGTTGTAGAGTTGGTCTTGGTTGAGGAAGAATTGTTCCCATAGAGGAGAGAAAGTGAGGTTAGAATTGGTGAGGAAGAGGAATGCGATTTTGTTTTGGGAGCGATGGAGGTTTGGGATTGGAGAGGTGGAGGCGAGGGCGGCTCGACGGAAAAGGGCGAGATCGTCGAGCTCGTCGGGGATTGAGATTGGGAGGTTTTTTTGTGGGAGGATTCGCGGGGCGAATAGGAAGAGAAGAGGGAGAGAGAGAAAGATGGCGAAAGAGTAGACGAATGGGGTCGAGAACATGTTAGCCAGACAATATAGGAAAAAAAATAAACGAGTGACCGATCTTACCTGTAAGAAGATGAGTAAAGAAGTGAAGAGAAGGAAATGAGATTGGGGTTGTTTAATAAGAGGGAGTAGTAGAGGGGAGCAAATGAAGGGAGAAACAAGATCTCATGAGGGAGATTAGGGCTTTCCTTGAAAGATTAAAGGGGAGGGGGAATTGGGAATTGGGAAATGGGAGACAGAGAGAAAGGGAAAACACTGGTAGAAGCAAAGAAAAGTTGGGTTGAGGGTTTTTCCATAAAAGGGGGAGAAAAATAGGGTTTTAGTTTGGGAAGAGATAAGGAAAAGGAAAGCGGAAGAAGAAGACTAAGGAAAGGAAGGAGATGAGATGAAATTTGGGGGAAAGTGAGAGAGTGAGATTTGTTTAGTTTTGTTTTGTTGTAATATCGGATTCGGACGAGAATGAGATCTCAATACCTGTTCAGTCGTCCGATCATGACGGCGTTAGAGGACCGTTTCTCTTCCCTGTTTGAAACACGATCTGACATCAGCTAACGCCGTCAATCCTACCGTCAAAGAATCAACCACAAAAATTAAAAAAGAGAAGCGTGGCAGTAGCTCTACTGCTTAAAGTCGTGCTCTACTTAGTTTCAACATTGAATAAGATATAAAGAAACTTAAGAAAATCAGTGTCTTCCAATTTGCATTTTGTCCTTAACGTAGATACTATTCCCTCATACGACCTCAGTCAAACATGTATTTATAAAATGAACAGCTTACGAAAAAAAAAATTTATTTTTAATTAATTGACTTAGAAATAAATTTTAATTAGTTTATATTATGGGTAAAAGACGAATAAGTTGCATGTTAAGTATGAAATGGATGATGACTGGGGTGTACATACGACCCTTTTGCCCTATTCTTTTTCTCTAAAGTTTTTTGGTTTTGTCATCCAAAAGAAGAAAAAAGAAGAATAAGGTGCGAGGAAAAATGAAAAGTGCCGGAAAAAATAGAAAAGAAGAGGAAGAAGAAGGAAAAAAGATTAAATCGGTATAAATCGACTTAAAATGGAGTTAAATCTACAAAAATCAGATCAGATTAACAAGAAATATTAACTACTAGCCAAGGTTAGATTTATCATAGGGTGCAACTCAGGTCGGGTTCAACCGGAATTTTCGGTGGGTTGAATTCGACTTCTCAAAATTTGGGTCAGGTTCAGGTTCGGGTTGGGTTCTGGTTGGGGTATCGGGCAATCCGACCTGACCCAAATCCCAACTAAATTTTGAAACATCCCAAAAATCAAAGTTTATTTCTTTAAAAAATACAGGTTAACCCAACCCAACCCGATCCAAATTGGGAAATCGGCTCGTGTTCAGGAGAATAATAATCAGTTGGCTCGAGTTCGCACCGTCGGGTTGAGAGCCTGGGTGTCGGGTTCAGGTTGGAGGATTAGAGTTTTGGGTTGGCATCAACCCGACCCAACCAGAGCCAAGTTGCACCCCTAATTTATCACCTACTAGGAACTCATGATGGTGAAATTTATCAACAAAAGTGAAGAGTCAAATCGAGAAGGTCAGTTTTATGGTAGAGATTCAAAAGATTAATGCTTGTGAAGGTAAAAATTTATCAGCGAGGAAGATCAGATTTACCACGAGAGGATAAATGATGAAAGTCAAAGTTATTGATATACTGCTCGCTTAGATTCATCATTAATTAGTAACCCAAGGTTAGACTTATCATCGAGAATGAAGGAAACAACACATAAGTGATAGCACAGGATCACGTGCATTGTCTCACCCACATGCAGAACATATACTGAGCAATAGTCCAAATGTTTTTTCTTGGGAGCAGATATTTCTAGTTTTCTACCCCTGATATTTGGTATCTTCCACCCACCATTAAACACTATCATCTCGAAGAAAGAGAAGAAAAAAAAAGCAAAGTGGCAACATCAAAGTAGATGACCCACGTAGGAAATGTGTAACAGATTAACATTGCATCAGTCTAATGGACTTAATAAATTATTATTGCAGGCGAGACAGAGACTGCAAGAGAGAAGGCTCGTAGGAGAATTCAAGTTGAAGTAGCCCAGCTAGAGAGAAAAACTATGTACATACAAACTCAAACAGGACTCAAATTTTCCCCTCAGCACCTCAATTTCATAACTGAAAAATGCAAATGGGTTCTTCAAGTCTGCAGCTCCATCATTCCCTGTTGTGCCAGATTTGTAGGGTTTGAATCACGTCTTACTTCGGATTTAGCTCTAACCTTACTGAGTTTCTCTGCATTAGGCATCTTGTTAACTGTAGTTCGATTGGGACGCCTCACCGACTGTACTCCAACACCTGTTCGCGATCACAGAAAAAAGAAAATGTAGCACTGATTAGTCTAGAGAAACCAAAGTTTCAATATAGTCATACCCAACAGAACAAGTAAATAGATCAGAAACCCGCTAAGTTATCGGCTGTTTTGGCTCGTTTGTTCACAACCATATACATAATGAGGAATGCTAGCGAGACCGAGAGTAAGACCGAACAGGGGGCCATACAAATGGGTTCCCGCTGCACCATTACAAGTGACGTAAGCCAGACCTAGGTTTAGGAAAATCAACAAAAACCAGATTTTTTATTATTATTTTTGCATGCATGGCACATTCTCATTGTTGGGCTCTTCCATCGGTCTTGCTCTACGTCACGATATCATTTTCCTATGCATAATTGCAAAACATAAGCATGCAGGATAGAACTAATAATAGACTGAATATAAGAGAATCACCAATTAGTAATCAATCCATAAAATTTCAGTATGTATTCGCGTGTAGTTGCAAAACACACCCCAGCAAAAGAAACAAGTAATCATTCAGAGACCAGAAAAACCAGCAATAGTCAGAAACCATTGAGGTTCCTGTAGCAGTGTTTTTCTAGCTTTTTTTTTTTTTTGGTTGGAAAGCAGGGATTGAAGCCACAACCTCATGTCTCTGATTTGCAAAGCACTTCCAAATGAGAGGGAAGTTGTGCTTTCATACAGAGGTGGGCATGTGGGCAAGCACAACATTACCCTCCAATCGTCTATTCAGATGAATTTCAGTAAATGTTTTTCCCACTATAATAGGCATCACAAATTTTCTTTTAAGAAATTATTACTCCGTAAAGTCCACACTCACCAGTGCTAGGTAGGGACAAGCGCTTCTTTGCCTGTGTATCTGGTTGCTTGGGCCTCTCTTTTGGATTACTGTACGAACGGGGACCCACTCCAGAAACTCGGGAGTTGGCTTTTTCAATTGACTGTTCAAGTGATGTGTTGGGTTTTGGCTTGACAGAGAGCGTGTTGGATGAAGAGCCACTTCCATCAGAATTGGATGGAACAGTTTTCTGATTCGAGATGTTTGAATGGAGACTAGGCTTCTTGGTGGTGGAAATGAATTGATTCTTGGCGATGTTCTTTCCCCCTATAGATCCTTCCTCGTGGACTGTCACTCCATCTGTAAGGTTTATATCGACAAACCGGTTTTCCCAAGGACGAACGGCCATCCATCGCTCCAGCCAGTTCCAACCCCAATTGTTTCTATCTGGTTCAAACCCTGCAGGTGCTGATGGCTGCCTTGATCCTGCTTGCCACTGGAGAGGAAAAAATACGGCCATGGTTACTTCCAAGGAGCAAAAACAAAAAAACAAAGAAGCAGCTTCGATAGAAAAATGGAAAAGAAAAAAGAAAAGGAGAAAAAAGAACAAAAACAAAAACACAACAGCTAAGGAGTGAGCAAAATTTTCAAAGATAATGTTAAATGGAATCACATGACTCTTGATTCTTTGGTGGAATTTCTGTCCCACTTTATGTGCGGTGAGAGGGACAGCTGACCTAGTAGGCCCCCACCAGAAATGTGATCTGAAAGATTCCCTCCCAATTGGAGATATATCTGCTGGATAAATGCCTGCAAATATGAACGGGTAAATTTTCTTACTAAAACCCTCCATTTTTATTGAATGGGTTAGGATCAGCCAAAATTTCGTTCAGTAGATTACCAATAAATGTCATTATTAGAAATTGGAGATCAATCATACTTGACAGGTTGCATCATCCAAAACCAACACTACTAAATTTTGATGATAGCACAAAAGGGAACCCCGTGCCCGTCCTAGTTGGGAGAGTTTTTAGGAAACATTTAAGAGAAGTAACCAAAGCCTATTTGGGTCTAGTTGGAAAGAAATTGAAATGAAGTGGAAATGTGAGCCCTCCTCACTAGCCTTCACATTTTCAATAGACACTCCTAAAATCGTACGGTAGAAGGTAATTCTAAACATGTAAGCTCATGGGCCCAAACTCATTCAGTACAGAGTTTTTAGAAATCATTTAAGAGAAGTAATCAAAGCCTATCCGGGTCCAGTTGGAAAGAAATTCAAATGAAGTGGAAATGACAGCCCTCCTCGCTAGCCTTCACATTCCAAAAATGTAAGCTCATGGGCCCAAAGTCATTCAGTACATTCGTGGAGGCTTGCAGGGTTGAGAATGGAGATAACTGATACTTTCAGAAGGATAAACTTGATGTTTGAACACAGGCTAAAATAAGCCAAAGAAATTGCAGAAATTTTGGCAAGGCACGCGGTGGAAAGAGAGGAGCTCATGGTAGGAAAAACATTTTTGTTGCAATGTGAACTGATGCAGAAAAAAAAAATAGTTTTATCATATTGGCAACAGCGACAACTTGTCCTACGTTTTCATTTTGTACTGCTATTTTAGCTCCTTTGGAATAAAATCAGTTGTTACTGCTCAAAAATATTGGAAATAAAAAAGAGGATTGATGGAGATTACAATCCAGTAAATTGTTTCTGAATTATCAATTGAAGTATAATCCCTGTTCAAAAAAAAATCAATTGAAGTATAATAGAGCTTTCAATATCAGCCAAAACAAAGATAGTGTCATCATGCACTACGGATTAGAAATCATTCTTCATGGAGCCTCTGTGTTTGATTTCCTTCTATTTATAATTTTATTGATGTGACTAGTTTTACATGCGAAAATTGTGAACTTTCCCATTCCATCCTCTAAAGCTAAAACATACCCAGGGATATCATTCAAATAATAAAAATAAAAAATAAAACATAGGTAGGCTTTGTAAATTATGTATACGCATCTTTGTCTTATCTAATGGTATGGGAAACCCGTACATGTCCTAGATTATGGAAATCCAGAGTCTTATCCCCATTCCATGTCTACGTCTGCATCTATTTTCATATATGGGTATCATAGATGATGAGGCTAACCTAAACAACATTGATGTTTCTTCATAATGAGGAGTTATTTAAATTTTAAAATTCTGCAAGTATTTCTCTCCTTATCAATGACAACCAAAATCATCCGTAGATTCATATACTGGTGATGAATTTAAAATTTCACAAGAACAGGCAATAGGGTTTCAAAATTGGTAGTACAAACAACCACAAAGACACGGCAATCTCTACGGTGACAAACAAAAATGTCCAAAGCTAATAATCTATCAAAAAAAGCATAAGCATCAACGTGTACTTTAAGGTAAACCCGGTCAACTTAATAAACAGTAATACGGCCCAACATTTGAGAACAAAAGGCAAAAGTAACAGAATTAATGAAACATGGAAACGTTTTCAAGCGAGAAGAGAGTGACTCCCACAGTTACATGAAGTTTTTCAGTTATTTCAAAAGGAGAACTACGGTCTACTTTAAAAAGAAAAATTCAGCAGGAACAACCTGGCATTTTGATCCTTTAAAAATCCTTTATTGGTCAAATTCATTACAAAAAAAAAGCCGAGGTATGTGTGTGTCATATTTGACAAAAGGCTTCAATCCAAGGCTCACCTGATGAGCCAGGGCATATGCCATGGCTCTCTCACGCTTGGCCGCAGCTTCTTGTCTCTTTAACAACTTCACTTGAATATCTTCCACGGATCCAACGCCATCACACCAACCTTCCTGGATCGGCAATCGAACCAAAGAAATAAGGTGGGCATATTAGCATTCCTCTTTTCATATAAATTTTCTACTCTGCATTAAGTTCTTTTTCTACTCTGCATTATTGTTCACATGACACACTAAGAGGTAAAGAATACAAAAACTTTTAAGAGAATTCATAACATGTTCAGAAGGGTGAGACCAGGTTTGACCCCAGTAAAATATGAAATGATTGCCATCATCAGGCAAAAGTCACAGGTAATTTGATTGTATATAGGGGTGCAACTCGGGTCGGGTTGAGGCCAATCCGGCCCTGACCCGAGCAACCATTCACTCAACCCGAACCCGAGTTCCAACCCGATGAGGTTCAACCCGACCCGACCCAAACTCAACCCGAACCCGACCCGAAGGATACCCAACCCGACCTGAGTTGCCCAATTTTGTATATCGGCATGCCTATCATGTTTCAGTAGTTCAGTTGCCCAACTTGCTTTACCTCTATCTCTCGAACACGGGCCTCGTGTACAAATTGTTGCTGAAGCTTTTGGTGCACCAGCTGACTCTCCAGTGCCATGCGAACACGCCTCGCTCTAACACGTGCCTGGACTCTCACCAAAGCTTGCATACATCGAAGTGTTATTGCAGCTTGTTTTCTCACAGCATGGCCCCTTACAAGTGCCTGAAGTCGCACCAATCCTTTCAAAGCTCGCAGAGCTCTCCTAGCCTGACACATAAAACAAACCTTCAAAGCACAGTTTCCTATGAACAGAACTGCAATAGTCAACAATCCAAAATGTCAAACATATATTCACACAAGATTCTACATTAACTCAAGGACCCACTTGCTTTTTTTGCTTTTTATAGTCAAATTAACATCAAAGGAAAGGACATTAAGATTATTTATTTTTCTGAACCAATTATAATAATCAAATATGAGAACTTATATGGTGGCCGACCATTGTCATGAAGGGCGGAGAGAGAGAAAACCTGTCTCCCTTGATTTTTAATGCAAGGGAAAGCACAGTGTTTGACTTTTCCTTGGTTCAAAAACCAAGGCAGGAGGTCTTGTCTCCTTCCGTTCTTTACAACCTCACGGTCGGGCATTATAAAAAAACTCATCAAATATTAGTTTTTCTTTTAGAAAAATGACAATTGTTACAGAATCACAAACTGGTTAGGATTTTGATCACCACCAAACTATTTGACTGCAGTTCATTTATAGAGAGCCGGATTACTGTGAGAAAAAGGTATGAGACCATAAGTAAAAGCTCAAACCCAAATGCTTTTGTTGGATATAGTTGGATATATGTAATAAGCTTGAGCGCATAGATGTAATTATGCTTCTCCATTATTAATAAATATATTAGTGAGGGGGAGATCATCTCTCTAACTCACTTTTCTTCTCTAATTCTTTCTCTCAACATGGTATCAGAGCCCTAGGGTTTTTTATCCCTAGGGAAACCCCTTAGCTTCCATCTTCTCCATTCCTCAACCCTAACCCCTTTCCTCATCCTCCTCTTTATCTCTCCCTAACCCCTTCCTCATTCTCATCTTCATCTCTCCCAAGTCCTAAACCTAGCCCTAACCTTCCCCATATCCAAAACAGATTTCATCTTTTTGCCCCCCTCAAACCCACTCGCGCCCCCCTGAAAACCCAAACAGTCCGTGTTTTGCCCCCCCTGAAACCCACCGCGCCCACTGAAAACCCAAGCAGCCCGTGTTTTGCCCCCCCCTCAAACCCCCCCCGCGCCCCCCCTGAAAATCCAAGCCGTGTTTGGATCATAGTTACCGGATTCACCATACCCCCTCCGATCCGCGATCCGGGGTCGCACGATCCGAAACGTGGTTCACTAACGACCCGGATCGCCAAAAATGACGAACCGCGGCGACCCGCGGGAGAGAAAGAGAGAGAGATGCATATAGACTAGAAGAGAGATGGAGAGAACTACAAATTTTATATATTTTGGGTTGAATTGGAACTAGAGCTTTATTTTGAAAAAAAATATGTGGGCATACATGAGGTTTTTTTATTTTTTTATTAAATGGATGTAGTATGGACTATGGAAGGATATTCATATATTCCAACGGGAACTTTCTTTTTGAAAAAATATGTATGACATACACGAGGTTTTTATATTTTGTGTATTAAATGTGGGTAGTGTGTACTATGGAATGACATTCTTGTAAAAATATATGAAATTATATATATATATATATATATATATATATATATATATATGTATACCCTCATCGTACCGCGTACCAGACTACCATCGTACCCCGTACCCGTTCCCGTACCGCGTACCGGAACGAACCGCGTTCCAGGTAACCTTGGTTTGGATTTCTTTGTTAAAAGCCTTATTTCTTTCCATCTTTCTTTGATGTGTTAGATTTCTCTCTTCTTACTACGTCTTCGACATCTTCCTAGTCTCTATATGGGTCTCTCTATGCACTTGGTCCTTTCTTGTGCGCTTTTTCTATGACCTTCTTGATGGATTAGTTAGTTCTTCTTCATCTTCTCTACGTCTCCCCGTTGGAGCCCTTGGTTGTGGTTTCTTTGTTTCTTGATCTTTGTTGTCTTGATGGATCCTCCTGTCATCGTTGATCCATCTCTTGGCATGACCACTGAGACTCATGCTTCTACCACACCGCCGGTTCCTTCTTCATCATCTCCCCCTTCCTTGGCACCTGTGGAGGGTTCATACCCACAGTTGAATATTGCCAAGTTTGATGGACCTAACTACCTTCTCTGGAAAGTTGCAATTGCGACCTATCTCCTTGGGAGAGGTAAGGTTAGTTTTCTTCGTCAGGACCCCTCTCCACGTACGGACCCGTCCTTCACCCGTTGGGAAATGGAAGATGCCTTGATTCGTAGTCTTCTATGGCAGAGCATGACGCATGTCATTTCATCCACGATGGTTCTCCTTCCCACTGCGAAGGAGATTTGAGATCATACCGCTGACACTTACTCTGGGGTTGAGAATTTCCGGCGTACTTGCTCTACTTACTCTGAGTGGATGCGTCTTCGTCGTGGTGATCTGTCCCTGGAGACACATTATGGCCAGTTTCTATCCTTATGTCAGCAGCTTGACATCTACTTACCCCTCACGTCTGATAACAATGTTCTTCGTCGCCAGCGTGAGCAGATTCGGGTTGTTCACTATCTTGAGAGCTTAGGCCCTGAGTTTGCTTCCTTCCGTCAGCAGGTCCTTGACTCGGGCACTATTCCCTCCTTACGGGAGACTTATTTACGAGCATAGCAGTGTCTTGATGATCCATCTCCCAGCCTTCCATCTGAGAGTGCAGCTCTAGTTTCTTCTGACAGTTCTGGTGGGTCTCGACCACCTAGAGGAGGTGGCTACTCTACTCGGGCTCGTGGCCGTGGCGGTGTTAGTGCTGGCTGTGGTCGTCCTTATTGTACTCATTGTCATAGGGATGGCCACCAGATTGAGACATGCTACACACTACATCCAGAGCTTCGCACAGGCCAGTCAGCTCATCTCACTGTGCCCGGTCCGTCTGACAATGTGACCTCTTTGCCTTCTCTATTTCTGTTGATGAACCTTTCACATTCCCGAGATCAGATTATGAGGAGCTGCAGCGGTTCAGACAGAATGCCTCCCATTATACTGCTGGGTTTGCTCAGCCAGGTAGCTCACCCACGACCTTACTTTCTAGCTCCGGGTCCTGGATTATTGACTCGGGAGCCTCCAATCACATTACTGGTAACTATTCTCAACTTGCTTCTTTTCATTCCATTCGGACAGGAACTCAGGCTATTACTCTTGCTGATGGGTCCACTTCTCCCATCACTGGTATTGGCACAATTTGTCCTTCACCTAATATTTCTTTATCATCTGTTTTATGTGTTCCAAAATCTCATTTTAGCTTATTGTCTGTTAGTCAATTAACGAAAAATCTCCAGTGCTCCATCTCATTTTATCCATCGTATTGTGTTTTCCAAGATCTTTCGACTGGGAAGACGATTGGATCGGGTCGTGAGGTGGATGGTCTCTACCGCCTTGACTGTAGACGTTCTCCTACAGTCCCGCATACATCCGTCGATGCCTTTCAGTGACACTGTCGTCTTGGTCATCCATCCCTTCAGCGCCTTCAGCAGTCGTCTTATGTTCCATCTTCTATTTCTCTATTCCAGTGCGAGTCGTGTGAACTTGGGAAGCATCACCGGGTGTCCTTTCCTTCCCGAGTCCTCAGTCGTGTCGATAGTCCTTTTAGTTTAGTTCATTCTGATGTATGGGAGCCCTCTAGGGTAGCGTCCAATAATGGTTTTAGGTATTTCGTTGTTTTTATTGATGATTATTCACGTATGACATGAATCTAGTTGAAAGACCGCTCCCAGCTCTTCAGTGCTTTTCATGTTGAGATAAATAACCAGTTTAATTGCAATATCAAATGTCTACGTACTGATAATGCTCTCGATTCTCTTCTACACATGCTTTTGAGGATTACCTTACAGGTCATGGAATTATTCATCAATCTTCGTGTGCCTACACGTCGCAACAAAATGGTGTCGCCGAAAGAAAATTGAGATACCTACTTGAAGTTACTCGCACGCTCTTGTTTCAAATGCGAGTCCCTAAATCTTTTTGAGGAGAGGCCGTGTTGACGTCATGTTTTCTTGCAAATCGTCTCCCATCTTCTGTCCTTCGTGGTTCCTCTCCTTTTCGTCTATTGTATCCTCAAAATGAGCCGTTTCCTCTCCTCCCTCGCGTCTTTGGGTGTGTCTGTTTCGTTCACCTTCTTGGACCTAGTAGGGACAAACTTGATCCTCGGTCAGAGCGTTGTGTCTTTCTGGGTTATTCTAGGACTCAGAAAGGTTATCGCTGTTATAGTCCTCGTTTACGAAGATGGTTTGTCTCCGCCGACATAACATTCTTTGAATCAGAACCTTTTTTTGGACCTTCGACTCCTCCTGCTCCTAGCTCCATCCCGGATGAGGTACCCTTGTTTCTTCCTTCGCTTGCTGACCCTGTCCAGGTACCACTCCAGCCTGCGCCACACTCAGAACCGGCACCCTCTTCTTCAGTTCCAGTGGTTCGCCCACCCATTACAAAAGAATATCAGCGACGGGTGCAGCAGATGAGGCTTCCACCTCCTCATCTGCTACAGTCGAGGTCCCACTCATGCCTACTGAGGTATCTTCTTTACCATCATCTGCTATTACTTCTGATTCTCCCATTGCTTCTCGTACTCGGTCTCATTCTACAGCCCATCATATTTCTCAATTTGTTTCTTATGATCGACTAACGCCTTCTTTTCAAGCCTTTGTTTCTTCCTTGTCCTCTGTCGAGTTACCCAAATCATTACAGGAGGCTCTTAAACATCCTGGCTGGTGAGCTGCTATGGATCTGGAAATGGGGGCACTTCGATCCAACCAAACATGGGAACTTGTTTCTCTTCCAGCTGGGACTCGACCAGTTGGTTGTCGTTGGGTCTTCTCCATTAAGTATTTACCTGATGGCAAAGTTGAACGGTTGAAAGCTCGTCTGGTTGCTAACGGGTACACTCAGACCTTTGGGGTTGACTATCATGAGACTTTCTCCCCTGTAGCCAAGATTACTTCAGTTCGTGTCATCTTATCCATGGCAGCTAATCATGGTTGGCCTCTGCATCAACTTGATGTGAAGAATGCCTTTCTGCATGGCGATCTACAAGAGGAGGTTTACATGGAGCAGCCTCCAGGGTATGCTGCTCAGGGGGAGATGTCCTCCTCTGTTTGTCGCCTTAAGAAATCCTTATATGGCTTGAAACAATCTCCAAGAGCATGGTTTGGTCGATTTAGTGAGGTCGTTATTCGCTTTGGTCTTAGACAGTCTGCAGTAGACCATTCAGTATTCAGTTATAAATCCTCTGCAGGATGCATCCTTCTGATTATGTATGTTGATGACATCATTATTACAGGAAACAACTCAGGAGGAATTCAAAGGTTGAAGAGTTTCTTACAGACAGAGTTTGCTACAAAAGATTTAGGTCGACTTAGATACTTTCTAGGAATAGAGGTGGCCTATTCTTCTCAAGGAATATCTCTATCACAGAGAAAGTATGTGTTAGACCTACTAGAAGAAACAGAAAATCTTGGAGTAAAGCCTATATCTGTGCCTATGGATCCTAGTGTGAAACTTATTCCAGAGGAAGGAGATCTGTTGGAAGACCCTGGCAGATATAGACGACTAGTTGGCAAGCTCATATATCTTACAGTTACTCGCCCAGATATCTCTTATGCAGTTGGAGTAGTCAGTCAGTTCATGAGTGCTCCTCGTACTTCTCACTGGGCGGTAGTAGTTCAGATTCTCCGTTATTTAAAAGGAGCACCAGGGAAAGGACTACTATTCAAGAAAAATAGACATGTCAGAATAGAAGACTATTGTGATGCAGATTGGGCAGGATCTCCAGCATATAGGAAATCAACCACTGGCTATTGTACATTGGTGGGGGGCAATCTGGTGTCTTGGAAAAGTAAAAAGCAAGAAGTTGTTTCGAAGTCAAGTGCTGAGGCAGAATATCGAGCTATGTCCTATACTAGTGGGGAGCTCCTTTGGTAACGTTCCCTCATGGCGGAGATTGGTTTTCCTTGTTCTTCTTCAGCACAGCTTTATTGTGATAATAAAGCTGCAATTTACATAGCCACCAATCATGTTTTCCATGAGAGAACCAAGCATATAGAGGTGGATTGCCACTTTATTCGTCAGAAAATTCATAAAGGAGAGATACAGGTTTCTTTTACTCGATCTGTGGACCAGTTAGCTGACATATTTACGAAACCCTTGCCTCAGTCAAAGTTGAATGATATTTGTAGCAAGCTAGGAATGTACAATATCTACATTCCAGCTTGAGGGGGAGTGTTGGATATAGTTGGACATATGTAATAAGCCTGAGGGCATAGATGTAATTATGCTTCTCCATTATTAATAAATATATTAGTGAGGGGGATCATCTCTCTAACTCACTTTTCTTCTCTAATTCTTTCTCTCAACAGCTTTAAAATTGAGCAATGACTCGTAAAGTGTAAAAAAAGAAGAAGAAAATGATGTGTCAACCAACATAAAGCAACTATAACTAATTTCATGCCAACCTCCTGGGAAGTCCTCGTGTTGCACCCCTGTCTCTATCTTACCATTTGAAAGAAAAACCTTATTTCATGTCAATCTAGACGATGACAGATTTAAATTGGAACTGAAATGGTGGCTAACTACAAATCCTGCTTCTACTGACTGTTAAATGGTGACAAGAAATGCATTCATACCAGAAATGCACGAAAAGCAGTTTGGATATGTGTGGCAGCCCATTCCTCTTTCGCATTCTGTTCAATTTGAGAAGCATTCTGGACGTGAAGGGAGCTAGTAGGAGAGGTTCCAGTGTTTGAGATTGGCAGGGAATTGGCATCTGTTGGTGAAGAAGCATTTTCTGCAAACTCATCGTCAAGAATAGCACTTTCAATCTCAATGGATTGCTTTCTTCGGTGCCAAAATCGACTAGCATGTACAGTTTTCTGCAATACTTCCAGAATAATTAGTAAAACCGGATAGAATTGAGAGATGTGGAAAACAATAGATGATGGGATCTAGCAGTATTACCATTCAAAAAAATAAAATCTAGCAGTATTAACTGATAAATATAGATATATTAGGAACGGACATGACTCAGTTAAGAACAACAACCAACATTGTAGATGCGAGTTACAGGCCCATAGTCTGTTAGGGATTCTCATTACTGAACATAGAAATTTCAAAACATAATGTCCACTTATTTTTTCAGGGAAGTGGCATCGAGAAAAAAAGGCTTTTCCATTTTAGAAATGAAAATTCTATTAAAAAAAGGAGGTGAATTCCGTGTTGTACAACAATTATCTTTGACTATTGTTAAAGAGTCCTTGTAGGTGTAAATCTCTTTAAATTCTTCAGGTTAAGCAACTAAATCAATCTTTCACAAATTAGGAAAGATTTTAAAATCATAGGGTTTGTTTTTTTTTTGGAATGGTAAAATCATAGGTTCTTTAGGCACCATTAAGTAGAAAACTTACGGCGTGTTTGGCAACCATCTAAGTACCGGATTCTCCTGATTTTTAGGTGTGGAGGATGAGTAAAGCAAAAATATCTCAAAAATTGAGTTCGGTAAGCTGACCCGCTAAGGTCCGTTTCTAAAATGTTGCCTTCTTTTTAGACTAAAAAGTAGGATTTTATGGAGCGACAAATTGTCGCTTCTCGCGATTCTCATCGACCCGTTTCTCGCCCGATTAATTAGGCGAGAATGAGAAGCCTTGCCGAACCCGCCCTTAATTCCTTAAAGATCTTAGCTTAAAGAATTCCATTTTTAATAGCTAGCTTAAAGAATCCTTTTTCATTAGGAAAGTTTAAATGGATAAAACATAACATTCATTCATTCATTCACACACACACACACAGACATCAGAAAACTTTTTAAAAAATCAGAAACAACAATAAAATTACTAAGTTTTCATTTTTCATTCAGACCCATTAATTGAAATAGAAACTACTTTGATTATTCAATATCATAATATAAATTGTTTGCAAACAAACTTGTCACATACAAATCATTCATTTCCCATCTAAACCCATGCATATTAGATAATAATATTAAAATTATAACAGACACAAGTTCATATCAATTCTCCATGCATAATGGATAATAATAGTCTTAAAATTTTAAGAGACACAAGTTCATATCAATTTTCAAAGTCTCAAATATCAAATGACAAAATCAATTATAAAAAATGGTAAGCCATCATTGTTGTCCTCGTTATCATCATCTCCCTCCTCGATGAAAGTAATGCCCTCAAGCACATGCAATGTGCCTGAATGACTTGCATGTGCCTGAATGACAGCACATACTGACATATGTTCCCAAAAGAACGTGGAAAAAGGAGTGAAAGTATGTTTCAGTGTTAATATTTATGTGCATATTCATTTTTTAAAAGTAAGTGCGCATGCAGTAACCATAAAAAAATAGTGTGAAAAATAAACAAAAAATTTCTAATCTCACCAACTCCACCAGCTTCTATTCTTAGTCAAGAAGATGGCATGTAATCCCCACTTCGAATCTCAGCCAAGAAAGCAACATGCAGTCCCCACCAACTTCTAATCTCATTTTGGGGAGAGAGAGAGAGAGAGAGGTGATGACTGACAAACAACCATTCTCTGCGGTGCTTTTGTGTTTTTTCCCGTGCAAATAATGAAAAAACAAAAAACTAGAGGAAAAAAAACATTCTGCAATCCTGACCCACAACGCTCATTTCTCCAAATCCCTCCTTTTGAGTGGTAAAAGAACAAAAATTTTCGAAGCGACGTGAAGTCGTTGTCAGAAAGAGGCAGAATGCGAAATTTTGCTGAACGAAGACAAAGTTCATGTGTTGACTTTTAGTCCATAGCTACTTTTAATCTCAACCAAAGAATTTGGAGAAAAAATAAATAACTTGCGTTCTTCAGGCGATGAGTTGATTCAGGTGAGAATTGACTTATTCAAGCGGAAGAAGACCACAATCAACAGGTAAGTTCTTTTCGTATTCGTCTTCGACGTCTTTTTTTGTTTTATGGTTCGCAACAGCTTGCATACCATAGTTTCATCACGCATTCCTTAGAGACCATTCGTGGTCATTACCTTCCACACCTCTTAGATCGTACTCCTATGCCCTGCTCTAGAAAGCCCAGTGTCGGGGCCGATGCGGTCATCCACTACATTGAGGTGGTTCATTGAGAGGTGTTAGAGAGATTGCGACTGAGTATTGAGAGGAATGACATGGCCGCTGACTAGCACCAGAGGAGTCACTTCTACAGCATTAGGGATCAGTTTGTGATTGAATTCAATCATTATCCATGCCTTGAAGACTTGCCAGAGCCTATTATCATCACCTCATTGTCTTCTAGAGTTTACGACATGGAAGTTCGAACGATGAGGATTCCGCCTAGGATTTTACTGGTGATACCTAGTTCGTTGGAGAGCAAGGTTTTAAATTTCGGTTTCGGAATGCGTTTCAGTCCTCACCGAAATTTCAGGCGAAATTTTGAAATGTTGTTTGAAATAGGAAAAAGTAACATTTTATCCTGTAGGAAATTTTGGTAATTTCGATAATTTCGGGATAATATTAAGTAACGAATAAAATTCAGATTTTTTAGGGATATTCCTTAAATTAGGGGATAACGAAATTTCGATTGATATTTCGGTCGAAACTTTGTAATGTTTCGACTTAACCCAATTTCGACAGAAATTTCGGATTTCGGTCGAAATTGAAAACCTTGTTGGCGAGAATGTTCTGTGATTGAGTATTCCTGGTTGGATACGATACAATTACGACAGCTTCGTGAGGACCTATTTCGGCACATTGTAGTTATTAACTTGAGGGAGTCGAGTTCTTCTCACATCGGGAAAATTGTTTTAATTCAACAGTCTAGTCATTAGATTTGATTGTTTTACGTGGGACATATACTATTTTTTCTTTTATGTAAGATTTTATTTAGATGTAGTGACACTTATTCACCTAGATGTGAGGGATGTCCACATGAACTGATGAACCTAAGGCCCACCACTACCCATTACCCATGGCCCATTACCCGACCCCAAACACATCACTAATTCAAAATACTGACTTACTATTGTGGTATGTACGAGCTTACTATTTTTAGTAAATATGGACTTACTATTTTTAGTAATAAAAATTTAGCAAGCCCCCATATAAAAGACATAGATGAAGCCCTAAAAGGATTTTGATGTTTTGAAGAAAGCTCAAGGATCTCCCACTCGCAAGGTATTCTCCTCCTCCCCTTTCTTCTTCTCTCCCTTTCTTCTTCTCTCTCTTTCAACTCCCGTGCTCTATTACCGCTCTCTTTTCTATCCTCTTACATACTACATTCATTTTCTCTCATTTCCATTTCACCCTACCCGGTTGGGTTTATAAATCGTTCCCCTTTCCCGTTACCGTTTCTCCCCCCATGATATTCCTTCCCCCTTTTCTTGATCTTATCTTTTCTAGATCTTGATCTTTCTTTCTCTTAATAATCTTGATCATTTCTTGATCTTAGTCTCTTTGATTTTGATCTTCTTGATCTTTTTTTTGAAAAGGATTGATCTTCTTGATCTTGATCATTCTTTTCTTCATTTGTCCTTGTCTTGGTTGAGACTGGCCCTTCTTTCCCCCACTCTAGCCTCTTTCTTTCTCCTCTCGGCCATTACCTGCAACAGACGATCAAGACACGAAGCCCGGCACGTCACTCCCTATTATGTGTCCAATCATCCCTATCTTTCCAGCCCTTTCTATAAACATTTTCCCTCGAAACCTTTCTCCATCACCCTTACAAACCTTACCTAATCATTCCATAACCCTTGTCACTTGGTTACCTACCCAGATCCACCCACCCACCATTACTCCCATACCCGCAAGTATTTTTTGGGGTCATATTTATTTTTTATAGATTTGATTTCTGTGACAAATTTGAATTAAGATATGCTTTTATTCATTAGTTGGCAGTCATCTTTTGGGATTGTATGAAATGTGTTTGGGATGAACCAAATTCTTTAGATGAATAAACTCTAAATCCTAGAATTTCTTTCAACATCATAACTGGGTTTTGATTATTATGTTATGTTTATGCTGATTTGGGAATGCATGTTGCCGGTTTTATTGAATTAGAACTCATTTTATGCTCCTAAATTCCCAAAAAGTCACATGCGAGCCCTAGGTTTGCACCAAACTGGTATTAGAGCCCAAATTTGCATCAACATCCATCTGAACATTCTGAGCCTTGCTCAGCCCATCATGTCTAACTCCCACTGCCTAAATTAAATAAATATAAAAGCGAGCAAAATTTGAAAGACAGGAAAATGAGCATGCACATTGCAAGACGGCTCATTGTGTTGAAAAATCTCTAATCTATAGCATCAAACCGAACTCAACTCTTAAGAGATTATCTCCATCTTACGACATAGATCATGTCAACAAATGTGATCACCATGAGAGTGCATAAATTACGGAATGGGCATTCAGAAATCAATGGAAACAAATGATGATTGTGAAGGAATTGTGTAGCAGGACTGTTGGATTCCACTGAAAATGTAATATTTATGGCATCTACTGCTAGGTTTACCCACTAGCTCTCAGCCTTTTAGCAAGGAAACAAAGCCAATTGCATACAACGTCTTATAGTCTCACATAAAAGAACAAAAGCACTAGGCTGTTAGGCATGTGTATAAATTCAAGGAAGTAATTAATTGTAAAGGCTTGGAACTGCAATATACGCAATCCTGATCCATGTTCCTTCCAGAAGAACATATGAATAGAAGTGCGCCAAATTGCAGCAATTTTAAAAAAGCAACAGAAGCAGAATATACACATTAGTGTCGCATTCCTCATTAATGTAAAGCAATGTTGTTACCCACATTCTCATCCTTCTCTGACGCTTTTGACTTCTCTGACTTCCTTAAACCAACCAATGTTTTAAACCACTTCCCAGAAACACCCATAATGCCAGTCACTTTAGCTTCAGCAAATTAACACCTGCCATGGGATAAACTCCAACAGATCAGAACGGAACTGTACCTACCAATCCCCAAATCTACCATAAGAAACAAACCTTATAGTAAAGACAGTAGCTTACAATGATCACTAAAGCCAGCTTACCTTCCTAAAAAAACTTACAATGGTCACATGGAATCATGACTAAACAGAAAAACAATACTAAAGCAACTAGATAAAGAAGAAAGGAAATTCCAAAACTGAATCCAAAAAACAATTGAACTATATGTCGACAACCTACAAGGAAGATGATTAGAACATCATAAATAATGGTGTCTACCGTGTATATCGCCCAATGCATAAAAAAGATGGATCTGATTATTTGGTGGTAGCAAATGCAATCCACATGCATCATTGAAGCAATTTTAGTTTAACCATAAACAAAGCTATTAACATTTCCTGCTTACAACAAATCAGCAATTACAACCCACAATGTAGAGTTTTTGGATCCAAAGTTATCAGTGATGGTGACAAATAAAAATAGTTTCTAAGTTTCTAACACCAAAAGTATGAGAACCAATTTTCAAACAATCAATCGAACTAACCACCGCTCAAAAATTCAGACTGGGTTTGGAAATTTTCCTTCTAATTCTATAGTTTGGCAAAGGGAATAACATAAAACTGAGAAATAACACAGATGATCCACTCCAAATCCTCCAATCATACTACAATATCTACAGGTTAGGATTGACGAACCCATCTAGTTCGATCGCTCAAAACAGTGGTATTAATGAAGGATCAGTACTAAAATAAGAAGAACAAATGAAACAATGTATTTCACCCAAACTCTAACTAACATACTTAAGACTAAAACACCCATATGTGCCAAGCAAGGGACTAAACCATCCAACCCCATCATCCACAAAAAAGAAAAGGAAGAACCTTAACTTTGCATCTTTCTAGATATAACTTTGTTTTTAATAGAACCACTTACTGTCATTAAGGCTCCGTTTATTTAAACCTAAAATGGGCATAAAACCTAAAATGGGAAGAAAGAAGAGACAGTCACAAAACCCAAAACCCAAAACCCCCAACTTGAAATTGCAACCTAAATTCACATATTGAAATGTAGGAAAAAAATGAAAATAAAAACATTTTCATATTGAAATCAGTAAACAATAATATGTAGCAGTAAAATCAGAGAATAAAACTAAAAAAAAAAAAAATCTTACTAATTTAGATCTGCACAGAATGAGAGAGAGAAACCCTAACTGACCTGAAAGAAGGAGAAAATCCATGAGACGAGAGAGAGAAGGAAAAATAGGAGAGGGGAGTGGCAATATCAAAAGAAGGGCTTTTGTGAATGAATGAGAGAGCAAACCATGTGTCAAATCCCTGGATCTTCTTTGGGTTGTTGAGAGAGATCCGCTCTCTCTCTTCTCTCTCTCTCTCTCTCTTATTTTCTTCTCTTCGTCTCTCTCCTTGCTTCCAAAACAATAGAAGCTCTGAATAAGTCTTCTTTTTTATTTTATTATTGTTTTTAGGGTGATGATATTTTCACCCCTGTAGTACTTGCACATCCCCTTATAACGTGATTTGACATAAAGCTGCCCACTTTTCACGTCGAATAAGGTTATAAGGGGAGTGTGCACGTACTGAAGCGGGGGTGAAAATAGCATCTTCCTTTTTTTAGTATGAAAATGCAACAAAAAGTCGGTATTCATCGTGGGTAAGAGCGGTTACCGCTAATATGCGCCGGGGGCGCATAGGATGGAGGAGCCAAGTTGAATGAGGCGAGAGGGAAAATTAGAGAGGGGAGTGCCAATATCAAAGTAAGATGACCTCCATAACAAAGGCCTACGGAGAACAGACAGGGAGTGCCGATTCCTACTTTGATTCTCCAATGAAAAGAATAAACTAAAATTTAGGGTGATGTTAAATTCGCACCCGATGTAGGATGATTCACACCCCTCTAATGTGAATTGCCGTCAAAAAGCGTTAAAGTCTGAGGCTTTAATTCTGCCTGGCCAACAAATAACTTGTTTGGATCGTTGAAAAAAGTGGGCTCCACCTCACATTTTTTATCTTGACATATGTGCCTCATCAATAATTGAAAAAACTCAGCTTGTCCTATTCATTTTAGTTGGCTTCCAGAGCTTTTTGCGAACTGTAATAGCGATTGACAGCTGCTTAAAATAATAAATGACAAGATGAAGATGACTTATTGCAATTATCAAAATGTGTTGTGCCAATATTAGTTACCAGTACGGAACCGTTCAAGCTTAGGCCTTCAGTACTAGAAGTGGAAGCTAGACCTTTGTACAATTGGCATAAGATAGAAGTTTAGGGCATGCTTGGAAAGCATGAAAAATTATGGGAAATGATAAATACACCCTTTTCATTACATGGGACAGCCCCCTGCAGTGTACGTTGCAATCAAGCCCGTTGAATACTTCCCGCATCAAGTACATCAGCACCTCTGCAGTTATAGATACAGTAAGGCGGTTGTCCCAAGTTAAAAAAGGGGCCGATATATCACTCCCCAAAATTAGGGCCATTATATCCTCAACCCACCCCCCCCCCCCCCCCCCGCTCTTTTAAAGTTGCCTACTGTTCACGTGTAAGGGGGGCGAATGCGTACTAAGGGGGTGAAAATATCAGCGCCTCAAAATTATTCCATGTAATTTTCGTGGGCCCAACTATGTGAGAGGGGCTCGGAAGTGAGAAGGAAGGAGAGGTCAGAGAATCGAGTGCCATTACTCTTTCTTAAAAAGTGGTGAAAAGACATCTATCTATAATTGGTTTTTTTTTTTACCTAGTTTTTAAGAGCTTTTCACACTCTCCAGTCTCGCCACTCGCACTCAGTCTCTTTTCATCTTCCGCACAATTGGACCCCCACATAATTCCATGGAATGTTTTTGCGTGGTGACCAAATGTGGCCACCATATTACTAAGGCTCCTTTTGTTTTGGATCCGGTGCAACTCGGGTCGGGCGGGTTGGGTTTTCCAAAACCCTACCCTACACGAGAATTATCTCGGGTCGGGTTTTGATTTTTTTAGCGTAGGATAGTGACTAATTTTAAAGATTGTAGAAAAAAAAAACAAATCTTTACTCCAAAAATTTGTAAATTTATGTCATCAAGTGTATAACTTTAAGAAGGACACTATATTTTCACATAACAGACATGATCACGTCAATCAAAACAATTGTATCAATATATTGGAAAATAATTTTCTATGTTATTCAAGAGATATTTAAGAAAGTCGCAGTGCACCCATATGAGTCGGGTCGGGTTTCGGGTTTTTTTTTTCTTAAAACCCGGCCCTACCCAAGATTGAGTCGGGTTTTCCAAATTAAAACCTAACCCCTACCCAAGACCCATGATTTCTAAACCCGACCCATGTTATTTTTGGGTCGGGTCAAGTTGCAACCCTAGTTTTGGACTCAAAAATTAAATGTCAATTTGAGTCTAATAATCAATTTTGGACTCACAATCGATTCTTAAAATCCAAAACAAACATGACCAGAAGGAGTACGGCCTAGAGTAGCAAGAATTATGATTTAGTTGATAAGTTAAACGTATGAATTTTTATACAACGTTTTTTTGTATTTAGCGCTAGAAAGGAATATAGGGGTCCACCTTTTTTTATGATCTAGACCATTCATTTGTTGGTCCCTAGCATAGATAAGTTATGCCGCAAAAGATCTTCTCCGTAGGTCACCACCGTAGGTCACCATTTGTTGATCTGAATCGTTGGATGTACATGTGTGGTCACCATATAGTTTTATCTTAAATTGTGTATGCGAGTCCCTTGGGTGAAACTAAAGGATCTTAATCATCCAGAAAGAGCCTACAATTGCCAAAATCTTTAGCTCTAGGGGCTAAGAATTACTCGTTTGGTGTGAAGTGTCTCCCCAAGTCAACGATCATGATCAAAATAAACAGCAACAACATATGCAATTGAGCCTGAAAAAAAAAACGATAATGCTCTGTTTGGATGCCGGTAATTCGTTGGGGGATCTATATCCCAGTGGTCAAAGGGAGGATTAAAGGGAAGATCTAAAGCAGATTAGTCAACGGGGGGATTAGGGGTGGAAGAAAGAAACATTGTTTGGTTTGTCTTGCAAATATTGGGGGGATTTGGGGTAAGGGCAAAAAGATCTCCCCAAGATCTTCTCCAAAAATTTCATCGATTTGAAGAAATTTGGAGAGAAGATCTTGAGCGTGCCACATCACCCGACCGTCGCCCGACAACGCCAGTGGTCAAAGACCTTAAAAGGCAATCAAACAATCTCAAGAAGATCTCAAGAAGATGTTCTCCCCTCAATCTCCTTAAAAATAGGCAACCAAACAGAGCATAAAAGATTCACTTCATGCGTTGGCGAACCATGAATTTTTTTAAATGGAATATTAGCTTACCCAATGGGAGGGAGGGCAGGAAAGGGGGACACTTAACGGGGACCCTGAGTGAGAAAAGGACAAGAAAAGCCTGAAAAACAAGAAAAAAATAGAAGTCCATTCTGCCTGCCTTTCGTCCATCCCCTCCATGTTGTGGGTTCTTCTCCTATGGCTACCAACAGCCCTCTTGCCCCTTCTGATCCATCTCATGCAAATCATGAGAGGATTTATGAAGCCATTATCAGCAAAGATAAGCAGTTGTCCCCATGGAAAAATTTGTTCTCTAAATCATCTTCCCCTCCCACCCCAACCAATCTTGAACACATCATTCCTGAGGATTTTGAAAAAACCAATATGGCATTACTCTTTCAAGATGCAGAAATTCTGAAGCATGAAAACAAATGGGCAAATTGCCTCGTCGGATATTTTCTGGGGAAAATACCTTATTTTGTCTCCCTTCGAGATGGTCTTAAGGCTCCCTTCAAATGTTTACCATGGAACATGGGTTCTTCCTCTTTAAATTTTCCTGTGCTGAAGATTGTTCTCAGGTTCTGGAAGACTCGGGACAAAACTATGGAGAAAGGCCACTGATCCTCCAAAGATGGAACCCAGATATCTCAATGGAAAAAAAATAAAAATAAAAATTGCCTGAAGTTCCTATTTGGATTAGGCTCTATGGTCTGCACCTAAAGTTTTGGAATCCTCACTACCTAGTAGGATAGCTAGTTTGATTGGCAAACCCCTATATATGGACTCACAAACCGCAGAGACTACTAGGCTCAATTATGCAAAATTGTGTGTCCTGGTTACCGCAAATAGTCCTCTCCCAGACTCTATTAAGCTATGTACTTCTTCATGGGAGATCACTCAAGAAATATCTTATGAATGGAAGCCCAAAGCTTGCTCCTATTGCAAGGATTTTGGGCATCTGTCTGATGACTGTATCAACCATCAAGTGCACCTCCGTCCTAGGAAGGAATGGAAGCCTGTTCAATCGACATCTAAAATTGAAGACACTAGTACTATTGTTTCCTTCCCTTCCATTGCCCCACCATCTGAGACCCAAAATAGAAAGACATCTGAGGCCCAAAACAGAAAGTCCCTTGATCATATCTTTTGCTCTCCCATTCTAGCTCCCCGAGCTCAAGGCTCTTCCAATCGTTTTGCTGCCCTTGCAACCCCTGATCCCATATCATGTCCGGGTGAGGATAGCATCCAGCACCTTGATGAAAATTATGCTAAATCTGATCCTCAGCCTTCAATTATGGATCATAGCTCTTGGCTAAGAGTAAAGGATAAGAAAAGAAAACCGCCATTTACCTTCCCATCCACTCCATCTAGTGGGCTTCTTTTCTTCTCCAAATTAACTCTTGGAAGAAGCTTATGAGCCTAGTGCTCTTTGTGGTTGAGGAAGTCTGTTATCTGCTCTTCTCTTTGGAGTTTGGTGCTCTTGTTTTGCTTTTGGTTTAGTTTTTTCGATTGTTTTTGCTTTCCCTTGTTGTTGTTTGCCTCCAGCCTGTTGGTGGGTTTGCTCCAAAGCTTCATGTATTTCTCTTTATTTTTAAATATATCTGGTAGGGGTCTGCCTAACCCCAGCTTGTCCATAAAAATAAAATAAAATAAATATGCATTATTTTGTTCTTGCTTTTTAGCCACTTCTCACCCTCTCCACACTCATGCCCTCTCAAGCATGGTTTGAAATTTCGGATACCGGTGGGGACTGAAATCGAAAATTTTTGAAATTCAATTTTTCGCCATTTTCGGTCCGAAATTTCGGTTTAATGACATTATTTATTAAAAAAATAAAGTGTTACAAAATTTTGGAATTTGGGTCCGAAATTTCGGTTTTTGGTGGGGTCCGAAACGGTTACCGAAACCGAAATTTTAAACCTTGCTCTCAAGTCTTTGTTTCTCTCACCCTCCCTCACCATTTGATTGAACTAATATTTCATGGAAAATAATTTCATGGTTGTCAAACATGGCCTTAGTTTTTCTTATACAAAGCAAAGACTTGGAAAGCAATTTTAATGTTTTTCATGCAAATGAAGTCCTCTACTTTCAGTACTTTGTTTTGTTTGCAAAGTCTTGTATTTGGACCTGATCTTTAATCCTACACCGGAAAATGATGCGATGGGGAAGTGTGGATTTTGTCATTTTTGAATCAATGGTAGCCCAGTCGAGGCTCGTCCATGCCCAATCCCAATGGACAAACCTTCGATTTGCCGCAAGCTCAATAATCCACCCTAGTCCCTGAAAGCCCTACCGGGGGCCTAGCTCTTTTTCTCAACTCGAGTCTTAAGTTCAGTTCGGCGGTTTTCATCATTGACGTACACCTGCGCTAATAAGACAAAGAAATGGGGATTCTATGCCTTGAAAGCAAATAGAGTAATCACATTTGAGTGAAATTTGCAAATCATGTCATGCCATCAATTTGTGACCAAAATACCCACGGTAGATTTTTCACTCTTAGGGCACGTTTGGCTACCATGAATTTCTTTTCTTGGAATATTAGCTTATCTAGTAGTGAGGGACAATGGGAGAACGACAATTACATGAGGGACTCGTCTGGAGAGGGCAAGAAAAGCCTAAAAAGTAGGAAACAAAAAGCACCACACAAAATCTGATCTTTTTTCCCCCCTTATTTTTTTAGCCACATCTCACCCTTGATTCATTGGTGCCCTCTCAAATCTCTCCTTCCACCTGCACCACCCCTCTTTTTATCACTTGGGAGCACAGATTTACCATGAAAAAAAAAAAAAATTCCTGACAGCCAGACGTGGCCTTAAAAGACCAAAATGCTCGTGATGCTTGGTGATATGTTTTGATTTATGTGCCCCACCGACTCAACTCAAAACCATGCATCGGAGTAGGGCCACCATTTTGTCTCGTGTTTTTTTATGCTACAGTTCCTGTTGGTGCCAAAATCTGCTCTGCGTAAAGGTGCTTCGTAGAGGATGGGTCGGTGCTCGTTGTGCACTCGAATAACACGCGTTAGAGGGATCCCGGAGTATGGACTCCGGGAGACCACATCTTGCTCAAGTCAGAAATTGGCACACAAGCAGGAAATCCAATCAGTAGAAGGAACAAACGAACACTACTTGCGAATGATTGAAGATGCGTATCTTTGAGCGCGGGAGTGTATTTATAAAAGAGGAGACCAAGGTAGTTTAAGAGACTTGCCATTGTGGGAGTCTTTCCATATCGGTCGACTTTCCCTGGTATTAGTTTTCATGTGTATTTTGATAAACACGTTCCTCATGAGAACTAGTTTCTACCTTTGGCAACCGAGCTCTTAGGAGAAGTTGCCGCAGTGAACTAAAGACATTACCCCCGAGGCACTTTCCTGTTTGTTTGGCATTATTAATCGTGGAGATGGAGAACTCTTCTTGCCTTTATTATCCAAGAGACTAAGTTTATATGCCACGTGTTACCGTTATTGAAGATGCGTATTCTATCCCTAATAAGTCCCATGATCTCCACCCGACCCGAGCATGTATATGCAGTGGGGCCCGCAGTTTTACATGGCATGTTCAGGTGGGGCGGGCCCATCTTTTTTACATCGTGCATAGCATAGGTCAAGAATGCTACTGTATATATAGGAATCATATCCCCACACCCTTGTTTCAAAACTTCTAAGGACATTTTGGGTATTTACACGGCATGTCTAAGACTGTCATTGATATTATTTTTACATTGTATTTTTTGTACTTTCATGTATAAGGACATTTTGATCTTCTAATGAGTCCAAAAAAAAAAAAAAAAAAAAAACCATGGGTATTTTGGTTACAAATTTTTGGCATGACCTGATTTGCAAAATTCACTCAAACATGGCAACTCTATTTGCAAATTGTCAAACTAGAGGACTCTTTTCGCAAATACAGCAAAGTACAAGGCTTCTTTATGCAAAAACCCATTTTTTTCTAGACTTGGAATAAATAAAGTCTTTAAAATGTTTTTGTAACTTTTTCAATATAAAGGGGTACGAAACATGGCTTGCGAGAAAAGGACAAGATCACCACGGCATGGCAAAATTCTCGTAGGAAGAAAGGCAAGTCGCCCTTCCTTGCCTTGCTCTCCCCGACCTGTGGCATTCCCTCCCTCTCCAAACTATCCCTTGGGAGGAGCTTGTGATTAGGCTGATCAATCTCTCTCTCTGTGATTAGAGCGCTGGTTTCTTTTCATGAGTTCAATTGTATGGTGTTGTAGTTTCTGTTTTCCTTTATCTTTGGGTCCTGTTTTCTTGTGGAGCCTTATGATTGTTTTGGCTTGTATTTTCCTTTGTTTTCCCCTCAATGTTCAGGGGTTTGTTCTTGAGCTTCATGTAATCTCTTTTGTTGTCTTTATTAATATATATGGTCGGGTCCTGCCTAACCCCATCTTACCCATATATAAAAAAAAAGATCACCATAGCATTAACATTATCGATGAAGAGTGGTCCGCACTTACATGGTGTCTTCAGTAACCCAGATTTTGTGGTCCGCACTTAAGGAGCTCAGTTCATCCTCAATAAAGTAATTGCCTTAACTATCTCACGGGTGAAGACTCTACCAGATTTTAGATTTGTGTCAACCGATGAATTTATGGCATGGGTGGAGAGTAATATGTGAAGGAGTTGGCATCGATCCTAAAGTAGAACAAGCATGGCCACCTCATTCTCAAGGGTTCCTAAAATTGAATTTTGACGTCTCAAGTATAGGGAATCCAGGGCCCTCAGGTATTAGAGGCCTTTTTGAGAAATGAAGGAGGAGTGATCATCTGGGCATTTAGTGGGCCCATTGGAAGGCAGACACAAATGAGGAAAAAATGAAAGCTGTGTGCCATGGAATTAAGCTTTTTCAGAACGTGGACCTAAATAAGGTGGTAGTGGAAGGGGAGGTACATCCATATCTTTCTACCATGTCAATCGATCTGCAAATGGTGAGACGGGCAGATTAACTACAGATGTGGTGTCGAAAGAAAGTGTAGAGCTCTTCAATCCCCACCCCAGTTAGTTGACTGAAGTATTCTTGTCACTGTCTTTCTTTTTGTTATAGCTGTAATGCCATGGACCCTCTCGGGACCCATAAAAAAAATAAAAAAAATGAACCCTCTAGGTCTCTTTCTAAACTGAAGGGAGCCCTTGCAAAAAAGAGGTAAAAGGGCTCTCCTATTGGCTGCACATCACCGTTTGACTTTTCAGCCATTATTAATGCATGATGGTGATGTGCACCCAATGGGGGAGCCCTCTCACCCTAGTATAATGTGGTGTCCAACTACAGCGAAGTGAGTCCCACCACCCATCTTTGATCCGAACCGTCCACATCCACCTATCCAAGGCCATAACAATTCTAAAAAGAGCTCTCAAAAGCCAATTAAATAATAAAAGACAAAGGGAGTTGGCATCATTATCCAAACACTGAGTAGTCAGATACACTCACAGAACCTTTTAAATAGCCCGCGAGGAATCCTTGATTACCCCGCGAAGAATCTCCGCTTTCCGAAGCATCTAGAAAGAACATTTACAGCCGTCCGATCAAACACTCTATGATCATAATAATTTCACATCTCGAATGGTTTGAGATCCTTCCAGATTCTTCCATCACATCGGGCATTGTCGACGTTCAAAACCTTAGTTTCTCCTCTAAGAAACAATCTCAACCGTCCATCTATTTCTCTCACCAAAAACCCACCTTATAAATATCCAACTCTATAACAAAACGACCTAAAAAAAAAAGAGGAGGAACCCTCCTGTTTTTTTTTTTTCCGGATCTTCATTTTATCACTCAAGAGAACCTGAACCGTTGATCTTAGGGTTTCAAGATAAGCTTCTCTTTACATCGATTTCCTCTCGGAAGGTTTCTAGTGAAGATTTTTTATTGATCGAAGTTAGGGTTTCCGTTTTAGCTGCGATCAATTGGAACAATTTCATAGTTTCTTTCGAGATCTTGTGAGATAAGATGTTTGGGAGAGCGCCTAAGAAGAGTGATAATACGAGGTATTATGAGATCCTCGGAGTCTCTAAAACTGGGTCACAGGATGATCTGAAGAAGGCTTATAGAAAGGCTGCTATTAAGAATCATCCAGATAAGGGAGGAGATCCTGAGAAGGTAATGTAAAAAAAAAATGAAAAAATAAATCTCTCTTTGATGTGTTTTTTTTTAATCTTTCAGATCTTTATGTCTAGATTTCAATGGAATTATTTGTTTGATGATATTGTTATATTATTTACAGTGGATTCCAATTATATTGCGTGTCTTGAAATTTCTATCAATTTTAGTTATACTTGAATTGATGGTGTAGTTGTTGGGCCTGTAATTTATTTGCATAATTTAAAATTGGGTGATGATTTTTTCACCCCCTGTAGGATTATGCGCCCCCCTTGTCTGGTGATCTGACGTTAAAAAGCGTTAAAGTCTGGCACAATTCATGTGAAAAGGGGGGCGCATAATCCTACTGGGGGCGAAAAAATCATCTCCCTTCAAATTTTTTGTCTTCCTTTGCTTTCATTTCCATTTGAGGAAAATTAGCTGTTTCATTTCAATAAATTAGATTGGACTCGTGTTTTCTTCAGCTCTGGATTGTTTGAAGCATGCCCCCCCCCCTCCCCCCCAAAAAAAAAAAGAAAAAAGAAAAAGAAAAAAGAGGCTCTGTTCATTTGAGATTGTGGCGACCAATTGTGAACCCCAAATCTTATTATTGGACTCGATAATGTAATTTTGAGACCAATAATCGGTTTGAGGGCTCACAATCAGTTCCTAAGTCCATCTATCACTAATCTATACTTGAATTGATGGCGATTCTGGGCCTGTAATTTACTTGCATAATTTAAAACTTCGGTCTGGATTTATCCTCTAGGTCTTTTTCTCTCAATTCCATTTTTAGGAAAATTAGCAGTTTTTTTTTCAATAAATTAGCCTGGGCTCAGCTCTGGATTGTTTGAACCATGCCCCTTAATTCTATCTATCACTCATTTATACATGAATTGATGGCTATTCTGGGTCTGTAATTTAAAACTTTGGTCTTGATTTATCCTGTAGGTCTTTTGCTTTCAATTCCATTTTAGAAAAACTAGTAATTTTTTTTTTCCAATCAATTAGCGCGGACTCATTTTTTATTCAGCTCTGGATTGTTTGATTCATGCCCCCTAATTCTATACATCACTCATCTGGATTGTTTGAAGCAGTTCTACCTATCCGTCAAGGTGCTAGGTTGTAAGTAAATTTATATAACACATCTTGAAAATGCCATTGCTTCCATGAATTTCTTAATGCTTTTTTTTAGGCTTTGATGGAGTTTTTTTATTTAGTTAGGTTGGTTATAGTATTTTCATCTCCTGTCTGACCACCCCCTCTCTCTTCTCTCTCCATAATTTGTTTTTCTTTCTATCAATTTTGTTAGATTACTTGAGTTTTAGTAGATCCATGGGCAACCCTTGAAATCTCTATCCCAGTCTCGAATCTGATTTGTATCAGTCACAAGGAGGTGGGTTTACTTGAAAGAAAGGTTTCTGTTCTTCACTAAATCGCAAACTACTGCATATGGATATTCAAGCTGCGAACTTGGTGGACCTATTCCAACATCTCAGTAAGCATGGATTTGGTGCTGAAAGAGTATGTTACGAATTAAACAAGAATAGAGGACAGTATCTAAGGATTGGTGTGTCCGGCAAAAAAAAACAAGAGCTTAGGAAGAAGACAGTCCATGACTAGCTGATCTTGATACTTGTATTCGTTGTGGAATGAAAAACAGGTTCAGGTAGTGATAGCAAGGAGTTAGTAAGAGTAGAGAAGAAGGATAATAATTAATAAAGCAGATCAGTGTAATGCTTAAGCTAGAAGTTGGATCTAAAGATAAAAGAATGGAATCAACCATTCAAAAAAAAAAAAAAGAAAAAAAAGAAAAAAAAGAAAGAAAGATGGAGTCGATTCAAATCAGTTGCAAGATCGTAGGAAAATTAGCTAGGTGCCGTAGAGGTATGATGTGGTACAGGAATCAAACATGCAAAGTTGTTTTAAAACACATGAATGTTGAACAAGCACAAACAGATCTATCATGGCTTACATCCATTCATTGACAGATAACAGATCGTTATGTTTAAGAAGTTTATTGCTAGTTGAACAGCAGGTATTCTAAACTATGGAGATTCTTCAAGCAGAGATGAAATTGAATAACAGCAAAGAAGGATCAAAGGCTGGACAGTCCAAATGAACAAACTCTGACGGAATTGTATTGCAAGGAAAAATCATCAACCTGGAATTACAGGTTGAGAAGAAAGAAGAGAAGAATTCCTTACTCATCCAAGGATCTTCTTCTTCTTGCTGTATTGAGTACTCTTCTTTACTTTGAAAAATAGCAAATAGGATTCATGCTTATTGAGTATTCTAGGTAATTTCAGGGTCTACATTACCTGCATTACTAGCACTTTGACATCTGATGCGCATGAGAAAAGCAAATCAAATCTAAGTTATATACGTTCCAGCAACTCTGCACCTTGAAGTACAAATATTATAAAATGCATTTGATCGGGCTATTGAATAGCTTTTGAGTTTGCAGAAGAACTAATGTTTTCAATCCAACTAATGAATGAACGGGAAGAACTCCACCAGCGAGCATGCATCCAACTAGCGAGTAGAAAGCAAAAATCAATCCAGTTTTCATAAACCACTGGTTGGAGTGTGGCCCATTTGTAAGGGGGTCAATCCGTCCGTATATGGCGGGGATAAGCCGTAAAGTTGATCTTCCTCTATCTAACCGTTCCGAAACTACTTGTTTCGGTCCCGGGTTTTCTAACGGGCCGGAATCACCTCGCTTGTAGGGGCCTTGCCTTTCCTCTCTCCGCTGAATCAAGTGTTTCGGTCTCACAGGTCTACTTTCAGCAAATGTCTTATACTATTGACTTTTCTCAAACCGGTTGGGCAAATAGAGTCAAACTCGTTTTTTTTTCTAGTTGAGTTGCCTAATCGGGATAATGGGGAATGATGTTACGTCGCCCATTTCTTCGGTGTCATTACTGAATCAATTCCTCCCCGGGTGAATCCGGATACCAAGCAAGTATATCCATATGTTAATAGGGCTAATGGGAAGACCTATCCATGATCCGGAGAACCGGCACACTGAACCCTATATCAATCACCGCCTGCGTTATCAATGGAATGATTAGCTAACCCTGAAAGGTCTATTCAGTATTCTCCCCAGCTATTCAATCCTAGTATACGAAAGGGCATGCCCATTCATTCCCGAGGTAGTACTCTACCGAGCAAGAGGAATCTCTTTCTCATAGCCTATCACCGACGAGTCCGGAAATGAAACTCTATTCTGCATAAGGGAATCTTTGTCTAATGGGAGGTCTATTTCTCAACTCAAGAGGGAAGACTAAGCGAGGCCGATATTTAAGCGGCCTGCTTTAGGTTCAGTTTGGCATCCTAAAGCTATCCAGGAAATCGAATATCTTTGTTGAAAATAGGTGCCAATCAACTGACCCGACTCACGTACCACTTGAAACAGGAGCAAGACTCATTCGCTCGATGAAAGAAGGGGCTAGGCTAATATACCGATCACTTCTCATCTCGGAGAGGCAGTCAAGCTGGCAAATCATCAGCAGGCTGTTTAGGAATGGACGGATTCTTTTATGACCCGGCAACTGAGCAGTATACGTTGGTTTTGGAATTGGATTAGCCGGGGAGGAAGTGTTTGGCATTAGTAGATTCAATCGGTCCAGGCCGAGCATGATCTGGTCGTACGTTTCGTCAACTCGATTCTCTTTTGATACTCCCTCTTGTAAGGCTCTTCTCTATCTTATCAATGCCAGAGACCTTGCTCCCCCTCTCATTTTCCTCCAAAGGCAAAAAAAAAAAAAAAAAAAACTTCCAAATGAGATCCCTCCCCCTATTTATGGGTGGAAGGTGGGGGCTTAGAAGCCTCTTTGCTTGCTTGCTGTCCTCAGTCAGCTCATGACCAGCTGGCCATCTGATATGCAAGCCATGTTGCAACATCGGAGGCGTCCCATGCTAGTTGTCCCTCCTTGCCAAAGTGGTCCCAAGCCTCAAGACCGTCAATCAGTTGGCACATGGTGTGGTCCCAAGCCTTCAAGCCACCAATTAGTTGACACATGGCAGCTGATGTGGCAGGATTGCGGTCCCCAAATACCAAACGATCCACCTTGTTTTCTCTACTCTTCCCATTACAATGAGTCCTCACTACATTGCCCTTCTATTCTCTCTTATTACAATATTAACCTCACTACATTGCCCTGGCATGGTGGCTTATTTACAAACATCTATCACTCAACAGACTCACGAGGAATAAAAACATACACATGAAGGAAATAAACTAACAACTATCCTAGGCTAGAACAAGCCCAAAATTCCAGGCGGATTTTAGTCCACATCAGAATCTCATTTGTGCAGTCGGTATATAGTTTATTAAATTTTATAAGTCAATGGATTGCTTTGATGATCAAGGATTGGTGCTGTATAAGTTTTGGAAAACACGTCGAAAATGGGATTTCCTTTGGAAAATAAAGACGAAAGTGGAATTGACCAACGATTTGGTCATTATGACGGCGTTTTTTGCTGTTCGTGGGGATTTGAGCTCACATCACTGTCTTCTTGCACACCTCACAACGCAGGATTTCGGCTTTATTTTTCAAACGAAATTCCATTTTGCTAGCAGCACTCTAAAGTTTTTTATGGTAAGCTGTTACAAAACATCACAATGATGCATTTAGCTGCAGGTTGGAGGACTGAGACCGTCCATGCTGTGTTCATTGTTCCGTTGCATGGATTGATCTTTGAATAATTGGGCAATTTTAATTGCCACTGGCCTGTGGCAATTAAAATGTGATCTGGATCCTCAGTCAGGTGTTAATGTGTGATGAACTCATGCTGGGTCCTCTAACTAACCAAGAACCACCTCATATTGTAATGTATTGTAATTTTCATTTGTTTCTTGAATTTCAATAATCTATATGTTGATAGCTTTGATCAAGATTTGGAAATATATATTAATAACTCTAATTCCTTGATCCTCCCACCTTTCATTGGCGTAGCAGGGGGAGCTATTTGGGTGTGGTTGCTCCTAGTATGTTGTGCAGTTATTGTTAGCTAGTTTTAGCTATTCTGCTTCTGAGTCTTGTATTTCTTGGATAGATGGGACAACCCAAGTTGTATAATATTTGGTCATAGCATTGTAGTTGAATAAGCCTTGAGCTATTTGGTCTTCTGCAGTTTAAGGAGTTAGCTCAGGCGTACGAGGTTTTGAGTGATCCTGAAAAACGTGATATCTATGATCAGTATGGAGAGGATGCACTCAAGGAAGGAATGGGTGGAGGAGCAGGAGGACATGACCCATTTGATATTTTCCAGTCCTTCTTTGGTGGCAGTCCCTTTGGAGGTAAGCTTTTCAATTGCTGTTATAGTTATAGATTGCGATCATGATGAATTCGATTAGCACGGGCTTCTAAAAATCGTTATTGAGTCGTAAATCGTAACAGGGTTTGATTTGTAAATTGGATCTTAAATCATAAGATTTTCAGGATTTTATATAAAATTTAAAAGTATTAAAAATATAAATAGTTCAAAAACAACAATAAAATGAGTAATTGTCTATTAATATATACAACTTGATTTTTTTAACAAGCAGTAATATACTAATATGAATAATTGTTTGCAAAGCCAGTGACGTGTTTAATTTTATAGAACAATATACCTTAACAGCATAAATATACACAAATATGTGGACACAAAGTGCACTAAATATATTTAGTGCTTTATTTATGTTTCCATTGTTAGTGTTTACTGTTACAGCGTTACTGCTAGTGTTTATATTTCTGCAAATATATTTAAGGCTCTGTTTATCAGTAGACACTAACAGTTGAACACAAAGGACCAACTATACATTTATATAATGTTCGTGTTTAGATCATAGTTACCGGAGACTTCCTAGTAGGATGGGAAGCTCGCTTCCTTGGAAATTCGCTTCAGAAGCTAAGTTCTTCTCACTTCCCAAATTTAGGAAAAACACGCTTCCCATACGCTTGCCACATATTTCCTCTTAATTAAGGGTACACTTAAGGGTGTCAACGGATCCACATCGGATTGGTTCTACCTATGTCTCAGTCACGATCCATCTAAATCCCTTATTGGTCGGATCAGATTAGGAGTATTCTTCGGATACTACTTACCGTGTCTCGATCACGATCCATTTCAAATTGGACCGTCCATCGGAGTATCCTACTAGGTCCTCCTACTTACACTGTACACAATTAAATCTTAGAAGAAGCCAAGAAGACAATGGCGCGAGGGTACGCGTGATCCGCAGCTACGGTGGCACAATGGGTTATGGACTTAGGATCAGTGGTTATAGAAGGAAGAGAAGAGGGTGCCTCGTGACTTGAGAGAGATGAATGACAAAATACTAAAAATAGGAATGGTTTGAAAAAAATGCAGATGAATTATTTTACTAAAATCCCCTTAAAATAACTTTTTCAGTTTTAAAATAGTGAAAGGGTATTTTCGTAAAATAGTATAAGAAATTTGGAGTTAGGACGGTACCACAGGCTTTTGTTAGTTGGATTCGATCGAAAAAAATTTCGGATCCTATGGTAAGGATCCTAAAGGTGTCCATGGATCCTGATAATGTGTCTAGATCCTGTCCGTTTAGGTTCGGATTCCAATGGTCCATCGGACCGCCTCAGTACATTGACACTCGTAAATACAGTTCCTATTTAGGTGATTGTTTCTTCCTATATGAATATGTTTTCCTTTTGATGATGCTGAAGAATCGTATTAAAAAACATATTATTGACAACTTGAAAACCTATCTAAAGTTTCAAATGAAAACTGATCTAATGTTATGTTTCTTCCTAAATGAATACGTTTTCTTTTTTATGATGCTGAAGAATCGTATTAAAAAACATATTATTGACAGCTTGAAAACTGATCTAAAGTTTCAAATGAAAATTAATGCGGATCTTTTTTCCAAAAACATAACATTAGATATATATGAGTAAAACTTGTGAAACTGTAAATTCATAAAATTTGTAATTCTAATTAGTCACGAAGTCATCTTTTCTACTTGTAATAACAATTCCTCCCTAACCTACTACAATCCTACTCTTTCTATGTACTTCTTGTTTGCTTCGAATGAAGCTTCTTGCACCCTTCAGGCTGATTTTCAATGACGCTTTGCACGGTGACACTTCACACACATTTTCACTGTACTTTCTTTAGAGCTTCTCGCTTGCCACTCTAGCAACTACTGTTAGTATTTACTATTACTGTTAGTGTTTATATTTCTGTTATTAATGTATAAACAAAGTATTAATATTTATGGTTACGGTTTATTTCTGTTATTAGTTTATATTACTATTCGTGTCTAGTCTCATGTTTACAGTAAATTTACACTAACAACAAAAACTATGTTCACAGCTAGTGGTGTTTATGGCTTGTTGAACTCAATTTTTTTTCAAAACGAAGGGATAATAATAAAATCCCTTGGCAAAATAAGAAGAGAGAGAAAGGTGGTTATGCATTATGTTATTCCTAAAAGTAAAAGGGATGGACATAAACTTAAAATGCTTTAATCAAGAACAAAAAAAAGTTGACGACCAATGGGAAAAATATTCTTAAATTTAAGGAAATGAAAACTCTTGCGAAGGAAGAAATGAGTCATCGACGTTTCCAAAAGGGGGATTTATGTAACTCCTCATAAAAAGGGAAGTTGTGATCGTGGAATTCAATATAAGGGATAGGTTGGCAATTGCAACGGCTCAAAGAGGAGAAAGTTAGGATCGTGGAGTGAGAGATATAAGGGGTGGGGACGGTTCCTCCAAAGGAAGAAGAATCTCTTTAGAGTTTCTTTGGGAACTTAAAGAGCAAAGAAGACCCTTCTCTTTCGGGAGAAAGATCATGAAAAGGATGGTTCCCCAAAAGGAAGGAGAATAATGATCTCTTTAAAGTCTCTTCCGGGAGATTCAAAGAGCAAAGAAGACCTTTATCTTCCGGGAGAAAGATGATGAAAATGATGGTTCCTCAAAAGGAAGAAGAAAAATCTCTTTAGATTCTCGTTTGGGAGACTCAAAGAGCAAATGAGACCTTTCTTTTCCGGGAGAAACATGAGATGACCCCCCAAGAAGGCCTTTTCTTCCAGGAGAAAGAAGAGATGAAAAGGAGTTTCTCTTCAAGGAGAACCCTTTGCAAATAAGAGTTAGAGACTTAAGAGAGCCTCTTCTGGGAGGACTCTTACAAAAGAGTCGAAATAAGATCATAAAAAATGATTCAAAGGAATTTCTCTTCCGGGAGGACCCTTTACAAAATGAGTCGACTCAAGAGAGCCCCTTCTGGGAGGATTCTCTTGCAAATGAGCCGAAATAAAATAATCAAACAATCATCAAAAGTCAAATTTTCTCTTTCGGGAGGTTTGATAATCAAAATTTGTATTGAGATAGGTAACCTATTGGTGGATAATCAGAGGTATTTTTTTCTTCAAGAAATGCAATTAATGGCTATTAGAGTTGAAAGTGTACGTACGTCCCCACAAAAATTAATAAAACCTCTTTTCACAAGTGGGAAATTTGATCTCAATGCATTGTGCGTGTTGTGTGTTCGCAACAAATTTCACATGCATGAATATGGTCAAAGAGCCATCGGCACGATACGTCTCCACCTTAAAAATGGCAACCTGAGATCCATGGTCTTTTTCCACGTCATTGATGCTGAAACATCCTATAATGCTTTACTTGGAAGACCGTGGATGCACGATAATGGAGTGGTATCTTCGACACTGCACCAGTGCTTCTTTTTTTTTTTTTTTGTATGGCTACGCTACACCAGTGCTTTAAATATTATTTTGAAGGGAGTCAAGAAAAGGTGAATGCGGATGAATATCCTTTCACCAAGGCTGAAGCATACTTCGCGGATGCAAAATTCTACATGGTAGAAGATCCTCAAGAATGTACGGTTGAAGATCTTGAAAAGTCATTCATCGTTAATCCCAAGGAACTTAAAAAAGCAAAAATTGAGTCGTCAAAGGAAAAAGAAAAGAAACTCGTTTTCCAATACATATCAAAATCTAAACGGAAAGCATATGAAATTTGTTGTGAACATTTTTTTGCACGCCCGGTGGGACACAGTTCTCTAATCTTGAATTCAAAGTGGTGTTCCCTAACTCAAAAACAAAGAAAGATTCCTTCTCCTTAAAGTTTTCTGTTTTCTTTTGGTGTGCTGAGATAGGAAAAATAAACAATGGCCTTGCACGCACTCCATTTGTATCACTAAAGTCAATTTGTAATGCTCCACGAACTATGGAGTCATTCACTCCAGCAACGTCCAAAATAACGCTTTTAATTCATGTGAAAACTTCATCTCTCTTGTATAAGTTTTGGAACGATCTCTGCCATTGAACTCTCATCTTGCAGACTTCTCAAGTGAAGGGCGTCTACAACTGTTGGTAGAAGGAATAAGGCCAAGATGTCAAGCAGACTTGATTTCGACGTCAACCTCACCAAAAATGCCCAAGATGTCAAAAAAGCAAAGAGCTAGAAGGAATAAGGCCAAAAAGGAAATTGAGATGGAAGTTCCTGACTTTAGCCAATACGTGAGCCTGGTTACTATCAATATGGCTAAGAAGATAATTTTAAGGACTTTAGCAAAAGATGATTTAGTTGAGTCGGTGGAGTTTTGTCTCAAAATACACCATCAGTGATAAGGGAAAATCCATTATATGAAGACATCGTCGATCTTTGCTTAAAGCGAGCAATTTTCTGGAATTGTCGAAATTATTGACTCCCGGAATTACCAACTCTAGTCCATTCCCCGTCGAGGTCACCATCTCCAAGGTCGTCGACACCTTGGACTCCGCCAGGATTCTCCAATGAACACGTAGTTGTGTTATGACTGTTGCTACCACGTTGCTACCACGGAAAAAAAAATTCACTCGCCATGGAGATTGCATAATTAAGAAGAGAGATTGGAAGAAAGGGAGTCAGAAAACATAGTTTTGAAAGTAGGACAACCCTCAACCATGATAGCTAGTTCCAATGTTGATATGGGGGCATTAAAGGATACGGTGATACAAATGGTCTAAGAAGTTATTACGGCAGCTGTAGGACCCCTGCTTAATTATAAAAAACTATACCCTAGATACATGGATAATATCCTACTTCCTCTAAGATACAAGCATCCAAAGTTTGACAAGTTCGACGGAACTGGATGTCCAAATGAACATTTCGCACATTTCATTTCTGCAGCTGGTGATTCGGCTAAAAGTGGCACTCTTGTAGTGATGAAGTTTGTAGAAACCTTGAAAGACGCATCCTTCACGTGGTATACCAAGCTGGAGCCGAATTCAATCACTAGCTGGGAGTAGATGCAGTGCCAATTTCTAAGGCACTTCTACAACACTCGATGAGATGCAAGTGTTAGTGATTCACCGAAACCAGACAAAGGCCAAGTGAGTCATATTGCTCTTCGGAGGTAGGTACCTACTCCTTCGGTGTACTACTAATTTGAAGGAGTCATAACTCATTCAATTATGTCGGAAAGAGATGCATCTTGCTATTTTGCATCCACTATTGGCTACCGAAATCAGAAGCTTCGAAGAATTGAAGTAGAAAATGAATGAAACTTCAACTCCACAAGTTAATGAGGTGGCTTTTGCAGAAGTTGTGAAATATCGAAAATTGAAAGGAAATGAAAAAGTTGGAGAAAAGAAAGAAACAGGGAATGAAAGGATAAAAATAGACCAAAACCAAAATCTATCAAGGAAAGACAAGAGAAAGTCTATTCTTTCCTCAATGACAAAGTCGAAGATTTGTTCGAGCAATTATTGGAAGAGGGATTGATAGAACTTCCTTAGCCAAAATGCTCAGAAGATGTTAAAATTACCGATCATCCAAAGTATTGCAAAAACAATCGGTTGGCCAGCCATAATTTTTTTTTTGTTCATTGTTTTTCTTTTTTCTCTCCCCAGCTGAACCTTTTTTCGCTTTTGTGTTTCTTATTTTTTTGTCCTAGCTGCGCCTCCTCAAAGTTTTAATGATTTGAAGTCTGGTTTGTTTTGAATTTTGAGACTTTCAATCTGTTCTCATAGTTCAAAATAAAGAAGGCCAAGCCATAAAATACCACTAGCTGTTAACATGGTTTTGCTGTTGGTGTATATTTATTGTAAGCATGAGACTAGACACTAACAGTAATATACACTAACAACACTGAAATAGACATTAACAGTAAACACCAATGCTTTGATAACAGAATTATAAACACTAGCATATAAACACTAGCAGTTTATAAATATATTTAGTTCTTTGTGTTTATTGTTGGGAGTATAAACAAAGCATTTAGTGTAGAAAAAATATAAACACTAGCATCATAAATATTAACAAAGCATTGAATATATTTGCTTGTGTTCAACTATATTATTCTATAAAATTAAGCAAAGCACTAAATATATTTACGGATTTGAGTTCAACTATTCATATTAGTATATCACTTCTTGTTAAAAAACCAAGTTGTGTATATTTTGAATTAAAGATAGATAGTTACTCATTTATTGTTGTTTTTGATATATTTGCATTTTTATTTTTCTCTGAATTTTATATAAAAATCAGAAAAATCTTACGACTTATGATTCGATTCCGATTTTCAAAAACTTTGTTGGTTTTTTGATACTTGAGACAATATTTTTTTAAATCCTTCAATTTGTTTTTACTTATGTTTTGTAATGCCTGTCGCAAATTTAAAAAAAAAAAAATTATTTGAAAAGATCTGTGAGACAATCTTTGTCCCCACACCCTTTACTCGCTAATTTTTTTTATGGAAGGTCCCTATAGTTTTGTTTCTTTTTGGGGTGTCCAGGTGGTGGAAGCAGCCGAGGCCGAAGGCAGAGGAGGGGAGAGGATGTGATACATCCTCTCAAGGTTTCTCTAGAAGAACTGTACAATGGAACGTCAAAGAAACTGTCACTCTCTCGAAATGTAATCTGTTCCAAGTGCAAGGGGTGAGTAACTCTTGATCAACCCCTATTATTACCTGTGTCCTCAAATCCCCCTATCAATTTGATGCTGGACAATGATTGAATCCAACTAAAAGGTGTCTATTGGTTGCAGGAAAGGGTCAAAATCAGGGGCTTCGATGAAGTGTTCTGGGTGCCAAGGTTCTGGCATGAAGGTTTCGATACGGCAACTTGGGCCTTCTATGATTCAACAGATGCAGCATCCCTGCAATGAATGCAAGGGTACTGGGGAAACTATCAATGATAAAGATAGGTGCCCACAGTGTAAAGGTGAGAAGGTTGTTCAGGAGAAGAAAGTACTGGAAGTTGTCGTGGAGAAAGGAATGCAGAATGGCCAGAAAATAACCTTCCCTGGTGAAGCTGATGAAGCGGTAAATATTATTTTTTTGATCTTATTATGTTGTCACGATTAACATAAGTCCCTGTTTGTGTTTAATTTTGAGTCCAATAATCAGTTTTGGACTCACAATTGGTTATCAAAATCCAAATTCAAACAGGGTCCAGGTAAGATTTGTCGATTGACTGTGTAAATTTTTTTTGTAGCCTGAAACGGTGACAGGCGACATTGTGTTTGTGCTACAACAAAAGGATCATGCCAAGTTCAAGAGAAAGGGTGATGACTTGTTTGTGGAGCATGCACTCTCACTCACGGAGGCTCTCTGCGGCTTCCAGTTTGTATTGACCCACCTTGATAACCGGCAACTGCTAATCAAATCAAATCCCGGGGAAGTTGTTAAGCCTGGTAAATTCTTATTTGACTGGAATTGTAAATTTATTATTATTATTTTGCTTGCTATTGGAACCATGGTTTTAAATTTTGACCGAAAATGAAACGTACTGAAAATTGAAATTGCCAAAATGTGCCAAATTTCAGCTGAACTTTCAGAAATTTCAGCCCAAATTTTGATAAAATACTATTTAAAAAAAAAAAATCAGAAATTTGGCCCAAAAACTGACATTTTGGGACTTTCTACCGAATTTCAGCTGGAATTTCAGTTTCGGCCAGGACCGAAATTTATACCGAAACTGAAATTTAAAACCATGATTTGGAACCATGCTCTCTCATTATCAAATCAAATTGATATGGGGAATTTGGGTGTTTGTCTCAGAACAATTCAAGGCGATAAATGATGAAGGAATGCCTGTGTACCAAAGGCCATTCATGAGGGGGAAGCTGTACATCCATTTCACTGTGGACTTTCCAGACTCACTGAGCCCGGAGCAGTGCAAGGCGTTGGAGAGTGTGCTACCGACAAGAACGTCGAGCCAGCTTACAGACATGGAGATAGATGAGTGCGAAGAGACAACCCTCCACGATGTGAACATAGAGGAGGAGATGAGGAGGAAACAAGCTTCTCAGGCACAGGAGGCCTATGATGAGGATGAGGATACACCTGGTGGTGCACAAAGGGTACAATGCGCCCAGCAGTAAGAGAAGAATGAGTGAGTCATTCCATCCATATAGCATATAATATAGTAGGTGGGTTTTGTAATTGAACTGCTACTCAGTTTCTTTCTTCGTTTCATATGCTTATATTATGTTACCGATTTTGTGAAGTGATGGAAAAGGGGTGGAAACACTACAACTTTCTGTATGTTCTCACTTTTAAAAATTAATTATCCTAAACATCTCATCTATGTTTTCATAGTTTAATAGAACCTCATTATTGCTTTTGATAATTGGTTTAGCATCCTATAGAGTATGCCTTTAACCAACCGATTATTTGACGCACAATCGGTTTGAGATTGTGACAACTGATTGAATGCCGTAAGACATCTGCATTTTAACTAGATCTCTGCTTTCAAGTCCTCTATCCAGGCTCATGCCAGATCGAGCGCAGAGTGTAAAGGAGTCATAGAGCTATAGAGGGTTTGGTGGAATGCACGAGCGGATAAAAGTTACATCCCACAGAGGGGCGAGTGTTCTGCAACCATGGATTGTTTTTCCATGGAATATTAATTTATCGTGTGTTCGGTCTAGGGAGGGTAAGAGATGAAGAGACTTGAAGATGGCAAGACCAAGGAGAGGGTACCAAGCTGCTAAAAAAAAATTATTTAGAGGTTTTCTTTTCATTGTTTTCAGCCTTCTAAACCTCTCCTCACTCTTGCCCTCTCTAACCTTCCTCCAATCCTCCCTATCCCTCTCCCACCACTTGATAAACTTAAATTCTATGGAGAAAGTTTTCATGGCAGTCAAACATGGCCGCAGGTATTTGAGAATAATAAGGTGGGTTCGGCTTTCGGGGCTGTTTGGATATGCGGATTTTAGAATATTGAGTTTCCTCAAAATCCTGGACGAGACAAGAGAATGAGACATTCCGCTTCACTTCTCTTTAGAATCTTGGAACACATGGGATGATCTCCTAATCTCTTGCTGACGGAAAGAAGGGAGAGTGGTAAATGCAACCTAGGGAAGGGAGAGTGGTAAATGCAACCTAGGGTTTCTGAAATCTTCATGAGACATCATGCCACATTATTTCATAATAAAAAAAGAGTCTTCACAAAGCCCAATGCCACATTATTTCATAATAAAAAAAGAGTCTTCACAAAGCCCAACGCCTTTTGCATTGTCTGTGATCATGCTGATTCATCTCTTGTTTGTAGCCTGGTCACCGATAATAATCACTTCATTTGATACCAAAAATGACAACATTTGCATTGATGATGAAGAAAAGAGAAGAGAACAGGAGAGAGGAAGAAGAGGAGAGGAACAATTGGTGCGGTTGTCATCTAAAATATTGAATAAGGGATTGAAGTCTTTCATATTCACACTACATTCAAGTAAAAGGAAACAATAAGCACACGAGATAATATGTTAAATTGAATGACTCTAGATAAAATTTGAATATTTATCATAACTTTTTTTTCGTGTGAAAGAAATAAGAGATTTTAGGAATACTTTTCCTTTCCAAACTTTTCCAAAAAATTCAAGCAATCCAAACAGGGCCTAGAGATGGTTCTTTCTATACAGACTCATTTATTATTCGATCCCCCCCCTTTCTTTTTTTTCACATCCATGTGGTTAATGTCATACGATTTCTTTCATTAATTACCGCAAAATAACAGGAGGAATGATAGCTCCAAGGGCTCTCTTGCATCAAGGGCCGGAGAATAGCCCTTCATTGCATCCACGTCATTAAGTGCAACGGAATTTTAAATTTTAAGCTATTACCGTAAAATGACGTGGATGCAATGAAGGGCCCTTCTCGGGCCCTTTCACAAATAAGGCCCTTGCATCTATCATTCCTCATATATGAGGAAACTGTTGGTGAGCGTAACTTATGGTGAGCTAGCTTGCCCAATCACATGGGGGCCCACTTTGTTAGGATGATCCAAACCATTCATTTGAAAGTCCCTTACATAGATGGGGGGTGTACCAAAAATCAGCTCCATAGGATTATCCTAACGATTTTTGTCCTCCACAAATGGAGGGGTTAGGATGATCCTATGGAGCTGATTTTTGGTACACCCCTATCTATGATAAGGCCTTGCAAATGAATGGTTTGGATCACTTCCCAAAATGTGGGACCCATGTGATTGGGCAAGCTAGCTCACCAACAGTTTCTTCATATATATATATATATATATATATATATATATATATATATAGAGAGAGAGAGAGAGAGAGAGAGAGAGAGAGAGGTTCCTACACATATGTGTAGATAAGTTATCTACACACTAGCTTAAAATACAGTGGGGGCCACATTATTTGGGTGATCCAAACCATTCATTTTTAAGGCCCTCATATAGATAGGGCCCCCACTATATTTTAAGCTAGTGTGTAGAGAACTCTCTACACATATGTGTAGGAACCGTTTTCTCATATATATACTCACCAAACTTATGGTGAGCTAGCTTGCCCAATCACATGGGTCCCACATTTTGGGGAGTGATCCAAACCATTCATTTGCAAGGCCTTATCATAGATAGAGGGTGTACCAAAAATCAGCTCCATAGGATCATCCTAACCCCTCCATTTGTGGAGGACAAAAATGGGGCAGATTTGTGTCTGTCCATTTTTGTCCTCCACAAATAGAGGGGTTAGGATGATCCTATGGAGCTGATTTTTGGTACACCCCCCATCTATGTAAGGGACTTTCAAATGAATGGTTTGGATCATCCGAACAAAGTGGGCCCCCATGTGATTGGGCAAGCTAGCTCACCATAAGTTTGGTGAGCTATATATATATATATATATATATATATATATATATATATATATATATATAGAGAGAGAGAGAGAGAGAGAGAGAGAGAGAGTAGAGTTCCTAAGGTGTCACCTCATATAGCTTATATGAGGTGACGCTTAAAAACATAAGGGGCCTACTTTGTTTGGATGATCCAAAGCATTCATTTGATAGGTCCTCACATAGATAGAGTGTGCCCAAAAAATGAACTTCGAAAAGTAATAAAATCTGAAGTCGCCCAGCTACTAAAACCAATTGTTTCTTCAAAGAATACAATGTGTAGTAATTTTTTTTCAATGGGGGCCATCAGATACGGCACATGAAGCCTTCTTTATGGAAGGAGAGCTCAATATCAAAAGGAGGTTAGTTCTCCCTTCAACATTAATATAACAGAGATTGAGATTAATTTATTGCTTATTAGAACTCAGTCCTATTAAAGAATACATTCTATGTTATTTTTGTTACTTACCCAATGAATATAAAAAATATGTTAAAGATGGTCTATAAACCAACTTTGTTGTTGCTACTCTCAAAGGTCAATAGTTCACTACAAGACAAATGAAAACTAAGATATTCTTGCAGTTCTTATGATCTCTACAAATGTAGGAAAATGGGAATTGCTAGCGTCCATCGCATAAGGCTTTTCCGCGGCTGGTCTGTCGCAATTCAGACCAGCCACCTCGTGAGTGGAGACACTTTGTCTCCATTCACGAGGTGGCTGGTCTGAATTGCAACTTTGTCTCCATTCACGAGGTGGGTGGTCTGAATTGCGACAGACCAGCCGTGAAAAGCCTTTTGTAAAGAAAATAAGATGACTTAAAACGAGTTTTATTATTTAATTTCATTTAGACGTAAAATGGGTGTAAAACAAAATTTATGACAATTTTTCCACTGAAAATGTGCATAAAATTTGTTTTATGCCCCCATTTTACGTAGAAAGAAGCAGGGCTTAAAGAAAATTTAAATTAATATTGACTTAGGTTTTATTAGAGAGCATTTTTTGTCTATTCACATATTAAGGGGAAAATCCTTTTTTCTACAAGTCAAAGTTTAATGCCTTCGATGATTCCATCAAAGCATAGGTAGTGTTCAGAAAAAAATTCAAAACAACAAGTGGTCTCTAACAAAAACTTCTGCTTACTGTAACGTTATGGTGTAAAGAATACAAAACGAGTTGCTTTAACAAAGAAATGGACAAAAAGGCATTCATTAGAAAAACTAAGTATCCTTTCTGCCCTGTTTGGATTGCAAGAATTTTCTGGAAAGTTTGGAAAGGACAAATATTAGTCAAAGTTAGTAAGTTTTTACCCATAAAAACAAAGAGATCATCCCTCTAAATTAATCATAATCATATCATTTCCTTCTAAATTGTGATAAGAAAAAAAAATTTCCAAGAAAATTTTTTCCATCAGAAATGTTTTTCTTGCAATCCAAAGGCATGCATGCATGAGGGGATTGTTATTAACACAGTTTTAGGAGGTGTCCACTTACTATAATTATATTTCAGTTGATCTGAGTCATCCATTTTCCACTGAGTAAATATTTAGTGAGTGGGTGAATGCATATGGTAAAATAAAAACATAAATAGGATGATCTGATTGGCTATGAGAGGAGGGGCAAATAGCATATGGGAGAGAAACGTGAGAAGAAACACATCCACACATGTATGTTGGAAGAATCCAGCATGCATCCAGATAGATGGAACAGTTGACCTAGAAAACTTGTAGACAGAAACTTCCATTACTATATTCCCCATGTCTCTCTCAAACCTCTTTTTCCCTTCATTTCTTTAACCTCAAATAAACCTCCCTCTCTCTCCTCCACATGCTCCTCCCCTGAGAGATATTGTTACCTTGCTTGCTCCTCTTCACCTTTATAGTTGACATTCCAAAACTAAGGACTTTTTCCACCAGAAACAACCTTTGATAAACAATAGAACCACATTGTCCATGGCTGACCAAACCTCTCATTCAATCCTCTCTCCCCTCTAACATCCATTGCCTCCCACCTCGACGGCGATGAACAGCACCGTTGACTCCTCCGGTGGGTTGCTCGGCTCTAACCAGATCAGCGGTTTCGGCTATGGCATCGGTGTCTCCATTGGAATTCTCCTCCTCATCACCACCATTACCCTCGCATCCTATTATTGCACCCGTGGCCACCACCCTCCTCTGTCACACCACCCTCAGGACATCCACGACCCCGCCAATCAATCAATATCGTTCGATGTGGAAGCCGGTCTAGACGAAGCCACCCTACTTAGCTATCCCAAGCTACTATATGCTCATGCCAAGCTTCACAACAAAGACACCACTGCCTCTTGCTGTTCTATCTGCCTCGCCGATTACAAGGACACTGATATGCTAAGGCTACTGCCCGATTGCGGGCACCTATTCCATCTCATGTGTGTGGACGCGTGGTTGCGGTTGCACCCCACATGCCCTGTTTGTCGCACGTCTCCACTGCCATCTCCCCTCTCAACCCCTCTTGCAGAGGTGGTTCCATTGGCAAGCCGACCCGTATGAAGGATCAATCAGATATTTCCCACCTGTACACTGTATTTATATTCCGCATGGCCGGAGCTAGGGCGTCGACCCCCACCTGTGGTGACCTCAATAGTAAAAAATTCATTTATGTTTGTATCAGAGGAAGTTTTGCATCTAATTAAGCAATCAGAATATCAATCCTAAAGATCATTCTTTCTTTCTTTCTTTCTCTCTTTCTCTCTTTCTTTCTTTCCTTTTTTTTTCTCATATTGACTTGCAGATATTATAGATAGCTAATCATGATTCATGACAACCTTGATTAAATGAGCAGAGTCGTTTCAATCAAAGTATGCTCTAGTTGTACATGTATATATAGTCATAGAGGTAATTTACTAGAGTTTCCATGACTGACAATAGAATGATTGCATCTAATTAAGCAATCAGAATAAGCTATTTTGAAACTGCAATGCTAAAAGCCTTGAACATTGCAGTTTACAGACAAGTTGCAGCCAAGATGGAAAAGAGATGCACACCGAAACTACAACTGTTTGGGAATCACAAGATGAAACAAAGTACACAGAACCTTAAGAGAAGTAGCATAATGCATGAATAGGAACAGAGTAAAGGGGGAAAAACACACAAGTTATCTTAGAATCCAAAGAGTCCAGATTCATTAGTTGCAGATGTGTAAGACACACCAAAGCAGAAGATTCATGCAACTATGAATATACATTTTGTGTATCTTTCAAAAAAAAAAGTAATAGACCTTTTGTGTTCAAGAAAAAAAAATCACACATTGATTAGAAAGTGGGAAGCAGGAGCAGGGTGCAGGGAGGAGTGGCAACTTGTGAGGAGGAGCAGGAATAGCAAGAAAAGGAAGAAGTAAGGTAAAAGAAACGAAGGTGGGAGAACATGTCTGTAGACAGAAGAGAGGCTTCAAGAGTCAATTAAGGACCATGAACCCAATATTCAAAACAACAGAGCCAATCTAGAGTTGGTGACTTCCTTTAGACTCACCCGTTCTTTCACTTATTCTCTAATCTATTCTTCTTCCCAACCCTTATTATTAAACTAACATGCTATCAGAGCATCTGATCCATTGCTTAGTGTTCCTTTGTATTTCTCCTCTCCTCATCTTTATCTTCATTCTTTTTTCCTATTTCTTTGGTACAAATCCTAGCGGACTGATCCATGTTTCCTAGTTTTTTTTTTAATTTTGTCGTGCAGTCATCCACAGACTCTTGTGAGCTTCTCTTTATGAGTACGTGGGTCTGAAGGTGAATGTGAAGGTCTTGTGTAAATCTGGTGCAATTCTGTGATGGACTTACAGATGTGTGTGTGACAGCATGCCAATGCAGTTCTGAATCTTTATATTCTTTTTTTGGTAAGAGATCTCTTCATCAAAGGTTCTGATTTGTGATCGGGGGAAGAACGGTTTCAACTCTCAAGTAATGAATCTAAGGTTTCCAAACTGAACCTGTTTGACACCTTTGGCCTTCAAATGACATGCGAAACTGAATGGTATTATTTACTTTGGGCCCAATCTGTAAATCTATTTCTGGGTGTTCGAGACAAACTGAGATTTTTCACCGATAATTTTGGGAAGTTTCCAATTAGAGAAACGGTAGTGGGTTAATCTCTTTTACGCAACAATATGTAATTCACTTTCTATTTTAGTGTGAGATGCTTTAAGACAAAATTACGGTGTCTTTATGTGAGATTTCATAAATATGAGTCTTAAAATCCTCTACATTGTTTTCATTAATATAAAACATACGGGTAAACTAGATTCTACATGCTAAAGACCTGTATAATTTCAGTTCATATAGAATGTAACACATCCTAATTTATCCAAATGACTGATCTCAGGCATAAAATCCTAATTCTCGTAGTAAATATTCAGATGGTCGGAGAGATTCAAATAGGAAACTGACATGTTCCTATAGGCAGTAAGGTAAAAATTGGAGAAAAGTTCCAAGTAGAAAAAATTCCTATGCTTAATCCATCCAGATTTGAGAAGTACGTGATGTGGATTGTGACCTAGACATTGGTAGATCCAAACTGAATCTCTCTTCCAAAGTATAATTTTTTATTTTATTTCAATGAGTAACCATAATATTTTTTTTTTTGAAATGGTATGAGTAACCATAATATCTAAGCCTTCCGTTCTTTGAGCAACCATAATATCCTCCAATTTTAACCAAAAAGATGAAAGTGGAAACTGATCCCCAAGATTTCTCCCTCCCTAACTCCTAACCCCAAGCTCAAAAGATGAACCACCCACCTACTCCTTACACCCAAAAGCAGCATAGCCCCACAAACAAATCTTTTTTACCCTATTTCTTTAAACGTCCGTGTTTTCTTTAACTGTTTTTTTTTTTCAAGTTATTGACTGCTACGAAACAAAAGGTAGCCATTTCGCAGCATATCAGGTGATGCAACACCGTGAAGAAAATTGAGGAAAGGAAAGAGAAATAGACGAAAGGGGATAGAATTAGAAGAATAGGGGAAGAAGAGACGAAAATAACAAGAAGAATAGACGAATTTAGGGAGAGAAGAAAAGAAATCAGAAGAGAGAAGAAGAAAACCAGAATTAGAGGAAGAAAAATCTTTATTCAATATCAATAATCATCAAAAGTTACAAAATAAGCTGTAAAGAGACCTGTATATAGGCAAATAAACAACTTAAGAACTAGAATCCTACTTCTTCTTTTTTAATATTAAAAACTAGAATCCTACTAAAACATGAACTCTTAAAGAAGCCTAGAAGAGACGAAAATAACCAGAAGAATAGACGAATTTAGGGAGAGAAGAAAAGAAATCAGAAGAGAGAAGAAGAAAACCAGAATTAGAGGAAGAAAAATCTTTATTCAATATCAATAATCATCAAAAGTTACAAAATAAGTTGTAAAGAGACCTGTATATAGGCAAATAAACAACTTAGGAACTAGAATCCTACTTTTTTTTTTTTTAATATTAAAAACTAGAATCCTACTAAAACATGAACTCTTAAAGAAGCCTACTAAGATAAGAACTCTAAACAGAATAAACTGCCTAAAATGAAAAATAAAATCCTAAAAACTAAATAACATGGAAAATAAATTCCTAGAAAATCTAAAGGGCAAATATGCCTCTTATTTAGGCCTAAAATTTGCATCATCAGGTTTAGCAGACAGCTAATATCATAGAGAATTCTTACAAACACTCTCCAGTTCCAATAGTGTACAGGACAATCAGGAAATTAGGAGCAGAAGAAATGAAATGGTACAGACTTCACACTCAAAAGTCCCCAAGTTTGGGTACTAGACAAATGGAATGGAGGGCTCTACCTTTCCTTGAAGATACCAGAGTATCTGTGGGATTGAAATTTGTGGCTCACCTACAGTTCTCGTGCACAACCTTGCTATGAATAGAAGGCTTTTAAGCTCCTTGGAATCATAACTACTTCCCAGATCTGCATCCACCATCTTATGCATGGAATGAATAAAACCTGATTGTTGGACCCATTCAACTAAGTCCAAATCTCCGTTGCCCAATGATTGACCAGTTACGAGTTCGAGAAGCAGCACACCAAACTGGAAAATAATTTGTCTGCATTTCTGATCAGTGTTGCCTGAGAATCGAAATAAATAAGAAACTCTGATTTAACAAAAACATGGATGCATATATGCAATAGATGTGCAAATGACATGTGTAACCTACTTGAACATGTAACATCAGATTCGAGAATAGGGCTCCTAGAAGCACCAAGAAAACCCACATCGGAGAGCTGAAACATCAAGATAAACCGTCATCTTCATATTCGTTCTTTCATATCTTCATATAAGTAGCAAAGGATCCAACACAAACACCCACACATTGGTACATTTCACCTTGCGAACTACCATAAAATCTGCTCCATAGGATGACCCTAACCCTCCGATTTATGGAGTTTTAAAATTGACATCACAGTATAGATAAATAACCATTAAATTGTTGGGCACGCCATCCAAACCATACGATGATTATAACCATTCATTAGTTGGGCACACCCTATCTTCGCTCGGGCCCAACAAATGAATGGTTTGGATCACCCAAACAATGTGGGCCCCACTCTATTTCTGGCGACGGACAAGTTAAGTTATCTGATCGGTCGACCATAAGCACTTTTTCGTGTGTATATATAAGTGTATATATGTTTTCCGTGTGTGTGTGTGTGTGTCAGGAAAAGGTTTCTGAGGTAACGCGCAGCCTGAGCAGCCCTCTATATACGCCATCTCCCATGTTGTTTGACTCATCCAACCTGTTCATTCTATAGGACCTAACATAGGTAGGGTGTCCCTAAGAAATCATCTCCATAGGATCATGGTATCTGTTGATTTGTGGAGTTTTAGAATGGACGGCTAGAAAGTGGGCTTTTACAGATCGAGTGGTTAGGATGATTGTATGGAGATGGTTTGTTAGGAACACCCTAACTATGTGAGGTTCTATGGAATGAATGGGTTGGACGAGTCAAACAACATGGAGATGGTGTGTTTATAGTGGCTTGCTCAGGCTGAGCTATAGCTCAGAATATGTATGTATGTATGTATATGTATATATGGGAGCATACCTTGGCCACAAAATTCTCATCCAAAAGAACATTACTTGAATTGATGGATATGTGATATATAGGGGGTTCACAAAAGAACAGCAGATACTCCTGCAGAGAGCACAAGGTAATATATAAGAAAATATTGATAAAAAAATGTGCATATAACTGTGTGTTGGTATATTTCTGCCACTAAAGAACCTACCAGAGCAGCTGCTACGTCAATGGCTATTTGCAACCTGGTCCTCCAATCCAAGGGAGTCTTAAGTGGGTCTGCCAATAGCTTACCCTATCAAATAGTTTCTTATGATACTAGAAATAGCAAATGCATGGATCAAGCTTCAAAATGGTACCATGAAGATGATCCTTCAGGCTCCCATTTTCCATGTATTCAAATATAAGAAACCTGGAAATGATATCAGATTTATAATAGAAGAAAGATTATAGTGGTGTGACACTGTTCCAGACAACATCTTCTCTACATGGAAATCTGAATAGAATTGACTCAATGTAGTAACAAACATGGGAAAATGGAATCTTTGTTGATCAAACAAAACAAGACAACAGACCTATATTGTCCTGCAGAGAACCCTCGAAATGTGACAAGGTGGCGATGATGCAAGCACCACAAGAGTTGCACTTCCCTGCAGAAGGCATCCTTCTCTTGTTGAAAATCTCTTAATTCTCTCACTGTGGCAACAAGACCATCTGAGAAATGAGCTTTATAAACAGCTCCATGAGAACCACTTCCTATAATTGTACAGAAGCCGTGTGTTGCTCTTTTGATCTCTTTGTATGTGAAGTTCCTAACAAATGGTATTGGGCCTGTAAGAAGCCGACAGAAACCAAATCTCACAAGTTATTCAGTTAGCAACAGCATGTCAGAGCTGGCTCCACTTGAGTAAGCTACGTGTTCTTCTAAAAACCAAAAAAAAATAGGCTAGACTGATAAACAAGGACATCCACTTTGATGTGACAAGCAAAAAGGTAAAAAATCTCAAAAAAACAAAGAATCATGATATACCAATTTTTTTCCGCAACCGCTATCTTTACTTGATTACCAGCAGCTTAAAACTAGACATGCCCAATTTTTTTCTGTACTCGATTAGTTGATTGTCATCACAGTTACAAGAAGCAGAAAAGACAGCCAGTTTGGAATCTCAAGGCACAGATTCACTTAACTACAAAAATGACTTATTTCCAAGGACTTGGGCTTGTGGCAGAAGCATTATATGAGATCCCGTCGTTAGAAGATTTGACCTTTACATATAGAGGCTACATGAAGATTTCAAGAGCAACTTAGGATTTCAGTTCAGATGAGAATTGACAACTATTAAGATTAATCTATCATAATAGCCTAGCCACATATAAGCCTACACACACACCAATGGAACCTCATCTACCATCAGCTTGTCACATTTTGCTTCACATATGTCCTACAAGAAAATGAGAACTCCCTTCAGTTTTAGTTGGATTTTCATACAGACTGGATACATATCCATCTGCTGAAAGATTTATTATTTTTCACACATTTTAGCAAAGGTGCTTCCATTGGTACAATTTCTATAAATCGAATAGTAATACAAGAAAATAGATATAAGTTGCATTGTTCATGGGTATAAAAGTGGAGGATAGTGAAATGCAGGGAACTGTGTCTCTTCTTCGTAGGTAAAATTGGAAGAGGTGTGCAAACTAAGAACAGTGACACCAATAGACCCTTTGCGAGCACCAATCTGAAAAACTCTTTATGGCTACCTGATCAGTTTATCTATTTGCGAAGATAAATAGCCATTGGCAAGAGTACACGAATACCCATTTTCTCCTAATTGTATTTGCTAAATTCGATGGGATAGCATGGACACCTTTCATATGCTTTAATGTTCAACGGATCACCTTCCACTTAAAAACCTACCCCTAATGAATCCATGAGAAAGAAGTACCTTGAAGAATGTAGAGCTTTCACTTATTTGTGTCCAACCACCAAACAGCCCACAGTATGCTTATTCTAAGGAGCCCTTATCTCATTCAAGGCCCCCACCCCCACTAGCTCTAGATTTTCCAAAAGAGTTCCCATCAAAATTTAACTTATGGTAAACTTCGAAGGCCAAAAAGAAGTGAGCACCTTGTTAATCACAATAACCATGTTTCCTTGCTTATCATAACATTATGCAAGTTTCTACGCAAACCCTCACCTCTACACCCTCGAAATTCCTAATGAATCTCCCATGATAAACTTTGTAGTCCGGGTATTGGGGGAGTTTTTAGGGATGAGGATGGGGTGGTGAGATGGGCTTTCTCGGGTATTGGAGTTGCAGACTCCAGTGAGGCGGAAGTTTGGGCGGTTCATCAAGGCATCAAATTGTTATCGGGAGAAGATTTCAATTGGGTGGTGGTGGAAGGAGATTCACTTAATGTGATCCGGTGGTTATGCGGTTCTCATACTTTTCCGTGGCGCTTTGCGGACTTCTTTAATGAGATAAAAGACATAGTGGGTGCTTCTAGTATTTCCTTCCGGCATGTTAGAAGATCGGCCAATGGAGCTGTAGTCAAGGTAGCTAGAAGTGGGGTTCTCTTGGAGTCCTTAGAGTAAAATGACCCCCCCCCCCCCCCACCCCCCACCCCACCCCCAGATTTCTGTTAGTGTATTTTGGTTTGCCTGTGCATAGAACTGGAGCTTTTCCTTTTCCTTTTGTATATGTTGACCATGTCGGTCCTGTTAATGAATTTTTCACCATTAAAAAATTGTAATACCTTACATTGAAGATATTATGCACTCTCCAAATGGTTCACAAACCTGTTGCCAAACATAACTTACATACAACTCGACTTTGGGAAGGAATAGACCATCTGAACAGACCACCAAAAGATTCCAATCCTTCCAGCCATATTCCAGGAGACATCAAAATATTTAGAAAAGAATACCAAAACTTCCAAGCAAGTGACACGGGATGGATGTCACAACCATCCATTTTGCCTCATAACATAAAAAAAAACACACCCTCAAGAATAAAAAACAACAAAATGTAGATGGCCACATGCGAATATCTTCTTTAAAATGGCCATCCAAGTGTTATGACTTGCGGAAAGCCTGGAATTCCCTGTCTACTTCCATGAAAAGAACGAGTTGGGTTATCTAATCAACATTCCAAGCAATATTTTAAAGAGAAACCCTTCGTTTTGAATCTTCAAATTCTGAATTTTGACTTATTCAATAACACAATTTTAGTTTAACAGCCTACGAATTCAGAGCGAGTCAGCAATACCATATGTCCTTCCAAAACCGAAATTCATCCCAATGTTTTGAAAGGCAAAGGTGTTATCCCTATCTTAAGGCATAGCCATCACAAATTTTCTAGCGTATTTAAAATTATAAAATAATATAACAGAAAATAAGAAAAAAAGGAATTCCCCTCTGTAAGACAGATTCAAATGAGGCAGAAGTTCTTGCCCTTTTGCACACACGTTTAGATTTAGGATCCTTTTCAAAGAAATGACAAATCTTGTTACAGCATCAAGTGCTCTTATTCACATATTCATCGAGAGGACAACGTTAACACGGACGATCTTGCAAATTTGGAGTTACAAGCATAATGCGGACACTCTTCCAAATTTGGAGTTACTTGTAACTGAGTTTTTAACCCATCTTGTAGTTTTCTTTTCTTCTCTCTTTTTTTTTGCCACGGGTAGGCCACCTGTGGCCTCTCTGGTGTTGTTCTCTTTCATGTTATAATATATTTCAGATGCTCGAAAAAGAGGGATTGCAATGTGGACCCTTCCCTCTTTAACTCTTTGGTGGTGGAAGGGGGTTTACTCAACGCTATTCATTGGGTGAAAGATGGAAAATGGTTTTCCTGGAGATTTGCAGATGCCATGGTGAAGATCTTAGATACAATGAAGGGATTCATAATGTAGTTACAACATTTCCTTTGATCTGCTAACGGTGAGGCAGACCAGTTGGCACGGTCCAACTTCCGAGATGGAGAGAAGGGTTTTGAGGTGTCCAATCATATTCCCCTTGAGGAACCATCTGTTCCAATTAGACGAAAGGTGACTGCCCAGATACAAAGGATACATAGAGAACTACATAGGAAATTATGTAACTAACAGAAGAAAAAATTAATCAAGAATCTCTAGTTACCAAGTTCCAAGTCTATGAGTGATTAGGTGTCATCCTTAAGGACCTTAACAAGTGAGGGTATAATTCAAGTATCAAGAAGAATTTTAAATGCAACTCTGCTAATGCCTTCTCACTGAATTTTTTTATTTTTTTTCAATTGCACCTTAGCATTATCAATCCAAACATAAGGAAGTTAGATGCCATGCATTTGTAAGAAACAAAATCCACTGAATTTCTACCTACATGAAAGGTCTTCCATTTCTTCAAATTTATGATTGTTATAGTCTGATATTTATGACCAACTCAACAGAACACTTCCCCCTCCTCCTGTTGACATTTTTTTCTTTGTCCATTCTGAATGCAAGCTTGTTTCCAATGATTCATGGAAACTAATGAATATTAATTACACCCATCACTCCATACAATTAAAAAGATCGACCACTAGCCCAATTGCCCTACAGATCACATTGTACCAACATCTAAAATTAGATGGGGCCCATTGTAGCAGGCCAACAGCACAAAAATCTCACCCAATTTCTAATTGGTATTAACCAAGAAACATAGAAAATAGAATATCTCCACATTTTTACATTCTTGTTAAAAATTCCAAGAAAACATGTTCCCAGTGGTTGTCAAATAGTTCAGTGTTAATTTGTTAACGCACAACGACTATAAGAGTAAATTTTCCCATCATATAAAAGAAAAAGAATTCTCAAATAGTTCACAATCACTATAACTGCAAGTTTGCCCATCATATAAAAGCAAAATATCCATCATTTTCCTCATCAATTTATCGACTAAAATGTTTCCAAAAATTCTAAAAAAAATTCATCCATGATAAAAAAAAAAAAAAAAAAAAAAAAAAAAAAAAAAAAAAAAAAAAAAACCAAATACAATAAAGTCCTTCCATCATTTTCATTGTCAATTAATCAAACCACATGTTTCCAAAAATTTATTGAGGATTATATTTTTTTTGAATTTCAATTTATTGAGCATTATAAATTTATAACTAACACATTTTGTATAATTAAGAGAAAAACATGTAATTCTGGATTATAACACAATAGAATATGAGAGATAAAAAGGAAAAAAGGAGAGAAAGAAAGTGATACCAGCAGGAGAGAGATGAAGCCATGGAAGGAGTAAAACCCTAATTCTAGAGAAGAAGCCATCCATTTCCAAGGAATTGAGCTTCCCCTAAACTTTTCCATTACCCGAATCTCTAACTTTAAATTGCTTTGGCTGGAAAAAGGAAGAAGGAGCCCTAGAAATGAAAATCTCATTTCCAACTCGGAAACGCGGGAAACAAAGAACAAAGAAAAAGAAAAAGAAAAAGGGATGACTGTCTCTCGCTCTCGGGAGTGGGAACTGTGGTTGAGAAGTTTGAGTCCTGTTAGACGTGGCGAGGGCAAATTGGTCAATTAATTATTCCCGCTTCCCTTCTCTTACTTTTTTTTCCATGTATTTCTTCTGGGAGTTTGATATTTTCTAGAGAAATGCATGCACGATTTTTAAAACCAGATGTAAAAAGACCCTAGTGCCCTTCCTAACATAATAATGCAAATAGATTCCTCGTATTTGGTGGAAGGCTTCACTTGCATGTAAGGGTGTCAATTTTGGCTCGGCTCGGAAGCTCGCTCGAGCTCGGCTCCAAAAAGCTCGGCTCGTTAAGAATTTAATATATTTAAATATATATATTATATATTAATATATACACTAAAAGGGTTATCCAGGGAGTGAAAGGGGGAGGCAAAATATGTCACTTCATTTTAGGAACCCCATTTGTTACTTGGACCACCCCCCATAGTGTAAAAAAAGTAGTGAAATTACACTATATAGGGCTGTCCAGGGAAGATGAGGGGTGTGAACTTAATAAAACCCAAGCTCGGTAAGGCTCGCGGGCCTGGCCGAGCCGAGCCGAGCTTGGCTAAGCTCGGCTCGGCTCGGCTCGTTTACACCCTTACTTGCATGATTCTATTTGCAGTCACCTTTTTCACTATTTTAGTATTTATTGGAGAAGAACATTTAATGCATTTCACATCCCCAAAGCCACCTTGGCTTTTATTCTTTAATTCATTTGAACCCAAAATTTTTTAGGTTTGTTCTAATCTTGGACATCAGCAATAAGCAGAGATAGTTGGATCACAGATTTTGATGGAAAGGTGATGTATTTCTTTACTGCTGGCTTTGGTTTGGTTTGAACATGTGTTTGAACCCATAAATTCCGATAGCGTACTTGATATTCTGGAGGTGTATTTGGTATTTTGGCGGCGTATTTGAGATTCTGGTGGCGTACTTGATGACTTGACCCGAAGGAGTTAATACACAAACCGAATACCGGCAACGTTCCAGATAGTGACGGAGTCAGAGGGGGCAATTGCCCCCCCTGAAAAATGGAAATTTTCCAAGTCCTATATATACGGACAAAGTCAGGGAGGCGAGTGGGGAATCATCACCCCTTAAAAATAGCTTTTCCCCAACTTGGAGTACCCTCAGTTCAGAATTTGTCTCCTCTGCAACGATTAATGTGTGGCTCTTTGGCGTAAAGTCATGGGTTTGCTACCCAGTGACGAGCGTTCGAATCCCCCTTGCTCACCCGATGCGCGTGGTTTCCAGGTGATTGCGTGCATCCATAGGGAAATAGTCCTACCCCCGAAGGGGGTGGGGACATCCTTCGTTACCAAAAAAAATACTCTCTCTCTCTCTCTCTCTCTCTCTCTCTCTCTCTCTCTCTCTCTCCGCTGAACTGTAAAATCACCTAGACTTTGGTTCGAAGTTCGATCATCTTATGAAGTGGGCCAAGTAGTACTTTGGAAAATAATGAACTTCACACGAGCACACACTCAAAGGTGGCAAACGGGCCGAGGGTTCATGTGTCGTGCCATGTCGGGCCGAAATCCTCGAGGCTTGGCACGTCACGGTCCGCGATGCCTTGCCGTGCCGGCCCTTGTTTTTTTATTTTTTTGAATTAAAACATTTCTTGGAACTCCGTGGGATCCCCATGCGTATATCACAGTTGGCAATACTGTCATGTTCAAGTTAATGGATTTAGTGGAGCGTGCTTTCGTTCGTATACGAGTAGGGAGGAGGCAGAAGCTGAACTTACTGCGTTTTTACATGGCATTAGTGGGCCCAGCAAAGATAGGAAAGAAGAGGCTAACATTCCTGGGGATTCCCAAGCCTCAACAAGTTCTACTGACCAGTTCATCTTCTAGTTAGGTTTTATTGTGGGTTTTTTAATTATGATTTCCATTTTGTAGGCCTGTAACTACATCAGACTATGCAATATGGTTCAATGTGACTTTTCAATTTAGCTTTCCCTCTACAGTTTAACTGGCAAGTGAACAAGCACTGGAAACCTTTTCTCTGGATTTCTCAGGTTTATTCTGCGCAAGTGAACAGCCGCATTATTCATTTTCCAGCACAATTTCTTTTCCTTTCCTTTCTTTTTTGCCACGTCAGATTCCTTTCCTTTTCTTTCCCGAGAAAACAAGTGAACGAACCCTAAGGGAAACAACGTTTATACGTGCTATCCCCTTTATTTGATGTCTATAGATAAGCATGGAGAGGAAGCTTAGATTACTTGTGCAATTCAAGTCATCGTACCATGCATGCAGCCCCATTTTCTCATTGAGAAATACTAAAATAATAAGAAGTGGCTGCAAATAGAATGATTGAGGCTTACTGCCTTGCACCAAATACGATGAGGCTATCTGGGCTTTGATTATGTCATGAAGGGCATGTGGGTCGTTTTTCTACCCGTTTTTTTAAGGACTGTGTGTTTCGTCGATAAGATAAAAGGAGCCCCCGTTCCTTACTAATGCTGCAATAAATGCCCACGTCCCGTACTTTTCTCCTCCCATGGTGCAACTCGGGTCGGGTTAGGTTGGGTTGAGGGCTACCCGACCCAAGGAACCTTTTTCCCAACCATACCCTGGACCCGGCCCGATTTCCAACCCGACGTGGTTCAACTGTATGACAGACAAGTTGACAACTCTTTTACATTAGAGAGGTTGTCCCAAGTAAAAAAAGGGGGGTGAATATATCATTTCCCTACTTTTAAATGTATATAGGGAGAGATTATTACACCTGCCTTTCGTCTCATCTTTGCTTTCCCTCAGCGACTATTCAAACCCTAATCTCTCTCTGCAACAAAACCCAAAACCCAAAATCCCCCTTGTCCGTTTCATAGATCTTCCATGGCTGTGAATTCCATAGTAGGGATGGGGTTCTCCCTCCTCTTTTTAATGGCTTTTCTCCACCTGCCTTGTTCGATTCAAGCCAAGGCAGTCCGTTACTGCGGTGAGTGTTCTTGGTTTTACAGATTACAAGAGGGGGTTTCTTTTGATTTGATTTAGTTGAATTAGAAAATCCCACTAGATTTTCATTAAGCAAGGGAAATTTGAATGGGTTTCTCTAATTCGTTGACCTTATCTTGGAGCAAATTCTGATTTTTCTCTAGGGTTTTTTTTGGTGATTTGCAGATAAGAAAACTGAGTATAAGGTTAAGGTCAGTGGAATCGAGGTGTCTCCTGATCCAGTTGTGAGTGGCAAGCCAGCTACTTTCAGCATCTCTGCATCTACTGGTAAATTCACATGCTTTATATTGTTTTGTAGAGTTTGTTGATTTTGGGACATTCTAATTCCAAATTCTTTTGATTTTTCTGTTGCTGATGTTATTGACTTTGCATCTATAGGACTCAACTTGGGTTCTCTACTGGTTCATCACCCATATCACCAGCTATGACTATGACACTCTTGTAGTTAGTTACAAATGAAACATGGAATTTAGCTGAGGAATCTTATACTGGTAATCTGACCTTAGTGCTTAAGGTTTGAAAATTTAAAACTAATGACAGAAGGCCTCCAAGCCACTAAAATGTCGATTTGACTGTAAAATTGTGGTGCATGGCCAATGGGTTTACTTTTGCTGTTGATGGATAAAGACCATAGTTGTTAATTCCATTCCGTTTCGTCTGGAAGGGACGAAAAATTTCGTTTCGGACAGAAATCCGGGATGAAAGGAGTGTCAAATTCGTTTCGTTCCGGATTTCGTCTGTTCAGGACGATTCCGGTGAAATCCGGAATCCCGGACGAAACGGGCAGAATTCCCTGTTTCGTCCGTAACTCCCTATTTTTTTGTTTTCTTTTCACCTCTTCTTCGTGCCTCTCTTAGTTTTTTTTTTTTTTTTTTCATCTCTTCTTCTTGCCTCATCTTACTTAAGATTTTCATGTAAATAAGGGAATACCCTCTATTTGGATCTATTAAAAATAGTTTCAAGATCTAAATCTAAAAGGATAAAAAGTCAATTTTCCCGTTCTAGTGCAAAATTCAAAAAAAGGGTCGGGTCAAAATCTTAACATCAAAAGTAGGGGGCTTTTATCCAATTTTAAATATTCATAAATTTTATCATATTCAAGCATTAGTAAATCCCAAAATTCTGGTAAAAAAATCTCATAATTTGGTCTCTAAAATTTTTCCATCTTGTCAGGCACTGGTCAACACAAGCATTTCAGCTGATAGTGATTTTTTTTTAAGTAAATGTTGGAACTTATACATATTTGGTTCATTTAATTGGTTCTTATTTTTTTTAACAATTTCAATTTTTTTTTTTCATATTTTAAACCTTTTTTAATGGTAAAATGATTTCATTAATAAACACAAGACCGAGAGGGACCCAAATATACAATGAGAAAGAATGGAGATGGAATTAGAGAAACACAGTACAAAGAAAAGCAGAAATTAGGGAGGAAGAAAATCAAATTGTTCTAAATTCTCCTTAAAGACTCCTTCCGTAGCCAATTTTTCTGCCTCCCCATTGGCCGAACGCCTAACATGTCGGAAAGAGACCGAAGCCGACCCTAATCTATCCTGAATCTCATCAAATGAAGCATCAAATCTACAAGGAGCCACTCGCGAACCTCTTAGCCATCTGATTATATTGAGAGAAACTCCTTCAATCACTACCCTGTTCAATCCTACGTTGAGGAGAGCAATTTGACTCCTTGGTAAATAGCACAGACTTCCGCCTCACTAGCATATGCTACCCCAATCGGACCTCTGAAAGGCCAAAGAACTACCCCTTCTTCGTCCCGCAACAAACCTCTAATACCAGAAGGCCCAAGGTTTCCCAAACTAGAGCCGTCAAAGTTTAATTTTATGATTCTTTGGGCCGGAGGTGTCCAAGCTTGAATAATCTTGGGCTTATTGCTTGAAGCATCAAAAATCTCCCTCCACCCGTGCCATAATTCATAAGTCGATACAAATCTGGGATTTTACCCATGAAATTGTTAAGGCCATTACCTTATCGAAAAGGAAGTCTACTCCTTTAGAGATTCCCTTAAAAATTCTAGCATTCCGTTCTTTCGTATTTTTAACTATTAAAAAATTAAAAAAAAAAAAAAAAATCAATTGTCGTAGTGGAATGAAAGTTGCTGAACGAAACACCGAACAAAATGGAGGAAACACCGAAACGTTCCATCCTGGTCGCCAAAATGAAACGGCGAACAAAACAGAATTAATAACTAAGATAGAGACTGCTAGTGTACTTGTCTCCAATGCCTTATCTTGCAATTTGCAATTTCCCAAAGTGCTAATGATGCAATATAATAAAACTTTAGAGTTATACTTTTCTTTTTCTAGCATGCAATCTCAAATGCTGAGGCTTGGGTTGAACATTGACAGCTTGGCTGTGTCCTATGGCTATCTGATCTTCTGAGAATTTACACTCTTATTGTCACAAAATAAATCAACAGTGGAAGATGAAGTTCACAAATTACTCTGGATTAGTTTAAGCAAACTTATCTAGAAAAGTAATTGCCTGCATTAGAGACTGTTTCAAGATACTTGGTGCTAGCATCCGTGCTACATACAATGGGTGGTCAAGGTGGAGAAAAACAGAGATAATCAAGTGATCACACCATGATTAAAACCAAGGCATCAGAATGAGGTGGGCCCTGTTGCCATTAGACCTCATTCAAGATGCCAAAAGGAGGAAGGACTTGGTCAAAGACTAGTTGGAGGTTGGCCTAGGCTAAGAAGTGATAGTACCTCACAACTAGTGGACTTTCAGGCACTAGAAAAGCCTTGCTTGCTGGTAATCATGCTGTCCAACTTGAAAGGAATGTTCAGATATACATTATGCTTAGAGAGATATGCCCTCCTCCATGATAAATTCTGTCTCTGTTATAGTCATGGAGAGAGGAACAAGAATAGGCTTTGCGCTAGTATGAACTATGGAGCGCATTGAAACTTACGGTGAACATACTTGGGTCTGTATTGGATCCACATAAACTTCTACCTTTTGTCGAAACTCTTGGTTGCATTTCCATGACTTCTGATGACTTGCAATATGTAACAAGTCATCTTACCAGTTAGGTAAGGACTTGTATTTCTCTTAATTAGCAACAAGTTGATTTTATTGATATGGATGAAGGAGCTATTCAAAGAAAAAAATGATATGGATGAAGGATGAAGCTGTATACACGTAAGAATATCCCTTGTATCCGTCATATGCACCTCACCATTCTCATATCCTAAGGTTTCAAGATTTAGGGGAATCCTTTATCTGTTCCTTCTTGCAACAGATACTTGTATATTAATTCACACAACACTGTTTTCTTCCTTGTTTGAAAAATATGGTTTCAACAATACTGTTACATTCTTATGATGATGCCCAATGAGCCAATCTATTGTTTGAAAATAAGCTTTTTTTTATGACTGACATGGGATTAGGAGAGTATGACAGGAGAACACACTGTATAGAAGATTTGTACTACTTTTGGCTGAATTGAAGTTTCCTTGTATATCTTGATGCAGACAAAACCATCTCTGGAGGGAAAGTTGTGATTGATGTATCATATTTTGGGGTGCATGTTCATAGCCAAACCATTGACCTTTGTAAAGAGACATCTTGCCCAGTCTCTGCGGGCGATTTTCTGCTCTCTCACAGCCAGAGTTTACCAGGATTCACTCCACCTGTAAGTCATTGTTCTCTTTTGTTTTCACTGAACCATGCTATCAACACCTTTTGCTTCTGTAATCATCAGATATCACTAGATTAAAAAATTGCCACGTATTGCGATTGATTAGGATATTTTTATTGTGATTACAGTTCTATCACTCTTGTGGCCTTAGGACATTTGTCCAATTTGAATCAAAATATTAATTTTTGTTAATATATTTTCCCCATGCCACTCGTGTGAACAGGGTTCTTATTCACTTAAGATGAAGATAATTGGAGAGGAAGGACATCAGTTAAGCTGCATAAGCTTCGATTTCAGCATCAGTTGGGGTTCATCAGTTGCAGATAGTTAAATAAATGCAGTCATTTAATTGCCTATGAAGTTGTGTATAAAGACAACACTACTCCTGTTTATGTCTCTTATCAGATTTGCTTTGACATTATGTTACGTATCTATTTTGTTGAGACTTTTTAGGGATTGGGTATGGATGTGCGTTATTGGTTTCTGTAGGATGTTCTTATCACTTTGCAATTTTTAAGGAAAGTTTGCTACTGTTTAGGATTTGGCACGTAGGATGTTGGTTGATAATGTTTAGGTGACGTGGTAAGCTATTTTCTCTTTAAATGATATGTGACCAGTCGTTTTGAAGAAGTGAAGAAATTTATTCTGAAAAACTGTGACTTGCGCACAAAGGAGGACGACCATTTCCCCGATGTGGGTCAAGAGGCTGATCTTCCCTCTGAGAAGATCAATCCTCAATCCGTTGCAATCCGAGTCAAGTTCGTGACACATTACCTCACTACTGCTGCATTTACAGCTAAATCTCTCCATCCTCATCACTCCAGTATAATGTTTAACACCTTGATACATATGGGGTATCTTTATAGAAGAAAACTGAGTGTTGAGGCGCTGTATTGTTGCAAGTCTTAGGATGGATAACAGCTATGAGCGTGTCTAGTTGGCTTTGGTCACCCAATTGAAACATAGGTCTTGTGGATTGATCCATGGTACATTATTTTGCCTTGATGCCCTAGATTCATTCAACATCTTTCCACTTCTAATATCATCAAAATAAAAGTATAAAATCTCTAAGTCTCTTTCTATGAAGATGTTTGGATGCCCTGTTTGGATTGCTAGAATTTTCTAGAAAAGTTTCGAAATGAAAATTATTTCTAAAATCTCCTAATTTTTTTACACATTAAAATGGATAACTTGAACCAATCCTATTTATTTTTTATTTAAAGAGACCTTCGAGTTATCATAGTGTCTTTCCCTTTAAATTGTGGAAAGTCAATTTTCTCGAGAAAAGCTTCTGATAATGTCAATAGAACTGCCCTCACTACTTTCATGCACAAACAGGGCTTCAATGAAACTTGGGTCGGGTGGATAATAGAATTTATATCCAATCCGTCCTTTGCTATTCTTGTAAATGGTACTCCCCAAGACCATTTTACAAGCGTTTCACAACCCCATTCTCCCAAGGTCAGTTAGCCATCTCTCATCTACTATTTGCAGATGACTTAATGCTTTTTGGTACTGCTAATCCATTAACAACTACTTATTTACACTACAGGCCTTGATGAAATTGAGCTTATTAAGTCATTGAAGACTTGGAAAAAATAGGTTATCTGCAAAGCGAAACTAGGAGGAGGATTAGGCCTTCGCAAGCTAATAGACATCAATCGAGCACTGCAAATCAGACTTCTCTGGCACACGTTAATCTCTATGTACTCTACTGTGGTTAACAAAAAATACCAATATTTGAACTGGAGCTGAAAGCTATATGTGAAGGGATCAACCTTGCCGAAAGACAAGGAATAGAGCACGTCTGGATCAAATCAGATTCGTCTTTCGGGAGGCAAACTTGGTGGCTGACTTCTTATATAAGAGACTTTGCCTGTGCAAGGGGACTGATATCCCTCCCTCCAAAGCTGCTGGAATTGATTTCATCAGATAGATCAGATTCTGTGTATTCGAGAATGTAGCTCTATCTTGTTTGTTTCCTTCTCGTTGTGATCTTGGCGTCCTATTGTTTTCATTCTTGTCTTGTCTTTAATATTTCTGGTCAGGGTCACCATAACCATAGGATCAACCTATGGAAATGATTTCTGGGGCACAACCTATTTAGGCTGTGGCACATCTAATGGACGGTTTGGATCATCCTATGGTGCGGGCCATACTATACTTTTAATAAAGTGAGGAATGCAGTAGTGCTGATAACATTTCCCAAATTAATAAAGTGAGGCGTCGACCATCAAAATACAGCAGTGATGATAACATTTCCCTATAATTTTAGTGAAAAATCAAGAGGGAGGTTTTATACGGTGCCTGGAATTCGAAGAGAGGTGCCCTCCGGGAGGAACTGAATCTGTGGTCCTCTACATGACTGTAGAAGCATTAGATTTAAATGGCAGCCGCAAGCTCGTTCCCCACGAGCAAGAATCATCCATCAGATGTCCCAAATGCAATAAGAACGAATTAATCATCTGTCCCATTTGCTGCTGAAGAATCTACTAGCATTTCCTTTTCTTGTTCTTGGGTTCGTATAACGGAATTTGGATTTTTTTTTGGTCTTAAGGGTGAGGTATTTCTTTGTAGATTGTGGATATGAAACATATTTTACGTGTATATTTGGTTTTTCAGTAGACGCATAAGAGTTGTGGAACTACGAAAAGCGATAATAGCTTTTGGTTTGTTATGTGGAAATCAAACCAATTCCAACTGTTCTTTTTTCTAGAATCTTCACATGAATGCTTGCATGATGAATTGAATCTTCTAACAAATTTTAGAACTCTCATTCACAATTTCTGTATTTGTACTGTAAAAGACCACGACCCAGAGATTTATCTACGAATTTCAGCTACTTTTTCAATTGTAGAGGACGACCTGAAGCATAAGAAAACTGTTCCTCAACGTTTCTGGGTTTTTAGACCCGACTATAAGAGCTCCTCAAAGAATTCGCTTTGCAAATTTCCACTTAAAAGTTGGCAATAAAAGCCAGGGAATGGCTCCGCAATGAAGAACAATCTCATTTTCTAAATAAAAAAAAATTCATTCTTCACTGCTGAGAAAGGCAACATAACCCAAAGTAGGCAATTTAATACACTGCTGCTTGATCAGAAAATGCTGGTATTTTCCTGTGAGCAAACAGAGAAAGATGGTGAATCCTAGTTCCACAAAGACTAAGTGTCATGCCCCCAACAAGTACTTGGTTGATGGGGCAAGGGAATATGAGACTTTATTTTTCTAGAAAGGCAAACACATTCAATAAAGAACAGAGGAAAAAATATACAAAGTCTGAACAAAAAAACAATTGAGTAAAGGAATCAGGCACTCCAAATATAAAACCACGGGCAAAATAATGAAATTGAGCCTACCTTACCTTCAAGAAAGGGTACACAAGAACAATGAATGTAATATTCAAAAGATCTTGAAGAAACCAGACATAAGGAGGCTGATTGATGAACGACAGGTCAATCATATGACAAGCCCTGAGCAGAAACAGTAAGTAAAAAACATTGAAAATGTTAAAAGGATGGTGCAGTTACATAAGAAATTCCTGAATTACACAACTACAAAGACGAACATGGAAGACGCATGACAGGATCAGCAATAGCAAACACGCTGGAAGAAGCCCCAATAGTGATCCTAGCATGCATCCTCTCTCAAAAGGTGGTCCATCCTACAACAAAAGAAACAGAAAATTACATTTGAAGTAGCCTAACAATGAGAAGGTATTTTAACAGCTAACTGAGGGTGGCTTGGGCGGAAGCTGCCCATCCTCGCAATTTGTTGTTGGACACATCTCTGTAGGTTTCGGCTCCTTAGTGTCTTCATTGCTGTCAATTTTCGGCAACCCATCAGCAGCTTCTTGAGATGTTGCCTCCGCATTAGGCTCAGAGAGAGGTGAGAGTTTGGAGCCCACCTGTTGTCGGTCCTCTACCCCATCTTTGTGTTCCTCTGTCTGCAGGGGCAGCGACTGGTTCTCTTCCACTCCTCCCTTTTCTTTTGAACCAATCTCACAGACTTCTGCGGGGGTTTCTGTATCCTTCACTTCTTCCCCCTCGATTTTCTCATCCTTCTGCTCTATCTCCTGCTCGATAGTATCCTTGTTCTCATCCTTCACGTCTTCTTCGACCTTGTCCCCTTCATTCTCAGCTTCTTTCATTTCGGTGTCTGCACTTTCTTTGTTTTCTTCTTCTTTGGCTGCAGCATCTTCCTTCTCTTCAGTTTCTCCATCTCCATCATCCTTTTTCTTCTCTCCCTTCTTTGCACTTGATTTCCTCTCTCGTTTCTTTGGTGGCTCGCCTTCAGGTGTCTCAGTTGTTTTCACCTTTTCAATAATTCTGGCAGAACGTCTAGGGGTGTCGCCTGTTTGTCAACCGACCAAGAGAAAACAACATGTGTGCATTTATGCTATCAAGAGATGCATATAAAGACACACACACAGAGAGAGAGAGAGAGAGAGAGAGAGAGAGAGAGAGAGAGAGAGAGAGAGAGAGAGAGAGAGAGAGAGTACCAGTGCCCCAGTCAAAATCAGAGGACGATGGGCCTCCAGGATGGGATCTAATATACTGATCCAATTGCCTCTTGTTTCTGATCTCCTCACCCGTTGGCGATATAAAAACTATCTCATTCCTTTTGGGTGTCCCCCCTCCTCCTTTCTTTGGAGTAAACTAAAAATTGACACCAAAAGGGAAAAAAATATCAAGCCTGAAGACCTGGCATGTTCTGATCAATATTATGTTTTTCAATATTCAAAAATTTAGTTCATAGATAGGGTTACAGTTTCTACACAAAAATACACACAGTTTCTGAACATAAAATCATGAAATAAAGTTTGTGAACGCATTTATACTTCCATGAGAAAGTAGCCTACAGAATAATCTCTAAAACATAGGAGAAAATGATGCATTTAACAAATGATGCAGTACTACCCAGGACCTATATGAAGGCGACTTTCCAATGAAACCCTTAGAATGCTTCTGTGTCTGATGAATGAGTGGGAATAGGGAGAAAAAAAATTGCAAAGGTAAATCAAAACATAAAAGCCACTCACGCTGCATCAGCTGATGGCAATTTCAAAGAAAATAATCAAAGGCTCCATTAGGAGAAAAACCACAACAACAAAAATATTCAAAACAGCAATAAGAGGTGGCATGATCCCAACAAGCATCGATTCATAGCAATATGTGGGAAAAAGGAAGTGCTAACCCATTAGAGTCCTCATGGCACTTTTTTTTTCATTTCCTATTCTGCAATCTACTTTGAGAAATGCTACAAAACCACCCAAAATACTTCCTTAAAATGCGGAGAGGCGTCAGCATGTTAGTAGCCTCAAGCTATTGAAATACCAAGTCTGGTTTTACAAGTGTAGAACCAACCCATCTTTTGTTGAAAATAAAATCTCTACATACCAGGGAAGGTTGTAGATTTATTCATTTGCATCTTTTGCGGCTTAAAATAAAACAATACAACCATGTCAATTCGAAAATACAAATCTCTGTACAATACAAGTTTCTTGGATAAATGCCATGATGGGCACAAACTTATGAAAAATAATAAAAACCTACCTGAAATTCAACTGTGTTTCATTATCAACAATTTACTTTATCAGAGCTCCCCCAGGCAGCAAGGTGGAATCCTTCACCGTAGTATAAGGTTGCATTGGGGCTTAGGGACAAGCTGTTGCCTAGCTTTCTAAGGCAAACATATGGGTGGTTGGTACGGTCTAACAACAATCCACATATACGGATGGTATGCAACACTTTAGAGGGATAGCATTGATACTTCCCCATATGTAAGGGGGAAAATGAGTTTGGGGATGAGTAAATAAATACCAAAAAATCTAGAGATTGCTTCATGTTATTCATGTCAATTTTTTATATTCTATAATCCTTATATGCTTATAAAGAACAGATGTCTGGTGTAAACACTGTTAAATTAGGCATTATACCCGTGTCAGTTTGCCCTATATGTGCAAAAGTAAAAGCAAATCAAATAATACCATCATGTTGCAAATGCCTAGGTTTATGGCTATCAACACCAATTCCCTATAAAATTAGCAATACATTAATAATTTAATATACCGAAACAATTCTACTATATCTACATACATCTATGCGGCATCAGTACGGGTATGGGTGTCGGATTCGGCAAACCTCAAAAAGAAAGATTCGTTGATTAGCCAAATATTTAATTAATTCTGAAATTTTAAATATAATAAATAATATATTAAAATTTTAAGTAGGTTGAGTAAATATAATGTTTTATTTTCATATAAAAATATAAAAACTTACTAATAGGATGGATAAAACTTAAAACATGCAGTGATTGTAAGGTTGTGGTAGCAGTATTAAAAAAAACAATTAAAAGAGACCTAGAAGTGTCTCAATGAATCCTAAAGTATTGGAATCCGAGACGTGTACGGCACAGATTCCTCGCCCATTTAGAAGAATCCATGTAACATAGACATACATTGAACTACCAAATATATTTTTTTTAAAAGGGAAAACTGTTTCTGCGCTCGAGTACAAAAAAATAAGGCCGTACCACATTTTTGGGGTGATCCAAAGCATTCATTTGAAGGGCTCTATCATAGATAGGGTGTCCACAAAAAATCAGGTCCCTTGGGTCATCCTAATCCTCCCATTTGTGGAGGGGGGAAATGGGCAGATTTGTGGACAAACAGTATCTGTACATTTTTCCCTCCACAAATGGACACCCTAAGATGATCCAATGGACCTGATTTTTTCTGGACACCCTACCTATGATAGGGCCTTTCAAATGAATGCTTTGGATCATCCCAAATATGTGGGTCCACCCCTTTTTTGGCACTCGAACACAGATAAGCTATATGCACTCAAGCGCAGAAACAGTTTTCCTTTTTTTAAAATATGATTATGCATAAACTCTCTCCATATATATATATATATATATATATATATATATATATATATATAGAGAGAGAGAGAGAGAGAGAGAGAGAGAGAGAGAGAGAGAGAGAGGAAATGGTTTGTGACCAGCTTATCTGAGCATAGCTCACAAACCATAGGGGGGCCCACATTTTGGGGGTGATCCTAAGCATTCATTTGGAAGGCCCCATCATGGATGGGGTGTGTAACAAAAATCAGCTCCATTGGATCATCTTAGGGTGTCCATTTGTGGAGGGAAAAATGGACAGATACTGTTTGTTCACAAATCTGCCCATTTTTTCCCTCCACAAATGGAAGGGTTAGGATGATCCTATAGGGCTGATTTTTGGTACACACCCATCCATGGAAGGGCCTTCCAAATGAATGATTTGGATCAGCCCAAAAATGTGGGGCCGCATGTGTTTGTGAGCTCCTGCTCAGATAAGCTTATCTGAGCAGCTGCTCACAAACCATTTCCTCATATATATATAGAGAGAGAGTAAACAGTTCCTGCACTCGAGCTCAGATAGCTTATCTGCGCTCGAGTTGCAGGAAACAAGGTGGGCCCACATTTTTTGGGTGATCCTAAGCATTCATTTGAAAGGCCACATCATGGATGGGGTGTGTACCAAAACTCAGCTCCACGGGATCATCTTAGGGTGTCCATGGGTGAGAAAATGGACAGATACTGTTTGTCCACAAATCTGCCGATTTTTCACCCCACAAATGGAAGGGTTAGGTTGATCCAATGGAGCTGATTTTTGGTCCTCACCCCATACATGATGGGGCCTTTCAAATGAATGCTTAGGATCACCCAAAAAAATGACACAGAGGAAATGAAGTATGTGCTGCACAGCTAAGTTATCTGTGCATGGCTCACAAACCATAGTGGGGGCCACATTTTTGGGGGATCCAAAGCATTCATTTGTAAGGCCCTTCCATGGATAGGGTGTGTAACAAAAATCAGCCCTATAGGATCATCCTAACCCAATCAAAGTTGGAGGGGAAAATGGACAGACATTGTTTACATTGTTTCTGCCAATTTTTTCCCTCCACAAATGGCAAGGTTAGGATGATCCTAAAGGGCTGATTTTGGTACCCACCCTATCCATGGAAGGGCCTTCCAAATGAATGCTTTGGATCCCCCAACAAATGTGGCCCCCACTATGGTTTGTGCAGCCATGCACAGATAGTTTATCTGTGCAGCTGCACATACTTCATTTCCTCTATATATATATATATATATATATATATATATATATATATATATATATATATATAGAGAGAGAGAGAGAGAGAGAGGAAATGGTTCCTGCAAACGTGTGCAGGTAAGTTACCTGCACACATTTACAAAAACAGTGTGGGGGCCACTTTTTTTGGGGATCAAAACCATTCATTTGGAAGGCCCTTCCATGGATAAGGTGTGGCCCAAAAATCAGCCCCATTGGATTGTCCTAACCCAATCAAAGGTGTGTCTCATATATATATATATATATATATATATATATATATACACACACACATTTACAAAAACAGTGTGGGGCCACTTTTTTTGGGGATCAAAACCATTCATTTGGAAGGCCCTTCCATGGATAAGGTGTGGCCCAAAAATCAGCCCCATTGGATTGTCCTAACCCAATCAAAGGTGTGTCTCATATATATATATATATATATATATATATATATATATATATATATATATATATATATATATACACACATTTACAAAAACAGTGTGGGGGCCACTTTTTTTGGGGATCAAAACCATTCATTTGGAAGGCCCTTCCATGGATAAGGTGTGGCCCAAAAATCAGCCCCATTGGATTGTCCTAACCCAATCAAAGGTGTGTCTCATATATATATATATATCAAACATGGTGGATGGTTATGTATAAAAGACTAAATTTATAGATATGCGTCCGTGTATTTATAGTACGAATGCATGCCTTACATCTGCTTCTAGCATCTCTCATAATATATGCTTATATACATGTGCCAAAAGAATCTACCACAGCACCTGTCCATTATTAGAGGGCTGCCAAGTGATGAGAGCTCCACTCAAGTTAGGGAGGTCACCTAGAAACCCTTGAAATTAGACGAGCAAACTAAAGGAAAAAAAAGAAGAGAAATTAAAAATGCATTCACATGCACAAAAAGAATATATGTTGATGTCCTATGTACTTTAAGACAATCATTCCCCAACCTCGTTTTATATTATGTAGGTGCAAAAATGTCACATGGTACAGAGCAGGCACACCTGTATGGTCTTCCAAAATCTGGAATTCAAGATACATGTATATTGGCAATATGTAGAAGCTAAAAGATCGGCATAAAGGAGTCTCCCCCAAAAACAGTTTCACCAGAAATAAAGGAATAATATGGGATCCTTGCCTGAACTTTAGTTCATTTCTATACTAACAAACAAAAGATAATTAGTATGCACATCTTGGAGGACATATAAGTTCTGGCTATATGTAGAAACTAGAAGATCTGCATACATAAGTCTCCCCCCCAAAACAGTTTCACCTAATAAACATAACAAATAATATACCCATAGTGAAAGATTCACAAGTGTTGTAAGCAATTATAAGTTGTTTTGATCTACCTAAAGGATTATACTATAGTGATGTCACTAAATTTGTGTGTTCGACCCATATGAAAGTCAAACTATATGTATAAGCAAGAGAGAGGGAGAGAGGGAGAGAATAAGGTAAGCACCTATCAATGAAGTACTTGTTTCAAATATTATTTATGACGTGTTGCGTGGGTTTCTTCTTTTTTAATTTGTTGTCAAGACACTGCAGAATTTTTCAGGCAAAAAAAAAAACAGAAAAATCTAATGACATTCTCACAAGAGATCTTACATATACTAAACCCAAAAGTGGACAATTGAAAAAAAAAAGAACTGTAAGACCTCTATACCCCCATTATATTCAATTTCATGTTTCAAGTACCAAGGTTGTGTGTTCCGTCACTACTTTTATATTTACTATAGGAACCATTTTAGATGTAATACAAACATGCCACTTCAAGTGATTCGCTAAATGAGCATTCGGGTTTATTTAAAGAAATCCACTGATAATTACTTCTAATCGATGTCAAATAATAAATTTGCAATAATCATATTACAAGCCAATTAAAATACAATAGTTTTCTAGAGTCAATTGTATCATTATGTTTATTTTAATTTCCACAATTATGGGCATACCCAATTTATTGCAACAATATCATGCAAAAAGTTAAACATGAGAAGATATCATCCATGATCCAATGTATCACAAAAAATAGAATATATGTTGATAATAGCTGCTAAGATTTCCAGTGCATTAAAAATCACTATCAACACAAAAAAATTATAAATTAAGCACATAAGAAATTAATAATACTAGGACAAGTTCCCTACAATGTTGCATGGACACTGAATTTTCTTAATGTGGTATCGAAAAGGCTAGACATGTAATTAAGAGGCCTTCAATTAAATAACAAAAACAGCCATGTCAAATACAACCCCATCCCATGGCAGGCTTAGTAATCAAACTATCTAGAAGAAAGAGGAAGAGCACCGTTCGCATCAATTCCGGCCACTGTCTCTCCGACATTTGAATCAGTCATCGCACCACCTGGTCCACCTCTTGATACCTTGACTGACTAAAGCCTCTTGGCCGTAATCCATAGTCCAAACAACAAATGCGACAAAGGAAGTCGGAATAAGTAAAATGTATGGCACTGATAGGGATGCATTGATCAGCATTCTTTCGGCACCATATCGTCTACCTGGCAAACAAGAAGATTCAAGCAGCATGACCCGGATGATATGCGCCCCAATGGTTCAGAAATTGCCACGCAGCATGCATGGGCTGGAAGTCTGAGGATTACCCGCTAAGACGTCGAGAAAAACATCAAGTTCCTCATCGGTCATAAGCATAGTGTGTCAAAAGGGGAACTGAATCAGAACTTCCAAATAAGGTTGCTCCGGAGGCACAATGATCACCACAAAAATGTCAAGTTGATGAAGCCTAAAACCGGCATCAATACCACTTGTACCGTTGTACCACTTGTCCGGGACATCCAAGTCTCAAGGATCTGCAACGTTCCAGACTACCTCAAGGCCAGTCTACCCCATATCCCTCCGGATATGCCTGGAATGGTTTGAAGATAGGGAACACCGAAAAAGCCCCACCAAGAAGGCTTTGGGTTCTACTCCGGGGAAAACTTCAAGCGAGACAAGAAAGCCCTATTAGCCCCTATCATGTAAGTTCAAGTCAAGTAATAAAGTCAAGCACGCGCGAAAAAAGCAAGCCAGGCTCCCGGTGGAGCAGAGAAGACGGTTGGGAAAACGAACTTGAAACACGGAGCCTACCCAAATTTTCGGAATTCTAAGGAGATTGGCGAACTATAATCTGATCCAACAACTACCAAATCCTTCTGCGGCGCCAACAAGACACCTTGTATTTGAATTTGATGAAGAGGCATCGACAACACTTCCAATCCACAAAAGTTCTAGTCAATGAAGCACGGATACAGGTACGAGGTGCGGGTATGACATGATATGGGTACTTGGATATGTGAATTTTTTTTATTTTTTTTAAAATAGGATACGGATACGTTGGGGGTACTCTGAATATAATATATTTATAGCACTGGTCTTTGAGGCGCGAGACCTTCATCTCGGTGGAAGGGTTCCATTGCGACACTGGTCTTTATCGTCGAGCGAAGCGAGTGGCGAGACAAGCTCTCGAAGCGCGCCAAGCAAGACCGCCCTTGTCCCTTTCTTTTCTCCATTCAGCCTCCTTCTTTGCTTTGTTCCAATAGAGTCTAAGGCAAAGCTAAAGTGGTTCGTATGCCTACCTTACCTACTTGACGAAAGGTAATGAACTTCGTTTCGTTTCTGGGTTTATGGATTGGATGAAGTCAGCCTCACTCCTTCCTTTTGATTATGTCGTGACGCTTTGGTTACTAGCGAACGCTTCCAAAGGCGACCCTCTCGAGTTTCTGGCTCTTTCCTAGACTGAAGTAGCCTTTCGTTGCCTTACTAATAGGACCCGCCGCCCTTGAGTCTTATGACAAGAAGTCACTATCAAACTGCTCGGGGGTACACTGAATATAATATATTTTTATATTTTATTATATATTTATAAAAATAAAAAATTAAATATTTTGTTAAAGAATTCAAAGAATTTAATTGGAGAACAATCAAATAACAATAACATCACCAAAATCTAATATTACTTCGATGTTGTTGGGTTTTTAATAATGGGATATATATATATATATATATATATATATATATATATATATATATAATAGATATTTTGATATACTCAACCCCCACTTTGAAATTGGGACTGCCCCTCTATTGTAAATATGTAATTTTCGATTTAATTCGAATCGGGTGCCACCCGATACGTACCCAAAATCCCAAACTAGATTTTCGTTTTGTTTGTTGTTTGGGTGCATACCCGGTACGCACCCAAAGAATACCTAAGAGCACTCGCACCCGACATGGGTGTGTGGGCCTCCGAAGAGTACACGTGCTTCTTAGGTTTTAGTCTTCCTTCAAATTTGCGCCTTCTCGTAGCACTTGCCATCTTTGTAACGCACAATATTCCACAGGCCTCCTCCCTCTTGGTATCATATTCCCTTGATGGATCACCTTCCACACCCAAAATCTCCTTGACTCCCCTAGTCTCATGTTCAAAAGTTCAGAAAAGATAATAACTTGATCTAACAAAATATGGAGGGAAATTTGTTCAAGCAAGAAAATAGAGGAATTTGTGGACCCCCTCCCCCTCCCCACCCACCCACCACGACCAAGTGGACCCCTCGTGACCCAGGCTTCGTAAAGTTCCTTTTTTTTTAATGGCTGTAAGAATTTTATTAAAAAGAACAAGAAAGGGTATGAGAATGAGTTGGTCACAAAATTGGACGACAACAAGGAAAAACACAACAACACATACCCTCTTCCGAAGGCTGAGAAAAGGACTAAATACAAGATAAGATCAGGGTAGAAGGAAATCAAATAGCTCTAGCTCCTCCTTGAACACCCCATCACTGGCTAGCCGGTCGGCTTCACCATTGGCAAACCTCCTGATGTGCTGAAATATTGTGTGCATTCCCAACTTGATCCTGGGTCTCGTCAAAGAACATGGTGAATCACCAAGGGTAAGGATGTGATCAATGTTACCAGGGTCATCATCTGATCCTCCAACTCGCGGTCCAGAGCCCCACAATCCCAAACGTGGGTCGTTTGCGACCCAGATCGCAAAAAATGACAACTTGAAGCTTCAGACGATTTTACAAAAAAATATGATGAAACACCATCCTCGCATGCTTTGTTGCCGACTTCTAGCACAATACCCACTCCTCCAAGTTCAAACAAGCCATCAATTCGTCCCCTAGACTACAACAAATTTGCATATCCAACTTTGCAAGAGGGAACAGTTCAGTGAACCAAGGAAAGAGACCTACACAATAGTTTATTCATTTGATCATTTATCACGTTTTTATATTTTATTTTAGAACTAGGTAGTTATTTTATGTTTGCTTTCAAAACTGAGAAGTTATTTTATGTTTAGCCAGAGAGATTAGGAGCATGGTTCTTAGTAGGTTAGGGATTGCTTGGGTGATTCCTGCTAAGCTCTTGGATATCTTTTGACTGGGTCTCCGGTCCCTTGGAAAAAGAAAGGTAAACTTCTTTGGAATGCATCTTTCTTAGTGACTCTACAGGTCCTATGGAAAGAAGAAATGCTAGAGTGTTCAAAAACCAAGCTAAGAGATCAACTTATTTATTCTTCAGGGTGATAGTGTTGGCAATATCTCGCATGAAGGCCTCCCCTTCCTTCATATTTGTACCGACTTTCGACCTTCGGTATCGTTGGTAGGGGATTTGCCTCAGCCTTGAGCAAGGTCAAAAGCCTATTCTAGCTTAGGAACCTCCTCTTATGGGGTTTTTAAAGCTTAATTTTGATGGGTCGAGTTTGGGTAATTCTGGTCCGACCAAATATTTCGGTTTCGGTCGCGACCGAAACGAAATTTACATTCAGTCGTTTCATTACAAGATTTCGGCGAAATTTCGCCGAAATGTCACCAAAATTTCATTTGAAATTTCGTTTTTAGCCTTTTTTTTACAAAATTTCCACCGAAAGTTTAAATAGATCTACCGAAATTTTAAAAAAGTCCACCGAAATGTTATAATTCCCACCGAAATTTATGAAATATTTCATCGAAATAGCCAAAATTTCCACTGAAATCGCTGAAATTTCGGTCGAAATTAAAAATAAAAACGAAATCATAATCATATTTTTACATGATTTCAGCCGAAATTTAAAACCATGGATCCGGCTGGTAATGGGGGAGTGCTTAGAAATGAGTTAGGGGAGGTTATTTGGGCATTGGAGGGCCCTATAGGCATTGCCGATGTAACTGAGTTGGAGGTGCGAGTAGTTCGTCAAGGAATTAACCTTTTGGATAAAAACGCTCTGAATAACATCTTGGTTGAAGGTGATTCTATGAATGTCATTCAGTGGCTCAGAGGTTCTCACCGTCACCATTGGAGATTTGACCGTTTCTTTGATGAGATTCAGGATTGGACGGCGACCTCATCGATTGGTTTCCAGCATGTTAAGAGAACTGCAAATGAAGTCGCAGATAGATTGGCAAGGGATGGAGTTAATATGGAATCGATTGTAGTTTTTGATTCCTTGATTTTTGTTTCCCTTTTTTGTCTTTCTTTATCTTGTATTGACCTCGGTCTCCTTGTTCATTAATAAAAAAATTCATCATTCAAAAGAAAAGAATGAGAATGCAACATATGGTGGTACTTAATTTAGTGATATTTGGAGATCTTAAAAGTTAAATATTTTCGGCTGCATTGGAATTAGAATTTTCATTTTGAAGAAATGTGAATGGCATACACGAGGTTTTTTATTCTCTTAATTAAATGTATGCAATATGTACTGTGGAATGATATTCTTGTAAAAATATATGAAATTATATTTTATATATATATATATATATATATATATATATATATATATATATATATGAGGAAACTAACTTATGGTGAGCTAGCTTGCCCAATCACATGGGTCCCATATTTTGGGGAGTGATCCAAACCATTCATTTGCAAGGCCTTATCATAGATAGGGGGTGTACCAAAAATCAGCTCCATAGGATCATCCAAACCCCTCCATTTGTAGAGGACAAAAATGGACAGACACAAATCTGCCCCATTTTTTTCCTCCACAAATGGAGGGGTTAGGATGATCCTATGGAGCTGATTTTTGGTACACCCCCTATCTATGATAAGGCCTTGCAAATGAATGGTTTGGATCACTCCCCAAAATGTGGGACCCATGTGATTGGGCAAGCTAGCTCACCATAAGTTTGGTGAGCTTAAGCTCACCAACAGTTTCATTTCGGTTCGGTTAATCGGTATTTCGGTTCGGTGCCGAGTAGCAATTTCATTAGATTTTGGTTTTCGGTTTCGGCGTCGGTTTTCTTTTAAATAATTTCGGTTATAACCGAAAAGCAGAATTGTGGAGGGTTCCTTCTTACCACCCGTCTTTTTTATTCAAAGAATTTGTACCAAAAAGAAGTCTAGACTCGTGACAGCTCTTCATATTGTAACGTGTCCACACCGACCTTCAAGATTTATCCTTCCGAGGCGCGTGCGTACTAGGGGTGGACATGGTTCGGTTTGGTTCGGTTTTGGGGCATACCCAGAACCAAACCATATATAATCGGTTCCCTAAAATTGGAACCAGAACCGAACCATATAAGTTTGGAACCGAACCGAACCAGAACCATATATAATCGGTTCGGTTCGGTTCGGTTCTGGGTTTACCCAACCGAGCTACAAACAGCTAAACAGGTATATATGGACTACAAACAGGCCCTATCAAACATGCCCTATCAAATTATATGTGAACAGGTATATATGGACTACAAACAGGTATATACCATTCGTATCAAAGTTTTGGGCAATTCCTAATATACAGTATCCAATGCATATCAAAGTTGGGATAACATTTATATATGTGGACTACAAATAGGCCCTATCAAATTATATATGAAGTTATGAACTACAAATCGGTAAAAGGGGGGTGAGTTAAAATTTTAAAGGCAAAGGAAAACGTTACAGAGGGGTGAATTAAAAGGGGGAGGACTGATTTTATCAAATCCCTAAGCGGTGTCGGTTCTCGGTTCTGGGATCCCAAACCCAGAACCGAACCGAATATTCACCGGTTCCAAATTTTTAGAACGGAACCGAACCATATATAGCTGGGACCGAACCGAACCAAACCAAATGTGCCGGTTCGGTTCGGTTCCCCGGTTTGAACCGGAACCATGTCCACCCCTAGTGCGTACTGTAAAAGACTATAAAGAGTTGATGGCAGCGTAATTTAGACTATTTAGTCATTCGATGCTGATTGCCCCACCCTTTATTTCTTTTTGTCTATGCCACTTTCACAGTTGTTCTCCACTAGACTCATATTGCAATTTCAGGTAAATGTCATATCCACTCATTTTTTACTAGGGACAACCCCTATATATATCACCTTTGCTTTATCTATAGTCTAATAGTAAAGAGTAAAATGAGATTTACATTTTTCACTTCTGTCGACCCTTCAGATTTCGACCTAGGGTTTTCTAAACAGCCGAAGAGGAGAATGGCGAGATTCTCAAGGCCACCATTTCAGCGACCTGCGAACCCACCCCATCACTCCGGCGACCCGCAGCCTCCACTCTCTATCACTCTCACCTTTACTTTTCCCTCCCCACTTCACAGCTCCACTTTGATTCTTTGAAGATCAAAGAATCTATGGTATCAAGTATGTTAGTTCTCCCTTATTTATTCTCTTATTCTTGGGGGTTTCTTCTTCTTCCTAGGTATTACTTATTAGGTTTCTTGTTAGGTTTTCCACTTTTCCTCCAGAACATTATTATTTTGCTGATTTTCTTGGCATTTTCTGTTTCTAATTTATGTATTTTTCCATACATTGGGCTGTCTGATTTGGATCTAGAGCATACTGTAATCTCTATAAGGGATTTATGACACTATTTTCATAATTCGGTTTTAACCGAACTAACCGACCAACCGAAATCATTATTCGGTTTCGGTTAGGTTCAGTTCTTATACATTTCGGTTTCGGTTTCGGTTGTGAGATTTAGCTAACTGAAATTTTTCGGTTATTTCATTTCGGTTCATTCGGTTTGGTTATAACCGAATGAACAACCCTAAGTACGAGAGCGACCCGAATTAGCGCTCCAAACTAACCCGCAACCCCAGATAGTGAACTAACTTAGCCTACTCCCATCGTACCAGGTACCATCATACCTTGTACCCTTTCCCTTACTGCATTCCGGGTAAATATTGGATGAGATCTCTTAAGCCATCGGATTACATTCAAAGCGTCTCCTTCCACCACCACATGCACTATGGAGTCTCGACCTAGAAATTTGATACCCTGATGAACCGCTCGCAACTCTGCCTCATTGGAACCGGAGAACCCTATGGGGCCCGAGAATGCCCATCTTACCGGCCCCACGTCGTCCTAAGCACACCTCCTACCCAGTTGGACCCGGGTTTCCCATTTAACTTTACCAGGCTTGGTAAAGTTAAATCTCGACCAATCGAGTTTAGGAAACCCTGGGCCCGCAATACCCAATAGGGGAGTCTTAAGAGATGAGGTCAGCGGCGATAAGTGGGCCTTCATGACACATTGGGATTAAGGATTCCAAATGAGGCAAAGTAATGGTGGTATTGCAGGCCATCAAGATTACATAGAGTAGTTACATAGGTAGACTTATTGTGGAAGGAGACTCCCTCAATGTTACAAGATGGATGGATGGGAGTGGGCCTCATCCGTGGAGGTTTGCGGACATGATTGAAGAGGTTCAAGATTGAACCGAGAGCTACAGAGTTCATTTTCAACATGTGAGTAGGTTGACTAATAGCGAGGCAAATTGCCTCGCCTGCCTAGAAGTAAACAGGCCCGGGTTGGAGATTTTTTACTTCCCCTTTAATTCTTCTTGTCGGTTTGTTGTATTATGCTTAGTAGAATGTTTTCTTAATGTACCGACCACCTTGATCGCAAGTTCCCCCCTTTTCGCTTATTAGCAAAATCCATTGTCATTCAAAAAATCCCAATGGCAGGCTTAGCACAGAAAAAGTATAAACACTAAGTTTAATAGAAAAACTACTGAGCTTTTCTAGATTTGCTTGGTTGGGGTTCTATTTCGTATTCACAATTATCGACTAAACCATATCCAATGAGGATAGGCCTATATAATTCACTTCTTCAAATAGAGTGGGTCTGTTGGTTCGATTCACTCCTGTTCCCATGAAATGATGTTGAACCTTGCTTAGAATATGCAAATACAAATTACATGTAGTGCAAGTCTTTCACATAGGGCATGTGGATGTTAGGAGGATTAATCTAGATTGTTGATGAGTTGGGCCTCTAATTTATTGATTTTTGAAAAAAAAAAAAAGCATAATGGCTTTACTATGAACAGCAAAATTAAAATACGAACAAATGTAGTCTTATATACAAAGAATTCCTACATGACGTTTTCACATTCAAGGTTTCCTTTAAAAAGATTCCAATCATGTTGCCTCAAATTTTAACAATAATGGTGTTACACAGAATTGAGGGATGAGAACTTCTGTTGGAGTCATTTTTAAATTTGCTAACATGAACAGATCCTTTTTCCTATACGACAAAATTGTTGCAGCTCATCTTACAAATTGAAAGGCATGGAAGGATGATGCAGGATGATATGAGAGGAAAATTTAATTAAGTAGTTCAATATCTGAACCAAGAGAAAAAAATTGGTTGTAGGCAATGATTGGAGTAAAAACTAGGTTCAGTTTAAAAAGGGATCAAGTAGGGACTGGTTAGGGCTAATATGGTCACTTCTAAAGGCTTGGAAGCACCCAGAAAATTTTCAAACAGTTCTAACAATCCCATTCTGATCTAAAATTCCCAAATCGGTACCAAAGCTGGCATATAAATTAACATTAAGAAAATAACAGAAAATCCATTATTAAAATTGTTCATAGGGTTTGAAACTGCTCACACTGAAGGTATCACACAAAAAAGGTCACGATGTCACACCTAGAAATGTAGACATCACATCCACGGGTTGGAAAGACTCCTAACGAAGGACTTGCATGATTAGAAAAGAGAAAAATTGAGATCTGATTGAATAGATGTGGAGAGAGAGAGAGAGAGAGAGAGAGAGAGAGAGAGGAACTTGAAGCAATTAGAAAGCAATAAGCAGGTCTAAATACTTCAAGAGAAATAGATAAAGAATACAGATTTGTTTGAGTCACACCAACGAGACCCAAGGCATCACACCAATGGGCTCTTAGGGCATCATACTGAAGGAGGTCACGTCGTCACACCTAGACAGGTAGACATCATATTCATGTTTTGCAAAGAGAGAAAATAAAATCTTTTTCTTCAAAAAGTCATCGTCATGCACACAGATACATATACACAGTTCTCCGACAACTTCATAACCCTAATATGTGTGAATAGTGGTGTGAATAGTAAAAACCTGAACTTCTAGTTCTAGAAACTTCTCACTAAAATAACAACTAGTAGCAAAACACTAACATGTGGGCTCCATGTGACTTGAAGTCTTAAACAAATAAAACCCTACATAAACTAACTACTAACCCATCTCAATTACATTAAAATAAAAAATCCCAATATGCCAACATGCCCTTACAAAAACAAAAAGACAATTACACCCCTACAAAAAAGAAAAACAAATTAATGCACTTCAAATGGGCACCACTATCATAATCAACGCTCTTTCTGATCTTTCTTAATGATGGTCCCCCAACACTGGATAGCTTGATAGTGACAATCTTCACTTATTACCAACCATGTCCTTGAATACGAACACATTTTCCACTTTGGCGAACAGATTTAGGAAGTCATTCACATGCATCCTTCCATGGAACTTCAAATAAGTTGGTTTAGTCGTTGCAAAACTTTTAGAGAATCTGCTTGGGTCAAAAACCAATTCTCTTGTGAAAAACAGTTATCAAAACCATTGACTTCTCAAATAGTTTAAATCTCATCAATGTGTTGCATTACACACATTAGGGGTGTAGCACGGGCTGGATTGGGCCAAGTTAAGTCCAACCCTAGCCCAACCGGAGGACCCAAAACCTCAACCCTAACCCGAGCCTCGGTCAAGGGTGGTCAACTCCATCCCGACCCGATTTTCCAAATCGGGTAGGGTTGGAACAAATTGGGTTCGGATGGCTACGAGGCAAAAACAAAAAAAAAGTACAAACAAAAAAAACCACAAACCTAAGATTTTAAAATTGGGATAAAATCACTATAAAATGGGGGGACATGGTTGGGTCTAGTTCGGATCAGGTAGCCCAAGGCCTCAACCCTAACCCAACCCAAAATTAAATCAAGTTGTCGTTTCCTAGCCCTAACCCAACCCAACCAGAGGAAATTCCAACCCAAGCCGAACCAAAATTGGGTTGAACCCATCAGGTTTGGGTTGAGCCCGGACCAAGTTGCACCCCTAACATATATAGAGAAGAGCCACAAACTCCAACAATCCAAAGGAAGACCCAACATTTGAGACTTTCTAGCGTCCACACATTTGAGAGACAAGGAAGCCCCAGCATTCTAATCTAAATTGATAAAACTTCTAAAATCAACTAAAAAATCCAGCCCTTATTTGCAAATAAGGACCTCTTCTGATGCCATCATAACAGAGTCCTTATTTGCAAATAAGATTATTTTAAGGGAAATTTATCAGCACTACTGTCTTTTGATGAGGGCACTCCTCACTTTATTAAAAGTACGGTATGGCCCGCACCATAGGATGATCCAAACCGTCCATTAGATGGGCCACAGCCTAAATAGGTTGTGCCCCAAAAATCATTTCCATAGGTTGATCCTAACCCTCCGATCTGAATGTTAGAAGGTTGATCCTAGCCCTCTATAGATCGGAGGGTTAGGATCAACCTATGGAAATGATTTGTGGGGCACAACCTATTTAGGTTGTGGCCCATCTAATGGACGGTTTGGATCATCCTATGGTGCGGGCCATACCGCACTTTTAATAAAGTGAGGAGTGCCCTCATCAAAATATAGTAGTGCTGATAACATTTCCCTATTTTAAATACTTCAAGACAAATAAGTTCTAGCATATCCAACAAGGCCAAAACACTTGTTCCCAAGAGAACTCGGCAAAAAGAACTACTAAACTCGAGACAACTAAATTTGACTAGTTGCTTTACAAGCCAAAATAGGACTATTTGCCGTAAAAGAAGGTACTTATCCAAGCCAAAAATTGTACTTCACAAATTGTTAAACTTTTCAAATAAGAAAGAAAATAGATTTTGTACATGTAGTCCAAAACAAATAAGTAGCTTGAGGACCTTCTCAAATTTGCTTGATAGAAACAAGAACTCTCTATAACTCAAAAAGAAACCTTAAACTTAAAAGCCCACATAGAACACCTCCAAGCAACCCAAATATATTCAATAACCCTTCCACCCACTTTTCTTGTTGGAAACTTTACAAATTATAACTATTAAAAAGGGTGGCCGAGTGCACGAGGCTCCCGCCACTGCGGGGTTTGGGAGGGCTAGATGTACATAGCCTTAACTCTGCTTTGCAGTGAGGCTGTTTTCGTGACTCGTGCACTGGGCCGCCCGGCCACAAATTATAACAATTCAAAAAAAAAAATCAAATTGTAATAACTTCAAATTCAACAATTCCGTAGCTAATAAAACGTCCAAATTGGACACTTAAACCCTAAAATTACAAAATTTCAATATAATTGCTTTAATTTCAAAACGGAATATGTTTGACAGTTCTTTGGGACCATTGGGTGATAATATTTGCATCAGAATGAGCATGTAGGCAATGAAGTCTCTATAGCTCCACAAAGCCCAAGTTAGGCCTTTGGAGAGTTCATCAGAATGTTTAAAATTAAATCACTACACGTAATGGATTACTTGTCAAAATGATTTTTTTTTACTGGTAAGTTTGTCAAAATGAATATTTGTCAATAATCATCCAAAAAACTTAATAATGCTTGACATGCCTTCTTATTGTCAACTTCACCTTATACATTGCCTCATAAATATAGCCCATCATGGAAATGTCATTTACATCTACCATTCTCAAAACGTTGACTAAGATCTTAAACACTTTTGCTAGCTCTTTTATCCTCTCCTAGATGACATTATCTAAAATGATATTGTTTACTTCATATTGAGAACCAGTTTTTGCTTGCCCAAGAATTTTGTGGTTTTGATTCATGAACGGGTAACTGACTAGTTTGTGGTGTTTTTCTTGGAGAAAACTCCACATCTTCCAAAAAATTGTAGCAAATTTCATGAAGTTTTTCCAATCTATGGTTGTAATCAACCTTGATCTGGGTTCTTTTTGCAGCAAAATTCCATATTCCAAGCTTATTGTTCAATAACGGTAAGTGTTGTTGATGTTGTTGTTACCATTCAGAAAAAAAGGTGAGTGATGTTATCATTGCAATAATATTTATATCTTGGGATATTATTTTCGGCAGATGATCCATGATAAATTTGGTATCAGAGGATCCATAGAAGATAGAATTATTCTTGAAGCAAGACTGGTACTGAAAGATCACTAATTATACAGCTCTAATACCAAATTGATGTAGGACAGCCTACTGACAGGGTAGGACAGAAATCAATGGTAAAGGTCCGTGAAAGTTTCTTGAATGGGTTTCTTAAATTCTTAAAAAAGCTTCTTGAATTCTTGAAATGGTTCAAAGAAAGGTTCGAGAAAGTTAAAGATTTGATAAAAAATAGGTAAAGAGCGTAAAGACAGGGTAAAGATCGATAATAATTGGTTAAATGGGGGAAAAGATTAATAAAGATTGGTTCTCGATCGGTTGGGCAGTTTATAGGTTGTGTAAGGGAGGAGATCATGAGTTGGTTTCGGTTGTAAAGGACATGGAAAGAGGAAAGAGGAAAGTGAAAAGGAAGGTGGAAATGGGGAAAAGGGGAAAAGGGAAGGGGGAAAGGTTGTGGGCAGAGGGTTTAAGGCTAGATATAGGTCGACAGATTAAGGTGATGGTGATTGATAGTGGCTTAGGAAATAAAGAACAATGGACTAGAGAAGTAGAAAGAAAGAATACGGATACAAAATGACATGGCATCACATAAGGAGTCTCCTACGCATCACACCATAAGATCTAAGGCAGCACACCCTCAAGCAAGAAAGCACCACACCACATCAAAGTTTAAAAAAAAACAATTTAATTCATCTCAAGAAAAAAGAAAGAATAGCGATACAAAATGACCTGGCATCACATAAGGAGTCTCCTACGCATCACACCATAAGATCTAAGGCATCACACCCTCAGGCAAGAAATCACCACACCACATCAAAGTTTAAAAAAAAACAATTTTATTCATCTTCCATCGTGAGAAATAAGGTCATAGGCCATACATATATAGACAATGTTTTCCGCGGTAAACCTCAATTTAGATCCTATCCAAGACTCATATGCACTTAAGACTCTTCCCAGGGACTTCCCTTCTTAAAATAAACTTCCGAAACCTACTAGGACTCACAAACCAACTACGACTCCTAAATAAACGAATAAACAAACTCACTTCAAGCCCCAAAAGTAGGACTCCCTTATGTTGCAACATGAGTCGTAGTAATCACTAAGTGACATGATGTCATCCTAAGTCATGTGGGTCCTTATGGTCACTTAAAACTCAGGTGAATTACATGATAAATGACTTAAGTGCTCTTATCGCTTAAGATTTTCAATATAAACTTGTGGACACCTACGACTTGAAAAAACTAGGTGATATGGGTGGAAAAGACGATGATACCCATCCTATAACTTAAGGGACTTCAAAGACACTTGAATAACACATAAAAATTTGAAGATGGACACTACGATGGTCCCCATCATACTCCTCCGATTGAAAAGATTCAACCCCGTTAGATATAATTATCAGCATCATGGGTGGGACTCCGACATGGGTGGGAGTTCATCAGCTTTGATCTTCGCGTGCATCCTCAAATTATGATCCATCCATTTTTTTAAAGATTATTTTGTCTTGCATCATCGTCCCAACGTAGGCTCAAGTTAAATTCCAACTAGTAAAGCATCACACCAATCTAGAAAGGTCAATGATGGTACCAAACCACTAAGTTAGAAAAGAGTCACACTTCTCTAAAAACGAAAGCTCAGAGTACATCGCAAAAACAGAAACAAAGTTTCCTTCCTTTGAACATACGTCATCCTCTTCGAAGAAATCCTACTGCAATATGTCGAAACAAAGTTTTGGTCAGATACCAATTGACACTTGACACATGAAAGGTATGGAAAGATCTCTAATTATGCAGCACTAAAACTAAATTGATTAGAACAGCCAAGTGCCAGAGGTAGGACAGAAGGTTTGATCAAGGCTGCCAGAGTCGGAATCGAAACGGGAATCGAATGCGGGAATCGAAGGCTCCCAAGGAAGAATCCTGCTCAAGGTTGCCAGAGCAGGAATCGAAGGCTCCCAGGGAAGAATCCTGCTTCCTTGGGTTTGATCAATAGTAATGGTCCTTGAAAGTATCTTGAATGGGTCTCTTAAATTCTTGAGAAGTTTCTTGAATTCTCGAGAAGGTTAAAAGAAAGGTTCAAGAAAATTAAAGATTTGATGGAGAATAAGTAAAGAATGTAAAGAAAGGGTAAAAATCGATAAAAATTGGTTCTCGGGTTGTGTGATAAAGATTGGTTCTTCAGATGTTGGGTGGTTTATAGGTCATGTGAGGGAAGAGATTGTGGGTTGGTTTGGATCGTAAAGGACATGGAAAGAGGAAAGTGAAAATGGATGTTGAGAGAGGAAAGGGAAGGTGAAAGAGGATGTTGAAAAGGGACGGTAGAAAGGTTGTGGGCAAAGGGTTGAAGGATGGATCTAGGTCGATGGATTAAGGTGAGAAAAAAGCTTCTTGATTTTTGTTAGTTTTTGGGATATATCCAAATATAACTAGCATGCTTTAACAAAACTTTTGTATGATGTCACCCAAACTAGTGTACGAATACATAAGAGCAGTGTTTAAAAACGCGGATGAAGGTCAAAATGCAACCAAGAAAAATCCTTGAAGACTCGGCACGGATGCAGCCAAGAATGCGGTTGACACGGTCATAACTCGGGAGAGTCAAAGGAGTTTTTATTGACTCTGTAAGGCAAAATCTAGAAAGCGGTGGCAAAACACGGAACACGGCCAAGGGAAAAAGGGAGACGAGTCCACGATGACGTGAAAGAATTTTAAAACTATGGATAAGAGGATCAAGTGATCAACACATGCTAGCATATCCTTAAAATCAAAACAAAGAAAAATAGAAATCTAGGTTGTGGGGTTGTTTAAGCTAAAATATTCTAATAGAAATCTAATTAATATAAATACTCATTAATGTACTTTGCAAAGAAGATAATGGATAAGCCCCAACATTCACCAATGGCAAACACTCATCCCTTCTTGATGTCATGTGCAAGACTAAGACAATCCATTCTCCTTCCCACTCTAACATACACTTCAGAGAGGTTGGAAAAACTTGGAAAAACTTGAATGGGTTTTCATATTTGTAGCACGAACCAACGTAATAAAAGGCAGGTTATAGAGTAAATTGATTTTGGTTACGCTCTGATAGTATTGTGGTTATACGGGCATCACAAAGAACCCCTAAAAACACTCCTTAAAAAAAGGAAAATCTAACAGTTCTATTGTGAAAACTAGGCACCAAAATGAATGCCACATAAAAACCAACAAAATTAACAGATAAGAGCCGTAAAAAATAAAAAATCTGGTTTTGTTATAAACTTGAAGTAGGGGCATCTTAGAAACTCAACACAAATCCCCAGTGTAACATTGTCGGATTAGGTCGAAGCATGCAAAAAAGATATTCAACAAAAAAAAAACGATGTGGTCTTTGAGGAACCAAAGAAACCATGCAAGCAAGCCAACGAAAAAGCAGTAGAAAGATGATTCTGAGAACATAGTGAGAGCGAGAGCAAGAAACGCATAACAAACCTTGAAACTCAAAGTTGGAGACCAAAGCTACCACGAGGAGAAATGGTCAAGAAACGGCAACTACAAGGAGAATATCCAATAACAAACTCAAGAAAGAGATGCGTGCGGAACTGAACTGAAAAGAGAGACGAGGGAAATGGGAGTTTGCTTTAGAAAGAGGCGTGGATTGGGGGATTACTTTAAACCCTGATGAGAGAGAGAGAGAGAGAGAGAGAGAGAGCTGACCTTCTCTAGCTTTCCATTGTCGGATATCATCTGCAGCTCACTCGACAAAGAGGGTTGGAGGAGGAAGAGGAAAAATCGATAGATAGAGCAAAGCCCAAAAAATTCATTAAATAGATTATTCGAAGCGACAAACAGTCGCCCTGCATAACCACAGTTAAGAAATCTAATAGGCGAATAAATACATTCTCGTAATTAATAACAAACTGCATAACCAAGTTGATGTAGTAAAAAAAGGTAGGGGCAGAGACCGAAAACAACTTGGGTAGAAACAGTGAGGAAAGACTTGAGGACTAGAAACATAACAGAAAACATGACCTTGGATAGGATAGAATGGAAGAAAATGATACATTTAGACGAACCCAACTAGTGTCAAGATTAGACTTAGTCAATTTGAGCCGAGTAGACCCTTTCACCTTCTTCATGAAAATTTTCTAAAGGATTCATTACCCGACCCCAACTAGTTTGGGACAAAGGCTTAGTTGAGTTGAGTTGGTGTGTGTGTGGGGGGGGGGGGGGGAGGGGGTCCTTGCAAGCAGCCAATCTAAGAAAATCAATTTTAAAAATGGTTGTTGGACACACTCTTAAAAATCAAATCCTCTTATCCATGGATTAGACTTACCATAATTATTGGAGACCAAACTTCATGGATTAGACTTACCATAATTACAATATACATGAACTAGTTCAGATAAAGGAATGAAACACACGAAAACTCAGCATAACATCAACAGCATCGACACCCAAATGACTACGGTGTGTCCAAGCATATCTTATGCATATGGCACTATAAATGCCACAACATGGTGGTAAGTATTTTAATCTACAAATTAAAATTGAGGGTGAAGTTGTGAAATAACCAGAAATTATGTCCGTGAATATATAATTTGTTTCATCGCAACATACCGCATGGATTGTGTGATGTGCAGACTTTCTGTTGCTAGTGATACATTTATATTTCCGCCCATTTCAATCAACAAAAAATAAAACAAGCACACTAAATAATAGAGTCAAGAAATGATTTCAGCTCCACCCCCAAAAGAATTCACGAAACAAATAAGTGAAACAAATAACTAATTAATTATACACAAAAAAGTTAATTACTATTCTACCAAAAAAAGTTATCTTTTCACAACCTTCCGACAAGAAAGAGAAATTTCACTTGATTTATTCAAATGGAAATACTCATCCACAAGCAACTTGAAAAGGCACATGAAATATTAAACTATAGTATTAATCCAACGTCAATCATGAGATAGAATTGCATAGCAATTTCACCAGAGACACCAACCATAGCAAGTGAAGAGAAGCTCAGTGAGAAGTAACTAGGTAAATTCAAAAAATTATTGGCGGATTTATATCTCTTGTTGAATTGATCTCACTGACCAAATCAGTGTGAAGTGAACAGCAGCAAATCACCTTACCAGAGTTTAAATACATAAACATCACATCAACAAGAATACCAATAGGGTCACCATGTGAAGCAATTATACTGTCAATTTCAAGCAATTAGACTAACTCTAAAAGTTATTCACATATTTAGAATCTCTTCTGCAATTGATATCACTGACCAAATAGGGGTGAAGTGGACTACAGAAAATCACCTTAACAGATTAAGAATACATGAACCCAACAACAACATGACTATCGATAGGGTCACCATGTGAAGCAATTATGCTAAATATCAGTTTCAAGTAATGCAGGCCAGCATTTTTTTTTTTTGAATGGCAATGCAAAACACCATCATGCATCTTTTCTATTAAATACCAAGAGCACACAGATACTAAAGCAAATATTTCAAAATCAACACAGGGGTTACATCTCAAATGTCCTAGAGAAGTTTGCTCATATTTCATGATCGTGTCTTTAGATGAAGACGCCAACAAAATTAGTCAATTCAGTTATAATAGCATGCCAGTTAAAAGCAAAAGAAACTACTTTTTAACACCATTGACAGGTTGATGTGATCTAGGCTTGATGGCTTGGCATCTTCAGGGACATTTTATTTATAGTTTCTATTTTTTTCTAGTAGTCACTTTCTATTTTTTGTTTTTTGCTATTTTGGAGCCTAAATGTGGGGGTTGACCACATCACCTAGGCTCCAAAATAACAATGAATTGTGATTTAAAAACTATCATATCCTATTGGTTGTTGATAGGGGTTACTCACTTAATGCAAATCTCCCCTACAAATGTCATTTTACAACCATAATTGGAGGAATATTAGAGAAAAACGTGAATAGCAACCCGAGGTTAGCGTTTTCACTTTTCATCCTCCTTTCTCCTACTTTTCTCCCTTCTCTTCCCATCCCTTCATCTCTCCTCTTTCTTTCTATTTCTTTCCATCTTTCTTATCTTTTCTTGCTTTTCCTAACTTCTTCTTTCTTTTTCTTTCCTTTCCTTTCTACCCATCTCTACCTCAGAGTTTTTCCATTCTTGGAAAACCACATGACAGGATAGTGCCTCACGACTGCCTAGCCCTTGTTTCTTTCTATTTTTTCTATTTTCCTCGTCCTTTTTCACTCCCTTGCAATCTTTCTTTACCTATCATATTCCGATCTTCTTGCTTTCTTTTGCCATCTCAAGGACTGTTACTGCTTATCTAGAGCCTCTTTACCCGAGGTCTGGGGACAACACATCTACTTTTACTGGGTGAGATCAACACATCTACTTTTACTGCGTGAGATCTTTTTTTTGAAATGGAGGGTGAGATCTTTTCTATGACCTTTTCAGCATTTTATACCCTATTTAGTGATAAGTCTTCCTTTGAGTTGTTGTACCTATACTAGCCTTGTTATCAATACCATATCCGCCTTTGTCAGATTGTTTGTTGGGAGTTGGGACCTAATAAAAAAGGGCGGCCCAGTGCACGATGCTCCTGCCATTGTGGGGTTTGGGGAGGGCTAGATGTACGCAGCCTTACCCCTGCTTACCTTTTATTTGATTTTACCTTGTATCTAGACCACACATTTATTGCTGCCCATATTTATCTTTATTGTCCTCTTTTAGTATGACTTGTTATGGAAATTTCATGCTTGGATGGATTTAAGATCATTGTTATTGACAATGGATTCAAATCGGATCGTACCCTTAACGATTCGAATCAGCAAGGTGAATCGTTTTTCACTTGAATCATACAATTCAAGTAAATCGCACGATTCAAATTAAGCAATGTTTTTTGCCAGAAATTAAGCAATTTAGTAGTCTTTCTTATGTTAAAGTATAAAAGATAAATAACGCCTTTCTCCAACAGCTTACGCTTTCGGAGAAGTTGGTAAGTTAACATGGTATCAAAGCCAAAGGTCTCGAGTTCAAACCTCCCGGATAGCAAAAATTCACATGTGATGGTCGGCCCAAAATGGGACCACATGTGCCACGTGTTTGCCAAGTGGGCCACACGTGCGGGGGAGTGTTAAAGTATAAGAGATAAATAACGCCTTGCTCAACAGCTTAAGCTTTTGGAGAAGTTGGTAAGTTAATATCTTATAGTCTCTATGTCTCTTCTTGGTTCTCTTCTCTTATTCTCTCCTCTTCTTAGTATTTACATGTAAAGGCATTTAAGTAAATGTCTTTAATATTTTTAATGTCCATTTAATTATGATTTACATGAAAAATAGTTAAGGGAATACCCCCCATTTGGATTCATTAAAAATAGTTTCAAGACCCAATTCTAAAAGGCTAAAAAGTCAACTTTCCAGTTCTAATACAAAATTCAAAAATATCGGGCCGGGTCTAAACGATGGGGTATTTTTCCAATTTTAAAAATTCATAAATTCTACCATGTCCATATATTATTAAATCCTAAAAGTCCGGTAAAAAATCTCATAATTTGGTCTCTAAAATTTTCTCACCTTGTCAGGCACGGGTCAACACACAGGTCAACACAGGCATTTCATATGATAGTGATTTTCCTAAATTGGTTCTCAAAATCCAAAACGAACAAAGAATAAAATTTTGAGTCTAATAATCAGTTTGAAGCTCAAAATTGATTCACAAAATCTTTCTAATAATCAGTTTTGAGCTCAAAATTGATTCACAAAATCAAATTTTTCTTGTTTCTGTTACTATTACAGTTAGTTTATTTTATTGAATTGTTAGTGTTAGTTAAAAGGAAGTCCAAAAATCTTTCTAATAATCAGTTTATGCTACTATTATTGTCAGTTTACTTTACAGCCCTGTTAGTGTCTGTTTTTTTTTTTTTTTTTTTTTTTGGGAGGAATGATGCTCCGTATGTTCTTTTATGTTACTACTGTTATTGCTACGGTTAGTTTATTTTACATCCTGTTATTTTTTAGATTATTATAGATAATGAATGGATTTTGGTGATCAATGGTTAATTTTACTTCTGATAATCTGTTAACAAGCGTTTCATGTTATTGTATAGGATTACTAATCGTGAAATTTTATATTTAATTTAATGGTTTTGAATGTAAAATTGATAATTACTCAATTTATTCTTATTTTTAATTTGTTATATTTTTTGATAAATTTTCTGATTTTCATATTTAAATCTGAAAAAATCTTACGATTTACGGTTCGACCCCTCTTACGATTTACGATTCGATTATGAGTTTTCAGAACCTTGGTCATCGATACCATATCCGCATTTGTCGAATTGTTTGTTGGGACCTAATAACTTTTATTTAATTTTAGCTTGTATTCAGACCACACATTTAGCCCCCCTCCCCAGACCCTGCAATGGCGGGAGCCTCATGCACTGGGACGTTCTTTTTTAGAGGGTGAGCCTTAGCGCAACGGTAAGGTTGCTCCATTGTGACCTGGTGGTCACGGGTTCGAATCACAGAAACAGCCTCTCTGCAAAGCAAGGGTAATGCTGCATACATCTAGTCCTCCCCAGACCCCACAATGGCGGGAGTCTCGTGCACTGGGCTACCCTTTTTTTCGGACCACACATTTATTGCTTCCCATATTTATCTTTATTGTTCTCTTTTAGTGGTGACCTGTTATGGAAATTTCATGCTTTGAAAGATTTAAGATAATTAATGAAAATTCTTTAAAAACTATCTCCGGAGTAAAGCACTAAAGGCGGATTGATTAAATTTTCAAACACTTAATCTGAAATTGAGAGTAAAGCACTAATGACGAATTGATTAAATTTTCGAACACTTAATCTGAAATTGGGACTCATGGTGCTATTTATGTGAAGATTAATATATTAAGCTCCAAAGATTCTCCGAGATAACCTTGTGAATCCCTGGGTTTGCACCACGGGTTTGAAATTGCACTATATGATTGCAAACTACGTAAAATATAATATAACTCTTGCCGACTGACAGTAATTCAGCTTCTTGAAATATGACTCAATTCAACTTAAAACAAACAGATGGAAAGTAAACCCTAGTTCCTGAAAATTACAAAAGATGCAACGTACGTAGATTCTGAAATCATTCAGTGACGAGGAAAGACAAAGTTAGAAAGAGATGAGCAATAAGAAAGTGCAAAAAAAAAAAAAAGAGGCAGAAAACCTAATTACTTCATTTGTTATAGATTTCCCTCAAACCAAAGCTCAAAAACACATTTATGAGTCATCTACTACATTCAATACCAATACAAAGAAAATTAACCCTAATTATCAAATTTGAGCTGCACCAATCCTTCCTACCAGCTTACCATAACCCTAAACCCTAAAATGAAAGAAACGAGAAAAAATTAAACTCTTCGCTAAGCAAATCAATCAACAAAAAAATCCAGAAACTCAAGAACTCATCAAAGAAAGACAAAACTGTAGAAACCTTAACTCAAATCTAAGCCAATAATCCCGCACCAAAAAAAAAATGCTCATAAACCCTAGCAAGAAAGCTAAATAGCGCAAGAGAAAGAAAGAAAACATGATAAAAATAAATTTAAAAAAGTCAAAAATGTAGTTTTAGAAGAAGATTGTGGAAAAGAAAGAGAATTAGGGCATGAATGAAAGGAGAAATTCAAGGAAAACACAGTAGAGAGAGAGAGAGAGAGTTTTAGAGAGAGAGAAAGAATTCTAGAGAGAGAAAGAGAGAGAGAGAGAGATCTGACCTTTTTCTTCCAACCTTCAGGAGCAGGAAGCTCAACTGAGACAATTTCTTCTTTTTTCTCTTTGTTTTCAGTGAGATTTTCCTTCTCGATTTCTTCCACCATTTTCGAGTTTTCAGTTCCCGCTCTGATGCCAAAAAAATTTACATAAATGAGGACAAGAATACCGAGAGAAAGATATTTATATCCACAAAATATTCTCTCTCTCTCTCTCTCTCTCCTCGACGGAAACTGAAAACTGGATTGGAATTACGGTTTTGAAGTCCGGTATTAACTGGATTGAACTGTGCATTTGGAATCCGGTATTTTGATGGATGGCTGGGATCATTTATGGGGGAGCACGTGATCTTACACGCCCTCACGTTTTCATCGCAGAATGTTATTTTGGTGGGGCTCTTTTATAACTCAAACTGCTCAAATAGTACTGTTTTGGGACCACATCATAGGATGATCCAAACCGTCCGTGTGATGGGCCACAACCTAAGTAGGTTGTGCCTCAAAATTCATTTCCATAAGATGATCCTAGCCCTCCGATCTATACAGTTTCCATAATATGCAGTTCCTCTGTACATCAGAGGGTTGGGATCATCCTCTAGAAATGAATTTTTGACCACAACCTATTTACGTTGTGGCTCGTTACATGGACGGGTTGGATCATCCTATGGTGTGGTCCGTACAGTATAATCAGTTATGGGCCCACATTGGGTCATATAAAATAGAGACCCTTGATCTTTCTAAAGATTATAAGGTGACTAACAAGATCTTGGACCCACTTCGAGGAACACCAGTACATGAAAGAGAGATCATCTGATCAAGGTGGGGTCCAACGGACATAGGCCAAATCATTAAATCAATGATATAAATGTAACACTTAGACCCCCAAAAGGTGGTTAGTTGGAACTTGGAAGACAACCAAAACCGGCCGAAAAATAGTGAAAAGGGAATTGCCTGATTTGATTATGCTCTAATTGGAAATAAAAATTGAGGTTTTTTAATTTCTCAAAAAAGCAAGATTTGGAAATGAGTACATAAATTTTATGCAAAGTTTACATCTATCATGACCCTGGTTTTAAATTTCGACCGAAACGGAAATCACACATACCCGAAACAATACTTTATTTCGACCGAAATTTCATTTTTTTGCCCGATCATCACTAGGTGTGTTGCCCGGGGGACGGTTCGGACTAATGTACACCTGCCTGCATTAGTCATTGTGGGGCCGTGGCCACTAAACTAGTTAATCCACTAATTTTTTGGCCAAGAGATCAGTACTATAAAAGGATTTTTCAAGTCATTGGGGGTGGGGGTCCGGGTGGGGGGGCACGCCTGCTATATGTGCCTCCGTACTTGAGTATAGGGGTCCAACTCGGGTCAGGTTGAGGCCAACCCGAACACAACCCGAGAAACCGTTTGCTCAACGGTTCAACCGGACCTAACCCGAGTTTCAACCCGACGAGGTTCAACCCGACCCAAACCCGAGTTCAACCCGAGATTTTAAGCTTAAAAAATAAAAATAAAAATTATTAAAAATGTCGGGTTCACTCAGGTCAGGTTGCCCAAGCCCTCAACCCGACCCCGACCCCGACCCGAACTCAAAGCCCAACTTTTTCTGGGTTGAGCCCGCCCAAGTTGCACCCCTACCTGAGTATAGTTGTCAACCGTCGCCTTAAGTTTTGTTTTCCATCTAGAAACAACAAATTGATGGAAAATGAAATGAAACATTGCTTAGTATTCATTTTCCCAAATATCACCTTTCACCCCTAATGTGTTACATGTAGACTTGATCGAGGCCATTCATCGTACATTGAACAGCAGTCCTGTATGTTGTTTATGGTCCCATTTGATTGGGTCATCCTAGCCCTTGATCTATAGGACTCTTCATGTTGCCTTTTTCGGAACCCTTATGAAGTTTTTCACTTAATGTTGTCATTAAACAGTCACACATGCCAAACTGCATTAACAAATTTAACTTTTAGAGAAATGAGCTGGATTACCCAAAATTACTCAAAATGTCAATGTGATTTTGTCAAGGCACCAAGTGCATCATCATGACCATTCCGTTGTAGGGACTCTTAACAGGGTAGAACTCACCCCTAAAAGCTAGTTGTTAGAGGGAGGAGGGTGCGCATCCCTTATAAGCAAATCTACATCCATTGACTTTTCCGATGTGGGACTATTTTTGCTTTCACGTGGAACCCCCAACGGGTTGAGCCATGACATAGCAGTGGTTCTCACACTTAAGAGAAATCAGATCTTAAAAATTCAGCACTAGGAGCATTCATCACTTTTAGGCAAATGAATTTTCTAACCGTGGTTTTCTATTTCCAACCTTCTCCAACATCTAGTGTCATTTCTAGATATTTATCTCAGGATGGGGGAGAGATTTCAAAAACCAGGATGTCTTACTTAAAATCCAGGATAATGGATTGGAAAATCCAGAATTTTGCGGATAGAATCAAATATTTTCTATTGTTTTTTTATGTTGAGACATCCTCAGCCAACATTAGCACGTCGGGAAAATTTGCCCAAATGACATTTTTGCATTTCGAAACAACAGAACGGCCGTTTTAATGTGTTTTAATGACTGACCTGAAAAAATTAATATTTCGGCCCTTTCGACTCTTTTCCCACGTTTAAAAGCACCCTATGTAAACCTTTTTTTTTTTGGTGTTGGGTACGCTGGGATTAGGCAAGACCCCTACATATATCATTAAAAAGAGAAAAAAGTACAATCAGGGGGGCTCAAAAGCCAACAGTTTGTGGGGCGGACTCCAACAAAACCAGCAGCAAACAATGGAAGAAACCATTGAACAGATAAAGAGACAGACCAGAAACCATAAAACACCCTACGTAAACTTGTCAAGAAGGTGTTATAAAATACTAAATTATAAACTACCTCAATTAAGGCTTAAGCTTTCAATGAATAAACAAACTTTCAGCTAAACCATATACAAAGGTACACACTTCATCGGATGCACAGTTGGATTAAATATGACTGACGGGAAAATATGTATTTTCACGAGCCCTTAGCCATTTCGAAGTAGTTTGTAGGAAAAATTCACGTGCAGGAAATGATTGGTTTCAAATCGAACAATGGCACCCCAGAACAAATGTACCTGCTTAAATGGTACATGAAATCACTCTAGTTCTTTCAAAATTATTGTGGAAGTCCTCGAGACTCCAGATAGAAAACCATTAGTCTTGAACACTTATCATTCAATAATAATCTCATTAACATACTAAAAAGTGATCCAAGGCACTAGATTGGTTCGAAAAGTGTTCAAGATCCAACAAAAAACTCAAAGTAGGTGAAGAATGGACTTCAAGAATAGAAAACATACCCTCAAACATAGAAAATATGGATATGGCTTTGCCAGAAACGCGCCTTGCCGAAACTGACCAATAAGAGCGCCCTTTTAGCCGATTTTTGCAAGGGCGCCCTTCATTCTATCACTGCTCTTTTATTTTTATTTTTTTGAAAAATATCCCTTGGCCAAAAAATCAATGGCTTAGCTAGTTTAGTGGGCACCGCCCCTAATGACGCAAGTGTAAATTAGGAGATTTTATATGGTGGCCAACCTTTGCATGTAAAGGTCGAAGAGAGAAAACCCTCCCTCCCTTGATTTTTATCCAAGAAAAGCCCCCTTTTTTACGTTTCCTTGGATAAAAAATCAAGGGTGGCAGGTTCTCTCTTTGCCCTTTTTACCATACGGTCCCTAGCTCCGCCCCTGGCTATCACCGCTCTTTTATTATTGCGTAACATTTTATAAACGAGAGTAATTTTATTTGGAGATCATGAACGTGTTCCACATGCTAAACCTAGTTCATTAAGTCATATGTGAGGCCACAAAAAGTAAACTTTCTCACAAGTTATCCATAAATAACAGAATGAAGAATAAAAACCGAGAATGGTGTTCTTCAATGCCTACCTATTCTGCCCATTTCTTTTGTTTTTGACTCTTGAGTAAAATTCTGATGTGATTTGCGACAAATTTCGGAGCAACATAGAGTCACTCCACTTGATTCTCTTCCGTAGTTCCACCCCATTTCAACTGGTTTAAAAAATCGAGAATGTGATTTCTTTTAGGCCATGTTTGGATACCTCATGTTTTTGGATTTGGATTTGGATTTGAGTTTCGGATACAAAATGGGAAATGATAAATGCACCCCTTCTCATCACATGCGACATGTAGACCTGGCAAAAGCGACCCGTGCCCGCGGGTCGACCCGACCCACCCGCAAATTTGCGGGCACGGGTCTGGGTTTTAGTGACCTGTCAAAACTAACCCGCAGGTGACCCAACCCGCAAAAACACAGGTCGGGTCGGGTCAACCCGGGCACCCGCAAGTCACTTGGCTTTTTAAAGGGTGGTGATTTTGTTATGCTAATCTAGTTAGATGGCTTTTTTTTCTAATGCAAAGGATGATGATTTTGTCATGCTAATCTATTTTTCAAGGGTTTGATGCCTAAATAGGTTATGGCTGGCACCATAGAATATAAATAGGTTGTGGCTAGCACCATAGGTTGATCCCAACCCTCCAATTTGAATGTTAGAGGGTTGATCAGTTGATCCTAACCCTCTATAGATCGGAGGGTTAGGATCAACCTATTGAAATGATTTTTGGGGCACAACCTATTTAAGCTGTGGGCCATCTAATGGACGGTTTGGATCATCCCATAGTGCCGGCCATACCCCTCTCATCAAAATCCAGTGATAATATTTTCCAGAATAACCTACTGTTTGAATTTGCGGGTGACCCGGCCCACGCGCGGGCCGCACGGGTCACCAAAATTCTGACCCGCAAAAATGTGGGTCATCTCCTGACCCGACCCGTGTGACCCACACCCGCGGGTTGACCCGGCCCGACCCACCCGTTTGCCAGGTCTAGCAACACGCAACTGCAGTGTACGTGGCAATCAAATCCATTGAATCCTTCTAACGTGTAGTACATCGGCTCCTCTGCAGTCATTGATAGTTTCATACACTGCTGCTGGGTGTCCCAAGTGATGAAAAGGGGCGCATTTATCATTTCCCTACAAAGTACATCAATCATCCCGATGCTAATGTTGAGAGAGAGAGAGAGAGAGAGAGAGAGAGAGAGAGAGGGAGGGACGTTTGCAGCAAGACCCAGGAGCAATGAGGGTAGAGGTAATTGCCACAAATATTGAATTTCCAAATAATGTCTTGTAGAACAGATTTGAAAATCGGATTTATTTTCACAAGGGGAGCTGATTTGGAAATCTAAGGATCTGATCAAGTTCCAAATCTCAACTGCAAATGTGAAAAATCCAAATCTAAATCTTGTGGGTATCCAAACGTGGCCTTATTTCTTTAAGAGAGGAGCTGATGCATTTCATTCCAATGTACATATCACAGTTACAATGTTCTCCAAATAATTGGAGAAGCATAGAAAATTAAGGCAAATGTTTTATTTCTAGGGCAAATGATGAGAAAATGCAATGTTTATCGAAATTCTGAATAAAGGGTAGTAATTTGTAAATTATAAAAAAAGGGGTGTGAGGTAAGAGAAGATTTGTATGAAGACAAATATACCCTTACTTTCGGTTTTAACCTTTTACACTGTTTTTTTTTCTTACTTTCGTTTTTAACCTTTTACACTGTTTTTTTTTTACCTTTCTCTTCTCCGAGGAGAGTTCTCACCGCCGGTGGAGAAACGACCTTTGTCACCATCGTACGTCGGCGTGAATCTCAGTGACGCACGAGCTACTCGCCGGAAAGCTTCCCCTCTTGCCGGAAATCTGTTTCGTGCACTATTCCAAGGTAATTTTTAAACATTTTCATCTAGGGTTTTGTTAATTTGGGATTTTTTTCGTCATGGGTTGGATCTCACACACCACGAACTATGTTTGTTGGTATCTGAAACTCTTTTAGGTACCTCTTTGGTAGTTTGTGAGAGGGATTTGCATGAGTATGTAGTTTTGAAGCCTTTGAAATGCTTTGCAAGGGGTTTCATTTGTATGGATTTAGAAATTTTTGGGTTTTAATGGGCTGGAACCATTATTTGTTAGAAACAAAATATTTTGATATAGGGTTTATAGGTTTTGAATGGTTGGGCTTTGATTTTGTGTTTGAAAGTGTTTTGTTGAGGGCTTTAAATGGGAATAATGAGTAGAAAAATCAGAGGAGATCTAAATCCCAAGGGTAGGAGAGAAGAGTATGGGCATGGAATAGTCCTGACCAGTTTCCAATCATGTCTTTTTATAAAGTCCCCTCTCCTCTTGGGCAATCTATAACCTGGTGGCAAAGTGTGGCATGTCTGTATCCCTCAAAGAGGAGAAGCTTTCAGTTGCTGGGAGCAACAAATAACATTCTAACTTGCAATCATAACCAAAATAGGAAGATCCATCTGGGAAAGTGGTGAACTCTTGTACGAAGGCAGCATAGGTGATGAAGCAGTTCTTCATTCATTGTTCAATCGTAAGAGTTGTTCAATTTTAGAGATTAGTTTTTTTTTCTCAATCTTTCTGCATGAGATGATATTTCATCAGTAGGATGGTTGAGAGGGTCACTAACCGTATAACAAGGCGCATCTTTAGGAAACTATATCATATGCTAATATGTCATTTTGTTCAAAAACTTGAAAAGAGAATGGAAGATCGTATAGTGATAAAGGCAGATCCTTACTGGAGATGAAGATGTTAGTAATTTATGTGAGTTAGTAAGCATATTGAAGTAGTGTCATGTTGGTGAAAAATTCACTCCCAAAAAGCATTCAAAATACTGCGGCAGGATCCACCATAGAATCCCTGAAATTAGGAAACTGGTTAATGTGTTGAGTGTATTACATAAAACTGCAAAGGTGCCTTTCTTATATTAGCCTTAATATTCCTCTTTCCAGTATTTGAAACTAGAAAAAATGGGAAAAAAGAGAGACAAAAAGACATTTAACCAGTAAACATGATAAACTTGATGCAATGAAATGGACGGCGTAGTATCTAAGGAACAAGTCTTTCATGCGTGCCCCTTTCGCACTGTGGTGGTGCTTGTTCGTGTAAACTTACTGGGATACTCCGGCATTTCCATGCTTGTCATATGCTTCACGTTTTGCAGGGTCACTTAGAACTTGATAGGCCTCACCAAGTACCTTGACACATACAACAATATTGGAAAATAAAAAATACGCACCGATAATATAGAGGTCATGTAAGGACTGAGAAGATTAGGCTTGAGGGGAAAATATCTAATATCCGAAGGAATATATAGCATAACAACTTGTGACTGTTCCAGCCTGTATGTGCCTACCTGAAAATTATGAGCTGCCTGGGGATCTCCAGGATTTTTGTCTGGGTGAACTGACCTTGCCTGCATTATAAGGACAAAATAGCTAACTAAGTAAAAGAAGCTGACATAACATAGCAAAGGCTTATCAGCAATAAATTCTGAAACTTAAATTTTTTATTAAAAGAAAAGATAGTGATGGTTTAGGGAAAATGTCATTCATATATGTACAATGAAACCACATTTTTGGTGAATTTGTTTACAGAAATAGCATGTCAAATCGGTGAGGGAACAGGGACTGCTGATATGTGGAGGGGAATATATTCATTTCACAACATTCAGAAGGGAGTGCTAAAATAAGAGAAATAGAAATCAAATGGAGATAGATAACCAACAGAATTAACAATACAGAGCAACACATAAGATCCTTAGATCCATCAAAAGTATTGAAAAGCTAGACATGAACCTACCCACGTTAAGGAACTTAGCAACTTAACATTGAATTGCATAAGTTGAAGGTTCTAAGCAGAAAGAGGTTGTTCTAGCAATTGCGAAGTGCAAATATTGAGAAGAAATTTCAGACTTGGATAAAAAAAAGAAGTAAAAAACAATTAGAATGATGGCAATATATTACTGTGCACATTACGAAACAACTTTTATTTAATGGCTAAGGCACGAAATGCACTTTCATTCCTTGATCATGCAGGTCTGATACCAAGTTATCTACCAACATAAAGAACTACCGGGGATGATGATTTCTGCTTATACCCATAATTTGCAAGAAAACAGTAAATCTCTATCCTCATGTTAGTGGTTGCATATTAGGGCAATAAACAAAGGAAGAAGAAAGAGGAAGATGGAGAAAAGAAGAGAGGAGAGAATTGTGATAAGAGGGTAGTATATAACCCTCACTCACGTTGCATATTTATATACTAAAATTGCGATGAACAATAATGCGCATACATCTCCAGTTCTCCACCCATAACCTTCTATCACACAACATGACACTACTTCAATATGCTTAGTAACTGACATGGTAGACCGCGTTTCGATCCCCCCACTCCCATCAGTTGGTGAACTCGCGGGTTGCCTATTCACGGATTGGCGGTTTGAATCCTTCGCTTTATCTTGAAAAGGCTGTCATGTAAGCTGTTCGTAGTTGGAGTCTAGTGTGGAAAATCTTTGAAGGAAATCATTCATCAGTTGAAGCTGTAGAGTCCCCACTATATTCTCATGGTGCTCTCCTTCAATTCTGTGACTGGCTTATCCAATTTCGTGAAGCGGGTTCCGTCCGCCAGACCAGAACCGTTTAGCTCTGATACCAAATCTGTTACGTTCTTTCTGTTGGATTTTCCTATCCTCAAATATAGGTACTTCGAGGGAGCCAACTTGCAGGAAAGAGTATACTTTTTAGGAGAAGAAAGTTGTCAGCCTTTCATTCATGAGAAAAGAGTTTAAGTACAATACAATTCTTCAAATGACAACTACCACAACTCCACAACTGACTCCACGTACTAGTAACAGGACTCCATAACTGACACCACAATCACTCAAAACCAACTCCTTTACATACATGGGAGTGACCCTACATATACTTAACATAAAAGAAAATAACTAAATAACTGGTACAGATTCTGCACGTAACAAGGATCCTCTATTTCGGCATTTTTCAATAGGTTCATCTGGTTTCTTTTTTTGTATATAGTTGGAACCAATTTTGGTTCCAAAGGGTTTCAATAGTTTAATTTTTGGTTTGAAAGGGTTTCAATGGTTTAGGCTCACATTTATGGTTTCAATGGTTTGGCTGGTTTCATTTAGGGTTTCAATGGTTGCATATAGGTTTTCAATGGTTTGAAGGGTTTCATTTGGGGTTTCCATGGTTTTCAATGCTTTTCAATGGTTGCAATGTTTTGAATTTGTTTGAAGGGTTTCAATTAGGGGTTTGAAAGTTAGAACCGTTATTCTATGGAAGTTGGATCCATGAAACCACATATTCTGCCCAAGTTGGAACCAGTATTCCATGGACCCTGTATCCAGTATTACTGGTTCAAACTGTGTAATTTGTGGTTCCGTACTTCCTCTATCCAGTTATTATGGTTTGAACTTTCTAATATGTGGTTCCACTAATCGTATTTGTGAACTTTCTAATATGTGGTTCCGTAGTTCCTCTATCCTAACATTGGTTTCAAGTGGTTCGAAGTCTCTAAATAGTGTGTTTTGTACGAACTTTCTGAAACATGATTTTCTTCGAAGTATCTTTATTTTCAACTTTTCAACTATCTTCTACTTGAAGTATCTTCCCCTCCAAGTTTATTCTCCTGCTTTCTGCAGATAAGGACCGGAAGCGGCTCCCTTTTTACTTTGTGAACCCCACTAAGCACCTAACCCAAAACCCCTATAGTCATGCAGTGCGCGAAGCAAAGAAAGAAGAATGTGAATGTAGATGAAGGGTCTTCCACCCGCAAACGGCGTGGGAAAGCTATCCGTGAGCCCTCCCCTAGTCCTCCTGCCTCTGACGAGGATATGGGCAATGAGGATGCAGATGTAGAGGTTGGGTCCCTCGGTCGTATAGAAAGGAAGGGCATACTCCGAGGTAGGAAAGTCATTTTTAAAGATGTCGAAGTTTTTAATGTGAAACCCTTATTTCTGGCCTTTGGATGGGTCAATTTTCTCGAAATTCACTGTGACTCGTACCCGACTCTCGTCAAGCAATTCTATGCCAATTACAGATTCGACAGAGATTTGAAGGTGTTCCAATCCAGAGTAAACAATAAAACCATCCATATGACAGTTCAAAAGTTTTGTGAAGTTGTCTCTCTTCCCACCACAGGCGACGAAATCTACTTTTGGCCCGGAACCATGGATGACATTAGTGCCTGTATACATGATCCGGGTGCGAAGGCCCACCTACTGACGGGTCAACCAACGTATCCTACAATTCCCTCAGCCCTATGTGCAAAGTCCTACACAAGATTCTAACGAGCAATATCACGCCTCGCAGAGGCAATGCTGACATGGTCCGGCCTTTTGAGGCTTTTATTATGCACCGACTTCTTCGCGGCACGCCCCTTCACCTTGGCTATATCCTCCTTAGGTTCATGGAGGACACGAGGACGAAGGCCTTGGCTAGTCTACCATTCAGGATGCTTCTCACGCATGTCTTCAACGATGAGAAGTTGATACAAGGTGGTGAAGAACGCCTTAGTCCCTCTACTATGTTCAATGCTAAAACTATAAAGGCCATGCGGCTTGATATACAGGGCCCTGCTCCCCCTCCTCGTCAGCCATCTCAGCGTTTTGCATCACAAGAGTTTGTTGCGCAGGAGCTTCGTGCACATCGTCAGTACCTTGACGGGCAGTTTACCACGGTTCATCAGCTTCTACAATCCCATCATCAGGACCAATTGGCGACTCAGCAAGCTTTGATTGGGGTATGCACCGAGGTCTCCACCCTCCGCCAGGACTACGGCACAGCAGTCACCTCACTCACGGAGCAGGTTTCTTCACTCACCAACTTGGTCCGCCGTTTGTTGCCCCCAGATCATTAGACCGTTGCTGTGCAAATTTTTTTCCCTTTACTGTTTTTGGCATGTATATGGATCGTATGTTATTATGGTTGTTGTGGTTGATTTATGGATTGATGGATGTTATGTTATATACGGGTTTCATATGTTATTATGGATGGATGGATGAAATGTTAATATGGTTATATTTCTGTGTCTTGCTTGCATGGTATGTTTCTGATGGTTCTTATGAATTTGATTCAAGTATCTATATAGCTATGGTTGTTTTAAGTGATTTTTTTGTGGTTTAAGTTTGAATGGTTTAGCTTGAGTCTCGTACGGTTTGTTATGGTTGCTATTAGTTGGGGAGCCATATGTTGTTTGAACCGATGTTTGATTGTTTAAATTTGAAGGGATTAGCTACGGTTGTCATATATGGTGTTGATGATCTTTACGTATGGTTGTTTCATGTTAGTTGGGGAGCCCTGTGTTGTTTAAAGTGATTACATATGGTTTTTCTATCCTTGTTGTTTCAATGGAGTAATACTGTGTTTGAATAGACTAATATTGTGTTTCAAGTTATTGTTGCTGGTTTCGACAGATACAGACGAAGTTAAGAAAATTGTTGATCTTTCCCATCAATTCTTTCCATCTTCGTCATGGTGAGTAACTGTTATATTTTCCGTCTGCATCTCCTCGTGTTTCTAGCTCAACTGTTTAATAGTGCCATTTTTTGCAGGCTAAATATGTCTTATCTAGATGCTGTCCGTCACGCTTTCACGAGTCCCTACAAAATATTCGGTTATGGGATGTGCATAGGAATTTCATAAAGGATACTCCATTTACAGATTTGATTCTGCATGAGGGCCTCGAAGATGTGGAGTTGCGGAAGAAGATTTTGACGACAATGGTAAATAAATGGGATTCCAAACGAAAAGCTTTTTGTTTGGGCGGCATCGTACTCCCATTTCTAGTTAGTGATGTAGCGAAAATATTAGGTTTAAGTATGATTGGGGAAAGGCCGCAATTTGATTAGTCTACCAGGGACACTGTGGATGGTTGGAGGTTTGGGAGTCCAACCGCCACCTTTGACGAGGTGGTCAAGGTTATTCATGCCGATATGGATTCAGACGAAGAAGACTTCGTGAAGTCGACTGTGAAGCATTTGATATTGTTATTCTGCAGCACTGTCTTGTTTGCGCAGAGGGACCAGAAGGAATGTTTTTGCCTCTTCCCGTATATTAATCTGCAGACTATAGGAAATGTTGCATGGGCTTATCCCGTTCATGAGTTCTTGGTCAGATCATTAGATTCACATGCTGCACTCCGTGGAAAGGGACATATATTGGGTTGCTCTATCCTTTTACAGGTAATTTTTCATTCATTGCATATAGTTTTTTTCTTTCTATCTTATGCGGATCTAATCTAGTTTGATATCAGGTATGGCTATTTGAGCATACCACGTTATGGGCACCTAATTCTCCTCATGCGTATCCGCATCTATTTAAGTGCACCGCTCAGATGAATACGAAGAAGATGGAGCATCAACAGTTGATTAACTGTATTCTTCATGGGACGGTGAAAGCCTCAGAGGTGAGAGTATAATGCATGTTGGTCGTTGTATGTCTTCCGTGTTATTTTTACAGTCGTATTTGTAATTAATAATATGGAATGTATTCCAGGTGGTTAGGAGGGTCGAAGCTACGGCAAGGGAAGAATCTCTACTTCGAGTCGATGATCAACACGACGATGGTAGTATTCCTTGCGATTCAGTCGGTTCAATTGTGGTTGCAGTGGGGGATTGCATGGGTCCAACTGTGCCTGTACTGAGGGATCCAATGAGGCCAATTGCGACATATCAGAGGAGGGAACGAAGGAGGAGAAGTAGGAGAGGAAGAGAGGAACATGGGAAGTCTGAGGTACATGACTCCGTTACAAAGAGGTCAGTGGGGGATGGCATGGGTCCAATTGTGCGTGTAGTGGGGGATTCAATGGCGCCAACTGCAGCAGAGCAGGGGATGGAAAGAAGGAGGAGTAGGAGAGGAAGTGGGGCACATGAGAAGTCCGAAGTAGATGAATCTGTTACAAAGGGTTCAGTGTTGGAGAGGTTAACCAAAGTTGAACGTGAAATGAGAGAGGTAAAAACTCATTTGTTTGGGAGAGATTCCAGAAAGAGGGAAGGTTTGAAGTCAGGGAATAATATCCCAACGAAGATAACGAGAAAGAGGGAACGAGATGCCGACAATATGGATGGGGAAGCCGAGATAGTGACTGCGAAGGGGGAAGTAGGGGATGGTGTTTTTGTAGATGATATGGGAAAACACATAGTTGATGATAGCGTAGAACATATCTCTATTGATAGCCTAATTACTAGGGATGTCAGGGATGCTGCAGCTAATATGGTTATCTTGCTTGACAGTCCTGATTTGAACCTCAGTCAGAGTAAGAAATCAAATAAGAAAGAAGATGAAAAAGTGACTGGGAGCATTGAAAAAAATGTGAAGCAACGTCGAAGGAAGTTACAACCTAGTAGAGCACTCAGTTCACCGTTTGTCATAAGCAACCGGAAAAGTATGTATGCTCTTCGCAATATCACCGGGCCTGCAGCGATGAAGGTGGATGCATTGGCAGCGCTAGAACCTAGGTAAATTTTCGTACAACCTACATTGTTTTGGAATTCTAATTTCTCCGATTAATTTCATACATAGGTTGTTTCAGTACAATTATATGACCAAAGGTCCATAGAGGTAGGTGACTTTTTACTCCATTTGCAGTGAGAGAGTCATTCACAGTGATGGGTACCACATGTGTAAAGAAGACTTGCTTATACTAACCGATCGTAGAAGGTGGTTATCATCTCCGGTAAGATGTTATATGGTTCAGTTAGTAACGTAAAGAGTGAATAATGCGTTGGTACACATATCTTGTTAAATTCCTTCTCGTTGACCTATGGTCAGTTCTGTAGATTGTTAATGTATATACGGATTACTTGAACTTGCGGGATGAATGTTTGCGAACAACAGAAAAGGGATCATGCATTTGCCTTGCTACCCATCTAGCCGTGAGATTTAATTCACTTATAAGTAATGGTTTTTGTTTTTGAAGTTGCGGGCAATTCTAACATTTCTTTTTCTGGTTGCAGTAACTTATTCTTGACGAAAGATGTGAACGTCCCGATGCATGTTCCAGATTCGTAACTCGTGTACAGAACATCCCTCTTCAAGAGATACGAAAAGTACTCATTCCATTTAACATAGATATGGTTCATTGGGTACTTCTAGTGTTGGATATGGGGCATCGTATATTCATTCTTTACGATTCTCTTTACAGTCGCACGGATTCTAGGAGGGTGCAACCCCTTGTGAGTACTATTCTTAACTTGATTCGTATGGCAATTATTAATTAATTGTTTTTTACTACTGCCCTAACGTACGAAATTCTTGATTTGTAGGTCGATTACCTTGTTAAATGGTTCAGAAGGGTCAAAGACATTGATATAAGTGCATTCCCCATTGATGTAGTGGTCGATCGGCCCCTACAAGGGAACAGGTATGTTACGTGCAATTACTTCAGTTTACGAAACCTCCGTAAACGATTAATTCTTCTTCTTGCATATTCTTCATGTTTTGCAGCCACGACTGTGGGCTGTTCGTTTTGAAAGAGATGGAATACATTACCCGTGACGCTAGCCTTGATTTCACCCAGAAAGATATTACGGCTATGAGAGTTTTTTCGAAAATGTTGAATGGGGTCTATGGGAAAGTATCCCTATAAGTTGTTGACATTCTTACCTGGGAGTCATTGTTGTTGGTTGCACATGTATTAGACTTCAATTGCTAGGCGGCTGATCCGATACTTGCTCTCTTCATTCCAGAAGTAGGTGGCGGAAATGAACCTGCTAGGGTGAGTGGATATTTTGCAAACAATTGGGAAACATCAAAATGTTGTAGTAATTCATTACGATAATTGTGCTTGTTTGCAGGTAAGCCTTGTTCCAAATCCTGGCTCTCTTCGGCGTTAGTGCCAACTTGAAGAAGTCGTGGATGAGGAATGGCTTCAACATCTGCTCCTTCAATAGCAAGCTTCTGAGTGACCAGGATCGGAAGAAGCAGAAGAAGTTGCAGGAAGAATGGGGAAGATGGGAGAAGCACTGGAGACAGTTGCATGAGATGGTGAAGCTAGTGATGAAGAGGAAGAATATGAAGCCAAAGAAGTGGAAGTTGAAGAAGTCGTGGATGTTACAGAAGAGATTGTCTCATATGATTTTTTTAGTAGTAGTAGTCATTGTGCACACTGAAATTTGCGTTCTTTTTAACTTCTAAATGTTGATTGTATCTTTATTTTGAACCCATAACTGACACAGCTGGGACTTTTTGTTTCAGTCCCTATGTTCAATGAAACCAAGAGGCAGGTGCTAATTTTTCCCCCCGCCATTGGACTCTCACTATTTATAAATGTAATCTGCAATTTATTATTTTCGCTGATATTGGCAGTACAATGTTTTGATATTAGGGCGAACTCCTCTTAAAGGTTTCATTTTGCATAAGATAGCCCCCTCTTTCAAACAGAAGCAATGGTAATGAAGACCCCATACACCCCTCCGAACCCCATTCCCCTTTCGAAACACTGGGATTTGAATTGGTGTTAGATAGGCAATCCGAAACTTTGTTTCGGACTTCGGAATGAAGTCCACTGAAATGGCCTTTCTATTGTACTGGTCATCCTTTGGAAGTCCGACGCATGGTTCGGACGTCCGACTAACCTTTCGGATTTCTGATTGAAGCCAGTTGAATGCCAACTCAACTGGATTTCCTTCGGATTTCCGACACGGAAGTCCGAACCATGCGTCGGACTTCCGATTCACTTTCACTAGAGACGCTTTTCTACTGGACTTCCGACGGAAGTCCGAAACTGTGGGCGGACTTCCGCGTCGGAAATCCGAAAAAACGTCCGGATTTCCGAATGAAGTCCAGTAGAGTTGCCATTGTACTGGGCTTCATTCGGAAGTCCGAAGTTGTGTTCGGAATTCCGAAACAACGTCCGGACATCCGAAGGAAGTCCAGTAGAGTTGCCATTCTAGTGGACTTCCTTCGAAAATCTGAATATTTGTTCGGAAATCCGAGTCGGAATTTCGAACACAGCTGCGGACTTCCGAATAAAGCCCAGTACAATGGCAACTCTACTGGACTTCCTTCGGATGTCCGGACGTTGTTTCGGATTTCCGAGTCGAATTTCCGAACAAAGTTCCGGACTTCCGACTGGAGTCCAGTGGAATTGCGCTTTCGCTGGAAGTCATTCGGAAGTCCGACACTGGGTTCGGACTTTCGAGTAATCGTACGTACACTTTGTTCGTCCACAGATGGAAGGATTACGATGATTCGATGGACCTGATTATTTGAGCACACCCTATATATGTGATGGCGCATCAAATGAACGCTTTCGATGATCCAAACAATGTGGGGCGACTGACTTTTCGGTAGTGAGTAAAAACCAATGATATTTCCAACACCAATGATACTTTAATGATCACTTTTACAACAGTCGCGATCAGCTGTACAACCAATGTAATACTATAAGTCTATAATAACATTTAATTTATACAAATTCTGTGTGAGTAAATATTTATGTGCAGTATGAAGTGTCCCAAAATCAATGCCACTTTGTACAAACAAACCAACAACTCCATCCCTAAGCAACGAAAGGAGGTGCGAATGAGACACCAGACCTACAAAAAAAACTTGCAACAATCAATAAAATTATGGGTTTGATAGAGAAATCATATCGAGTGAGTAATAATGGAACATACCTATTTTCTGTAGGTGCGGATGGACCGATGGGCGTCATATTTAACTGACGATTTACAAGGGGGGGATTTTTGCACGTTCTTTTGTTGTGTCCAGGTTCCTCACATGATTTGCAGTTGTGATGTTGTCCAAATTGTAGCCCTCTTTCCATTCGTACTTTTTTGGGTCGTCCAGTCTGTCTTCTTACTCGTGGTGGCAACAGTACTTCTAAAACATGGGATGGCTCCGGCCATTGTGTGCGATCTAAAGTAGGGTGAATCACATCGTCATATGTAGTCCGATAAGTTGAAGCCAAAAACCAATCCTGGCAGTACCTATATTTGTCCAGCTTGTTGACTCCCATGGCTGCTATGGCATGCCCACACGACAATCCCATAATTTGGAAAAGACCACACGTACACGTTCTCTTCTCTAAGTCCACACGATCCGTATTAGTTGACGATATCACTTCATATTCATTCCAACTACACGGCCAGGGTGTAAACTTACTGCCATACAGACATGATCTGGCTAACCATTTTTCTGTATTATGGGTCAAATGCGTTTTCCATTCAAAAGCAGCCTTGCGGCGAAGGTGGAAGTACTCTTGTACTTTCCATCTAGTGTGATCAACTAGAGCCGCGATTGGTAACTCCCGTGCGCCCTTTAATACGTTGTTGAATGACTCCGCTGCATTAGTTGTCAAAATATTCCACCTAGACCCTTTAAAGTATACATTAGCTCACTTTTCTTTAGGAATCTCAGATATCAATTTCTCTGCTGTTGCGTTCTTCGCTTTAATACATTCTATCGTCTCCTTATAGTCTCTCTCCCTTAAAGCATATGCGACTCTCGAAAAAAGTTTGCAAAGTATTTGGCTCTTAAAGGTCTTCAGGAAATTGGCATTGAGGTGACGAATACAGTAGCTATGGTATGATCCCGGCAATGCTTCGTCTATAGCTCTAGGCAAACCCTTCATCCTATCAGAGGAAATAGTGAATTCGTTGTTGTTTTTTTCTGCTGGTATCACCCTTTGGCGGAGTAAACGAAGAAACCATAGCTAGCTCTCATACATCTCATTCTCAACCACTGCATATGCTAACGGAAATAATCCACCGTCACCATCTACTGCAGTGGCAGCTAATAAAATTCCTTTATACTTGCCTCGCAAATGTGTCCCATCAATTAGTATCAGTGGTCTAATTGTTCGACTGAAGGCGCGAATGCTAGGGCCGAATGACCAAAATAAACGACAAAATGTATTATCTCCACCCGTCCATAGCTCACGACTTCGATATACACATATAATGGTGCCAGGATTGCATCTCTCCATCTCTTCAGCATATGCAGGAAGGATGCGGTAAGACGCTTCGGCATTTCCACATATTTTTTCGTGTATAATGACCTTCGCATTGAAAGCCTTCACATAGTGTAGACACCCCATTTTGACCGGACCCAAGTTCGCTATGCTTGGGAGAAACCCCATCCGATCATTTCCGCCATGTTTCGCATTTTTCCGTGAGAGGTTGAGAGAGATTATTCATAAGAATCCAAGCGAGGGAGAATTTGGACCCGTTTGGTGGGCCCGCATTGAACATTTGTTTAAAATTCGAATCAACCGAGGGCCCACATTGTGGGGCCCACGTTGTGGGGCCCGCGTTGTGGGGCCCACATTGTGGGGCCTCAGTAGGGCCTCTTGTGAGGCCTCTTATGAAGAACAATAATGATGGATTCTCCACTAAAGAAACATGATGGGCCCTCCACTAAGAACAATAATGATGGATTCTCCACTAAGAAACATGATGGGCCCTCCACTAAGAAGAATGATGATGGATTCTCCACTAAGAAACATGATGGGCCCTCCACTAAGAAGAATGATGATGGATTCTCCACTAAGAAACATGATGGGCCCTCCACTAAGAAGAATGATGATGGATTCTCCACTAAGAGGGACAACATGATGAGCTCTCCACCAACACATCTCTCTCTCTCTCTTTCTCTCCCTATATATATCTTCCTTCCCATCCATAAAAAAGAGGAGAAAATGAGAGATTTATCTTCCATTATCTTTTTCTCTTCCATTATCTCTTCCAATCACTCCCTCCAATCCCTTTCCCTATATTCTTCTTCCATTATCTCTCCCAATCACCTCCCAATCCTTCCCTCTAAGAGAAAGTGAAGACGGCGGAACGGATCGGCGGCAACATTTTTTTTGGGGGTTTTCTTTGCTAATTGAAAGGGTAAGACAAAGCGTATATCCGAGGATTACTTACCCTAGAGACAAGGAGAGCTAGCAAGGTTGGTATTCCAAAACCCTCTTTCATATATCTTAAACTAGAAGCATGCTAGGATTGAATTTGTGATTTATTTTTATTTTTTCTTATTGTTATTCAAAATATGTTTTTTTCAATCTCTGAGTGTTTTGAACATTAAGAAGTGTAGAAATCTAGAATTTCGAAGAATTTTGACTTCGTTTTGACCGTAATTTGACCTTTTGAACTTTACCCTCAAAGGGGTAAAATTCTAAAGATTGAATTTAAGAAGATGTCAACATAGATCCAAAATCAATGAAAATTTAAACATAATATAATTGTAAGATTTTGAATTAGTACGAATTTCTTTATGAATTCTTGATTTGATTTAAAGGGTTTAAAAATTCATTTAACTCTAGGGGTATTTTTGGAAAAAACCAATTTTCAAAAACTCTATAATGTTTTCAAAAGTGAAATTTGGATGAGATGCAAATTAAATCTAATCTAATCTCCCGTGAATTTTTCAAGATTTTTGGTTTCTGTTGGATATTTGTTTATGATTTTTTACGTAAAATCATGCATGCTGTATTAAATCTGATAAAAATAGTAAATTGCAATGAAAACTTCTGAAAATATTTGTTTGATAATTACTACTGGAATTACATGTTTTCATAAAGTTTAAACTGATTTGGATTTGATTTACTATGTGTTTCTTTGTTAATTCATAATCTGGATGGATATTTGTAAAATCGTAAATTAATAGTAAATCATTTTTAAAATTTATGACACTTTTACAGTAATCCTTTCTTATTGTAATAAACATACTATAGAAATTTCATATTGTTTTGAATTGATTTGCTATACGTTACTGTGTTAATTCACAATCTGGACAGAAACTTTCAACATTGAAAAACTAATAGCAAACCACATTTAAAATCTATGAAATTTTTATTATAATCTTATATAATTAAGGAGACGTTACTGTAAAAATTTCATCTTGTTCTGAAAAGATTTGTTATATGTTGATGTGTAAATCTACAATCTGAATTGAAACCTTTTAAAATCCTTGAGTAAATTGAATTAAAATCAAATTGTTTTAAAAATTTCCAGATCATAATATTCCATCACATATTCAATCATTAAATTATCAAAATAGAAACCTTAGGAATCACTGATTTCCTTTGTAAAATCCTGATGCTGTGATTAGTTTGTATGTTTTATTTTCTCATCACATTTACTCAAACTTAATCTAACAAAACCTGAAGGCATCATAGATTGCGCGAACTTATTGCACACACTTACATCACTTGCATCTAAACCCCTGCATCTCACATGCACACACGTCCTATTTTAGGAACCCGGAGTGTTATCTAGCATGGTTGACTGGGATTTCATCACCTGGTGCCTCTGTGCTAGAGAAGCATTCCACCCTTAGCCTAGTACCTTTATGGTACGTAAACGGATCTCTTGTTCACGTACTGATACGCCGGACACTGGTACAGTATATCGAACATGGATTCGCGCTAAGGGAACTCTTGGCCTTACCCCTAGATTAACCCACACATGCATGTAGTATACGAACACATGTGCATCACGTGTGTGAGCCTAGTTTAGGATATCCTACCCATTTGTGTCTAGATTAGGCCGTAGTCCATCTTCCAATGGCTACGATCGGTCCTAGGTACACAAACAAAGTCATGAGTCGAGATCCTTTCTCCACTCCGCTAGATTAGGGTTAGGGTTGATGCCTTCAGGTAACACTGATAAAATGTGTGAAGATTAAAAAACTTTTCCTTTGGGGTTAGGATGTAAATCCCATTCATTTCCAAAGATCTCATAGGATTAGTCATTCATGATCCATCCGTTGAAAGCAATCTTATGCTATCTCATCTCATCTTGATCACAGATTTTCAATCTTCTATTATATGATTCGATCGCGTTTCCATATCTTTTAGAGAGTCTTTTGACTCATCTGTCTTTAGCTGTTGTCAGTGGAGTCTTTGACTCGTGTTTTCTTTTCCTTTAGAGAGTCTTTGACTCATATATCCTTTAGTTGGTGTTAGTGGAGTCTTTGACTCGTGTTTTCATCTCTTTTAGAGAGTCTTTGACTCATTTATCCTTTAGTTGGTGTTAGTGGAGTCTTTGACTCGTGTTTCTTTTCTTTTAGAGAGTCTTTGACTCATTTATCTTTTAGTTGGTATTGTTGGAGTCTTTGACTCGTGTTTCCATTTCTTTTCGAGAGTCTTTGACTCACTTCGTTTTCTTAGTTGGTATCATTAGAGAGTCTTTGACTCATTTGTTCTTTTGTGATATTACCAGGGAGTCTTTGACTCGTTGGTTCTTCCGTTGGTGTTATTTGGGAGTCTTTGACTCATTCCTCCTTTAAGTTGTAGTATTAGAGAGCCTGTGGCTCATTTGTCTTCTTGAGTGCTGTTAGTAAGGAGTTTCTCCATAGTCTTGTTGTCATTTCTTCTTCTTTGGAGACTAGCCCAGTCTCATTATAGCTTTGCTTTTTGAGATCATAGATCATTTTTGTTGTCATCGATAGTCTAGTTTGCCTTGTTTAGGGGTTTCCCCTATTTGCCCTAAGGTTTGGTCCTAGGGTTTTGCTTTGTGTTTTCCCTTAGGTCTTTGACCAAAAGGGTGAAAACTCTTTACTTTAAAAACTTTTGAAAAACTTTAAAAATATGAAAAACAACTGAAAAACCTTAAAAAGCCTAAAGTGTTGAGTGTTTTAGAATCAGTAATTAGGAGAGTTTGTTTCGAACTACGTTGGCTTGATCCTCTTCCACGAGGTACGTAGTGCAGCTTGGGATCCACATCCCAAGTCCAGCCAAACCTTTAAAAATAAAAATTTTAAATCTTTCAAAGTTACAAAAATATTCAAACCATTTTCAAAAAGATCTTCCTCTAGAGTTAGGAGTATGTCCTAGCTGTTTAGGTTGTGTTCTAGAGTTAGGAGTTTGTCTTGATTTGTATTGATATGGTATGTCCTGTCGTGTGAGTGTCCCTAGAGTTAGGAGGCCTCGAGTCGATCGGTTAGACATTTAGTCGAACCGATGGCTAGACTAGGCATATAGTCATCCCGTGGTTTTCATTAGGTTGCACGGCCTAGTTACACATAGGATTGTAGGAACCACCTGCATTAGCTTAAGGCTAATCAATCTGCATTTAGTTAGGGCATATAGGATGTCCTAAAATCCACCATTCATTGGAATTTAAATAATAGTTCAAGAAGCTTTAATAACTAGTCCGGTCTTTTAGATCGAGTCTAGGATAGAGGTCTAGGTGTCTTAGGCATCATAATTTTGAATAGGGCATCGAACTACGTGGGCTCCGATTCTTCCCGAGGCCGGGATACGTAGTGCAGCTAGGATGGATGGCCATTCTGGTCCGAGTCCAGTCTTGCATTAGAGTTAGGCATGTCACCCATAACCTAGCTTTGCTTAGGTGACACATTTTCATTTTATGTGTTTATTTCTTCATTCTCAGGAAATGCATGCTTAGGTAGACGATTCCTGAGGATTGTTCCCATTTCATATGATTTTTACCCAAACTTCTTTGGAGTTAATGAAAATGGCATAAGAGACCAGGTGCTTGCACTTGGGCGAATTGGGGGCGCCTAATCCCTTCCCCATTCGTCATCAGGCACGAACCCTATTTTATATCTCTGGTTATCCGTTGCAACAGAGCATAGTATGGGATCCTTGGCCCACTTTCCTTGGATGGCGACTCTGAGTTCTTTTTAGGTACATCTCGGTTTCGAGCCCTGGCTCCTGATCAGGATGTATCTCATTCGTTTTGTATCGCCACTCGTGCTATGCTGTGAGGGTGGCATCCGTTTCGAGAGTTCCTTGGCAGAGCTCTCCTTCACATTGTGGAGATCTTAGAGGATTGCTGTGGGGACCTCGCGTCCCTCGCCGCACTCGTCCTCTCCGGATCGGGGTCCACAGGCTGGCGACTCTGCTGGGGAGTTCTTGAAACATTGCCTAACTCTTTAAAAATGCAATTTTTATTAACTTTGGAGAAATTTGAGCTAAAATCATTTTAAATGGGAACTCTATCGTTAGAATCCAGGGGCACCAGGTAGGTGCGTATGCTACGTTCGTCTTCTTGGTCTCAAAAGGACTTCCTTCTATGTTCCTGCCAGGATTCAGCGTCAGTATGGAGGGGAGCAATCCATTGTGCCTCCTCTTCGTCATTTCTATCCACCATGAGGATTTTTGGATCAAGATTGTCATTTCTTTTATTGAGTCAAAACTTGTAAATTTGATTCCATTATAGATGAAAATTCAAAAAATTTTACTTGACATGTTATAAACAGTCAGTGATTCAGGGTTTTCAGCGATTGCTGTCAGTATAATCAATACAAAGGATGTTTGTTTTTTCTTTTGTCTCTATTGGTACAAACTATCTTATTTGTCAATCATGTAACCTAGTTTGTTAACTTCCAATCAGGATTCTGAAAGATAGCAACCATCGCTCCTAAAAAAGACTTTCAAGCTAAGCCCACCTGGTCGAGACCTACCCCAGTGTCTAGACTCGTTCGCCACTTTGATTCCTCTGTGTCATCTTCAGTTCGTTTACCTTCTTCACCAGAGTCTTCAAATTTATTTAAAGTAAATCAAATGGCAGACACAACTGAACTTTTAATGAGCATGCAAGAGATGATGAAAAACCTCACCAGAGATATGGCGGGAATGAAAGAAGAAATGGCAAACATGAAAACACAGATAAGTGATAAGACTTCCACGTCTAGGCCCGTACTTCAGCCTTCTCATGTTCCAGCTCCGGAGTCGCATAGACCCGTTATCCAGTCTTTCGAGGTGGATTTAGATGATGGTCAGTATGCTGCAGAGTATTGTGCTCCAGAGGTTGATAAAGAAAAAGAAAAATTTGAAAAATTTGAGAAGGAAATGTCTGAGAAATTCAGCAAGATGGCTCATGAGATGGAGCAGATGAGAGTCCAGGGACCCAAGAAATTTGACGTCTCTGAATTAATACTGTCTTCAACAGTTTCTTTACCGCCCAACTTCAAAGCTCCTGATTATGACAAATATGACGGAACCGGGTGTCCGCGTAACCACATGAGGTGGTTTATCATTTTGTCCCAGCAGTATGGTCTGAGCCGTGAGCAGATGGCCCAGTTGTTCCCGATTTCTTTGATTGGGATCGCAAAGAAGTGGTTTCTAAGGCTAAAGCCCGAGGAGGTGAGAACCCTGGAAGATATTTCGGAGAAACTAATAGAGCAATTCTCAATGGAAGAGGGTATTGAGGTCACGAAGAGAGACCTAAAACAGCTAAAGCAAGGTCCTCAAGAGACCTTCACTTTCTTTATCAGGCGCTGGAGACGCAAATCTGCTCAGCTAAGCCAGAAAATGACTGAATCAGAGCAGATAAAGCTGGTTCTGAAGAGTTTGTCTCCCATGTATTTTCATTTTCTCGCTCCTCAGCATTACCCGAGCTTTGACCATTTAATCAAGACGGGTACTCAGACAGAAGATGCCATAGCAAAAGGCTTGAGAGCCAAGGTTTCTTCTGAAATCCGAGACGGGAAAAGACCAATGGTCCAGTCCAAAGAAATTCATGCTGTCAGTTATACCAGGCCTGTGGCCAGAGTTGCTGCAGAGGCTGCAAAAGCGCCAAGGAGAGTTGCATATGACAGAAAGTTTGATCCTCTTCCATATCCGATAATAATGATATTCAAAAGGCTCATGAAAGATAGGAAGATCCGGCTCCCGGATATCAAACCTCCACCCAATCCCTTACCCGCATTCTGGAAGATGGATCAATACTGTGAATATCACAGAGGTCCAGGGCATTTGACCGAGAATTGTTTGGCCTTGAAGCATGCTATCCAGAACATGATTGACAAAAATGAGCTGGCAGTGGAGAGACCAAACGTTACTCAAAACCCACTTCCTAATCATCATACCATGCCTCCTCCTGCTACCAATGCAATTTTTACTGATGAACCTCTGCTCGATCCATCAACCCTCATTTGTGCCATTACCACAGAAAAAACCTATGTAATGAAGTTTGACAAGGAAGATTTCGAAGCAGTAGAAAAGAAAGATCATTATGTAATTTCCTTTGATGACGATGAATTGGCTGAATCGTCTTCATCTCAGTTTGGTACATTTCAGATTGACAGTGCTGGAAATAGAAGGACAGCTCCTTATGTCTTAAGGGCTGAGGACTTTGAAGAAGATGAGTTATTGTTGTTGGATAACCATTGTGACGAGATGCGTCATATGACCCGTGGTGGGCGTGTATTCAAGCCTCAAGAATTGTGTGTTGAAAATCCTGCAGAGGTTGCGCGAAATACTGAAAACCAGAGACAGAATAAGGTCAGTAAGGTCAGCGCCGATGAAGAAGAAGAGAGCTTGTTAAAGCAGTTGAAAAAGACTCAGGCCAATATTTCCGTATGGGGTTTACTCATGGCCTCATCTAAGCACAGAAAATTAGTCCTTCAAGAGCTTAACTCAGCACAAGTCTCTGTAGACACTACTCCGGATGAGCTGGTAAGCTTGGTTGCCATGACAAGAGTGTCTAAGACTTTATCTTTCACTGACGACGATCTGCCTTCTGAGGGCCGAGACCACACCAAATCTCTGAAAATCACAGTACTTTGCAACAAGAAGAGAGTACCAGAGGTGTTAGTTGATAATGGCTCTGCTTTGAATGTATGCCCGTTGAGTACTGCAACAACTCTTGGATTTGGTCCTGCGGATTTCATCCCATCTGAACAGGGTATTCTGGCGTACGATGGCACTCGCCGAGATGTGATCGGAACTCTGGTCACCGAAATACAGATCGGAGGAGAAGACTTTGAGATAGAGTTCCAGGTTTTGGACATCAAAGCCTCATTTTTGTTGTTACTCGGCCGCCCTTGGTTGCACAAGTTCGGGGTTGTTCCATCCTCTCTTCACCAAAAGCTAAAGTTTCTTCGCAAAAACGGAGTGGTAACTGTGAAGGGGGACCCAGACCTGGAAGTAGGGCTGATTACTCAGGACCTGACTATGGAGAAAGCTGAGGATGTTAGTTTGACTGGATTCTCATTAGAGGTGGCTGCCATTACCTTTAAAGAAGCTATGAATGAGGAAATTTGTTTCCTGACCAGTACAAACGCAAATGTCGTCAGGATGATTCGTCGACAAGGATATATGCCAGGTGCAGGGCTAGGTAGACACCATCAGGGTTTGACTGAGTTCCCTGAATTCGAATCCTTCAATAATCTATTTGGGCTGGGGTACAAGCCTTCAAAGAAGGAAGTTAAAGAAATGAAGCTGCTGATGATGAAATGGGCTGAATGTCGCCGCAGGGGGTTAGAATTACCAATGGCACCGATTAATTTGACGATGAATGGCCGTTTTCGAAGAGAGGGTGCAGATGTCCCTTTCTGTGGCTTTGCCGAAACTTGGTTAGATGAGAATTCAGGACAGAGGTTGCCAGGATTTGAAATTTTCTTTGATCTGCAGTTAGAAGACAAGCAGACCGATGTGCAGACAGAAGTTGAATCAGAAGCTGATTGGGCAGAACATGTAGAGCCGAGCCTTCTGAGTTCACTGTTTCTCGAAGATTCACAAACTATTGCCGTAATTGATCGGAGGGCCTCGATTCTGAACCCTACTCATTTAATCACCCCGGCAGAGGAACCATTGACCAACTGGACCTTTCAAGTCATACCTCAGGTCACTTTCCTAAACAGTCATGTCCCTCCAAAAGAGTCAGTTGTCCATAAATACACGTCAGTCTTTGGGTCTAATTCAGAGTCTGTTTATTCTAACAATTCTGTTAATGCAGGTACTGTAAATGTCGAGTCTCCTAAGGTCGATGATGATTCCTCTTCTTCCAGCGGAATCAAGTCAGATGCTACTTCTATCGTTGATTCAGAGTTAATTGACATAAATGTCAATATGTTCGTTGAGTCTGTAAATTTTTTTCAAGCGTCTATTGTAAAGCCCGATGTGGGTAATTTTTCATTTGATGTACCTGATTCAGCATTAAATGAAATAAAGCATCCTTTCTCTGAGTACAATCCAGTCTCTACTTTTATTTCTAATGTTTCTGCTTCAGAATCTGATAAACTTAATAATAACAATCAAGACTCCCCCTCTGATGAGGATACCGACGACACTCCTCCTGAAATCAAATACATGATTCAACAGGATGAGAGTCGCCGAGCAAAACCACTCGAAGAGGAAATTGAAACCGTGAATATAGGTGACGAAACCTTGATTCAGGAGATTCGAATTGGCAAAACTTTATCTCCTGAAGAACGCGAGGAATTAATCGCCTTATTTAAAGAGTTCAAGGAAGTTTTTGCTTGGTCATATGATGACATGCCAGGGTTAAGTGAAGAAATTGTTCAACATCGCTTACCCTTAATCCCTGGTGTTAAGCCAAAGAAGCAAAAGCTCCGAAAACTCAAAACTGAATGGGAGATGAAAGTTTATGAAGAAGTTAAGAAACTGTTGGAGGTAAAATTCATTCAAGTAGTTGAATACCCAGAATGGCTTGCAAACATTGTACCGGTGCCCAAAAAGGACGGAAAAGTTCGAATGTGTGTCGATTTTCGAGACCTGAACAAGGCAAGTCCTAAGGATGACTTTCCTCTTCCCAATATTGATCTCCTGGTTGATAATACAGCTGGTCATGCTCTTCTATCCTTTATGGATGGGTTCTCAGGCTACAATCAGATTAAGATGGCTCCCGAGGACATGATGAAGACAGCGTTCATTACTCAATGGGGTACATACTGCTACAGGGTGATGCCGTTTGGATTGAAAAATGCGGGTGCTACGTATCAGAGGGCTGCTACAACTCTTTTACATGATATGATCCATAAAGAGGTCGAGGTATATGTTGATGACATGATTGTGAAAGGCAAGACTCGACCTGAGCACACTGTTGCCCTGAGAAGGTTCTTTGAGCGGATCAGGAAGTATCAGCTTCGCCTAAATCCGAGTAAGTGCGTCTTTGGTGTTACATCAGGAAAGCTCTTAGGGTTTATGGTCAGTGAAAGAGGGATTGAAGTAGACCCGCAAAAGATTAAGGCAATTCAAGAAATGCAGCCGCCGAAGACAGAAAGGCAGATCCGAGGTTTCCTTGGCAAAGTTCAGTATCTGAGACGGTTCATATCACATCTGACGATGACGTGTGAACCCATTTTCAAGCTTCTGAAAAAGAATTCCTCGAAGAAGTGGAATGAAGAATGTCAGGAGGCATTTGAAAAGGTTAAGCAGTGCCTATCCTTGCCCCCTGTTCTATCGCCAGTCACTCCAGGCCAGCCATTATTGTTGTACTTGTCTATCACAGATACAGCGATGGGTTGCATGCTTGCTCAGCAAGATTCAGAGTCTAAACGGGAGAAGCCCATTTACTACATCAGTAAGAAGATGCTGGAATACGAATTAAAGTACACAGTTTTGGAAAAGACGTGTCTAGCATTAGTTTGGGCTACCCAGAGGCTTAGACATTATTTGCTTTCAAGCAAGATCTTTTTGCTTTCGCGGATGGATCCGCTAAAATACTTGTTTGAGAAACCCGCCCTTACAGGACGAACCGCAAGATGGTTGTTGTTATTGTCTGAGTTTGACATCACTTATGTCACTCAGAAATCAATTAAAGGGCGTGTCGTTGCTGAACAGTTGGCTGATGCACCCATTGAAGAGAACGCTTTTCTGAAGGCAGACTTCCCTGACGAAGAGATCATGGATATTAAAGAAGAAGCTTCGAATACTAAGTGGCTTATGTATTTTGATGGAGCTGTAAACAGTCGAGGACAAGGAGTAGGAGCTGTACTTATATCCCCTCGGAAAGAATATATTCCTGTCTCTATCAAGTTGCAGTTTGAGTGCACCAACAATATGGCTGAGTATGAAGCTTGCATCGCCGGGTTAGAGGCAGCCTTAGCTTTGGAGATTCAGGATATTGATGTGTTTGGGGATTCTATTTTGATCATTTGCCAAATTAATGGGCAATGGAAAACTCGAGAAGATAAATTGATCCCTTATAACACTTATTTGGAATCTTTGGTCAGAAAGTTCAAGAACATTACGTTCACTCACTTGTCAAGGACCAGAAATCATTTTGCTGACGCTTTGGCTACTTTGGCCTCGATGTTAGACATTTCTGTATCAATGGAGGTTCAGCCGCTAGTTGTCAGACTTCAGTGGGCTCCTTCGCATGTGAATGCTATAGAGATCTCAGCCAGGTGTCCAGATGGGAAGCCTTGGTATACAGATGTCAGAAATCTTATTGCTGGTAAAGGACATCCCCCAGAAGCTTCAAGCAAAGAGAGGAAGACGCTTCAGAAGTTGGCTGCCAACTTTATTATTTGCGGAGAAGAGCTGTACAGAAGGTCATTTGATGGTATACAGCTTCTTTGTGTTGATGAAGATAAAGCTGCAGAGCTTATTGAGCAGACCCATGAAGGAGTTTGTGGACCTCACATGAATGGAAAAATGTTGTCAAGAAAGATTTTGAGACTCGGATTCTATTGGCCCACAATGGAAACAGATTGCTTCGCATTTGTGAAGAAATGCCATAAGTGTCAAGTCTATGCAAATCTTATTCACGTTCCTCCTTCGGTGTTGCACTCTATGACTTCTCCATGGCCATTTTCAGTATGGGGAATTGATATAATTGGGAAAGTTTATCCAAAGTCTTCGAGCGGTCATGAGTACATTCTGGTCGCAATTGATTATTTTACAAAATGGATTGAAGCCGCTTCGTATGCTTCCATTACTTCGAGCACAGTTGCGAAGTTCATTCGTGCCAATATTATTTGCAGATATGGAGTGCCTCACGAGCTGATTTCAGATAATGGGTCGCATTTCAAGAAAGAGGTGTTACACCTGTGTGAAGAATTCAAGATTAAACATCACAAGTCATCTCCTTACAGACCTCAAACAAATGGGGCTGTAGAGGCGGCAAATAAGAATGTCAAAATCATTATCAGTAAGATGACTGAGACCTATAAAGATTGGTCGAATAAGCTTCCATATGCCTTATGGGCTTATCGGACATCAATCAGATCTTCAACAGGTGTAACTCCGTATTCTTTGGTGTATGGAATGGAGGCAGTCCTCCCTGTTGAGCTTAGAATTTCCTCTTTGAGAGTGATGATGGAAGCTGACTTACCAGAGTCTGATTGGGCTAGAGCCAGGTATGATGAGCTGCAGATGATAGATGAGAAGAGATTGAGAGCCTTGTACCATATTCAAGGATATCAGAGGCGGATTGAGAGAGCTTTCAACAAGAAAGTCCGTGTTCGAGATTTGAAGCCTGGAAATCTTGTTTTGAAGTCTTACAGAGCACCGGTATTTGATCCCCGAGGGAAATTCAGGCCAAACTGGTCTGGTCCTTACATCGTCGATGAAGTCCTGCCTGGAAAAGCCGTAAGACTCCTCAACGAAAATGGAGAAAAATTAAATGAACCTACAAACCTGGATCAGTTAAAGAAGTACTATGCTTAAATACACTAAGAGGCCGTCTTTGATTGATCTGAGCTTTGAGCCAAACAGCCTAAATATTTTAAACCGTTTTGCAAACCCTTTGGGCTTATAAAATAATTTGTTTCTTTGATAAACCCAAACCAGGGGCATTTTTTTTATATATATATAAAAAAAATAAAAAAAAAAGTAGTTTGAACTACGTTAGGACCTGATCCTCCATTTTGGGGTACGTAGGTAGTCTGGCTAGACCAGATTCGGTCCAAATCCTTAGAACCTTAGATATTCAGCCTACCTGAAAGTCCTCCTGATGTATTTAGGCCCAGGTTTGTAAAAAAAAAAAAAAAGAAAAAAAAAAGAAAAAAGAAAAAAAAGAAAAGAAAAGAATGATGGAGTCTTAAATCCGCTAAGCTGAAAACCTGAAAGGGCAGTTTAGGCAAAAATCAAGGTATTGAGCCTGCTGGATGGAAAATCTGCAAGGGCAGACAGTCCAGGCAAAAATTAAGGCATGCGGTCCGCTAAATCGAAAACCCAAAAGGGCGATTTGGTCACGGCAAGACTTCATGAAGGACAGAGCTATCTGAAAGCCAGTTAATAAGTGTCATCAGAGCTTCTTTGGTTACTCTTTGAGTCAGGAGATTGAAACTAAGTAATCTGAAGGGATAATAACCATGATGGAGATCTTGAAAAGAGGTTGAAACATCTTTAAACATGATATTTAAAAAAAAAAAAAAAAAAAAACTCTAAAGAGTGGTGGACTTTAACCATTTTTGAAAAAAAAATAAAAATGTTTATCAATTTAAGAAGCAGATTCATTCTCTTTTAAAGTCTTGTTTAAAACTCGTCAAAGTCTTTGGTCATTGTCTGTCAAACTCAGTTTGTTGTCGAATCAAAGTCAATTTCCAGAGTCCTGTTTAGTCAGTATTCTTCCCAAAGCCGGGGTGATAAAGACTTAGAGACTCAGAGAAGTAGAAAATTTGCAGTTCATGTGGATAATGTAAAGCAGAGCAGTGTTCAGAGATCGACAAGCTTTTAGCTCAGTTCCGGTATCAGCAGATGGCAGAGATGAGAAAATTTTGAGCATAACAAGTTTCTGGTGCCTATGAAAAACCTTGTAAACCCAGGTGTTTATCAGAAAAAATTTGTTGTAATCTCAAATGTTCAGCCTTTGGCCCATTCCTTTTTTTGTTGCTCTCTAATGAATTTTTTCATGGAAGTAATCATACTAGGGGCATCTTTTATGACTTATGTCATAAAAGATGTCAAGTAATCATTGAGATTTGAAATAAATTTTTGTATAAAATAGAGACTAGAGAAGTTCGAACACTCTTTATATTGAGCTTCTTAGTCAGGGTATTTTCCTTTGGAGTTGAATTTCTTTGAAAAATCTTTATCCCAGTGGAGTCTAGAATTCACTCCAGAGATTTTTAAATTTCAGTAAAATGCTTTGCGTTTTAAAAAAAAAAAAAAAAAAAAAAAAAAAAAAAAAAAAGGTTTGACCTTCAAAAATTCTTTCAAGATACTCGAATTTTGAAAGATTTTTAATAAAGATAGAAATTAGCAGATTCCGTGTTTCATGATCTGGTCTTTCTTCTTTTGTTCTGAGGAGTTTCTTAATAAAGATAGAGGTTACCAGAATATGTGTTACATGGTCTGGTCTTTTCTTCAAAGTGTTTTGAAGAGTGTTTTAATAGAATAAGAAATCATCGGATTTAGTGTTGCACTATCTGGTGGTTCCTTTAACCTGTTTTCAAAGATGTTTTACAAGGAAAAATTACCGAACTCGTGTTACACGGCTTGGTCTTTTTAAAGGTTTTAATTGTGGAAAATTTCTGATCCTGTGTTACAAGGATTGATCTTTTCTTCCTTCTCCCGGGTATTTAGGACCCTGATGATTAGTATTGTAATGTTAAGTAGTGACTTACCTAATCATCGTTCCGCAATGTGCAGCTTCCTAACGTGTTAGGAGTCATGTATATCTGCGAAGAGGTTTGTAGGGGACTGTTTAGCAGGACCTACGAATTTGGGTTTATGTGGAACTGTTTAGCAGAACCGCATGATCCGGAGTGATTCGCTACCTTGAAAGAGAGGAGTCAGAATTACTCGGATAGTTAAACAGATTTATTTTCATCAATGATCTGTATAACTATCGCTAGGCTTGAGACTCAGTCTCGCCTCGGGTATTTAGTACCCAGATGATTAGTAATGTAATGTCAAGTGGTAACTTACCTAATCATCGTTCCGCAATGTGCAGCTTCCTAACGTGTTAGGAGTCATGTGTATCTGCGAAGAGGTTTGTAGGGGACTGTTTAGCAGGACCTACGAATTTGGATTTACGTGGAACTGTTTAGCAGAACCGCGTGATCCGGAGTGATTCGCTACCTTGAAAGAGAGGAGTCAGAGTTACTCGGTAGTTACACAGATTTATTTTCAGCAATGATCTGTATAACTATCGCTAGGCTTGAGACTTAGTCTCGCCTCGGGTATTAGAAGTTTGAGTTTAGCTCGAATATTCGATTACCCTAGTAATTGGTCGAGTCTTTGACTGATCGGCATGATTTTAAAAAAAAAAAAAAATAATTTTTTGAGTGTTTGATTTTGAACTTGTTTTGGACGAGTTTTGATACATTGGTCTTTGGCCTATTTTTGTAGGTTTCTAAAAAAAAAAAAAAAAAAAAAAAAAAAAAAAAAAAAAAAAAAAACTCTTTGAGTGTTTCAAATTATACTTGTCTTGGACAAATTGCAATGTGGTTTCTAAAAAATTAAAAAAGAAAATGGAAGCTCTTTGAGTGATTGAAGTGATTAACTTGTTTCTTTGGTTGGTGCTCTTGGAGCAATTGTTATGTTTACTTTGGCTTAGCCTGATATATAAAAAAAAAGAAAAAGAAAAAATGTTTGTGTTTTTGTAATCGTTCGTTCGTTTTTTATTAATTAGTCGAGTCATGAGTATTAGGGAGAGACTATCTCTTTGAGATGTCTTAGTTGCCGAGTTAAGAGTCGGTGAGAGACTATCTCCCTATTGTTAGTAGAGTTTTATCTTTGTGAATATCGTTTTAAAACTGAAAACCCAAAAATTTGCTTTGTTTTGGTTTCGGGTCAGTCAAAATGTGTCGTCTGTTCAGCTTTGCCATTCGCGTGTTACACACGCTCTGCCAAAGAGGGGCATCTGTAGACACCCCATTTTGACCGGACCCAAGTTCGCTATGCTTGGGAGAAACCCCATCCGATCATTTCCGCCATGTTTCGCATTTTTCCGTGAGAGGTTGAGAGAGATTATTCATAAGAATCCAAGCGAGGGAGAATTTGGACCCGTTTGGTGGGCCCGCATTGAACATTTGTTTAAAATTCGAATCAACCGAGGGCCCACATTGTGGGGCCTCAGTAGGGCCTCTTGTGAGGCCTCTTATGAAGAACAATAATGATGGATTCTCCACTAAAGAAACATGATGGGCCCTCCACTAAGAACAATAATGATGGATTCTCCACTAAGAAACATGATGGGCCCTCCACTAAGAAGAATGATGATGGATTCTCCACTAAGAAACATGATGGGCCCTCCACTAAGAAGAATGATGATGGATTCTCCACTAAGAAACATGATGGGCCCTCCACTAAGAAGAATGATGATGGATTCTCCACTAAGAGGGACAACATGATGAGCTCTCCACCAACACATCTCTCTCTCTCTCTTTCTCTCCCTATATATATCTTCCTTCCCATCCATAAAAAAGAGGAGAAAATGAGAGATTTATCTTCCATTATCTTTTTCTCTTCCATTATCTCTTCCAATCACTCCCTCCAATCCCTTTCCCTATATTCTTCTTCCATTATCTCTCCCAATCACCTCCCAATCCTTCCCTCTAAGAGAAAGTGAAGACGGCGGAACGGATCGGCGGCAACATTTTTTTTGGGGGTTTTCTTTGCTAATTGAAAGGGTAAGACAAAGCGTATATCCGAGGATTACTTACCCTAGAGACAAGGAGAGCTAGCAAGGTTGGTATTCCAAAACCCTCTTTCATATATCTTAAACTAGAAGCATGCTAGGATTGAATTTGTGATTTATTTTTATTTTTTCTTATTGTTATTCAAAATATGTTTTTTTCAATCTCTGAGTGTTTTGAACATTAAGAAGTGTAGAAATCTGGAATTTCGAAGAATTTTGACTTCGTTTTGACCGTAATTTGACCTTTTGAACTTTACCCTCAAAGGGGTAAAATTCTAAAGATTGAATTTAAGAAGATGTCAACATAGATCCAAAATCAATGAAAATTTAAACATAATATAATTGTAAGATTTTGAATTAGTACGAATTTCTTTATGAATTCTTGATTTGATTTAAAGGGTTTAAAAATTCATTTAACTCTAGGGGTATTTTTGGAAAAAACCAATTTTCAAAAACTCTATAATGTTTTCAAAAGTGAAATTTGGATGAGATGCAAATTAAATCTAATCTAATCTCCCGTGAATTTTTCAAGATTTTTGGTTTCTGTTGGATATTTGTTTATGATTTTTTACGTAAAATCATGCATGCTGTATTAAATCTGATAAAAATAGTAAATTGCAATGAAAACTTCTGAAAATATTTGTTTGATAATTACTACTGGAATTACATGTTTTCATAAAGTTTAAACTGATTTGGATTTGATTTACTATGTGTTTAAAATCGTAAATTAATAGTAAATCATTTTTACAGTAATCCTTTCTTATTGTAATAAACATACTATAGAAATTTCATATTGTTTTGAATTGATTTGCTATACGTTACTGTGTTAATTCACAATCTGGACAGAAACTTTCAACATTGAAAAACTAATAGCAAACCACATTTAAAATCTATGAAATTTTTATTATAATCTTATATAATTAAGGAGACGTTACTGTAAAAATTTCATCTTGTTCTGAAAAGATTTGTTATATGTTGATGTGTAAATCTACAATCTGAATTGAAACCTTTTAAAATCCTTGAGTAAATTGAATTAAAATCAAATTGTTTTAAAATTTTCCAGATCATAATATTCCATCACATATTCAATCATTAAATTATCAAAATAGAAACCTTAGGAATCACTGATTTCCTTTGTAAAATCCTGATGCTGTGATTAGTTTGTATGTTTTATTTTCTCATCACATTTACTCAAACTTAATCTAACAAAACCTGAAGGCATCATAGATTGCGCGAACTTATTGCACACACTTACATCACTTGCATCTAAACCCCTGCATCTCACATGCACACACGTCCTATTTTAGGAACCCGGAGTGTTATCTAGCATGGTTGACTGGGATTTCATCACCTGGTGCCTCTGTGCTAGAGAAGCATTCCACCCTTAGCCTAGTACCTTTATGGTACGTAAACGGATCTCTTGTTCACGTACTGATACGCCGGACACTGGTACAGTATATCGAACATGGATTCGCGCTAAGGGAACTCTTGGCCTTACCCCTAGATTAACCCACACATGCATGTAGTATACGAACACATGTGCATCACGTGTGTGAGCCTAGTTTAGGATATCCTACCCATTTGTGTCTAGATTAGGCCGTAGTCCATCTTCCAATGGCTACGATCGGTCCTAGGTACACAAACAAAGTCATGAGTCGAGATCCTTTCTCCACTCCGCTAGATTAGGGTTAGGGTTGATGCCTTCAGGTAACACTGATAAAATGTGTGAAGATTAAAAAACTTTTCCTTTGGGGTTAGGATGTAAATCCCATTCATTTCCAAAGATCTCATAGGATTAGTCATTCATGATCCATCCGTTGAAAGCAATCTTATGCTATCTCATCTCATCTTGATCACAGATTTTCAATCTTCTATTATATGATTCGATCGCGTTTCCATATCTTTTAGAGAGTCTTTTGACTCATCTGTCTTTAGCTGTTGTCAGTGGAGTCTTTGACTCGTGTTTTCTTTTCCTTTAGAGAGTCTTTGACTCATATATCCTTTAGTTGGTGTTAGTGGAGTCTTTGACTCGTGTTTTCATCTCTTTTAGAGAGTCTTTGACTCATTTATCCTTTAGTTGGTGTTAGTGGAGTCTTTGACTCGTGTTTCTTTTCTTTTAGAGAGTCTTTGACTCATTTATCTTTTAGTTGGTATTGTTGGAGTCTTTGACTCGTGTTTCCATTTCTTTTCGAGAGTCTTTGACTCACTTCGTTTTCTTAGTTGGTATCATTAGAGAGTCTTTGACTCATTTGTTCTTTTGTGATATTACCAGGGAGTCTTTGACTCGTTGGTTCTTCCGTTGGTGTTATTTGGGAGTCTTTGACTCATTCCTCCTTTAAGTTGTAGTATTAGAGAGCCTGTGGCTCATTTGTCTTCTTGAGTGCTGTTAGTAAGGAGTTTCTCCATAGTCTTGTTGTCATTTCTTCTTCTTTGGAGACTAGCCCAGTCTCATTATAGCTTTGCTTTTTGAGATCATAGATCATTTTTGTTGTCATCGATAGTCTAGTTTGCCTTGTTTAGGGGTTTCCCCTATTTGCCCTAAGGTTTGGTCCTAGGGTTTTGCTTTGTGTTTTCCCTTAGGTCTTTGACCAAAAGGGTGAAAACTCTTTACTTTAAAAACTTTTGAAAAACTTTAAAAATATGAAAAACAACTGAAAAACCTTAAAAAGCCTAAAGTGTTGAGTGTTTTAGAATCAGTAATTAGGAGAGTTTGTTTCGAACTACGTTGGCTTGATCCTCTTCCACGAGGTACGTAGTGCAGCTTGGGATCCACATCCCAAGTCCAGCCAAACCTTTAAAAATAAAAATTTTAAATCTTTCAAAGTTACAAAAATATTCAAACCATTTTCAAAAAGATCTTCCTCTAGAGTTAGGAGTATGTCCTAGCTGTTTAGGTTGTGTTCTAGAGTTAGGAGTTTGTCTTGATTTGTATTGATATGGTATGTCCTGTCGTGTGAGTGTCCCTAGAGTTAGGAGGCCTCGAGTCGATCGGTTAGACATTTAGTCGAACCGATGGCTAGACTAGGCATATAGTCATCCCGTGGTTTTCATTAGGTTGCACGGCCTAGTTACACATAGGATTGTAGGAACCACCTGCATTAGCTTAAGGCTAATCAATCTGCATTTAGTTAGGGCATATAGGATGTCCTAAAATCCACCATTCATTGGAATTTAAATAATAGTTCAAGAAGCTTTAATAACTAGTCCGGTCTTTTAGATCGAGTCTAGGATAGAGGTCTAGGTGTCTTAGGCATCATAATTTTGAATAGGGCATCGAACTACGTGGGCTCCGATTCTTCCCGAGGCCGGGATACGTAGTGCAGCTAGGATGGATGGCCATTCTGGTCCGAGTCCAGTCTTGCATTAGAGTTAGGCATGTCACCCATAACCTAGCTTTGCTTAGGTGACACATTTTCATTTTATGTGTTTATTTCTTCATTCTCAGGAAATGCATGCTTAGGTAGACGATTCCTGAGGATTGTTCCCATTTCATATGATTTTTACCCAAACTTCTTTGGAGTTAATGAAAATGGCATAAGAGACCAGGTGCTTGCACTTGGGCGAATTGGGGGCGCCTAATCCCTTCCCCATTCGTCATCAGGCACGAACCCTATTTTATATCTCTGGTTATCCGTTGCAACAGAGCATAGTATGGGATCCTTGGCCCACTTTCCTTGGATGGCGACTCTGAGTTCTTTTTAGGTACATCTCGGTTTCGAGCCCTGGCTCCTGATCAGGATGTATCTCATTCGTTTTGTATCGCCACTCGTGCTATGCTGTGAGGGTGGCATCCGTTTCGAGAGTTCCTTGGCAGAGCTCTCCTTCACATTGTGGAGATCTTAGAGGATTGCTGTGGGGACCTCGCGTCCCTCGCCGCACTCGTCCTCTCCGGATCGGGGTCCACACATAGCTTATGGTTATACCCCACTTATCCTTGATGTATGCTCTTATCAAAGTAGGCCTCACGTCTCCTGGGCAGAGAAATAACCCAAGATAGGTGTCTGCTGCCCAAGCTGCTGTGACAAGGGGATGGTCATTACCCCTCATAGTACCTGAGCATGTATGCTCTGGCACAAACCTTTTTACCATAACATGATCCAAAGAAATTCTCCCACTGATTCTGAAGGGGCAACTTTTATCCTTGCATCTAACAGAATACTTTGTAGGCTTTGAATCTACTGGGACGAATACAAACTTCCGTTCAATTGCGTACTCTTTCACTTTGTTCTTAAATACTTTCAAATTCGGGAAGATTCCCCCCACCTTCATCTCCTCAAGTCCTATACGCCCCTCATTTAATTCATCTACAACCATCTCATCTACTTCCAACCGCTCCCTTGTATACGTATTACACAACGGGTCGCCCACAACGTTCTGTAGACCAACGAGGGGGCATACAGCTTCGCACTCATCTTCCTTACCAAAGTCACCTTCGCGCACACTGTCCTCAACGAAGTCATCATCACCAAATGAATCATCACCCTTTATACTGTTACCATCCTCGCATTCAATGCCATCACTAACATGCATATCACTATGGAAATCCCTGCTGAACTCTGCATCGTGTCTGCACAGTAGGGAGTACGTTAGAATGAATATTGTATGAGAGAAACATAGAACTGGCGAAGTAAATGTAATTAGTAATTACAAGATTACATGGCAGTGCTCATATGTTGAGTTGTTTTTTCCACTGTCTCATCAAAAATAGGGTCCTCATAGTCTTCGTTCAAGTCCACTGAATATCTTTTCGGATTCTGAGGAATATTGGTATCTTCTCGGTTTCTGCCCAATATTTGTATATTCTTCGGACCACCAACGTCATTTCGATTAGGTGTTGCTGACGCTGCACGGATGGATTTATTTATGAGGTTCAATGGCGGTTGAAGAGGACGAGAAGAAGGTTCAGAAATATTTCCATATAAAATAGGATCTTCATAATGTTGAATTCGATCCCTCATATTCCTGAGCAATGACAAATTTCACATCACCTAATAGTGTAATGGAATGAGAGTTCAAAGAATGAAAATTTCCACCTGACTGAATATTTTACCTCCGGATGGGGATCGGTGCAGAACTAATTCCTCCTACTCTGTACTCTTTGGTTATGTACAGGCTCATACAATTGAAGAGGCTATTCTCAAAAAGCATCATCACCATAGCTAGGTCATCGTCATTTCGAATGTCGTACAACACGATTTGATATGGATCCACGACATATCGACATTTTATAGATTGTGAGATACCGGTTGCTGTGGTATGAATTTTTTGGTGAACTAGAGACTCAAATTCTGCAAATTTTATATGCCGATTCACAATTAAAGACATCTTTGTCCCGCCAATATACTCAAATGATACTTTATCCTTCAAGTACCCATCAACGTGTAACATAAAAGAAGCCCTTCTTTCCACCATTTTCGCAAACCCTATTAGGATAAGAACCATTATTAAACCCTCATAAAATTTGAATACAAACTAATATATGAACAACCATTTACAATGATACAACCACTTTAGAATGTTATAACCACAATTGGAAAATAAGTTAGACTCTTGGAAGCATATTTTATTCATTCGAACCACTGCGGATCCACATTTTATACCTCGGAACCAGTAGGGAACCACATTTTATACCTCGGAACCACTACGGAACCACATTTTATACCCCGGAACCATTACGGATTCACATTTTATACCTCCGAACCACTAACGAACCACATTTTCTACTCCGGAACCACAGGGGAACCAGATTTTCTACTCCAGTACCACTAGGGAACCACATTTTCTACCCCGGAACCACTAGGGAACCACATTTTCTACCCCGTGACCACTCGGGAACCACATTTTATACCCCGTGACCACTTGGGAGCCACAATTTATACCCCGGAACAACTAGGGAAAGACATTTGATACATTGGAACCACTAGGGAACCACATTTTCTACCCCGGAACCACTAGGGAACCACATTCCATACACCGGAACCACTAGGGAACCACATTTTACAACCCGCAACCACTACGGAACCACATTTTATACATCGGAACCACAAGGGAACCATATTTTATACCCCGGAACGACTACGGCACCACATTTTATACCTCAGAACCACTACGGAACCACATTTTCTACCCCGGAACCATTAGGGAACCACATTTCATACACCGGAACCACTAGGGAACCACATTTTACAACCCTCAACCACTACGGAACCACATTTTATACCTCGGAACCACTACGGAACCACATTTTCTACCCCGGAACCACTACGGAACCACATTTTATACACCGAAACCACTTAGGAACCACATCTTATTTCCCGGAACCACTTGAAAACAACATTTTATACGCCGGAACCACTAGAGCACCACATTTCATACACCGGAACCACTAGGGAACCATATTTTATACCCCGGAACGACTACGGCACCACATTTTATACCTCAGAACCACTATGGAACCACATTTTCTACCCCGGAACCACTACGGAACCACATTTCATACACCGGAACCACTAGGGAACCGCATTTTACAACCCTCAACCACCACGGAACCACATTTTATACCTCAGAACCACTAGGGAACCACATTTTCTACCCCGGAACCACTACGCAACCACATTTCATACACCGGAACCACTAGGGAACCACATTTTACAACCCGCAATCACTACGGAACCACATTTTATACCTTAGAACCACTAGGGAACCACATTTTCTACCCCGCAACCAGTAGGGAACCACATTTCATACACCGGAACCACTAAGGAACCACATTTTATACCCCGCAACCACTACAGAACCACATTTTATACATCGGAACCACTACCGAACCACAGTTTTTACCCCGGAACCACTAGGGAACCACATTTCATACACCAGAACCATTAGGGAACCACATTTTATAACCCGCAACCACTTCGGAACCACATTTTTTACCCCATGACCACTCGAGAACCACATTTTATACCCCGGAATCACTACGGAAACACATTTTATACCTCGGAAATACTAGGGAACCATATTTTCTACTCTGGACCCACAACGGAACCACATTTTATACACCGGGACCACTAGGGAACCACATTTTATACCCCGCAACCACTACGGAACCACATTTTATACCTCAGAACCACTAGGTGCACACATTTTCTACCCCGTAAGCAATAGGGAACCACATTTTTTACCCCATGACCACTCGGGAACCACATTTTATACCCAGGAACCACTAGGGAAACACATTTTATACCTCAGAACCACTACGGAACCATATTTTCTACCCGGGAACCACTACGGAATCACATCTTGTACCCCGGAACCACTTCAAAACCACATTTTGAGCGCCGGAAGCACTACGGAACAACATTTCATACCCCGGAACCACTAGGGAGCCATATTTTATACCCCTGAACCACTACGGAACCACATTTTATTCCCTAGAACCACTACGGAACCACATTTTATACCCCACAATCACTACGGAACCACATTTTATACCTCGTAACCACTACGGAAACACATTTTATACCTCGGAACAACTACGGAACCACTAGGGAACCACATCTTACACCCCGGAACCACTTGAAAACCACATTTTATACACCAGAACCACTACGGCACCACATTTCATACACGGGAACCACTAGGGAACCAAATTTTATACCCCGGAACCACTACGGAACCACATTTTATACCTCAGAACCACTAGGGAACCACATTTTCTACCCCAGAATCAGTACGGAACCACATTTTTTACCCATCACCACTCGGGAACCACATTTTTTACCCCGCAACCACTACGGAAACACATTTTATACCTTGGAACCACTAGGGAACCATATTTCTACCCTGAAACCACTACGGAACCACATTTTATACACCGGAACCACTAGAGAACCACATCTTATACCCCTCAACCACTACGGAACCACATTTTATACCCGGGAATAACTACGGAACCACATTTTATACCCCACAACCACTACGGAAACACATTTTATACTTCGGAACCACTACGGAACCATATTCTCTACCCTGGAACCACTAGGGAACCACATTTTTACCCCGGGACCACTCGGGAACCACATTTTATATCCCGCAACCACTACGAAAACACATTTTATACCCCGCAACCACTCCGGAACCACATTTCTACCACGGAACCACTAGGGAACCACATTTTCTACCGCAGAACCACTAGGGAACCACAATTCATACCCAGGAACCACTAGGGAACCGCATTCCATACCCCGCAACCACTACGGAACCACATTTTATACGTCAGAACCAGTAGGGAACCACATTTTCTACCCCCGAACCACTAGGGAACCACATGTTTTACCCCGTGACCACTCGGGAACCACATTTTATACCCCGGAACAACTAGGGAACCACATTTTATACCCCAGAACCACTAGGTAACCATATTTTATACCACGCAACCACTACGGAACCACATTTCATAACTCGTAACCACTAGGGAACCAAATTTTATATTTTATACCCTAAATCCTAGTACGGAACCAAATTTTATACCTCCGAACCACTGGGGAACCACATTTTATACGTCGGAGCCAGTACGGAGCGACATTTTCTACCTCGGAACCGGTACGAACCAAATTGGGTAGAAACAAGTAATGATCTTTTTCCAACAGAGAATATGATGGTTCTAACTTTCTTTTAAAACCCAACAAAACAATGGAAACAATTATATAACCAACATAGAACAACTTGGGTAATTTCTCTCTTTTTTTCAACACAAAACAATGAAAACCTTCATAAAATGTTCAAACCCAACAAAACTGAAAACCTTCATAAAATGTTAAAGCCCAACAACATATGAAAACCTTCATAAACTGTTAAACCCTATCGAAGTAGAGGACCATGGACCTACTTGGAGCTATGTTTATCACCGACGTTCAAATTTCTCACAAGTAATGGTGTTTTTTTTTAACAAAATACAATGGGATTAGAGCTTCCAAAGGATGGGAATGGCTGCACTGGTATTTTTCACGTTGGCTGGGTGAGGTGAGGAAGAAGAAAGAAAAACGTAGGGATTAGAGCTTCCAAAGGATGGGAATGGCTGCACTGGTATTTTTCACGTTGGCTGGGTGAGGTGAGGAAGAAGAAAGAAAAACGTGGGGATTAGAGCTTCCAAAGGATGGGTGAGGTGGGTAAGGTGAGGAAGAAGAAAGAAAAAGAGCTTAAGAAATGGTGGGAAAATGAAAGTGAGGGTATATTTGTCATAAAACTGATACTTTCTCACCGGCCCTTTTTTAATAATTTTTAAATATCTACCCTTTATTAACAATTTAGCATAATCTTTGCATTTTTTTAATCATTTGCCCTTATTTCTAATGTCAAATTAAAAAAACGGGGATAATATCTTTAAAATGAAAATTTCCACCCACCGTATGAGAACTTTAGCCATGAAGCACTTGTTTTTGGTCAGAGCACTATCCCAACTAATAATGGGAGAGGTCCACTATGTATGTGATAAATGACTCCTTACCTATAGGTCAATGCTAACCGTCCCATCTTGAATGTTAACTGTTGACCACTTTTCATATTAACCATCCATTTTGAGGCCATTGATTGGATGGTCAACATTGATGATCCACGATTTGGCCCACCAATTGGTGTACATCTCACTTAAGAGTGGGACATGTTTTAGTGTGGTGCTCAGAGAGAGAGAGAGAGAGAGAGAGAGAGAGAGAGAGAGAGAGCAGTACTTTCATATTGAAACAAAGATCTCTGGACACATTAAAATTAGAGTTGAAAGAAAATTCAGAGAGAAGTAAGAACAGTATTGTCAGATTGAAACAAAGATCTCTGGACACAGGAATTACAGTTAAAAGAAGATTAAGAAGAGTATTTTTCAGATTGAAACAAAGATCTCTGGACATATCGGAATTACAGTTAAAAGAAGATTACAATGCAAGGAATCAACAGCAATTTACAAGGAAAAACCTATCAGAGAGAGTAGCATTAGAGAAAGGACATACCCAGTCAGTCAGAATCACACGGTACACTGTACCCCTGCTCCGGCGGCGCTGAAAAAGAAACTCCACCAAAATCCACTCTAATGGGCTGCTTTGATTTCACCCATTGATCAGAAGAAACCGGAGAGAAACCCAAACCAAGAACAAAACAGAGGATAAGTAATAATAATAATCACACTTCCTACCTAAAATTTATACATCTCTTCAATCAGCTGTCATTGCTGCTGGAGAGGTGGGCGTAATCATCAGCTGACAAAACTCGGTAAGATGGAATTCAATCTGGAGACGGTGATGGAGAGGTGTTGAAGCCATTAAACCCTTCTTGATATCAACCTGCAATTCCCTAATAGGAATCGCGGCCAAGAATCTCTTGATGTACTCCTTACAGGCCTCCTTACCTCTGCACACAACCTCCTCAACTGGGTTTTGGTTTCCAGGATCCTCTGGCTTAGTTACTAGAACCCCCTCCTTCAAATTGTTCTGTTGGGCAGGCAGGTTTCCAGAGTCCTGATTGGATGTGGGCTTCTCCTTCTCCTCATTCCTCCCTTCAGTTGATAATCTGTAAATTGAAGTGTCTCGGTCGAATTTCAAGACATAGGCCTGGTTACAACCTTCGTAAAGCCTCTCTCCAAGTGTGTCTATAATGTAGTAAGCCTCGGGCTCGACCTTGAGGACAAAGAAGTGATCATTCCAGCTAACAATATAAAGCTGAGGTCTGCTTTCCGAAGGGCAACTCGACCCTGTCCGGCTAATCTCATCCCAGATTCCGTCAAAGGACATGGCCCCATGTAGGAAGTCGAAGCCATCACCCATTCCATCTGGATGGAAGAACCCAATGAAGGACTTCTCCGGGACAACAGCGAGGGGACGTATCTTTGCTTGTAGGACAGTCTCGAGGTCAAAGTGTTTGTCTGGGAACCGCTCCCGATAGGTCTCATTCTCACAGAGGTTTCTCCACTCGAGCGAGCCTTCTCTGATAAGGCTATCAAATTGGGACTTGATGGGCATGGTATCTTGGTTGGTCTGAAACCAGTCAGCGATGACAGCAACAAGGGCAGTGCATGCACTCTCACCGGCGGCCCGCTCGCTCCGTTGATCAATAGAAGCAAAGAATACTTGGGTGGAGAGTTTCATGTGCCCATCACGGCTTACCAGTTCTTTCTGCTCCCAATTACCAACGGCAAAATTGTCGTCTCCAAATTCTGATGCCGATGATCGGTTTGCAGACGCATCATCATCTGTCTTATGCCACTGCCAGAACAGTTTTCTCCTCAGAACCAAACATAATCTCACATTTAATAAAATCCGAAACATGAACTGCTATAGCATGGAAAAATGAATGAAGAAATGCAAGATAACTAGTGTTCTAAAAGTAAGATTTTCCAGGACAAATGGTACACAATCCAAGTATCTAAAAAACAAAGGTGTTTCAGTCATATCGCTAAAGAATCAGCATTTTCAAACTTTATGAAAGAGGAAAACATGGTGAAATCATTTACTAGGCCACCAGTGATCGCTAGTCAATTTTCAGAAACTTGCATTCGACTTGGAAATTGGTGTTTTGATTCCAAGGCTCAGCTTTGCCGGGTCAATGAATATTTTGGTGATTCTTTACATAAATCGGTGTTTGGACTTAATGCTTTGGACCAGGATAGACTGAGTTCAGTTTAGAGTTTATCAGAAAATTTCTGACCACATAGTGAATTGATATCCTAGGTAACACCCTTCGTTATGAAAATCGAGAACTAGTTTCTGAGTTGACTGTGGGTTTCTGAGCAATGAATTTGGTCATTCCTTACGGGATCAGAGTCTTCGTTTTATTAATATTAAGAGCCTTACTAAAATGGATGATATCTATGGAAAAATAAGACACTAGTATAAGCAATCCAATGCTCCTGTGAGCAGAAGATTAAAGAGTATGAGCTTACAACATTTTTGAAAGAGTATGAGCTTTAAAACATTTTTGAAAGAGTATGAGCTTAAAACATTATTGAAAGAGCTTACTACTAAATTGAAGATATCTTAGTAAAGCATTTTAAACATCTGTTTCCAGATGGTTACAAATCCTTCTTTTGAAAGTATCATTTATCGAAATTCTACCAAAGCTCCTGAGCATGAGTTGAAAGGGAAAGGAAGGTAAATCCAAACACATACCCCTATGGCGAAAGATTCGTCGGAGGAGCTCAGCTGCCTGCGATCAAAATCGATGTCGTCCCCACCCTCTTCTCCATAAGCTTTCTTTAACAGCGGCTCTCCTTTGGCTTTGGGAGACCTGAAACCCAGCTTCCTCTTCTTCCAAGGAAGGATGCTTCGTTTTGAAGTCTGAAATACAGACTGTTCGGAGATGGATGATGTAGTCTCTTCCACATGTACACAACCCACATCAGATTTGCGGTTGCTATAGTAAATCCAAGCCTCATCTTCCCCATTTATTCTCATTTCAGAGTAACAAGACCCTCCAGCACAGTTCGCAGATGCTAATGTACCATAACTGAAGGATTTCCTGAAACTAGAACGTTCCTTTCCACCCTCCGTCTCTCCTCCTTCGAAATCATCAAGTGAGTCTGTGTCAAATGGGTATGTGTATTCAGCCTCTTCGCTCCTAGCTGAGCATCTGCCCTCGCTACCCTCTTCCTCCCAGCATACCTTCTTATGTCTTCGAGTTGAAACATACTCCGTAAGTATTTTGACTTTCCTCAGGCCTGCTTTGAAAGCAGAAACCTCGTCTTTCTCTGTAGAGGGAGCATCACCAGCACGAGGCGACAAAGAAACAGGCAGAATTGATCTCTGCACCGTCTCTGACGACTCCTGGGCAGGGGCGGTTCTCAATTCCAATAAACTGAGAGCTAACTGCAACAGAAAAAACCTCAACATAAAAAACCCAAAAATTTAAAACGTGAGACATAAAAACTAGAAAGGTGTTTCTGACAAGCAATCAAATCAAGAGTAACTCTTTAATTCAGATCCGATGAGAACAAACATGTATTCCCACAAAAATATGAAGGAAATACATCTAACATAATTCATTTACGTGACAATGAGGCTTCATATAAACTCGGGCTTCCTGCATAGGAATAAAGATTATTCCAATGTGAAGAAAATAGAGTCCAACCATTTTGGCTACCACAACAACATGAGTTGTGGATTAAATGAAAATGTAAAATGAGTCATACAGAGACAAAGAGACACATTATCATTTATAATGCACCAGACGCAGTATCTTGCAAGTAGGGAGAATGTAAGTGGAAATTAATTAAAAAGCACATACACAAATAGATGGTTGAGACTCGGAAGGACCACCACCCGGTAGAGAGAGAGGGACATTTATTTCTATCTCTTTTTCCTCAGCTGCAGATGCAAACTCTGCAAGGTTCAATGAAGCTGTTCCGATAATAGACGCCTTGTTCTTCAGTCCTTGGTTCAATCCCTGAAACAGTAACATGACGAGGTTCTGAGTCTTCTACAACAAGAATAGAATGAACATAATGTCAACAAATAAAAGATTGATGCTGCCGAAGAGAGTTAATCAAAATGCCAGTAAAAACACAGATTCATCAAAATTCTGAGGCTGAATTTCACACTTAGACACAAAATAAAGAAGCAACAGGTTCTAGAAAAGAATTCTCTACAAAGCTGGAGCATGCGAATATACCAACTACCCACACATGGAGCTATAGCCAGCAAATATAAAGTTGACCCAAAAGGCTGGGCATTTCTGGTCAGTAAAGACCCAAGTCTTACGACCAAGTGATGACACATACCACATTATAATGTATGCAAAACACTCAGCACATCCATGAACATGAGACACAAAGATCCTACCGAGCAGTGTTTAAATGCTTGATCAAATGGATGAAAAAAACATCAGACTGACTCAAATTGATCTAGTGTTGCACATCTAGTAACTGAATATTTTTTTAGAGAACCCCTAAATCCTAAACTTAAAGCTGACTTAAGGAACAAGAAAAATGCTGTACCTGTGAGATAAAGTTCATCTGAAGCTACCTTTTGTTGTTGGCAACAAACTATTTTAAGGAGAAAACAAGCTAATAAATTAAAACAGATCAAGTTTACAAGCTCCTAAAGGAAATAATGTCAGAACTCAGCCTTACAGTGAAATGTTACCAGCAAAGATAAGAACAGAACATGCAAAGGAGAAATATATAACCAAATATCCTAACCTCTAAAACTCAGAAAAGAGGAAGAAGAAGATAAACAGTATCATTCAAATAAAAAACCAACAACCAAATTCCCTACAACAATAAATGAATGAATATTATACACTCATAACCCTAATTATTTATGATTCTCCAAAGAGAATATTCTCATATCGATCAAAATCAAATTGATTTGACCATTGGGTCTCAAGATAAACACTCCTTAGAAATCCAGCGATTCAAATTGATTCAATCTAACTGTTAAATAACCAATTGATTCAATCTAACTGTTAAATAACCGATCAAAATCATTCAGATTGATTATATCATATGGATGCCATTAGTAAAACCCTCAAATAAATCTAGCAAAAGCAATCAAAGGCAGGACATGGGACGTTCTAATTATCATCTCTGGATCCAAACAAAAATATCAATAAACCCTGACCTCCATTTTCACCTTATAGCTACTGCACTCAATAGGAAAAAGGCATAAAACTGAATACTACCGTACTTTTAAAAAAATTGCAATCGATAAGGTAGAATCCCCTCATGAAAATCACAAAAATAGATGGAAAGATTGATGAACCACACATCACCAAAACCACAATTTCAAAGAAAGGACTGAGAAATGGATAAACCTATCATCATCAGAGATTGGAACAGAAATTCCAATCTTCTCATCGAGGAATAAAAAATCGTGAAAATATGTAAGGAAAAAAAATATTCTGATCGTTGTCTCATAAAACCCTAACATACATACAGAAACATGAACATCAAGATAAAAGGCAAAATTTCTAGGTCATGAAAAACAGAACCTAAAAAAAGAAAGAAACCCTAGAAAATGAAAAAAAAGAAAAAGAGATAGAATCGGACTCACATTGGACACGGTGAATGAGATCTCCCAAGGAAAGAAGGCGGCGTTATCCTTATAAGACGAAAGATTACATAAGCTCCAAAACTCTTCATTCCATTGTACTGTTCCGTCTCTAAGAACATCCTCCTCTCTGGTGAAATTCCTCTTTACCTTCCGTCTAAGAGAACTCAACGACATCTTCGGACCTTTCCATCGAATCTCCACCGTTAATTTCGGCAGAGATTTCTCCTCGGCCTCGATCTGTTGAAGATGAGATTGATTAAATCCTTGGAGACTAAGGACGATGAGTTTCACCTGGAATTTCTTTGACAATAGAGGCGGCCATGGCCTCCATCTCATCATCTTTACTACCATTTCCAACACCAAAGATTTCAACCGATTAGGTCTGTTAATCTGTTCAAAATCAGATCTTTATCAGTAACTCCGGCCAAAATTAAAAAAAGAAAGGGGAAAAAGATCAGATTCCCGAAGCCTCTAAGAAAGGGGAAAAAGAATATGCGAGTCTAGAGATGATGTTGAGATACGAATTTTGATATTTCATCATGATTTATACGACCGTATAAAATCTGGGAGAAGCCGCAAAAACCAAACCCTCAACCTCAAGGCCGGCCACTAATCCTAACAACGTTAGTGGTGGGAAAGTAACCATGGTTAGTCTAATTAGTTATTTAGAAGACTGGGCCTCACTTTTGGTTGATCAGGGCCGTTCATAGGAAAGATTCTAAAGTTGGATCTATTAAATTGCCCAATTAAAATGAATTATTGGACTATGTCTGGCGTATCGTCTCCGTTTGGATGCTAGAATTTTTCGGTTCTCTGGACTTTTGTGGAATTTCCGCAGGAAACTCACGTTTGGTTGCTAGTTATATAGTGGGAAAAAAAGAATCCCACAAACCAAAATAACCCTGCACGAAACCCAAAGCTGGAAAAAAAAACCCCAGGAACCAAAACAATTCCGCACGAAATCCGAGGAACCAAAATAACCAAAAGAACTTTTTTCTTCCCAACAGTTCAAGCAACCAAACAAAGGATTTTTATTTTACCGGGATTTTTATTTTACCACCATAGTCCGGTCAACCAAACATGGGATTTTTATTTTACCGGGATACTTCCAGGGAGTTTTTTTCCCCACCAATCTCCCAGGAAGTTTTTTGTTCCACAAACATAAATAGGTTGTCTCCCACAACCATTTCCATAAGATGATCCTAACCGTCTTTTAAACTTCTGTAGATCGGATGGTTATGATTATCGTATGGAAATTATTTATGGGGTAGAATCTATTTACGTTGTGACCCAACAAATGGACGATTTACATAATCCTATTGAGCGGGTCGTACAGGTTTTAAAAATGTGTAGTGTAATTCATTTACAGATCGGACGGTTAGGATCATCTTATGGAAATGGTTTTGGGAGATAACTTATTTATGTTGTGGCCCAACAAATGGACGGTTTGGATCATCTTATCGAGTTGGCCGTACCATACTTTTTTGAAAAATATGGGTTTATTGGTTCCAACTTTTTGTTCAATCTGATGGGTCTTATGTTTGATCTTTAAAATGTGAAGTTATTTATTTTGATAGTTGAATAGACGGTTCAGATCAATCAAAGGTAGGGCCCACCATATAATAATAAGAATAGGCATGCTTCATTATACTAGTTAGTGTCTGGTGGGTACCACTCTTTATCTCTCTTCCTTTGACCAAACAAACCAGAGTTAAGAAAAAGGACTACTTCCCGTTGGCGTTGACACGTAGTCTGTTTTTATTATACTATCTTTTGAAAAATGACCAAAATGTCCTTGTGCCAGCTAAGCATTACAGGTAACGTCCTTATCATCGAGCCGGCACACTTGGTTGTTTTCCTATATTAACGGAAGTGTCCCCCTTAATTAATCTTCCTCGGTTTCACACCCATCGGTTTTCATGAAGTAATCGTGACCGTTTATCTGAGATAATCTACGTCTTCTGGAAGGAGGGATTACCAAAGGATTATTTTATCCTTGGATATGTTCTTTATCCCATGTTCGCATCAAAAACAGCTCCAATGAGTAAGAATGAGTTTAATATACTTAGACATTACATTCATTTTATAATCTATGATTGTAAAATCCTGTATTTTATAAGCTAAAACCTGGATTTTAGCTTAAAAAATCCACCTGGAGTTTAGCTAAAGCCTGGATAGTAAAATCCATGAATCCAACGGCCCAACAAGCAGGAATTGCAATAGGGTCGGGTTGGGTCGGGTTTTGCAAAACCCTGGCCCAACCCTAACTGCCATTATCTTAGCCCTGACCCAGAGTCAGGGCTGAAAATCCTCAACCCAATGCATGCCCTACAGGGTTCAGCCCAACCCTTGCCCGCCCTGATTGGGCAGGGCCGGGCCGGGCTGGCCCTGCTTGAGTCGGACCGAGCCGGGTAATTATACATGTTTTCGGTCTGTTTTATTGTCAAAAATCAAAATACTTCCACACAATCTATTATTCTAATTGATATATGATTTTTGGTGATAAATACATAACCAAAACCCAATAGATGGAGAAATGAAAAACAGAAAGGCTCAAGGGTGGGCCATGGGTAAAGTGTAAACAGGGTCGGGTCGGTCAGGGCGGGCTGGGGTAAAGTGAAAGGGGTCGGGTCGACCCGAGGTATCAACCCTGAACCCGACCCGACCCTGAGTCAGGGCTAAAAAAATGTACCCAAACCCGCCCTCAGGGTTAGATTTTCCAATCCTGACCCTGTTCGGGCTCAAGGCAGGTCAGACCTCACAGGGCCAAACTTGCACCCCTAAGCAGGATAATTAATCCCGGGCTTTTATTGAAGATAAAATTATCCAAATCAGAATAGACAATCCTAGTAATAGTTTATCAAATGATTTCTATCCCCGCGGAGAATAACCTTAACAATGCATTCGGATTGCCGGAATTAGGCGCTTAAATTCGCATCTAATTCTAATTCTGCCTGATTTTGACGTTTGGTTAAATAAAGGAACAGAGATGACATAGTGAATATGACACAAGGGTGGATTTTTTTTCGTGGAAAGGGAAATTTTTCTCAGAAATTATACCATTGCTCTCTAAATAGCGGAAAGGAAGATTTTGCTCAGAATTTTTTTTCTTATGATTAGGAAAGTTAGACAATATCCTACGGGCAATGATAAATCAACCCCCCAAAATGATAAATCGACTCCCCATGTGTCTATCTCTCTCCTCTTTCTCTCTCTCTAACCCAGAGGAGAGAGAAAGACACATGGGAGTCGATTTATCATATTTGGGAGTCGATTTATCAATTCTCAATGTCTTTGTATTCTTTTGTGACTTTTGCTAAAGTGCATCTAATTAGATGTCCTTTTCTTTCTATTTATATTTTTTTGTTATATGACACAATATTATTTTAAGGGTTTCTTTTTATTAGGAGGTCACCTTGAACCTTCAATATTGTAGCAAGATTCTCTTAATTTTAGAAATTATATCTAAGCCCCTCCCTTTTATGTAATCTAAGAAAAATACCTTTACAACTACCTTATTTTTTGCGGGTTCTTAAATGAATGCATGTGCATATTTTTCTAAGGCACCGTTTCTTTCGTTGTAAAATAGGCTTAAAACAAAATTTACACGTACTTTTTCACTTAAAAATGGGCATAATTTTTTGTTTTACACCCATTTTACCCTAAAAATATGAGCTGGTAAAAGTACAAATGGGGCCCACTCGTTCAATGATCCAAACTATTAATTTGTTAGGCCTTACTAGAGATAGGTCATAGAGCAAAATCTACTCAAATGGCCCACATTTTGGGTTAAGATCATCGTATGTATTTGATTTTTGGGCTACGGCTATTTAAGTTGGACCCCAACAAATGAAGGGTTCGGATCATCCAATAATGTGGACCCTACTTAATTTAAAAGATGTTCCTTTATAGTAACCCAATATTTAATTTACTCACAAATGAGGTATTGCCTTGAAAATACAGCTAAAAGTAACCAAGTGGCACGAGTCACTACTATCTCTTATACATTGATGGCTATATTGATCATGAAATGTCGAAGATCCCCTTTGAGAGGACCACCGGTTCTCACGGTCACTTTCCAAAAGTCTCCATCAAATTGAATTATTCTTTTTTGAAAAAATAAAAGGTAACTTGATTTGTTGGTGACCGTTTTAAACTTTAAAAAATGTAGAATGGAGAGGTGATGGAGAGAGCATGCGAAATCCCCAAAAACAGTGGAAAATATATATGCTTTCTCAATTTGAGTTTCTTTTTTCCAATTTTTTTTTTTTTTTTTGTGGTTGCAAAACATGCCTTTAGAAGTAGGGATTTGCTAAGGTCCATCGCAAAAGGCTTTTCACGGCTGGTCTCACGCACTTCAGACCAGCCACCACCTCGTGAATGATGTTGTCTCCATTCACGAGGTGGTTGGACTGAAGTGCGACAGACCAGCCGCGAAAAAAGCCCTTTGCGATGGACACTAGCAATTCCCTTAGAAGTAATAGGTGTTGTGATTGGATTATTGGTTTGATTTATGGGTCATAGAAGATCCAAAAAATAGGTCTACCAAGTGGACGGTTCAGATCAATCAAAGGTGAGAGTCACTATGCTGTACGAAAGGCCCCACATCGTGTTACAATGAGGCGACGCCTTATTAATACATTATATTATGGTCCTCTTTGGAGAAGTTTGGAAAGGAAAAACATTTCAAAAATTTCCTGCTTTCCCTATAAAATTAACTATAATTATATCATGAGAAAACGGTTTCTACACACAAGTGCAGATAAGTTATCTACACGCTAGCTTCAAATACAGTGAGGCTCACACTGTATTTGAAACTGTTTTCACACAGTTGGGTCCATGAATATTCGGTCGAATATATTGTTCACGGCTATCAAACGTGACCTTACTGTAGGCTTTTTGGCTTGTTTAATCTTTAGTTGAAACGGTCTAATGGTGCGTGATTCTGCACTTGTGTTAACCTTTAATATTGATAAAGCTAAAGTTTTAGACCATTCTTCATGACCACTATCTTGTCACCATTTGGAGAAAGACATTAAACTTAGTTTGTAAGGCTCCGGCATTTAATAAATTAAATAGGAAGGGTATTTATGCCTTTTTCCAAACTTAGGGTTGTTTTCAAACATGCTAAAAGGCACCTCATGTCTCTGTAAACCTTTACATAAAGTCGATCATATTTTAGAAAACGATATGAAGACATAAAGGCACCTCATGTTTTAGTTCAGTTCTTGTAGAAAAGATACTGATATAAAATTATAAAAATGCCCCTCGCACAAGGGTTAATTTTCAAAAGACTATTGATAGTGGCACTACCATGTTCTGATACTTGCATAAATTCACCTTGTATTTTCAAATGTAACTAGATGTCAAAGGTTTTTTACAATTCCCAAGAAGCACTCATGCCAATTAAAAAAGAAGGAAAAACTTTCATGACAAAAATTTGTTCTGGGAATAAATACCAAGGTGATTTAGTCATTTTCACACTGCTTATGGCGTTCCGTAGGGATTTGTTACGAACCTGAATCGGTTCACAACAGATTTGATCTTCTTTGAGGGAAGATCAGCCTCTTGACCCATTTCGAGGGAAGGGTCGTCCTCCTTTGTGGAACAAATTTCTACGTTCCCTTTATTATCATGATAATGCCTGCTCTTATAGAATGAGAGCCCAGCGATTACAACGCTTGAAAATAGGAGAATAGATAACACTAGTAACTAACCTAGACACATGGACTAATGAAACTAAGCTAGCTAAACACAAACCTAACTAGACTTTAACGTGCTAGAGAAACACATCAGCATACGTTTTTATGAAGAGAAGAAAATAAAGGAGGGAAATATGGTAAAGCTAACTACCCATACCTCCCATATCTCGCTCCAAGTGGGACCCAACTCAAAGCACGTAACAGGATTGCTCCCTTGTTTTCTTGGCTTCTTGCGCACATTTGTCTTTTTCACAAAACTGATTTCCGTTTTGCTAGCAATGCTAAAAAATGAAAGAGGGTTGTGTTTTGCGAAAATAAACTGAATAATCTATCGTGTGCTTAAGAATAAGGAGGAGAGAGCAAATTGGCGGTCATTTTCACTTTCGTCTTTATTTTCCAAACAAGATTTCCTTTTCTAAAGTGTTTTCCAAGAAGATATGACAAGTTGTTACTGCAATTATCAAAACATGTTGGTGCCAATATTAGTAGCCTTTTCAAAAACATTTTTTTATGGGTAAGTCAGGGTTAGGCGGACCCCTACCAGTATATTAAATAAAGAAAGACGATACAATAGCAGGAACAAGACTACTGCCCAATCCTTAGAACAATGTCTAAGGAAAAGGGCATAACAACTAGGGCCATGTTACCCTTGAAGACAAATTCAAAACAACCCAAAAAAAAAGAAATACACGAGTTCAATTTGTGCAAATTGGCAAGGCTCGGGACACGCATGATCCTTAGAGCAAGACCCCATACTTAGGTGAAGCCATGTTTACTGTGATCTTGGAGGTCTATCATCTTCTGGCTATACTTACTTATTCTCTGGCTTTTCCTCAACTCTTGAACCTTTGGGGGTTCTGTTTTTCTTTGATCGAGGAGGTCTGTTTTCTTTTGCTAGGCGTGCTCTTCTTCACCAGCTTTCTATTTTTCTTTTTTGCTTTAAACTTTTTGCCATGATTCTTCTTCAATGTGATGCCTATTAAAAAATATGTCACCATCACTAGTGGTCATATCAAGAAATACAGAATCAGAGGATATACTAGAGAGCAAGAAATACAATTTTCGTTTTCGAAAAAATAAGGTGAGGCTATCCTCTGGTGCTAAATTGTCGCAGGTGATGATACTTCGGTTGGCATTGGTCTTACATGATAGCTTTTTCATTCTCCTGAAAAAGAAACCCTAGAATTATATAGTTGTCATTTACTAATAGCGGTTTTCTGCCGCCCTTTTATTGCTTCCTTCCCTTTCCACTCACACATGTCACATGGCATGTATAGATTGCACCATTTTAGTATATGGAGTTTTTATTGTGACTAAGAGTGTGAAGTCCCGTGGGGGTGGGATCGCCCTTGATATTTGATCCAAAAACAGCCGACTTTTTAACAGAATGTTGTTGGATCAAACATGAAGGGTGGTACTTTTGTCGCAACATCCACAAGTGACTTCACACTCGGCCACCATATAATTTCTCTACTATATGTATGTCTTTATGATTGGGTTCTTGTTCATCTGCACTACTCTTTCTCTTAATATAATTTGAGGAATGCTAAACTGAAAAGTGCCTTTCCAAAAACCCAGTTGCAAGGGCACTCCATTGGATCACGTCACCAAGTTGTATGTTTGAAAATGCAAAATTAAAGGAATGTGATTTCGCAACGGTTCCCTTTAGTTTAGCATTCCTCATATAAATTTTATAAGCATTAATCAATGGCTATTGATATTCGCACTACCATGTTTTGGGAATGGGGTGAACTCACCTTTTCCTTACTTTTTCATTTGGCCGAGGAGCTTTATGAGAATTGTAATAGCGTTCGATGACTAGTTAAATAATAAAAGACAAGGTGAGTTTGGCCCATGATCAAAACATGCTAGTGCGAACTTCTGTAGTCATAATCAATTTATCATTAATCATTTTTTTGGGGGATTTGCTGGGCAATTTCGTAGAGAGAACATAATTACAAGAATAAGACAAAATCTAGTACTAGGTGACTGCTCTCTTCTGCAAAAGTGAGCCGTGAAATGGATTTCTGCGAAGCTGCCTAGCAAATCCTTAATAACAAATGTACCATGTTTCATTGGCCCCACCTTCATCAGATGATCCTAACTACTAAGTTAAATTTGAATTTGAGTCCAATAATAAGTTTAGGGCTAACAATCGGTTGTCATAATCTCAAACGAACAGGGCCTTAGTCGAGGGTAGCTAGAAAGACATTCGGAACATTGTTTTGAGATCCAATTTGAGTAATCAACGGCCTTGATGAAATCTGCGTGCCCTTGCAAAATCCAGCAACAAGGGTCCCCCATTGGATCCACATCTTCAAAGCACATTTATAATAGCATTGAAAATTATAAAAGTAAAGGCATAATAAATGAAATTTGATGATGTGGATCAGATGGGGTGCCATTGGGGCAGGTTTTTGCAAGGGTACCCTTGGATTCCTCATATATGGGTGAGAGAATGAGTGGAGAAATGCAGAGAAGACTTGAAGAAAGTGCTGAGAAGACTTCAATTGAGTGGGGATAATACTTTAGTAAAGGTCCCACTAATTTCATTTCACAACAAGTCAACAACCCACACGTATAACATATTTTAGTGTTTTATTCTTCTTTTTAAAATAACAGACGAGAATGATACCAAGTCATGGTATAAGTCAAGCGTCGAGACACCATGTGACATCGTGATTCATATAAAAATATCTACTTTAGTGACAAAGTTTTTGTTGAAAATGTCTACTTTTTACTATTGTTTTTTGTTGTTGTTGTTGAGAATAATAGACTTGCCAAGTCCAAGTGTCTAACACAATCGATAAGACACATATACGATAGAAATAGTGACCAGCCACAAGCAAAAGATGCATAGGAATTTCCAATGGCCTAGCCCTTGTACCCAGTTTATGCAAGGTTTCCTGTGAGTTTAGCATCTCTCATGAATAAATAACACAAATTCTAATCACTTAAGCTTTTGGGCAATTTGTTATTTCACATGGTATCAGAGCCTTACGACACGAGGTCTTTGTTCAAAACCCCACAACTCCCTGATTTAAAAATCTACATGTAAGGCCGACTCAAAAAGAGGGGTCACATGTGCCATGTGTATGGTGATGCAGAAGCATCCCCTAGGACTTTCTATATTAGCCCTTGCTCGCTCATTTGGGAGGTTTAGTATAGATTTTCTTGTCTTCTTCATTACTTGTATGCAGGGGTAGTTTGGTTATTTTGAGCTTTTCCCGTATTTTTTGGTCATTTTAGTTATAGTAAGGGTAGGTTAGTCTTTTTACATGTATGGGCTGCATATAAAGGCCATATCCCCTCTCATTTGTGATAGGTTTTGAGATTTGAATTTGAATTAGAGTTTGTTCATTGATCTAGATCTAAGTTTGGAGGGAATTTCCTCTTTTTTGCTAGAAGAAGGATTTTACCACTTTTTTCCTTGGACTTCGAAAGAATTCAAGTTGAACTTCCAGCTTTTGTCTTCGAATTCAAGCTATTTTCTCATTGTGAATCAAGGTTTCTTTGGTGTCCTTGAAGATCTTGCATCTTCTTGCAAGATCCTATATCAAATTAGTGAAGAAAATACAAAAAGTCAAATCTGTCAGCAATTTCATCGCTGCGCAACCCATAGATACGATCCACAAGATTGCTGGAAAATCGCTTCCGCCGCTACTTGTATCAACAACAGATGTTGTTTTGAAATACTCTGGAAGTTTTGTGAATTGAACGTTGCCTGCTTGTAGCCAATTCATTCAAAGAGATGCCATTTTGAGTGCTTAATTCACACAAGGAATAATTGATGGATTTCTTTGTGCGAGTGCTTAAATTGTGTTATACACTACAATACTTGCCTTTCTGTTTGTTCACAAGAGCATGATTGGATCCCTCTCTCGGTACATTTGAGCTAAGAATTCCAGTTTTAATGGATGCCAATTGGAGTTGAAATTTCAGTTTTCATAACAGACAAGTTCTGCTATGTTTAATTGGAATGAGGGTGATTATCTTGTGGAATTGCATGCAGTTTATACTAATTGATTTCAAGCCCAAGGCTTGTGCATGTGCCACTCAGGAATTTGATTAATAATTTGGCAATTGCATATCTCTTAGGGCAGCCACCTGGGAAATTTTTTTTAGGAAATTCCAAAGGTCATCTGTCACGGAAGTTTGCGTCTCAGATTATTCTCTTAGTACTTGATTGTTGGTTTCTTTTCAGTAAAGTTGATGCCATGTGACAATTATCCTCTGAGTAAATCAGAGTTTGAGCTTTGAATGACCTCAAGTCCTTATTTGATTACCACCTGCATCAAAAGTTGTAATACTTGCAGATGCTTGTTAAGTTTGGGCAATCTCTTCTAAAGCTATTATGAGTGTTAGGACTGAAATTAAAGGACATATGTCTCTAAAAAAGATCACTCCTATCAAAATCTTGATTGTTGGTTGGTGACAAGAAGGCCTTAAGGTTGACACTTGACAAGTGTTCAATACATGTGCTGACTTGATTAAAGTTCAGAATTTTAATTGGGAGTGCTACTTCCAAAGGAAGATTTCACAGTTACCTACGGTTTGTGAAATTTCTTCAATGTAGACACTCCGGCTCCTATATGTGATTAATGACTTGTTCATAACACTTGTGGGCAAATAGGTTTTTTTATTTATTGGAATTAACCCCCAAACGTGGAAGCCTTCAATATTTGTCGGCATAGCCTATGCCACTGTACTTTTTCAGAGAATTAAAACGTGAATCAAAAGCTTCCAAGGAACTTGGGTATTTTGAATACTTTAGAATAATTGGAACTTGACAATTGGTTTCAATATAAGGAACTCCATGCCTTGAGGTCTTCCACCTCTGAGTATTCCATTTCTCATTCAATTTCAAATGCATGCATTCCTGAAGCATGTCTGTTGTACCGATTCTACTTGAATACTTACTGTGGGGCTATCTTCAAGTGTTTTTGATAGAGCAAACATAAGAGGCCATCCCATTGTGCTTGGGGATAGTCCTGTGCATATACCAGCAGGCAGTTGGATGTAAGAAATAGAACATTGCTCAGACAAGAGCAGAACTCTATCCATTGGTGTTAGCACCAAAAGTTCTTACTATTGGCATGATTGTCAATTGAATAGTTCATGGTGTTTAGTGTTGAATTTGTGGAAAGATAGTGTAGAGGTCTTTGAACAGTTTAAAGAATTTAGAGCCTATTTGAAGAGGAATTCCACTAGCCGCAAATACTTTGACATGACTGCAAAGCACAACCAGTCTTTTTGCTTAAGTAAATGTGCTTTTCAAGAAAGGGAGTGGGATAGGTATACAGAGGATGACTATGGGCATGATTTTACATACAGATCAGTCCCTAGACACTTTTCACACATGTATTGTGATAGACGGATGGACATCCTTGAGTTCCATTGGGGAATGCCAGATAAGGAGATCTTTGACTGGATCAACATTGTCGAGTAAGTTTTCCGAGTCCAGAGAGTTCAGAGAGTTCATCTAGATCATCAAGTACCTTTGGCCTCTTCCAGATTCCGAGGTGAGGCGCGTCCATGGTGGCGTAACTTGCTATGTCGTTAACGAGAGATTGATGACTCTCCGATTCATACATGGGGTGAGATGCATAAGGTACTTGAGCCCGAGTTGATTCAATATTATTATCCGCGTTTGAGGCGATAGAGGTCTAGGATGCAGGAGACTATTCCATCATGATCACCACCAGTTCGACACATTGCCACTTCGTCTACTCCTGTCAGAGCAATAGTGAGGTGTATTATGTTTGGTATGCTTGACCATAATATGTGGAGATGTTTGACTCGACGTCCGCCTGCACATATTACTACTACTCTTGTTAACGATGATGACAGATAGACCCAAGTGCCAGGATTCAGTGGAGGAGGTTGTTATTTTAGAGCCAGGCACAGATGGTATTGAGCTTAGCGCTAGACGATGATGATGCTAGTAATCTGCCTATTGATAGTGGTATTGATATTGTGGTTATGCCAGAGCATACTGGCCCTGAGCCTATTGCCGAGATTGGAGATACATAGTCTATGAAGTGGACAAAGATTTCCTTGATCTATGATACAGATGAGATGCCTATAGTTGCAGATGTTACATACAAGGGGCATGAAGACACATGCATTACATATGGCCATAAAGTTACCGATGAGATATTGGCAGATGTCGATCATGTTGAGATGGTACTGCCAATGACGTTTATAGCGAGTTGGCATGGTGGGCCACTATTTTCCTATCGTTTTTAGTCGATCACTAGATCGAGCCATATTGCCACTACTCCATTCCGCCGCACTTGCCGGGATGGACTGTTTTGGATGATTCCTATCATGGGTGACTTTGACGGCCTTCTACTCTTACTACGATAGTGGGTCATTTACGTATTTGACCCAAGCGAACTACTACGCCACTGATGCTGGTGGGGAACTCGAGGACGAGTTCTTTCAAGAAGGGGAGTTTGATGAGAGAATCAATATTTTTACATAGTAATTAATGATCAAAGAATCAAAATCTTTCAGGAGTTAGATTCTCACGAAACCTTTTTTTCTCCATTCCTTATGATGATGGAGTGTCTAGGAAGAAACCCAAAGATCTCTCGGCACATAGATTCACCTCCCGATCCTTTGCCAGCCTTTGTGGGCTAAGCAGGAGCATCCCCTGAGACTTTCTACATCAGCCCTTGCTCGCTCATTTGGGAGGTTTAGTATATATTTTCTTGTCTTTTCCATTACATGTATGTAGTGGTAGTTTGGTTATTTTGAGCTTTTCTTATTCTTTTTGGTCATTTTAGTTCTAATAAGGGTAGGTTAGTCTTTTTACATGTATGGGTTGCCTATAAAAGGCCATATTCCCTCTCATTTGTGATAGGTTTTGAGAATTGAATTTGAATTTGAATTAGAGTTTGTTCTTAGATCAAAATCTAATTTTTGAAGGGAATTTCCTCTTCTTTGTTAGTAGAAGGATTTTACCACTTTTATCCTTGGAATTTGAAAGAATGAAAGCTGAATTTCCAGTTTTTCTTTTCAAATTCAAGCTATTTTCTCCTTATGAATCAAATTTCTTTGATGTTCTTGAAGATCTTGAATCTCCTTGCAAGATCCTACATCAAATTAGTGTAGAAAATACAAAAAAGGTCCAAATCTGTCCGCAATTTCATCGTTGCACAATCGGAGATATGATGAGCAAAATCGCCGGAAAATCGCTTCCGCTGCCACTTGCATCAAGAGGGGCCACATGTATCAGTCTTGGGCTCACAAGGGGAACTCTACTGACCACACGATTGTTCGTTTGGCAGCTGCTCAAATTTTCTTGACCGTCCATTTGATATCTCTTTCAAATGGATGGTTAGGACCGTTCGATTAGTGCAGTTCTTATGATTCGGCTAATCTATTATAGGGTCCACGATATAAACGGCCCGGATCTGTATTGATGTCACTATAATGTTCCAATTTCACCATGGAAGGGGTCATTGGTAATTTGATACTACAGGGTTTGAGGAAATCATTTCCCCCCCATTTTGTCATTTTCCTCTGCAATGAGAGCGCATCTAGGGGAAATTTTTACGGTCTAATGGCAAGGCGTTAAAGTAATTTCAATAAAATTTTTGGGTTATGATAAATTCGCACCCACTGCTAACGTGATTTGACGTCAAAAAGCGTCAAGTCTGCACAATTAAAGTTATAAGTGGTGCGAATTATCCTACAGTGGGTGCGGATTTATCATCTTCTTCTCTTCCGGGCTTTTGAGGAGGAAGGGCAAAACTCACACAGCATATTTTCCTTGCATTAATTCTCGATCTCTGTTGTTTCAATGGTGCTTTTAGGGTTTCTCGATTCGAGTTTCTGGTAAGATCTCGAGATTCTTGCTTTCCTCACTTTTTCCCTTCTGTGCTTAATCATGGGGTGTTTGTGTGAGTATTTAGGGTTTATTTAGGGTTTCGAGTGTGAGATTGTGTTTTCTTTGGCTTAAATTTGAATCTGCACGTCTCATGTTTGATACAATGCCTACAAGAGTTTTATTGTATTTCAACTTCTTTATTCTGTGTAATTTGAGACGAACTTATCAAATAAGAAAACATTTCTATACTATCTTTTGTTCTCTTTGCTTGATTTTGTTCGCAATTAGGGTTCTGAGTTGGATGTTACTGGTGCTTTTTTGTTCTTAACTTATGCCTGTCTGGAAATATCTTAATCTGTGTGAATAAACTTTTGAAGATGATGGAGGAGGGAGATTTATAATGTGATTTTCGAAGAGGGGATTTACTTTCGCCATTGGGGAGCTTTATTTCACAGAGTTTGAGCTTTAAAGAAGGGGCTAATAGGGGGATTTAATGAAGCCGTATCTCGCTTCAAAACCTTTACTAATAGGGAGAGCCCCCCAATGCTACTATACTAATAAGGACATTGTCACTTCCCGAACTAGGACTAGGGCTAGGCAAGTGACAGTGCCGCACACCTGCAAGGCGAACCTTATAAGCGTGCAAGGCGTTCGATATCACATACGGTAAATACAACCAAAGCAACTAACATCCCATAAATAAATAACCTGACCATACACCATTCTCAATTCCAATAACTGTTTAACCATTACAGCACTACAAAATAAATCAAAACGAATAATACTCACGAATAAATAAATCAGTAGTCTGAATGAACAAGTGCATCTTCAAAACTAGACTAGGTAATGCTCTCCCATGTCCCACGCCGAGATAGGATTTACGGTATGAAAATGTAAACCACGTGTGAGCTAACACCTAGTAAAGTAATAGAGTACTACTCTAGCCGGGTCTGAGCATGCCAAGGAAACATAGGTTGGAACAAAAGGTTAGAACGAGACCGAATTGTGAAGTGAGGAACATAGTCAGACATTCTAAAGATCATTTCTTTTGTGTTACACAGAGAAATTCAAAGTGAAGTTCAACACAAGTAAGTTAAATGAACAAGGTTACCCAAACAATATTATAAGTCCAAGGAATACCACGGAGAATTTCGGTTTCAAAAATACTAAAGCAGTCCCAGATCACGTACCTTGATTGGAAATCCCAACATCATTTTGTACCCTGAACTTCAATTACATACAGCTCAATTTAGAAGTGTATCTTAATAAGCCCTAAACAAAAATGTTACACTTTTGGACTAAAATACCCTTAAAAACTTGCTCCCCACTTAAAATTCCCGTTATTTAGAGGCTTATATAACACTTTAAAAACTAAATAAAACTCTTTTAATATCAACACTGGGCCATCGTCTTAACTCCTTAATTCTTCATGGCATCTTGGACGGTCCCCTATCATACGCCCCGCTTTAGAGAACTCGACCCTGTTGAGTATAATTATAAGCTTCATTTGCCGGAGTTCGTTAGCTTTGATCTTCGTGCGCGTAATAAACAGTTGTCCTTTCCAACACACTAAGTATTTTCTTCTTAGTAAGTATCTCATGCGGTCGTATCCTCTGATGAGCACAATTTCAATATAATTATTAAGCTTTACGACCATTGAAGTAACAAATGATGTTGTGTCTATTTTGGACACACCTTCCGCGTCCTTTGGCACTAACTAGACTTTTCTTAGATTGTGTTGGATGAGTCTTCTTTTCCAGGTGTGTTGAATAAAGATCCTCTTCATCTTTATCCTCGTGTAATGCCTAAGATTTAAGTATCATCGGAACCAACTTTGTATGAGGATAGTAGCTCCTGTTTGTTGCTCTCATTTTGTGCTCTGTATCGAAGGTATCAATAAAGGTTCTTTCGACACGAACTTCTGACTTACTAGTGGACTCTTTAAGGCTAGAAGAGGTGCATGAAAATCTTGGTGAGTATGGTCCAAGCGATCCGGGTGGGATAGTCAACTCAACTCAGCTTAACTCAACAAAGCCTATCGGCTAAATGAATCCTTTAAAAAAATTTCATGAAGAAGGTGAAAGGAATCTACTAGGCTCTAATCCTGGCTCTAGTTGGGTTCTTCTACGTGGATCATTTTCTTCCATTCTATCCTATCCAAGGTCATGTTCTCTGTTATGTTCCTAGCTACCAAGTCTTTCCTCATTATTTCTACCCAAGTTGTTTTCGGTCTGCCCTTACCTCTTTTTATTCCATCAACTTGGCACGAGTCGCCTCTTCTCACTGGAGCATCCAAAGGCCTACGTTGGATATGTCCAAACCATCTTAAGTGGTGCTCTCTCATCTTCCTCAATTGGTGCCACCCCCATCTTTTTACGAATGTCTTCATTTTTAACTCTATCTAACATTATGTGGCTGCACATCCATCTAAGCATTCACATCTCTGCTACACTCATCTTATGCACATGCTGCTTATTGGTGGCCCAACATTATGAGCCGTACATTATGGCTGGCCTCATAGCCGTCTTATAAAACTTTCCCTTCAACTTGGTAGGGATTTTATGGTTCCGCAAAACTCCGAGGCAAGCTTCCACTTCAACCAACCTGCTCTTATTATATGGTTAACATCCTCTTCAATCTCTCCTTATGTAGAATTGAACCAAGATAGCAAAAGATGCCCCTCTTAGGTACCTCTTGTCCAGTCATATTTACTACATCTTCGTCCCACCTCCTTACATTACTAAAGTTGCACTCCATATACTCTGTCTTATTCCTACTCAGTCTAAAACCTTTGGATTCCAAAGTAGTTCTCCATAACTCTAACTTAGCATTTACTCCTACTTTGGTTTCGTCGATTAATACTATGCCATCTGCCAATAACATACACCACGGCACCTCATCATGGATACCCTCCGTAAGCTCATCCATAACTAGCGTAAAAAGATAAGGGCTTAGAGCTAATCCTTGGTACAGTCCTATTGATCTAGGTGGGATAGTAACCCTTCAAATCTGGCGTTTAAGCTTTCCAATAACTCAACTATTTGATCAGCACTGCATCTAGACAACATTTTTCCAACCTGAGCTCTGTGATGACCCAATAACTTTAGCTCTATGGCCTTTCTCACCTACCTAGTTAGCTCTATGTCACTCAACCCACCAAAAATGGCTTTACATAAGAGAATAGAGCTATGGCTCTCATAAGAGGGATGATTGGGAAGTTTCCAAATCACCAATTACAAAGTAGAGAATAAAAAACATAACATTTGGTCTTGGGATGGAGGTCCAAGATGGGGAAGCTTGGCCGGATGGAGGAGGTGTTCTCTTGAATGGTTATGGAAGATGGGTGATCTCCAAGTGCACACTGCTGCAAGGAGGATGGAGGATTAGATGGGATGCTCACTGCACCATCCAATTTGAAAACTCACTGCCTTCGAGTTGGTTGCTTCACTAGCATAGGATAAACTTGCTTTGAATGTCTTAGTTGCATATCTCTCTCATTCAGAGTCAATAACTTATATTCAAAAAGAGGAGTGCACATATCATTTTTGCCCAAAAGAGAAATAGTGCAAAAGATGGTCATCTCATGGCCCCTTTGGATGCTAGATGGCCCCTTGGCCCTGCGCCCTAACGAGGGACCCCCACTCCAACGTCCCCACTAGTGGGCCAACTCCACCTGATTTGGCCCCACGAATGATGCCCAAACACATAAAAAGGTTCCCCACATGGCGCAATCCATCCACTGCCATTCGATCCACAACACTATCAATGTCCCGAAAAAGGAACACTACAAGCTCTGATACCAAATCTGATGTAGGGCGATCGAAGGAAGGATTGATGGTTTGGTCTAATACTAAATCAAATGTAGGACGATTGAAGGAAGGACTTATACTTTGCTTTGACATCAAATCTAAGGCAGTCCTTCAATCAATTTGCTATCAAAGCAAAGTATTAGTCCTTCCTTCGATCGTCCTTCATTAGTACCTTGTGAGAAGAATGAGTTTTGGATCTAAATGGAGAGATTGATGTCAAAGTGCTTATCGTCGACAAGGTGCTCAATTTTGATAAACCGATCTCCTAAAGAATTCTTCAAAACTTCTAGGGGCCTTCGTCAAGGAGACTCATTGTCTCCTTTCTTTAGGCGGGAGAATTACCCTAATCGAAGTAGTTTTGGCTAACCTCCCATTCTATTTCTTGTTGGTTTTCTATTTTCCAATTCAGTCATCAATAAAATCGAGCAACTCCAAGGAAATTTTCTATGGAACAATAAAGAAGACAATATAAAATATCATTTTGTATATTAGAACATAGTTTGTAGGCCATGTCGAGCGGGAGGTCCTGGTATTAGATGGTAATAAATAATGAACAGAAATGATGGAGATTGATAATTGATGCTAAATGTGGTTCTAGTCCTGAAGAGTGGACGTTATTAGATGAATATATAGTTCAAAGGACTGCAATTTGGCTAGACATGATGAAATTCTTGACACTCTTTTAGAAAGGGATCCAATTCAAGGTAAGAGATGGGGAGAGGGTTAGGTTCTGATTGGATAATTCGTGCAGGAACAAAACATTGAAGGAGGACTTCGTAGTTCTCTTTAATGTGGCTTCACTCAAAGATATTTCTTGGCTGAAATCATTTCACAGAGTGAATGGTCTAGTGGATTGGAATTTTAGATTTAGGAGGAATTTTTTTGATAGAGAAATGGAAGATGTTGCGTCCTTTATGTTTAGAATTAACTCGATTTACATTAAAAGAATGGGAAAGGGTAAAAGAGTTCAAAATGGACCCCGATGGGTATGTTTTTCGTCATATGGTAATTCCTCGCCAACCTGGTTATCTTGGAAAATTATAACCCCCTTGAGGATTAATGCTTTTTTTGGTCTGCATGTCTGTTTTTTGGTCTGCATGTCAAGATAAGATTCTTTTTATGGATAGTCTTTACAATCGATGGAAGATCATAGTCAATCACTGCGCATGCTGCGCTGAGTCTGTAGACCATCTTCTTCATTTCTATTTACGTGTGATATGTAGTACTTTATCTCTTTGGTGTTTGTTGGGTTCTCATAGCTACCCCTATTTAGCTTGTATGGAAAGAAATGAACAAGAGTTTTTAAAGGTTCATCAAAAGGTGTGCGCAATATTTAGAAGTTAATTTTTTCCGTAGTTTTTTTTAGTAGACATCAATCCTTTCTATGTTTAGTGGAATTTTAGCCAAATCTTTCGACCAGTCTTGGGAGATGATTAGGCTGATTAGTGTTCATACGGAGGGCCCTAGTTCTAGATGTGACCTTCCTCCTAGGAGGTTGAAGCTGAACTCTGATTGCTTGAGTATTGGTTGTCCAGGCCCGACAGGAATTTTGGGTCTTCTGAGAAACGGTTATAGAGAGGAGTTTCGAGCTTATTGGGGACTAATTGGGGAAAAAGATGCTAACGAGGCAGAGGTTTAAGCGTTTCATAGTGAGATTGTATTGTATGGTGGACAATTCTCTTTGAGTTGTTTTATGATTTTTTATGGGACAGTTCCCTTGCTATCATACTTTTCCTTTTGACCACCTCAATCAATGGGTTTTGCCTTTCTTAATAAATTATTTTCCATAAAAAACCTTTATGCATTCAAGGGGAGGTGATTCCCATTGGCGTTGTAGAGACGAACATGGTGATCTTTACCAAATGACTACCGTATGATTTCTCAGGATTTCTTAGGTTATCAATAATGTCATCATGTTTATTCTTCTTGGCCAATGTATTAGATCCATATTTATTTCCACTAGTAGTTTCCCTATGGAAGTATGATGATCATTGAATATCCTATTGTTCCTTTTAAATGTGCCTACTCACCACTAATGGAAGGAGATTTCAAAAGATTTTACCAACACTGCCAGAAGGAAACCCACCTGAATTGATAATAGCGCTTTCAATTGAGGTCGGGGCTACCCATGATATGTCAAAAGTTCCCAATCATTGAGCTCCACAACTTCCAAGCCAAGGAGCAATAGATCAACATATGATCTATTGTTTCCTCCTCGTCTGTGCATAGCACACACCTGCTTTCTAAATGAAATCTTCTCATTTGTAACCTTTTGTATGTGCTAAATGAAACTCTGCCCCAATTATTCAGCCAAACATTCATTTCGTCACGAACACAAAAGGATACTTTTTTTTTGGTTGAATATGTAAAAGGACACTTAAGAGATAAAAGTCTGAAATTTAGGTTTCCATGAAGTCCAAACATGGGGCCCATCTGAAGTTTGCCTACCAAAACGCAGGCAACAATGCCCCCTTCGGCACTCTAAAACAATTACACCAGCTCACAATTCTTCCTTATAATTGAAAAGCCTCCATCACCATTTGGTGAGGAGCCTCACATTTTGTAGTCTAATTTTTTTTATTCCCACCTTTTTAGGTCAACAGATTTCCTTTCAATTAATTAAATGGACTCTATTAAGAATGATATCATCATTCCAAAGGAAATTTCAGTGGATTTTCACGATCCTTTCTTAAACAGGGATAAGTATCTCATTCCTGGATGGGAATATTTAATAATGAAGCATTCAGGAGAGTAACCTCGACGAAAAATGACATGTATATGCTTTTTGACGTATGTAGTCTGGTTTCAATCCTTTCCAGCGCTGAGTCTGAATCGCGGGGACAAAGACTCCTGCCGGGGGAAGGCCAAGGTACTTAATTCATGAGCCATTTGCTTTGGCCTTTGGGTTTCCCAAACCTATTTGCAAACGCTTCAAATGAAGGCATATCTCTAAGAGCCTCAAACGAATTCCTATCATTTTGGGATGAGCTAAGAGACCATTACTTTTCACCTTCTTATTATGAAGATAATTAATTTGGCTCCATGAGTAGAATGGGTCCTTTTCGGTTAAGTCACACTATGCTCTATCTTCGGCCTCGAATATCCAAAAGTTCCCGAATTTTTCGATGTCCATGGCCTTCCTGGCCCTCACCCTTTTGTGGTGTTTTCTTCAGGGGAAGATTCTCACTGATGGCCAAGTGATCACAAGAAAGATTTGTGACTCAAGTTTGCATGCATCTTCTGTGGCTCTCCAATGGAGAATTCTATCCATTCGTTCATTCAATGCCCATGGCTGACTAGATCTGAAGTTATTTCCTTGGATTATTTTGTGTGTGTCTTGATATATATGATTCATCCTATGCTACTTCCATCCGGTCTTGGTGGCATAAGTCAGTTGGTAATAAGCAACTTGAATACTCATGGAGAATCCTCTTTCCCTCAACTTGATGAATCATTTAGAAGTATAGAAATAATAAAGTTTTTAATGATGAATTGAGTGAGTTATGGTCGTTCAATCAGAGGTAGGTCTGAAATCAGCACGACAAAAACATGCGAGTCTCACTGTTTCGCTCATAACTTTCAAAATACTTGGAATTTTTCACCTGGATGTTAAAAAAAGAATGTTAAAACCATTCTCCTACTATCAATTGGATTATTTCCAAATGTGGTTCAAAATCTCACTTCTTTTCACGTATGTCCAATGAAGATATTTTTTTTTTGAATGGTTAAAATTTCATTAAAAAAGGGGGACCGAGATGGTTAGAATACAATAACAAAGAGAGAAAAATAGAGGAACAAAGGAATAATACAATGAGACAAGAAAGAAGTGGGCAAAACACCGATGTCAGGGAGGAAGAAAGTCACATTGCTCAAGATCTTCTAAGAGAACCCCTTCCCTGGCCATCCTATCCGCCACCCCATTAGCCGACCTCCTGATGTGACGGAAGGAGATAGAGGAGTTACCCAACAAATCCTTTATCTCCTCCAAGCATGAGATCCACTCAACCATCGGATGACATTCAAAGAGCCACCTTCAATCAATATTTTATCCAAGTCTTCACCACCCAGAAGTTTTATTCCTTGATATTATTTTCAAATTACCTTTGATTGGAGAGTAAAGAAGAAAAGAAAAGAAACCAATGAAGAAACTTAAAAAAAGAAAATGTCCATTAAAATAAATAATGAAGAAACTTAGGAAACCCAAAGGCAAGCTGTACGAAAGTTTGAGGACAAAGGAGTTCATGTCAGGCTCTCCTCTCCTTTATATAATATATAAATTCTAATTTACAGAAACTGGCACATTTATTATGCACAGAACTAAAGGGCAAAAACATTTATACGTGTTTATACAAGGTATTTATAATAAACTTATTCTTGATGACTATGTACACAACCGCAGCTCAAATTGACACTCCATAGGTATTACTTTTATACAAGTCATTCGAGCATTTTCTGGTCCTATAGGTATTGCTGATGCAAATGAAGCTGAAGGGCGAGCGGTGCATCAAGGAATCAACTTACTAGACTCCTATGACCTAAATAAAGTATTGAAGGAGACTCCCTTAATGTTATTAGATGGCTTAGGGGCTCCCATCCGTTTCTGTGGAGGTTCGCCGCTTTCTTCGACAAGATTCTTAACAGGCTGGGAGGATCTACAGTTTCTTTTAGTGATTGGCCAATGATGTCGCTGAGAGACTTGCTAGAGAGGGTGTCACTAGGGCGGAGTTAAGGTTGTTTGATACCTAATTTACAGAAACTGGCACATTTATTATGCACAGAACCAAAGGGCAAAAACATTTGTACGTGTTTATACAAGGTATTATAATAAACTTATACTTGATGACTATCTACACAACCACAGCTCAAATTGACACTCCATAGGTATTGCTTTTATACAAATCATTCGAGCATTTTCTGGTCCTATAGGTATTGCTGATGCAAATGAAGCTGAAGTGCGAGCGGTGCATCAAGGAATCAAGTTACTAGACTCCTATGACCTAAATAAAGTATTGAAGGAGACTCCCTTAATGTTATTAGATGGCTTGGGGGCTCCCATCCGTTTCCGTGGAGGTTCGCCGCTTTCTTCGACAAGATTCTTAACAGGCTGGGAGGATCTACAGTTTCTTTTAGTGATTGGCCAATGATGTCGCTGAGAGACTTGCTAAAGAGGGTGTCACTAGGGCGGAGTTAAGGTTGTTTGATACCTAACCACCCCCCCCCCACTCCCCCCCCCCCCCCCCCCCCCCCCCCCCCGCATTTTTCTTTTCTTTGTTCCCCTTGTATTTCTATTTGTTATCTTTTTTTCTTTCTTGATTCCTTGTATAGACCCCCTCGGTCTCTTATTGGAATGAAAGCTTTTACCATTAAAAAAAGAAAAGAACTGAAATTGACACTCCACAAATTATGTACACCAAGGTGTGAAACTGTAAATAAGTGACCTTTAACACTACTTGTCTCCCTCAAACAGATGCATTGAGTCATAAAGCATCAACTTGTGAACTGAGAATTCATGGTCAGCTCGCATGTCATGGGCTTCGTGGGGATACATGTTGGCTAACTGATGCGAAGACTGAACATATGGAAGTGAAATCAATCGTCTGGAGTAACAATGATGAATGCAATCAAAATCTACCTTGTCATGTCATCCTCATGAAAAACTAGTTTAATGTCAATTTGAATAACACTCTTATGATTTCCATAAAGTGGTGTGGATGGAGGGAAAAAAATACCAAATTTTGACAAAAGTGAACGATGCCATAGAATCTCACTGGATGCCGCTTACATAGATCGATACTTTTGTTGATGACTTGGAGGCCGAATCTTGTATCTTGCACTTCCACAATACCAAAGCATCTCCAAAGAACATGCACCATGCCTTAGTTGAACGACGAGTATTTGGATACCCACCCAATGTACATCAGTGTAGGCAACCAAATCAAATGAAGATGTGACGAAATGAGGAGAATCGTGCCTAATGTCTTATGCAAATATCTGGTGTTACGATGCACAACTGTGAACTGATAATATGTATGAGGAGTGGAGATAAATTGATTCAGTGATCAATCTAAATCGAATAGGCAATGTTAGGTCATGTCATCATCAAATAAGTCAAACTCCCCACTATTCGAAGATAGACAATGAGATCGGAGACATGTACCATCTGACTAATAGTACTTCACATTAAGCTCAAGAGGGGCTGCCTACTAGCTTGTTGTTTGTAAGATGTGCAAGAGATATCAAACCCTCAATTTAGTTAGTTTGTCTGACTAATGTACCTATATTTGAATGCGATACCTCTTATCTAACGAAGGATGTCAACAACCCCTAGTGATTCATCTTAAATCTGGACTGAAGAAAAGACTTCAGGTGATCAATGTCTCAATCACCCCTTGGAATGATGGTATTATAAATTTAGGTAAGGGGTTGATTATTTTTGCTCTACCACGTATGTTGTAGAGAGAAAAATCTGAGGACTTAGCTGTTCCGAGCTCTTCAAACCATGCAGGAGGTGCTTGCGCGAGTCCATAAAGATTTCTTAAACCTACACACTTTTGATGGATTTAAAGGAAGTGAAAGACCTAGAGGAGTCATAAATAGTCTCTTCGAGATTACCATGTTGAAATGCATGCTTGATGTGAACAATGACTAATGGCACGTAAAGGCTGTGGCAATGTGACTGCAAACTGTAGCCATCTTCGCCATTGGAGCTGACATTCATAGTCAATACTATAGTCATGTTTGTTTCCCTAAGTAATGTAACATGCCTTGTATCTATCCATGCTTCCTACTTTGCTGCTTGCTTATAGGTGGAGGATATATAATGGTTATCAAGATTAACAAACAAGGCTTGAGAAAGAAAACCAAACCGATCATGTGGGTTAAAAGGACGACGAGAATGACATAATGTGCACTAATAAAACAAAGCTGAATCTAAAGGAGAGAAATGGGAATTAGTACCTTGCAACTGTGAAGGGTCTAGTGGAGTAGCAATTTGGCAGGGCTTCTTTCTTTCTCTTACTTTGATAAGTGAAAACTGGATATGATATGGGAGGATAATAGGCCTCAAAAGCAAGAGATAACATCTCTCTCTCTCTCTCTCTCTCTCTCTCTCTCTCTCTCTCTTAATATATAGGTAAGCTGGGATCGAACCCCCGACGTCAAGGTGAAAGAACACTGTCTTTACTAACTGAGCTAGAGGCTCAACTCCACAAGAGATAACATCTTTAAAATATGTAAGTAAATAATGGAAGGAAATGGAGATGATGACATGGTATGATAAAAAACATTTTCAAGGTGACCCATAAAGCTACTTTGGATAATCACGAGTGATTGGATATCTATCAGTGCTGTTTTTTCTCCCCTTGGTGGACCTCATGAGGTGTGGTCAGCCTCTTCTTGTGGGTGGTTTAAACCCAACTTCAATGGTAGCATTTATGTCAGTGTGTAGTTATTATGGCTTATGCAAGGCCCAATAGTGATAATGATGCAGTCCAGACATAAGTATGAGCAGTTTGGAGCCGGGTCAAGTCTGTCGGCCTATCTTGTTTGACTCTTATATATCTATATGTATTATGCTAAGTGCACACACTATGACTTAGATCTTATTGTACTTAGTACTCATCCACATGTAAAACCACAATAGAGCACTTAATGTGAGATACATGTTCCCTTCACAGCGTATAGGGTATCAACCACCAAGGTGAAATATGCCCAAATAAGATACTAGATTCACAAGATGTTTTCAATTTTACTTAAATACATTGAATCTAGACATATTTTCAACTTCCTTCCATAATATATCCTTTTATGAGTTTAGGGAATAATCCAAGGATTTTAGAATATATTTATCAAGTGATACTAACCACCTAGTCTGGACCGACAAAGATTTTGTGGAAGGTGACTCTTTCAACAATATCAGTTGGCTTGAAGAGTCACCCATTCCCCGTGGAGGTTCAAACAATGTTTTAGAGAGATAAGGACATTTTGACGCAGCTTGAGTGCTCCTCTGTTTGTATTCATCGCTAAGGAAATGGTAGAACTTATTCCTTATACAATTTTGGCATTTCTTTTGCAAGCTTGGTGGTGTGGAATGAAATTCCCATATTGTAATCTTTTAAATATTTTTGGTATGGAATATTTCATCTAGCCCCAGCATGTATTTTTTTCTTTTATGTCATTTATTTGAAAAAATAAAATCAAACACTCACCAATTAAATAGTAGCACACCACTCTAGAAGATGTAGAATTAGAGCACAAGAATTCATGAGCACAACGCCAAAATAAATAAAAAATTTCATCCCAACTGCAAAGTTCTGTAAAGTGCAGCTATATAAGCTTAGATATCAATTCAAACCTAGCGTAAGCCACAAATGATCCTACCTGTTGATCTTCTATCTCTAAAGTCTAAACTGCCTAGCTTAATGTAGAAATTAATCACAAACCACCCTTTTATGGGAACCCATGCCTTTGGTTCATATGATTCAAAAACGCCTCTTTTCTCAATACTTCAGTTGTACAACTTGCGTTAGATAAGACTCAGTTAATTATAATTTAAAACAACCTAAGTGCATGGTTTAATGTTTTCGATTATGGTGCATAGTTCACCCCAACATCCATGCTATCACTCAAGATAAATATTGTATTAGACCAGTAAGGTATGTATTTCCGGATGAATAATTTATGACCGGTAAGGTATGAATTTCCTGATGAATAATTAATGTATTGGACGATCCATGAACTCTATATTTTGTATTGTCCATTTGAGAAACCAAAACGTATCTTGCTCAATACAGGCCCTTTGACCCTTTTCTTCTTTTCCTTCTTTCTGTTTGATGGTTGCTCTAGCATCACCTTTCCACATGCTAAAGTTTTCCTTTTAATTTTGGATTTGACAAACTTCGGTTATTGTTGCTAGGGAAAAGTTTTAGAGGGGCAATGTGTACTATGATTAGCTTTCTGTCCAAAGGGGACTATTGCTGATCCTTCAGACGTCTTTACCCATTTTGGGCCCTAGAACCCAATTTCTTATATCGTGAATCTTTAGAGGAACTCATAGAAAAACCACCACAATGTCCATTATGTTGGTGAGGCGTCTACCAGACTCTAAAAATACTGGCAAGTGCATTCGAAGAAACAGCTTCAAATAGGCTTCTATATTGTAGAAATCCGTCTCATATGGGGATTATTACTTTGTAATGCTTTTTATGTATCATATCTATGAATTAGAAATCATGACATACTAACTGGAGCTCCTTTTTCTGGCTATTGTGTTTGTTAGGTGATCAATTGTCCAAAAAGCAGAAGATGAGACGGCAGGGGCAGTATGGGGATTCTGGTGTCAATCCATTGGTTGCTTCTCAAATGCAACAAATGTCTGCTCAAAGAGTGCAACATAACTCTGCAATGAGTCGTTTTCCTGGACTGCCAGACACTTTGCCCATTGATGATGAACACAAGTACATCACTTCAAAAGCAGAGGGGCAATGGCAGTGGGATCGAGATGGACCAAAAGGCTCAAATCCACTGTCTTCTCATTTATACAAAGAAGGTAAGTTATGTAATTGGACCTTATTTTGAATTCTCTTTGCAATTTCATATGCCATATTGTGTTGCATACTTTCATCCTTAAGTGCTAACTTCCAATGTTATATATGTCATGTTTGGACTGAAACAATGGTTGCTGAGTCAGAGGTGTTTTTTTTTTTCATGGGTGTAGTTCTCTTTTTGTCATGCCGGTTGACTTCATTAATGGTGACTCCTGCAATGTGATCATATAGGAAAAGAAGAGAGCTCCATAGCCTCCTAGGAAACTTGTATCCTCAGTGATATGTCGTTTTCTGTCCCATTTTCAGGTACATCTATCGTTTATATTCTTATTATCTGGTAAAGCATTGATACAGAATGTAAGTTTGGGATATGGGTTCAAACCCATTTGTACTGGCTTTTCAACTTCACCTATCCGCTTACCCATATAGAGGCTAGGCGAGTACCAGATGGCTTAGCCATCCTAGGTGATAACTTTCATCTGAAAAGAAAAGAAGAAGAAAATGGTGCGATTCAGAAACTAAACTCTTGCTGTGGTTTCTACTTTCAGGGTCTTCTATTGATATCTTTGTTACTCTGTCCTAAATAGACATAACAGTTTGGAGAAAGCTATTTGATTTTGCTGAATGATTATCTGTTTTGCCGAGAACATTAAGTGGGTTAGCTATATGAGCCTGAACCACTTGTCTTCAAGACTTATTCTTGAAAGGCCCATTATAACTGTATAGAGTTTCAGTCTCGGTCACGATGGTGCTGCTCGAGAACCTTAGTTTACTACTGAAAAGAACCAAAAAGAACAAAAGAAAAAGAAAATTGTAGTCACATAAAGCACTCAATAACGTATTAATGCCTTATGCTATGCAACTTGGAAGCACACAGACATATTAGTGCGAGGGACGGATACAAGCTGTTGGATTTGCAATTTTGGAATATATCTGTCCAGTTATATGATTGTATTGAAATTTTAAGGAAATATTCATGTAAAAATTTATTTGTGAACTCATAAGATAATTTTAAAATTTTATATAGGCAAATATAGATTTACTGATTTACATGTTTTGAATGATACAAATATAGATTTGCACCAAACAATATAATAGTTTTTAAATAACGCCAGAACAGTCAAAATAATAAGTTGAGGTACTTCTCATATACCTGTGCGATGTGTGATACGAATTTTTTTAAAGATATGGATTGTTCTTGTTAAGTAGTCCTTAAAAGTTTATTTCAAGATATCAATGATCTAGATATGTGATAACCCTTCATCTTTTATCTAAATTTGCAATTATATTGGTAAATTTAGCCACTTGGAATCTTTGTAATTAAAAGGAGTGAATCTGCTTGTGATGTAGGCCAAGGAAGTGATTCTCCTCGATCTTTATTCCCAGGTCAGAAAGTGGACTCAAGGTCTGGTTTAGAGAAGAAACAAGCCAAGGAAGACCCAAGAGCCCAATCCCAAGAGCAAGATATGGAAATTGGGTACGAAGAAAATCCTATGGCACAAACATTTGAAGGTCTTGAGAAGAAGTTCCTTGATGAAATCATGAAGTTAACCAAGGAGCAACAAGAAGCTGAGGATGCAGAAGTTTCAAGGCATAGGGAGGTAAGTGCATTCAATCAAGCTTCTGAAATGTGTAGCATTTCCTATGTGGCATAGACATTTTTGGTATGTTGCATTTGATTGGAAAATCCTTGTTGTTGTGATCTTAGTAACATTCAAGGTTTTAAATCTCGGTTTCGGTTTCGGTTTCGGTACGAAATTTCGGACGAAATCTTGTAAAAATTTCACCGAAATTTCGGAAATTTCCGAAACGTTTCACCGAAATTTCACCGAAATTTTGTACTTCACCGAAACGTTTCACCGAAATTTCCGAAATTTCACCGAAATTTTACCGAAACGAAACGTTTCGGCCGAAATTTCCGAAACGTTTCGGCGAAATTTGGTACTTTTCCGACTCACAGTGAATTTCGTTTTGGTTTCCACCGAAACCGAAATATTTCGGCCGAAACGAAACGTTTCGGCCGAAATTTAAAACCATGGTAACATTAGGGATGTACATACAAGATTTAAACGAACATCAGAATGACTTTATTTTCTTACTCAAAAAATGAATAATTATCTTGAATCTTTATTTTTGAAAGTTGGAGCTCTATACTGTCAGAATGGTAAACTGAAACCTCTCCAATTTACTTTGATTGATAATGCTCCATGTAGATGATTGTAAGTTTCTTAGTTCATTTGTTTTATCCTGCTATTATTTACAGACTTGAACTGGAACTTGGCATGCTTCCTCTTTGCAAAAACTATTTGTGTATTTTTTTGAAAGATAATTTAGAACAAGAAGAGAAGCGTATGATATATATATATATATATATATATATATATATATATATATATATATATATATATAGAGAGAGAGAGAGAGAGAGAGAGAGAGAGAGAGAGAGAGAGAGAGAGAACATTTCCTACACACTTGTGTAGGTAAGTTACCTACACACTACCTTAAAATACAGTGGGGGCCCACATTGTTTGGGTGATCCAAACAATTCATTTGAATGGTCCTCACATAGATAGGGTGTCCACAAAAAATCAAATCCATAGGATCATCCTAACCATTCAAACTATGGAGGCAAAAAATGGACTAATTTGTGAAGGTTTATACACGTCCATTTTACCTCCACAAATCGTAGGGTTGGGATGATCCTATGGATCTGATTTTTTGTGGACACCCTATCTATGTGAGGACCATTCAAATGAATTGTTTGGATCACCCAAACAATGTGGGCCCCCACTGTATTTTAAGGTAGTGTGTAGATAACTTACCTACACAAGTGTGTAGGAAATGTTCTCTCATATATATATATATATATATATATATATATATATATATATATATATATAGCAGAAGAGAAAATGGCGAATTTTTTGAATTTCTTCCTAAATTCTATGAATTTAACACGTCAGAGCCATTCCCCTCCATCCATCTATTACAATTCTACCCCTCAAAAAATTTCTACTTCCTTATTTACCCCTATGCTGCTATATCCATCTATGCATATATGGAAGGGCAAAATAGGGCCTCCCTGTTTAGTTATCTCCGAGTCTCTCTCTCGTCAGAGATATTTTCTCCTCTCTCAGCAACTACTCTGCTTAACCAAACACGTATCCTTCTCTCTCTTCCGTCTGTACCCACCATGTCCTTCCTTTCAGTTAGGAGCTGTAACGACCCGATTTCCATGACCGGATCGCTACAAGCAAAACCTGCCAAAATACCCATAATTTTTTTTTAAACCCATATATGAAAATTAAATAGCCATCGGTCTTATTCCATTTCCAAAATGTCTCCTTACAATAACTTTAACTTAAAACCTATTTACTCAATTAAGTAAAGTCTTGAACTAGCCAATTTAAAATAAATTCAAAGGGGTTGACGAAGGGTATCGTCTTCCTTAATTATTTGCTCCCATCATCCTACGCTTCGAGACTTCCTCGTGCGCAAACGCACCCTCATTAGAATTCTCTAATCCTGGGGAGAAAAATAAGGTCAGCAGGATGATAGAAACTGAACCAGTATAAGAATTCAATTTAAAACAACACATCAAGATCCATATTATAGATAAGACAATTGAAATTTTTCAAAATAATGGTTTACCAAAATCTTCTGCAACTGAATAGAAAAATCATTTAAGGTGATCAAATGTACTAATATCTGAAAGAGAATAGTTCGATAATCATTAGGAACAATTATAAATCTACCACATTCTTATCGTAACAATTTCATTTAAACCCAGGGCACTCCAGCTCCCACTAGCTTGTTGCCCTTGCCGACACGGTCGACTCCGCGTGGACTTATTACGGTTGATCATACCGTCTAGGGACTCTTGGTCTCTGTAGGATTCCGACATCAACTAGGAGGTGCGCGGTTCCCCCAAGTTGTATACCTTTGTTTACGGGGATAACTCAATGGTTTCCCATCACCCTTTCCCATTTCCTCTTCGGATATTTCTTATGTTTCCATACGACTTCCAAGTTATTTCATGTGATAAAAACAATTAAACTGATAATTCCTTATTAGAAATCAGATTCATTTCCAACATGTAATACAAGAGACAAAATTTCATTCCTCATAGAATAGTTTAGAAAACATAAAGATTTAGATACTTCACCATTCTTGTTGTATAAATTGAAAGCCATACGAGCAAAGTTTAGCTATCACCTGCCTTAATCTTACAAACGCAGTAGGATGAGATGGCTCCTGTTAGAGAGTAGAGTGCAACGATCCTGAAGTCACATAGTTGAGTGTAGAGAATGGCAGTTTAGACTAGGTTCAAGTTGCTAAATCTTATAACTACTAGATCTTTTCCATAAAGTAATTTGCTACTAATTAGGGGATTTGAATTAAGTGAATCAATCTATCCCACCAAAAGAGTTTAGCAATAAAGGTAAGTTGCCAAATCTTATAACTACAAGATCTTTTCCATAAAGTAATTTGCTACCAATTAGGGGATTTGAATTAAGTGAATCAATCTATCCCACCAAAAGAGTTTAGCAATAAAGGTAAGTTGCCAAATCTTATAACTACAAGATCTTTTCCATAAAGTAATTTGCTACTAATTAGGGAATTTAAATTTTAAGTGAATCAATCTATCCCACCAAAAGAGGTGTGCAAGATCTCCCTCAAAAGTGGAGATCAAATCTCCAACCTATCTTATTTATCTCCTCCTTTCTTTATATTTTACTGGATTTTCATTTAATGAAGGTACGTTTCCCCTAATATGACGTACTTTCTTATTTAATATGTTTCAAATGATTTCTTATTCCGCGGAAAACTTAATCCCCAAGCTACCGAAACAAATATAGAATAGATTAACAAGAGCCATTGATCTCTAGACCGATTGATCCAAGTAGATCAAGGATAAATAAGAGATCCTATTTCGGGATCAAGGGTTGGTCTAAAGTGGATCGAAGATCTCGATCCTCGATATACGATCTAACGGTCTAAAATTCAAAATTTAAGGAATTGAAAGTGTCAAAAAGTGGTCTTTACATTCTACCCCCTTAATTGAATTTCGTCCTCGAAATTCCGCTCTTTCTCATCCCAAGTAACGCAGTGAACTATCAGTTAAGATGGAATTAAAATTAACTACCTACCTTTCAGTTACTGCCACTGTCGTAATCGTCATCCTCTTATACGTCCAGTACATTACCGAAGACTGACAATCTGCGACGTTTGCTGGTAACCTCATCTTCTGAATATGGGGGCGTCTGATCGCCGATTGAGTAAGATGATAAGTTGATGATTTCTTGTTCGATAGGAACAGGTTCCTCCTCAGGATCTTCTTCTGGATCCTCCTCTTCAGGTTCTTGTTCTTCTGGTATTCTTCCTCGGAGTCAGAGGAAATTTCAATCGGTTCCATTTCATTAGCTGCAATCATTTCTCTCCTATCTTGTTCGAATTCTCGGTTGACCTTAAAGGTGTGACATATCATATGTCACCTATTAGCTATCTAACCCAAATTAACGACTCAACCCACAAGCACCAAGCTCTCCGTGAACCCGGGCTTTGATACCACAACTGTAACGACCCGATTTCCATGATCGGATCGCTACAAGCAAAACCTGCCAAAATACCCATAAATTTTTTTTTAAACCATATATGAAAATTAAATAGCCATCGCTCTTATTCCATTTCCAAAATGTCTCCTTACAATAACTTTAACTTAAAACCAATTTACTCAATTAAGTAAAGTCTTGAACTAGCCAATTTAAAATAAATTCAAAGGGGTTGACGAAGGGTATCGTCTTCCTTAATTATTTGCTCCCATCATCCTACGCTCCTAGACGTCCTCGTGCGCAAACGCACCCTCATTAGAATTCTCTAATCCTGGGGAGAAAAATAAGGTCAGCAGGATGATAGAAACTGAACCAGTATAAGAATTCAATTTAAAACAACACATCAAGATCCATATTATAGATAAGACAATTGAAATTTTTCAAAATAATGGTTTACTAAAATCTTCTGCAACTGAATAGAAAAATCATTTAAGGTGATCAAATGTACTAATAACTGAAAGAGAATAGTTCGATAATCGTTAGGAACAATTATAAATCTACCACATTCTTATCGTAACAATTTCATTTAAACCCAGGGCACTCCAGCTCCCACTAGCTTGTTGCCCTTGCCGACACGGTCGACTCCGCGTGGACTTATTACGGTTGATCATACCGTCTAGGGACTCTTGGTCTCTGTAGGATTCCGACATCAACTAGGAGGTGCGCGGTTCCCCCAAGTTGTATACCTTTGTTTACGGGGATAACTCAATGGTTTCCCATCACCCTTTCCCATTTCCTCTACGGATATTTCTTATGTTTCCATACGACTTCCAAGTTATTTCATGTGATAAAAACAATTAAACTGATAATTCCTTATTAGAAATCAAATTCATTTCCAACATGTAATACAAGAGACAAAATTTCATTCCTCATAGAATAGTTTAGAAAACATAAAGATTTAGATACTTCACCATTCTTGTTGTATAAATTGAAAGCCATACGAGCAAAGTTTAGCTATCACCTGCCTTAATCTTACAAACGCAGTAGGATGAGATGGCTCCTGTTAGAGAGTAGAGTGCAACGATCCTGAAGTCACATAGTTGAGTGTAGAGAATGGCAGTTTAGACTAGGTTCAAGTTGCTAAATCTTATAACTGCAAGATCTTTTCCATAAAGTAATTTGCTACTAATTAGGGGATTTGAATTAAGTGAATCAATCTATCCCACCAAAAGAGTTTAGCAATAAAGGTAAGTTGCCAAATCTTGTAACTACAAGATCTTTTCCATAAAGTAATTTGCTACCAATTAGGGGATTTGAATTAAGTGAATCAATCTATCCCACCAAAAGAGTTTAGCAATAAAGGTAAGTTGCCAAATCTTATAACTACAAGATCTTTTCCATAAAGTAATTTGCTACTAATTAGGGAATTTAAATTTTAAGTGAATCAATCTATCCCACCAAAAGAGGTGTGCAAGATCTCCCTCAAAAGTGGAGATCAAATCTCCAACCTATCTTATTTATCTCCTCGTTTCTTTATATTTTACTGGATTTTCATTTAATGAAGGTAGGTTTCCCCTAATATGACGTACTTTCTTATTTAATATGTTTCAAATGATTTCTTATTCCGTGGAAAACTTAATCCCCAAGCTACCGAAACAAATATAGAATAGATTAACGAGAGCCATTGATCTCTAGACCGATTGATCTAAGTAGATCAAGGATAAATAAGAGATCCTATTTCGGATCAAGGGTTGGTCTAAAGTGGATCGATGATCTCGATCCTCGATATACGATCTAATGGTCTAAAATTCAAAATTTAAGGAATTGAGAGAAAGTGTCAAAAAGTGGTCTTTACAGGAGCTTCTTCTGCAAACCCTAATACCCATTCTATTATCTTTTTTTTTTTTTTTGAAATGGACCCATTCTATTATCTTGCAGTCACACCCTAGAAACCTAGCAGCAGAAGTTCTCTCAAAGTGGTGAGTACCTCTATTGCTCTTCTTTTTCTTCGTCTTCTTCCGTGTTTTGCTTCACTCTCTCAGCCTTCCTTGGTAACCCTCTCATAATCTCTTTATGCTTCTAGGATTTTGATATAGGGTTTTCGTTTCTTTTATTTTTTTCCATTTTTTGTTACTATATGATCCATATTTTTTGCAAGGACTTGGCAGCGGGGACGAGGCCAATCTCTTCTCCTCCATTGTGATGAGCCATGGCGCAATAGAGGGTTTTTTTGGGTTCACTTTCTTCAGTTTGTTTAGTAGTTGCCTTCAGGCAAGCTTTGAATTGGGAATAGGGCAAAGTGGATAGCAACACTACCGATGGTTCTCAGGATAAAAGAGGTTCTTAGCAATAATCAAGATCAGGCTTATCTCTATTTATTTTCTTCCCATTTGCATTTGTGTTTATTTCTCTTCATTAGGGTTTGGGATTAGTTTTTTGTGCTGATTCTGTTTGTAGCTCTTTTCTGACCAGTGCGTTAGAAACATGCAATAGACTCTGGATTCTCTGATTTATTTGCTTGGTTATAGTAGATTAGATGTGAAGAAATTTACTCTAAAATCTACGAGTTGCTGGGTTATATTTTTATTGTAGCTCTTATGTTTTAGTTTCATAGGGTTTAATTTGCGATGCAACTTCTGTCGACAGTTGCCACCTGTTTGAAAAAATTGCCAACAGTAGAGTGTGAGAGCAAAGATCCATTACGCATGACTTTATAATAGAATTGTTTCTTTATCATTGTGTTTTATATCCTGTGCAATTTCTTTGTGCAATCTTTGGTTGGACATGGAATGTGATGTTTGCATGATGTTAGGTTCTCATTCAATGGCGATTTGTGTGAATTTTTTATCAATTACACGCTCTTTACCTGCTATGCCAATCTTAGAATCTCGGTGGTGTTCCATGATCTCTTTTTGATGTCTCCAAATAACAGGAATCATCCGGTGCTGATCTATTGCAAACGGGGAAAGGCATTGATCAACTTCTACAACTCCTATGAATTGAACTGCCATAACTTTTATATTCATTAAAGCCCTGTTTGTTTTGAATTTTGAGAACCGATTGCGAGTCCAAAGCTGATTTTTTGACTTCAAATATACGTTTAATTTTAAGTCATGTAATCAATTTTAGACCCGCAATTGGTTATGAAAATCCAAAACAGAGGCTATTTAGTTTACCGAATTAGTTGTGGTTTAATTTTCCTTTTTTCTTTTCGGCTTGATATAGTTGTCATTTAGTTATGGGAAATCATAGAATATGGGTATTTTGGTTATGTGAAAACCATATAGTTTGCATGTAGATATATTTAAAAATCCACGGCAGAAATTTATTTAAGCTTACCATTTCTTTTCATTCCTTCTCACTTGAGCTTTGATATCAGTAGGAAATATATTTTATATTTGATTATGGACTAATGCATCTGATTTAGATTAGAATTTCTGCTTTTCAATTGATTTTCAGTTTTTTTTTAATTTCTTTTCTTCTATTTGAAACCTTAAAATGCTTTCTTTTTGTAGAATACCATTTCTTTCCATTCATTTTCAGTTTTTTTATTTCTTTGTGTTTCGCTAAATTCTTTTTGCATTAGTTTCACCAATTCTTCTTTAGTGTTGAGATACACTACTTCAATATAGGTTATTCCAATGTAGTTTATGACCGATTAAATTAATCAAACTTATCATTTCATTTCTCTCTCTTGCCTTTTGAACCTCATATCCAATACTTTGAAACTAAGACTACACTTTACACATGAGTAATCAAATATATCAGCAATTTATGCTATAATTTTTAAATCATCTTAGGGCATCTTTTTATTATTCATTTAATTTTTCTTCGCCGCCCCGTGCATCGCACGGGTTTTTTTGCTAGTATATATATATATATATATATATATATATATATATATATATATATATATAGAGAGAGAGAGAGAGAGAGAGAGAGAGAGAGGAATAAGATTGTGCGGTTGACCGCACCTAAGCTTAGGTGCGGTCGAGGGCCCAAACACATGGGTCCCACATTTTTTGTGCTGATCAAAACAATTCATTTGCAAGGCCCCATCATAAATAGGGTGTGTACAAAAAATCAGGTCCATTGGATCATCCTAACCCCTCCAAAAGTCGAGGGCAAAAATGGGCAGATTTGTGGCAAACGGTGTCTATCCATTTTGACCTCCACAAATGGATGGGTTAGGATGATCCTATGGAACCGATTTTTTGTACATACCCCATCTATGTAAGGGCCTTTCAAATGAATGCTTTGGATCATCCTAACAAAGTGGGCCCACATGAGTTTGGGGCCCTCGACCGCACCTAAGCTTGGTGCGGTCGACCGCACAATCATTTTTCTCATATATATATATATATATATATATATATATATAGCAGAAGAGAAAAGGAGATAATTATTTGAATTTCTCCCAAAATTCTATGAGAATTACACATCATTTTTTTTGACTTTTTTTAACAAAGGCACCCATTCAACCCACATATTTTCAATCCTACCCCCTCCTTTATGCTTTTTAACAATGGCACCCATTAAAGCCACATAATTTCAATCCTACCCCCCTCCGTGATACTTTTTAAATTATGGAAACCTCTATAGATTGGAGGGCTAGGATCAGCCTATGGAAATGATTTTACGTGCACAACCTATTGATGTATTGTTCCATCACATGGACGGTTTGGATCAACCTATGATGTGGTCCGTACAGTTCTTTGTCGACCCGTGCATCGCACGGGTTTTTTTACTAGTGTGTGTGTGTGTGTGAAGAAGAGAGAGAGAGAGAGAGAGAGAGAGAGAGAGATTATATGAAGAAGGGCCGTATAAACACGTAAAGGTGGTAAGATAAGGTACCACCCTTGTGATTTGATCCAACAGAAGCTCCTCAAAAAGTGAGCTGCTGTTGGATCAAAATTTAAAACCTTGGTTCTTATGATCATAATTAGCGTGGATAATAGTTCTCTTTATGCATCCAATGCCATTTGCTTGGGGGGAGGGAGAGGGATTTCTACCCTTCAAGTTGCCGATACCCAGCCCTCCATTCTCCGTAGATCTATTGACATCCTCTGAATTAATCAAGTGTTTATGCTTCTTGATTTCTCCTTTCCATACCAAAGAAAATCCCACTAAAGCTTTGCAATCCTTTTGGCTATTGCTGTAGGGATTTTGAATGAGGACAATAAATATACTGGAAGGTTTGACAATTCTGATTTGATGCCCACCCCCCACAACACCACGCACTCACACACACACCCACACACATCAATAAGAAAAATTTCTTCCATGTAGCTAGCTTTGCTTATCCTTGTAGAAACAATGAAAATCCCATTCCCAATCAACCATGCCTTTGCACCACACGAACATTTCCGCAACTTTCCAATTCTTGTTTCTCCATAAACTATATAGAGTGGCTTACTGGTCGCAAAGAGATTTATCCCCCACCCTTCGATCTTCCTAGAAGTTAATCGTAGTTTTGTTTCCAATGGACAATCTAGTACCTTTTTAAGTCCTCCAATGGCTAGCAAATAGATCTTCAAGCATCCTATCCATTGCCTCTGGTCAATTTTTAGCAATCCACGAAGAGTACTATGGTTTCAAATTTCGGCTGAAACATTTCAATTTCGGTTGTTACCGAAACAAAATCCACTTGGATTAGGAAAAATACCAGATTTCGCCCCCAAAATTTCGTGATTTCATTAATATTTCGGTCAAAATATGCGAAACATGCAACTTTTCAGATAAAAAAGTGCAAATTTTTTGTCGAAGAACCCTGACAAAAATCAATTCCACTCGTGGAAAAGAGAAGAACAACATGATTTCTTTAAGACATTTCTAAAAAAACAACAAAAAATAAAAAGAAAAACGGTGAAGAATCTAACCTGGATTTCTGCCGTGATTTTGTACTGAAAAAATGTTTCCTTGATTTTACAAGATTTTGGCCGAAATTTTGTAGCGAAACTAAAATGTTTTTGTTTTGCTAATGACTGAAACACAATTGAAATTTAAAACCTTGGTTCTAATGATCGTAATTAGCGCGGATAATAGTTCTCTATATACCCTCCAATGCCATTTGCCGGGGGGGGGGGGGGGGGGGGGTGGATTTCTCCACTTCAAGTTGCCGATACCCAGCCCTCCATTCTCCTTAGATCTATTGACATCCTCCCTTAGTTTTAAATTTCGTTTCGGTACTCATTTCGTTTTGGTGAAATGAATGGAACTTTTCGGTCATTTAAGTCATTTTGTTCTTATTTCGGTATAAACTTGGGGACGAGAGAAATTATTTTTTAATACTTAAAAATCCAAAAAATTAGAAATTGTTAGAAAGATATTAGAAACAATTGAATAAACAAAATATGTAAAAGATCCAACATTTACTTAAAGAAAAATCACAATCAACTGAAATGCCTGTGTTGACCTGTGTGTTGACCCATGCATGACTAGTTGAAAAAATTTTAGAGACCAAATTATGAGATTTCTTTACCAGACTTCTGGGGTTTAGTAATGTTTGGACATGACAGAATTTATGAATTTTTAAAATTGGAAAAATACTGCATTGTTTAGAAGTTAAGATTTTGACCCAGCCTGATTTTTTTCGAATTTTGTACTAGAACCGGAAAGTTGAATTTTTGTCCTTTTATAATTGGGTACTAAAACTATTTTTAATGAATCTAAATTGGGGGGTATTCCCTTATTTACATGTAAATCTTAAGTAAATGGACATTAAAAATGATAAAGACATTTACTTACGGTATTTATTATATACCCATTTCGTTCCGGTTTTCATCCAGAACCGAAAAGTTTCACCCATTTCATGCGAAACAAAACGAAAATTAGAACAATGCATCCTCCTAATTAATCAAGTGTTTATGCTTCATGATTTCGTCTTTTCCATCCCAAAGAAAATCCTTCTAAAGCTTTAATACACTGGAAGGTTTGACAATTATGATTTGAAGAGTGTGATGCCTCGCCGCCCCCCCCCCCCCCCCCCCCCCTCCCCGCGCACACACACACACACCAACATCACCACTACCACCACCACCCCCCAAAAAAAAACCCACATGCGCACACATTGATAAGAAAATTTTCTTCCATGTAGATAGGTTTGCTTTCATTTTTTTTTTCTACCACCATTGCCCACAAAACTATGGGTGGTGCTCCAATGCCCAAAGGGAGACTGAGATAAGTAGTGGGGAGGGAGTCTACCTTGAAGCCGAAGTCAACGACCATCTCTGTAAAAGCTCCTTGATCAACACCTCTTTTGATAACTACTACCCCTTGTGTACGAAAAAACTACTACTCTGTAAATTTCCACTAATTTATTGCAACCCTCTTTCCATTAAATCTTTTGTAAATTACTCAACCTAACTCTCACCTTTTTAAAGGTGAAAGTTAGCATTTCCCTCACTAAGCCATCCTGTTGCATATTGTTTGTTTTTTGTCTAAGGACCTGCTGGGTTACTCCAGCTGATTATTAAAGATTTGGAAGTCCATATTATAGACAATCGGCAATTCCTCTTCCTCGCTCCTCCCTTTCCCTCCGTATTTTTTTGAAATGTTATTCATCATTCCACGCCTTTCATGGATACATTTATGCACCACTTACGGATTGCTGACTATGGTTTTAAATTTCCACCAACACGAACAGAAAACAATTGAAATGTTTATGTTTCCATTTCCTGTCAAATGCATACCGAAACTGAATTGCATACTGAAACCAAAATTGTAAGTGTATATTCCATTATTTCAGTTGAAACTTGGAAATATGTCGGGTTCAGTTGAAAATTTAAATTAAAATCATGTGAAATCACGAAAATATATTAGCATATGCAAATGATGGAAATTTAAGATGAAAGTTCAAGAAATGCTAGAAAAATCATTTATTTTATAATTTTATTCAAAAAAAGGAAAAAAATATTTTTTTGCATAAAAAATATTAAAAACCTACAAATAGAATAGACCAGGAAATTATATAAATACTATTGTAGTATTATATATATATATATATATATATATATATATATATATATATATATCACACACACACACACACGCACACTACATTTATAATATTATAACTATTTTTTATATCTTGCATAAAAAAAATAAAAAATCATTAATTTTTTTTATAAAAGCTAACAAAATCTAGGCATGTGCAGATTTATCCATGCCCTGTTATAAATAAAATTTATTTTCTATTCTCTTACATTTTCTATCATTGTTATAATTTTTTAGAATTTTAAAAAATAGTTTAAAGAAGAAAAATGTCTTTCTTTGCTATTTATTGATATGTGCTATATTATTGTTGTCTGTATTACATAAATATATTTATATGAATTGAATGTGAATGTGGTATACGTTTTATTCACAAAGATCTATATGAATTACATATGAAATGCAGCATGTACTGAATTATCATACATGCACGATAGTACATTTCAATAGGTGTTCAATGTTGTTAAACCATTATGAGTGGTTTCTTTGCTTATATGATGATTTTTGAATGTGCATTTGTGCTTATTCTAGCACTTTCTAAGATTTCATCTTAAAAGTCCATATGTTTCCATATGTTTTCGTGACTTTATAGAATTTTTGCTGAAATTTCCCTCCGAAACCGACATGTTTCCATTTTCCTCACGGCCGAAATGCATACCAGAGCCAAAAGCTAAAACCTTGTTATTGACTACCTTGTAAGGTGGTCTGTCACATGAGGTCAAGGGATTTAACTAAACTCTTTTGATTGTGAGAAGAGGGAAGCACCAAGAGTCATCACCTTATTGCCACCATCTTCTCCGGCAATGGTGGTGGCAACAAGATTCATTTGGCGACCCGATTTGACAATTTGGATGATGTCTACCTCTTTAATTCAATGAAAGAGGTTAGCGGCATGATGACAATCATGAGCAGTTACTTGACTTCTAGGAGAACCCGAGAAACCAGTAGCTGAGAGGATAGTGGAAATGACACCAGGAAGAGCAGCTGTGATTGTCTGCTGAATTAGCCTCTGAATTGCGTCTATGTTTGATCAATTCGTTGGTGGTGCTTCTTGATCAGAGTGCATTTCAGTTTGGACGTGGTAGGCTTGTTGGGTTCCACCTCTACCACTGCTATTAGTCCCATGAGAATTTCTTTGACTAGATTGCCTGCTACCCGATGAGCACCATGTCTGCAGAAACATTTAGAAATGATGTGTCCAGGGCAGCGATAGTAGGAACATGTATTTATTTTCTTACAGTTGGAGGCCAAATGTCCAAGCTCTTTGCATTCATAATATTGGTACCTTGCTCAAATTGCGTTGATGGTTTCGTCCCTTATCACCTTTGTTAGAAGATGTATATGGGCCTAAGGGCATATTGGTCATTTTATCCTCTTCTCTCTTATAATTACATTTGTGAGGGGGAGCTAGCCCCCAACTCACTCATTCTCTTCTCTTCTCTCTTAACATGGTATCAAAGTCCTAGGGACCACTATTGGAAGAAACCCCTCCTCTTCCTTCCTCCACGCCTCCACCCTATTCTCTTTTCTTCCTTTTTTTTCCTTCTTCTTCTCCTCCCACATGCCCAAAACCCTAACCCTAACTGTCTTGGCCTCATCCACCTCCCTCTGTTCTGCCTTCACTCCAAACCCCAAACCCGATCTCGCTGAGACCCAAAACCCAAAACCCCACTCTTGCCCGGCCCTAAAACCCAAAACCCAACCTCGCCACCCCTATACCAGTCCCCGTGCCACCTCGCCACCCCTCCCCACCTCCACCCGACACCTACCCTCGCCGTAACCCCTCCAATTCCACGCAAAACCCAAAACTTATCACTCCACGGGTCTCTGCTTGTATTTGTTTTGTTCACAACCTCACTCCTGGTCTAGATAAATTGGACCTCAGAGCGGAGCGATGTTTCTTTCTGGGCTACTCTCGTACCCAGAAAGGTTATCGATGTTCCAGTTCTTGGTTACGCAGGCTATTCATTTTCGCTGATGTCACATTCTTTGAGTCCGTCTCCTTCTTTACTACTCTCACTGAGAGTAGTAAAGTTGTGCCCGACTCGCAGGTCCTTCTTCTTCCTGTTCTTCTTGATCCTGTTGAGTCCACTTCCACACCATTGTAGGTGACGTCGGCCCCTCCTCCAGCTCCTACGTAGGTCGATCAACAACGTTTGAGGCCAGAGGTCTATCACGCTCTGCCTGTGGTATCGTCCTTCCAGCTGGAGATACCGACTCCTCCCTCTCAGGTATATATTCTTCCCTCTCCTGATGTTCTTGTAGATTCTCCTATTGCGTCACGTACTCGCTCACGTACCACTGCACATCTCATTTCCTCTGCTGTTTCTTATGATCAGCTCACCCTTCTGTTGGGTAGCTTTGTGTCTTCCTTGTCTTCTGTTTCTTTGCCGTAGTCTTTGCCTGAGGTCCTTGTTTATCCAAATTGGCAAGCTGCTATGGATCTTGAGATGGCCACTCTTCAGGCCCATCATACTTAGGATTTGGTCTCTCTACCTCATGGTGCTAGACCAGTGGGTTGTCGTTGGGTCTTTGCCATCAAATACTTGCCCGACGAGTCAGTTGAGCGCCTTACGATGCATTTGGTTGCCAAGGAATATACACAGACATTCGGGGTTGACTACACTGAGACATTCTCCCCGGTCTCCAAAATCCCCTCGGTCAGTGTTGATCTCCCTAGCCGTCAACCGAGGATGGCCCTTATATCACCTTGATGTCAATAATACCTTTCTGCATGGAAACCTAACTGAGGAGGTTTACATGGAGCACCCCCTGGGTATGTTGCTCAGGGAGAGATGTCCTCCTCAGTTTGCCGATTGAGGAAATCTCTTTATGGCTTAAAGCAATCTCCCAGAGCATGTTTGGGAAATTCAGTAATGCTGTTATGCGCTTTGGCATGAAGCAATGTGCGGTTGATCACTCCGTCTTTAGCCATCAGTCTGATGCCGGATATGTTCTTCTCATAGCTTATGTGGATAATATTATCATTACTGGTAGTGATTCAGTGGGCATACAGAAGTTGAAGATTTTTCTGTAGAAAGAGTTTTCCACCAAGGATCTGGGTCGCCTGAGATACTTTCTTGGGATTGAGGTAGCCTATTAGATGAGGCAAGTTCTCTTGGGGTGAAACTTGCTGCCGTGGTTATGGACCCGAATTCAAAACTGCTTCCAGATGAGGGTGATTTGTTAGATGACCCTGGCAGATATAGGCGGTTGGTTGGAAAGCTGATATACCTCACATTGACTCGCCCAGATATTTCATATGCTGGAGGGGTAGTTAGCCAGTACATGAGAACACCACATACCTCCCATTGGGCAACCATGATTCAGATTCTTCGCTACTTGAAAGGCGTTCCAGGGAAAGGCCTGTTGTTCAAGAGACATGGACATGAGAAGTTGGAAAGATTTTGTGATGCAGTATGGGCAAGGTCACCGGCAGATAGATAGGAGATCCACCACTGGATATTGTACCTTTGTTGGGGGTAACTTAGTGTTGTGGCGAAGTAAGAAGCAAGACATAGAATCCAAGTCAAGTGCAGAAGCAGAATATCGAGCCATATCATATACAAGTGGAGAGCTTATCTGGCTGCGCTCTCTCCTATCAGAGATTGGTTTATCTTCCTCATCCCCAGCTCAGTTATAGTGTGGCAATAAGGCGGCTATCGAAATTGCTACTAACCCTGTTTTTAATGATAGAACCAAACACATAGAGGTGGACTGCCATTTCATACGCCAGAGAATCTAAAAGGGTGAGATATGCACTATTTACACTCGATCAATGGATCTAGCTGATGTCTTTACGAAGTCATTGAGTAAAGCAAAGCTAAATGATATTTGTAACAAGCTGGGAATGTATGTTATATACATTCCAGCTTGAGAGGGAGTGTTAGAAGATGTATATGGGCCTAAGGGAATATTGGTCATTGTAACCTCTTCTCTCTGATAAATACATTTGTGAGGGCGTGCTAGCCTCCAACTCACTCATTCTCTTCTCTTCTCCTCTTTCTCTTAACAACCTTGTCTAAGAGATATTTTATCTTGTGTGGATGGGGGTGTAGCATCAATGGTGGCCTAGGTATGCATCCGCATTTCCACCTCAAGAAGTTCTGATAGATCAGATTGTAAATCACGTAGTTGACTAGTTGGCCATGACTAATGATATTTGCACGGGCTGTCTCACATTCCAGTCAAGCATGGATGAGAAATTGCATGACTTAGGTCCTTGAACTTTCAAAAATTCTTTTTATGTGGTGGCAGAAATATTTTGGGAAGACAAATCGTTTATAATTGCATGAAATCGGAATTGTTGGATTGAATATCCCTAATGTCTTGGGTAAATTGAGATAAGTGGTGATTGGCTCGGAAGAGCCCGTGCTTGATTTGTCTGTTGGTAAATTTTTCTAAGATAAACCGACGTCTCTTGGTATGTCGGGTAAGGGCATAGATTTAATGTAATGGATGTCTCTATCGAATATCCAAATGGGACCAGGAGTGTTATTCATCCTGCACTGACTTAGCTCTTTGTATACTTGGCCATATTGCCACCAAGCATGCCCAATTGGCCTTTGCCTTCAACAAATATGCAAAAAGCCCATAAAAAAATAAACATAAAAATGCAAAAATGGAACTTCAAAAGTTAGTAGTTTGTTCCATCGAATTTCATGGAAATACTCTTCGATCTATCAACCATAACGAGTATTATATTATACACACACGCAAGCAAACACATACACAGGAAATCGAAATCCACTTTTTTCTCTTTATTTTGCATTAGGAAAGTGGCCCTTTACTCGTTATGTTTCTTAAACTTAAATGCTGTTACAATTCTTAAAACTCTATTAACAACCAATCATGAAAATATTTAGGAGTGCCATTACCAAGAGGATGGAGTGTTGTAAATCAATATCCACATTTCTTTCTTTGTTTTACATTATTCCTTTCTTTATTTTATATTAGGAAAGTGGCCCTTTGCTCTTTATTTTGCACTTGTCTAATTGTTTGTTAAACTTAAATGCTGTTACAATTCTCAAAACTCTGTTAACAACCAATCATGAAAATGTTTACCGAGTGAGGAGTGCCATTACAAAGAGGATGGAGTGCTAATATTATTTCCACCCCCAAAATTTAACATTTTAACATCTGCGCATTTAAGGGCCGGGCTGTTAAAAAGAAAAAAATGTGCTTGAAGTTGGTACTCTGTGTGTGTGTGTGTGTGTGTGTGTGTGTGTTAAGCTCTTTTTGTTTTCTTTATGTGAGGAGGCTCTGTTTTTTGTAAACTTGGTTCCATGCACGATTCTTCTGTATGTTGCTCGCCTTCATCTTCTCCTCTGCCACCCCTGCTTTCTCTTTTAGCCCCGCAAAGATATAGTACCTTGCCACCATTGCTTGGATCAGAAAGGCTTGATGGCTTGGCCTTTCATGCTCTCAACAACCTGTTTCATTGCTGTTATATCGTTCGAACAGCCTTTGATGTCTACCAAAAGCCTGTTTGTGAGGAGAGTTGGCTTGACATTTTCCTTCTCAACAGTCAATAGAACATCCACTATATACTATCTATTGGAACTCTCGTAGAGCAAAAGCAATTGGTTGCAAGAAAATGCTGACAGTGGGAAGCCCAGGTCCCTCATCTTTTTAATCATTTCTCCGCTTTCTTGACAGTCAACTGCGGTACAGTCAATGAAGAATGTCCCATATATTACTTCCCTTGGAAGGTTTTTAAAATTTTATCAATATACTTTTCATCTTTGCTGTTGCCATGAACTTTAGCAACACCACCTGACATGACCACCTTGTAAAATAACTTGTTTTGGAATGGTGTCGATTGGGGCTGTTTGATGGGTTAATCTTAATATTTCTTGTCTAAAATGGTTTTAAATGCTGGTCCAAAATTTTCTAAATGCTGGAGTTGCCGGTTAAGTTGCCTGAGCTCGAGCTCAGAAACCTTTTCCATATATATATATGGAAAACTGTTCGTGAGCTTGAGCTCATATAAGCTTATATGAGCTTGAGTGCCCAAACACATGGGTCCCACATTTTTTGTGGTGATCCAAACCATTCATTTGCGAGGCCCCATCATAGATAGGGTGTGTACCAAAAAGCAGGTCCATTGGATCATCCTAACCCCTCCAAAAGTGGAGGGCAAAAATGGGCAGATTTGTCGACAAACAGTGTCTGTCCATTTCCCCCTCCACTTTTGGATGGGTAAGAGTGATCCTATGGACCTGATTTTTGGTACACACAACCTATCTATGTAAAGTCCTTCCAAATGAGTGCTTTGGATCACCCAAAAAAATGTGGGGCCCATGTTTTTGTGGCACTCTAGCTCATATAAGCTATATGAGCTCAAGCTCACAAATAGTTTTCCCATATATATATATATATATATAGAAGAGAAAATGAGAGAATTATTTGAATTTCTCCCAAAATTCTATGAGAATTACACCACTTTTTTTAACAAAGGCACCCATTCAACCCACATATTTTCAATCCTACCCCCTCCTTTATGCTTTTTAACAAAGGCACCCATTAAAGCCACATAATTTCAATCCTACCCTCCTCCTTTATGTTTTTTTAATTATGGAAACCTCTATAGATTGGAGGGCGAGGATCAGCCTATGGACAGGATTTTACGGGCACAACCTATCGATGTTGTGTTCCATCACATGGACGGTTTGGATCAACCTCCGTACAGTTCTTTGTTAGCCCGTGCATCGCACGGGGTTTTTTACTAGTGTATATATATATATATATATGGAGAGAGAGAGAGAGAGAGAGAGAGAGAGAGAGAGATTAAATGTTTTGTTAATATTTATGTGTATGTACTCCTAGGTTTCCATTGAAGTCTCAGGCATACACACACGCATGAGAGTTAGTGTCACAGGCAATGGGTTTTGTTTATAATAGGGAGGTTTCTGCTTTTGGCTTTGTGGTAAAAAGCTACAGTAATGTTACCCACTCAAAAAGAAAAAAGAAAAGAAAGAAAAAGAGAAGCGAGATACAGAAATTAAATCAAATCTAGATCAACATTAAGAAACCAACCTTGCATTCTAACATCTCACATTATGAATTATTATGTTTGGTGTTTCAGAAGATAAGCGAGATCAATGGTCAATATCAGGAGAAGCTAATGTCTATTCGAGCTCGTCAAATCAGCCAGAGGGACGAGTTCCTTCGCAGGGAGTCACAGGTTAGGCAGCATCAGTACCAGCAAGCTGGATTGAGCCACTACCAGAATAGTACCGGCCCAAGTGATCCACATGGCTATGGTGTATCAGCTGTCTCTTCTGCTGGTGCACTCGAAGAAGCTCACCGAGCTTATGCTGCCAGTCAGTTTGACTCCTACAGAGAGCGGTCACAGTTTCTCGCACGTGGTCGGAATCATGGGCTTGAGTCGAGGGGTCCTTACCCTGGAGGCCGCGCTTATGAATCTGGGGCACGCTATTACTGAGAAAATCACGTTAAAAAAAAACTGTATGTCATCTTTTTTTCACTGCTCCTATTTGTGTAGTGTTTAGTTTTGAAACTATAGTGCTCCTCCATTTAGTGTTTATTCAGCATCCAAGTTTTCCTTGTTCCATTCATCAGTGATTCAGCATCTAAATTTGCTCTAAGTCTCTAATCAAATCTCCATATCTCCTCTATGACCTTAAAGTTATACCTCCATATCTGTAGCCAGAATTGTTTGCAGTATTTCATCTTTCTTAGTTTAGTTTGGTACAATTGGGACATCGACCAGAGGGTGTTTTTGCTCGGGCCGTCAACAGCACATGTGAGTGTCATTTGTTCAGTGATACAACGTGAATGAGCCATGCATAAAGAACTTCCCCTGCTGGACTGGTGCGCTTTTACCATTCAAATTTGGATTCTTTACTTCTAAATGCTCATTTGTAGGCCACTAGACATCCTCCAATGTGCTAGATCTTTTGTGCATGGCCTTTTGATGTAGACCTGGTCTTTTGATGAGGATGACGACCAGAGCATGAGAAGCAAAGAGGCAAAGAGAGGGCAGTACCTTGCTAATTCATTTTACTAGTGAAGGGCCGTGTGGAGCCATGTGTGGGGGTGGGGATGTAATTAGAGGATGAATAAGGGCTTAATTGGAAGGAGGCTGATCTGGCAAGAGGTGACCACAAGACAATTGGCCATGAGTTTTGGGGATGACATTTAGCATGGAGGGACCACAAGACAGCTGGCCACGACTCTTGGGGATGACATTTGGCATTAGGGGACGACACCGGAAGCCACCAAGGAGTGCGACATGGCCTTCCCAGCTAAGAAACCCAACTGGCCATGTACACTTGGCAACATTCTATAGGCTTAGATGCCTGCCCACCCTCCATAAATAGAGGTGATGGGTCTCAATTCAGATGCACCTTGGTGAGAAGAAAGTTTATTTTTTAAAGAGAGTTAGAACTCCTCTTGAGGTTGAGAGATTTTGTGAAAAAAGGCCTGGGGAAGAGATCGAATGAGGAGTTGGAGAAGACTTTGGTCATGTTAGTCTTGCTCCTCCCTGCCTTCTCAACTTGTAGTTCTTGTTTGCTTTCTCTTGTCCAGACAACATTGTTTTCTTGTTTTCATCTTTGTACAATTTCTTTTCCTTTGTACTTCTAGCATTAGATCTATGCAATTTCTTTTCTTTTCCTACCATCAGTTTTAAGCCTTGCGTTTGTAATCCACAAGCAAGTTTAACTCGGATCCAGTCTACATCAACTGGTATCAGAGCTCAGCTTGCAAAAGATATTGATCTTTTGCGGATCCTGATGCTAGAGTGCACTGGATCTATCTAGTTCTAGTAGGTCTATTCAAGTTTCGTGCAGTCTGCACCGTTACATTTAGTTCTGTCACCAATCTTTGATGGTTCACGATTCAAAAGTTCGTATTCCTGAATTCAAAAGTTTTCAGCTGAACTGTAACTAAGTAAGCTCGTTCCTATTCTTCTCTTGTCACTATCTTTCTCCATGTAAAATTTCTTCCAATCCTCTTTTTTTCCAACTCCATGCTACACTAATTGATGTTCCAAGCGTGCATCAGAGACATCCACTTGCACATATTTGTAGGAGTTTGCAGAGCATATTTGATAGGAAAAATTCGGGTTTAATATGGTATGAGTTCAGAAAAACGTGGTAAAATAATAGTCAAAGGAATGGAAACATGAAAAATGCATTAACGTTTAAAATTTTGTCTTTACAAAATATAGTTTTGGTAAATGGTTTCTGAGCTCAAGCTCAGATAGAATTTCTGAGGTAGAGTTTTTAAATATAGTTTTGGTCATTTACAAAATATAGTAGAGGTATAGTTAGAAAGTTGGCAAGAAAAGTGTGTTTAATACGTTTAAACTTATAGATGATTTCCTCAAAGAAATGGATTTTGCTAACTATGGGCAAGATGCACTATAGTCACGCCATGCGTCCTGATCATCACACATTGCGAGGTGACACATATTTTCATACTGGACATGTTCTCCTCCCTGGATAACAAGCTGGGGTTTATTTATCCTTCGATAGGTTTATTATCTTTCTCTATGACTCTGTTCACTTGTTGTCTCGAGAAAAGAAAAGAAAAGAAAATAGGCTTTTTTTTCCCGAGAAACATACAAAACGGGTGTTCACTTACTTTCCCGTCCCTTTTTATTATCTGACGTGGAAAGACAAAAAAAGTACATGGAAAATGTGGTTTCCCTTCTATTTGTTTTATTTTCTTCCCAAATTGGGAGGAAAATTGCATTTTCTCGAGAAAATAAGTCGCGCTTTCCTAGAAACGACTCAACGACAAAAAGCAAGTATTTCTTCTCGCCTCTCTCGCAAAAAATGAAGCTACCCCATCTTCTACCTTTCTCCAGCGATGCAACACCACACTCCGGCAAAGGTACCTTCTCCTCCTCGTCGTCTCTCTCTCTCTCTCTCTCTCTCTCTCTCTCTCTCTCTCTCTCTCTCGTAATCTTGGGTTTGAAAACACCTATCTCTGTCTCTGCTCGGATCAAAACCATTTTATGTGTTTCAAAACACCTCTCCGTCTCTTAACCATTTTCAGCTACACCTACCATGAAAAAGCCCCAAGATCTTAAACATAAAAAAAACCGATTTTCTCCGAACCATTTTCAACAGATATACAAAATGTTACTTTATGTAATGGATTTCTAAATGGATCTATTATTTCTTCTGTAGATTTGGGATTTTTTTATTTCTTTTTTACCAAAAATCACAGGTTCACTTGTTTGCCTCTATTATTAGCCTAGGAAAACAATTAAATGGGTTTAGATATATGGTGTTTAAACAAGTATATAATGGGTTTTTTTTTTTTTTTTTTTAACTCAGATACATGGGTTCAGATAGATGTGTTTTTTTTTTTTTTCATCTTTACTATTTTCCATTGCTTAAACAAGTATATAATGGGTTTTTCGATTTTTTGGTTCATTTCTATATATATTTTTTAGTACCGTTTAATGGGTTCAAATAGATGGGCTCAGGTTCGATTTCAGGGAGAAAACAAGTTTCCTGCATATTTTCCCTCGCTTGAGTGAACAGCGAGAAAGCGAGAGAAAATCACAGTTTCTTTTCCTTTCCTTTCCATTTTGCCACGTCAGATTCCTTTCTTTTCTTTTCCTTTGCTGCAGAGGGAAAACAAGTGAACAGAGCCTATTTGTTCTCGTTCTGCTCTTCCAGCCCTTGCTCAATTCGTACTGATGTTCCACTTGCCTCACCTCTGCAACCTTTGGAAGGACGAAAAGATGTTCAAAAGTTAAGATTGAAGCCTCATAAAAGAAAGTGAACCGAGAAAAGTCATCTATGAATGTCACATGGTACAGGGAACTAGCTTCAGATAAGATAGGAGCAGGTCCCCACACATCTGAATGAACTAAATCAATTAAGGCTGAAGTTTTGTTCTCACCAAGGCTGTTAAGCAAGTTATAAGGAAGAGCCACAAGTTTGACCAATTTGCAGCTCGTACAGATTTCCCTGTATTGTATTGAAGAGCCTCTATGCCCCCTGCCCCCCAGGCTACAAAATAGAGGCCAAGGACAGATGAAGAGTAGGGCATGAGATGGGTACCACTTCCCGTCTACGAGACTGTTTAATCTTAACACGCATATGTCAAGCTTGTCCCAAACAACAATTCTCGTACTGCCAATCTGTAGCCATTTAGGATATGTTCGTGAAGTTTCAATAGGTGAGGATACTTTTGTCCTAAAAAAGTTATACAAAGGGGCTGTCAGGGATGAATCCCTGACACGTACGTGTCTTCCTAGTAGCATTCTTCATTCAATTTATTTCAGTCTTGTCTCAAGAGTCAAGAGCCTTTTACACAACATAGTTTGCGAACTTTGATCTTGACATGTGAGTATTCGTTTTTTGTTTGTGCAAGCAAGCATCTCATTTACCAAAAGTTGGCGTTCACCCAGTTGAATGTGATATATCAGGCCTTATGCCGGTGTCAATAGTTAGAAATAGTTCTACTTTTCTCATCATTATTGTTAGGGTTCCATGTAAAAGCAGCGATCCCGTATCGGTAAAGTGAATGATGTGGATGGGCATATAACGGAATGGGCACCCTCCCATTAACGACTAGCTTTTAAGGGTGAGTTCTACCGGGTCCCAACAAGTGATATTAGAGCTGGGCGTGGTAACCCCTGTGTGTGCCTCTGAGGGCGGAAAAGTCCCTCGGGGAAGATCTCGTACTTCCCACGTTGCCTCAGCGTGGAGGGGGAGATTGTTGGGGGTTCCACGCAAAAGCAACGATCCCACATTGGTAAAGTGAAATGATGCGGGCATTCTCCCATTAACGGCTAGATTTCAAGGGTGAATTCTACCAGGGTCTCAACAATTATCATGTATCGAAGCCTGTTTGAGTACATATGATCTTTCATGTCAAACATTTGCCATTGTCACGGGCACAAGCATTGATGTGAATTAACTGCAACTTTTTGCCTATTTATTTGTAGAGAATCATAGATGACGGGAAATTTTGTAACTATTAAGGGCCGTTTGGATACACAGATTTTAGAATCCATGTTTTAGTTTGAAAACAATGTAAAAGAGGGTTCACGATCAAGCTGTTGTATGCTGTCATTGACAGCATTTCTTGGATTTTAAGTAAGAAGTCCAGGTTTTAGAAATCTCTCCTCCATCCTAAGATTTCTAAAACCTGGAAAAATGGGACAATCTCCTGCTCTCTTCCCGTCAGGAAGAAGGACGAGAAAATAGAAAATGACGGCCGGTCTCTTTCTTCTCTCTTCTTCCATCTAGAATTGAGGAAATCCAAGATTCTAAAATCAGCGTATCCAAACGGCTCCTTATGTCATGAAAACTCTGGTTACACCCATCTGTCTCTTTGCCCCCAATTACTCAAACACAGATAAAACAGGCCCTTTGCTATAAACAATCAAAAGGAAATATTCATTTATACGTAATCCAAAGAATTATATCCCTATCAACTATATAGTCTATCTCCCTCTTTCTCAATCCGAGAGTCAAATCAAATTTAATAATAAGTTATTTCTTAAAATATGATAATTTAATAGCTTAACCTATTGTGTAGGTATAATTTTTAAAAAGTCCAATTCAATGGAAAAATTACTAAGAATTCCTTCACTATAAATCCCCCTATTTAGATATCAACCATTTATTCAAATTGACTTTGATTTTTTAAGTATTTCACCTTATTTGAACATGGACTATTGTTTTAGACCAACAAATCAGATTTTTTTTTTGGTTTTGTGGGGGGAATCTGGTCTATGCTTATGGTTCTTATTCCTCTATCTCGACCGGAAAAAGGCATGCTGATGAAGTGATTTCTGGGTCTTTTGAACATTGTTGCTTTCTTCATTTTTTGGCTGGGCAAGAGTAGAGCTATGGAAGATTTTAGCTTTGCAGAGAGTTTTCTAGAGTCAAGAGTTGAATGCTTGCGAATGCAGAGTCCTCATGACTAAGCAGCAGCCCTCCCCCCTATAACTCTTATCTATCATTTTTTTATTATTATCAGAAGATGATGATAGCGAAGATGAAAGTTGAGTTAGAGAAGGTTGTGCTGGACCACTGTATCCATGGACCTGATCACAATAACATACCATTTTTAAGATGAATATTAGAATGTGAATTAGAACAGTGCAACTAGAAAACGGTAACACGGATGCATTATTAAAAAAAATTAATCTTTACTTGTTTTTGTATTTGGAGTCTTTAACGTTGTTTATAAAAGAGTAAAGTACATAAATTCATTTGGGAAGTCATTTAGGCAAATACTGGTAATTGTCCAAAATTTAGTGGGTTTTTTGCTAATAAGCTTTGCAGGTTTTTTTTTTTTTTTTTTTTTTTTTTAGTATAGAATAACTATTGAATTATCCAAACTCAATTTATTAACAGATGTTTACAAAAGTATTAACCAAGTAACACTTACTAATTTCTAAAAAAAAATTAAAATGTTTTCTTTCAAATATTAGGGTGCAACTCGGGTCGGGTTGAGGCCAACCTGAATCCGACCCGAGGAACCATTTACTCGACCCGAACCTGACCCGACCCGATTTCCAACCCGGGCAAGGTTCAACCCAACCCGACCCTAGGAACCCTTTTTTCCAACCTGAGTTTTTAAGCTTACAAATAAAAAAAATCATAAAAAATGTCGGATTTCACTCGGGTAGGGTTGCCCAACCCCTCAACTCGAACTTGACCTGAACTCAACCCGGGTTGGCGAAACTCAACCAGAACCGGGCCCAAACTCAACCCGACCCGACAATTTTTTGGGTTGAACCCGACCCGAGTTGCACCCCTAGGTTCAACTAACGTAATAAAATTTCCTCAGAAACAAAGTATGCCACCCAAACAATTAACAACACATGTTTCAACTAAATCTATTTTAGGTGAAATCATTTGTTTTTTGTCTGCTATTAAATTATTTAAGCATTCAACGGGTGGTTTAGGCCTAGGGTAAATTTTTTCTTTAAAAATGGAAATTGTACCAAAAAAATTGAGGTCTAGAAAGGTTGATATTTTCAAGGAGGTATCCAAGGGGTGGTTTAGGCCTAGGGTAAATTTTTTCTTAAAAAATGGAAATTGTACCAAAAAAGAATCGAGGTCTAGCAAGGTTGATATTTTCCTTGGAAATGGGGAAAATTTTCAACTCTAAAAAAGTTCCATAAAAAATGTCATAAAAACACATAACTTAGAGAAAGTTTTCCATGAAAATGTTAGGTACCTTACCAATATGCCAAAAGCACCTTGCCTAACGAGGTGATGGAACTCGTTAGGCAAGGCCCTTTAAACCTGTCCCATATACCAGGCTGGGTCACACCCTGTTCCATACCTAGGCAGGCCTCTACTCAGGACCCGTAACAGAAAGCCATTTTTCCTACTTTAAATGGCCTTTAGATATTAATAGCAATTGAACTCAACCAAAAATACCCTCGAATAATTTTCCATTAACATAATGGAAGACTTGATAAAGTAACTTGTTTTATTCTTTTTACCCCAAAGCGCCCTAAAGTATAGGAGGGGTCCAACCAATAGTTGGTGGGGGTGTGTGCCTACAATCCAAATACGGAGTGCCATTAGAAAAAAGAAGAAGAAGCAGTCTAGACTTTCTTTTTCAGTGTTTTTGTATGCTTTAGAGGAGAAGCAAAAGTGCAGAGAAGAAAGCAAAAAGTATTGCAACCTCCCCTTACGTGATATACTTTTATATTACTTTCATAGTTGCATGTAAGAACAAAATTTAATTTTATCATACAATGGCGTTGCCCAATTTTAAGGGTGGAAATACCAAATAAAGGGGTCCTATTGATTTTCATTTCTGGCCTTTGACAGACGTATATAGAAAGCAAAGGCAATTTCAGTATAGAATCATTATAAAGGCAAAGAGAAAGAGAAAATGAATGATGGATTGTGTGTGTGTGAACAGTGATCATATCTTTGGAGGAGATATTTGCACTGAGGTCGGGAGGAGGGAAACGGCAGTGTAAATTTCTGGCAATACAATGAAATGGGTCCTTTCCACTCTTCTTTCTCCACCCACCCCACACTGATATGACACCCCAAGAGCACAATGTCTTGGAGTTTTCAGACAGGAAAAAAAAACATGACTGAACATTTCAGATTCTCTTAACAATCTTCCACAACATCCCAAGACAAACAAACAGACAAACTCTCTCTCTCTCTCTCTCTCTCTCTCTCTCTCTCATGTACATTTAAATACAGGGCCCCTGGAAGAATAATTAACTTTTTTGGATGCATTGTTTGTCCATGATTTCTACTATGCTTTAGAAATAAAAGGGTCTGTTTGGTTGCACAATTTCTGGGACTTACTAGGTGCTTTGGTTGATTTTGGGATGCCATGTCATCAAATGGTAGTGTTGGGTTGCATGGTTTGATTCAAACTACTAGAAGACTACTTGCCTTATCAACCCATGTGGCAGGACTTTTGTTCCACATCAAACTACATGAAAAAGGATGTTTTTTTGCTAGTAGAGTCTGTTAGAGGTTTTCAAAATGGTCAAATTACAGTTTTGAAAAAATGATTTTGTTATTTTTAAATAGAAAAATTTTACAGGGCCGGTCGACTGCGGATTGGTTACTGGAAATGTAATTATTTTCCAGAAAGGTATGGTAGGTCGACCACGGTTCATTGGATCAGAAAAAATAAAAAGTTTCAAAGACTTAATGGTCGTCAACCGACCCTTTTCTGGTCGACAGTGACTGCGAAAAGATCTATCCGCTGGGCAAATTCGATAGGACTTTTCACTTCCAAGTTTGAATCTTTTCATGTCCTTTTGGTTCCCAATAGACATGGATGGTTTAAAACATCAGGGACACTTTGTGGATGATCCAAGCCGATTGTATCACGAAGAGTTGTGATCAAACAACCATTATTCAAACCAATCTAATGGTTGCTTTGAAGGGATGCTTTTCACAATGAAAATACATCAATAGCTCTATAAAAAGAGCACAAAATATGTCCTTTGTATGATAGTTACTTCTCTCTCTCTCTCTCTCTCTCTCTCTCTCTCTCTCTCTCTCTCTCTCTCTCTCTCTCTCTCTCTCTCTCTCTCTCTCTCTCTCTCTCTCTCTCTCTCTCTCTCAGTTCCCTACCTACTTGTTTTTCTAACTTGAGTTTCTTAAAAACAGTGTTCTAAATATTGTTACTCTACAGAAACAATATTTAGAGATTTATCCAAGGCTTGAAGTTCTAAAAGAGCGTTTTGAGTTTGATTTCGCTTGTGCAAAAGGGTCGTCAAACATTTGTAAGATTTTCCTACAAGGTTTCATTGTATCTTGGAGGCAATTCATGGATCCCCGGCCCTTTGCACACAACTGGTGAGGGTGAAATTTGTCTTAAGGAAAGCGATTACATGCCTTGAAGCAACTCTACTAAAACATACTGTACAGTATTCCGACCAACAGAGTCTTGGGATTTATCACTCTTCTCGCTCTCTCTGTTTTTGTATTAGTAATGAAACCCATCTACACCTTATTTAGGTGGTAATAATCGCACCAGAAAACTACTCCAGTTGAGACACGACCTACCACTACTCTACGAGGAGACTATCTCACTACTATTACACTTTTTGTTTTTTGATGGGTAAGCTGGGGTTAGGCGGACCCACTACTATTACACTGGTTGACTACTTCAATTCTAATTTACCCACTGTTCCACAAGGCAACTATGCAACCTAGCAGACCCATAGGGTCAACATGATATGATCTACTCTATTCACGTGCAAGACCTCATCCTGTATGGTTCAATGCCTAAAAATTTCTATGATTATGCTCACCTTAGATGGTTCATTTTCTAAAAATTTCTATGATTAGGTGATACTGTCTGATTGGGATCTTAAAAAGAAATAGTAAAAGATATAAGCATTCATTGATATAAATTAAACGGATAATAAAGCCATTGAAAATCTGTCTCTTAACTGTGAATGTTTTTAAATGTAATCTTGTCAAAAGTTCTAGCAGATAGGTTTAAAAAGGTGATGCCCAAGATTATCTCAACCAACTAGTCGACCTTCAGTCATGAATGACAAATTCATGATAGTGCCCTCATAGCCAATGAAATGGTGGACTTCTACTTGAGGAGGGGGAGGAGAGAAATTGTATGTAAACTTGATATGGAAAAGGCATATGATAGGGTTGATTGGGCTTGCCTGGAGTACCTAATGAGTCGGATGGGGTTCGGTGAAAGGTGGAGCGTAATCTAGTTTCTTAAAAAGTTTGTTGATGTGGGCCGCCTGCCGTGCCTTCAAACCAATCCCTCTGCTTGGTTTCCATTCTTATTAATGGATTGCCTAGAGGCTAGCCTTTTTAAATCTTCAAGAGCCCTTAGACAATCGGACCCGCTATCCCCTTCCTCTTTCTAATCATTGCCAAAACTCTCAGCAGAATGATCGAGTCTTGTCGAAGACATGGACTAATTTTGGGATTTAAGATTGGGGCGCAGGAAGTATTAGTCCCACTCACCTTCAATTCGCAGATGATACTCTTATGTCCTGTGAGCCGAAAGACAAAGAAGTCCTTAAATTGAAGGCGATTCTCCATTGCTATGAGAAGAATAGTCTTCTTGCAAAGCTTCTTGGGTGTCAAGTTGACCATCTTCCATCATCATATCTAGGCCTTCCTTTATGCAAGGGAAGTCTTAGGAAGAAGATTTAGGATCCGATTATTGAGAGAGTTGAGAAAATGTTGAATACATGGAAGCGAAATTTAGTTTCTCTAGGAGGTCTAATTACTTTAATAAAATCAGTTTTGGCCACCATCCCTATTTACTAGCTGTCTGTATTTAGATGTCCAAGTAGTGCAATTAGTCGGATTGAACAAATACAGAGGAGGTTTTTATGGGGTGGATAAGATGAAAGAAGAAAGATGTCATTGGTAAGATGGAAAGATATTTGCAAGTCGATAAAAGCAAGGGACTTAGGTATCAGAAGGCTTAAAGGAGTTAATGTAGCTTTGCTTGGAAAATGGTTATAGAGATCTGGTCATGAAAGGGATCACTTATGGGAAAAAGTGATTGATAGTAAGTACGATTCTCCAGGAAATTGGTATTCAAATGATAGATATTTCCAGGTTGGATTCACTTTTTGGAGCAATATTCAAAAGTAATTATTCAAGTTCAGGGCTGGGATTAAGTTCAAAGTTAATAAAGAAGACCAAATTAAGTTCTGGAAAGATTGGTGGTGTCATGAGATACCGATTTATGAGGAGTTCCCTGGCTTATTTGCAGTGAATTTAAATAAGGAGGCTTTTGTGAGGGAGGAGGGGCGAGTTAATTGGGACCAACTTGCTTAGATGGAATTTCTTTGGCAGAGAGGTAGAAATGGTTGCTCGGTTAATGGAATTATTGGATGCTTGCTACATCAAAAGAAGTGGAACGGACAAAAGGGTTTGGATCTGGTGCTCCTCTGGGGAGTTAAGCGTAAAATCATTCTATAACTATATTGTACCTTGTCTTAGGGTCTTTGATGTATCTAGGGTGTGGAGCATCAGGCTTCTCTGAGGGTTTGCGCATTCGCATGGATGGCTTTCCAAGAAAAGATCCACATGGTGGATCATCTTTGAAGGCGTAGAATGATTATTATTGATCACTGCCCCCTTTGCTAGAGGCGGGGGAATCATCATCCCACATCTTATTTCATTGCAGATCAGCGAGATCCATTTGGAGCCGTATTTTGATGAGATTTGGATTGTCCTGGTCATTTTCATCGACATCGCAGAATTGCTTAATAGCTAGTTTCTATCTCCTTGGAAAGCGAAAGGGCAAGGGTTATGGAGAGTGATTCTCCTCGCTACTATATGAGTGATATGGAAGGAAAGAAATGCTAGAATATTCGAAGGTATATTTGAAAGTCCCCTTTTCCTATTCTCTAAGGTGATCCCGTTAACTATGGGTAAAATTTCTTCCTTGCTTCACATTCACTTTTCTTATCGACCTATGGCAAGGATAGAGAGGTCTTGGGAGACCGGGAGATGATAGAGATTCATTTATCTAGATGGTACTCCCCCCCCCCCAAACACACCTCCCCCAGGCTAGGGAAGGTGAAGTTAAATTTTGTTGCCAGTCATCAACCCCCATGGAGATTTCTACACATTATTGAAGAAATTAAGGATCGAGCGGAGAATCAAAACATTCCTATCGTCATGTTAGAAGATCGGCTAATAGCGAGGCAGATCGATTGGCAAGAGAGGGAGCTAGAAGGGAGTCTATAGCCATTTTGACTTTCTCCCTCCATGATTTTTTGTTTTTATATTTAGGCTTTTTGTTGCTTTGTGTTTTTTCTTCATTTTCCTTACCTCCGGTTTGCGTATCTTTTGTTTCTTTCTACTATAATCTATTACAGTTTAAAAAATAATAATAAATCCATGTTTAAGAAAATTGATTTTTGGGTTACAATGAATATAAGGTGAACCGCCCCTTGTAGGTAGTTCACATCGATCATTGTAGGAAACCCTCATTTCGTCCCTGAAAAAAAAATGAGAACTGTACAAGTGTTAAAGTATAAAAGAAAAATAACGCCTTTCTCCAAGAGCTTAAGCTTTGGAGAAGTTGGTAAGTTAACATGGTATCAAAGCCAAAGGTCTCGAGTTCAAACCTCCCGCATAGCAAATATCCATATACGATATGTGATGGTCGGCCCAAAGTGGGACCACATGTGCCACGTGTTTGCCAAGTGGGCCACACACGCGTGCGGGGGAGTGTTAAAGTATAAAAGAAAAATAACGCCTTTCTCCGAGAGCTTAAGCTTTAGAAGAAGTTGGTAAGTTACAATAAGAAACAGTATAAGAAGTCTTCATATTTTCTTTGAGGTTATTGTGATATCACAAACCCAACATGGCCCAAATCCAGTTGACAATATAACATATATAAACAGACAAGAAACAAGATACTCCCAAGTTCTCACCCTTTTTTATTTCCATGATCATCACAGACCAAGAACTTATAAATGAGAAATTATATGGTGGCGGCCCTTTACATATAAAGGGCGGAGAGAGAAAAAATCAACCACGTTGATTTTTGATAAAGGTAAAAGTAAAAAAAGGGAGTTTGACCTGGATCAAAAATCAAGGGAGAGGGTTTTTTCTCTCTTTGCCCTTCTTGTTTGACGGTCGGCCACCATATAAAAACTCCTTATAAACAATGAAAACCAAAATTCAATAGAATAACATACGCCCATTTAACAAACAGGAAATGAGAGCATAATTACTCCTATAGGTGCTCTAAAATGAAGGACGCTCTTGCAAAAAAAGGGGATGAAAGGGCATCTCCCATTGGTTGTAAATCACCAAAGTGCAGTAGGTGGGATGAAAAGCTAGATAACATTAAATGCACTTTACAACCAATGGGGGCACCCTTTCATCCGTGTTTGTGAGGGCGCCCTTCATGTTAGAACACCTAATTTTATAGCTCCTCTAGTACTATTATTTGGTGTTCTAAAATGAAGGGCGCCCTTGCCAAAAAAAAAAGGATGAAAGGGCGCCCCCATTGGCTGTAAATCACCAAAGTGCATTAAATGGGATGAAAAGCCAAAAATGCACTTTAGTGATTTACAACCAATGGGGGGTGCAACTTACATATTTTAAGGTAAAATCCTGTTAATTCTGACTATTTACAGTGTTAGAGTGACTTTGATTTTATTTTTACTCATTTTAATTATGGAAAACACTTATAAAATGGGATCTGAACAGAAAATAAAGAGGTAAAAATGACTGAATATTTGATCATTTTCACATATTTTTGCACTTTGTGGTCTTCTTGTTCACGTGTAAAGTCAGAGGACCTCGTCTTTTTTTAATTTGGAAACCAAATCCCATTTCCCTAGCAGCTCTCTTTTATTACTATCATTCTTTTCAGGCTCACATTACAAGCTATAACGGTTTCATAAATAGGAGAGACGTATGTAGGGGGGGGGGGCTTTAATGCTCGTCCTTTGCTTATAACAAATGACAACAACACTACATACCTTCCCTCCCCAAATTGATGAGAAGAGGGTGGTGTGTGATAGGGAGTCATGTTTATTATTATTATTATTTACTATGGCTGTTTCCTTTTTTGTTTGAACATTATATTACGTGCATGGGTCCATACTCATTCCCAAGAAAGGAATTCGGTGTGTTATCAAATTCAAATTCAGTCTTTTTTTTGTCTGTAGTGAGAAAGATAGAGATCTACTTCCCATAAAATGGATTTGAAGTTGACACATGAATGCCAAAGGCTGCATCACCACATATCACTCACGGCAAGGGATTCAGACATAACATCTCTCTCTCTCTCTCTCTCTCTCTCTCTCTCTCTCTAATAAACCAAAGAAATGGAGCATGCCACGTAAGTAATTAGAGAAAGTGTAAAGCAAAAGTAGAAATTTTTTTACGTAAATGTAAATCCTCTTAGGCCCTGTTTGGATTGTAAGAAAAACACTTCATAAGGAAGATTTTTTTTTTTGTCTTTACATGATTTTGAACAAACTGATATGATTATGTTTGATTTAGAGTGATAGTATCATAAATTGGAAGTCCCTTTAAGTAGAACTTGAATAGGATTTGTTCAACTTATCTCTTTTCATACGTAAAAGAAGTAGGAAATTTTAGTAATATTTTCCTTTCCAAACTTTTTTCAGAAACTTACTTAAATCCAAACATGGAAGGCCTTATTGTAAGTAGAGAAATTAGAGTGGAAATTATTTCCAAACTAGCTCTAATTGTTTTTAAACATTTGGGTGGCGGAATAGTGAGAATTTGACGTGGGGGTGTCGGCACAAGTTAAAAGAGAAAATAAAAATAGGGCAGTGATAAACCGACCCCCCCAATATCTTAAATCGACCCCCCAATTTGAAGTGTGTCTGACAGAATAATGCATTGATACTCGCACCACGAAAAGGCAACTCCCCATCGAGAATCTGTCAAAGCTTCCCACCATTTGATATGACAGGAAAAAGACAGCCGAATTTCGTCAGGAAAAAAGAAACCCACTTGAAGAGACGTCTCAGATTCTGATATAATCATATCCAGCTTACACTGTTTTTGTAGTGTCCACCTTCTTCAAAGATTTAAATCATTCATTGGTTGGTCCTCCAATTGGATCTAGGACGCTCTATCGGATTTTGTGGCTACGTACCAAAATAATTTAGATATATATATGGATCCAGTGGACATGACCCAAATCATCCCAAATCATGTCATTTAGCATATGATCCGTTGGATCTATGGGACCGTCTAGGCCCATTGATAGCCCTACTCATATTAGGGAGCCTCGTAATTAACAGTCTTCTACTAACACACAATGCAATAGTGAGTTAGTGACCAATTTTTTTATGAACAGAAGGGGTGTCAATGTTTTTCAAGAAAAAAGATAAACAAAATGGGGAGAAAATCTAGGAAATGGGTGGAAATGATATTGGCACTTCCTAGTTTTTGTTCTCGATAACTTTTTGGGAAATGAATTGTAAACAACCTTTAATTAAAGCAAATTTCTATACTACGTATAAAGCCAGAGCCCATTGATTTCATAAGTTAGCGTAGACTGACCCATTGACCCATCTTCCCAACCCTAATAAAATTATAAAGCCTATGTTAATGTCAGATGTTGCCAGCTAGTTTAGCTAATATAAGTATAAAAAGAAGGAAGAGGAGAGTGCATTTAATAAATAAAGAAGGGAGTGCCCATATCAATTAGCCCATTCATATATTTTTCGTACAGTGTAGACAGCAGGCCCAGCAGGCAGGCATTTGTTTCTTGTCAATTCAAATACCGAGGCAGTTATGTGCCGTCGTTGGTGCCATCAAATTCGGTGTTTGTTTGGTATTGAAGATTGGGAGTGTGTAAGAAAAGCTTTGAGATTGACTCCAAACTTGTTCCCAAAAAACCAAAGGATCTCTCTCTCTCTCCCTCTCTCTCTCTCTCTCAAATAAGGAAAGGACTACCCTCCTTGCCTCTCTAACAAAAGGGTAAATAACCCAAAATACATCGACAAAGGAGGCAAAACCCACCTCTTATATGGTTTGAAGGATAGAATGTGTAGGCATTTAGGGATAGTTTAACCTCTCGAGTGGATAAATGGTGCAGATTTCAAGACCCCAGAAATGATAGGTAAGTTTTTTGCATGACTGTTTTAATCATGTTTTTCCTTTCGTTTGATACATGGAATCTATTGCATTTGATTTATAGTATAGCTCTTCAATTACCTCTATCTTTTCTTTTTATCATACACATGTGGAAGTAACATTTTAATATACTTTATGTTACTCATAAGTTCATAAATATACTGCTAAGGTCCTTCCAAACCCCATTTTCAATTTACCTCGGGTTCTCTATAAGAAGGGATTAAGTTCTAAATTATTTTAAAAGATACCAAAAAATTCTCACTTCTTCATAAACCTTAAAAGATAAACCCTAACATTCCTCTCTTACCCAATGCACCCAACAGCCCCCCTGTATCAAAGACCTCTTCATAGGAGAAGCATTTCTAAATCCAAAATCATTAATAGAATCCTCACTCATACGATTGCTTAATGGCACATTATTCATGTTACGCGTTCTAATGGGCGGGTAAAAAACCTGCCCTGACCCAACAAGGCCCAAGAAAAAGGCATGCTAGCTATTATTAGTATTCAAATAAACTTTGTCATTCAGGTGTAGGAATAAAGACAGATAAAATGATTTCATAGATTCAAAGTTATTTTAAACTCATTAACAACCAAAACATCTTCTTTTGCAGAAGGGAAAATATAGTTTATTTTGTGGATGTCATATATGCATTTTAAAGAATGCTCAATTTTGTGAATGGAAAACTTGTTTAGTCACATTTTTCATCTTTCTAACATAATTTCTGTTTTCTATGTGCACAAGAAATCATGCATCCTTCAATGTACTTGTAGCTTTTGACCTACTTGGCAAGGAATATTTTCAACTTCCACACAAAATAAAAGTAGAGAGAGAAAAGACATGTTTCAAATAGGATATAGTTCAATTGAGAATTTCACCACAAATGCAACTACTAGATTTAAAGATTAATCCATTCCTAGATATAAAACTATAAAACGAATGACCGAAGAAATAAACATATTAGGTAGTCCAATAGTTACTGAGTCTTGAGACAGATGGCTTGAGGATCCTTAGAATCTTATTTCAACAGAGGTACATGAAAACAACTAGTTTGTACTTACAAACTGCATCTTCTCAATAGAATCCTTTAGTCTTTTGGGCTCCTTCCCCAACAAAAGCCTCATCGAGTTTTACTTTCTTGTTTCCATCAAGGGTTAGCCCAAAATGAATGTGAGGGAAATGTGCCCACTGCAAACAAAATAGAAATTAAAAAAATGAAAAAAAAAAAAAAAACATAAAAAGAAAAAAAAAAACTAATTTAGTAAATCTAATTGATTCTATAGTTATTTCTAAAGACATTAATGCAACATGAAACTGTGTGATTCTACACAGTAATTTACATGGTAAATGGACTATAATGAATGTAAAAAATGAGGAAAATTACAGTATAGTGTTTTATGAGGAGAGGATATTAAATCAAAGGCTAACATGTTCTTATTGCAAGGAATAAATGCAAACTATTTTCAAACATATCCTTTTGGGCATGGCTATAGATTGCAATGAAAACATCATTAATCTGTACTAGTTTCAAGTTTATAATGTGTAGTCTCTTTGTTATCTGCTAATAATTCAAGCAAACCTTCTATAGAAAGAATTGCACTTATTGTGAATTGAACACCTAACGAAAATCTCCAAGATAATCAGCAGTTTTTGCTTTATATTAGATAGGGTTTTTATTAGGCTTCTAGAATTTTTTGAACAAAATATGTAGGAAAAGGGATCACTATAGTTAGAAACGGGTCAGCGATTTTTCTTTTTTCTTTTTTGATGTGTTAGCTAGGGTTAGGCAAGACCCCTACCAGATATCATTGATAAAAAAGAAAAAGAAAAAAGAAACAGCTAGGGGGGCTTAGAAGCCAACAGTCTCAATGGGATGCAAGGATCCCGTTGGGAACCAAAAGTACAAATAAGATACAAAAGTAGATTACAGCCTTGTGTAGGGGGTTCCATTTCGGTCTTCATCAATGATCTTGAGGAGGGATGGGGGGGCCAAAGAGGGGTCAGTGAAGATACCTTTGCAGGGTCAACGAATATGGTAGTACATTAGTGTAAAGTGTAATTCACAAGGTCCTAAAAGAAGGGAATTGACTAAAAGGTTCTTAAAAGTTAAAAGAAGGGATGAAATCAACTAAATTCTTGCAATCAGTGTATATTTGTAGATGTCATGCAATTTTAATTCCTCATAAACTCCTCATGGGGGAAAACAATGACTCTGAGGTTCTTTTTCCCTCAACTTTTAGTCCATCTGACCTCAATTGAATAATTGATAATTAAACAAAGTTTTAACCCTTAATTTGTACATAGCTAGCTAATTTATCCCCACAAGATAGATATCACAAATTTTACCCTCTAACATAGTAAATAGATCTCATTAACGTATCCATAATACATTAAACAAGATCATATTATTTATTACCCCGGTTACATGATCTTCTCTAATACTTACATTTTTTGCTGCAGTACTGAAAGCCTCCCTATGGCTAATGTCAGGATTACTAGCCTTTATCCTTTGGATCTCCTCCCTGTAAAAGAAGATGAATGAACAAAGAGTGCTAAATCTTACAACTCAACATCTAATGTTAGTGCCAAAAGCATGTTCTGTGATCAAGAGATGAAACTCATAAAATGAGAAGTAAAAACTCACTTAATAAACTTGTTATATGCAGAAGGAACACGCTGCCTTTTCTCTGGGGCTGCTTAGAGAAACATTCATGATAATAAGAAATAAATATTAGCTGAAATCCATAAAGTGTTATCCTTTTCTTCCTTTTCGTAAAATATCCATGATTTTTTCATATTTAAGAAATGTTATTGATATAGATGTCATAAATTACAAGGACCATGTAATTGAACATTGGCTTGCTTGCTTGTAGAGATGCATTTAAAAGTATAAGGATATAATTGTAATTGTAAATAAAAGCATTTTAGCTTTAATTTATGTGTTATTATATACGGACTCTCGCCATATTACACGAACCATATTTTGGACAGAATAACTGAAAAGTTCTTGAAAATTTTTAATTCTTTAAGGAATTTAAATAACTTGTACAATCCGAAAATTCTTGCATTTTTTTAATAAAATACGATTTCCCAAGTGAAAAACAAGTAAATTAAACATGATTTTGCTGAATAAATCATCAATTTCTCATATATATAGTTTGTAAATATCTTAGAAATTAAAAAGTACTAGAAGAATAAGTGTAATTTTCATAGAATTTTCTGTAGGATTCATTTCACAGAAAAGTGGCAAAGTATACATCTGGCTGCCAACCTGACGCCTACCCTCCTCCTTTATCCGGCCTTGGGATAGGCTATGAAAACACGGGAGGACCAAAAACAACTTGCGTAGAAACAGTGAGGAAAAACCTGAGGGCTAGGGACATAACAGAGAACATGACCTTGGATAGGATAGAATGGAAGAAAATGATCCATGTAGACAAACCAACTAGTGTCAAGAGTAAGAGTAGACTTAGTCAATTTGGGTCGGGTAGATCCGTTCACCTTCTCTATGAAAGTTTTCTAAAGGAGTCATTAGCCGACCCCAAGTAGTTTGGGACAAAGGCTTAGTTGAGAAAACAAAGTGTAATAAAAATTAATTTCAAAACCTAATTTAGAAAAACCATGTAAGCAACCATCCTTGAAAGCTTTTTATTGAGTCTTACCTAGAAAAATACGTGTGCGTGTGTGTGTGTGTGTGTTCGTGTGTGTGTGTGTGTGTGTGTGTGTGTGTGTGTGTGTGTGCACTCATACATACCAGATACGTGTGTCTATAAAAAATACTTGCATCATTTTAGAACTTTTCACAAACTCTTCACTTGGATTTCTCGTTTTTTTTATCTTCTCTCGTCAAATTATTCTCAAATCCAAATTTTGTAACCATCAATGAATGGAACTACATAGCAATAGCTCGGGACAAGTTCAACAATGGAATTGATTTCTCCTGAGATTATTTGAATTTGATAATTTCGGTCTATGATATGCATTCAACGAAAATTGTCAAAAGCTTTCTCCCATGAAAATTCGTCGGGGCATAGTTTTGTGACTACAGAAAGGGGACTCACTTTCATTTGGTGGACTTTAGAAGATTAATAGGTGGCTATCTTGGTTGAATCTTATGACAGATAGATAAAGGGTTAGAGAGAGATTTACGACGTATTGGGAGCATCCGTGGCTGATCTTGCTCTGTAGAGTCCAACATTGTAGTCCTATTGCCATTGGAAGAAGAACCACGATCCCTACCATAATTGTACGAATTGAGGTTTTGATTCTGCAAAATATTTCATCAAAAAGAGAAATGCATCACCCAAACAATACAAATATCTCTTTTTATTGTATGAATTCATTTTATGAAGAATTCCTTGTGGGTGGAAAATCATATTAATGCATTTGAAATCCTTCAGGTAAATCTAAACATATAGATATATGTTCCCTCCCATTTTAGAAAAAAAAAAATTACTATTCATGACTAAGAACAAAAAATTCATCAACATTTCCTCACAAAATCTCCTAAAAATAAGGGTAAAACTATGTGATTTTGAACATAAAAAAAGAAGAAGCAGTTTCTCTCCAATTGTTTAGAAAAGTCAACTTGTTTTTATTTAGGGTTCCTGCCCATCTTTCTAGTACAATCCTATAATTTATTTTCATAACAATATTGAACTTATGAAATAGAAGGAAAATATTTCTGCCTTATCATCAAACTACTGTTGCATTATCTTTTCTATTGTAAATTATATATTATTCTCTTACCCATAAAAAAAAAAAAGATAACCATGAAGGAAACAAATAATTCTACCTGAAGATCTTGAAAATGGAATGTTTGCTGTGAAGCTTCCATATTCACAGATAATAAATTAGCACAATGTCCACATCTGACTGTAACGATGTTGAACAAGTTCTTGCATGGAACACTTACCTGCAAAAAAATAAAAAATAATTATATCATAATAAATTATAATTATAAAATAAGTTCCTTATGATGAGTTGGTATTTTAAAAAGTTACATCTTGGAAAGTAGTGTTTTGAAAAATGGTGAAGTCTTGAAAAGTATTTTTGTATTAGAAAGAGAAGTTAGGCATTTCCTAGAATATCGTTAATGCTAAGTTATTCTATAAATTTGTCTTATGGGGAACATTAAGTTGTAAGTTGTGTTATCAAACATCATACGGGAACTACAACTAATATGTTGAATACATTTTTAAATAGCAAAAGAGCTAAGGAGTTTAGAGTCTTGTGGGTCTACGTATATGTTGAACCTATGGGTCATAAAATGAAGGAAAAAACAAGAAGAGAAAAGAAGAAAAGAAGAAAAGAAGAAAAGAAAAAGGCAAATTATCTTATAATTCATTCCATATACATAGAAGTCTACACTTGGCCCTTGGTTGTGTATCTCCATAGCTCCTTCATATACTTTTTTATGGTAACTTTATGCAACGAGCTATTTTTGTTGGTGCCAACAAGTGGTATCAAAGCCAGCTACATTTAGAATTAGAACAATCAATATTTGTCCTCAAAAGTACAATTTCAAAATTTTAAATATGTAAGATTCCAATTTTAAATGGGTTGTTATAACTGCCGAAGAAAAGATATTCGAGTCTAATATCTAAAAAAAATTAATTTTTTTTTTGATTTTTTAATCTGAGACTTCTACAAAAAGAGATCATAAGAGAAGTGATGGTATGTCAGAGTAGATTGTTTTCTCAAAATTCAAGTATCAAAAAACTCTTCTTCTTTTAATGTTTGGGTTGTAAAACTTGTATTTAGAATGATGATTAATTTTTATTTTTTTTTAAATCTATGGTAATTATAGTTTGGAATTTTTTAAGTTTAAGAGAAATAATCAAATATTTTTCTAGAGTGGATAACAATCTTCTACTCTATATCTAGGATTATATTTTCATATGATAATCAAGAAATATTAAATTTAGTAAATCTAGGAAGAGATTAATATTTTTGTATTATTTCTCAAGTTGGTTTTTTAGACAAGTGTCTTCAATTGTGAGATGCAAAAGAGAACAATTTCCTTCTCTTATGAAAAAAATCTCAAAATGGGTGTAAAAGTATAAAAGTACTTGTAAAATCATGTTCTCAATGGTCATTAAATGATGCTTAACCAGTGCCCTTAAGGCACTCGTTAACAAAATGTAAATCTACAATAAATTTACACAGGGATTAAGAGTTTTACATGGCTTTTGAGTCTTTTTTCTCAAACAATGTGTAGATTTACATTTTCAATGCACCTTAACGGGGGCAATCGTTAACAAAACCCTTAATTTAAAGCCTCCTGTTTATAAAGTTTGAAAATAATGCTCTGACCTTATACACATTTTTAAAGATACATTTAAAGTCGGTGACAATGAGCTTCACAATGAATATTTTGAAAATGGCTTCAATACTACAAAAGTTGAAGAAAGCCCAACACAAGTTGTTATTTATTTCCTACTAGAATGCTTACCCTATCATTTGATGCAACGTTAACTATCATCATATCATGGAAGAATAGAACAAGTCGAAGCATTGAAGAATCACATCAATTTTCTCAAAGATGGAATTACCAAGTTCAAAATGAAGATCCCATATAATGCAGAAGTTCATGTAGCTAATGGTTAAAGTTTTTTTCTTCTTCTTTTTCCTTTTTTGTCAATTTTGACTTAAGGGGTAGTGTTGGAATTTGTTAATTAAACTATCATGTATCTTAAAAAATTGTATCTTTGAAAGTAGTATTTTGGAAAACTGTCATAAAAATTAATTCTGTATTCGAAAGTGAAAGTCGTTATGAATTCCCTGGAATGTCATTAGTGCTAATTTATTTAATCAAAGGGTCTTAAGGGGAATATTAAGTGGTTTTGTATTGGAAAGAGAGGTATTCTTAACTTGTGTGTGTGCTAGTGATATCCACACAACCATGTTTTAGCAATGGGACTACTGACTTTATTTTACACTTCTCTAATTGGCTGTTGTGATCTTTTTTGGGAATAGTAATAGCCTTTGAACGCTGGTTAAAAATGTAATGCAAGCTGAGTTTGTCCCTTTATCAAAACATGGTGGTGAGACACACACACAGAGTGTGTGCATGGGTGGGGTTGAGGATAATATTTCCACCTTTTCTAGCATTTTCACCCCTCTAAGCCCTCTTGTTTATTTCTTGTCTAAAAGTAGATGCATTTGCACCTACTTGCGTTTGTATTTCCCTAAAAATAATGTCATTTAATGGAAAAAACAAAAGGGAGGTTAAAATACTGAGAAAGTGGGTGGAATGTATGCGGAGAGAGAGAGAGAGAGAGAGAGAGAGAGAGAGAGAGAGAGAGAGAGAGAGAGATTACCATTGCTATCAAACACCTCCATGTGTAAAGTGACATGAACTAACCATTAGATTTCATGTTCTCTTTCTTAGAATTTTATAATTGCTGGTTTGATTTCGAAACAGGCATTTGAAGAAAGCTGAGCTTTATGATGATGAATGATTGAAAGGAGATCCTATGAATAATTGTTCATTTTATCACTTCTTTTTCTCGACGAAAACCATTATCAAAGAAATTTTGAACGAGGAAAGATAAGAAGAAGCATGAAAAAACAACATATGGGTTGACATCTAGAGGACCCAAACTCATTAACTCCTTTACATGTGAGAGGTAAAGAAAAAGATGGTGAAAATAAGGTGCCATTGCTAAAGCTATATAATTGGCGACAGTAACAATAACCGTCACTATAAATGACTTACAACGATGTTTAATTATCCATCACGACAATTGGTTTTTCTTTTAGTGACGTTAAGTGGCCCTCAAAGTGGTTTTTATAGAAATAAATCTAGCAAAATAAAAGATAACTTTTTTAACCAAAAAAAAAAGAAAAAAGAATGTGGCCATGGGGAGAACCTCAAAATTTGTAATAAAAGTAATACAAAGAGCACTAACCGCCTTTCCTCGAGAGCAAAAATAGGGATGATGTTGAAGTATAAATGATTAAATAACACCAACTCTAACAACTTAAGCTTTTGGCATAATTGGATGTTTCGCATGGTATTAGAGCTATTACCTCACGAAAGGTCCAGGGTTCAAAAACCAACAGCTCCTTGATATTAAAAAGTCCATGTGTACGGCCAACCCAAAAAAGAGGGACGACATGTGGGAGGAAATGTTGAAGTATAAATGATAAAATAACACTCTAACAGCTTAAGGTTTTGGAGTAATTGGTTGTTTCAAAGATGAAACCCTAAATAACACCAATCATAGGTTACCTAAGATTGGGCGGCTATTGCTATGTGCTATATTCCGGGTCGATATTGAGATTTTGTTTGGCACAACTTAATCAATGATCCGGGATTGAGCCTCTAGCTCAATGGTCAAGGCTTTGTTCTTCAACCTAGAGGTTGGAGAATCAATCCCAACTTACCTACCAAAATAACTTTATCAATGAGCCTCTACGAGATAATTGATAATTTTTTCCAAAGATTTAGTGCTTGAATCTCATATATTTACGTTATTTGGTGCTAAAATCCACTTAACAATATCACGGATTATAGATTTGAGTCTCTATCAAGGGACAAGTAAAGATGAAGATATGGGTATTTGTTCTAGTTTCTTAGTAAATTATAACTTGATTTATTATATTGTTCAACTTTGGGACAGAAAATCCTTAGGGCAATTACAACATCAACACGCACACACATGCCTGCAAACACATTTCAATTTGAAATATAAGCACTCTGATTAACATCTTTACATTTTTCAACATCTTTATCTTTGTTTGGTTTTGTGTATGGGTCTGTGTAGGTGTGTGGGTGGATGGGTTGTGTGTGTGTGTGGGGGGGGGGGGGGGGGGGGGGGGGGGGCGGTGATGTAAAATCAATAGTAAAACCATACCGATATATATATATATATATATATATATATATATATATATATATATATATATATATAGAGAGAGAGAGAGAGAGAGAGAGTAAAATCATAAACGAAAAAGACGATTTTGCGTACTTCAATCACCAATTGAGAGATCAAGTCCAATAATTTCACACTTAATCTCATTCAACAATGTAGACATTGATCTCAAATCCATGATTGCCCACATAAGTTCTTACAACAGAAAGAAGCGATATCTACTAGTTAAAGAGAAGAGAGTCTATTATTTTTCCATTAAGGTTGTATCTAATAGTTTAAGCTGTGGAGTTAAAATCCATTTTATACCACATACAGATTTTAACATGAAACATTGGATCAAGATAACTTTGTTGGTTGTGGAACTTGTATCATTAGAAACTTTTTTGGGATCATCTTATGGATAACTGAACATAGAGAGATGGCTTCCTGTAAAGGAGAATACAAATCGCTATATGTGCTGATAAAGGTAATATTTAACTTTAAATTAGATCTTTGACAAGATCTAATCATCAAATATAACTAATGTATAGTTTTTTAATATAAATGGTCTTCTTGTTAGCTGTGGAAACACCATATTGTATGGTTTCCTTATTAAGTATCACCTATGATTATAAACTCTCATACACGATATCATGTAGAACATTCGAGTTTCTTTATCTGTTACAATTTCATGTAGGTCATTAGAAATGTTTTCCATTACAGATTGAAGGCAAGACCCCTTGAGTGGATGCTATGTTTGTATGTTTCTGAGATCTTCATTTAAAAAATTTAGGTCAACTAAAAGTTTCTCAAAGATGAAAACTTCCAATTAGTTATTTTATCGCCTTCTAATGACCATGAATTAAAGGTATGTTAGCAATAAGCCTAAAAACTATGAAAAAATTAGGTGAAGGTTGATTTCGTACTTTCAACGGCTTTATCGGTAAGGTCAACTCTCAATGAGGGCATTTCTTCCTTTTCCATCTTTTTCTCTTCACCTTGTTTTGCTTTTAATAATTATTGCTCCCTAGAAAGAGCTATAGCTGGGAGTTTCAAGGTGAATAAAAACAAATTAAATAGATGGTTAATCGATACATTTTCTCTAAGTTTTAGGATTTTGGTTTCTTATTTTGTTACAGGCTTTGGGGCCAAATTTCCTTTTAGGGATAACTATAAATCATAAATATCTTTTAAGTGAAACTACAAATTAAAGAGATGGGTATTCCTCCCATAGTCTCAAAGATATGGAATTTTAATTCCAAATATTATTTAGGCTTGGAGTAAAAATCGGCTTCACAATAGACATGAAGAAACATAAGAATTCTTGTCTTTTTTTTTTTGGAAGTTGTAGTTATCTAAACTCATCAGATTGTTTAGACTTTAGGCTAAAACCCAGTTAAAGATAAAGCATAGATTTGTTGACAATACATATAGAACCTCATTTTAATGAAGATTTATAATTCCGATTCGTTATGTTCTTTTAGGCGTTCGGGGTGAAAACCGCTTAACAATAGCCATGAAGTACAGATTTATTTACAAGAAACAAAATCATACTAACTTCTATGAAGTAATGTTGACTTTATGCTTGAGTTTCTAGATGAAAAAATTTATCATTTCCCCAAAGATTAGGAATTTTAATTCGTCGTAGCATTTAGGCTGTGTGGCCAAAACGAACTTGAAAAAAAATAAAATAACCATAGACAAATGGATAAGGCAATTGTTGGGTTTCATATTTTCAACAGGTTGCTCTGGGAATTCATGGAGAATTACAACATATTCAGGAGACGGGTGGGTTAGCTTATCGATTATTTTCTCGAAGAACTAGATTTATGGGTGGCTTTACCAATTACACCCGGAGGAAAATTCAAAGTTAAAGAAAGAAGTCATGTACCGCTAAGATGGTGTTGCATAAGTTGCAGTGGATGTAGCAAACGCGTTCGGACACGACATCGACCGACATTTCTGCGATGGCTAGATCTGAGAAACTGTTCTGCAAAAGAAGATGAACTAGTACAAGAACAAAAATAAAGTGAGGAGGAGAAGGTGTTTGTATAGAGAGAGAGAGAGAGAGAGAGAGAGAGAGAGAGAGCGTTGGGGAGGATTTATGTGTAGAAAGAGATGGGGGTGGTCGATCTGGTTGAGTGGGAAAAGGGTTAGATAAGTGGTTTTATGATGTGGAAAGCGGTTTTGAGATAATGGATAGCTGTTTTATGGGAGGACAGGTAAAGGGTTGTGAGGGTTATGAGTGAGTGAATGAATGAGTGGGTGTCCACTCCATTTGCTTTCTGGCGGACGAGGGGGGCGAGATTGATATTAATGAAGGAAAATGAATGTGTGTGTGTGTGTGTGTGTGTGTGTGTGTGTGTGTGTGTGTGAGAGAGAGAGAGAGAGAGAGAGAGAGAGAGAGAGAGACAATTCCAAATAAAATCCTCCTTCCAAACTCCAGTAAATTCTATGAAAATTAAGTTTCTAAAGTACCCATGGAACCTTAAATGGCTCAATAGAACTTGCTCATGGCTGTTAGTAGTGTAGTTATAGTAGTCGTTGAGAAAAAAACAAAGTCGTGTAGTTATAGACTTATAGTAGTAGTAAACCAATAGGAAGGAGCAGTACGTACTTCAGATTTTAAGCTGGTATGAAGTGAACTTAGAAGAGGTAGCATTACTAAAAGTAGAAGCAAAGGCAGCACTAGCTTAGTTACTAATCCAAATGACTATGATGGTGATGTTTGATTTTAGGGTTCAGTGAAAGCACAACAGGCGTCGCCTTGTGTGACTATGTCCATGGCCGAAGGCTATCCGATAGGCTAAGATTACAAAGTAGAAACACCCAAAAAGTCTACTTATAGAATCCCAACCCTAATCCAAGTTCAAAAATTTCACCCAAATTATACAGTTTTCACATGATGAAGGCACCCCCATGTGGTGGATTATTCCATTCTTCATAGATGGCTTATCAACATTAGACCTCTGTGGAATGTCCCCCTCTGTAATTTGATGTGGATTTTTACATACAATTTGTATAGTTGTTGTCATAAAATATTCTATATCACATGATGAAATTAACCTTGGAATTTTGCAATTCATTTGACCCAAGTGACTTTTCTTTAACTTGGTCTCATTACAAGAAAATGAAATAGGTTTAAGTCACTTTATAGAAAGGACATAGGCTGTTGGTGAAGGTCTCTTTCTTCTACGGAAGCTGTTGTCCTCATCACTACTGGTATGCAGCAACATTAAGCCGGTACTGTTTACTTTTTTTCTTTTTCTTATTTTTTATTTTTTACGTTGTTATTAGAAGAGAAATTTTAAAAATAACAAAAGTATTGGGTTACAGCTCAAACTCCAACTAAATGATTTGGAGTTTGAAGAAAATTATTACTCTACACCACACTGCCATAACTTATAAGATTCTGGTTTTTCAAATGATAAAAATGACTCTAAGATGAGAACAACTCTGCACAAAAAGTGGTGTTCTTCATTTTAGTTGACTGTTAAACCCTTCTAATGAATTCTAACAGTATCTACCAGAATAATACAAGTCTCTACTATCTGGGTTTTCAAACAAAAGGAAGTCATACAAAAACATGAGGATTTTTAGCTTTTTGGGTACTCCACAAGTTGATAGAAAACCCTAATATCATAAGTTTCATGAAAAGAAAGAAAGAAAATCTATTTAATTAAGCATGGAACTGTCTTTCACAAGGTGAGAGATGTTCTACTCAGATGCATGCCTACACCCTTCTTTTAGAAAGAGACTCTTTGTTGGCATGTGGAATTTAGGTGTGTGATGTTTGGTGATAAGACATCCCCATGTAGCTTGCCTTCTTCAATACACACAAAGCAACAGACAGAGATTACAGGGAGGGCCTTGCTTTCTTTCCCTGTCCATGTTTCCTTTTTCAATTTTAGAGTCAAGCAAAAGGGTAAAGAATCAACCAAATGGCAAATCCCAAATATAAATGAATAAAAAAAAAACTGCAGTAGATACACACACCCTACGTCCTTGTTCTGGTAAAGACACCCTTTTTTTTTTACTTGTAATTATACTTCTATAATTAAAGGCATAGTACGTTTGGTTGCACAAAAGCCAAGGAGGCTTAGGGATTTTGCTTGAAATTTGGGTGCCATGTTAGCAAAATCCCCCATTTGGTTGCCAATATAGCGTTGAACTCTCTTGAGACTCCCTTGGATGTCTCATAGGTACTTATTGCATGTCTACTTTTGTCGCATTCTTGTCCCATCCTTGTAACATCCAAGCCAAAATCCACCCAAAAAATAAATGATTCAGGTGCATTCCCGCTACAATGCTGCTATCCGATTTTCAAGGTGATTTTTAGATTATTAGATGGAAGAATATGGAAAAATGGTAAAGTAGAAAGTTGTGGCGTTTTTGTGATGTTTACAACAAGTATATGCACTCTTAATTTGGCTACGTGGTGAGTGAGATATGACTATTTTAGTTGACTGTGTCATTCCAAGTCTATTTAATGCGTTTGTGAGTTACTAAGTTATTAATGAGTTTATAAGTCCCTAAACTAGTTAGTGGGCTAGGTTGAACGTTTTTTTTCGTGTATTTCTCCATTAAAAGTGCACCAAACATCTGTAATGGAAGTTTTGTTGAAGAAGAAAATGTTTCTAAGTATTTGGCAAGAATTCTACTTCTTGTTCTTCCTCCACAACCCAAAGGATTGAGTCCGTCAATCCAAACAGCATAAAAAAAAAGGTTAAATTTTGATTGAAATTTCTCGAGAATGGTGCTTTTTCTCTCTTCCATTTATCTCCTCTCTATATATTGGTTATGACACCCCCTACTTACTACCCTACTCTCTTAGTCTATTCCGCGCAACCAAACACCACTTACCACTCTTCTCCGAGCTAATTCCAAGCAAATCCAATGCTTGTCGCGTGGCCTTACTCCACTACTCTCTGGGTCTATGCCGCACAACCAAACTGGTATTGTTAATAAAATTTTATTTTAAAGTCGAGTTTAGCTGAGAATTTATATGATGGGTGGCCGTGACAACACGTGAAGTCTAAAAAAGTACGTACTGCCAACTTTTTTTTATTATCCAAAACGTTAATCTGTTTGGGCACAACGTAAATAGGTTGTGCCCCAAAAATCATTTCCATAGGATGATCCTCACCCTCCAATCCGAACTGATCTGAATATGGAGATTTCCAAAAATCATTTATGGAATCTTCTACAGATCGGAGGGTTAGGATCATCCTATGGAAATGATATTTTGGGCACAGCCAATTTACGTTGTGCCCAAACAGATGAACGGTTTGGATCATTAAAAAAATGGGCCATACATACTTTTTTTAGACTTCACGTGTTTTCACAGCCACCCATCATATAAATTCTCGAGTTTAGCTATATTAAAATAGAAAAAGAAATGGATACTTTGGTGAATTTGGATGGAAACAAAAGAAAAAAAAAAAGGTATTATTAATTAAGTTTTTATTTTGAAAGTTGAGTTAGCTGTATTAAATTTGCAAATGGAATGGGTATTTTTGTGAATTTGGATGGGATCAAATGAAAAAGAAGTGGTATTATAAATTAAAGAAAATTTTATTTTAAAGTTGAGTTAGCTGTATTAAATTTGCATTTTGGATGGAAACAAAAGAAGCAATGTTTTATTTGAAAGAAGCCAAAAGTAGGTCTGTGTTTTTTCGAGAAAAATCCAATACATACAATGAAAAGCTCTTGTCCCTTTCATCAATCAATCCAAGATATATGTTATAATATAAAATAATAACAGTAAAATAAAATAAAAACCAAAAAACTTGTTGGTCCACGTGTCATTCCATTTTGACCAATCAGATGCCATGTGGGCCCCACAGCTTTTGTTGGATTCGCACGTGCCTGTGTTCCACTTTTCCTGGTACGTGATGGCAGATACTAGTGGGAGAGAATGTGTGGTGCACTCGTAAAATGATGAATCTAGAGAGATAATATCAGCACTCCTTTATTATTTTGATAAGGGCACTCCTCACTTTATCAAACAAAGTACAACATGAGGACAAGAATGCAGGTACATTGTATTTATATATATCCTTTTGAGCATGCTAGGAAGATGCAAACCGTAAATGGGGCATTATTGGGGGATCACCACCGTTGATCTAGTGGACCCCCACAGTTGCTGTGGTTGATCTTTCATCTAAACCATCCATTTATGAGTTCATCTGATTGATAGTGCAACTTTTGGGTAGGGCCCATCTACTATAGGGTCGTGTCGTCCATCGGAACCGTACGTTCACATTTTGGGCTCCAGGTCAGGTGCGCCGAAACACGAATCCAACCGTAGGATAGTATCCATCTCAAATTCAACATGCAAATGGGCAAATCAGAAACAAAATGATCTACTTATTGTTTAAGTTAAGTATATCAGTGTTGAACACATTTGAGGTGATCTCTAATAAGTGAAGGCGGATCTTTGATTCGTGGGATCCGACGGTTAGGATCATAAAATTTTCCAAATAGAAATATCAATGCTTTCACTGAAAATTTTACTTTAAGGGCTAGTTTGGGTGTATAATCTAATTGGATTATGGGTTCAATTTGTCTATAATTGCAATCAATTAGACAGAAGGATTTTATTATTATTAATATGACTTGGATCCAATCAAGAGCCCTTTTCGGCTCTTATTGTAAGGGCGCCCTTGTATCAATCATTCCTCAATAATAATAATAATAATAATGATGATGATAAGGGATTTTGCTATGGACCATCACAGAAGGCATTTCACGGATGGCCTGTTAGATGTGATAGCAGCCACCTAGTGAATTAAATGAATAACTCAAAGTCTGAGCATGTGTGGCTGCTCGCACGTCCTACAGGCCATCAGCGAAATGCCTTCTGTGATGGTCCCTAGCAAATCTTTTTTTTTATTTTTTATAATAGCAGCAAAAACTTTAGTATGAAGGGAACGAAAAAAGGCCTAGCCCAAGATGGTCAATAGATATGAAAAGGAAACAAGAAAACCTCACAAGCTGCACATGCCCTCTCAAAAGGAAAGGGGCCTACAAAGAAAGGAACTCTCACCGTGGGAGGAAATCAAACATCCCTAGCCCTTGCATAGACAACCCATCCCTGGCTAGCGGTAGCAGACATTCTGACGTGTTGGAAAGAAATACTCGAGCTCCCTACTCGGTCCCGAATCTCATCAAAAACGAGGAAAACCTCCATGGAAAGGGATCAGAGCCCATAAGCCAGTGGATTACGTTTAATGATTCTCCTTCTACAATCACTTTGTCCATAGAATCCCACTCCAGTAGCCTGATGCCCTGGTGCACTGCTCAAACCTCCGCCTCAGTGGATTTTCAAGGCATGATCTATCTACATCGAGGCCAAACAAACAAATTCGCTTAGATCACTGAATAATAATGTAGGCCCACTATAACATGTAAAGTCAATTTTCATTAAGAAAAGGAAGAAGAAGAAGAAGAAGAAGACCCCCCTACAGCAACCCAAAAATAAACTGTCGCTGCTTTTATTGCTCTCTTCTTTTGTTTTTTTCGACCATCTCGGTCTTGAGGTTTTTACCTCCGCATTAATATATTCGAGTTAAGTGAAGCTACACATACGTGTAGCTAACTTAGCTACACCGACGGCTTAAAATACAGTGGGCCCACATTATTTGGGTGATCCAAACCATTCATTTGATAGGACCTCACATTGATAGGGTGTGCCCAAAGAATCAGCTCCATTGGATGATCTCAACCCTTCAAACTGTTGAGGCAAAAATGGACAGATTTGTGAAGGTTTTTACACGTCCATTTTTGCCTCTACAAATCGTACGGTTGGGATGATCCTATGGAGCTGATTTTTTGGGCACACCCTATCTATGTGAGGGCCTATCAAATGAATGGTCTGCATCACCAAAACAATGTGGGGCCCACTGTATTTTAAGCCGTCGGTGTAGCTAAGTTAGCTACACGTATGTGTAGCTACACTTTTCTCAATATATTTTGCATCAATAATAATAATAATATGATGTGGATCCAATCAAGAGCCCTATTCCGGCTCTTTATGCAAGGGCGCCCTTGTATCTATCATTCCTCAATAATAATAATAATAATATTAAGGGAAAATTCTCAAAAAAGTTTGATTTTTATTTGAAAATCTCAGAAAATGGTTGAGTTGGCTAATTTCTTAAAAAGGGGTGAAACGCATCCCAATGAGTGTTTTAGGACCAAAATGCCCTTGTTTTATTTTTCCCTCCAACAAAGTAAGCAACGGATCTCAATGCATTTTACCTAACATTTTTACCTTTTTACCTTCTTCTTCCCCATGCCAAAATGAAACTCCATTGTCTGTTGTAAAAATCTATTAAGATTCTATTGAAGAGAGGTGAAACTCCCCTCTCCGAAAATCTAGATTTTATTGGCTCTCTTTATTTTTCTTAGCCTATGAAACCTAAGCTTCTCTGGTATGTCCATTGTGATACATTTGCATAGGTTTAACATGTTTCTTACAATGCTATGGTTTATTGTCATTATCTTGTTTATTTGTTAGGGATTTGTTATGGTTTTGTTAGGCAATTGTTATTGTCGTCATCCTCTTTACAATGCTATGGTGTATTGTCATTATCTCTCTATCTCTCTATTACCCTCTTTGTTTCTATTTAGAGTAAACCCGGATGAAACTCATGTCTATACAATTAACCACTATTTAAATATGTAGAAGCAATATTTTTTTCTTGGAACCACTGTTGATATCTGGGAACTAGTATTTAAACACTCAGAAGCACCAATTATACTTAGGAACCGCTATTTACCACTATATAGTGATTCCGAGGTATAAATAGTGGTTCCAAGGTATAAATAGTGGTTCCAGAGTAGAAATATTGCTTCACACAATCTAATAGTATTTCATTGGGTGTCAAAATTGCAATGAATTTATGAACAATGGGTTAAATGGTTGTCTAAACACTCAGATCTTATGGTTGTTCATAGTTTAGATGACCTAATACTTGTTCCAAGAGTTTAAATTGTGAGACTGAAAAACTTATGCAATCAAAAGCACTATAAAAAGTGAGAATGACTATATTATAGGGTTTTAAACACTCAGAAGCACTCATTATACCTAGGAACCACTATTTACCACTATGTAGTAGTTCCGAGGTATAAATAGTGGTTCCAGAGTAGAAATATTTCTTCATGCAATCTAATAGTACTTCATTGGGTGTCAGTGTTGCAATGAATTTATGAACAATGGGTTAAATAGTTATCTAAACAGTCAAATCATATGGTGGTTCATAATTTAGATGGCCTAATACTTGTTCCGAGAGTTCAAATTGTGAGATTAAAAATTTTATGCACTCAAAACCACTATAAAAAGTAAGAATGAGTGTATTTATAAGGTTTTAAACACTCAGAAGCACTAATTATACCTAGGAACCACTATTTACCACCATGTAGCGGTCCGGGATATAAATATTGGTTCATAAATTCTAATAGTATTTCATTGGGTCTCGTAGTTGTAATGAATTTATGAACAGTAGTTTAAACACTCAGAATATCATTTAGATGAAAGGAACAACAATTAAATCCTTTCAAGTACTAGTTGTGGTTTCAAGATCCTTGGGAACCATAATTACAGTCAAAACCACTATAAAAAGTGAGAATGAGTGTATACATAGTGGTTTAAATACTCAGAACCGCTAATTATACAGTTAGAACCACTATTTATACCTCGAAATCACTATTTACCACTATGTAGTGGTTCCGAGGTATAAATAGTGGTTCCAAGGAATAAATAGTGGTTCATACATTCTAATAGTATTTCATTAGATCCATTATCCTTTTTGGAGTGTTTTTCGGATCTTAGTTTCTGAGTCCGAGTTACAAGCTATTTTGAGTCGAGTGGGACCATCCATCAAAGTGTCATAAGTCCTACTTATATTGTACATAGTTAGTGCTTAGAGTTAGCCAGTTAGGGATCAAGAGAAAGTGGAAAGAAACTCGAGAGGATGGACAATTTTTATCCAAACAAAATACAGAACATGAAATGTTGTTTGAAGTTTTGAATATGTTTTCCATAGGCTGATCCTCGCCCTTCAATCTACAGAGGTTTTTGTCATCCGAATTTCCTCTATGGATTGGAGGGCTAGGATCACCCTATGGAAATAATTTTTTAGGCACAACATATTTGCATTGTGGCCCATCTAATGGACGGTTTGGATCATCCTATGGTGTGACCCGTACAATACTTTTTGAAAAATGCTGGAGTATATGGGTTTACACCATATAAAAACTCTTTCTCATGAAGGAACAATAGGTCTTCCCTCCCACCAAGTCAAAAGCCAAGCATATTTATGTAATTGAAGACAATTTCTAGAAGGGCAGTGATAAATTCACCTCGTATTTTTCAAAATGGACTGTACATCGCACACCATAGGATGATCCAAACCGCCCAATTGATAGGCAACAACATAAATAGGTTCTGACCCAAAAATTATTTCCATAGATGATCCCAACCGTCCAATCTATAGAAGTTTCCATAATCTGAGTCGCTCTTTAGATCGGATGGTTTGAATCATCCTATGGAAATGATTTTTGGGGCACAACCTATTTACACTGTGGGCCAGTAATTGGGCGGTTTGGATCATCCTATAGTGTGGGTTGTATAGTCCATTTTGAAAAATATGGGCTTAATTCATCCTACAAGGGGGCTGTACAATGGAACTTTCAACACTTGAGTGGGGAAGAAGAAGCTAAAAAAGGTGAATAGGGTTTGTGAAATGCATTGGGATTCGTTTCTCAAAAAGGTGGAGGGAAAAGCAACTCAAGGGCATTCTTGTCTTAAAACATGCCTTGGGATGTGTTTCACCCCTTTTTGAGAAATTAGTCAACTCAACCCTTTTCTGAGAATTTTCCCTAATAATAATAATAATAATGATAAGGGATTTTGCTAGGGACCATCACAAAAGGCATTTCACGGATGGGCTGTTGCATGTGATAGCAGCCACCTAGTGAATTAAATGAATAACTCAAAATCTGAGCATGTGTGGCCATCAGCGAAATGCCTTATGTGATGGTCCCTAGCAAAACCCTTTTATTTTTTGAATGGCAGCAAAAACTTTAGTATGAAGGGAATGAAAAAAGGCCTAGACCAAAGATGGTCAGTACATATGAAAAGGAAACAAGAAAACCTCACACGCTGCACATGCCCTGTCAAAAGGAAAGGGGCCTACAAAGAAAGGAACTCTCACGGTGGGAGGAAATCAAACATCCCTGGCCCTTCCATAGACAACCCATCCCTGGCTAGCGGTCACAGTTAGCAGACATTCTGACGTGTTGGAAAGAAATACTCGAGCTCAGCATTCTGACGTGTTGGAAAGAAATACTCGAGCTCCCTACTCGGTCCTGAATCTCATCAAAAACGAGGAAAACCTCCATGGAAAGGGATCAGAGCCCATAAGCCAGTGGATTACGTTTAATGATTCTCCCTCTACAATCACTTTGTCCATAGAATCCCACTCCAGTAGCCTGATGCCCTTCAGTGGAGTTTGTGATCCCTGTGGGGAATGAAGTGTCACTATTGTTCCGCCGCTATAGATACTTTATAACGGCAGATTTTGTCCGTCACTAATTAGTGTACATGTATTTAAATGTAATTATCACATGTAAGGTCTTCCATATAAAAACTATGTAGATATTTCATGTGAAATTCCTTGTATAACTGGAGGATATGCCAACCATGTTAGACATCTTATATGATCTCCTATGTTAAAAAGATATGGCCAAATGTGCCACACCAAAGGATCATTACACAACCTATCATGCAGATTTAAAAGATAACTATGCAATTAATATTCCAAAAAAAAAATCTAAATGGTAACTATATAATATCCCAAGCATGGAAATATTATCTTGATCTCAACATTCTACCTCCCATGAAATCAATCTTTATAATATTCTCACAATGACTTCTTTTGCAGGTACATGGGCCTATTCAACAAGGCTCAGGGCATGTTTGGCAACCATGAAAAATTACTTCATGGAATGTTTGTGAACCCAAGTGTGAAAGATGAGTGAGAAGGAGGGAAGGGAAAAAAAACATGATATGTCAGAGTGGAGAGAGCATGGAAAATCATTAAAAGCAATGAAAAACATAAGATACTTCAAAATTTTTTATTTTTATTTTTTCCTGTTTTTTCAAGGTTTTTTCATGCTCCTCTCTCCTCCACCCTCTCAACCCATCTCTCACAACCATGGTTTTAAATTTCGGTTTCGGCTAAAATTTCGTACTTATCCGAAACCGAAATTTCAGCCGAAATCCTGAAATTTTGGGCGAAATTTGGTATTAACCATGAAATCCCTAATTTTTTGGGACGAAATTTCGAACGAAATTTGGTAAATTTAATTTCGGTTTCAGAGCGTTTCGGTTTCGGTCTTCACCGAAATTCCGGTCGAAATTTAAAACCATGCTCACAACTAGCCCCTCTAACACTCCATGGAATAGTTTTTCATGGCAGTGCCCTTAGTAACAACTTGGTTTTTGTCTTGGTCAATAACTCCAGGATGCAATCTTATTGATCCATTTTAAAACTCGAAAAAAGAGTGGGCCCCCGTGAGTACAACATTGATCAGCTTGTTGTTTCATGCAGGCACTATCCAACTCAACATGATGTACATTTGTCAAAGTCCAGGTGCATGTGATTCTACATGTGGGGTGTACTTAATTTATCATAAATTGGCATGTTATACTACCAGTTGGTCATTTCCATCATTGATTTAATGGTTGCCCCAACAAAAAGGGAAGTGATCTATTCAATCCCTTTTTCTTTTCTTTTTAACTTGGGACAGCCCCTTCTAGTGTATTTATGACTACTGGGATGTCCCAAGTGAAAAAAATGGGGCAAAGAAATCATTTCCCCAAACATAAATATGAGTAGTTGTAGAGAAGATGAAGTTACACAAGTGGGTTAATGGGTAGGAAAGGGGTTTCGAGTGCAGTCACCACCCATGTTAGACAACGGTCCACTTGGGGAAAAATATTTCTTCAGGCTCCGTCTCTTTCAACGTAAAATTTCTTTATGTTGAAATAAATGAACATGATTCAGAGGAAAATGATAAATTTTAGGTATACCAATATAAATTAAAGGACCCATGCATAACCACACAATGAAAAAAGCATGAAATTTGGGAACAGTTTCATTCTCTAGGGCATTAGGAAAGGGACCTTCTCAGCCTCAATTACAAATTGCTTCTTCTACTGATCCGTTCACACTTACCTCCTCTACTAATCATAGGCACTGCCTCCCGAACCACAATGACGAAAGGAAAGCCTTCTCCCATAGAGAATAAGGGTAAGCCTCCTGTCTTAAAAAAAAAAGACTGAGGGCTTCTTTCACACTAGCATTCTCGGTCCATGCTTTGCATGGATGTAAAATAACTGGCCCCACTACATCAAAATATGATGTGTAAGAAGGTGGGACCCACGTTTCAAAACTTGGTGTAAAATGATGGGCCTCAACCTATGGTTGGAGATGACGGGCCCACCGATGGGTGTAAAATGGTAGGCCCCTTTACATGCATGGGTTTGGGTAAACATGAAAATCTAGGCAGACTCAACAAGCTACAAGATCCTTCATTGAGCCCTTTTCTCCTGCCATCAGAGGGAGAGTTGAATTCATTAGGAGTAGCTTAGAGCTGATGAATTAGGAGGAAGTGAAAGGGATAAAGAGATAAGGATTGGGTAGCCTTCTTTAGACTGATTGGGGTTGCGAGATGCTAAGCAGCAGAGCAAGGAATTCTGAATGTATATGCACATACAGCCACAAACCCATCCCTCAAGCATGACTGGCAAGATATATACATGTTACACCTAAAAATGGACAATTTATCTACTGTACAAAAAACTAAAACTATCTCAAAATAAACCCTCAAAGCAATCAAAACCCTGTGAACTTGCTGTGCTGCAAAGAAATTTCACCAACAATTACATGATCTGCTTGAAAGATGCAGAAGTGGTTCCCTAATTAGAAAAATCAAGCAACTATATTTTGGGAGCATATAAGAACAAAGACCTGCCCTAGTGTTTGTTTGCTGAGAGAAAAATAAAATGAAACGTTAACTGATACTGATACAGAGATGCATGCTGTTTCATTTCTATGTTACATCAACAAAGTATACTAATATAACAGCAGCACACATGTGCCTTCTCCCTAGAATTTTTTAAGAAAAAAAAGAGATGAAAAATCTTCTGATGTGGGTTACAACTAAAACCAAAATTGGAACAATATAGCCCAGACACGAGCAGAACAAACGAGCAAAGAGGGGAAAAACAAAGAGCAATGGATTTTGGGGACTCTGAAAGGCCAGTTCACCTTTGCCGTTGCCCCAATACAGTAAAGTTATACTGGAGGAAACGGCAAACATGCTGCTCATCTCACCATTGAATAGTTTATTTCCATCCAAATCCTGAGACTTTAGGCCCATCCAAAGCATGCAAAAGCAGCTCATCTTTATGTCGTCATCAATTAATTAAACTGAACATTGCCTACTTTCTCCGGACTTTATCTCGCTTGACTTTAACGAACCTCCGGTTGGACTTGTCAGTGCCCCCAGAGCCTAAAGAGAAGCTTCCTCCAGGGGTGAAACCCAAGTTACCAGGGGGTGTAAAGGGAGATGGGCTCTGAAGTGTCGCTGGATTTTGTTGACCGCCAAATTGGAAGACTGAAGGTCCTGATGCAGTTGCAGAACCAAACATGAAATTTGATGGAGAGGGTGAACTGGGTTGTTGACTAAATGCTGGAGGAGCCACGGGCATAGACGCCTGGACCGTGTCCTCTGCCATGCTGTCCTCAACATTCATCTGATCATTTCCCGGAGAGGCCAACCCAAAACCAACAGGATTAGACATTCCAAACACAGGTTGCGCAGGGGTGGAGCCAGAAGAGGTCACAGCTGCAGCTGAAGTGAACGAGAACATAGACCCGGATGAAGCACCACGCGATGAACCAAACATAAATGGTGCGCTACCAGTAGCAGAGGTCGACACTCCTCCAAATGTAAATGGTGCACTAGCAGCACTACCAGTAGTTGCAGTCAACGATCCTCCAAACGAAAATGGTGCTCCCGAAGTAGAGCCAAACCCAGTACCAAAGAGGGATGATGTAGCTGGCTGAGAACTGGAACCAAATAAACTAGTGGACGTAACAGCTGGCGTAGAAGCACCATTTCCGGCAGAGAGAGGAGCTGAAGAGCTCACTCCAAAGCCAGAATCTGAACCAAAAAGTTTAGCAACAGGAGTCGAAGACCCAAATGGAGAAGTAGCAGGGGTAAAAGAGGAAGAACCACTCAACCCAAATGTCGAAGATGAAGAAGAAGAAGAGCCCAACTGACTGACTGTACTACTCTGTGTAAGTGGCATAATGCCACTTCCAGCTAGAGCTGCTTGAGTGCCAAACAGAGATACAGCAGTGGAACCAAAGAGAGGAGAGCTCTGAGACTGGTTATTAGTAGACGATGAGATTGTAGTATTAGATGGGGCCGAAGCACTGAACCCAAAAAGGCCTCCGCGAGTGTTTGCCGGAAGAGAACCAGTTATGCTGAAGGATGAGGCCTGCATGTTATTGGGTTTCGAACCCGTCAACTCCGAGCCAGAAGTCACGGGAGGTAGTGAAATTGAATTGGAAGGAGTGGGTGCTGTTGAGGTGACAGATTTGAAGTTTAATATGGGCACTGTAGGAGATGTAGGTCCCACTGATAATATCAATGGAGTGCTGGTGATAGTGCTGCTAGGAGCTGCAGTGGGATCAGAAACTGAAAATGCAGAAGAGGTGGTTGAAGGTAGCGAACCATTGCTTAGACTCGAATTTGTAGAAGCACCAAAAGCAAACAAATTTGGTTGGGTAGTTGATGTTACACCTGAAGAGACGGCATTTCCAAATGATCCATATGAATCCCCAGCCTTGAGACTTTTATTGCCCTTTTCTGAACCTGAGGCATCTGGGGGTGTTGCTGCTGACGTTGTAGCTGCAGTAGCATTGCTGCAGGGCCATCCGAGAAATGAAAAGTTGGAAAAGAATAGATATTTGTGGCATAGAATACCATAAAGTATATAGAAATTTATTTTTATTGGTTGTAAGTTTTACAGGGAAGATTATATCCAGAAAATAATTAAGGAGATTATGGAAGTACTCCAGATTTTATAGATGCTCTTTTCTCCCTGTGAATTTCAGAACCAAGTTTTGTACCTTGAATTACGAGGACAAGAAAAATCTCTATAGACATATGAAATACCTATCACAGTAGGAGGAAAGATTAAGCTTCCCAAATGTCTGGGTAAATTTCATATACAAGAAAGCTGTGGGATTCTTCAGAAATTGCCAAAGGAGAAAGCCAAGGCAACTAAAAAACAAATTTCCAACAGTGGGCAACAGCTAGTTTTCTATCCAGACAAGAGAGACCATAACCACTCTGGCAATATTTTGTTTGGTTACTGAAACAAAGGTATGTTTTTGCAACAAAAAAAAAACTAAAACAAAGGAATGTTTTTCATGAATATGGCAAAAATGTATGCCTTAGCAAGAGCATCATATAAACACCGCACTTTTCAACTCCAACAAAACGCATAATTTTTTCCAGTGAATTTTAGCCACATTCCATATATCGAGGGTGATATGATTTTCAAGGAAAAACCCCTTGCATCTAATTCCAGAAAAAAAAAATTGCATGAGAAATTTACAAGGTGCAAATACAAAACGTAGTCTTAGTTTCAATGAGGAAGCCTGAACTGAAAAATTATATGAACCTTAAAAATAAAGGTATGGTTTTCATGAAATTACTAAAAATATGGCAAAAATGCATGCCTTAAAATTGAGCATCATACAAAACACAGCACTTTTCAACTCCAAAAAACACCCATATTGGGTGACATTCCATATATCAAGGGTGATATGATTTTAAAGACAAAACCCCTTGCATTTAATAAAAAAATTTAGACTCGGTTTCAATGAGAAAGTCTAAACTGAAAAATTATATGAGATGCAGAGAGTAAAGTAAGAACCCTATTTTCACATAATGGATCAAACGAAAGAAAGGAAAAGATTAACTCGTTTTTTAGTAAATAAAACCTCACAAGAGTGAAACCGACCTGCTCACTATCTCTGACTTGGAACCCAATCTAGTGCCAAATTTCAGACCTGAAGTGTCGCTAAAACTATTACTGGTGGAAGAAAACGTAAAAGTCGGACCCTTGTTGACACTTTTAGAGCCAAAGCTGAACACAGGAGCCCCAATTTGGTCCTTGGATAGAACTGATCTATGAAACAATGAGGATGACTGAACAGTAGGTATGGGAGGCTGTGGAGAGGCAATGGTGGGTGCAGAAGTCACGGCAAAGGTAAAACCAGCTGCCTTTTCAGAAACAATAGGTCCATCAAAATCTCTTGTAGTCATTTCAGCCTCTTTGTTGAGTTTAGAACTTGAAGCACGATTATTATCAGAGGAAAAGGCCTTCTCAACACTTACTGCTTGAGTATCAACAGTCTTATTCCCAAATACAGATGAGTCAGTTTTTTCCTTTTCTGCGGCAGGTGGAATGGAAGCAGTTATGCGACTGTAACTATCATCATCCAGCTCCAGAGAATCCTTCAGAATGAGAATCACAGAATCACAACATCAACGAATCAAAAATGGAACACAATTAAAATTAAATGGAAAACAACCAGATTCTGTTAAAAAAAAGAGGCAACCAACTAGCACAAGAAATGAGAAAAAGAAGATGCAAGTTGATAGAATGAAACCATTTGACTGAACCTTTGATCAACTAACCAAATGTCCAGAAATAGCCAATTAACTTGAAACTTGGTAAAGTTGAGCTTGAAGCCCAACCATCAATTTAAGAAGTCCAATTTCATAAGAAAAAATTGAAGGAGCCACTGATCAGCTCAGCAAATGTTTAATAAAACCAGCAACTTTTTTGTCTAACTCAACTGGGTCAAACTTTAGAGAGAAACCAACAACTTTTTTGTTTACTCAACTGGGTCAAACTTCAAAGCGAAAAAAAAAAATGAATTCCAAAATAGATGAGCTTCTGAACCTTGATCTAAATTCACTATGAGATAACTATTACATACCTCGGGTGCACTCATTTGGAAGCCCCGTTTATTTCGTGGCAGATTTGGCGCAAAACCAAAACCAACAGAATCTACAGGCCTCATGCCAGACACGGTATCTTTAACAGAGACAATTGCATTTTCCATATGGTCAGCCTTAGAAACCGATGTCAGTCCCACATCAGTAGTCTTTATAGAACCATTCTCTTCAACCCTGTCTTTCTTTTGAGAAATAGAATTCCCGGAACCAAGAATAGGGATACCATTCAGACCGTCCAAACTATCACTACGCTGTACATTCGGTAACTTTGGTGATTCAATATCATCCATGCTTCTAAGTGCCCGCCCGTGTAACATATTGCGCGTCAACTTAGTGGGTGACCTATCCCTGGCCATGGCTAGTTTAAATTCAGATGATTTCTCTTTGGGAGAAGGCACCAACTTATCTAGATGTTGCAATATTTTCCTGGCCATCTCACTGGACTGGGGAGGAACAGAAGAAAATGCTGCAGTAGAAATTCTGTCTTCTGTAGCCCGTAGGTGGGAGGTAACATTTTTGGATTCATCCAACGGGACTGGCTTCTGAATAGATGATATGGAGCCTTGAAGAGCACCAGAAATAACCGGAGTGAGGGGGATAGAAAGAGGACTCCCGCGAACTGATATGTTAAAGTCTTTTGATTCAGACATCAAATTAGACTTCTGACGAGTCCTACGGATAAGTCCGACAGATCCAATATCATTATCTAACACCGAGCTCCTGCGCTTCAAGACCTGTGAATTGAAATCAAAATAAATTCAGTAATCTGGTCAAAAAGGTGAATATGAATCAGTCTACGAAAAGAACTATTTCAATAACTCTGCATGCATTTGGAAGCCCCTAAATTTCTATGTGACCATGCACTTGATTGTATCGCTATATCTTGGTTCACCTTTTTGGGTTGTAACAGAAGTTTGGCACTAATAGTGTACTAAAAGCATAGGATAATTTGGATGACTTTCGAACTTGCATTGAAAATTAAAGTATCCGAAGGGATCTGTTGTGAATGACAAAATGTTGTAAAGTACAAAATATCTAGCATATCCTATGTAGTTTTCTCTTTCAGAAAATTCAATTGATTGGTGAAAATCACAGGCGCATGCAACAGCGATAGCATATTGTTATCTAGGCTTAACAGACTTGCAGTGCAACTGAAGCTGTGTAGCATTGACAAACATATGCCCACAATTAAGGCTCTCGGCAATTCTGAAAACCATTGCCTCTACAATAATATAGGCATATCCACAATGAAGTCCCTTGATAAAATAAAATAAACACACATAAAAGATAAACCCTTGAAGAACGATTCCACGCGTGCACTCATGCATGTGTAACTGCTGATGTCGATCAATAGAGTCCCAAAAAAGAGACAACCTTTACAAAGTTAGGCATGACATTGGAAATAAAACCCATCCAAGATAAGTCCCAAAAAAGAAACAGCCTCTACAAAGATAGGCATGATATCAGAAATAAACCCATCCAAGATAAGTCTGCATTGATAATAATTTTTATCATTGAATGAGTAAACTAACAATTCACCTTCTTCATGAAATTTTTCTAAAGGATTCATTTTAGCCAACCCCAACTACTTTGGGACAAAGGCTTTGTTGTTGTTGTTGTAATGGGTAAACTAACAATACAGACACTTCTCTACCAACTAATTCTAGAGGTGCCTAGTAAAGAAACTGTATCCCACAGCGAAGTATCATCCCAATAATTCCTTGCAAATATATGCATGAATACAAACAGAAGTGAGGATTCATCTTTCATCAGCGTTGACAAATAGAGAGCTACCTGGTTACTACCGGAAGGCATGTTGTTTGCAAGTCTCCGTTGAGAATATGTTGAGGAGGCAGTATGGCCATTAACTGTAGCCTCAGCTACCTGGAATAGAAGCAAAAGAGAATTCAAGTTGCATCCAGAAACAATGGAGTTAAACAAAACCAACGTGTAGAAACTACAGTATTTCCACATGTATACCTTCAAAGTAGTCGTGGGATTAACTCTAGAATATGGAGAGCGTGCCATATTATATATTGCAGATCTGCCTCGTGGTATTGGTGTCCGAAACCCATTTTCACCAGCAGATCTTGGTGCAAATGGTACAATATTTAACATATTTGCATCTTCCCTGAATGTTTGACCCCGAAAACCTATAGTAGTTGGCGATACTTTTGAAGGCCTATTGTCCATATAGGCTTTCGCTAGTTCTGCTGGTGAAGCGACTTCTTCGGGAACCTGTAAATAATAAATGCATAAGGTAGCAAGGGTTATTCAGATTGCCATCCATTGTTCAACTTCCATCTAGATTGTAAATGGGAATAATAATTGCAAGCTATGTTGGAAAAAAGAAATAAACAATGAAACTTTAAATTAAGATTGCCTTGACAGAGATTACCAGGAGCGAATACAACATCCAAGTTAGTTAAATCACTACAATAACTGAAAATCTTTCTGATGCCAAATAACAAAGAAATTTCGATTCAACCATCAAGGTACAAAACCAGTTGTGTTATTTGCAAAATTGAGTATAATAACTTGTTCACAAAATCCATATTGAAGATGATAATTTCGATCCATGTAGGTTTCCAATTGACCTCGCCGGAATAACTGGTGATGATCAATTATATAGAGACCATGAGTTATATGAATGACTATTCGTTTTCTAATGGTTTGGTATAGGCCCTTCCAAACCCATCATACCTAGTACCTACGAAAAGAAAATGAACGAGTAAAGAAATTAGGAACAGCTAAAAATATGTTTCCAGTTCTGAGTCAAGTATCCTTAGCCATAACCTACGAACGAACTTGCTAAATAATATTAATCAGCAGCATTTTCTGATTCTCTTAAAAACAAATGAAGGAAATCTGTTATGCTAAAACATATAATTAGGATCAAAATCCTAGTTGCACATCCATTGTACACATTGCATGTCATTCTGCTGATAGGGACAGTCGGACAGATGCATGGAGTGTGGTGAGCCACCACAGGACCAGACATAAATGCCCGCACTCACACCAAACAGACAACCGGTCAGCTTGATCAAAGGCCTGCAAATATTAGCAGACAACATTTTTGGGAAAATGCCTCAAATATGAAATATCTCATTTTTTATCTAAGATTTAGATAGTCCTTCAATGTGGTCCAGGCATTCCTGAATGGACTCATGGTGGCTCACAAGATCAACACACCCACGCAACCCCAGTATTGCGGGCTTTCACTGGAAAAACTAATCCTAGTCTGATGTCTAGTCCCTCAAGCAATGCAAGCTGTTATAGAAAAAACTAGAAGCCTGAACCTTTTCTAATAAATCAAAACATATGCATGCCTAAAATAAATAACAATGAAAACAATTCTTCCAAACCACAAAATAAAAGAAACATGTTCAGGTGATCAAAGGTCTTTTGATAGTGATATGCTTTCACCAGTTGAGAGCCATGCAAGCCACTATCAAAAATCTGCAAATGTGTGCACTGAGAAAGGAAGAGAAAGTGATTTTGTTTTCATACACTCAATCCGACGACTGGGGTTGAGATGCTTCCGAGTAATCTACAGCTCCCGATTTCATTTTCCAGTGTTAAAGTTGTTGCTTTTTCCTGTCCCACACGAGTAGTACGAGGCTGTAATGTACTTGGATCAGTTCTTTTCTTTTCAACGTCCGGAGATAAATCAACAGTTCTTGAACGCAGTAGTTCTGTCAAGCAATCAGATTCAATCCTGCAGAACACTCAAACTTGGTTAGAAATAAACCTCTAAAATGAATCAGAAGATCAATTTTTTCAAATGTACATTAAAAGACAATAGATTAAAGATTACTGCTGCCTAACACTGTATGTTGTAACACAATAAGTCACTGTATTTTAGTCATTTAATTAATAACAGGGTAACTTTGTATTTTGAGGCATGAATTGAGATTCCTCGTGCAGAAGGAGTTCTGCACTGAACCCAGATGGGGTGAACCATAGATTTGGTCCAAATTAAAGGTTATCATGGTGTCAGCAATAACCTACCTAGACTTGTCAATGTTTAGAACCATACGCGTGCATCTAGTGATCAGTCAGGAAACATTGCAGAGCATAGTTATCAGGTATACCTATAATAGACAACCTAGTATGCGACATGGTACACTAATCTCTTGAAGAACTTGGTATGTGGGTAGGACTGGTCACTCAATTAGTAAATTAAATTCAGCAACAATATCAAATGCACCCAATAAAATCAGTAATAGCACACCGTAGTAAAACATCATATATACCATTCAAAATCTAGAAGAATTTGCAGGTCTTGGACTATCTGATGGGTAGGATGGTGTTTGGGTTGAAATGGAGAGACGGGACACGAGTTTGTCTTTCATCAGCTTGTTTCTCTGTGATAGTGAATGGTACTTCTAAGGGGCAATCCCCTCTCCCCTTCCTTGAATTTATTGCCAACACACGTGTCCTGCCGTGTCCGACACGACACGCGTATCTACACGTGTCGACACTCCTTTGGACACTTTAAGTTTGTTAAATGAATACCATATTTATATTGTTACAAATTATGATAGTAAACAGTAATTTTATATGAATGTATGTGTCACTATTTCTAGATTTTTAGATGTTGTCATGTCAGACAACTCGTATCCGTGTCGAAACCCGACACACGAATCCGTATCTACAATCATGATTATATATACTTTATATTTTAGCCGTGTCCCCGTTTCTAAATTTTGGGGGTTTGCCGTGTCGGGACACTCGTGTCCGTGTCCACAAATCATATGTTTTTTATTTATGTGATATTTTTCTTAATATTATCTATGGAAGAAGAATAGCATAGATGTGATTTCAAGGGAATCCCTAGCATTCATAGTATAAGAATTTTGGGTATTAGTTGGTTTTTGTTTATTTCTTATGGTAAAGTGGTATGTACCCCTCATGTACTTTTGTGACTCCTTGGGCATTCCAAGTATTCGTAGCAGGTAGGTTTTTTGTACTCTTTGTACCTTTTATCATATCAATAAAATTTAAGGCCTTCATTTTCAAAAAATTAAAATAAAATATAAAGCCAAGGTTCCTAGATAAATTCCAGGTTAAAAAAATTATTGTGGCCGAGGTTAAACAACCGGAAATTACATCCATGGGAAGCAGTTAAAAAAAATGACCCTGCATGATTGATGATTAAAAGTGTGTTCTAGTTTTTTATTTATGCGATGTTTTTTTTCATATTACCAATGGAAGAAGAATAGAACAGAGTGATTGGTACAATTCAGGGAAAAAATAGAATAGAATGATTGAGGTTAAACAACCAAGATCACATCCATGGGAAGCAGTCATAATTATCACCCATGATTGATTTTTTTTTTTTTGAATGGTTTATCACCCATGATTGATAATCACAATAATTCCACTTAATGTATGAAAATATTTGGAATGGGCTCAATCGGCTAGTATGTTTATTGGTGGCCAAACAAAAGTTAGGTTATACAACCGGGAAGGTTAAAGAACCCAGCAAGAGAAAAAAAATAGAGGTTCTGATTGTGATGTGTTCTATATGCACTTCCAATACCCATGACAAAATGTTGCAAATTCAGTAACAACAAAAAAATGCACAAGACTTCAAAAATCGGACCAGCTCCATATGATTTAGACATACCATTCAAAATATATATATATATATATATATATGAGGAAACTGTTGGTGAGCTTAAGCGCACCAAACTTATGGTGCGCTTAAGCTCCCCAATCACATGGGTCCCACATTTTGGGGAGTGATCCAAACCATTCATTTGCAAGGCCTTATCATAGATAGGGGGTGTACCAAAAATCAGCTCCATAGGATCATCCTAACCCCTCCATTTGTGGAGGACAAAAATGGGGCAGATTTGTGTCTGTCCATTTTCGTCCTCCACAAATGGAGGGGTTAGGATGATCCTATGGAGCTGATTTTTGGTACACCCCCCATCTATGTAAGGGACTTTCAAATGAATGCTTTGGATCATCCTAACAAAGTGGGCCCCCATGTGATTGGGGCGCTTAAGCTCACCAACACTTTCCTCATATATATATATATATATATATATGATTTAGACATGGTTCAGATAGTCATGCACTCTCATTCCAGTAAATACTTACCTCGTAAAGGTCTTCTGCTTCAGCAGTTGTTCAAGTTCATTGATTCCACTTTTATCAAGTTTATTACTAGGGTTGCCTCCTTCATTGCTGCCTCGCTCCTGTGCTCCAGAAGAAGGATTCTGAAAGTAATGTTTGGAACAATATATACACAATAATCAGGAAGAAAAGCCAGTTGCTGTATTCTATAGTTTCCTAATCATATGAGTATATACTTCTCCAAAAGAAAGACAACAAAGGATGAACATTTAAGAGGGGGGGGAAAGCTGCAAGGGTTCAAAAGATGTGGAAAATACTATGATTTGTGGACACGGATACGAGTGTCGCGTGTCGACACGGACACAGAGTGTCGGACACGGCGAACTACCAAAAATTAGAAACGGGGACACGCCTAAAATAGAAAGTATATATAATCATGGTTTGTGGACACGGATTCATGTGCCAAGTTTCGGCACGGATATGAGGTATCTACATGGCAACCTCTAAAAATCTACAAATAGTGTCACTCATACATACATACATAGAAATTCACTGACACTGCTAGCAGTACACTTAAAGTGTTTAAAGGAGTGTCGACACGTGTGGACACAGGTGTCGTGTCGGACATGACAAGACACGCGTGTCGGCAATAAATTCAAAGTGTCGGCCAAATCATAAAAAATTTAAGGATAAGAAATACACATGTATCATGTATAAACAAATACTACGATAGCATCACAACCAAGACAGCTATCAACCAGTGGCACACCAGTCGAGCACTGTTATGATCATTAAAAAAATAATCGTAAAATTGATGCACATAACAAGGAAAAAAAATCAGGAAGCAAAATTAAAAACATGAATCAAATTATGTTAAATTATGACAAACAAAATTGTTAACAGATCCACCACAATAAACAGACACAGTAAAAACGAAATCCTAAGTTCTGGTAACCATAAAAAGTCCAATATGCAGTTGTTTTTCTCTTCAGTAGCATGGATATAAAAAATAATGATAATAAGAAGGCAAATTATAATGCACCCCTTTTCCAACTTTTTGACCCTATGTTTGGATTTTCCTAAAAATGACTATAATTCCAGCCCCTTTAGCTTTTCTTCTCCTTAAAATAAAGTCATTAAAAAAAGACACAAATGGGGATAGAAATTATGTGGAAGGAGGTGGAAATTTCATCCTCCTAATAAGAATGTAGAATTTCCTAATATTTACTCTGGAAGTTCTGTTAGGATGTGTTGCATTGTATTGAGGGTATTCTGGTCATTATACTAGTATACCCTAATCATGAGTGTGTGTACACACACACATCATATTAATGAGAGGGAGATTAACTCTCTCACACTCTTCTCCCATTTTCTTCCTCAACCTACCAACCTTCTCTCCAGTTTGAGAGATCACCTTCAGGTAATCAGCCACTCGATGGTCCATCTAGTTCTATTCTCTCTGATTGTCGTGTACACTTTCCCTCAGTGTAGCTCATCCTATTTCTCAGTATGTTTCTTATGACCGTGTCTTATGGTGCTAACGTTCAATCCTTTTTGGCTTGTCTACAATCACTGTGCGGCTGTGCCTAAGTCTATTACAGATAATTTAGCTCATCCTGGTTGGCGTGCTTCCATAGATGATGAGATGGATGCTCTCTGCTCATATCAATTGGTCTCTCTTCCATCTGGGGCTCGGTCTGTTGGCTGGCGTTGGGTATTCACTATCAAGTATTTACCAGATGGGACCGTTGAGAGCCTCAAGGCGCGTCTTGTTGCAAAAGGCTACACTTAGAGATTCGTTGTTGACTGCACAAAGACCTTTTCGCCCGTGGTCAAGATACCTTCAGTTCGCATATTGATCTCTTTAGTTGTCAACCGGGGTTGGCCCTTATATCAATTGAATGTTAAAAATGCGTTCTTAGATGGCGATCTTACTGAGGAGGTGTACATGGAGCAGCCTCCTGGTTATGTTGCTCAGGGGAGATGTGCTTCTCAATTTTCATCTTCGCAAAGCCATTTACTGTCTTAAACAATCTCCTTGAGAATGGTTTGGGAGATTCAGTGATGCAGTTTTGACTTCTGACATGAAGCAGTGTGCGGTTGATCACTCTTGTTCATATTAAAGGAGATAGATTCTTTGGGAGTAAAACCTGTTGCCATACCTGTGGACCCGAATGTAAACTTCCTTCCAGATCAGGGAGACTTACTAGATGACCCTGGCCAGAAGGTTAGTTGAGAAGTTACTCTATTTGATTGTCACTCGTCCTAACATCTCGTTTGCAGGAGTGGTCAGCCAAATCAAGAGCTCGCCACTCATTCCTCATTGGGCAGTAGTGATTCAGTAGTGATTCAGATCATTAAATACGTGAAAGGTGCTTCAGGAAAAGGTTTTGTTCTTCAAGAAACATGGTCAAGTAAAACTAGAAGGGTTCACTGACGCAGACTAGGCAAGATCTCCTATAGATAGGGGGTCAACTACTGATATTGCACATTTGTTAGAGGTAACTTGGTGTCGTGGTGAAGTAAGAACAAATATGTGGTAGCTAGATCAAGTGAAGAAGCTGAGTATCGAGCCATGGCACATACATGTGGAGAGCTGACTTAGTTGCACTCTCTTTTATCGGAAATAGGTATTTCATCTTCGTCTCTAACACAATCCACATCGATACAAACCCAATTCTTTCATGAGCAAACTAAACACATCGATGTGGACTGCCACTTCATTCGTCAGACGATTCAAGAGGCGAGATATGTATTGTGTTTGCTGATCACGAGATCAACCGGCTAATGTGTTCACTAAACCATTGGGACAAGCAAATTTGAATGAAATTTGTAACAAGCTAGGAATGTATGACATATATACTCCAGCTTGAGGGGAACCGTTAGATGTATCGCATTGTATTGAGGTTATTCTGGTCACACATCGCATTGTATTGAGGTTATTCTTGTCATTTCACTAGTATACCCTAATCATGTACTTATATATACATCATATTGGTGAGATAGCGATTAACTCTCACACTCTTCTCTCATCTTCTTCCTCTAGTTAATAGGATGTGATTTGCTCCCAACTCAGTGTAAGTGGCATCGAAAACCCCCTAATTCTTTTTTTTCTTTTTTTTTTAAGAAGGGGAACTCATTCATAAAACAGATTTTTTTAAAATGTAATAAAACATATTTTATCTTTCAAAAAAGAAATTTATTAATAAATAGCCAAAATCCAACAGGAAGAAGAAGTCCCGTTCTTTAGAGTGATACTAAAAATATTTAGAAAGGAAGCAGAAAAAATAAGGAATATTTACAAAACAGAAAATGCAAAAGGCAAAATCCAAATATGCTATGACTGGCTATGATATAGGAAAAAAATTGGATACTAACAAACTTTCCTTATTAGATCTTGTTTTTGCCAACTCATCAGCCATAGTGTTATCTAGACGAGTAGCAGAAATATCTCTAATGTGTGAGATGAAGTTGACGAGTTTCCGAGGGCCATTGCTTTTATTATATGCCCAGGAAATGACACTAGATTAGTCACCTTCAACCCAAAGGATAATAGGAGAGTAGTTTAACCTTCTAAGAGGAACCTAATTTAGCGAGTCCGTTAAACCAATACATCCCTAGAAAAAAAACCTTTGATATCACTCCTATCATCTGTGACAGCACCCTCTATACCAGGCGGCCCAGAGCTTCCCTTCAAGCTGCCATCAAAGTTAAGCTTGAAGGAGTTGGTAGCACCGTAGCACTACTTGAGACATCAAAAAAGTAAATTAATAAGCATGTCTTTTATTTCTTCTTTACGAAAATTTAACAAGCAATATTTCTTAGCTCACTACAAATTATGTACCAAGCCACACTCACTGCTTGAGCAAGTTTTTTCAAAAAAAAACAAAATAAAATTGACTATTTCAAAACCTCATATGCGATTCCCAACCTTTTTTCACTCAATGATAACAACTAACATGCAGTTTTCTACCACCATTTAATGAAGCACCAGACCCATACCTTTCAAAAAAATGAAGCACCAGACCCATATTGAGGATAATGGTTATTTCCTCGAATAGAAGTTCTTGAGGGTCACTTCTGTGTTTCACATCTCTTCAATTAAACAGGAAATATAATTACAAATCAATGACAAGAAAGAACTTGATGCTCACAAGAGACATGTATGCCCCCACTTGCGCCGTACCATCCTTTGAGTGAGTGCTACCAGCTGTTAAATTCCTCAACCACATAGTGATGTGAAAGAATAAAATAGAATATATTTTTCCCATAGAAAAAGAATATTCATCAAGTCATTTAAAAAAGAAAGCATATTCATCAAACTATCATTTATGATTTCAGCTCCAGTCAGAAGTCAAGAACTCTGATGACAAAAGGCTAAATGATAATGCCCAAGAATTAGAAAAGAGTATCAGCAATCAGAATCAAGAATGGTCACATATAAATGTTTGTTCAAACGCCTAGTCATAAGGGGAACCTTTTTACTTACAATAGAAATCGGCCCGGGAAGCTCATGTCTGGGCTCAAGATTCGCGCCTGCCAACATAATATATGTGAATAAAACAGCATTAGGAAAATGCATGGTAGTATCACGAGAATAGTAAAATGGTTCAGCAAAGATCATCATTTATTTTTTTTTGAATGGTAGATCAACATTTAAATTTCACTGAAGAAAAATGAAACAGTAATGAAATTGACCTAGGCTACAGTCATCCTTGTATTTATTCAAATCGTAAATGCATTCAAAAACATGACGAAATATCAATATGTGAAACAATTGTTTCAGTGAATTGTATATCTTTGAAGATTCAGAAATAGCCACCAATGCTCATTTGCAATTTAGCTCGTATATATCCAACATTAAGGCACATTTCACAAATCGACTTATAAAAAACAAGGCAAACTTCCTCTCACTTCTGATTAAACTACCATGAACAAAAATTAACACCATACTCGATGATACTTTTATGTAATGAAATAGCATCTTGCCCATGCAATGCACAGGCCAAGATTATTTTTTCAATTATAATAGTATTCTTTAGGAAGTTAATAAAGTCAACAAAATAAAATACAAATGTACATACATAGTTTAATAACTTGTAGTTTAATAATCATTTTCAAAAAAAAAAAATTGAATATAAAACTTTCAGTCACAAATTGAAAAAAGATGAGCAATGAGCTTAGCAGTAGGAATCTTCCCCTTGAACCTTCAATAGGGATTTGCTTCGTAGGCGATTTGCTTCGTTCATGTTAAAAGATCAGCCAATAGGAGCAAGCCGGCAATGGATCAATTCAAACTAAACACTGATGCCTCCCTCGAAGCAGAAGGTGGTAGCATTGGAGGGATCATTAGAGATGCAGACGGCGTGCCATTATCCATTTTTTCCGTTAACTGTTGCAAGGAAGAAATCTTCGCTCTTAAGATCTCAGCAATTTAAGCGGGTCTACTAGATCTTCTCATTGAATCAGATTCCTTATTTGTGGTAAATGCAATAAAACGTATCTCTTCCCCTCCTTAGAAAAAGCTTTCGATTATCCAACAGATTAGAGACATTTTGACCTCGTTCACTACTTGGAAAGTTTCGCACATTTGGAGAGAGGCTAACGCTGCTGCGGACCTTCTCTCTAAAAGACAATGACAATGTTTTTGCAAAGGAAGTGGCATCCCGCTTCCTCTATCTCCTCCGGCTCTTTTGTCTATCCTCAATGCAGATAGAGAGGGTGTGACTTATGCCCAAGTATAATTCTCTTCTTCCTCTATCAGATGTTGAGATGTATTATTGTTTCTTTCATGTTTCCCCCTTAGCTTGTTAGGGGTTGCTCTTCTTGTTTCTTGTTTCTTGTTTCTTTTTTGCTCTTTTTAATATATCCGGTAGGGGTCTTGATGCAAATATTAGGATTTATTTACATGCTATTTAGTTTCTAGGATTTTATTTCTATGTTATTTAGTTTCTAGGATTTTATTTTCCATGTTATTTAGAATTAGGGAATTTATTTATTTTCCATAGAATTTTAGTTTGATTGCCTATATAAAGGCCTCGTGTATTAGGGATTCTTAAGTTTGGATTAATTAAATTAATTGAGATTTCTCCCCTCTAATATTCTCTTCTTTCTAGTGCTCGTCTTCCCTCTTCTCTTCTCCTCTAATTCCTCTTCTCTTCTCCTCTAATTCCTCTTCTCTTCTTCCCCTATTCTTCGTCTATTCTTCCCCTTCTCTTCTCTTCTTCTCCTCTTCTTCTTCTTCTTTCTCCTCTTTCTTCTATTTCCCTTCCCGATCCTACATCAAGGAGCCAATTGTGAATCGTTCCTTATGTAAGTATAACATGACTACATCTCCTTCACTGAAAATTCTTAGCAATGCTTATCAGCCTTGCACTTGTACTTGGTATCGTTTTCTTCTCACCTAGGAAGCACGGGTACTCTTCGGAGGTCCACACACCCATGTCGGGTGCGTATTGGGTGCGGGTGTGCCCGGGTACGCCCTAGGTGTGTACCGGGATGATCATATTTTTCAAAATGAAGTGTACGGTCCACACCATAGGATGATCCAAGCCATCCATTTGATGGGCAACAGCATAAATAGGTTGTGCCCCCAAAATCATTTCCATAGGATGATCGCAATCCTCCAATCTATAGAGGTTTCCATAATATGCCGTTTCTATTTAGATCAGAGGGCTAGGATCAGCTTATGGAAATGACATTTTGGGGCGCAACCTATTTACTTTGTGGCACATCAAATGAACTGGTTTGGATCATCATATGGTGTGGGCCGTACAGTTCTTTTTGAAAAGTATGGGTGGGGCCTACCTTGTTCAAAGATGTCAGCAAATTAATTGTTGGGCCCACCAATGGTTCTTGTTGGAGAGAGAGAGAGAGAGAGAGAGAGAGAGATTGGTTTGCAGTAGATGTATTGGTTGTAGACTAGAGGGGGCCCTTTTTACAAGGTTCCTATTGATTTTTTAATAAACCATGGAGATGCTGAGGCGGCGGAAGTTGTATCAAATGATTGATGCGATCATGTACTTGAACTAGACCTTATGAAATATGAAGTCATATTAGATTTTGGTGATGTTATTGTTATTTGATTATTCTCCAATTAAATTTTTTGAATTCTTTAACAAAATACTGATTTTTTTAATTAATACAAAAATATAAAAATATAATAAAATATAAAAATATATTATATTCAGCGTACCCCCAACGTACCCGTATCCTATTTTTAAAAATAAATTGGGTATCCACGTACCCGTATCATGTTGTACCAGCACCCCGTACCTGTATCCGTGTTTCATAGCTTCTAACCTCTCGCTCACTTGGTTATGTGTGGTCCAATCCAAGGTTGGCAGAGCGCGAAGAGAAAGCGAGAAGCAGGAAGCGAAGGCTCCCGGGGTGATGGAAGCGTGAAGGGTTGGGGGGAAGCACGAAGAGAAGCGCCGAGGAAGCGCGATGGGGAAACGTGTTTCTCATTTTTGTGATTCCCATAGAATTAAAATGATGGGAAGCGACGAGGAAGCGCGTTCCCATTTTGGGGAAGAGCGATTCCCACTTTTTGAGGAAGCGTCGAGGTTCCCGATTTGGAATCGGGTTACGGATGCAGGAGAAGATTCTTGCTTCCTTGGTCCAATCATTTTCAGCCACAACTTATGCATCTACACTAACCTTTCCCAAATTTGGTAGAGGCACCTAAGAGGTGTTAGGGTTCCTACTATATACAATTTCGAAATGACTTTTTCCGGTGGATTGGTCGACAGATGACGTGAATGCAAACTCAGCTTGGGATAAAGTGTTATCCTATTGCTTCAGCCTTTCACTCTTTCACCTATTGTGCTACACAATAAATTAATATGGCTTCGAATGACAACAATAGTTTATCCATCTGTTTGGAGATGGTAGGCACTGTTATGCTAAATATTAGTACACACATGTTTACATAATGTTCTCCAAAATGGCTAGGGAACTTAGTGTCCCAATCTAAGTGATCGTTTTTGAAACACCACGTAACTTTACCACTTATTTAAAGTATAGGCTGGCCACATGTAATACATCAAGGTTTTAAAACACTAGATAAAATTTACCATTTTGGAAAACCTATCGACCTCCAAAAATATAGTCGACTCCCTTTTGAGTGATGTGTTTTCGCATGGTGCTTTAGGGACGCGTAATGGCATGTATAGACCGGTGTTATGCTTTTGTCCTTCGGTGATTTGAGAAATTCCGCATCTCTCAACAAATCTCGCAATGACACAACGCATTTTGGGGCAATAATACTTTTCAACTAAAGCCTCTCACTAATGATGTTCTTACATAGAGAACTCTTTAGCACATAACCGAGTTCTCATGAAGAGAACCCCATTATGTGTGGAGCACGTCTTATTTTCTCCCATTTGTGCATCCGCATATGTTTTGTTTTAAGTGCTCAAATCCAATAACCTTGGGACGGAGTGTACTTAACAAAATATTCTTTCGGCTAAGTGCATCAGCCATCGTATTGTGCCTTCCACTTTTGTGCTTCAAAGCAGACAAGAATTCTTGTAAGACACCCAGTTGGCATGTTTTGGATTCAACTTGTGTTGCCTATTGACGCACTTGAGGGCCTCATAATCGAAAAAGAGTAGGAATTCACATTGCACCAGGTAGTGCCACTGCCACCAATGACGTAGATCTTGTATGATGGCATAAAACCCTATGTCTTAGGTAGAGTACCCGACGTAGGACGGCAAGGATTATATTTGGGTTCAAACTTAGTGACAATTTAGCAGAAGTGACAGATCTGTTAAAGCTGGGTAAAAGAACAGTAGATCTTGGTAAAATCATGGACTTAGGTGTAGATTAATGAAGGTGATAGAGGAGAAAGGGTTTGAGGTTACAGATTGCTGGGAAAGGATATTGGCAAGGATTTAGGGTATTGGTAAGATATCTGATTTGTCAATTCCAATGTGGAAATGAAACGTCACTGACTTTAGGTTTGGCAATTCCTTTCAGATCTAAAGGTCCTATGTAAACTGTTTGTATGTTGAGAGGATCAGACTTTTGAAGAAAGATCTGAACTTAAAGGAGCCAACAAGTGGCCATTTCCATGTTCTTTTGTAAATGCCCAGTTTTTTAATATAAACTGACTTAATTTTGACAAATAGAGAGACAACACGGTCCTTCCCTATCAAAAAACTGCAGAAACATATGTTCCACTCCCTTTTCCCATTGTATCTGTGTATATCGTCAGCTACCCTACTCACTTACTGAAGCCATACTAAGGAGCATAGGGAAATCCTCTCTTAGAGCTCTCATTTCACAACAGTTGTCAAGCCAGAATTGAATCTGCTCTTCATCTCCCACTCTGAACCGCATCCCTTTCTGAAACAATCTTTACTTTCATGATATATCCCATTAAACTTTCCAAGCAACATGTGATCAGAGCCATGTATTAACCAAAAAATGAGTTTTTTAACCATTTGTAGTAGTGTAGTGATTCTTATTTATTGGTTTCTAGAAAATTGGCATGACACTTAAAACAATATTTATTTACCAAATCCAGTCTACCACCAACGTTAGTTCCGTATCATCATCTATTGGAAGAAATGGAAGCAAAACCTATTTTTCTTCTTGTTCTTCTACTTCCCTAGTGGATTCTAGGGCTATACAGATTCTACGCCGACTACGATCTTCACGCTCAATCTGCTGCGTCAGTTTACCACCTCCTCCTATGCCCTTCCTTTAGAAATATAGAGCCATGTACTCACTTCCAAGCATGCACTGCAGTCTTCATTAATGCCAAAAGGAAGCATGTCTATACAAGAGTGTCTACATGATAGTAGGGACATCTACTTCATCTAGGTTTCCCACCACTTACTATATGTTAATATTTGCAGTGTCTGCACAGCCCTCGTATCATTGCAACTAGTAATATCAAAATAACGGAATCATGTTCAGCTCCCTAAGATACAATGTTAAATGTTCTCGTTAACAATCTAGGAAAAAAAAGGAAAATAGGAGGCAGAAATCACAAACTAAGCAAGAATTTTAGGTCAATTCATTCTCAAATGACAAAACATCATCTCCGTGATTTACATTATTTCAACCAACCACCAAGAAAAAAATATAGCATTATAGAATCAAGATAACATAATTGTCAGAAGGAAAAAAGAAGTATCCATGGAATCACTCTCCTCACTCATTCTCAACGACTAAATCCATGTATCAAAACATATAAATTCTAAACAAAATCGATCAAAGTAGTATTTTTCTTCTTCCATAAACGAAAACAACAATCACAGAAGCATTCATGCAACCCCACTTCAAATAATCTCAATAAAAAAAAGTGCATAAAACCAACCACACGAGCGGGAAATTATATATTAAAAACAAATTAGAATTACTAAAGACACTTCTTGTTACCCTCTGCAGAACAAAAGGAGTGTCAAATTTTACACACTTTCCCCAAATCAAATTGCCAATTCAAACAATAGAATTCCCCCAACAATCTCGAATATAAGAAAGACGAGAACGTATTTTTTCGATAGCGGTTATAATCTACAACAAATAAACAAAACCAAAAACCCTAAAATTCATACACGAAACAAAAAAGAAAACTAACTCGCTCACCTTTTCCTTTTCCCCCAATATTGCCCCCAAATATAATCCCCAACGACATAACCCCAAAAACACAAAACCTTAATTCAAACCATAGAATAGGAAAAGGAAAGTAGAACAAAAAGAGTGGCAACTTTTACCCACTTTCCCCAAATCTAATTACCAATTCAAACAATAAAATCCCCCCCGCAATCTCGAAAATAAGAAATATGAGGTTTTTTTTTTTAATAGTGGTTATAATCTACAACAAATAAACAAAACGAAAACCCTAAAATTCACACAAAGAAACAAAAAAGACAAAAAGTGACTGTTTTTCCCCAAATATGAATCCCAATAACAAAACCCATAAAGAAAACCATTAAATCCCTAGAAACAAAAAAACCCTAATTCAAACCCTAGAATAGGAAAAGGAAAGGGGAAAAAAGAAAGAATGTGGAACAAAACGAGTGACAACTTTTACCCACTTTCCCCAAATCTAATTACCAATTCAAACAATAGAATTCCCCCTGCAATCTATAAAATAAGAAATATGAGGTTTTTTTTTTAATAGCAGTTATAATCTACAACAAATAAACAAAACCAAAACCCTAAAATTCATACAAATAAACAAAACCAAAACCCTAAAATTCATACAAAGAAACAAAAAAGACAAAAAGTGACTGCTTTTCCCCAATAACAAAACCCATAAAGAAAACCATTAAAACCCTAGATACAAAAAAACCCTAATTCAAACCCTAGAATAGGAAAAGCAAAGGGGAAAGAAAAGAATGTAGAACAAAAAGAGTGACAACTTTTACCCACTTTCCCCAAATCTAATTACCAATTCAAACCCTAGAATTAGGAAAAAAAAAGGAATGTGGAGAGAATCAAACCTGAAATAGGAGGCGGGGCGGGGAGACGAGGGCGAAAGACAGAGGAGAAGAATCTAGAAGCGCTTTGAGTGATGATTTTTGAAGCGGGTTCAACAAGTTTCGAGATCCAACCGTTTCGAACCGTTTCGTTAGGGTTTCTGAGAGCGATCGGTGGTCTGTCGTACGGCGTTGACGGTTTACGAAACGGCCGCCGGCGAAACTTCCCGCCGATTCCGCCTTCGTAGGAACCTTCCGCCGATGTAGCCATGGAAAGAGCAGTTCTAACAATAATCAGAGAAAGAGGGAAAGCGGAGAATTAGGGTTTTTATTTATTTGAGAGTGGGAAAAGAAAGGAATTGAGACAGAGAGAGAGAAAAAAGGGGCGGATTTGAGACAGAGACACAGAAAAAAGGGGCGGATAGGAAGCGAGAGGTAATAATGTTTAATAAAAAGTGTAATGTTAAATTCAGCCCCTTCTAGGATGAATTCACCCCGTATTTTTTCAAAATGAACTGTTTAGCTCACACCATAGGATGGTCCAAACCGTACATTTAATAGGCCACAATGAAAATAGGTTGTGCCCCAAAAATCATTTACATAGGATGATTCTGACCCTCCAATCTAAAGAGGGAATTCTATAGATCGGATGGTTGGGATCATCCTATGGGAGCACAACCTATATGTACGTTGTCCTCAAAAGGACGGTTTGGATCATCCTATGGTACGGGCTATTCATTTGATTTTGAAAAATACGGGGTGAATGCATCCTAGGAGGGGGTGAATTTATCACCGCCCTAAATAAAAAGGGAAGTGATTATTCGCCCTTTTTCTTACTTGGGGCAGCCCCACCTTAGCTTAAAATAGTATTCGTAGATAAACTAGAGGGGCTGTATCAAGTTCAAAAAAATTGAGATGCATTTCAATCCCCGTTCTATATTGAACCCTACACTGTTCGCAACCGCTCATCCTGTGGGGCCCATCTGTAGCTTAGAGAGCGATTTCACACTGTTCTGCACTTTTGGTAATGCCACCCCCCTATGGATCTGCAGCTGTACGCCACAAATGGGATGGGATACGGAAATGGAGATTTTATTTGGTGTAAGCCCTTATAGTCCCGTATTTTTTAAAAATTACTGTACGGACCACATGATAGGATGATCCAACCCGTCCATATGATGGGCCACAAAGCAAATAGGTTTTGCCACAGAAATCATTTCCATAGGATGATCCTAGCCTCCGATCTATAGAGGTTTCCATAATATGCATTTCCTCTATAGATCGGATGGTTGGGATCATCCTATAGAAATGATTTTTTGGACACAATCTATTGACATTATGGCCCATCACATGAACGGTTTGGATCATCCTATAGTGTGGTTCGTAAGTAATTTTTGAAAAATACGGGACTATAAGGGCTTAAACCTTATAAAATATTTGGTGTGGTTCTTTCATCCTGGGTCTTCATCTCAAACAATTGGTGGGCCTTAGCCCGTTTTGCAACTTGGGCCATAGGCCACTTAGTCCCGTTTGGATTGCAAAGAAAAACATTTCTTGCGGAATTCTTTTTCTTTTGAAATAGTTTTTGCTCGCTCTTGATGCGATCCAGATCATCAAATGTAACTGATCAACCTATTTAAAATGTAACTGAAAATGACATGGATCCAATGAAGAGCCCTTCTGCGGCTCTTTATGCAAGGGCTCCCTTGTATCATAAATAGTCTCTCTTTATAAAAATTAAACCGTAGTGGTTACAAAAATAATTCTTTAGGAAAAATTTTCCTTGAAAAATGTTTTTCTCGCGGTCCAAACAGGGCCGTACTTTCCCACCTTTTAAAATAAAAATAAAAATAAAAATAAAAGTTCGAATGAATCAATAAAGAGTTAAGCTAATATCACTCTTTTATTCAATGGCCCTCTACAATCTCCACTATGTAAAAAAGATTCAAAAGGTAAGTGATATATTATGCCCCTTTTCTTCCCCCTCTAGTGTATTTTATGTCCCTTTGTTTTTTGATAGGTAAAGAGAGTGTCCCTTGGGAGGAATGAGGGCAAATCTATCATTTCCTAGTTCATAATAGTCATCTTGCGGGCCCGATCATGAGTGACTGGACACTGCCAAAATATTGCACTGAGTGGGTGGTCCTAGCCAAAAGGCCCTTCAAATGTAAACCACTATCAATGGATTTTGTAGTAGTTTAGAAGGAGCTTGGATCTATGGGAAAATTTATGGGAAAAAATCCAAAGTGAAATGCTTGATTCTGTGGAAAATATTTTTTTCTATGAGAAAAGAGTGATGTGGGACGTTTCTTTAATTCTAAGTCTTTTTAGTTGGTTTTTCTTTCTTTGTTTTTTTTTTTTTGGGCGGGGGGAGGAGGTCTCTTAGCTTGAGTAATCCTAGTTGGATTAGAGATAGAATTGGATTAGGGATAGAATTTATCCTAATCTAGTAATCTTAGTTAAAGAGAAAGTTTATCCTAGTTAGAGAAAGAGTTTAAATAGGATAGGATTTTGATTTCTATAAAATGGATCCTATGTACCAAAAAAGGATGAGTTTTTTTCATTCAATAAAGTTCCTTATTTATACCTTTCTCTTGTGGATTAAAGAGCTTCCTTTATCTAGGTAAGATGGTGATCTTACTTCAAGTTTTCGCTCGGCCAATGAGCTAGCTCGATGCTAGAAATGTTAAACTATAACTACAGAGTGATTTGTGGAACCGTACCTTCGATCATGGCAATTAGATCTTGGGATTACGAATTCCCTAGAACCTTGTTGAATCACGAACATCGTTGCACCATGAACAATCAAAAAGTGTTCTTCTAATATGTATAAGACCTTAGGGCTTGATCGATGGAATCACAGGCACAGTATCTCCTCTAAGATTAGGGACCTTCTTTATGATGGAACTTTAACTATAACTTATGAGTGTTGTTCCCATCAAACACAGCACATATTTATAAATTTTGGCACATACGAATTTGTGTCCTTCCACACTAGGAACACTCTGGTGTTTTAAAATTTTGAAACACTTGGGTGGGCCACACTAAAAACGCTAACAACAAAACTTACTTAATTTTTTGGAAATTTATTTTCTGTGAGAAATGAGTTAGCCAATGCTAGAAAACTCATTTCGCAGGGATGGTTATGAGTCCTTAGTTTACATATGCATTTGTGGGCATATTGTGTACTAAGGTTTCAAATGTCACTGAGGAGGGTTATGGGTACAGTAAACAAAACCCTCCTATGATGATCGGCTGTATTTTCTCAAAGCATTTTAACTCGTGGCCCTCAAGGTGGTTAGATGCAATAAATTTTTATTTTGGGAAAGAGTTTTCTAGAGTTTGGCTAACTCATTTCCCATGGAATTTGTTCTTCCAAAATCGAAAAGTTTCTCTGGTTTCTAGAAAAATTACAACCCTAATAGACCCTAGATTTTTTCCCATAGGCTTTGTTCACTTGTTTTTTCGAGAAAGGAAAAGAAAAGGTTTCCCGGGAATCTGACGTGGCATTAGGAAAAGAAATCCAGGGAAACTGTGTAGGAAAAGGTTTCCCGCGCCTGTTCACGTGCGCATGAACTATGCAGGAAAAGGTTTCCCGAGAAACTGCTTGCCCACCCTTTTTCACTAGTTTTCCCGGGGAAGCAAATCCGACCAAAATAGTGGGATTTTGTTTCCTACACTTGTGAGAAAAGAGACATTTCCACATCATTTTTGGCAATTTCCATGTCATTATTTGACATTTCCCACCTAGGCTTGTTACTTTCTCAGGAAAGCAAGTGAACACCAGAATTCTGTCTTGTCAAGGAAAAAAGAGGCTGTTTTCCAGGGATTTACTTTCCCGGGAACTCAAGTGAACAGGGCCATAATGTTTATTCTCCTATATCCAAATTGCACCTCGTGGCATTGTGATTATCTAATGTTATTCAACTTGCCTTAAACTTGTAGTTTTGTATAAAAAATTTCAAACAGTGCTGCCAAAATTGTAGAATTTCACTTATTTCTTTCTCACTTGAAGTTTAGGTCTGCATTACCGACGAGGCTATCGATCATATGAAGGTACATGACGATTTATGAGATGGGGGTTTGGTGTTTACATCGAGCATATCAGATATGAAGAGCAATGCCATGAGATATATAGTAAAAGGTGATAGCATTTAAGAACTCCTTAGTCAAACCTTTTATGATTTGTTGCAAAAATGGTAGTGTTCAACTGATTACAAATCGGTACAAAGATATGTTAGATGGAGAGACTAACAAGTCTAAAAATACTTAAAAGGGTATGATGAGGGTGTACAATAGACGTATTGATGATTAAAAACAATAAGGCTCCGTTTCTTTCAATGTAAAATAGCGAAAAAACAAATTTTACACCCATTTTCTCACTTTAAAAAGGCACAATATTTGTTTTATGCCCATTTTACATCAAAAGAAACATTCCCTAAAGGGCACGTTTGGCTGCCGTGATATTTTTCTTGGAATATTAGCTTACCCAATATCAAGGGATGGTAGGAGAGAGACAAACACAAGAGGGATTGAGTGAGAGGGTAGGAAAAGGCTGAAATATAAGAGAACAAAAAACTCCAGCCAGAACATGATTTATTTTTTCCTTAAGTTTAGCCACGTCTCAACCTCTACTCATTTGTGTTCTCTCAAGTCTCTCCTTCCACCCTATCTCCACGTCTCAACAGGAGATCAGGATGTGTTGGCCTACGCAAGGTATTGGACCCAGTTCGAAGGTTGGTTGTGTGGTCCTAGGCTTGGTGCCGGCAATACCCCTGATCTCGACCATTAATAAAGACAGTGGTTGTGCCTTTCCATCACCAATTAGTTTTGGGATAGTTGGTAGCGCCACGATCCTATAAGTGGCATCAGAGCAAGTCGCGAGTTTGAATCACCCTGGGTCATTGTTAAGGGGATTGTTGGCCTAGGCAGGGTACTGGGCACATATCAGAGGTTGGCTACATGGTCTTAGGCCTAGTGCCAGCAATGCCCTAGCACTGTGATGGTGCTACTTAATAAAGATATTGGTTGCACCCTTTCCATCAACAATTGCTTTTGGGGAAGTTGGTAAGCGCCACGATCCTACAGGAGAATTAACCTGTTTCGGAGACAGGATGAGGAATTCTCGAGTTGAGTCGAATGGGCCTTACAGTCGCTGATGACTGATTCTACATGGTGTAACTGCATGACGAAATATCAAGTTCCGGATAGCTGTACACTGGGTGTGACTTGTGAGCTTTCTAGATTTACACCATGGTCTATGCACTAGGTGTGACACGTGCTAGAGACCACTACCTAGGTGCAAGATTATTCCCTTTTACCTAGCACTGTGTGTGAGGAGCTAGTTTCGTATGTAGCCCTTGTTCCCTTAAGAACCTTTGCTTTGTTAGGAAGTTGAGGTCCAATGCTTGCTACTTTGCATGCTAACTTGGGGTTGTGATCGATTCGACCTACGAGCCCATTGCTGGGAAAGCAATTTGACCGATACGGAATAGCATTGTGGTTGGGGAAGATCCCATGATATTTACACTATGGCCAGGCTATGACATGCACTTGTTTCTCTTTATCGGTCATAACATTTTTATTGGTCATTTTGCAAATTATTTCTAAATATATTTACATAATTAAATATTCTTATTTTGGAAAATAATTTTGCAAAGCATTGGTTTACTCGATAAATCAATAAGTGCATGATGAGGTGGATAGGGGGCTCATTAGGATCAAAGCAGTTCATCTCAGTGTATATCACACTAGTCTAGAGCCGGCTAGATGGGATTGTGATTTTGCCGTCCTAGTCGAATGGAGATTTGGTAAGGTGCTCTCATGGAGGAGATGATTGGTCCATGAGGTCTCATCTGTTAGGCTTCAGTATTTGAGGTCAGACATGAATGGTTATGATTGCTAGAGGGTTGGTTTTGTGCAGTTGGTTTGATTGCCTTTAGGGTTAGGCAAGTTGGTAATTATCATTATGCCTTGTGGGTATTTCGATAAGTTAGATAACTGATGGCACAACTGTAATAAAGTCGAAGAGGGAGGACTGCTTGTATCTCCTTGAGAGAGTGTAGAGATTTTGTGGACAATTTGGAAATACCAATAATTCTAATTTGAGTTAGATTAGGAATCTTGATTTCCTATCTTTATAAGTGAGCTTACGGCTCATTCTCTACACAGAAGAGAACCCTAATCCTCTCTTTTCCCTCCTTTTCTTCGCCCTCAACCAGCCATGCATCCATCTTCGATCTCAATCTTCCATCTTATCGGACAGAGATCTAACGGGTGTATAGTTGCAAGCACCCTATGGTTTACATATAAACCCCCCAGGATTCGCGATCGTCTTCCACCTTATCGTTAATGGTTTATTTCATGACATTCTGTACGATCAAACACCCGGTTCAAAGATCCTGAAGAGAAAAATTTTTAAGTTCGCTTCGCAACATTGATCAATTAAAGATTATTGCTGACAATTTTTTACTCTGTTAGGGCAAAAACTCAAATTTCTACGTCGTCAGGTTAAAAACTTAGCTTTTCAGGTTAGTAGTCTTTTACTCCAATTGGGTTTTACATCGATATATTTTAATTTGAAAGGATTGAAAACTCAAAATTTTATGCCAGAAGGTATTTTTACTGTGACAGGGATTTTCAACAATTCATTTTTTACTGCAGTCTGATTAAAAACTCAAAATTTCTATGTCAATGGTTATTTTTACTTTGTTAGAGATTTACATCAATAATGTTTACTTCAATAGTAATAAAACTTAGATTTTTATACTGACAAGTTTTAACTATATAAAGGTTTGAAAGATTTTTATTGTAATATGATTAAATTTCTTGCAAGAAGAAGAATAAGGAGTAGAAACATTAAAAGGAAAAAAAAACTTCAAATTTGTGTGAGAAAAAAAAGAAGAAAATAGGAAAATACAAAAAAAATCCCTAAAATTTGGGTAAGAAGAAGAAGAAAAATCAACCAAGAAAGAAGAAAAATAAAAAAACCCTTAAAATAGACAAAAAGATGAAGAAAACAGATAAAGGCCGGAAATTCAAACAAGAGGAACTATAACAAGAAGAAAAATAAAAATCTAGAATAAAGGGAAAAATCCTAAATTTCATGTGAGAAGAGGGAGAAAATACAAAAGAGAAAAGAATGAAAAAAGTCTTGAAATTCTTTCAATAGAATCTCAATTTTCTTTCTCTTCTTATTCTCCCCCTTCTTTATTTTCTATGTTCTCAACGTTCTCTTTTCCGATATAGAGAGAGGGAGGGAGGGGAGGGGCCGGGGAGAGAGAGAGAGCGAGAGTATTTTAGTCTTCTACTCTTCTTATCATATATTCTCAGCCAAGGAGTGGTCCTGCTCTTGGGGTATATATCACTCACTTCTTTTGAAATGAAAGTTAAAACAAAAGTTCAAACTATAGGTAGTCTGTTGTACATCTTAAAAAAGAAGGGATGTCCTGGCGTCCATCGCATAAGGCATTTCGTGGATGGTATGTTGCATGTGACAGCAGCCACAGAGGCTCACTTTTCAGCAGATTCTGTCTTCATTCATTAGGTGGCTGCTGTCCAGATGCAACAGAGCATCCGTGAAATGCGTTCTGCGATGGACTCTAGCAAATCCCTAAAAGAGATGATTAATTTGAGAATATTTTAGTGAATTTCCATTTAGCAGCTGACTTTTGCACGAGAGAACATGTAGTACCGTTCGAGATTATTCCAAGGAATTTTGAAGAAAGGCATTTCACGGCTAACTTTGCACGAGAACAGTCACACACTCCCACTTTTCAATAGATTTTGTCGCATTCATTTATTTAATATGACGCGGCTGTTCTCTCATGCAAAAGTCTCTCCAAAATCCCCTAGCAAATCCCTTATTGTACTTGATGTTTCCATAGATTTGCTAGGGACCCCGGCGAAAAGACATTGCGCTGTTGGCTGTAGCATGTGAGAGCAGCCACCTCACATGTATTAAATGAACAAGACAAAATCTTCTAAAAAGCCACGGAATGCCTTTCTACTATGGTCCCTAGCAAATCCAATGTTTCCTGGTCGCCATCTAACCTAACAGGGAATGCCTTTCTACTATGGTCCCTAGCAAATCCAATGTTTCCAAGTGGCCATCAAACCTAACAGGGAATGCCCTTTCTATGGTCCCTAGCGAATCCCATGTTTCGACTTTCAGGTCTGCCATCTAACCTAAAGGGATTTGCTAGTGTCCATCGCAAAAGGCATTTCACAGATGGGCTGTTGCATGTGAGAGAAACCACAGGCTCATTTTTCCGCAGATTTCGTCTTCATCCATAACGTGGGCTGCTCTCACATGCAACCACCCATCCGCGAAATGCCTCCTGCGATGATGGACACTAGCAAATCCCCTAACAAACAAAACTTTCCTCCAACCCCTTGCTAATAGCTCAAATAACAATGGTTGTTGAATTATCAATTCCTCCTCAACAACTACTTTTGACCGACTTAAATAAATATATGATAGGGAAATGTTACCAGCCCTTGCTGTATTTTGATGAGGGGACTCTCACTTTATTAAAAGTACTGTATGGCCCTCACCATAGGATGATCCAAACCGTCCATTAGATGGGCCACAACCTAAATAGGTTGTGCCCCAAGAATCATTTCCATAGGTTGATCCTAACCCTCCGATCTGAATGTTAGAGTGTTGATCCTAACCCTCTTTAGATCGGAGGGTTAGGATCAACCTATGGAAATGATTCTTGGGGCACAACCTATTTAGGCTGTGGCTCATCTAATGGACGGTTTGGATCATCCTATAATGCGGGCCATACCGTATGCCCTCATCAAAATACAGTAGTGCCAATAACATTTCCCTATATATGATATTGACATTTACAATGCTCAAGACCAACCAACTGGCACAAACCAATTAAATCCGTCTAATCCTCTACATAAGACTTGTCGAAGCTTGTTTTTTTTATAAGCGATTATAACCATTTTTGTTTCGATTATGGTAGAGATATAGAATATAAAAGCATGGATCTTTCTAATCGGTAATGGGTACGACCACTATCCTATTTGCAGAGGGCTTATGAGCTCTCTTTGTCTCCCTTTTTTGAATTACTTTTGAATCTTCTTTGATTCATATCCTTGGAAAACTGGAACGTGGGTGGTCTGGATTTTGAGAGTTTGGCTTTTTTTGTGATAAGAGGTGAAAAGGGTATTCACTAGATAGATTGTTAGTGGTGTATTTATCAACTATATTGTCAGATTTCTTTTTATTTATATACTCTGATAATCTTAGTTTCTTTTATTGATTTAATGAATTCAATTATGGCAAATTTGAACATGGAACCATGAATTTTCTGTGCTTCTATATAAGGGTTTTCTCTAGATAGATTGTTAGTCGTGTATTTATCAACTTTCTTGTCAGAATTCTTCTTATGTATGTACTCTGATGAAAATTTGAACATGGGGCCATGAATTTTGTGTGCTTCTATATAAGGGTTTTCACTAGATAGCTTTTTAGGGGTGTATTTATCAACTTTCTTGTCAGAATTCTTTTTATGTATGTACTCTGATTATTTCAGTTTCTATTATTGAATAGATTGATTCAATTATGTCAAAATTTGAACATGGGAAGAGGAATTTTCTGTGCTTCTATATAAGGGTTTTCTCTAGATAGCCTTTTAGTGGTGTAATTATCAACTTTCTTGTCAGATTTCTTTTTATGTGTGTACTCAGTAGTCAGTACTCTGATTATTTCAGTTTCTATTATTGAATATATTGATTCAATTATGTCAAAATTTGAACATGGGAAGAGGAATTTTCTGTGCTTCTATATAAGGGTTTTCTCTAGATAGCCTTTTAGTGGTGTAATTATCAACTTTCTTGTCAGATTTCTTTTTATGTGTGTACTCAGTAGTCAGTACTCTGATTATTTCAGTTTCTATTATTGAATAGATTGATTCAATTATGTCAAAATTTGAACATGGGAAGAGGAATTTTCTGTGCTTCTATATAAGGGTTTTCTCTAGATAGCCTTTTAGTGGTGTAATTATCAACTTTCTTGTCAGATTTCTTTTTATGTGTGTACTCAGTACTCTGATTATTTCAGTTTCTATTATTGAATAAATTGATTCAATTATGTCAAAATTTGAACATGGGGCCATGAATTTTATGTTATTATCTATTTTCTATGATAGGAAAGGAAAAAATAAACAAATCTCTGGAGCTCTTTCTATGGTTATTTATTAATTATTTTTTTATTGGTATGTGTATTTGTGAAGATTTACTTTTTTTTTTTTTTTTTGAATAAATTGGTGGAATCATGTCTTTGAAAATTTGTGCACTGATGATGAATTTTTGGTTTCACATGAAAATGGTTTCTCTAGGTCTAGATAACTTTTTATTGGATTTCTTGTTATATATGTATTTATGATGATCTTTTTTTTTTTCACTTAAATAGGCAGAATTATTTATGTTAAATCTGCATATGGAAGGGTGAATTTTAGAAAATTTTAAGCTCATGCCCTAAGAAGGGGAAAGGGCTATTGTATAAAGATCTTTTTACTAGTGTATGTTTTTTTTTTTGAATTTTGAATTTTGTATTTGTGATTATTTTAGCATCATTTGAATAAATTTCTGGAACATCCGTGGACTTTGAATATGGGGGTTGAATTTTGACTGACTTCCTCTTTTATGGGTTCTTATAAAGTGAACTTTTATGTGTTAAGAGGGGATACCCCATTTTCGAAATAAATCGCTAGAGTCGATATTATAAGAATTTGCAAGAATGAAGATTTTTAGTTTTATGTATCAACTTCCAAGAGGGGAAAGAATACTCTCAAGAGCTGTTTTTTGTTGTTGCCCTTATTATATTCTGTATGTCTAATGTTTTTTGGGACTTTGTTAGAATTACAAAAAATCCTTTCAGTAAACTCTGCATAAAGGGTGGTAAGTTTTGGGACTTCTTAGTTAACATCCTTAAAAAAGAAAAAGGACATTGTCTAAAAATATGTGTGTGTTCACGCTATTCTTTTAATAATTTTTGAATTAGTTGGTGGAAATATTTCTATTAACTTCATATTTGTAAGAGAACTTTATTTTTGAATTTATGAGGGGGTATAATCTTTACAAGACTCTCTCTCTCTCTCTCTCTCTCTCTCTCTCTCTCTATTAACTTCATATTTGTAAGAGAACTTTATTTTTGCATGTGTGTGTTATGCCAACTTTTTCTATAGGGAGGTGAAGTTTTAGTTTTATATGCTAGGAGGAAAATTGTAATTTCTAAATGCGTGCGTGCATGTAATATTTTCAGTGTTTTCAAGTAAATGGGTGGAATGGTTTTTGTATGCTCTTCACATAGGGGAATGAATGATTTCATGTTTTCAATTTTACATAATAAGTGGAAAGGTTATTTGTGCATGGCGCCGATTAGTTTTGAAAAAGATTTCATCTTTATCTGTTAAGAGGGGAGTGGTAGATCTTTTTATATGCATACGTGCCATTGCTAGATTTGTAGTCTATCCACGTTTGTACGATTGATGTTTTCAACTAAATGAGTGAAAATTTATTTGCTCAAACTCAGGAGATATTCATAGGTGGAAATTTATTTGCGCAATATCGGGAGATATTCATGTCCGTCATGCAGCTTCAGTGTATGATTTGCACATGATTAGTTGAGAAAGGGTGCTGTTTTGTGCTCCCATAAATGTGAAAATGGAGAAGAAACAAAGGGTCTTGGAGTTTCGAGACAGGCTGGACAAAACACTAGCATCACCCAATCTTGTGAATGAGGAATCTATTAAGAGCCTTGTCAGAAATCAGCTCCTACGCTCATCCTGTTCTAGGATTGAAGGTTGGTTGATTATTGGACTGGTCTCTAAGGTTTTATTTCTCTTAATTTTTCAATGTTAAGTTATATGTTTAATTGAAACAATTGTATTTCTAATGTAAGAAATGGATCGACTCTCATTGCCGTAGTTGGCCATTTATAATCTGTTCTGTTTTACTCGAATGATTTCTGGGCAACTAGATATGATATAGGGATTTTTAATTTAGGTTTTTGCATTTGGAAGACTTCTTGTAGTTTAGTTAAGATTGAAATGTGAAATCATTCTTGCATGACATTCTCCAAGAAATGGTTGGAATTGATATGATAAGTTGTAGTATAGTAGTAGATGATTGAACTCATTGGTTAATGCTGTATATTATCATTGGCACTCTTAAAAAGTTCAATAAATGGTTGAAATTGACATGATTAGTTGTAGTTTTTTAGTAAATGACTGAACTCATTGGCTAATGTTGGATATCATCATTGGCACTCTTAAAAAGCCCAGAAAGTTGAATGGAAAAGATATAAAAATAGAGAAAATATTTTTTAGGGCAGACAGAGAGTCATGCTATCGACTCGAGGGACTCCCTCTCCGCCTATCTAATAAGCTCAAGTCATGGTTCACTGTACAGTGGCCCAGAATAGGAAGAATACTATGGAGGGCTGCGATGCTATTGACTCTATGGGCGATATGGAAAGAAAGAAACACTCGACTTTTCAAGAGTGTTTCCAAAAACCGACTATTAGTTAGTTTTCACTAAAATTGTCTCTCTCACAGTCTCTTGGGTGAGTTGCATCCTGTGCTTCAACCAGTACTTAAGTTTGGACATGAGACAATGCTTGAAAAAAATTTGTGAAGTCGCAGAGAGGCAGGAGCAATCGGCATCTATCTGGACTCTCCCTGAACCAGATGGCTGAAAATTAACTTCGATGGCTTCAGCCTTGGTAATCCTGGACTGTCTGGGATTGGTTATTTCTTGAGATATGAGGTAGGAGAGATCCGATGCGCATTCTCAGGCCCCATCGGATCCAAAGACTTGAACGAGGCGGAAGTCATGGCAGTGTTGCAAGCCTTTAGGATGGTGGAGAGGTCGGACTTGGATCACCTCATGGTTGAAGGTGACTCTCTCAACATTATTAGATGGATGGCCGGATCTCATCTCCTCCTTGAAGGTTCGCAACGTACTTTGATGAGATCCCGGCTTGCAGGAGCTCCAATTAGGTTCCAACATGTCAAGAGGTCAGCAAACACGGAGGCAGATCGACTAGCTAGGGTTGGGGTCCATAGGGAGTTAGGGACAGATTGGAGTTATACGATTTCCTCTCTCCTTGACCCTTCCCTCACCTTGAATTTAACTTTCTTCTCATTTTTCCTTCCTCTGTAGCCCCGACCTCCCTTTTTCTTTTTCTCTTAATAAAACACCTACCTTTCAAAAGAAAAAGAGAGAGTGAGATTAGTCAACTCTCGTCTCTCTAATTGTTTTCTTTAGTCTCTTAATACACATTTATACATATAAAAAAATTACCCTTCTTACATCAAAAGACAAAAAAGAAACGAGAGTCCAAATCCAGTATAACTAAGAGAAATAAATAAAGAATTAATCCCAGTGCACAACTTGGAATGACATCCAAATAATATTCCTTTGCCAACTACCTTAGTAAGAATATCTACGAGCTGATCTTCAGTCTTGATAAAAGGAATAGTAAATCTCTTTGGGTGTCATCCCCTCTCTGATGAATGGTAATCCACCTCACTGTAGTTTTTCCTTTTGCAAAATATAGGATTTGAGGCTATGTGTATGGATTTATGATTATTGCGATATAATTTCATAGGAAGTATAATTCAAACTCCTGTCTGAGCTAAAATTTTAGCCAAATCATCTCACCTGTGCTGCGTGCCCTTCTCTTGTACTTGCTTTTGCATTTGACCTTGCCACAACATATTACTTCTTGCTTTTTCCTGTATAAGATTCCAACCACTCACAGTGCAGTAACCTGAGATTGATATTCTATCTATTTAGGAAGCCAACCAATCTGCATCACAATATGAATAATCCTCTAAAATTCTTAGCGTACATAATAACGTTTCTAGAGGGTGATTTTACGTACCTCAAGAATCCTATCAACCACTTTAAGATGAATTTTCTTGGTTCATGCATATAAATTGGCTGACTTATATCATAGGCTACATGATGATTTGATATATTAGTTTTGCTATAATTGGTTCTTGTGCACCCTACATCACCATTCTTCTCATAAAGATGGTGAGTTTGCTCCATTGGGAGCAGGATTAACTATGCATCCTACTTCCTTGTTCCCTTCAAGAGATGCAATAAATTCTTGTGTTGATTGATAAATATTCATCTTTTGAATTAGCCACTTCAATTCCTATGAAATATTTTCAAGGTCCCTACTTTTTTATATAGAAACTTTCTTTAGATAATCCTTTTGCTCTTAAACTTGGTCTTTAATACTGCTTCAGTAAACTTGTCGATCACTCGCAAAGTGATCGCTTGGGACCCTAAATAGCCTTGTTGACCTCTTCAATCATGGTTTCCTTCTAGGTTAGATATTCGAGAGCTTCTGTCACACTTGAAGGAATTCACTTAAAAGGATATCAACAAACGATGTAGTAGAATGCAAAACACGATAACAAGGGCATGCAGATTGATATGAAACAAAATTACTTATAGGATGATTAGTGCATGTACATTTACCATTCCATAACGAAATTAGAAGTGGAAGGAAAGGAAAGGTGTACCATTCCATAACGAAATTAGGAGCAGAAGGAAAGGACACCTGGATCCAGTTGAAGGTCGTGAGGCTTTAGAGAGGAGTCTAAACTCATGTAATTCCCTCAAAATCTATTTCCATCACACTTTTCTAAGATCACTAATGCTCAAAAGTGGTATTTTCATCCCAAATAAGAAACTTGAAAACTCAAACCCATCCTAATAAGCTTAGAAAATTCCGGGAAAATGCAGAATACGATTCTTCATGAAAAAGGTACGGGTATGGGGGGTTCCACTCATATGTGACCATACGTGGGCTCTTCATTGATGTCAGCAATGGTTTGTGCTAATGTCAACATGACATCACCCGTTCAGCCGATTCGGGCTCTCTTTTCTTTGGCTTTTCGGTCGTAATAGGACGTCAATGACTCCATGATGTATTTGTGTATCAATAAATCTCATCAACATAGCTCCTTTGAACCTCAACCAAATGAGCTTAACCTAATCCAATAGATTCCTAATATGAAAATGACTAATTCTCTATAAAAACATCCCCAAAAAATTTCCCCATTTTGATATATTCTAACCTTTACCCTTTGAGTTCTTAGAGAAAATAACTATAATTTCACCTCAAATGAAGTCTCAAATCCACACAAAATACCATTAATCTTGAGAGATCGAGATCTTTTAGGGTGTGTCTTCTCAACATTTAGAGGATGTACAACTGCTGATGTTTAATATATTGTCATTTATCAACACTTAGCCTCTTTGGCCAATCAAAGCTCAAAATGTAGCTCTGAAGGTTGTCGTTAAGTATCTGATGTTTGGTTCTAGAGAAAGAGGAAAAATCCTTAGATCTAGCTTGTTATGCAGTCAAAATGAAAAAAGGAGAGAAAAATAGGGACTGTATAGTCCGATTTCACCTTTTTAATCACTTTATTGATCTCATTAATCTATATTTTCATTAATTACAAAATTCTCCCCACTTGCATCAAAAGACAAGAAACCCAAAAGTAAATAATGACTACTGATAAATAAAGAAATTATCTCTCTAAAAAAATGCGCATATTTTAATTATAAAATTACCCCTACTTCCATCAATATGATAAAAAGCTCTCTTTCTAACACCAATAAACAAAGAAGTGATTTCTCAAGAGGAAATACATGCATGCTTTCTAGTGAGCTGTTTTACAATGATTGGAGTAGCTTATTATCGTTTAAGGGTTGCTTTTCTGTTGAAGTATGTTGATGGTGCTTTGGAACGGTATTTCTGGCTATTTGTTGATATAATTTGGATGTTGTAAGTATATGGTAATTGTCTATGACATTAAGTGTTTGTGATATGTTGCACAGGAGATATTGAAGATCTTGTACAAAGGCGCACTATGGAAATGTCAAATCTTCTCAAGATGTTAAGGTGTACTTCAGGAAATGATAACGAAGAGTTGAAGACTCATGGGACATTGCATAATGATTGGAAGGTGTGCTCTGAAGTTTGAACTCTCTTCTTTCTTAAAAAATATAGTACTTGTTTATACTTTTATGCTTAGGATATAATTCAGTACTGAATTTCTTGATCTTGACCTATATAATAAATGTATGACTTGAATATTATGTAAGTTTATTCATTGCATTTTATTCAGACTTTTTCTTTCTGTATTCGTAATCTCTAGCCACAAAAGGATCTACATAGACTGATACAGGTTTAGTGGTGCTCGCCTTTTAAAGGGTTCAGGAGTTGGGATCAACCGACTCCCTCTTTGAAGGGTCGCCACCTAGGGGAGGGCCTAGGACTAAGATATGACTAGTCACAACGGATGGATCTTCAATACTTGAGGGAGTTCAAAATCAGATAATTGGGTTCAAAGGTGTAAGGCGCCAACCCTGCCCGACAAATGTCGGTCTGTAATAAAATCCACAAGATTCTTAATGTGGTTTTAAACAGGTTTGATTAATTAAGTGATGATGCTATCTTACTTATCATATAACGAATGAAGATTGAATCATGCGTTGGTACCTAGAATAGATTGTGCCACGTAAGTATAACTAAACATATTCGTAACTCATAGAAAGAAGACTAAAAATATAAATGGAAACTATGATGAACCAATGATCAATGTACTAAATTGACATGAATAAGGGAAAGGAATTAACATTATGATTAACATGTATAGTAACGCCAGAAAGAACTATTATATAAAATTTCTAAAAGCATTAAAATACTAAAAAGAAAACAAAATGTACAAAACTGTAAGGCTCAGAGTTAATTGATAATATATTTTTTATCAATAGGTTGTCCATTCGATCGACCCTGGAACACAGCCTGTTCATTGGTTCTAATCTAGATTTGGAAATAGAGAGGCCTTTAAAGATGAAACATATGCAAATGATTGAATTTAAAGATGAAACTTCAGGAAATGCTTGAATAAGTACAAATATACTCTTAGAAACCCTCACGTAACCAAGACAACCATCCGTGATAATTTAAAACCATCCTTGGCTGATGATTTGCATCTTTAACTTGATGACCGCCTTGGACGAGGACTTTGAAGGTGGCCAAGTATCGAGCATAGAGGTACTGAGAGTACTGATTTGTGCTTCTTCATCGAGCCGGTTATGCAGTTGAGATGCTTTGGTCCTCTACCTAGTGATGAATGCAGCAAAGTTCTCCTTTGGCTCCTGGCAGTTAATTCCAAGTCACGACAAGTTAATTTCAATTTGCTTATTATATTGATATTGAGAAATTAATTCTTCCTTGATTTTGGCCAGGTATGAGTCTTGGTCCAATTTTAAGTCTCCCATCAACTTGAGACTTGAGAGCAACGCCTTCGAGGGTGAACTGGAACCATGATTTTAAATTTCGACCGAAATCCGAAATTTCGGACCGTTATTCCAGTAGTTGAGCCAAAAAAATTGCAAACAAGAAATAAGTTTAGAGAACAATGTGTTTGTATCATATGTAAATATCATCATCTATTTAAGTATCAAATTAGAAATTTCAAGTACGTATTAAATAGCAATTAATGATGTCATGCCCCCCTAGTTGCCATTTTCATTTCCTAGAGCTATTTTTTGTTTGAAGAAACTAGAAAGAATGCAAGGGATGTAAGAAATACTTGATAAGAAAGGATACTAGATAAGTGGATTCGTCAAATTATCTCTAAATCATCAAATGACCAGCTATCTTCGCTTAAATACAATTCACATTGTGCATAGAACCCCCCTTGAAGTTGTGGGTTCAAATTCCACTGAGATTCCCATGAAATTGCAAAAAAAAAAACAAAGAAAAAAGAATATGCCCTTGTCACCATTATGGTTCACGGGAATGTTGATAAAGAGAAGTTAAATGAATTCCAATCACACACACACACACACACAGTTAACTAAATAACGGCTCATTAGAGCAAATTAAATAGAAGATTTTACTTTGCTACTTGCTTTTAACTAAATAACAGCTCATTAGAGCAAATTAAATAGAAGATTTTACTTTGCTACTTGCTTTTAACTAAATAACGGCTCATTAGAGCAAATTAAATAGAAGATTTTACTTTGCTAGTTGCTTTTTTATGTTGATCGTAGGTAGTGTGCCGCTTTTTCATATTTTTTGACTTGTTTGAGATGAAAGGATTCATGCTTAAAATGCATTCAACATTCTGTTTTGGATTATGCTTTGCAAAATTTGGATCTTCATTTTTCCACATGAGACCGTAGATAAGATTATCAAATCCATCATTTGTTTTTTTTCCAGTTAAAACAGGATAGTGGTCAGGTTCGTGTTATGTATCGGGAAGGCTCTCAAGGCACTCCATTTCATACTCTACTGGCTGAAGGCTACATAGATGGACCAATTGATGTCTGTAAGTTAAAATCTAGCAGATTTAAGATTTACGTCTTACAGTGCCAAACATGGGACTGACTTAAGGTAGCTAGGCATCTTTTAGATTTTGACACTGGCACAAGATTTTAAAGGTTTGCTCAATTTGTGCTGCAGGTCTGTGTGTCTCCTGGGAGTCGACCCTCTATAAAAAATGGTGAGGGTTTTTTTTGCCACTTTTCCTGCTTCATGCTTTTTTTAATGTAGGGAAATGATATCAGCACAACCGTATTTTTAATATTTTCACAAACCATCTTGTCTTTTTACTATTTAAAGAGCTGTCAAAAGGTTATTACATTTCCCCAAAAGCTCTCACAAGCCTATTAAAGAAGAAAAGACAGCTGGGTTTGTGCAAATATCAAAATATAGTTGTGCTGAAAACATTTCCCATAATATATTACATATGGAATCAAATATGACATGCTATAGTGCATGCGCTTTGTCAATCTTTTATCTTTTGCTTATATTTACTACCATTTTCTTGCTTGAGTGTGCATCATACTTCTGGTCTTATTCATCCGCCCAAAGCAATTTGAGTGTTATGTATTCCTTGTCATCTAATTTGTATGTTCCCCAAGCATTCAACAAGAGAAAATTATCAAATTGGTGATCACTTCCATTATCAGTGAAAGCATACTCCCTGGCAAAGTCAAGATTGTAATGTCAGAAAAACTGGATGGATAGGGTGAAAATATTTTCTTTATGCACATTATGTGTTTTTGGGTGCATGTAGTGCTTGGAGAGACTCATTAGCTCCAAATTTACTTCCCTAACGTCTTCTTTAAATGCACTATTAACATTGAAGAGTGTTCTTCTGACCACTGATATAGACATGATTTCCTTTTCTGATCCTTTCTCTGAACAATTTTTTTCTCAGGTGGCCCCAATTTAGCATTCCACCTTTCAAGATTATCACATCCACTTGTTTGAAAAAGGTCCGAATTGGCGAAGAGATCTCTATAGTGAGGTTAGTTATACTATGATTAATATCTAATTCATGGACTATTTTGTTAGTATTTGGTGTTTCTCATATTTTGAGGTGTTGATTTTTTCGTTAACTATTTGGAAGAAAGGATGAAGGTTCCATGGCCACTTGCAGCAAGAGAAGCTGTTGTGGAGTTTTTTTTATTAGAATATATTGAAGACGACCTCGTCATAGTCCTTATGAACACGGTAAATGCTTAGAATTCTAGAACCTGACTTCTAATTCATTTCTTTTTAGGTTTTGTTCTCTCTAGATCACTTTCATATCGAATTTTGCTTTCAGGTCTCTGACACAGAGCTTTGTGATATACAAACTCATGGGTTCTATGGTGATGTAATTCCTGAAGCAAAGGATATGGTACGGATAGAGTTGGTTGGAGGCTTCGCCTTACAAAAAGTGAACTCAAACAAAAGCTACTTTCGGTTAGTTCTCATTTCTCATATTTCCTTGTATAGGTCAATGGCTGATCCACTTATGAATGTTAGCCATCTTGTAAGAATCTTCTATGAAGGTGCTCTACAGCTCTAGGATATCACTCTAGAATCTTCTCCTCTACACACTACCAAGTACTATTCCCATGTCTCCATCAACGGTACATTTAACTCAGTTTTGTGGTATTTGTTGTTTTGAACATTCCCAGAATGTGCACAAAAGAAAAGAAAAGAAAATCTTGGAATCTAGAGTTTATATATATCACAACCATTGCATGAGGTAATTTTGTCATTTATTAAATGCAAATACATATGTTGAGATCCTGAGACTTTTGGATATAGATAATTCATAAGTGCACCTCTCTTTGACACTTTTGGGAGCAGCCTCCTAGATCCATAGAGTTGCAAGATTCCTTTGAGCTCACTTTGATGAGGTTTCTGAGCTTGTCTTATTTGTTAATTTTTAACAGTAAAGTTAGTTACTGCTCGGGTGTTATACTGAATGAGAAGCCATCAAATTAGATTGCAGTCAGTTCCTTTTGAAATTTCACATTTTAATTTTATTAACTATCTTTCACTGTTTTGATAACTATCATAATTGTCAAAAGCACTGGGTTTTCCAAAACAACCTCAAAAAACACTCCAACCGTACTTCCTTCAATTCCTTATTCTTTTTTTTTTCCCGTCATTCTCTTTCAACTTTTCATATCAGCGAGGTACTGAACAGCTGGGTGGAGACTACTTTGTCTCTAGTTCTAAGCTCATAGTGATTTATTGCACTTAAAAGGTCCATCCAAGCACACCAACTTTTATACCGATTTTTATACCAAATTTTACGTTAATACTGTCAACAAAGTATAAGTTGCAAATACGCCTAGTGCTTTCCTTTTTTCTTTTTCGTCTTGAGACTTACATATTGATTTTTCTTTTCAATTAAATTTTTTTCCGCGGATATATCGAATTTAAATGGTCTAACATGCCCTTCCTGTAAAAGTCCTGTAAATCTTGATAGGCATTAATTGACAACTGACACTAATGCCCTTTGTCCGTGGAGATATCAAATTAAAATGGTCAAGCGTGCCCTTCCTGTAAAAGTCCTGTAAAGCTTGATGGGTATTAATTGACAGCTGACACTAGTTCCCTTCATTTATACAATGATCGCAAATATTCAAATAGGGCTTCAAATCAGAAGGCCATTTTCTTCATAAATGATCTCTACGTTCCTTGAGGATTTACAAGGGAAACAGCTATTTGAGACTGTCCATTTCTCTCTGTCTCTTTCTTTATGAAAATCATTTTTTACTGGTATCTTTATTAAAATCATTAGAGGAATTAGGAAACTGCCACTGGAAAGGCAATGTCGTTGATACAAGGAGTAGTTTGATTAGGAAAACATGTATTTTCTTCAGGGAGGAGATAATATACAGAGTCCCTTTCTCCGTCTCTATCTTTATTAAAATCATTTTTTTAATGGTATCTTTATTAAAATCATTATAGAGGAATCAGGAAACTGCCAATGGAAAGGCAATGCCATTGATACAAGGAGTGTAGTTTGATTAGGAAAACATGTATTTTCTTCAGGGAGGAGATAATATACAGAGTAGAAACTGATGAAAGTATGTTTATGAAAGTAATAAGAAACTACTACACTAAAAAATTTAGACTGCTCTAGCTTACTAATATCATATTATCAACCTACAATTCTTTTCCTTGAGATCTCTACTAACAACCATTCAAAGGATTTTTTTTTTCTTTTTTTTTTTGAAATGCAAGATTTGAATTTTTTTTTATCTTTAAGATTTAAGATAATTTCCTCTTCAAAAGTTTCTTCTTATTTTCTTTTCTTTCCAATTTTGAATGAACAATGGATGCCTTCAAGAAGCATAATGTATGGTGAAAAGTGTGAAGGAAACCACAGAAACATGCTTTAGGAAAAAAGGATAAGAGGGCTGCTAGCAAACTGGAAATCCGTTTTGAAAAAAAAGGGGATCTTCCAACATGACACATGTGCATGAAGACAACAAAGAGAGCTCAAATCAGCCAATCAATGCCAAAAACACTGAAAAAGTGGAAATCAGCAGTGATTTTCACTTTCGTCTTTTTTTTTTCTTCAAAAGGTTCCATTTTGGAAGTGTTTTCCATAGGACAAATTGCTCACTTCATTCAACTTCTAAGGATATAAAGTCTACACAGCATGAAATTAACAGTAATTTACGAGCATCGACATAAAATACAGAATACTACTTGTCACCATTTTTAAGTGAATTGATTTTTTTCTTAAGTTGCCAACATTTGAAGACATTTCTATGTCATTCTTCACGCCTTTCATATGAATAGAACCTTTTACTGAGAATATTTCTGTTCAATTTTTTGTTTCTACTTTGTGCATGTTCTTCAGAGAAGTATCCTCTTCCGATTGTGCAGGACCATAATGAATATTGATATCAAGATTGATTTTGTCCCTCCAACACTTATTAATTTCATCTCAAGACAGCTCATAGGAAGTGGTTTTAAGCTTTATCAAAAGGTTATATTCTCATACCATAGCGCCTCTTGTTGTGATAATGTTCACTAAGGCCCTGTTTGGATTGCAAGAATTTTTGGAGAAGTTCGGAAAGAAAAAATATTCCTAAATTTTCGTTCTTTTTCTGCACACAAAAAAGGATAACTTGAACCAACTCTGTTCAATTTTTTCTTAGAGACCTTCAATTTATGATAATACCCCTCTAAACTAAGCATAATCATATCATTTCCCTCTATATTGTGGATAGGAAAAAAATTTACCAAGAAAAATTTTCTGTGAGAAATGTTTTTCGTGCAATCCAAACAGGGGCTAAATGATTGATGTCATATCTTTTCGGTTGTATTCATGGGCAGGTTTTATGAGATCGGCGTTTTGTTAATATATACCATCCTTCAAGAATTTACCCAGTAATGATACAACCTTACATGGTTTTTGAAACAACATTACATGGTTTCACCATATCATTAAAGTATGTTGTTTGATGTTTTAAATTCTATAGGGTTATTTAGTCATATGAAATCTTTAGTTTTCTTGACTTAATTAATATAGCATTTTCCTTATGCGACTTCTTAGTTGAATCAAAGTCGCCCATTCTGTGTAAATCTGGTTTCAGAATTTCGGAAGATGTCAGACCCCTAACTGTGGGCTCAACATTTGACCCTTACATAAAAAATGCGAAAAGGAAAAATATTTGCTCTGTTAATTACTGGTTCTTCCTGTTATTCAGTTAAAAAATTTCGTCTATCTCAATCATTTTTTTCTTCAAACCGTCCACCAAAAATTCCAAGATTTGGATTTCAGACCCTGAACCTACTTCCGAATTCTACAGGTAAAAGAAAATCACATGTATTTCCTATTGTGTCTGATGGAAGGTGTGAATTGACACCTGTTCCATGATTGGGGATGGGGGTTCGCTTTGCATGGATCCTACTAATTCAGGATTCTGATGGTCAAGAAGAAATTAATCTTCAATGAAATTGAGTTGCGTTAAAATAGGAAGTCTAACGAAATAGAAGCCTTTTAAAATTAAAACTTTCCAAAATATAACTCTTCTTACTTAAATCATTCGTTGATCTTTCTTCCCTTTCCTCTGACATCTTCCTTGTCCATTGACCCGTGCATTATCGCCAAGGAAGCTACCTATTCTAGAACTATAAATAGGATATCTGATTGCCTTCTTTAAGAATGATTTAAATGGAAATCGGTCACCTACAGTTGAGCTCTCGCCAACCATTAATAATCTAAGCATTTTATCCTGTCTTAGAACTGGTCTAACTACCTCCATTGACCTTGTTCTATCCATTATTTCTTATAATCTTAATGTGATTTTATAATATTTCTAGCAGCCGGTGAGCTTGTCAAGCCTGTCATATCTGCTAATCTGTCATTTCTTCTTATCTGTCATTTCTTTACCTACTACTTGAATAGAAGTGTATAAACTGATGAACTGCTACAGAAATGAACAATATCAGTATGCAACATACTAACAAAACTACAAAAGTGACACAATTAGTAGGTACACTTAAAAGTGATACAGTTACAGATGTTAGTATATGGTATATTGGTAAATATTGTAGTTTGTAGGAGTAGAGGTTTAATTTTCAAAATTTAATGTGTAATGCACTAATAATGTATTGGTCCATTATGTAATTCTTTAACTCAATACCAAAAACAGGCACAAGGGGCCTGAAAACCATTGGCATATATCGTCATCATTGTGTCCAAAGCCTTGAGTTTGAGGTTGATGAGGGAAAAATTAATAGAATTCCCCAAGACTAGGATCAGAGATTTGTGACTATTGGCTAGGGTGAGCTGTTATATTACATTGAAAGATCATAGTATGTTACCCACTTCATTGGTTTGCTTGGTTCACGTTTAGGTTTGCGGTTCATAACATTTATATGAACCTGGTTTATTATAGGTGAGGTTAAAGTTTTGAACCCGTTTCATTATAGGTGAGGTTCTTTTATTCACTTATGTTCGCTAGTTTGGTATGCTTTTGCACCATCTATGTTATATTTTGAAAAACCATTCTCAAATAACACCACATATCATTCATGTTGTTTCGCAATATGGCATGGCATCGAGCAAAGCAGTTTAACGTGGGATCATACCCATGCTTGTACCCCACCATATCCAAAATCTCCAAAGCTATAAGTTGTGTCATCAACAACATACAAAGGTGCACTTATGCTGCTACCTTCAACTCCATGGATACTCCGGTTTTGGTTATCGTCATTGTTATCATCATCATCATCGTCATTGGTATGATGAATCTCTCTCTCTCTCTCTCTCTCTCTCTCTCTCTCTCTCTCTCTCTCTCTCTCTCTCTCTCTCTCTCTCTCTCCGCACGCACGCACGCACATATTTGTGCGCATAAAGGAAAAACAAAAGAAAAGGTTCAAAGGGATGCATGGATCAGAAGGATCAATGGTCTTATACTTAGTTAAAAAAAGTGTGAAGAAGAAACGAGAAACTGAAGATACAAAGAAAGGAAGAGAAGAGAAAAACAAAGGGAGCAAGAGAAGGGGAGGAAAGTGACGAGGTTGATGAAGTGATGAAATATATCATCATGACTTTTTTGTTGTATTTTATTGAATAAAGTAGATGAAATATTACCAAAATGCTACTCATGAGTGAAAATAAATTAAAAAGACCAATCTACCTTTTTGTTTATTGGGTAGGTAAACTGGGATTGAACCACCCACCTCAAGGTTGAAGAACAAAACCTGGACAATTGAGCTAGAGGCTCAACCCCATGGAATCTACCTTTACACAAACAATAATTACAAATATAAGAAACATAAAATTCAAAAGAGATAATTAATGATTCATCTTTCATTTGAAATTTGAAGTTCTCAGTTTTTCTAAACTAGCAATTAGTACATTCAATTCCCATTTATTAAGAGAGTTACATAGCCTTACGAACCACATGAGTTTGAACCAAAATCATAAAGTCATTGATTTGTAATTATGGAATTAGTATTGGTAGCTGCTCTCATATCTTCTTTACAAGAAGGTTAAATGGGCAACTGGAATAAGACGGATTCAAAGTACAGGGAGATTTATCTCACTACCTTCTCCAGAAACCCAGAAAATGAGCAGGTAGATTTTCAGCTCAAAGTCTCCAACAGTTAATGTAGACCTGCGTGTATGAATTACAGGAACAAAACTGAAATGGGTTTAAATTGGAAGGCAAGAATGGTGGAACCATGAGAGAGTTTTTACCGGTTGTGAGCTTCGAACCGGTAAAAGGGGGCGAAAACGTGAATGAAAGTGGGCAAATTTATCATCTCCCTTATATTATTGTATAGTTTGAGTCAAATTCATAACCTCCATCCTCTCTGTCACTAAAACATTCCTCCAATAATTTTGCATCAGCCATCCTCAACTCATGTTTTTTCAGTGGAGTAATACCCGGTTTAGCTTTCTGATAGCACAATTCTTTTTTTCAATCTTCAGTATGAAATGATTCAAAGTAGACATCATTGCTTTTACTTTTTTTTAGTGCAAAATGATCTCGTAATAGCACGTGCCACCTTCTCTTGAAAATATCTCCCATTCTTTTTTGTATTGTGTTATCGTAATTGTAATCTTGAGTTGAATCACCAAAAATTGCAAATCAAAGTACTTGAAATACTTGGACCTTCCAATGTTGTTTCACGTACAAACCATCTTCATAGTCGTAGTCATAGTAGGTGGTTTGGTCCATTTCTCTCCACCGGTGTAATTGTATTGCTGTAGTTCTCTTTATATAGCATCCTTTTATTTTATTTTATTATAATTAATGTCTCCTTAGATGCGAAATTAGATTAAGTTTAAATCATCATCAGTATCATTTGCATCTACAAAAGAAACACTATTCGTGTTTTTCCACAACATTATTTGCAGTTATATCAACCTTGGAATTTGATTCAAACATGTCCCAATTTTTTTTATGGAAAAAACTTGATGGTGGGGCATTTCAGGCAGTTACTTCTGTGGCCAATGGCGATGAGGAGTTCAGCAAGGCCTTGGAGGGACCAATGTACGCTCGACTTCGAGAATCTCTGAAAGCCTCAAATAAAGACAAGGACTCAAAACTCTTTAGTAGTGAAGTATCTGTAGCCATTCTTTCTGAAGAACAAGCAGGCAAAACTTCAAATGATGATGACTTCAAGGCTGTGGAGGTGGGGCCCGCATACGTTAGTGGTCCAGAAGATCTAAAATCCTGCAATAAAGACAAGAATTCAAGAGTATTTGATAATGGAAACTCTATACACATCCTTGCTGAGGAAAATACAGCTAAAATTGCTAATGAGGATTTCAGGAAGTCTGCGGAGGAGGGAGAAATTCAAAATGGAGAGTGTATTGAATCCTGCAATAAATGCAAAGACCCTAAAACCTTTGATAATGAACATAATGTTGAAACTCTAATGGGGCATACACAGGTTATAGATCGGAGATTGGTCAGCAAGATAGAGGAGGAAGAGATTGAATCATCCACCTTCTTGGAGGAAAATCAGCAAATAAATCACTCTTCAATCCATCCAACTGACAAACAGTGCCATGCAAGCAAAGGGGGAGCTTTTATTAGTCCTGAGGTGCAATGGGCTCTTGGTGTATTAGACAAGGCCATTTCTCTTATAAACAGACAGGGATACACTGAAAAGAGAACTGACTCCTTGTCTACCAATCAGGAACTTCAAAATTTGGAAAAGGTTGCACGAACCAGCTCGACATTTTCTCTGGATAGCAATGGAAGGGACGCATTAAAAATGCAGAACATGGATAAGTCTTCTGATGAAGCTGGCAGCGGTTTCGTCTTTAACGATTTCAGGTAATTCTAGTACTAAACATTCCCATATGTATTTGTGTTTTAGGATGACCGAAATATCTTCCTTTAAAACTGACTAACACTAGCAAGATGGGTTGGAAAACTTGAGAACCTTTTGATGACTTCTCTAAATTGAATGCTTATTTGATAGACTACAGTTTAAACAGTTGAATAACAAAAGAAACACTAGCAATTTGGATTAGAAAACTTGGGAACCTTTTGATAACTTATCTAAATTGAATGCTTATTTGACAGAATGCAGTTTACATCTTTGAATAACAATGATCTTACTAAATTTTTCCTCATTCTACTTTGTACTTGAATAATTCAGAAGAGTATATTGCCATAGTCAGCATAAATTTCAAGTAATTAGCTGAACTCTAGGTTTACGTGACAAGGATACTTGAATTTTTTTTGCAAGTTATCATGCACAATACAAGTCAACATGTGTAATTGGGAAAAAGGAAAAAAAACACTCAGTTTATCTTTCTTCTCTTTTGTTATGCATGCTATTTATATAGTTCCAATGAATAATTACATTTTATCTGTATGGGAATAGAATCCGATTTTTCACTAATTTGAAAACACATTCAGGCAAAACATGAGAAAGAACCTAATTAAGTTATGAAATGTCTAGACACAAACATGAAGAACTAAGAAATTGTATGGGAATGATGTCATATAATGCTCCCCACCATCCTCACCGTTCATGCAGCATAAAATTGAAGGGTCCCATGATTGCTCAAAAATTGTACAAACTGGATGATCTAACTGTTTGATTGGCAGCTTGCAAATGGACAGTTGACAAAAAAAAAACTGACCATGGTACATATTTAACGGGTAATCTATTGATTAAATGGTTAGGATTGTTGAATTGGTGCAATTTTTTAAACGTGGCTAACCCACAGTATGGCCCACATTTTGGATAGTACAGGTCATCCTCCACACGTGCCACATGTAGTTGTTATGGCCAAGAGACCACCAAATCAAAGCTCACACATATATTTCTTCTTTCATGAACCAATCCTTATATAGTAACATGCCTCTCAACATTATTATGGCTCTGTGGACGTGTGTGGACGTGTGTGTGCCGATGTATTGAGGTTTACAAAGTCACCATGCTTGATACCTTGTGTCCTTGTCTGACACCGACACACGCTCATGTCTTTGTCTGTGTCTAAGTTACATAGTATGAGGGCATTACTTCTGGAAAGATTTTCTATGATATCTAATTACAGACTATATTTTATTAGTGATGGAAGGTTTAGATAAGCTTGGATATTGACAGTTCAGTGTCTATTTCTCTTCTTACAGACTTGCAAGCGTGGATCCTCCTTCAACGAAAGCTGATGATAACCAAAAATCAGCAGCAGATCTGAGGCAAAATTCTCCAATATCAGGAGAAATTCAAGATGGTAGTTCCCTTGGTGGGATGATCAATTCTACTGTTATTATAGAAACAGGATCAAATTCAAATATGTTGAATGGCGGTTATAAAGAAGCTGATGTCAAGGTCAATGGCACTCATGAAAGTAGTGTTAGTGGTGGGGAGAAATTCAGGCAAAAGAAAAAGAAGCAAAGAGTCTGTTGCTTGTAAATTTCATTTCAGGTTGCCACTGATAGCTTCTGACAGAAGTAATAAGTTTTTTTTTTTTTGAATGGTTACAGAAGTAATAAGTTACAAATTTACGATATATGTTCTCCCCAAAGGTATGTAGTTGCCAAATAATAATAGGAAAAATACAGTTTATTTAAATTCAGAATATTATTCAAAAATTAAAGAGAAATTTACAAATTTGGTGTCGATTGTGGCCTGTTATTCGGTGATCTGGATCTTTCATCTGGATGAATGATTTTACGTTGTTTTAACTTGGACAAATCAATGTTTTTGCCTGTAGATATTCAGCTCTTCGTCAAAGCCAATTGATGTTTTGCAGAAGATGAAGACGAGATTTGTGAACAGCAATGGACATTAAGGCCCTGTTGGATTGCATTTCCAAAATTTACAGGGAAATAATATGATTATAGTTTATTTGTTGTGATATCATCATAAGTTCCAGGTTAAGATTTGTTCTTTCTTTTTTGAGCTTAAAAGTAGGAAATTTTATAAATATTTTTCCTTTCCAAACTTTTACAGAAAATTCCTGCCATGAAAATAAATTAAAGGTGGAGATTAAGCTTCTTTAGGAACCATGTATCCTGATATATAGAAATCAAGTCAGTATATTCATGATGAGATATCTAGAGATCCTGACACAGTTTGCATTTGAAATTTGATATGGAAATTAATCATCAAATGCTACATTAACCCACAAAAATTGAGATAGATCCAGTGGTTCGATCTTCCATGCCTAATTCCAAGTTGCACCCTTAATTTTTAGTAAGCCTTGAATAAAAATCAAAGACGACAAAATTTTTGAGAGCTATTAAAGGGTGTGGGAGTGGTAATTTGAGGGTTGGGTATATAAGAACCTAAAGGAGTCTGAATTTAATAGCTTCAGAAAATTAATTTGTATCATTTAAAGATGTAATGTTTCATAGCTTTGCTAGAACAAAAGAGTTTTGAGCACCAGATCCCAGAGGAGAGTTCGAGGTGACATCCTTTGAAGCTCTTGTGCCCCGACAAAAGAGTCCCTATAACTTGAAGGAAGAAATAACATGGTCCTATTCCTACAAAGGTGTGCAAGCATTCACATGGACTGCTGTGTTAAAAAATACGTTGGAGGTATGTATAAGCATGTCTAGAATCGCAAATGAGCTGACCGATAAGCTAACAAAATCGCAGGTATCTTGTGAGGCTTTGTATTATGGGCAGCAGCTGGAGGTAGTTTTTGCTCTCTTCGGTAGTTTTTTTGCTAGGAGTGCAATCGTTGGGTCGATTTTTGGGAATTTGGGTTGAGCTTTTACCTTAAAATCAGGGCAGGTTCGGGTTCAGTCCAGTTCACTTTTTACCAAAAGCTCAACCCGACCCGACCCAAGTTGCACCCCTATTTTTTATTCTCTTCAATAAAGTCACCACTTCCCAAAAGAAAGAAAGAAGAGAAGCAGCACTTCAGATTGAGGGGAGTCTTAAAGTGGTCAAAATCTATACTAGGGGTATTTTGGTCATTTGAACTTCACTTGTATATTATTTATTATTCCACACAAAAGCCGGGATGGCTTAGGGGGCTTGCTTGGCATTTGGGTGCCACGTTAGTAAAACTCCTTGTTTGGTTGCCGATATGGCATTGAAGTCCCAAGAGACTAGGGATATCTCCTGGTTAATTGTTGCATATCTGTTGATGTGTCACTCTCGTCTCCTCCCAAAGAAATCCAAGCCAAAAACCACAAAAGATGGTTTTTTGCTTGAATTTCTTGGGAATGATGCTCTCTCACTATCTTCCCTCTCTTTCTCTCCTCTTTATGTTGGTGATGACACTCCCTACCACTACGAGGTTGACATCCAAACACTACTTATCACTATTCTACGAGGCAAGTTCCAAGTAAATCCAATGCTTGTCTCCTCCTTGTTAACTGCTTACGCCACTACTCTGAAATTAATGAAGCTAGAAATGAACTTTGACTCCTTGGAAATTATTGACTCTTTATGTGAAAAGAAGTCTTTTTGTAATTCAAACTTACAATGGGGTGTTTTTAGTAATTTTATGTATGCTTTTGGGCTTCCCTCCAAAAAGACTAAAGTCATGAGAAAACTTTAGTCCTAGATGGGAAGTGTGAGAGGATGAGAGTGGCCATATATATACTTTCACTCTCTTAACCTTGTAAATGAGCAAGAGGTTATGGGGATCCTACGCGCACGGATCGCCCACTTGGGTCCGGTGGGCTTTTGATCTTACCACACACGCGCGCCGCCCGGCTCAGCCGGCCGCGCGCGTGGACCTAAGGCTTTTCTTTTTCTATTATTTATTTTTCCTTTTAACGGTCAAGAATTTATTTATTTTGTTTTAATTTTTTTTTTACCGTTTGAGATTCCTTAATCGTGGTTTAGTGACCGTTTGGAAAACGTCTCTCACGCACTAAAAGAGAGACGTTTCATCATAACGGATCGATTACCTTTCTATATAAATCGGTTTTAGAGAAAACAGAAGATCATCCTTGACGGATTCTTCTTCTGTTCTTTCTCTTCTCTGGCTTTCTCTCTGGTTTTCTGCTCAAGGCTTTTGGCAAATATAAGCGAGTTCTTAGGCATCCGGGCTGCGTGAGTGCACACCCCTAGAGCGAGAGTTGTTGTATCCTGGAGGCATACGCCGAGACGCCCATCTGCACCGTTGATTCGTCATAGTGGGGGCGAGATTTGCCTTAAGGACAGCGAAGATTCTTCGTGCCTCAACTCTATAAGTGATCTAACGATTTCTTTTTCCTTCACAGATTATTATTGCAGAAAATAGTATTAGTAATCTCTGTCTTCAAGTTGTGAGATTAATTTCTTATAAGGTATTTTTTGAATCCTAAATTACAGATTTGCACATCAATTTTTTCTAACAATCTTAAGGCAAATCTTTCTTGATCAGAAGTGACCCAGACACCAGATTCTTTCTTATATCTGGTACATGAAGGACATCACAGAGCTTCAGAACTTTTCCAGATGTAAGCTTCAACAACATTGTTCCTTTACCCGTCACAATAGATGAGGACGAGTTTCCCATGAAAAGCTGCTCTCCATCACTTACAAGCTCGTAGGAAGAAAATACACTTCTGTCACTATAGATGTGTCTGGTGGCACCAGTGTCCACCCACCAGTCCTTCACGTTACTAACCAGGTTCACTTCAGATACTACGGCCGACAGATATTGATCTTCAGCCACATTAGCCTGAGGCGCAATGTTTCCTTGAGGGTTTTTCTTCTTATCATTTTTCCGACAGTTTTTAGCATAGTGACCTGCTTTCCCACACACAAAGCAGTTACCCTTCTTTTTCTTGAAATCCTTATTATTTTTCTTGAAATGACCTTTTCCTGATCCAGATGCAGGTTTAGAAAAAGTTTTCTTTCCAGATGAAGATTCAGTGAGATTTGCCTTAGAGTTAAACTCATAGGCCTTAGATTTCAGTTTTCTGAAACGATTTTCATCTTCAGTTCTAAGATAAACAAACAAGTCTTGAAGAGAAAAATCATTTCTGTCATGCAATAATGTGTCTTGAAATTTCTCCCATGAAGGTGGTAGTTTTTCAATAATTGCACCAATTTGGATCTGTTCTTCTATTTTGATCCATCTAGCAAGAATGTCAGAAACAATCAATTGGATCTCATTCACTTGATCCATAATGGATTTTCCATCTATCATCTGATATCGAAAATATTTTCCAATTAGATGTTTCTTAGAACCCGCTGCTTCGACTAGGTATTTCTTCTCTAGAGTTTCCCACAACACTTTTGCAGACTCAATTCTAAAAAATACATCAAATAATTGATTACTGAGACAACTCAGTATATGACCTTTACAGAGATAGTTATCTCTTTTTCTTTTCTCAGTGAGATGAGTTCTTGCAGGTTCTTCCTCATCAGGTAATGAGTCAGGATCCTTCAAGATATAGTCTAGGTTTAGAAAAGTCAGAAAGAATCGCATTTTTTCCTGCCATCTACCGAAATCCGATCCGTCAAATTTCTCCGGTCTTTCGATTTGGGAAGCCATGATGAGTAATTTCCCCCACTAATTCAAAATTACAAGAAATAAATAAATCATAAATGTAAATAGATTTGATCAAGGCAAGATGTGTTATGCGTCAGTAGAGGTGTCTTTTGGACTTGAACATTTACTTAGTGTAGGTATATCGAGTTTATCAAGTACTCGGTGAACATACGTCTTGAACCAAGCACTTTTAGTAATAAACTGAGACAACATACCACACACACAACACAGAAGGCATAAGCAAGTTCATACGGTGTCGCACTTTTCGGCCATGTGCTATGTCCTGTTTTCATGAGCGCTCTAGAGAAATTAGCCCATTCTCATAGGAAGCGGCCACACTTCCACACTCATATAGGTGTATCTATCAGGAGTGCCCTGTAACTATGCACCCCACTGACAATCAGCTAGTCAGCTATAGATAACATTAAGAGTCCTACAACTCATCCTCTTTTTGTTACAGGTTGCACCCACATCATAGGGATAGGCTTAGTGAACTTAATTCACATACAACTTGGTGCAAAACAGATCACTCAAATAACTTGTTTTTCCCATTGAACCTACTTCTTGGGATCTCCAGTCAGATATGTTGGGTTCCTGTTATAGGTGATCTAAACAGTGGGCTTCAGCCCCATCCCCCTCGATGTGCTCATGACTAAATTTTTATTTAGTCATTTTGTAAGACAATCTGATATATTATCACTTGATCTTACATAATCAATGGTTATCACTCCATTCTTCAACAACTGTCTTATGGAGTTATGTCTCCGACGAATGTGTCGGGATTTACCATTATATACATTATTACCTGCTCTCCCAATAGCAGCTTGACAATCACAGTGGATTGTAATACCCGGTACTGGCTTATTCCAAAATGGAATATCAGTTAGAAGGTTTCTAAGCCATTCAGCTTCCTCACTTGCTTTTTCTAAAGCAATAAACTCAGACTCCATAGTTGATCTGGCTATACACGTTTGCTTGGTTGATTTCCAAGAAACTGCTGCACTTCCTAGAGTGAAAACATATCCACTCCTTGATTTGGTCTCAAATCCAGATACCCAATTTGCATCGCTATACCCTTCTAGTACAACAGGATATTTAGTGAAATGCAAACTATAGTCTATGGTTCCTTTAAGATATTTCAATACTCTAATTAGAGCTTCCCAATGATCACTACCAGGATTACTGGTATAGCTGCTGAGTCTACCTACTGCATAGGCTATGTCTGGCCTAGTACAGTTCATTAAATACATTAGACTCCCTATAACTCTAGAGTATTCAAGTGGATTTACTCCACTTCCTTTATTCTTACATAATCTTATACTAGAATCATATGGGGTAGCCACAGGTTTACAATCAAATTGATTAAACCTTCTAAGAATTTTTTCTACATAATGAGACTGAGTTAGAATTATTTCTTCTGGGTTTCTTTTAATTTTGATACCCAAGATTACATCTGCCTTTCCCAGATCTTTCATATCAAAATTATTCGATAAAAAATTTTTAGTGCCTTTAATTACACTAATGTCTGTTCCGATGATTAACATATCATCTACATACAGACAAACAATAACACCACTATCCCCACTAAATTTGCTGTATACACATTTATCTGATTCATTTATTATGAATCTATTTGATAGCATCACACTATCAAACTTCTCATGCCATTGTTTTGGGGCTTGTTTCAAACCATATAGAGATTTTATAAGTTTACACACATTTTGCTCTTGGCCTTGGATTACAAAGCCTTCAGGTTGATCCATATAGATCTCCTCATCTAATTCACCATTCAAAAATGCAGTTTTGACATCCATTTGATGGATTTCCAGGTTATAGATTGCAGCTATGGCAATTAAAATTCTTATTGTAGTTATTCTGGTTACAGGTGAATAGGTGTCAAAGAAGTCCATTCCTTCTTTTTGCTTGAACCCTTTACCTACTAATCTAGCTTTATATTTATCTATAGTTCCATCAGTTTTTAATTTCTTCCTAAAGATCCACTTGCAACCGATAGGTTTGCAACCAGGAGGCAGATCTGTCAAGATCCATGTCCCATTACTCAAAATGGAGTCTATTTCACTTTTGACAGCTTCTTTCCAGAATGAAGAATCTGGAAGGGACATTGCCTCTTTATATGTCTTTGGATCTCCTTCTAGAAGATAGGCAATGAACTCTGGACCAAAGTTTTCTCTACTCTTGCCCTTTTACTTCTTCTAGGCTCTATTGATTCTTCAGACACTAGATGGTCTTTATTTATAGATTCAATGGGTTTTTTAAGTGTGTTCTCATTTAGACTAGTCTTATAAGGGAATAAGGTTTCAAAGAATTCAGCATCTCTGGATTCTATTATAGTGTTAGGTTGCATATTAACATGATCTGACCTATAAATCAAGAACCTATATGCACTACTGTTTTGTGCATATCCAATGAATGCACAATCAACAGTCTTAGGACCTAACTTAGTACTTTTAGGATATGGAATCCTAGCTTTAGCTAAGCACCCCCACACTTTAAGGTATTTATAATGTGGTTTTCCATTCTTCCATAACTCGTAAGGAGTTTTGTCAGAATCTTTAAAAGTTATCTTGTTCAGAATATAACAAGCAGAGAGAAGAGCCTCTCCCCATAAATTTTGAGGTAATCCTGAACTTCCTAACATAGAATTTACCATGTTCATTAGAGTTCTGTTTTTACGTTCAGCAACTCCATTTTGCTGTGGAGAGTATGGTGCAGTAACTTGATGTATTATGCCTTGTTTTTCACAAAATTCACTTAAAGCATTAGAAGTGTATTCACCACCTCTATCAGATCTTAAAATTTTGATCTTCTTTTCTAACTGATTTTCTACTTCAGTTTTATATGTAATGAATTTATCAAAAGATTCATCTTTATTTCTAATAAGATAAACAGTACAATATCTAGAGAAATCATCTATAAATGTAATAAAATACCTTTTACCTCCTCTAGTTAAAACATTGTTTAAGTCACATACATCACTGTGAATTAAATTTAATAGTTCTGTTTTTCTTTCTTCTACTTTGTGAAAAGGCTTCTTAGAGTACTTTGATTGCACACATACTTCACATTTCTCTACTACTTGATCACTTTTAGGAATTAAACCTATTGTCATCATTTTCTTTAAAGATGCATAGTTAACATGACCTAGTCTACCATGCCATAAACAAGAAGAATCAGTAATATAAGCAGAAGAAGATGAAGCTTTATTCATAATGTTCTCAGTTACATTCAGTTTGAATAAGCCCTCACTAGAGTAACCCTTTCCTACAAATTCACCACTTTTAGTGATTACAAATTTATCAGCCTAAAAAACCAGTTTAAAACCTTTCTTGATCATTGTTGACTCTTTATGTGAAAAGAAGTCTTTTTGTAATTCAAACTTACAATGGGGTGTTTTTAGTAATTTTATGTATGCTTTTGGGCTTCCCTCCAAAAAGACTAAAGTCATGAGAAAACTTTAGTCCTAGATGGGAAGTGTGAGAGGATGAGAGTGGCCATATATATACTTTCACTCTCTTAACCTTGTAAATGAGCAAGAGGTTATGGGGATCCTACGCGCACGGATCGCCCACTTGGGTCCGGTGGGCTTTTGAGCTTACCACACACGCGCGCCGCCCGGCTCGGCCGGCCGCGCGCGTGGACCTAAGGCTTTTCTTTTTCTATTATTTATTTTTCCTTTTAACGGTCAAGAATTTATTTATTTTGAGATTCCTTAATCGTGGTTTAGTGACCGTTTGGAAAACGTCTCTCACGCACTAAAAGAGTGAGACGTTTCATCATAACGGATCGATTACCTTTCTATATAAATCGGTTTTAGAGAAAACAGAAAATCATCCTTGACGGATTCTTCTTCTGCTCTTTCTCTTCTCTGGCTTTCTCTCTGGTTTTCTGCTCAAGGCTTTTGGCAAATATAAGCGAGTTCTTAGGCATCCGGGCTGCGTGAGTGCACACTTCTGGAGCGAGAGTTGTTGTATCCTGGAGGCATACGCCGAGACGCCCATCTGCACCGTTGATTCGTCATAGTGGGGGCGAGATTTGCCTTAAGGACATCGAAGATTCTTCGTGCCTCAACTCGATAAGTGATCTAACGATTTCTTTTTCCTTCACAGATTATTATTGCAGAAAATAGTATTAGTAATCTCTGTCTTCAAGTTGTGAGATTAATTTCTTATAAGGTATTTTTTGAATCCTAAATTACAGATTTGCACATCAATTTTTTCTAACAGAAATGTCTTCCTATCTTCTCTATCTACATTTTTCATACCAAATCATAATTTACAAACCCATCACTAGAAGGAACCCTAACAAAAAAGCCAGGAAGGATAAGAATAAGAAGAATTATTATAGCAATTTGTACTTTTTTAGCATAGTTGTTTTATTTATTTATTATTATTATTATTATTATTATTTTAAAATGGAGTTGTTTTATTTGTTATAAGAAAAGTGAAGAATGATAGAATTGTTACGAGACTATTGATCTCACCTTGAATCAAGGTGCAACTTTAGCTGTTTTACGCTTCTAACTACAAGCCCACAATTGTAAAAGTAAAGGAGCTGGAATTAACTAGACAATGAAAATTACATTTCTTCAAGAAATTATAAAGCTTGTCTAAATGCAGAACAAAGATCCAGTTCATAACCTCAAAAGCAAGCTCCGAGTGTGGTTCAACTGATTTCGTAGATTCTATAGGAATAGGGCTTAAGAAAATCTACAAATTACTAATTCTTTTGTCCCATCACTGCAAAACTCTAAACCGTAGTTAAAAATTTCTCATGACCTTCCTACATTAAGCTCCTTAATTCTCATCTCCAGCAATTATTTCATGCGATACTATTGTAAAGAATTATACCATCTATAGTGAAATATCTTGTTGGATGGGTGCAAGTATGAGTGGCAGATTCGGCTAACCTCGGAAAAAAGGATTCGTGGATTCTCGAATAAATTTTAATCAATTCTAATTTTAATTCTTTAACATAATAATATGGTTATACCAACTAATATATTAGGAATTTTGGTCGGTTAAGTAAATATAAAGTTTTATTTTTGTATAAAAAAACTTACTATTACAATAGATAAAACTCAAAACATGTGATAATTGTAAATTTTTGTAGCACTATATAGAAAAAAATAAATAGTTAAAAGAGATCTAGAAGTGTCGCATTGAATCCTAAAGTACTGGAATCCGACACGTATCTGACAGGTATGTTGCACATTCAGAAGAATCCACGTAACATTGGTGAAATGCCAGTGCCATCTTGGGACCACTTGATGAAACAACTATTTTATGATTCGATTTACTGTGATTGTTCAATGCAAAGATTTGACACAAGTAACCCATCTCTAATAATACTAAACGTAAAGAAAAAGGTACCTTATGGATGACAGTGAGAGTGAGAACATGAAGGCAAGAAGAAACCTCAAACCATTTTACAGAGCTATTAAGAACTAACAGGCAATCAAAGTAAGCGAAGCCTCAATAGAACTGAATATATATACATGAATGGATGTAATAAGTTATACCGAAAATTTTCTTTTTCTTGCGAGAGCCCACTTTGTTTGTAATACAGTGCGGGCTAACTCTTTCTTACCTTCTCTATTTAGGCCATAGAAAACAGTCTGAAAGTTAATAGTACTAGGGAGAATTCCACTTCCCATCATTTCATGGATGAGCCGCAGAGCTTCTTCTGATCTACCTGATTTACAAAGGCATGTTACGAACATTGAGTAAGTTCTAAAATCAGGAAATGGGCCTTTAAGTTTCATACGACGAAAGACATTCCGAGCATCGAAAAACATCCCCACATTCATAAACCCATGAATCAACGCAGAGTAAGTGACAACCGTTGGTTCGCAACCATCCTCTCTCATTTTCTTTAAAATTTCCAAAACTTTTCCAATCTGTTTCTCTTTAGAAAAATGGACTATTAATGATGTATATACATGGACCGTTAGCGAAGTATCCCCTTGTTTCATTGCGTCCACCTTACGCAAGGCCTCATTAAATCGTCCTCCTCTCAGTAATCCATGAATAAGGCTTCCATAAATATATTGATCCACTGAACAACCTAGTGCCCCCATCTCATCTTCTAATGCTAGAGCCTCATCCAATTTCCCTGCTCTGCAAAGAGCTTTAACAAGCAAGGAATAACTGCTTTGAATTGTGAAGCAGCTCTTGGATAAATATTTAACACAATTTCTAGCATCTGATAACTTCCCTGATTCACATAAGCAAGCAAGATAAATCTCAACCAATTCTCTATCTGGCGTGTATCCTGCATGGATCATCTCCTCAAAGATTTTGATAGCTTCACCTACCTTTCGGCCTTTCCTCTCGCAAAGGAATATGATCAAGTACTTATAAGTACTTTGATTTGGCTTACACTCATCAATCTTCATTTCTTCGAATTTCTTCGAAGCAATCTCTGTCAACCCGGCTCGACCATATTGTGTGATCATGATGGTCCATGTATTTGCTGTTAACGGGCATTGCTTTCTTCTCATTTCTTGATAAAGGTTTCTCATATGCTTAAAATCTTTTGCGCTGCCTGAGATTTTGATGGCCATGTTGTAGGTTTCTGTAGTGTGGCTATAACCAGGTTGCTGCCCTACCCACGAGAAAAATCGTAAAGCTGTGTTACCATCTCTCTGACAATTATGTAGAATCTCCACCACAAGTTCTGGCTTGAGCTGAACAGTGATCTTTTCTAGACGTTTTTGTATTAAGCACCAATCTTGCACAGAGCACAAAATTCTACATACTTCTTGAAGATCATGGTCATTATAACCCTTTGTCAGAGGCTCTACTAAATGAACGTCGGTCTTTAGCGGCTGTGTTTTGTTAGAATTTATATCCTGACTGAACAAGTAACTTGGTATTTTGTGTATATTGACAAGTGGGGAGGATCTATCAGAAAGAGACTGATGATTTTTGGGTATATCCACCAGTTTGGCTTCTTGATCATAAAGTTTACAGGCCCTGTATAGATTCGTGATCTCTACTACTTTCTCCAATTCTCCTTTCTTTTCCAAAGAAGATATAATCAAGCGAAATATCTCATCACCAACATTTATCTTGGAATCCAACATTTCTTTCAAAAGCTTTAAAGCCTCGTGTGGTTTGGAAACTTTGCAAAGCTCCTTAATAAACACCATATAAGCTTTCCTCGTCGGCACAATGCCCATCTTCTTCATACTTTCGAAAGCTCTCCATGCTTCAGGAATATAGTTTTGGCGGACGTGCCCTGCAACCATAGCCATGATCGCCAAAGTATCCGGTTGAATACCACTTTTCAGCATCTCCTCATAAAGCTTGCAAGCTTTTTCATACTCATTTGACTTAAAGAAATGTTGAATCATCTCAGTATAACTGCGAGCCGTAGGTAAGTACCCGGATTCTTTCATACTACTAAACAATTCAAAGGCCTTCGAACTGTTCTCAATTCGCAAATACCCATTGATGATAATCTCATAAACCTTCCCATCAACAGCATGATTTTGCTTCATAATATCAACAATTTCAACCGCGTCCATAACTCTACCAGCTCTACACAACCCTTTGACAAAAATTTCAAAATTTTTCGGATCAGATGTTATGTTTTTCTTTCTAATTTCATGAACCAATCCTAGAGCCTCCTCTATTTTCCCTGACACACAAAAACTCTCTAACATAAAAGAGTAGACCTCATGTTCTGGTATCCCCACAATCCTCATCATGTCATCGCCAACCATTCGAACACTCTCGACATCTCCCGATCGTAATAAACAACTCATAAGCATTTTATACAACTTCATATCTATTCCAAAATTCTTAGAAACCATCTCCTTGTAAAATTCCATTGCAAGTTCAGATTTTCCCACATTACAAAGTGCGTGGACCATCGATTTGTAAGCTGCCTCATCTGGTTCAAATCCAGATTGCCTCATTTTATCAAACACAACCAATGCCTCTCCAATCAATTTCGATTTTCCATAATGTGAGATGAGAATAGTCCAAGTCTTTATATCCTTGGGACATGATTCCACATCCATTTCCTCAACCAATTTCTTCACAAGATCGAATTCCTTCGCCTCTCCAGCTATATATATCATGGTATTATAAGTCTCCGTCGTGTGGCGAAACCCCGGTCTGAGCTTGACCCAATTGAAGAACCTAAGAGCTAAGTGCCTTACTTTAAAACAGCGTTTTAGTACTTTCTCTACAATCAATGGATCAAACACAAAACCCTCACTTTCTGGGTATTCCTCCATGGGAATTTCTGGGTTTTCAGCTCTTATAATTTCAGTAATCTTATGAACAACAAGACTTACATTCTCATCGGCATTTTCACAAACAGGTGGTGTGCTTTCGTGTTGTTGTTTTATGGAGGGATTTTTAAAATCGATTTCTTCAGAAATGGGGATTTTAAGTTGATTTTTCTCGATTGAAATGTTGTGGGTTCCTACTATCTCTGTAATCTGATGAAAAAGGGAGCCAATGTCTTTGGCTTTTGTATGTGGGTTTTTCAATTGGGTTTCTTCACACAGAGGAGCTTTTTTGGATGGTTTAGTGTGTGAGGATTTGTAGTGGATAGAATGACTAAGAAGTTGGAATTTAAATGCTTGAAAAGATAGATAATTTTTGCATGGGATGGAATCTAAGAATCTGAATTTGGATAAATACCTCATTGTTTTTGACGTTGGAGAATTCTCAATACACCAACAAAGTTCATGCGAGAAGCCAGACTCAAATGTTCAGAGTATCGGTGTGGGGAATCAGGGCCGTCGGTTTGGTGGGCCACCACATCACAACTTGATACAGATCTGGAGCATAAATAAAGGGAAATGATATCAGCACAGCTATGTTTTAATAATTGCACAAACCTACCTTGTTTTGGGTAGCTCTTTAACAAGGGTCTTTAGGGCACTTGTTAAGGTGCATTGGAAATGATATTTTACACATCTTTTGATAATGAATTCACAAAATATGAGTATTTTTATCAAGGGCCAATTACCAATGGGGGACAAACATTAGGCAAAATTATCAACAGGACCTATGCTTTTCAAAAATTATCAATGGGGACAAAAGAGGTCTTGTCAATAAAAGCTGGACGAAAATGCCCTTTGGCATTTACAACACGTTTTGACCTTGGTGTTTCCTTCTTCCCTCTTCTTTTACTTTTCCATTATCACCTTTTTTATTTTTTACCCTACCAGTCATCTTCCTCCTTGTTCAGCCACCATTGTTGGTGGCAAATCTTTAAAATTTCCACTATTTTTCATTCATCTGTTTCTGATTTATCTTGTTTAGGGTTTAAGTTATTTTTTTAGGGTGAGTTCTGGAGATAATGCATGGATGGCTTCATTCACTTTTTTGGAAGACAAGGTGGTTGTATAAGAAAAAGTAGATGTAATACATGAATGGATGGCTACACATTTTTTGATTTACTTTTTTTTTTATGTAATACACAAATTGGGATGTAATCCATGAAGCACATTTAATGAAAACAACATCCATTTCTTTTGTTATTTCTATCATGAGTAAAATTGTAATGTCATTAGAAGAGTTGCTATAGGTAGGGGGTTTTGTAACAGAAGGGGTTTATCAACTCTTTGGAAGGGGGTTAGTAACTCTTAAAAGTAGGGTTACCAATTTCCGAATGGGCTTATCAAGTGCTTGAAAATTGGCCGAGAGTTCTGGTGTTTTGGAAGAGGGTTTTCAAGTCTCTAGGAATGGGGTTATCTAGTATAAAAAATGGGGTTACTAATTTCCGAATGTGGTGATCAAGTCCCTGAAAATTGGCCAAGGATACTAGAGTTTTGGAAGGGGGTTTTCAAGTCTCTAGGATTGGGGTTATCTAGTATAAAAAATGGGGTTACCAATTTCTGAATGGGCTTATCAAGTCCTTGAAAATTGGCCTAGCATACTGGAGTTTTGGAAGGGGGTTTTCAAGTCTCTAGGATTGGGGTTATCAAGTATCAAAATGGGGTTACCAATTTCCGAATGGGCATATCAAGTCCCTAAAAATTGGCCGAGGCCACTAGAGTTTTGGAAAGGGGTTTTCAAGTATTTGGGATTGGGGTTATCTAGTATCAAAATGGGGTTACCAATTTACGAATGGGCTTATCAAGTCCCTTAAAATTGCCCAGGGGTACTGGAGTTAGACCTGGCAAACGGGTGGGTCGGGCCGGGTCAACCCGCGGGTGGTGCGGGTGCGGGTCACACGGGTCAGAATTTTGGTGACCCGCATTTTTGCGGGTCAGAAATTTGGTGACCCGCGCGGCCCGCGGGTCACCCGCAAATATAATATGGGATTGTAACTCTCTTGATTTGACGTGATTTGACCGCAGAACAGAAGTTTTTCCCGTAATTGTAATAACTCTATACATGCTGTTGGTAATTTTCTCGTAATTTTATAATTTCATAACCATTTATCCGTAATTTTTCATTTAAAACTTTATAACTCAATTATTTTACTTTTTTTTTTTTACGTTTTGCTTTTGCTAGAAACCTTCGCCATATGCGCATCTTTGCACAGAGTATTACCACCTATTAAAAAAAACGAAATGTTATCAACACTACCGAGGGCGATCTCACTTTATTAAAAGTATGGTATGGCCCACACCATCGGATGATCCAAACCGTCCATTAGATGGGCCATAGCCAAAATAGGTTATACTCCAAAAATCATTTCCATAGGATGATTTCCCAAGTGCTGATAACATTCTCCAAGAAATTCTTAAAAATTACTGTAAAAATGCGGGTGCCCGCGGGTGCCGTGGGTTGACCCGGCTCGGCCCGTGTTTTTGCGTGTTGGGTCAACCCGCGGGTTAAATTTGACGGGTTACTAAAAGTCAGACCCGTGCCCGCAAATTTGCGGGTGGGTCGGGTCGACCCGCGGGCACGGGTTGCTTTTGCCAGGTCTAACTGGAGTCTTGGAAGGGGGTTTTCAAGTCTCTGGAGTTGGGGTTATCCAGTATCAAAATGGGGTTATCAAATTCCGAATGGGCTTATCAAGTCCCTTATGAACACGTTTTTACTTCCTGTTTTTTTTCACTCGTTTATTTTCACGTTTTTTTCTTTCTACCGTATGATTCATCTTCCTCATCCTCCATTGAAAGGGAGAAGGAGAAATACAAAACCCTAAAACAAATGAAAAACAAAACCTATATATAGAGAGAGATGGGAATGAACTCACGTTTTAAATTTTCGAGCTTTCCCTCCTCCAATGGTGGCTAAAATGATGAAGAAGATGACTGGTAAGGCAAAAAAAAAACAAGTTGAAAATGGAAAAGTAAAAAAAAAAAAGAGGGAAAGAAGAGAGAAGAGGGAAAATTGGAAAAGCAAAATGTGTTGCTTAAGAAAATGGCATTTTCGTCCAGCTTTTAATGACAAGACCTCTTTTGTCCCTCATTGATAATTTCTGAAAAGCATGGGTCCTGTTGATAATTCCACCTAATTTTTGTCCCCCATTGGTAATTGATCCTTTTATCAAACAATTTGTAAAATGATTGTAAAATATCATCTCCAATGCACCTTACAAAACCCCTTAAAAACAAAAGACAAGATGGGTTGGTGCAAATATCAAAACATGGTTGCGCTGATATCACATCTCTAAATAAATCATAAATTTTTTTTTTTAATAATCAGCTGGCAAAACAACCTGATCCTATTTTGTAAGATCGGATGATCCAGTCCGTCCATGTCATCCTGTCGTAGAAAAATCAGGAGAAATAAAAATAAGTAGACATGGATCAAATGGCCTGCCAATTAGGCCATGTTTGGATACCTCGTGTTTTTGTATTTGGATTTAGGTTTGAGTTTTGAATACAAAATAAATCAATCATCCTCATGCTCATGCTGTACGAAGGAGGGAGGGATGTCTAGCTGCTGCAGCAGCAGCAAGGTTGAGGAGCAGTGAAGCTGAAAGTAATTGCCACAAATATTGATTTCCAAATAGTGTCTCGCAGTTGATTTGGAAATCTAAGGATCTTATCAAGTTCCAAATCTCAACTTCAAATGTGATAAATCCAAATCTAAATCTTGTGGGTATCCAAACATGGATAGATTATTTCTCTTTTCAGTAATTTATTGAAAATCTCACCTTTGAAATATGGTTTGGATTGTTCATTAGAAGCAATTTTGTAACATGGCCTGTTGTAAGATAGTGTGCCTACCCCAGAAAACAGCAGTTTTCTAACATGGCCTGTCTAGTGGACGTCCTTGGCCATTTAATTTTATTAGGAAGGGTGGTAATATCAATTTCGGTATTGTCATTTTGGTATGTCCATAAGAGGATCAAAGGCCAGTAATCATCCAATCAAGTGGATTTGTATAATGGTTGGCCCACAAGATGAACGGTCCCAATTAGTCAATTAACATGACTATGATGTGAAAGATCGTGAGACCCACTAACCGTGCATTTATTTTCCTTGTAATAGTTTGTCGGGAATCATTTTCCCTTTGATTAGTTTGTTTATTGGGGCGGGGATCCTCCATCACGATGACACCTGGACAAACAAACAAAAGAGAGAGTGTGTATCCCCATGAATTCTAAAAACACGTGAAAAGGGACGAATCGTTCTATCATTTTCACCCCATATGGACTCCCCTTCTAGAAGTGTTTTTTTTTCCTTGATGTAAACTCATTGCGACAAAATGGGTGAAAGGGCACGTCCCCATTGGCTGAGCTGCCTGAGCATGGTGCATTTAATATATAAGATATGTTTAACTGTGCCCTTGCAAAGAAGGGTCCTCCCATTGGCTGAATGTGGCCAAAGTGCTTTTATATTGGAAAGAGTCAAAGAGTGTTAAATGCACTTTGGCCACCTTCAACCCATGCGCGTGCCCTTTCAACCCTTTTTTTTCCAAGGGCACCCCAAAGTTCAGCATTCCTTGTGATTGTATTAACACTGAAAAATAAAGTCAAAAGTGTGGTTGGATAATAAAGTTATAGATTATACACCAAGAATTGCCATATGGCAGCCTTTGGACGAAAAATAAAGTCGGAATTCCGATAATGCACTTGTTGGAAAAAATTGGAAACATTTGCAAGTAATTTAAAAACAAATATCGATTGTGCCTGGAATATTTATCCAGGAACCCGCGCAGCACCTTAAAATTTTGTTAATATAAAAAATTATTAGAGGATGACATAGAACCTTGCCTCTAACCCACCAACATACAAGAAAAAAAGAAAAAAAAAGAAATACAAATACATTGTGAAGTACAAGTAGAAATTAACGACTTAAAATTTTGAATCTTCATATCTCTTCAGGTGAGTCGGTTGAGTCATCTTCTCTTCCATCTTGTGCTCTATCATCTGCATCCAACCAGTCCCTGAGGCACTCGCATACCTCTACTGTTTTTGGTGACATTCTGCTCCGTGTGTCATCTAAGACCCTGTTACCTGCACTAAAAGCAGACTCCAATGCTGCTGTGAACAACGGGGGGTTAATAGATCACGTGCCATGACGGATAGTATTGGATAACTTTTTTTATATTATTTCCACCATGTCAAAACATCAAAACTCTCGCATTCATCAGGATTAAGGTAGCTTGAATAATCATTTTCCAGATATAATGATAGCTCATCAGAAGATGTACTAGCACTATTTCTATGTCTTTTTTGATTTATTAGTGACCAAAGTGGGTTATTTCTAAGTTGGTAGTTTTGTGAAGAACTCGCTCTTCTATGTCAATGTTCTGTCTCATACAATGCATACATAGAATGTAATAAATTTGTAATATCATCTATACTATGCCCATATCCAATACCTGCGTTTTCATTGCATGCATCTAAAATGACTTCTAAACCTTGTAACTTGATCATTGGTCTATTATTGTACTTAAAAAATATAGAGGAGGAATTTCTTGAAAATATTTTTTAAATTTATCCTCTATTCTATGAAATAGACTTCCATTTTCCAATCTCGATTTATTGTTTTTAAAACAAATAGTAATTTTATATATTTGACCCAAAATTAATTGTGAAGTTGGATAGTAAACATTGGAAAGAAGATTAGTTGCATTTAAAAATACTTCTAATAAATCTGCAATAATTTCACAACTGTTCCAATATTCTAGAGATATAGTATGATTATAAGATTGAGGCATATATTCTTAGCAAAATGTTGTAATTATGGTTTTAAACTCAAACGATGCTTTTAACATTTTATAAGTTGAATTCCATATAGTTTTAATATCTAAGGGGATTTTTTTGTAGTTTTTCCAAAAAAATTACATAAAGCTTTAAATTCTTATCTTCTATGCCCCGAAGACTGAATAAATTGAAGACAATTCTTAATAATCTCTATCTATGGTGCAATTTTTGATAAACCATCTTATACAGTCAAATTTAAAACATGGCATGCACATCTAATATGAAATAGTTGTCCATCAAAAATAGGTTTCAATTGAGATTTTAATAACCCTATTGATGCAGTATTATTACTAGCATTATCGAAGCTAATAATAAAAATTTATTTTGAATTTTAAAATCGTGAACAGTAAATAATATAGATTTTGATATAAAATGGCCATTATGTGGGAATTCTAATTGAGTAAAACTAAGTATTCTTTTTTCTAACATCCACTTCGAATTAATATAATGTTTTGTTACACAAATATAGCCTTTATTTTGTTTACTAGTCCAAATATCAGAAGTAAGTGCAATTTTTCTATTAAAATTTTCAAAACGTGAAAGCAATTGTTCTTTGCTTTCAATAAATAATTTAAAGGAATCTGATTTTATAGTATTTATAATCACTTTTTTAAAAGCAGGATTTAGAGCTTTTTGAATATATTTTTCAAATCTTTTACTTTCGGCCATAATAAATGGTTGCTCATTTTGTATGATGTATAATGCTAGTTCTCTCCTATTCCTATCTTGAGAATAAGAAAAAGTTCATAATGAACTAGAAGTGAGGCTTAATTGGGTTTGTTTAGGGTCTAATGACCCATGCTTTGCACTATAAACAGTGGAATGCCTTGCCAAGTGCCCTATTCCACCTTTACTCTTACAACTAAAGTTTCTTTTACATAATTTACAAATAGCCATTTCTTCTAAAATTCACTTAGAATCATTCTTTCTTCAATGGTAAAGAACTTCCATACTTGTGAAATCCTACCTCTAGACGTTTTAGTACTAGGAGCTTGACTCCCACTAGTACTACAAGGTCCTTCTGTAGGTTCAGGAGCAATTGGATATTCGGATTCTGGAGTATATGTATCATGTAAAGACTACCCTCGTTAAATCTATAAAATTAGAATTTAATTCAATAAATACATGAAATGACTGCTAATTATAGGATTTTTCCTTGGAAATTCTTGTACATAGAAAATCAAGTTAAAAAGTGAAGAATAAATGACAAGTAAGAGAGTTCCACGTTTTCCCTCTTGTGGGAAAAACGTGTGAACTTTCCTTTTTTTTTTAAATCCATTTTTATAGAAGGTCTGCTATTAAATTTGATCTAACGTTCATAAAGCCACTCAATATTCATAATTTAGGGAAGTAATTAGGGTCATTTGATAACTAAATTAAGAAGGCTAGTAACGTTAAAAAGGAAAAAACCGTTGGAAATTATGAAGAAGGAAATCACGATCTCAAAATTTCAGAGAAGAATGGGCAAAAATGAAGATTTATTTATGGATCGTATTTATTTTGTGGTAACACCCATCCTTGCTTAGAAAAAAATTAAAAATCCCACCCAAATCAGTTACATACCTCATTGTTAAGATCAAAAATCAAGAGAAGAAGAGGGGAAAGAATACAGTGAGAGAGAGAGAGGAAGAAAAGAGAAGCTCGGACGGTTCTTGGCCGGGAAACCCATCTTGATTCTTCGTCTTCCCCATTCACCACAGCCGAGAGGTATGCTTCTTTTGAGTTTTACTTGAAACCCTTGATCAATATCTACTTGAAATCCCATGGCAACTTCTTCTTCTATTTTTTTTGGAAGCCATGGAACGGCATCCCCAAACCGTGTATGCGTTGAAACACTCTCTGTTTATTCTTCAAAACCCATTTCACTTCCACGATTTTGCCATGCCCAAATCTCAAGCTCCAAAAACCTGCAGAAAACCGACATCTACGTTAAAACGAATTTAGGGTTTCTGCAACTAAGAAAGCAAGATGCAAAAAGGGGAAATAAATAAATAAATACAATAATCTATACATTACCCATCTCATTTACACGAAATTTTCCATGCTCAATCTCACGTTTCAAAACCTGCAAAAACCCACAACTATGTTAAAAGAGAAGAAGGTTGTAAAGAAATGAAGCAAGACACAGAAAAGGGGAAAATAATAACGAAATTTTCATGCTTATGCCCTTGTTTTACCTTGGGACACCCTTTTTGTTTATTCGTTTTGTTTTTTAAAAAAAAGACATGCGTCTGTTCCAGCATTTTTATATTTTTTTTTGGTCACAAATGAAAACTATATAAGGGACTCTTAATTTCCCAAAAAGTGGTAATACACGGTTTTATCAGTTCCTAATAAATCTTACAAAATGATTTTCTTTTAAAATTTTAAATAAATCAGTTCTACACTAGTAGCCCTCTTAGTACAAATTTTGTGTAGGGTTAATATCTCATCAGTGATGCATATAATATTTTTAAATAATTGATCTACAGGCCTACTACTTCCTTCTCCCACATAAAAGGGCCATCTTAATCTCACACATCTCCAGGTTTAAAAAGGCAGGTGACAGCTAGACCTTGCCTTGTAATAGTTTTCAATATAATTTGTCTATGCAATGTAGCTCTACTTATAAAATTTTGCCTTATTGATACCTGCTTAGTTAATTTATACTTGCTTGCCTGGAATAAAATGAATTGAAATGAAAAATAAATTGTTCCAAAATCTTATGCGAAGTAATGCAGGAAGGGAGACAAATGTAATGTACTTTAATTTCCTAATTGCATATCATACATGGGGGAGAGTGAAGGGGAACTTAAGGGTGTGGTGGTATCATCTTGGGACCTAAGGTCTAAAGGCCAACGCGAGAAGCGTGTACAGCCTTTCGTTGGCAAACCATCCAAAAGGGATAGTATCCCCGAAACGGCTCGGCATTAAATGCGAGACCGAAATCCGAATCCATAACGTCACTACCTTTAGACAGGGGTAGTGAGTAGTCGTGCGGCAAGGACACCGGCAAAAAAAGAAAAAAATCAGAAAAGAACTGACAGAAAAATAAACTGGGGAAAAGCCGGATGTACCTGGGGAATGTGTTGTCTCAATTTAAATAATCGTTGCATACATAGTATAAATTTGAATAATTGTCACTTTTTTTATTTATATTGCCATGAATAGTGTAATTCCTTTCCAGTCTTTATTATTGTTGCTATATATTGCTAAGGATCTGGATTATATTGCCTGCACTTTTTATATTGTCTCTCTTACTCTGCTCGGTCTCTGGAGGACCCTGCTCTAACGTTGTTTCCTCCACCACAGGGGTTGAGGCGTTAGATGGTGGAGCGTTTGCAAATGAGGGTGAGAAATGAAGGGAGGGGAACAGATATTTATAAGACTTGTAATATAATGAGTTACCAAAATACCCCCAAAATATAGTTGTTGGGGGGTTATTTTGGTAAAAATATGTGTAATCCCTAAAGTACCTCCAAATATAGTTGTTGGGAGGTTATTTGGGTAAAAACAAGTAAAATCACTAATGTACCCCCTCAATATAGTTATTGGGGGGTTATTTTGATAAAAACATTGGTAATCCCTAAAGTACCCCCAAACATAGTTGTTGGAGGGTTATTTTAGTAAAAACAAGTGTAATCCCTAAAGTACCTCCCAATTATAGATGTTGGGAAGGGTATTTTTGGAACACAAGAAATTACACAATGTAATTTCTGGAATTACCCCCTTCAGTAGCCGTTTTTTCTAACTTTAAGGGGTATTTTTGAGAAAACACAAAAATTTTCAAAAAAACACAAAAAAACAAAGGCAAAATTGCCAGTGGGCCGTGCCGTGCCATGCTGGTTCGTGCCGGCGGGCCGGCAAGCCTAGCCTGACACGGTCCACTCCTTCGTGCCGTGCCGGCAAGGCCCACGTCACTGTAGCAATCGTGCCGTGCCGGCAGGGCCCACGACATGACGTGCCGTGCCGGCGGCACGGGCCGGCACGACCCAATTGCCACCTCGAGGTTGAGCCTCCGAACCCGACCCTGAGTTCCAACCTGTTGAGGCGCAAGCCGAACCCAATCCGAGGAACCCTTTTTTCCAACCTGAATCCAACCCGACCCGACCCGACCCGAGTTCCAACCCCGCCCAATCCGACTTTTAAAGTTTTAATTGTACAAACGAAAAAAAAAAATTTGATAAAAAATGTTGGATCTCACTCAGGTCGGGTTGCCTAGCCTGACCCGAACTCTACCCGGGTTAGGAAAACCCAACCCAATCCCGACCCCGACCTGAAAGAAACCCAACCCGACTCGACTCTTTCGCAATATTTTATCCAAGATTGTGAATAGATCTACCCCTTGCTCGAGAAGGAATCCTTGCTTTAGATTGCAACCTTATTCGAGTAACCTGCTTAACATAATGGGCTCACTATGAGGTCACATCCGATTGAAGAAGCATTCCTCAATACCATGTATGGTGATGATAAATGGGGCCCACAACCTCTCAGCCGTATTCACCATTCACCCACCCCCAAATACTTCCCAAACTCATCACTACCGTTGGATCATATTCTTCCATGATTGAAAATAGCATATACAGGGACTGATTCGTGTATCCTCTTTCCATCCAATCAGGAATAATTATTAGACTATAGATATTAGCTTATTTTTTCGCCCCACCTTAGTATTATGCGCCCCACTCTTACGAATCGTGGGACACACTTTAACGCTTTTAGACGTCAAATCACGTTAAAAGGATGGCGCATAATCCTACAGGGGGGGTGAAACAAATCATCCCCCTAATGAAACGTGTTTGGAAGTGGATTTTGGAATGTCCGCACAAACGCGTTTGTAGAGCTCGAACAGAAAACGCCTGTTTTCATCTCTCCCTTCTCTCTCTCTCTCTCTCTCTCTCTCTGAAATGAAAATGGCTTCCGCCCCTTTTTGAATAAATATAAAAATCAGAGGAAAGGAACCTCTCTCTCTCTCTCTCTCTCTCTCTCTCTCTCTCTCTACTAGAATCTCTCTCTCTCTCTCTCTACTAGGATCTCTCTTTCGTCTCTTCTTCCTTTGTTTTTCTTATTCTGTTTTTTATTTTTAGGGTTTTGGATCCAATCCATAAACAGATATTCTGAGAGGTATGTTTTACTCGTTAGAATCGTTGAATTCGACATAGGAATCGTTCAATATCGATCGGTTAGGGCATTTCTAGGGTTTTTTTAGCGCTTGGTATTTGATTATTTTGGGAAGGGTGAGTTTGGATCGGTTCGTTTCCCGATTTGATATTTTTTGTGTTGATGATTTAGGTCGCAGATTTGATTGCTCTGCGACAGTTGTGTTTAATTGTATTGATATATTTATTTTTGTTCTTTTTAATTTTTTTTTTTTTGACGGATTTCCTGTCATAATTCGTATGTCTGTAGAATTAGGGCTACAGATAAAAAAAAGGGGGGATTTTTTTGCTTAATTTATCGATTTTGGCATTGATTGCAGTTTAATCGTTGAGTTACGCTTTGTTTTTGCTCTAAGAGCTTCAATTTTTCAGCAAAATTAGTTATGGGATTGTCTTAATGTTTGTCACTGCCTTGTAATTTGGGGGAGTAAGGTTTTAATTGGTAGATTGTATTCTATTTATGCGGATTGAGAGAGAATTTGGATTTTTTATCTGTTAATGCGATCGATAAGACTAGATTTCAATGTCAAAAACCGAGAGAAAGTTTGGAAGGATTTGAGAGTGATTTCAGATGGGGAATACATGTGTAGGACCTAGTCTTTCGAAGAATGGGTTCTTGCAGTCGGTTTCGGCTGCGGTGTGGCGGGCTCGATCGCCTGATGAGATGCTCCCTCCTCCTAATGGAGAAGCATCAGTTGATGAATCTGTTACCCCCAAACCCAAACCGCCAGAAGAACCACTTCCCGTCCAAAACAAGCCTCCAGAGCCAGTTATGATGGTTGAAAATGAAGCTAAACCTGCCGAGCCAAAGGTGCCAGAGGAGCCAAAGGAGCCAAAGGAGTCAAAGGAGTCAAAGGAGTCAAAGGATCCAAAGGAGCCAAAGAAACCAAAGAAGCCTCATCATGTCAAGAGAGTTTCGAGCGCAGGGCTTCAGACAGATTCTGTATTGCAAAGGAAAACTGAAAATTTGAAGGAAATTTATAGTTTGGGTAGAAAACTTGGACAAGGGCAATTTGGTACAACTTATCTCTGTGTGGAAAAATCGACGGGGAAAGAGTATGCTTGCAAATCAATTGCAAAGAGGAAATTGACGACAGAAGAGGATGTTGAGGATGTGAGGAGGGAAATTCAGATAATGCATCATTTAACTGGTCACCCAAATGTTATTTCAATTACGGGTGCTTATGAGGATGCTGTGGCTGTTCATGTTGTTATGGAGTTGTGCGCTGGAGGTGAGCTCTTTGACAGAATTATTCAGAGAGGGCATTATACAGAAAGGAAGGCGGCTGAGCTAGCTCGAGTTATTGTTGGTGTTGTGGAAGTCTGCCATTCTTTAGGGGTTATGCATCGTGATCTTAAGCCAGAGAATTTTCTCTTTAGCAACCAAACGGAGGAGTCACCTCTCAAAACAATTGATTTTGGATTATCGATATTCTTTAGGCCAGGTATATGCTCAAAGCTTTCGTTATTGTTCATCTCAATAATCCTTATTATCCATTCTTTTACTTATCCTTTAGGATGGAAAGAAAATCATGCACCAAATGTTCTTATGATCTTTTTAGTTGTTAAACCTCCTGACCCAAGATGCTATCAGAAACTTTTTTCATAAACTAAGGTTAAGCATTCTTTTTATATTGGATACACACACAAGGACATAAATAACCTGAATTATTCAGACGTAATATACAATTTTACAAAGAGAGCCTTATCTGTTGCGAGTACTGTTATAAATTTTTTTGACTGTTTGATGATTTGATATTATTGCTCTTAACGTTTAGTATTTGTCTCATCACTTCAAATTGATACATAATAGCCACTTTATTAGAGATTTTTGTGCCCAGCTTAGGTTTCCTAGGCCGTGAGCTTTGTTTTCCAATAGAAAAAGGGCCAAAATCTGCTTATCATGGGTAGAAAGCGAAATTGGGAAAATGCTCTCAACAAAGAAAACATGTCCGCCGACAAGGATACGCCATTTTCTCTCTTCTGATTTTCACCCCAACATAATGCGCAATCAACGTGTGTTGACGGAAAGAGGCATTTTCCGCTTGGCATCCACAAGAAGTGGTTTGACTGAGTAGAGCCTAAAGGAAGAGAAGCAAAACCCAAAGACAGGGACGCTCTAAGGGTACATTACAATGACATTGAGAAAAAAGGAAGAAGAAAAGAAAAGAGAAAATAAAAATAAAAGAAAGCATAGATATACAACAAAAGAGAATCTACCACCAAACTATACACTTAATGTGGTAGGTGACATAATAACAAAATCTTCTCTCAACCAAGTCCCGTTTATCCTAAAGAGTCTTTCTTTAATGTGGTAGTTGACATAATAATAAAATCTTCTCTCAACCAAGTCCTGTTTGTCCTAAAGAGTCTTTCTCCATGTTAGCCAATCGCCAAACATGTTACATCTCAGTATCAAGTCCGCAAAACGCCATGGGAAGCAAATACTGTCTCACACTCATCTCATCTCAGTGAGGGACTGCTGAGACATGCAGATAGAGAGGTTTCCCATGCACCATTACATTGTAAACTTAGGTTTTGGACAAAGCTTTCATGTTCTCTTTGATGTGGTAGAAAGTTCTGTATGGACATGGCACACAGGTTTTGCCATGTGATGACAACAATTTATGGTCTTCCCAACTAGTGTTAGGATTAGACTTAGTCAATTTGAGCCTGATAGATTCTTTCGCCTTCTTCATGAAATTTTCTAAAGGATTCATTAGCTGACCCCAACTAGTTTGGGACAAAGGCTTAGTTGAGTTGAGTTGAGTAGAATGAGTTGGAACTTAGGGATCAGTTGTTGGATGAGCTTGATCCAGTTTTTATTACATGGGATGATCCTAGCCTCCTAGGGGTATGTGAGTATACTTGATCCTAGGGGTATGTGATTATACCTCATCGTAATTGAGTATAATTTGGTTCTTAAATGAGAGAAGGGGGACTCGGCATTCTTTTTGGGGTTTGTGGATATTTAGAGAAGTAAATTCCAATTTGAAAGTTACGTGCAAGATCAAGATTTTGATCATCCATTAGGTTGTAGTTAGGAAGGAGTTTTGAGATGTTATGGTACAAGAGCTACGATAGGGTTGGACGGAGATAATCAAAGTCTGAGGGAAGAGAGCATAAATGCTAGATGGATGGCGCATTTGTAGACATACACAAGCTTAATGTCGGCTGCAACACTTGTGATAATTTAGGTAGGGGTGCAACCCAGGTTGGGTTCAACCAGAAAAAAGGTCGGGTCGAGTTGGGTTGAGTTCGGGTGGGGTTCAAGTCGGGTTTTCCCAACTTGGGTTGAGTTCGGGTTGAGGGTTTGGGCTACCCGACCCGAGTGAAACCCGACATTTTTATCAAAATTTTGTTTTTGTAAGCTAAAAAACTCGGGTTGGGTCGGGTTGAACTCAGGTCGGGTCGATTTTGGGTTGAAAAAAGGGTTCCTCGGGTAGGGTTTGGGTTGGCCTCAACCTGACGCAACCCGACCCGAGTTGCACCCCTAAATTTAGGCCTCATAGGCTTAGGGTGTTTTTTGAAATGATAGGGGACAAGTTGTAAGAGGTTAACTTGGTCCATTAGGAATCGAATACTCAAATGAAGCTAAGGTCTATGCTCTTTTTACTGGCCTAGAATTTTTTGTGGTGACTTTTTGTGTAAGCTTTTAGTAGTGGAGAACATTGTTGTAAATTCGTTTCGTTTCGCCTAAAATGGGTGAAACTTTTCGGTTCCGTCCGAAAACCGGAACAAAATGGTTATAAATACCGCTTTGTTACAGATTTCCGTGGATTTCAAAAATTTCTGAAATCCAAAATTTTGTCCGAAACCGGATTTCGTCCGAAATTTGGAAATTTAGTTGTTTTTTCTTCTACTCTTCTTGTTTCTTGGTTCTTTTATCTTATTCTCTCATCTTCTTATGATTTACATGAAAATAAGGGAAAAAATAGTTTCAAGACCCAATTCTAAAAGGAAAAAAGTCAACTTATTAGTTCTAGTACAAAATTGTTCTAGTACAAAATTTGAAAAAATTGGACCGGGTCAAAATCCTAACTTCCAAACGATGGGGTATTTTTCCAATTTTAAAAATTCATAAATTCCTATGAAGCACGGGTACGGGGTGCGGGTACGACACGACATGTGTACGCGGGTACGTGATTTTCCAAAAAACCTGGGTGCGGGTACGCTAAATATAATAATATTTTTATTATTTTATTATATATTTATAAAGATTAAAAAAAATTAAAGAACAATCAAATTATAATTAACATCACCAAAATAACAAAATCTAATATTACTTCATATTGCATAAGTTTCATATTTCATAAGTTCCAACTTCAAGTACAAGATGTTACGATCACATCATTCATTAGATACAATGTCCGTCGCCTCATCTCTAATATCATCATCTACATCATCGGTAAAGACAACGGCATCCAAATCCGGCTCATTGAGTGAAAGGCTAGCAACTTCAAGCACCCCAATATCCTCAAAAGAATCCAATGAATCTCCACCTATGTCCCACATCTTCGTCTCTCCCTGTACATACTGTGGAGATCGTCTTGATAGAAGACGAAGATTACTATGAACAAAAATCAAGTCCTGAGCCCGTTGTGGAGTTATCTTGTTCCTTCTCAAAGAATGCACAAAGGAGTAAGTGTTCCAATTCCTCTCGGCACAAGATGAAGACGAAGGCTGCATAAGAAGCTTCAAAGCTAAGCTTTGAAGCATAGGAGTACATGTACCGTGGACAGCCCACCAATCATGAGGCTCTAAAGTAGCTCGGTCATTGATGGAATCAGCGTCATTGAATAATCCAGACTTCATAGAGAAGTGGGCAAACTCCACATTAGCCTTTGTGCGATCTGCTGAATTGGGAAAATACCTTTTGAGGCACTTTACCCTCTCTGCATAAATCTCTGTATCCTTATGTGGAGGAACACGATTTGAACCGGCACTAAGCCATTCTTCGCTGTAATACCTTCAAGAATAGAAAAAATAATTAGTTTCATGTTAAAAGTAGGAAAGGAAGTTCACAATGAAAATAACTATTGATCTAAATAAAACTTGAAGTCACCTAACCTTGGATTCAATGAATGAGCCAAGCAATGAAGCGAAGTGTTGCTCTTGTTCCAACGATAAAAAAGAATTTCTTGCACCACTTCATAAAGCTAGACTTCTTTCCTCTTTCCTTCCTTCTTATAGATTGCCGTCTTCACTTTCTCAATCATCGTGTCCCACATATCATAAACCAAATGAAGACAAGGCTTATCTGTGTCACACTCTCTAAGCATTTCATACATAGGAGATGTAAAAGAGAGTATGTAATCGATAGAATCCCACCAAATGTCATCCAACACCTTCTCTTTCCCAAACTTTGCTTTTCCTACATCATCCTCTCGATAGCAATTCCATTTGTCACTAATCACCATCGATTGTAGACCTTGCTTTAAGAGTTTAAATCTCTTAAGCATCACAATAACACTCACAAAGTGAGTCTCGGCAACGGAAAGCAACTTCAAACTATTGAAGTCGTTGAATATGGCTAATCTCATCGAATGATTCCTGATGAAATTCTTCACTAGCATGACATTTCCCTCAATATCCGAGATCCAACTACATTCTCCATAGGCAATTTGATTTACTTCTACATTCTTTGCCGCACAAATGTTCTTCAAAGCAAGATTGAGTGTGTGCACCACACACGGGGTCCAAAATATGGAAGGAAATTGAGCTTCAACAAGTTGTCCGGCCGCCTTGCAATTTGGAGCATTATCGGTAACTACCTGGACAACCTTATCATGTCCAACCTTGTTAATGACTTCCTTCAATAAGTTAGCAATGAAGTGCTTGTCCTTTATCTCCCTGAACAATCTATCCCCTTAAGAAACATAGGTCTACCTTTCGATACCGCCATGAAGTTAATGAGAGGCCTCTTCTGTGAGTCGCTCCATCCATTACTAACAATGCTCACGCCTTTCTCCCTCCACGTGTCTCTAATAGGTTGCAACAACCTATCAATATTATCCCTCTCTCTTTGAAGTAGAGTTGTCATAAGCAAGTTGTACCCCAGAGGCAAATAACCCGAAAGTGCATTGTTGGCGGCAAAAGTGTAGGAACTAGCATAGTATGGGTTCCTTGCTAAGTGAAAGGGCAAGCCATCGGAGTAAAACATCCGAACAATCTCGGCATGTAGTTGATCGCAAGCCGCCATATTGAATGCCTTTTCAATAGCTCTCCCACTCCCACTTGGACCACTTGTCTTCCTCCTCTTTAGATCAAAACTTGGAGAGACAAACATACTAGTGTAACCCAATGATCCACTACTCGATGATGGCGGCAATGACACTCTCTTGGGAGCATTTTGCTTCATATGCTCTTTGCATTCTTCCTCAAACCTTTGCATTAGAAGTAGATCACTTGCTTTCACTTTAGGACATGGTCCGATTCCTTGTCCCGCTATCTTCAATAAGTGCGCCCTAACCCTTGTGTAGGAGCTATTGAAACTCTTACTACAAAAATTGCATTGCCACCTCACATTCCCTCCACCCTTATAATCTTTATCAAATCTAGAGACATGCTTCCATAAAGGCTTCGACAAATCTTCTTCAGTAGAACTAGAAGACATAGGTGCGGCTTGGGCGGCATTACTATCACCGGATGAAGACATTCTAAAATCTATTAAACAACAAAAACAATTTTAGCACGCAACGTTGCAACCCAACAAACAAGGTTACAAGGCAACAACAATTTGTAATGCAATGCAATTGAGGAGTCTCAACACTCAACAAGTGAATTGTACATTTGTACCCAAAAAACAGAACAAGGCCTAAATGTAATGAGCCCCAAACAGATTTTTGGACTCAAAATTAAACAGAACAGGGCCTAACTGAACAAGTGAACATGGCCTAAAATGAACAGGGCATAAATCACTAAATGCAATGAGCCCCAAACAAATTTTTGGACTCAAAATTAAACAGAACAGGGCCTAACTGAGCAAGTGAGCAGGGCCTAAAATGAACTGGGCATATAATCAATAAATGTAATGAGCCCCAAACAGATTATTGGACTTAAAATTAAACAAAATTTTGAATCTAATAATCAGTTTTGAACTCTCAACACTTAAAAGTTATTGCATTTAAACAGATTATTGCACTCAAAAAAATTATTTCAGAATTATTGCAGAATTCCAACAAATTATTGCACAAACAATTGCATTTAAGCCCTCTTTGTTTTGGATTTTGAGAACAGATTGTGAGTCCGAAGCTGATTCTTGGACTCAAAATTCATCTCAACAGATTGTGAGTCCAATAATCAGCTTTTGAGTCACAATCTGTTCTCAAAATAAAAAACAAACAGGGCCCAATGTCATTTTCAGTCCAATAATTAGTTGTGGACTGAAAAAAAAAATAGGGAGAGAGAGAGTCAGAGAGGGAGAGAGTCAAAGAGAGAGAGAGAGAGAGAGACAGAGAGAGGTTAGAGAGAGAGAGGTCAGAGAGAGAGAGAGAGAGAGAGAGAGAGAGAGAGAGAGAGAGAGAGAGAGAGAGAGAGAAATACCTTTGAGAGAGGGGCGGAGGGGCGGAGAGCCGGAGAGAGAGCCGCGACCGGAGAGAGAGAGCCGGAGAGGGAGTTGAGTAGAGAGAGAGAGAGAGAGAGCAGCGTTAGGGACTTAGGGTTTGTTTAAGAAAACCCTTCGTTTTCTTTTTAAGTCTTTTAAAACCCCCCCTCCTTTTATTCCACACAACCCTATTAAATTAGTAAGAGTAACATACCCCCCCTCTTTTTACCTGAACACCCCCCAACTTTTTTTTAAAAATAAAACATCTGGTGTGTGTCGGGTTCGCACCCCAAACGTACCCGACACCCACCCAAAACCCAAAAACCGTATTTTTTTAAAACCCATCTTCGGGTGCGTACCCGGGACGTACCCGAGCGTACCCGTACCAGATATGCACCTGACACGGGTACGGGGAGCTTTTAGGGGTACCTGTGCTTCCTAGATAAATTCTATCATGTCCAAACATTATTAAATTTTAAAAGTGCAGTAAAAAAATCTCATAATATGGTCTCTAAATTTTTTTAATCTTGTCAAGCACTGGTCAACACATAGGTCAACATAGGCATTTCAGCTTATAGTGATTTTCCTTCAAGTAAATGTTGAATCTTTTACATATTTGGTTCATTTAATTGGTTCTTATATTTTTCTCACAATTTCTGTTTTTTTTTTCTTCATATTTTTAAGTATTAAAAAAAGGGAAAAATACACTTTAGACCCCCTGTGGTTTCTGACACATTCAACTTAGCCCCACAAGTTTAAAAAGTTACAAGTAGACCCCCTGTGGTTTCAAAACGTGACAAGTACACGCCCTTCGTCAACTGTCTGTCAGTTTAACCTGACGGAAAGACTAAAACTAACCATGGTTAATATTTTGAGGACATAAATACCCTCATTTGCAGAGGGATTAGGGTTACGCCATTTCCCACCGCCGCCGTCGCCCCTCCGGCCACCGCCTTCGTCGCCACCTTCGGCCACCGCTGCCGTCGCCATCTCCGGCAACCGCCGTCACCTCCACTACAGACAATCGAACCCCACCCGGTGGCTACATCAAACCCACATTTCAAGGAAAAAAGCTTCGATATAAACAAAAAAATAAAGCCCTAAAACATTAGGGTTTTTGTGCAAATCATTATAATGATGTGAATGAAGACAAATAAAACTCCTAAATGGAGGGTTTATGTTGATAAATCAACAAGGGTTTTATCAAACCCCAATATTTAGTTTTCAAGTATGAAAACCCTAATTTTCAGTTGGGGAAGACGAGGGCATTTTGGTATTTTCCCCCACGCCGCCAGCTCCATCCAGTTAAAAAAACCCAATGAAACCACAGGGGGTCTACCTGTAACTTTTTAAACTTTTGGGGTTAAGTTGAATGTGTTAGAAACCTTTTAAACTTTTGGGGTTAAGTTGAATGTGTCAGAAACCACAAGGGGTCTAAGTGTATTTTTCCCTTAAAAAAAATTTCCGTTGTCGTAGCAGAACAAAAAGTTTCGACCGAAATCGGAATAAAATGACCAAAACGTTCTATTCCGATCGCCAAAACGAAATGGTGACTGAAACAAAATTTACAACTAGGGTGGAAAATGTTTTATATTATGTAAAAGGTTGCTAGAGCGGGAAGCGGGGAGCGAAGGCTCTCAGGAAGGTGGGAAGCGTGAAGGGTCAGAGAATTTTTTTAATAATTGAATATTTAAAAAAATTAAAAAGATAAAAAATTACTAAAAAAATTATATGAAGTAATTATATGAACCAAATATTAAAAAAAAATACATTTTATTAAAAGATCCAACATTTACTTAAAGGAAATCACTATCAGCTGAAATGCAGCTGTGCTGACCAGTCTGTTGACTAGTGCATTGGCCAGTGCGTGACACGGTGACAAATTTTTAGAAACCAAATTACGAGATTTTTTATGACCTTTGAGATTTAATTATGTTTATGCATGATAGAATTTATGAATTTTTAAAATTGGAAAAATACGCTATCATTTGGAAGTTAAGATTTTGACCCGACCCGTTTTTTTCGAATTTTGTATTAGAATTGGAATGTTGCTTTTTATCCTTTTAGATTTGAGTCTTGAAACTATTTTTAATAGATTCAAATGGAGGGCATTCCCTAATTTACATGTAAATCTTAAGTAAATGGGCAATAAAAATAGTAAAGACATTTACTTGAAGAGGAAGAGAAGAGGGCCACCAAGAAGAGAAGAAGACCAGGAAGAGACAAAGGAGGGTAGATAGGAAACACGCTTCCCATACAGTGGGATATGCATTTCCCATAGAGTGGGAATCACGTTTCCCTAGAGTGGGAATTGCGTTTCTCACGTTTCCGAAATGGGATTCCCAAAAAATTGGGGAATTGAGAAGGTTCCCTTTTCCGAACTGAGTTTCGAGGAATCACGATTCCCTATTATGAGTAGAGATTCCTCCTCCTTTGGTTTTCACGCTGCCTATGAAGATAGGCCTGATCTCAAGGAGTCTAGCCCATGTAATTGATCATATTTTTAGACTTGATTAGAGGTATTCATGTCTCCTTTTGCATGTTTTGAGGGAAGCCAATGGGATAGCACATGCATTAGCAAAAGAGAATATGTCTATTAGAAAGGAGAAGAGAGAAGAGAAGCAAGGGAGGGATGAAGTTCCACTTCTATTTCATTCTAACATCAATCGGTTGAATGACCTATTTAAAAATTGTTACAAGCTATATATAATGAAAGGATTTAAGTACCCTCTGGCTCACAATTTAGAAAATTTCTAACAAAAGTTTGAACAATCACCTCAGGAAATATGTTTCCTTTAATCAATGTCTGTCTCTATTGCAACTTGATCTTGAGTCGGAATGCATTTGAGAGTCAAACTTTTATCTTCAATATTTTCATAGACCAAATGATGATAAATCCCAATATGATTTTGTGGGCATAAAAAATTGGATTTTTGAATCTTTTTTAAATTCTCTTTGAATGTCACAATGAAGACCTAAAACTAATGCATTAAATCTTCTCATGGACTCTCAAAAACACTGTGAATTGGAGGTCTCATAAAAGTAGGGGACCTTGAAGATTGAGTCATATCATTAACAAGTTTTACAACCTAACTAGAGAGAAGTAACCTTTAGTCATGTTTTAAGAGAGGTCAACGATACTGCTGATTCGTTGGACTACATGTCCTTGGGGAGCTCTTCATGAAGAAGAATCTCAGCCTGATCTGAAATCTGTGAGGACTGTTTTGAGGGAGATCTTGGAAAGGACAGTTTCATGTTGAAGTTGGTAGTTTTATATCTCATAGAAACTGGAAAATTGTGTTCATGTCATTATTGATGTGACTGACATGTTATGTTCCTTAACACGTATCGAATCTTATCCTTTTTAAGTGCACATTTGAATTGTAGTTTTGGGTTGAGCATGAAGATGCACAATCCAAGCCTCTGACTATTTGTCACAAGACTTTCATAATGCACATGCAGTTGACATATCGTGAACTTGAATGAGTATCCCTGTAGAAACTGTCAAGTTTGTCCATGTTATAATAAGTTGAACCCTTGCAATCTAAGCTTCAAAATTAGGAATTTTCTCCCAAGATGTTCTCTACTTCCCTGCAATATTTTGTGCATATTTAGATGTTGTAATTGAGTAGATGTTTAGATGGTTAAAGATTCCTTATCCACAATCAATGGGTTAAGTCTAACCTTTTGAGTCGAGGAAATTTTCATGTGGAAGTTTACTATGAACAACTTGGGAAGAAGGAAAAAGAGAGTTAGAGACATCCATGAGGATCAAAAGTCAAAACAGATAGAGTAAACAAAAGGGGCATAGAAAAGTAGATTGTCCGTGACTCGAAGGATTGGAGGAGGATGAAGAAATAGGTGGTGAGAGCTTGTATGCCAAAAGGGTTTATGGTTTTATGAATAAAAAGGGGGAAAGCGTCGTGAGTGGAGAGAGATTTAAGTCACGCTGAGAAATTGATGAGCTTTTGTGAAAATAAATGAGATTGCTAAATTGATTCTATTTAAGTTGTGACATATGCTAATGTGATCCTATTTATTAAGTGAAGGTTGGCCCACTTTTAAGTTGAGGCTAGCTAACATGCTGCACTTAAACATGAGTGCAAGTTGGCAAGAGGGCTAGGAAAATGTTGTTACCAAGAAGGCTATGAAATTGAGAGATTTTGAAAAATAGGTAGTTAATATAGACATTGCCTTGCTAACATGCTGCATGTAAACATGAGTGCAAGTTAGCAAGATGGCTAAGAAATTGATGTTGCCAAGAAGGCTAGGAAATTGAGAGAATTTTTGATAAAATGGGTCTTAATATAGACATTGCTATGACTAAATTTTTTAACCAAAATGTTAAGAAAATGGAAAACACAAAAAAGCATGCTACATGTGTTACCATTTGGTCCATTTCATAGTATATTTAAGCTGGGCAATCAAAGACGATTATCTAGTCCAAGTAGATCGGTTGGATTAATTATTTGGAAAACTAAAGCCATGACCGAGACAATCAAAAGGAACGGGGCTCAAGGGGGTAAAAAGTCGCAAATCTCTAATGCCGTTCCGTTCTATAAGATTGTCCAATTCACCTCCCGTCGTCGGACAATTACCTTGAAAAGTCTCTCTGATTTTTACCTCATTTGAATCTTAAATTCCTATTGGCCCAGAGAATGCCGACTTAGTGGAGCCATTTTCATCTCTAAGGATTCCCTCGATTCTTGATGGCCTAGGATTACCCAAGTTGGAGCCATCAAAATTAAACTTCATTTAACCCAGCTCAGTAATAAGACTACCAGGTGAACGAGAGAGGCAACCCTGTCCACTTCCCTATCAAAGAAATTTCGCCTAAATTCATTCTCCAAGAAATCGTATCTCCTTTCCTCTCAAAGCAGTCCTGCACAAATGCCTCGCCATTCAAGGACGCCCTAAAGAGGTTTGAGAACTGAACCATAAGAGGCTCATGCGAACACCATTTGTTGCTCCAGAATTTCACTTTGTCTCTGCTATAAACTCTATCTGCTGCTTTCTTGAAATTTGAAATTCTGCCCCAATATGTCCCTCCAAACCGTGAGTGCTTTGGGACTAAATTTGTCATCCGATATCCAATTGCCAGGTCTTGAGCCATACTTTTTGTCAATTACGTTTGTCCAGAGATGGCTTCTTTCCTCACCAAACCTCTACAACCACTTTCTAAGAAGGGCTTTATTAACTTATCGCAATCTACGTATCCCAATCCTGCCAAATTTTATAGGTTTGCAGACTTCCTTACAACTGCTCCCATAAGAAATTCATTTGGATCTGCTCAATCCTTTTTGATAACACTAATGGGGCATCTGAAGAGGGATACATGGTAAATGGAAATGTTGGTCAACACTGCTTTTATTGAAGTGATTCTTCCCCCAAGTGATATGAAGTTCTGCTTCCAGGTAGAGAGTCTTTTGTCTACCTTTTCCACTATGGGATCCCTAAACCAAGAGGAAGACCCAGATATGGTATGGAACTCTTTAATCGAGCACCCAAGGAGGTTCACCAATCTAATTTTCTCTGCTAATTCCAGATGGATACCCAACAACGTCGATTTATTAAACTTAGATCTTTGACCAGTCACCACTTTACAACACCACAAAATAGATTTGAGCTTTAGGATTTTATCATCGTCTGCCTTGCTAATGATTAAAGTGTCATCAACGAATAAGGTAGGAGATGAGGCCAATCATGGAGAATAAGAAGATGATGCTGCGAGCGACATTATACACCCCCACATTTTGGGTTAGAAACATGCATCCTGGATATACACCCCCACCCAACCAATGCTGTCAGTATGTTACTGGTTTAAAATACTATTATGAGCTTGGGATCTGTGAATTTTTACACCCATTTTCTTTTTCTCTTCTTATATGCTGTACCTACATGTAGTATTGTACAGTATGTACAGTGAACAACATTTTTGAAGAAGGTAATCTCTTACATATTATATACTAGATTTTGGTATTGAGTATTAGAAATAAGGGAGTATAAATTACCAACGTAGGAACAATGTTGGTTCTTGGTCTTAGCGATAGGATATAAGATATTATAAATTTATGGAGCATTAATTATGAGAACCCCAACTGTACTCATTACTTTTAGTCTTTGTTTTTTTTTTTTTTGAATAAAGTACTTTTAGTCTTTGTTCTTCATTTTTATTTTTATTTTTTGATCAAGCAAAACTTAAAATTGGTTTAGATCTGTTTTCTTTTTAATATATTGGTTGGTTTTGGAAAAATCGCCTCTGAGATCTACCTATATGAGAAATTATATGGTGGCCGACCGTGAAGTCCTGCCAAGGTGGTACGTCAGACGTACCGCCCTTGATATTTGATCCAACAGCAACCTCTTAAAGAGTGGGCTGCTGTTGGATCAAATATCAAGGGTGGTACCATTTTGACGGTACTTGACGATCAAGCACCATATAAAATCTCTATTTATACCTACACATATATCAAGTTCTGTGTAGCGTGTTGTTACTCAGCATATGGTACATCTTCCATGCATTTCAAGAACAAAGAGGTCATTCTTTTTGGAAACAGCATTCTTATAATTGCCATTATAATTGCCATTAAAAAAAAACAAAAAAAACAGCACTCTGATAATTGTTTTCACATCGTTAACCATTTGATTCTTAATAGTTAATACCATCATTAGAATTTTTCTTTGCTATGCCATATGTTTGTGTCCTCTTCTATTGCTGATTAGGAATTGACAGTTCTTTCCTTTCAGGGGATACATTCACTGATGTGGTTGGGAGCCCTTACTATGTTGCACCGGAAGTACTTCGAAAGCGCTATGGTCCAGAAGCTGATGTTTGGAGTGCTGGAGTAATCATTTACATTCTATTAAGTGGGGTCCCCCCATTTTGGGCCGGTGAGAATATCATTGCACATTCATTGCTCCCATGCCTTTATATCTATTCTCTTTGCATGTTCCTCCAGGTGATGTGATTCTAGTAATAGCAACTAACTGTTAGCTTTTGATATGTATGATGACCCAGAAACCGAGCAAGGAATATTTGAACAGGTTTTAAATGGGGACCTTGACTTCTCATCAGATCCATGGCCTAGTATCTCTGAAAGTGCAAAAGATTTAGTGAGGAGAATGCTTGTTAGAGATCCCAAAAGCCGTCTAAGGGCCCATGAAGTTCTGTGTGAGTTTCTCTTTTACTATATTTCTGTCTTTTTTTTAGTGATTACTATATTTCTATGTCAATTGCCCAAAAGCTACATATTAGATAAGTTTCAAACATTTCGGATGCTTTATTTAGTAGGTTGAGAGAATATAACTGCCAAATGGATAGACCATTTGACCATCTAGGAGTTCTTTTTCTTTTCTTCTTTCGAGCACATAACATGTATTCAAAACATTTGGATATTTTCAAATTTGCTATTTTTCTAGAGAACCATATGCATCATATTTTCTTTTAGAAAATCTAACCCCACTGTATTAACACGTCATTGTGTCTTCATGCAGGCCACCCTTGGGTTCAAGTTGACGGTGTGGCTCCAGATAAGCCTCTCGATTCTGCAGTTCTTACTCGCATGAAACAATTTTCTGCTATGAACAAATTTAAGAAAATGGCACTCAGAGTAAGTTTTGTGATTCCTCAAAGTGTACGTAACGTTTTTTTGTTAGGTAAGCAGGGATTGAACTGCGACCTCAAGGTCGAGATACAGAGCCTCAATCAATTGATCTGCAGGCCCAACTCCAAGTTTATGTAACTTGAACGAAGGGTATCAAACATTGTCAATCCATTTTAATACTAAATATATTTAATGCAAATTAAGTGCATATAATATTTTGTGTATCTAAGATGAGTAAAGAATGTAGCTAAGTGTACAATGATATGGGAAAAGTGTTTGTGAGCTAGAGCTCATATAAGCTTTATATGAGCTAGAGCTCACAAACATAGGGGGGCGACATTGTTTGGATGATCCAAAGCATTCATTGATAGGCCCTCATATGGATGGGGTGTGCCCAAAAAATCAGCTTCATAGGATCATCCTAACCCTTCCATTTGTGGAGGTTAAAATGGGCAAATTTATGGAGATTTATACCTGTCCATTTTAACCTCCACAAATGGAAGGGTTAGGATGATCCTATGAAGTTGATTTTTTTGGGCACATCCTATCTATATGAGGGCCTATCAAATGAATACTTTGGATCATCCAAACAATGTGGCCCCCCCTATATTTGTGAGCTCCAGCTCATATAAGCTTATATGAGCTCTAGCTCAGAAACAAATTTAAGAAAATGGCACTCAGAGTAAGTTTTGTGATGCCTCAAAGTGTACATAACGTTTTTTTGTTAGGTAAGCAGGGATTGAACTGCGACCTCAAGGTCGTGATACAGAGCCTCTATCAATTGATCTGCAGGCCCAACTCCAAGTTTATGTAACTTGAACGAAGGGTATCAAACATTGTGAATCCATTTGAATACTAAATATATTTAATGCAAATTAAGTGCATATAATATTTTGTGTATCTAAGATAAGTAAAGAATGCAGCTAAGTGTACAATAATATAAACAAAATATATTCATGAATTTTTTAACACAGTAAATCAAGTTTCTCCTTGATCAATTAGCGGCTATATGCATGTTTGGCTCCCTCTTTTAACAGTTGTGTTGAAGGATCTAATTAGTTAATTCTAGAATAATTTGTGTCAATCATGTCGTTGCATGGAGAAAGCGTCACCATTTATTTATTTTGTACTTAACAATTAACAAGCACTCACATTTTTTATGAAAATTTTGCTAAACATAGTCATATACACTGTAAGGTACATATCAGGAAAAACTCAAGTTATTTTTTCTTACTTTGCCTATAATGATTTACCGTAATGTTTCTCTATCTTTCTAGGATTTTCTTTCTTTATGGTTTGCTATTATAGACTAGTAATACGATAAAATAAATTAATAATACATATTTCATGAGATCATATAAAATAAATTAACAGTACATCTAGCCCTATTGGGAGCCTCGTGCACTGGGCCGCCCATGAGATCATACAAATGTCCGGCCATGTCAACAAGTTGGGGTTTTCCAGGGTTTCTGTGCCGATCCCTGGTGTTTGTGTCTGCATCTAAATTATTCTACCAATACTGTGGATATCTAAGGTCATCACAGTCACTTGAATTCTTCTCCATATGCATGATTCAGGTTATCATGGTAATGGGTTGGACTTCCATTACACAGTAAAAGTTCTGAATTTTATAATCTGTTACAGATTTGCTAATTTGTAAATGAAATGTCTGTGTTCTTTATAGGTTATCGCTGAGAGCCTATCTGTAGAAGAAATTGCTGGCCTAAAGGAATTGTTCAAGATGATAGACTCGGACAATAGTGGCCAAATCACTTTTGAAGAGCTCAAGGCTGGCTTGAAAAGAGTGGGTGCTACTCTTACGGAGTCTGAAATTCATGCTCTGATGGAAGCAGTGAGTGTCGGTTCGAGTTCAGTTTTGAGTATTTTAAGTATCATTTACAAGTCAATGGTTGACATTTTTGTGATGTTAAAAGATGAAGTGTGATCTTAACCGACTAACATCATTTCATCAAGGTTTCGGTTTTCTCAGTTGGACCTACTAAACCAAACAAAAGATAAGAAAGAAATAAAATAAGGAAAGTGAATTATCTCATCTTGTAGGCAAATTATGGTTAAGGAAACTGAGACTAATGGAATAAGGAAAGTGAATTATCTCATCTTGTAGGCAAATTATGGTTAAGGAAACTGAGACTTTGATACCCATTTGGTAAGATGGACAAAGTTAAACTGACTCTCTTTGAAAAATGAGTTAAATATCCTGACTTTTCTGCATTTTTACCTATAAATCCGTAATCTGTAAAATATTTACTGATTAGTCATTGATCATGATTTAACCAGTAAGTCCCTATTTACATCAACATATATTAGAAACTAAACTCTTTTTTGACAAAAATTACCTTCGAGTAACTCTAATAGATTGACTTCTTTGCCCAAAAGTTTCTTTTTTGTATCCCTGTGAAGCTACACTTGTTTTTACGTATGAGAAATGCTAACCCTAAATTTTTTGGCAAGAAGTCATGATTTTAGAAGTGTTTGAAGGGCATTTTTGTCAAAAACAGCTTGGTATGGTATTTAGGGACTTTTTGGAAACACATTTTAAAAGGTTAAAGTTTTTTGGCCATTTCATAATTTTCAATGACCAAATGAGAAATATTTTCAGATTAGGGTTTTATAGGCAAAAACCCCTTGTGTTACGACATTGACACTTTGCACTCTGTTCTTTGTTCTCAAGATCACGGATTCCTTTATGGAGTTTGTGATTTCTTTCAAGCCATAGATACCAAACTACGGTGGATTCTCTAGGATCCTAATAATCCTAGGAGGCTAATTTTATTTTACTATTTAGATCTCTGTTTCAAGACTCCCCAAGTCAATCATAGGCTTAACTGAGTTCACTGTCTTTTACCTTGGCTGAATCCTTTGACTTGCCCGAGTGAGTTCATGAAAAGTTGATCACATCAATCATTGACTTGCCCGAGTCGACTCCCTTTTACCTTGGCCAAGTTCTCATCCGAACCTGAGTTCTGAAAAATTGGAGATATTAGAGGATATTGCTTTTTTTCCCATGAAGAAACAAATAAGGTTTTGCTTCTGTTTTGGGAGGTTTTCTATTTGTGTATCATCATCACTTTACTGCAAAAATCCTGTGGATGGTTGTTTTGTTTGTTAAGCTTTTTGGCCATTTCATAATTTGAAATGATTAATTGAGAAATATTTTGCAGGTTAGCGATTTATAGCAAAACTCCCTTTCCATAATGGCATAGTCCTTTTGTTATTGGCCTTATGGCTGTGTGGCAGATGTCACCTTTGTTCTTTATTCTCAGGATCATTTATTTCTTTTTAGAGTTTGTGATTTGTTTCAAACCATAAATATCAAACTACTCCATGGGAGTAGGAGCTTATGTTATTTGATTGCTCAGATATTAAATGATATTGCTTTTTTACCACTAACAAAGAAACAAGGTTTGAATCATTCAAAAAAGAAAAAGAAAAAAGAAACAAGGATTTACTTATGTTTTGTATTTGCATATCATCACCTTCATTGCAAAAAATCATGTGGATGTTTCTTTGTTTTGCATGTCGTCTATTTTCACTGAGCCATGGAAATGTTCATAATTTTATTTTGTAGAATGGTCTGGAAAAACCAACAGGAAAAAAAATCTGGAACGCCAACAAAAAATACTTTGCGGAGCTTGTGTAAAACTCGCTATAGGTGAACCTTATCACTTTCCAATGAATATCGGATGGTGACACATAGCTGGGCCTACTTGTGTTGCCTTTCTAGGATGTAGTAGGATCATATGGATCATTTCCAATGACCATCTGATCAAGGTATTGGCTCACCACGGCAAACTTACACTCCGCAGAATTTATAGACTGCCAAACTTTCACTGAGAATATTTTCTTTGCTGTCACGCTTCATTGAATGTCTTATGTTGCTCTTACTAGTTTCATAGTAAGAAAAACCATTATTCATACTTATAAACTACAGTTTGTCCACCTCATGTCTTGTTATTCTTATGCTTGCTGTTGAATGAACTGCAGGCAGATGTTGACAGAAGTGGAACAATAGACTACGGGGAGTTCATAGCTGCGACTTTACATCAAAATAAGATCGAACGGGACCATTTATTTGCGGCTTTCACATATTTCGACAAAGATGGAAGTGGGTACATCACACCAGATGAGCTCCAGCAGGCCTGTGAGGAGTTTGGTATAGAAGATGTCCAACTTGAAGAAATGATAAGAGAAGTGGATCAGGATAATGTAAGTAGTTTGTTTCTTTTAATTACCCTCTTTATCAAATTGGATTTTTAGGTTTTCAAATCGGAGAGGATATGGGATGGTCTTATTGCATTTCTATTGTTTCCAGGATGGACGCATAGACTACAACGAGTTTGTGGAGATGATGCAGAAAGGAAATGCCGGTTTTGGCAAGATAGGCCTACAAAATAGTTACAGCATTGGTTTGAGGGAGGCATTAAAGCTTGGTTCACACTGAAAGCGGTGAGATTTCTTTTCCTTTTTCTCATTAACTTATAGTATTGGAATTGCATACGAGTTGTAAAGATCCACTGTTGCTCATAGAAAGCAATATCTGGCCAAATTTAGTGTCCACACATTGTATTTACATAGTTTTCCTGTGGTCGATTTTGAACGAAAAAGATTATGTATTCATCTTCATTTTCTTGCATAATACTGCCCTTCTATAACTTGTTCTTTTTTCGCATTAAACAGAGATTTTATATTCTGTGCTCATGAAGTCCAGTTTTTTCAAAATGTAAAGCGGGGCCCACTTCATAGGATAATCCAAACTGTTCATTTGTTGGGTCATATCGTAAGTAGGTTGTACCCCGTAAAAATGTGTTCAAAGCAATGAGAAAAATTAAGACAGAGATGCATGCTTCCTTGATGATTCCAAGAATTTGAGCAAGAAATCAAAGTTCGGACATGGTGACAGGAGTTGAGCTGGGAAAGCAAGCTGACTTATCTTGCATACTTCCTCATTCTTTGTTCTGTGAACACTCACAAGTGCACAATTGTCTGGGTATTTATAAACACTTCCAAACAATGGTTACCTTCAGTTCTCGTCAAGTCTGGAAATTACAGAGACGGAGACACTACAAGTACACCATTGTTTAGCCCAATTGCTTGGGAATTTAGTTAGCCAAGGCCAAAGGAGTGGTAAAAAAATGCTGCCTTTGAAAGATTCGAGTATGGGATTTCCTCATAGTTTGGCTGTAAATGTACAGAAGCTGTAGCAACACAGCCACAAGATATAAAAGTTTCGTACAAAAGATTACTTGATACAAATGACGGTTATTAGGTTACAATTTCGGTCGACCGGATCTGAAAATACACTAAGTTGGGTTCAGAAGTCATGGTTCTCGGGTTGATAGGTTTTCAACTTTAAAAACTTGACCCGAGAGGTTGGGTTGGGGTTGGGTCGGTTTTCAACTTTAAAAGCCCGACCCGATATCGGGTGTTTGTCGGATTTAAAGGGGAAAAAAAAAGAAAGAAAATTCAGCCCTAGAAATTATCCTAACCCGAGATAGTATTCCCTCAACCCTAACCAGACCCAACCCGAGCCTTGGGTTGAGATGGTCAACCCTAACCCAACCCGCCTCCAAATCGGGTTGGGTTGGGTTCGACTTCATCTAAGGCCAAACAAGAAAATACAAGAAAAAAAAACATGATCCTAAGAAATTCATGATAAAATAAGAGGATGGAGGTTGGGTAGGGCTGCCAAAGCCTCAACCCTAACCCAACCCGAAATTAAATCGGATTGGCTTTTCCCAACCTTAACCTAACCCAACCCAACCCAACCAGAGAAAATGCCAACCCAACCTGAGCCAAAATCGGGTTGAACCTGATGGGGTGTGAAAACACCAGCCTTTCACAGGCTGCCACCTGTCCCAGGGTAGGTGAGACCCAGCCTCTCACAGGCTGCCACCTGTCCCAGAGTAGGTGAGACCCAGCCTCTCACAGACTGCCACCTGTCCCAGGGTAGGTGAGACCCAGCCTCTCACAGGCTGCCACCTGTCCCAGAGTAGGTGAGACCCAGCCTCTCACAGGCTGCCACCTGTCCCAGAGTAGGTGAGACTCAGCCTCTCACAGGCTGCCACCTGTTCAGAGTAGGTGAGATCCAGCCTCTCACAGGCCGCCACCTGTCCTGGACACCTGTCCAGGACACCTCAACAGATTTTCCCTATAAATAGGGGACTAAAGCTCAGACTAATGGGTAATGCTAAAAACCCTCTTCTCCCCAAAAACTCTGACATTTCCCTTCACTCTTGCTCATACTGACTTGAGTGTCGAAGGACCTGTCCGGAGTAAAATCCGGTCTGGTCTTCTGACCTCGTTTGCCTTGTGCAGGACTAAGCACTCACCACAGGACTCATACTCAACCTCCCTCGTCACTCGCTCTCAGCTCTTACGCCACTGCTGTACCTGTTACCGATTTTTGGTCTAACAGATTGGCGCCATCCGTGGGACCAAGAACTAAAAGCTGTTCTTACATCTCACTTACAAAATGGCAGGGCGCAAGAGTGCGCGGTTAGCTTCTGCGCAGAACGACCAAGCCGCGCTACCTCGCAGGACCCGGAGCGGTCGAATCGCCTCGATGGTAGTGGCAGCATCTGCCGACCAAAGCCTTTCTCGCTCGGAGCATCACAATCCCGTGCCCACCTCGGAGCAAGTCCAAGCCCTCTTCCAGCAGATGACGGCCCTTGTTGGTCAGTACCAACAACTACTTCAAGCACCCCCTCCACCTCCTCCAGAGGCCCCGCGATCTGCCCAAGGAGTCCACAGGGGAGAGTCATCACGTCATGGGGAGGGCAGAACTCATCACTCCGCTAGACAAGTTTATCGCCCCATAGTGAGGCACGCCCAGACAGAACCTCATCACCGCGAAAGATCGCGGTCTCGCTCCACGCAGAGGCGCCGGCCTCACGAAGATCGTTTGCCACCGGCAAAATCTCGGCCTCGTCGTAGGAGTCCGGAAAGTCAGTCCGGTTCTGCGGCAAGCCCATTTGTGGGAAGAATCAGGTCCCCAGACCGCAGAACGGATCCGCTGCTACAGAGAATGGAGGAGATGAACCACCGAATAGAGGAATTGGCGAAGGATCAGAGCCGGCCCGCCTCCAGAGCGTTCTCAAGCAGAACGCCGTTCACTGGTGATGTCCTGAGTGCTCCAGCACCCAGAGGATTTAAAATGCCTGCCGTCCCTCAGTACGACGGCACTACCGATCCCGTGGATCATTTAGAGACATTTAGAACAATGATGCTCCTCCACGGCGCCTCCGACGGCTTCATCTGCAGAGCCTTCCCAACGACGCTCACTGGCGCGGCAAGAGACTGGTACTCCAGGATCAAACCAAACTCCATCAACAATTTCGATGATTTTGGAGAGGATCTGGTCCGCCATTTCATGAGTAGCCGTAGGCCGAAGAAAACGACTGCATCCCTGATGGCCTTGCGACAGGATGATAATGAACCCCTGAAGGTGTTCGTCCGCCGCTTCAACAGGGAGGCACTACAGGTGCCCAATTTAGATCCCTCAGCGGCTATGAACGCACTCCTCACCGGTGCAAGATCTGATGATTTTCGTCGAGCGGTGGCTCGGCAAAATCCGCACTCACTGGCGGATCTCATGGCCGGGGCAGAAGAGTACATAACAGTGGAAGAAACACTGGCAGCTCTTAATTCAAACCGGAGGATAACCTCTGAAGAGAAGAATCTGCCTAAACAGCGTAGGGAGGATAAACCTCCCAGGAAAGAGAAGTCTCCACCCCCTCAGAGAAGAGAAGAGAACTTCACACCTCTCAATACCTCTAGAAAGCACATACTGGCGGCGATCAGTGAGGAGGAGTTTGTGAAGTGGCCGCCTAGAATGATCTCCAAGGGAAACAGAAGAGATCCTTCAAAGTGCTGTCGGTTTCACAAGGACCACGGCCATGACACAGAGGATTGCTGGCAGCTCAAGGGAGAAATTGAGCAGCTGATCAGCCGGGGTTATTTGAAAAAATACATCCAGAATGACGGCCGCACCCAAGGGCGCAAAGGAAAGAGTCCCCAGGGCCGTAGCCCTCGAAGATCACAGCAGCCCCCTCCTCAGGATAAGACTTCTCAGGTCACCGACGCGCAGCCTGAGGCACCCCGATCTCAACCAAGGGGGGTTATCAATACAATCATGGGCGGACCAGCCGCTGGGGGCACCTCCTCTGCTGCTCGAAAAGCATATGCACGGCAAGTTAACGCCGTTCACACAACCAGCAAAAAGTCAAGAACGGAGAATGAGATCTCCTTCTCGGACGCAGATCTGGACAGCCTTATTTTGCCCCACGACGATGCATTGGTGTTAACCATGCTCGTTGCTAACTGGGAGGTAAAGAAAATTCTTGTGGACAACGGGAGCTCAGCGGATATTCTATACTACCATGCCTTCGAGAAAATGATGATAGGCGACGACCGTCTAAGGCCGGCGAACTCAGATTTGTTCGGCTTCTCCGGAGAGGTCGTAAAAGTGGTAGGACAGATCGAGCTCCCTGTTCTTGTCGGAGATTCACCATGTCAAGCGTTTGCCATGGTTAACTTCCTGGTAGTGAAGGCCACCTCGGTCTATAATGCTATCTTGGGACGGCCTGGCCAGAATCTGATCCGAGCAGTCGCCTCAGCCTACCACCAAAAAATGAAATTCATAACCCCTAATGGCGTGGGGGAAGTTCGCGGAGATCAGCCTCAATCAAGGGAGTGCTATGCAATGGCACTGAAAGGAAAAAACGCAGTGGAATCACTGCCAATCGAACTGCTTGATGTAAGGGACGAACTCAGGGGTACTCAACCCGCTGAGGACCTACTCTCCATCCCACTGTGCCCGGAGAACGGTGAGAAAGTCGCTCTGATCGGTTCCTCCCTTAGTAGTAGCATTCAACATCAACTCACCGAGTTTCTCCAGGGCAATGCAGATGTCTTTGCATGGGTTCCTGCCGATATGCCCGGCATCGATCCAGAGATCAGCACTCATAGGCTTGGTGTCGATTCAACCTGCAGACCGGTGAAACAGAAAAGGAGACACTTTGCTTTTGAAAGGCGACAGGCAATAAAAGAAGAAGTGGAGAGGCTTCTGAAGGCTGACTTCATTCGCGAGATTCGATATCCGGACTGGCTAGCAAACGTAGTCCTAGTCAAGAAGACTAATGGAAAGTGGAGAACCTGCGTCGATTTTACTGATCTGAATAAGGCTTGTCCCAAGGACAGTTATCCGCTCCCGAAGATCGATCAGCTCATCGACGCCACAGCGGGTCATGAACTGTTGAGCTTCATGGACGCCTTCTCCGGATATAACCAGATCAGGATGTACGAATCGGATATACCAAAGACCTCATTCGTCACAGATCAAGGGACTTATTGCTACCGAGTCATGCCCTTCGGCCTCAAAAACGCCGGAGCTACTTACCAAAGGCTGGTGAACAGACTTTTTCAGAACCAGATCGGCCGAAATATGGAAGTGTGTGTGGATGATATGCTGGTCAAAAGTCGAAGCGCACAGGACCACGTGTCTGATCTCAGAGAAACATTTCAGGTCCTCAAGAAGCACAACATGAAACTCAACCCCACCAAGTGCACTTTTGGTGTCAGTTCGGGGAAGTTCTTGGGATTCATGGTGAGTCAGCGAGGGATAGAAGCAAATCCCGAGAAGATCAGAGCTGTGATAGAGCTTACCGCCCCAAGAACCATCAGAGAAGTTCAGCGGCTCACGGGAATGATAGCGGCGTTGGGTCGCTTCATCTCCAAATCGGCGGAGAGATGCCTGCCTTTTTTCAGTGCGGTTAAGGGCCTCAAAACTGCGCCCTAGACGGAAGAATGCCAGATTGCCTTCGACGAGCTGAAAAGGTATCTGTCCTCCCCGCCATTATTAACAAAGCCGGAGCCAGGTGAGGAGTTATTTCTATATCTCTCCGTTAGCTCCACGGCACTGGCAGCTGTCCTCGTCCGCGAAGAGCACCGCCAGCAAAAACCAATCTATTATGTCAGCAAGGTTCTTCACGACGCAGAAACAAGGTACCAGCGGGTCGAGAAATTGGCTTACGCGCTGGTAATGGCTGCAAGAAAATTAAGACCGTACTTTCAAGCTCACACTGTAAAGGTCTTGACTGACCAGCCGCTTCGGCAAGTACTCCATCGACCAGATATCTCCGGACGACTTGTGAAATGGGCCGTAGAGCTGAGCGAGTTCGACATCCAGTACGCTCCAAGGCCAGCCATCAAGGCCCAAGTACTGGCAGATTTCGTAGCAGAGTGCACCATCCCCCAGCAAGTCGCCGACCCTGAAACGGCACTACTCCCAATTGCAGAGAAAGCGGTTCCTGACGAATGCATAGCAGAAACTCAGACAGAAATCTTGCAACCGCCGGCAGAGCAGGACTCCATGACCAGCACACCAACTTGGGAAGTATATGTCGACGGTTCTTCAAATAAAAACGGCTGTGGAGCAGGCCTCATCCTCACTGGGCCTGAGGGGTTCACTGCGGATTATGCTCTGAGATTCGGATTCCGTGCGTCCAACAATGAGGCAGAATATGAAGCCCTCCTTGCCGGAATGAACCTAGCAATTCAGACCGGCGCCCGGAAATTAAAAGCATACTGCGACTCACAGCTGGTAGCAAATCAGATCCAAGGGGTCTACGAGGCACGAGATGAGCGTATGGTTAAGTATCTTGCCAAGGTTCATCAACTCTCCAGCCGGTTTGCCAGTTTCGAGGTCATCAGAGTACCACGAACAGAAAATGCCAAAGCAGATGTACTGTCGAAGCTGGCTGCTTCTGGATACACCACTCTTGGAAGGATATGTATGGAATTCCTACAAAGATCTAGCATCGAAAGAGAAGCCGCAGAAATAATGCAGGTGGAGAACGAGCCGTGCTGGATGGACGAGATCATTCACTACTTACGGGACGAAAAGCTTCCCGAAGATAAGAAGGAAGCCCGTAAGGTGATACAGAGAGCTGCCCGATTCTCCCTCAGCAGTGACATTTTGTATAAAAGGTCCTACACTCTCCCGTACCTGAAGTGTCTGGGACCAAGTAACGCCGCGTACGCATTGCAAGAGACTCATGAAGGAATCTGTGGAGAACATCTGGGGGGCAAAGCCCTGGCGATCAAGGTACTCCTCAGAGGATTGTATTGGCCCACCATACGACAAGACGCGCTGAATCTGGTTAAAAAGTGCGAGAGGTGCCAGAAATTCTCCCCCACCATCCACCAGCCTGCTGTGGCGATGGCCCCAATTATCAGTCCACTCCCTTTTGCAGTATGGGGGATGGACATTCTGGGTCCTTTTCCACCGGCTTCCGGAAAGCGCATATTCGTAGTAGTGGCAATCGACTACTTCACCAAGTGGGTGGAGGCAGAACCTCTAGCCCAGATCACTGAGCAGAATATACAGAATTTCTTCTGGAAGGCAGTGGTCTGCAGATTTGGGATTCCCCGTGCCTTAATCACAGATAACGGCAAACAGTTCGACTGCCGGAACTTTCGGAAGTTCTGCTCTGACCTAAAGATTGAACAGAGATTCACTTCGGTTGCTCACCCCCAGACCAATGGGCAAACGGAAGTAACTAATAGGATCTTGCTTCAAGGGATAAAGAAGAGGCTGGATGAAAAAGCTGGCCGATGGGCAGATGAGCTCTACCATGTTCTGTGGGCTTACCGCACCACTCCTCGCACGACGACTGGTGAATCACCATTCAACCTCTCTTTTGGAACCGAAGCCGTGATACCTGTTGATATAGGCACCCCATCTCCCAGAGTCATCAGTTTCCATGAGCAACTGAACAGCGACGGACTCCGCGCCAATCTCGACTTACTAGAAGAAATCCGGGAGGAATCTCGAATCCGGGTCGCCGCTTATAAGCAGAAGGTGTCGAATTATCACGACTCCAAAATCCGCCCCAGAGAATTCAGGACAGGGGATCTGGTCCTGAGAAAGGCAGCCGTCTCCCAGCCGACGAAAGTAGGGAAACTTTCCCCAACTTGGGAGGGACCCTATCGAGTGAAGGAAGTTATCCGGCCAGGAAGCTACAAGCTAGACACTGGAGGAGCACCTATTACCTCACGCATGGAACTCCAAAAACCTCAGGAAATATTATCAGTAGTCGAATTATCCGGCGTGAAAAGGTGATCTTGTAAATTTGTATATTTGTTGTTATGAATAAATAATCTTCTTGCAAATTCAGTGTCACTTTTATATCTGGAAACCCAGTTCACAAAACTTGGGTACTCACTGGAAACCCAGTTCTTAAACTTGGGTACGCACTGGAAACCCAGTTCTTAAACTTGGGTACTCACTGGAAACCCAGTTCTTAAACTTGGGTACTCACTGGAAACCCAGTTCACAAAACTTGGGTACTCACTGGAAACCCAGTTCTTAAACTTGGGTACGCACTGGAAACCCAGTTCTTAAACTTGGGTACTCACTGGAAACCCAGTTCTTAAACTTGGGTACTCACTGGAAACCCAGTTCTTAAACTTGGGTACTCACTGGAAACCCAGTTCACAAAACTTGGGTACTCATTGGAAACCCAATTCACAAAACTTGGGTACTCACTGGAAACCCAGTTCACAAAACTTGGGTACTTGTTAAAAGACCAGTTCGTCACAATTCGACCATCAACGGCCTCATTCACAGGTTATCAAAATTAAAAAGACAAAGTCAAGCAAATCACTCAGTTGAGAAGTATCAGAGACAGACAAATGTGATTTCATTGATCAGAATATGTGGGGCCTCGAGGGCCATTACAAAATTCACTTTAAAAATGCTGGTAAGAGCTGTAGGGTCTCAAGGACCATTACAAAAAGAGGTCAAAACAGAAACAAAAAAAAAAAAAAAAATCTAAGCATCTGGAAGAGAGGTGATGTCAGCAGGAGCATCAGCAGGAGTATCTGGCTCCTCATCAGTAATCTTCGGCCTGGCAGGGAGAGTCATGTTCTGCATCAATAGGTTTGGATTGCAGGCCTGGAGCTCCTGGAGGCAGTCGTAGTATCCAAGACTATAAGCCTCGCTCGACAGGCTGAAAAGTTCAGCCTCCTTTGCCTCTGTGGCCTCTTTCACTGCCTTCTCCTGCCTGTCAGTAGCTCTTCCTCTTTGAGCCTCCATGGCTTCAGCAGCCTTGGCCAGTTTCCTCTTCTCTGCGGCCAGATCCTCTTTTAACAACCTCCTCTCCTCCTCTATTCGCCCGATGCTCGTTTGAAGCTCCTGCACCTCAGCGGCCAACTTTCCGTTCACCTCTTCAGATGCAGTAATGGCTTGGGAGAAACTCTTACTCTTCTCCTTGAGGTCATTATAGTAGAGCAAGATCTGAAGAAAGAACAGAAAGAAACAGGCATCAGTATGGTGAAAGGAAGAAATGGGCAGAAAGTTAGCAAATCGAAGCACCACTTCCTTACCTGGTAAGCTGAGGACAACACAGCCTCCTCTCCTGTAGCTGGCGGCTCGTAAAGGACCTGTTGCTTGTCCTTCTGCAGCAAACACTTGCTCATGAGCTCTGCTGCTACCCGGCTCTCGCCTAGGGCAGTGTCATCCTTCAGAACGGCCCAATTGGGTCGAAAGACGTGCTCACTAATCCCCGTAGGAGGACGAGCCCCAGAACCGGCTCCGGTAGAAGCACCACCGGACTTAGAAGAGCCACCGCCCTGAGCAAAGGGGCCTATTAGCTTCACCTTAGTCTTGGGCCTCTGGGATGGGGGAGGAGTGCCCTGTGACGGGGCCGGACTCCCCAGCACAGTCGCCTTTCTCTTCTGGCGCTCCTGCTGCGCCTGTTGAGCACCTTCTTGTGCCCGCGGTTGAGCTCCCTGCCTGATTTTCTCGACGGTTGATTGTTTCTTCATCTCTGCAAGACAAATGGGCAGCCAACGGTCAGAAGCAAGTATATAAAAAATAAACAGATTGCATAGACAAGTCTAGCTACATACGTTCTGGAGTCGCGGCACTCACGCCCAGCCCGACGAGAATCGCCTCTTCAGAAAACTCCTTACAACGGATGAGGCCCGATTGCTCGATCTCCTTCCGCATCAAGGCGAATGTTATCCTGTCCTCACCTTCGAGGAGCGGCTTTCGACTCAGTTTTGAGGTATCTGGAGTGTCCCACACTAGAGGGACGGACCAGGGCTCACTGGCCTCCTGATCCACAACATAGAAGAATCTATTCTTCCACGAGTGAATCGACGAAGGAATGCCAGTGATTATCTTCCGTTCAGGGCGCTGGCTAATGTAGATCCAGCCCCCTTCTTTATGCTTCTTCAGGTGTGCACAAGCACGGAACAGTGACAAAGTCACACTCCTCTCTAACCGACCGTGGACGAGGTATAAAAACCCAACTAATAATCTCCATGAGTTCGGAGCTACCTGGGCCGGGGCTAGTCCGTAGTAACGTAGCACCGCTGAGAAAAAGGGGTGCAACGGAAATCGGAGTCCTGCCCTCAGTGACTCCTCATAAATACAGAGATCCTGGCTCTCGTTGCAGGCTCTGTCTCCCTCTATAGCTGCCCTCAGTTCAAATCTCGGGGGCACACAGTATTTATCCCTGATATCTCCCAGCATAGACCTGGTGAGGTAGTTCTCCTCGACTAGAGCTCGCAAGTTGTATTTTGGATCGGCATCCATCCGCGCTCTAGCGATCACCTCCACCGCCCGGCCAGGAAGGAATGTTGTGGACGCTTCATTAACGTCGCTCTCAACACTCCCTCCTGCTTGCGGGAGACTGCCAGTCAAGGGTGGAGTGGCATTCAGATCTAAGAACACTTCATCCCTATCCCCTCCGTCGTCACTATCTACAAGGTCTATCCTATCAGACGGACTAGCCACTACAGGCTCCTGAGGCATCCTAAACTCCGAAATACTGCTAGTGGAGGACCCCGTACCGGACTCGGAATTGGAAGTACTACCAGACATAGTAAAAGGAAGGGCTGAGAGGAATACCGGTGAGTGGAGCTCTTAACAGATCTTGGAACGCGACTGCGAGCTACGAGCTGCGAACTGCGATCTGCAATCTGTGGACTGCGAGCTGCGAACTGAGAAGTGGAAACTCCCAGAGCAAGAAGAGGAAAAAGATGAAAAGTAAAAAGTAAAAAGTGAAGGGGGGTAAACCTCCTTATATAGTTTTTCAGAGGCGGTGGGGCAATAAATGCGATGCACGCATCTCGAGGCCATCCGGATTGCGCCACGTGTCCCCTATTTATGACGGACACATTCTCCCACCATCAATACGATCAAGCACGCGCGTAAACATTCACGTCCCAAGGATGGATCTCCGCACTCCGCACTCCGCATTCAGTCCGGAAAAAACCGTACTGGATATAACGCGTTCTCACAAGACGACAAAAATCAGTCCGGTCCGCACCGAACTGGCCGCTAGAAGACAAAATTCAGTCCGGAAAAAACCGTACTGGATATAACGCGTTCTCACAAGACGACAAAAATCAGTCCGGTCCGCACCGAACTGGCCGCTAGAAGACAAAATTCAGTCCGGAAAAAACCGTACTGGATATAACACGTTCTCACAAGACGACAAAAATCAGTCCGGTCCGCACCGAACTGGCCGCTAGAAGACAAAATTCAGTCCGGAAAAAACCGTACTGGATATAACGCGTTCTCACAAGACGACAAAAATCAGTTCGGTCCGCACCGAACTGGCCGCTAGAAGACAAAACTCAGTCCGGAAAAAACCGTACTGGATATAACGCGTTCTATGAAGCATCAGAACCCAGTCCGGTTGAAGCCGTACTCCGGACTGCGAACTCCGGACTGGATATAATGTATTCTGTAATGCGCCAGGAGCCAGTCCGGTTGAATCCGTACTCCGGACTGCGAACTCCGGACGCCGGACTGCGAACTCCGGACTGGATATAATGTATTCTGTAATGCGCCAGGAGCCAGTCCGGTTGAAGCCGTACTCCGGACTGCGAACTCCGAACTCCGAACTCCGTACTCCGGACTGCGAACTCCGAAATCCGGACTGCGAACTCCGGACTCCGTGCTAAATTCTTCGATTCACCCCGAACAACGTCTCCCCATCCAGAAAAACGAGTGATCACACTTTCTCAAGTCCTTCAATGACTTGGAAAACTGGGGGGCAACTGATGGGGTGTGAAAACACCAGCCTTTCACAGGCTGCCACCTGTCCCAGGGTAGGTGAGACCCAGCCTCTCACAGGCTGCCACCTGTCCCAGGGTAGGTGAGACCCAGCCTCTCACAGGCTGCCACTTGTCCCAGAGTAGGTGAGACCCAGCCTCTCACAGGCTGCCACCTGTCCCAGAGTAGGTGAGACTCAGCCTCTCACAGGCTGCCACCTGTTCAGAGTAGGTGAGATCCAGCCTCTCACAGGCCGCCACCTGTCCTGGACACATGTCCAGGACACCTCAACAGATTTTCCCTATAAATAGGGGACTAAAGCTCAGACTAATGGGTAATGCTAAAAACCCTCTTCTCCCCAAAAACTCTGACATTTCCCTTCACTCTTGCTCATACTGACTTGAGTGTCGAAGGACCTGTCCGGAGTAAAATCCGGTCTGGTCTTCTGACCTCGTTTGCCTTGTGCAGGACTAAGCACTCACCACAGGACTCATACTCAACCTCCCTCGTCACTCGCTCTCAGCTCTTACGCCACTGCTGTACCTGTTACCGATTTTTGGTCTAACAGAACCCATCGGGTTTGGGTTGAGCCCGACCCAAGTTGCACCCCTATTATTTATCTTCCATTTCTTGCCAAATCAAATGAGTTTATGAATCTCGGGTTTTACCATAATAAACCCGATCCCAAAGATAGTATCTCAGATAGGGTCAGGGAAAACTAAGAAACCCTCCAGACCCAAGTTAAGACCCTCGTTGAGCAGGGCCCTTGATAACACGCGCGGGCTGTGAAAAAATAGGAAGTTTGAGAAGCATTACTAGATTTTTGAGTCGGAGATGATATATGGGAAATGATATTTCCACCCTTTTGCTTATCTTTCTTGAAAAGTACTTCCTGACTAAAAGACAAGCAAAAGGGTGTGGAAATATCATTTCCCACAGCTCGTGTTATCGAGTCATTCCTAACGACTAACTGCCGTTATTTTGTGTAGAAAACGACTTTGGAGACAGTCACTTTCTGAACGCTGATGGGCAATTTTAGGTCCCACACTGGAAATGTATGTGTAATCGTGCCCGTTGATCTTGTATAGCATTATGAGATAACGCACACGGTCCTTGACGCATGCAGAATGGACAACTCATGTGTGAGATAAAGGACTGCAAAAATCAACGGTTCAGCTTTTTTTGTTAAACACCTGGTCTTCTTTGAAGAGATACCGCGCGATAACGGGTTGGTTCGGATAGGATACCTTGTTCAAGATGGATTTTTGGAGAGCTACCGTGTGATAACGGCCTTTGGCGGGCGATCGCGGATGGTCGTGAAGGCAAAAAAATAAAATAGACAGAAGGGTCAAGGTAGGCGGCCGAACCGGTTGAAATCAGTTCGGTTCGGTTCGGTTATACCCCCGCTTGATGGATCAAGGGTGTAGGGTCATCCACTCAAGGAGTTCTTGACAACATATGGCTGATTTTCATCATCACCCATCTCGTGCACTTATAACACTGTATAAGTATAAAAATGTAAAAGTCAAAGAGCAATACACACTCGTGTCAACTTAAGATTAAAAATATCAAAATACAATTACTTTCCCATAAACAAGTACTAGAAAATGACAAAATTACCTCTATATTAGGCTGATTTTTATTATCACCCATCTCGTGCACTTAGAATACAGTATAAGTTTAAAAATGTAAAAGTCAAAGAGCAATACACTAGTGATAGCAACCAAGCATTTTTGGATCCGACTAACTCGTTTTAGGGCCGTCAAAGCAAATTTTGGCACCGACTAACTCAATTTGGGGCCGACTAAGCATTTTTGGGCCGACTAACATATTTTTGGGCCAACTAAGCAAATTTCGGGACCAAGTAACTCATTTTAGGCGGACTGAGCAAATTTTGGGACCGACTAACTCAATTTAGAGTCAACTAAGCATTTTTCGGTCAAACTAACTCCTTTTGTGGCCGACTAAGCAAATTTTGAGTTCGACTAAGCAAAATTGGGACTGACTAACTCATTTTGGGGATGACTAAGTAAATTTTCGGACCGACTAACTCATTTTAGGGCCGACTAAGCAAATTTTGGGACCGAAAAGAAAAGAAAACACAGGCCAAATGTCCTCAGAGAAGGCAAACCGAAAAGAACTCCAAAGCGGGTGATTTCCAAGCAGGCAAGTAAGAAAGAAAATCCTTCAGGAAAGAGAAAATATGTACAGAAGACTGGCCCCAAAGTGTCAGCCACGCCTCCAGGTGATGTATAAGTTGTTTCATTCGACCACTGGCCCCAAATTCAGCCATGCCTCTAGCTGATGTATAAGTTGTTCATTTGACCACTATGACAAGTTGATAACTAAGTGCACGTCCGACTTCTAATGCTCTCATACTTAATATTGATGATTGCTCTCTTGATAAATCCGAAAAAGTTCGCATTGTAGGAGTTTTTAGGGATTTCAAATGTAACCTCATCTTTTATTTCTCTAGTCTTTTAGGTTTAGCAAATTCAAATGAAGTCGAGGAGGTCCCCGCTCTCCAGAAATCCTGTAAGCGGGCTTCGAGTTTTGCCTAAGAAGGTAGCAGTAGATGGATATTAGAACGGACTAAACAAAAGTGGCAATAATGCTGCTGGTGTTGCGGGCTTTTAGTTCAAATTCGGTTTCTCTGGCCCAAGATATAAGTGTGAGGCTATTGGTAATAGTTCTGGATCCAAATCAATCCTTCAGTTTGGCCATGGATTGGAACTAGGAGTGGATAACTCATTGACGAGATTTGCATTTGACCTCAATCGTGCCGTGACTTAGCGACGTGATAAATACATTGTGGTGCCTGAAAATCCAAACCCTTCAATTCCAGCTTCAAGGAAAGAAGCATCAAAGGAAAATATGAAAATCCTTGCTAGTAAGAAAATTTATAAAAAAGAGGGATTTTCTAGGCAATTTCGCAGAAATCCATTTCATGTTCATGGCTGACTTTTGCATGAGCGAACAGTTCCTCAGATTAAATAAATGAATTGGAAAGTGATCCTGTGCGGTTGTTCTCTCATGCAAAAATCATCAGCGAAATGGATTTCTACAAAATTTCCTAACAAATCCCACAATTTTTTTAAAAACTGCATTAGCAAGTGATAAGCCTTCATAAATCTAAGAATCATATCTCTCTCAAAACTATTAGGAACAAAATACTATTTATGGTATACTTTATAAAACTTATTAAGAAAGAGACAAATTCAACCTTTCATGTTATTACTTTATTTTACATGTTTCTCAACTCTAATTAGTTCTATTAAATAAAAACATAATATAAACATGAAATAAGAAAGTATTCTTAAAATTTTAATATATATATATATATATATATATATATATATATATATATATATATATATATATATGAGGAAAGTGAAGCTATACCACCGGTGTAGCTAACTTAGCTACATTGCCGGCTTAAAATACAATGGGCCCACATTGTTTTGGTGATCCAAACCATTCATTTGATTGGCCCTCACATAGATAGGGTGTCCACAAAAAATCAGCTTCATAGGATTATCCCAACCCTTCAAACTGTGGAGGCAAAAATGGACAAATTTGTGAAGGTTTTTACACGTTCATTTTTGCCTCCACAAATCGTAGGGTTGGGATGATCCTATGGAGCTGATTTTTGGTGGACACCCTATCTATGTGAGGGCCAATCAAATGAATTCTTTGGATCACCAAAACAATGTGGGCCCATTGTATTTTAAGCCGGCGGTGTAGCTTCACTTTCCTCTCTATATATATATATATATATATATATATATATATATATATATATATATATAGATATATATATAGAGGAAAGTGAAGCTACACATACGTGTAGCTAACTTAGCTACACCAACGGCTTAAAATACAGTGGGCCTCACATTGTTTGGGTGATGCAAACCATTCATTTGATGGGCCCTCATATAGATAGGGTGTGCCAAAAAAATCAGCTCTATAGGATCATCCCAACCCTACGATTTGTGGAGGCAAAAATGGACGCGTAAAAACCTTCACAAATCTGTCCATTTTTGCCTCCACAATTTGAAGGGTGGGGATGATCTTATGGAGCTAATTTTTTGGACACACCCTATCAATGTGAGGGTCTATCAAATGAATGGTTTGGATGACCCAAACAATGTGGGCCCACTATATTTTAAGCCGTTGGTGTAGCTAAGTTAGCTACACGTATGTGTAGCTTCACTTAACTATATATATATATATATATATATGAGGAAAGTGAAGCTACACCGCCGGTGTAGCTAACTTAGCTACACCGCCGGCTTAAAATACAATGGGCCCACATTGTTTTGGTGATCCAAAGAATTCATTTGATTGGCCCTCACATAGATAGGGTGTCCACAAAAAATTAGCTCCATAGGATCATCCCAACCCTACGATTTGGGGAGGCAAAAATGAACGTGTAAAAACCTTCACAAATTTGTCCATTTTGCCTCCACAGTTTGAAGGGTTGGGATAATCCTATGGAGCTGATTTTTTGTGGACACCCTATCTATGTGAGGGCCAATCAAATGAATGGTTTGGATCACCAAAACAATGTGGGCCCATTGTATTTTAAGCCGGCGGTGTAGCTTCACTTTCCTCTCTCTCTCTCTCTCTCTCTATATATATATATATATATATATATATATATATATATATATATATATATATATATATATGAGAAAACGGTTTCTACACACAAGTGTAGATAAGTTATCTACACACTAGCTTAAAATACAGTGGGGGCCCACATTGTTTGGGTGATCCAAAGCATTCATTTGATGGGCCCTCACATAGATAGGGTGTGCCCAAAAAATCAGCTTCATAGGATCATCCTTACCCTTCGAACCGTGGAGGCAAAAAATGGACACATTTGTGAAGGTTTATACACGTCCATTTTACCTCAACAAATCGTAGGGTTGGGGTGATTCTATGGAGCTGATTTTTGGTGGACACCCTATCTATGTGAGGGCCAATCCAATGAATGGTTTGGATCACCAAAACAATATGCCCTCCACTGTATTTTAAGCTAGTGTGTAGATAACTTATCTACACTTGTGTGTAGAAACCGTTCTCTCTCTCTCTCTCTCTCTATATATATATATATATATATATATATATATATATGAGGAATATGTTCGTGCGCTCAAGCTCTAATAAGGAATGGTGCGCTTGAGTGCACCAATCACATGGGTCCCACAATTTCTGTGAGGATCCAAACCATTCATTTGCAAGGGCCTATCATAGATAGGGTGTGTACCAAAAATCAGCTCCATTGAATCATCCTAACCCCTCCAAAAGTAGAGGACAAAAATGGGCAGATTTGTGGTCTGTCCATTTTGACCTCCACAAATGGATGGGTTAGGATGATCCTATGGAGCTGATTTTTTGTACACACCCTATCTATGTAAGGCCCTTTCTAGTGAATGCTTTGGATCATCCTAACAATGTGGGCCTCAATGGTTTTTGAGCTCAAGCTCACGAATATGTTCTAACGCTCAAGCTCACAATCCTTTTCCTCTCTCTCTCTCTCTCTATATATATATATATATATATATATATATATATATATATATATATATTAAATTGGTGCATTAATACGAACCTTTTGTTTGGCTTCCTCCGATATCTCATTTTCATATAAACAAAATTTCAATAATAACCTGAGATGTACATAAGAAAAAATATACAAGTTAGAACATTTCAGTGCTAATTATAAAATCTATATAAGAATAGATTGTCAGTGTAAAATGACGAAGATAATTTAAACTATTAACATGTATAATAGGAAAGACCTTATTTATAAAAATAAAAAAAATTGTTTCTCATAGAAAATCACAATAATAAATTTGATAATGAGTCGCATCTAAAACTATTATAAATTGCCTTAAGCAAAGGAACTTACTTAAATTGTATTATATTATCAAGCCTCATTCCACTTCTTGTTACAACCTACGGGAAATTAGCATATATATATATATATATGTAATCATATTGAAGGAATGACTTTATTTATTCACCACATTTTATGTGTGTTTTTTATAGTTTTTTAAAAGTATTATTTATGTGAGAAGACTCACCACATTTGATATGTTTTTTATGGTTTTTTTAGAAGCCTACAATAAAAAATAGCATTTGTGTGAGAAGATTGAAAGAAATAAGTTAATTTACAGACCACACTTGTGTGCTTTTACAGTTACTTGGAGGTGCCAATCAACTAAAAAGATGTTTTCAAAGAGAGGGAGTCTTGTATTATTCTTTAAGAAGAGAAGACACAGTTGCAGAGTGATACCACTCCCAAAAACGGTTATAGAGTGATCAGAAGCAATTCCACCAAAATGTATTAGTGTAGACACCCTTGTTTTGCTCCGTTTCAAAGAAGTCAGGATTCCCATACTAAAACTCACTAGAATGAAGACTACCCTGGCTATTCCATGTCATGTCGATCCATTTCCTAAATTTTAGGAAGAGCCCTACATTCTAGTGTAGTTCTTATATTTTAGGAGGAAAATTTTAACCCGGGGGAACGTATCAAGTATCCTGAGTCATTTCAGGCCGTTTCCTAAATTTTAGGAAATGTCCTAAATTGTAAGAGAGTCCCACGTTCTAGGGCAGTTCCTACCTTCTAGGAGAAACCTCAGAACCCAGGAAGAATGTCTAGAATTCTGAGCCATTTGGGGTCATTTCCTAAATTTAGGAAATGTCCTAAATTGCAGGAGAGTCCTACACTCTAGGGCAGTCCCTATATTCTAGGGGAAAAGCTCTGAACCCGTGAAAAATACCCGGCAAGTGGAGTCATTTCCTGCTGTTTCCTAAATTTTAGGAGAGTCATACATTTTAGGGTATTCCCTAAGGTTTAGGACACCCTTTGTGTCTCGAAGGAATATCATATTAATCTGTAAATTTAAAATTCTAATGAGTTTGGATAACAAGGAAATTGGGCCCATCAATTGGATGGCTCAGATCAGCCTACGAAAATAATGTAGGGGATACAACCCATTTATATTGATGCTTATCAATTGGATAGGTTCGGATCATCTTGGGGAAATGATTTGGGGCTACAACATATTTACGCTCTAGCCTATCAAATGGACGGTTCGGATCATTTTACAGAGATAATTTGCAAGGCACGACAAATTCAAGTCGTGACCCTTCATTTGAGCGGCTTGGATCAGCCCATGGAATTGATTAAAAGGGTGCAACTAATCCACGTATTAAGACCCATAAATTGAACGGTTTGGATCACCCTACAAAAATGATACAAGAGTTGCAACCATTGGTAAGATCGAAATTCACATTGGGATCCATTAATTTGATGGTTTGGATTATCTCATTAGGATGGTTTAGAGGTGCAATTAATTTACAAGTGGACTGTCAAATGGATGGCTTGGATCGTTCCTTGGAGATCAAGAGGGGAGAAATGAATTTTCAATTGTTTGTGTGCATTACAAAGGAGGGTAGATTAGCCATTTGTGAAAATATGTGACATGGTTGCTATTTATTCGAAAGGTAGAGACAATTTGGTCGTTTCACAAAACAACCATGAGGAAAAATAGGAGATTTTCCAACCACTTAGTTCTCTCTCTCTTAACTCTCTATCTCTTCCACCTCATCACCCCTCTCTCTCTATATTTATCTCACCGAATTAATGCAACTACATGGAAAGGTGTGATTGAATCTCATCCATATCCTTCTATCTCTCTCTAACCGACTCCTCTCTCCCCCAAAGATAGCCGTCCCCCTCCCACCAAGCTTGCACGAATTTTGGTGGATTTCCGTCTCTTTTGAGCTTAGTGGCATCTCCTCATTCCACCAAACCAATGCAAAGCCTATCCTTAACCATGTGGAACGATCTCAACCCTTTAAATGAGAACATGTTCATCTTCTTAGCACATGGGTTCATCTCATCCATTCATTTCAAACAAACCATGGCTATGTGGCAAGCACATCAACAATCAGCCAATCCCCTTTCCCCAACCCTCCTTTGATCTCATCCCTTCCCAAACCAACCCACGTCATGTTAGTGTATTAGGGTTTAAGCAAGGATGCTTAAAGCATAACACCCAAGGTATCTAGTTTGGAATACCAAGTTTGTTACCTCCAGCCCATATATATAGAGATACACTAGGGTTATAAGAGGTTAATGGGCTCCAACCCAAATGGGCCCACTACACCTGGTCCATTACCTATTGGGCTTATATTAGAACATACATGGGTTATATTCTATATACCCAACAATCTCCTCCTATGTTCTATATATAGCACAATCCAATAGATAGATAATGTGATGTCCAAACAAATTATTGAAGCATCCATATCACCATATCAATAAAGATTTGTAATCCAACTGAAAACAAAATACTTTAAAGAATAACCAAAAGGTTTTAGAAATAATCAAAACTCAAACATAAGCAGTTTCATATGTAGGTGAACTATTTAATCAACGGAAAAGAAAATAATAGTTCCCACTGGGCTATAAGGATTCACTCATCAAGTAAGTCATCCTCATCAAGATCCAAATTGAGGCAATCTCCTCCATTTTTGCCAATTCCTGTAAATTATCAAATATGAATTTCATTAAAAAATGAATCCAATCATTTGTATATTTTACTAAAAGTATCTAGTTCTACCAGAAGAACTTAGTACAATTTCATAATGGCTGAAAAACAAATATTAATATCAATAAGCATCAATGTCAAGTTTCAATTAAGAACAAGACCTATATAGTTTCTTTTACAAAGAACCATTCCATGTTTATATTTGGAATGTTACAGGTATCATATCCAAATTGAGTTAAGCTGTATCATCAAGTTTGGAATGAAACAACATTTTCCAAGAAGGACATGTCATCAAATGTGGAATGACATAAAGATAACTGTAAACATTATTGAAACATATCAAGTGCTTATCTTGGCCAAGATAGGGAGATTCAAAAAATTCAAAAATAATATGAATGTAGGTTAAGACACGTCTACACAGTCTTTAACCCCATCTCCCCCACAGTTTTGAATATTCGATATTTGTTCAGTCCCTTCGTAAGAGCATCAGCCATATTATCCTTCGATCTCTGCCAAGTTTGATTTTGTAACAGAGAGCTCATTTCATCATCAATGACTTCTGTCCACAACAAAGAGTCCCTAGATCTCATCGCTTCCTTATAGGTTGATGGATCATTCTCTACATGGTAGGTCACAGAGTCCTCACCAAAGTTCTTGGGTACTCTATCTCTTGTAGAAACTCTTAAAGGTTCTGATGTAGAAATCAGTGTAGGACAGGTGTCAGAAGTATTCTGTTCAAACTCTACATGCGATTCTGTAACCATCTCAGTATCGCCAGGTAGGTTCAAACCATGATCTCTAAGAAATTTATTCTCAAAGAATACTGCACTCTAGATTCTATAACCAAATTGGTAGATAGATCCAAAAAACCGATTAGCAGCACTATCTTCTGCACCACCTAGATAAACACAAGTGTTTGTTCGAGGTCCTACCTTAGGTCTTCTAGGGTCTTATATCCTCACATAAGCAATACAACCCCAAGTCTTAAGAGTGTCATATCTACAAGGAAATTTATGCCATAACTCATAAGGAGTAGAGGGCAACTTAGAGTGTGGTACTCTATTCAGGATGTGATTTGCAGTTAAAGCTGCTTCTCCCAAATAGCTAGTAGGCATGCCAGCTGTCAATAACATAGAGTTTAACATTTCAGTTAACGTCTGGTTCTTACGTTCAGCTATGCCATTAGATTGAGGTGAGTAAGGAGCAGTAGTTTCAAGTATTATGCCCTGAGAGGCACATAATTCCTTGAACTCTGTCAAAGTGTATTCTCCTCCGCGATCACTCCTAAATCGCTTTATTTTCAAGTTCAATTGATTTTCAACACGATTCTTGAAAATTTTAAATTTATCAAAAGCTTCATCTTTCGATTTTAAGAGATAAATATGACAATATCTAGAAAAATCGTCTATAAAAGTGATTAAATACTTCCGACCACCTCGAGTGGTGAAACTTTTAAAATCACAGAGGTCAGAATGTATTAACTCAAGAAGTTGTGTGCTCCTAGAAACCGAACGAAAAGGTTTTCTAGTGATTTTGGTTTGTGCACACACTTCACATCTGTCAAATCTAATCGATGTATCTAAAGGTATATTATAAGTTTTAGCAAGTTTGACCAGTTTTCTATAGTTCACATGTCCCAATCTAGTGTGTAACAACTTAGGATCACTTAAAGTGGAACTAACCTGACTAACGGTTTCATTTGCTAAACTCAATCTATACATACCATCGATTAAGAAAGCACAGCCAAAATAGTAAGAGTTAACAGTTAAAGTTACTCTACCACCCAAAAAAGATGAACACATGCCAGCATTGTCTAAAAGACTAATAGAAATTAGATTCTTTTGAATAGCAGGAACTACTTTAACAGTTTTTAAAGTTAGTATCTTACCTGAAGAAATGACCAGGTTCGCAGTTCCAGTGTGAGTCACCGTTGCCTCAGCTCCACTAGCCACTGTAATGGTCTCTCTCACGCCAACAACATCCGTAAGTAGTTTCTTCGAGTTGCAAACATGGCAGGTGGCTCCTGTATCTAACCACCAATCTGAAGAAGTACTGGCCTTACCATTGCCTAATATGGCAATGAAAGTCTTAGGCGCATCACTGCCCACCATCATATGAGCTTCCTTTTGTGGTGTGTCAGATTTAGCCTTCTTAGGTTGTTTACACTCTGCAGCAAAATGACCCCATTTCCCACAGTTGTGGCACTTGCCCTTCTTTTTCTGAAAGATAGTCTTTTTGGCCTCCAACTTGGGATGGTCACTTTTAGGTGACTTGGATTTCCGAGGAAATTTCTTGGGATATGTTACCGCGTTAGCAGCAGACTGTTGCCGTCTAACCATCTCCAAGTTATTCCTAGCTCGATTCTCATCTTCGATTCGAATGAATCGTTTGAGATCATCAAATCTCACTTGCACCTTTTTCTGATACATCTCAGTTTTGAAAGAATGCCATGCAGATGGTAATTTATATATAATTGCACCCACAAGAAACGAATCACAGACATCTATTTTTTCATTATTCAACTTAGATCTCAAATTCTCTAGATCAGTTACTTGAGGAGTGATTTCCTTGTCTTCTTGAAACTTGAAATCCATAAATTTGTCCACAAGATGGGTCTTGGACAATTCTTCCTCCTTCTTGAATTGAGCATCTAAGTTGTCCCATATTGCTTTAACAGTGTTAAATTTACTATAGGTTTCTGCAAGACGATCTGAAAGACAATTTAGCAAGTAGTCTTTGCAGAAATCCTCATCTCTAAGCCATTGAGATTCATCAACTTCTTCATCCGTCTCAGCAAAGGTACTCAAAACAGTGTAAAAACAGTTCATGTATTTTAGACGGAATTGAGTCTTTCGCTTCCATGAGGTAAACTCAGATCCTCAAAATGATTGAAGTTTGACCATCTCAAAAGGCATAGAAATCTTTTCCATTTGATATTTCAGATGAAATTAAAAAATAGAAAGAGTGCACCTGATTGGAGAGAACCAAATTGCAAACCAAAACCAGAGAACCGTATCCGTGATCTGAATTGCAAGAACCACTTTCGGTTACCAAGATCAAGCCCCAAAGTAGTTTCCACCACAAGCTATAGCGCCTCACAAGATTCGGTCACAAGGGTTGCTCAAATATGTGTCCAAGTTTTGGTTTGGCCACACCAAGTGATTTGACGAACAGGAGATGGAAGGTAAGGTGGAAAAACAATAAACTTTACCCCTCCCTCTCTCTCCAATTCACTATTTTACCCCTCTGGTTATGCCACTTCACCTCCCCTCTTATCCAAATCTCCCACCACAGGAGGTGGTCGAATCCAACAAGGTGATCCCAAAGAGGGTTCGGCCAACAAGGTTTTAAACCCCCACAATCGCCAAAAAATCCTAGTAATAGCAGCTTCGATCTCGTATTTGGAGAAGAGGGCAAAACGATCACAAAAACTCCAATCGAATATTGATATTGGGAGAGGGCTGTTGTATATCCAAGAGGACAAGAGAGAGGGCTTATGTTCCACAGGGGTTCATCTAAGAAACCCACCTCAACGAACGATTCTATGAGTAAACCCAATTGAAACCCACTTTAAGAAACAACGATTCTGTGGGAGAATAAACCCACTTCAAAATCGATGGAAGAAACCCACTGGAGAATCGGATGAGGGAGAGGGCTGCTTGTAATCACGCCCAAACAATATCTATGGAAGTCTCAGCCGATCAAAGCATGTGGTTTTTGGTCATGGAATCACAGCAAGTGAATCGGTTCCAAGAGTAGCCTTCTCTGCAGAACTTCAGCCCCGAATTCGGTTGAGGAAGAAGAAGATGGTCGGCGAGAGTGGGCTTTGCCGAGAGAGAAACCAAAAAAGGTGAACCGAATTTCACCGCCGTGGAAGAACCAGGAATCGAAGAGAAGAAACCCAAATCGGTTGAGAGATCCGCCCAAAGCACTCGAACGGCAGATCATATGGGGTTTTAGCAAGCCGTTGATGTTCGGTTCTGTTCTTCTCTTCTTGATTCTAACGAAAGGTATTGACCCACATCCAAAAACGATTTTTGATTTCTATGTGAGACGCAGACGATCAAGAGAGAACCCACTATGATCAAGAGAGAAAAGTAGACGGCCTTTCTTGAGAGAAAACCAAAAAACCAAAAAACGAATTTAGGGTTTTTAATGCTTTAAGATTGTTAGTGTATTAGGGTTTAAGCAAGGATGCTTAAAGCATTACACCCAAGGTATCTAGCTTGGAATACCAAGTTTGTTGCCTCCAGCCCCTATATATAGAGATACACTAGGGTTATAAGAGGTTAATGGGCTCCAGCCCAAATAGGCCCACTACACCTGGTCCATTACCTATTGGGCTTATATTAAAACATACATGGGTTATATTCTATATACCCAACACCTCAACCATTAGATTACGAGCAAAATGATCGTAGCTTTCCACCTTGCCCTTTAATGCTTATCCTCTTGATCCTCTTCTTGCTAGCCTATAAATACAATCCCCCATCCTTGTTGAAGAAAAAAGGAGGAGAAAAACTACGAGTCTTCTCTAAAATTCGTCCTTAGCTCCCTCAAATATTCAGCCATCCTTAGCCCTCCCCCTAGCCTTTGGTCCCACTTAGACATAACCCTATAGCTACACCTCTAGCCCAACTAAACTTTTAGCCTCTGTATTCTACCCTTTAGCTTAGGTTCCAACACTTCAACCTCACCAACAGCAGCCATAACCCTTCCTCTATTGTTTAGCCTTTACCCTTTGCCGACCCCACTCTCTTTTAGCCTAAGCCATAGCTACCCTCTCCGAAGTCCTCGATCCATAGCCTTCCAAAATCTTGGTCGAACCTGCTTACCTCACCCCTCCAAAATCAAGTCTCTATAATCCAGCTGTCTCTCATTCACCTCTATATAGTTGGCTGCAAGTGGGACCGATCTCTCCAACTAGTTGAAAGCAAGGTTTAAAATTTCGGTTTCGGTACCAGTTTCGGACCTTGAAAATTTGAAATTTCGGTTGAAATCTGGTACAAAAATTGAAACCAATATTTTATTCAATATTAAATTTCGGCCAAAAATTCAGAAATTTCGACCGAAATTTCTGTGGAATATTAAATTAATTAAAAAAACAGATTTTTTGGGTCAAATTTCGAAAAAATTGAAATTTCTACCGAAATTCGGAAATTTCGGCCGAAATAAATGACCATTTCGATTTTGGGTGGTTTCGGTTTCGGTCTCCACCGAAATCCGAAATATTTCGGTCGAAATTTAAAACCATGGTTGAAAGCACAAGGAAGTCGGGTTCTTCATTTCATTCTTGTTGCGCTCAAGCTCCAACTCCCAGGTAAGTCATGGCATTTTCTTTTTAATTTCGATTGGTAGATCATGCAGCAAAAGAGTGCATATTTTGGAATCGATCATTGATTTTTTTCACGTCTTACATATGAATAACAGTAGCCTCAAGCATGATTAATGGGTAAATTGATAAAGGTGCATGTTGGTGATAATCCAGTTTATTACAAGCACAAACAATTGATTTATTTTGATAACAATGACCATGTATCTCTGATCAAAATAAATGAGTACAACAAACCGACAGTAGCTCTATGATTTATAACAACGATTTATGCAAATGGCAGCCATAGGTTTGAAATCAAGTGAGTATTGAAAAACAGTTGCAATGTATCCCACCCCGAACCCAAACACCCAACCCAACCTTGACCCAATCGGGTTGCACCCAAGTTAGACCCTAATCCAACTCAAAGACCCAACCCAAGGTGGACTCGAAGCCAACCCGAGTCAACCCAAGTTGGACCCTAATCCAACCCGAGGTGGACTCGAACCCAACCCGAGTCAACCCAAGTTGGAACCTAATCCAATCCAAGGACCCAACCCGAGGTCGACTCGAACCCAATCCGAGTCAACCCCAACCCGAATCAACCCCAATCCAAGTCAATCTGAGGTGGACCCGGACCCAACCCGAGGTGCACCCCTAATCTGCACCCCAACCCAAACCGTTTCAGCCCAGACTCAACCCAAGCCAACCCAACCCGAATTGGTTTAACCCAACCCAAACCGGTTCAGCCCCGGCTTAACCCCACCTAAATCCAACCCAAACTTGTGCCCCTTACTTGAACCCCACACCCTGACACCATTCTTAATCGAACCACACCCAACCCTTACACTAACCCACCCCAAGCCGCACCCCAACCCAAGCTCATCCCAAAGCCGCACCCAAACCACACTCAACCTAACCTACACCCCAGCCCAAGCCACGCCCCAACCCAACCCGCACCTCAGCCCACCCCGAACCCAACTTCCCACCCCCATGGTCATTCGGTCACCTTACCTCAATGGCCATGAGGTCATCCCATCTTCATACATCAGTCATCACACCATTAGCACTCAGACCTTATATCTCCATCCATACCATCCATATCCATCCATGACTATCCCATCTAGCCGTATTTTTATTCCACCTCATAGTTTAGCCGAATCCTTTTCCCCATTCCCATATTAATTCCCATAGGTTTACACCCATACCCATCCCACTACGCCATAGCCACCATAGCCTCCCCTCAAACCTGTCCAGACACCCATCCTACTCGATCCCTGCTCAACCCCGAGTTGGATCCGAATATCGACCTCAAATCCCAATCCCAAATCCCAAACTCCGAATCCTGAATACCGAACCTGACTCCGAACCCGGACTGAACCTCGAACCGATTCGACCCCAACTGGACCATCATCCGTGCCCAACACGAGTCCAACTCGGGCCCGAACTGCAACCTGAGTCCAACTAGTACACAAGCCCAATCCGAGTCCAACTTGGACCCAAACCACAACCCGAGTCTAACCCGAGTCCAACTCGGACTCACATCATAACCCAAACCGCAACCCAAGTCCAACTCAAACCCGCACCGCAACCCGAGTCAACCCGATCCAACTCAACCTGAGTTGAACCCGAACCCAACCCGAGTTGAACCAAACCAAACCCGAGTCAGCCGACCCAACCCAGATTGGACCCAACACTACCCAAGTCCAACCTGATCCAACTCAATCCAAGTTATACCTCTACTCTAAACCCAAAGGCCTATTCGGCCTAACCTCGTCCCTAATCCATTAAGACCCTTTCGATCTAAACCTTGAAAACAACTTTATCCTAACCCGAGCTCAACCCCGCAGCCACTTAGACTAAGCATTTCCCAAAACTTATAAAGGTCCACTCAGCCTTGAACTCAAGTGATTAGCCTAAAGACACATTCTAAGAGTTAAAATCAACCAGAGTTCACCTGAAGTCCACAATGTCAACCCAGAATTCCTTTGGAATGACACAGAGTATTCCAGAAAGCTTCTGTAATACACTAAAAAGTCCCCTGGAGTGAACTAGAGAACATCAGAGTGCCCTGAGAGTGACCCAGTTTCATAACCAGAGTACTCCAGAGTCGATTTGAGTTAAACACTTATTAAGACCAATTCCAACCTTAGAAATTCTAATTCTTTGGGAAACTAAAGTGTTTGGGAATTCCAAATCCTCGGAAATTTCAATTATTTGGGAAGACTAAAGTGTTAGGAATTTGGAATCCTTAGAAAACCTATCCTAGGAAAATCCCTCTCTAATAGAAAATCTTTCCCTTAAGTATCCAAAACCTTAGGAAAACCTGATCCCAATCCCACGACACTTTATCCTAGGATATCCTATCTTAGAGTACCAAATCCTAGAACCCTGAATCTAGGATACCCAATTCTAGTATCCAAACCTAGGATACCCAATCCTAGAATACCTTGTCTCAGAATACCCTATCACGGCACCTAAATTCTAGGATACCATATCCAAGAATTGCTAATCCTGTACCTCAAACCCAAGCCTTAGCCTAGGCTCTTAGGATTCCCTGCATTAGTTCTAGGGTCATATAGAACTTGCATTCTAGGCATGTAGAACCTAGCTTTCATAAGCTTCCAAACCTCGATCAACGCTTAATTCTCAGGCATTAGCCATCTTAGCTAGGCATTTAGGACTGGAACTCCTGGCCCGCATGAGTATAACATGTGAACGGCCAAAATAAATTAAATAAATCATCTAGGATGCACTTAACTTAGATTCTGTAGGAGAACTGTCACATAGATCAAATAAAAAAAAATCAAAAGAGGCATTTAGGAACTACATCAAGATTAGATCATCTAGGATGCATGTCCCATAGTTCGCACATCAAAAGAGTTTAAATGAGCCTTTTAAAAAAGAGATAAATGAGTTAACTTTTAAAATTGAAGACCGAATTACCGGGAGAGAATAGTGCACTTCCCTTCTCGTAATCAGGTAACAGATCTAGACTCTGGAGTCATAGATCATTGCAGTGTTACTTATAGGTCCTAGGTCCTTTACCTAGGTGGTGACTATGGTCATTCACTTTTCCGTTAAATTCGGGTCTCTTTAGTGATCCCAAGTTCACGGAAAAGATAATTCATATCAATAATTAAAAGCACACGCAGCTCGCATGGGTACGAAAGATCAAGAGAGTCGGGTCGCGCCCCTGTCACGAGATCTAGTCTCACAATTAGTGAAGTTAGATTTCAACACTTATTTCAATAGAATTTTGTATACTACGCATGATATATTGGGTGAGAGACCCATTACTAGCTAAGCATTTAACTCTTGTCAGAAGTACAACTTGCTATTTTTTTATTTTTTTTGAAAACCTCAAATAAGGAATTTAGGCTTTAAAAAATTGGATTTAGGATTCAAAAAATGAAAAACCCAAAACTCAGTAAAGGGATTTTTTCAAAATGGTTTTTTTTCTAAAACCTTGTAATGCCGAAAAACTCAACAAAGGGATTTTCAAAAACCCTATTATGAAGAAATCCAAAAACACCAAGTAGAAAGCCGATTATCGGTAAAACAAGCAGAAAACATATCATGAAGAAAATGTTACTAACCCAAAAATCGATATAGAAAACAAGAATTGGCATATGTAAATAGTGCCTCTCGAAAACAAAAAACAGGAAACCCTAATATGAAAAATTGTAAGCCCAATGGTTCTACGTTGGCCATTTTTCATCTTGTTTTGATGATTCCAAACACATGTGATTTTGTGTTGATAATGTGTTTGCTCATGAAAGTTGTAGATTTTGCAATCTATTTGTTCAAAGAATCAAAGAACGCTGGATCAAGAAAGAGGAGCCAAATTGGAGTATCATTGGAGTGCAATTGCCTTAGAAGATCCAAGGACCAAAAGATGGCTTGATTGTTGAAACTCAAGTGAAGATCAAGTAAAGATTCAAGACACCTTAGAAAGTAAATCCAATCCTTAACTTTAGGGTACATATAGGGTATACAAAAACCCTATTTTGATCTTCTAAAATAAAAACAGAGAGGCCTATTTTGATCTCCTAAAAAACAAAAACAGAAGACCTTATTTTGATCTTCTTGAAAACCCTATTTTGATCTTCTCGAAAACGAAATTAGAAAAACCCTATTTTGATCTAAAAAATGAAAACAGAAAAACCCAATTTTGATCTTCTTCAAACGTCATAAAATCCTATCTGATCTTCTAGAAAACAAAAAACAGAAAATGAGAAAGAGAGGGAAAGGGAGAGAGAGTCGTTGGTAGGATGGAATCACAACTTTAGGCTCAGGAGGTTAAAGATGATAGGGTTTAAGATGATGGAGGTTGACACTCAAGTTTGAGCACAACGTGAGTGCCTCTCAGAAAGTTGAGAAGTGAGGAAAGTAACATTTTCCGCTACTCAGCAGCGGAAATAGAACAGTGTAAAATATTGGAAAACTACATTTCCATGTATTTTTTTTTTCTAGTTTTCATGTCTGAATGCCCGGTTTCCGAGGAAATCAACAAAACACCCAAATTTGTATTTCCAATGAAACTTTGGGCTTCTTTTCCTTTCCTTTCCAACTCTAAGAAATCAAATGAACATAGCCTATGGGAAATGACATATTCGGCCCTCTTATTAACTTGGGACAGCCACCTCTAGTGTATTTCAAGTGTAAAAGAGTAGTCATAAATACACTAGAGGTGGTTGTCGCAAGTAAAGGTGCATACGCCTTTATCGTATAATTTCTGTCATTATTATTAGACTGAAGTGCGCCAGTTACAAGGGCGCCCACATTGGTCTATCACCAGAAAGTGGCACAGAATAATACCGAATAGGCATTGACAAATACAAAATTAAATGAACAGTAAATGCACTTTATTGACAATGACCAATTGGGGAGCCTTTGTAACTGGTCTTTTGCAAGGGCGCCCTGATTAGTCTATCATTTCTCATGTTATTATAGTTCAATTAAGCAAAAGAGCAGGGTAACGAATGACGGCTTGAGATGGATGCCTCCCAATAAATACAAATAAATACAACACCCACAACACCCCCTGTTAGTAACTACATCCTTGCTGCTATCTAACTGTAAATACCATTAAAATATTGCCTTAAAAAAAAAACAAGGGTTTTGCTAACGAGTGCCCTTGGGATCTTGAATTTACGCATCCTTTGAGGAAAAAGTCTCAAAACATAAAAGTCCAAGGGCCGTTTGGATACGCGGATTTTAGAATCTAGGTTTTTAGTTTGAAAACAGTGCAAAAGATTGTTCATGATCAAGCTGCTGCATGTTGTCCTGGCAGCATTTCTTGGATTTTAAGTAAGAAAACCAGGTTTTAGGAATCTCATGATGGGGGAGAGGTTCCCAAAACCAGGTTTTCTTACTTAAAATCCAAGAAACGCTGCCAGGACAGCATTTGGCTGCTTGATTGTGAACCCTCTTTGACACTGATTTCAAACTAAAACCCTGGATTCTAAAATTCGCATATCGATACACGGATTTTAGAATTCGGGATTTCTTCAAAATTGTTGCTAAGAGAAAAGAGAAGAAGCGGACCAGCCGTTGTTTTTGGCTTCTCGCCCTTCTTTCCGACAGTAAGAGAGTAGCAGATCCTCCCATTTTTCCAGGTTTTATAAATCTCAAGATGCAAGAGAGATTTCTAAAACCTTGTTTTCTTACTTAAAATCCAAGAAACGCTGCCAGGACAGTGGCAGCAGCTTGATCATGAACCCTCTTTTACACTGTTTTCAAACTAAAAACCTGGATTCTAAAATCCGCGTATCCAAACGTCCCCTAAAAGTATGTGTAAATTCAAGTTCCCAAGGGCAATTAAATGATGCTTAACAAGTGCCCTTAGGGCAGTTGTTAGCAAAACCCAAAAAACAAAAGGCAAACAATGTGTCTTTAATACCAGAGTGCAGAAACTAAGAAATTGTTGCAGCCAAGAGACAGACAAACACACACCTCTGCTTAGTTGAATTGCAATAATTACAATAAAAGAATTACTTTGCTGAAACTAAATCCCCTTCTTAATCTTTGTTGCCTCTGCCGCGTGCATTTTCTAATAAAATCTCACCATTTAAAAAAAAAAAAAAAAACTTAACCCGTCTTTTTCTCTCTCTAAAGATAGCTACTACCCACCTAAAGGGGGCTGATAAATTCGACCCCATTCAAGGATAGGTTGGCGACGCGAGGCACGGATTACCAGACTTAAGTAGGGACAGGGACGAGGACAGGATCAAAAAATAAAAAATAAAAAATCCTGGAGCAAGGATGGGGATAGCTCTGGCCCGCCCCGTCTATAATTTACATAAAAATATTATATTTTAGTCTGGAACTTTGGATTCTTATTTACTAATTGTTTGATTAAATTAAAAAAAGTAGAAATTGTTATTATAGCAGGACGGCGAATGTTTCCCCACAGCGTGCGGGGCGGGAACGGGTATTAGATTTTCCCCACGGGGCAGGGACGGGGATTCACCGCCACCCCCCCCGAGCGGGGATGGCGAATTTTTCTTGAGGCGGGATAGGGACGGGAATGCAACATCCGGCTCCGCCCCGCCCTGTTGCCACCCCTATAAACTCTCTCTCTCTCTCTCTCATATAAAAACTTAGTCCCTACCCAAGATGCTTTCTCGCATAGGGTAGGGTTTTGAAAAGCCCGACCCGAGTTGCAAACCTAATTATAACAACAGCGAAAAGTTAATTAAAAAGGTGTAAAATAAAGTTGTTAGTGCCATTATCAAAATATGCAAGCTTTAACCCAAATAATTGTGTGCACAAAGGGGATTCACTAGGGTTGCAACTCAGTTTGGGCAGGTCACGTTTTCCAGAATCTTACCCTACTCTAGAATTCATCTCAGGTCAGGTTCTGAGGTTTATAAACCTGACCCTACCCAATATACTTTCTCAGGTCGTGTCAGGTTTTTATTGTTTAGCTTAAGATAGTGATTAATTTTAAAGATTGTGTAGGACATCAAATATTCACAGCAAAATCAAGTGCATAAATTTAAGAAGGAAACCAATTTTTCAAGTCACAAACGTGATCATCTCAATGAAAAACAATTATATCAATATACTAGAAATTAATTTATCATCTTATTCAAGAGATGTTGAAGAAAGCCATAGTACAACTAAAAGGCTCGGATCGAGGTTTCGGGGTTTTTTTTTTTTTTTTTTGTTTCTAATCTTTAAACCCGCCCAACTCTAAACCCATGATTTCTAAACCTGACTCATATTTTCAGGTCAGGTCCATGTGGGTCGGGAAAATCTGACCCAAGTTGCAACCTTACGATTCAGTAGGCTCACTAAAGGTTATTTTGGTCCCTAAGATTGTTTTGGGTTGGAATGAGAGAGTATGAGACTTTGATAAGGGTAAATTTGTCAATTGGCAGAGTTGTCTAGTAGCAACTTCCCTGTAATTAAATAAATAAGTAACAAATAAATAAATAAATAATTTCACAAAAATTTAAACAATGAAGAGAAAATTTTAAATAGATAAACAAAAAAGACACTGTTAAATTTTGGGAAAAGTCACTCATCATAGGTCATACATAGGGCAGAGTCCATCAACAATTTGGAGGATTTCCTATAGTCTTTTCTATTATTCCTAAGCAAGGTTACCTGGAAAACAGTTTGTTCCGGTATGCGGTACGGGAACGGGTACGGGGTACTGTACGCGGTACATTGAGGGTAGGCTAAGTTTGTTCACTTTATGGGGTCACAGTTCGGCTTGGAGCGCTTATCCGGGTTGTTCTGGTGTTCTCTCTCTAGTTTAATGTTATGCCAAGAGATGCTAAATCATTGTTAGGCCTTATCTTAAATATGACGATCAAGCATATTAACTATTGATTACTGAAAGTTTTTAAGAAAGGCAATCATAATAACATCTATTTTAAAAAGAGATTAAAACTTGTAGTGCCAATATCAATTTTTGGGAAAGGCAATACCATTTGACAACTCTATTAGAAAGAGGTTAACACTTGTAGTGCCAATATCAGTAGGTTTGTGGTCGGATTTTTTGTTTAGGGTTTTTATGTGGTTGCATGGCTTCCACGTTTTCCTTTTCCCTTATCTCTGATGTCATTTACAAATCTCCCTCTCCCTCTCCCTCTCTGTCTCTACAAAAGCAATGAAGCAGGGAAGGAGGTTTTATAATACTATACATGTGTTGTATTTCGATTGGCAATCTTCACTAGAAGTTTCAGTTTAGTCTCTTTACTTCTTCTCAATTTCTTTTTTTTTTTTCAGCCTCCAATGAGGTATGATTAGATTAACTAGAAGTTTCAGTTTAGTCTCTTTACTTCTTCTCAATTTTTTCTTTTTTTTCAGCCTCCAATGAGGTATGATTAGATTAAAGCTGCGAAAGAGTGTTGTTTTTTGTTCTCTTTTCCCCTTTCTTCCCCTTCTCTCTATGCACCTCTCCCTTTCTTGCAGGTCGCCCAGGTCGCCATTTTTGGCTATCCGGCTCGAAAATGACCCATGTTTGGGATCGGCGACCCCAGATCCCGGGTCGGAGGACGATCCCGGTAACTTTGTTCCTAAGTACCCCAACACAATGATATTCCTCTCACAAACGACTAACTCAAGTCGTGCCTAATCCCTTGTTCAAGCAAACCAACCACCATTTCTGGAATTGACGAAAATGCCCACGGAATAAAAACACTATTAAACAACAGCTGGTCAGCTGCCCTAATAATGAGACACATGCGTTTGGATTGCCCGGATTAGGAATGGGAATGAGTATCCCATTCCACTTGTCTTGGAAACAGAATGGAAAACTTTCAACAAAAATTTCATTTCTACATGGGCAGAATCAGAATACCAGAATATCACCTCTTGGGAGTAACAAATTCCAGCGGCATTTCTGCTTCTGGTTGTTTTTTGAAGCAAAGGCCGGAATGGGTAAGAATCGGAAAAGGATGCCGATTCCAGCACTTGATTTCTGCAATCCAAACTCATTTCCCATTAAACACAATGGAGAGGCCCTTATAAATATTAAAAACTTCTCAAAATTAGGGGTAAAACGTAGGGATTTTAAAGATCCTTGGGAGGCATAAAAATTCAGAAATTGCCGATGGGACAGACGAAAGCTGAAAAGAGGTGGCCGTACAGTTTTTTTCTAAGCCAGAAGAAAGTTTTGCCCTTGAATCAAATAAATCAAAGCAACACTTCTCATTCTCCCCTTTCATTTCATATGTGATTTACTAAGCGGGAAATCCTTATATCCAAACGGTTTAAAACATTTGACGAGAGATCAAAAAATTTATACGATTACTAAGTAGGAAAGGGCCACAAGGAACACTATTCCCACTCAATAGTCTTCATTAATGATTTAACACTACTTATTTGTTATTCGGAGTTAAAATAAAATGGGTTTTCATTAATGATTATTAGGAAAAAAATTTGACATAAACAAACAAAAGCATGAATATATTTTAGGTCTTTTTATCATATAATAAAATTATACCAGACTTTAAAGAACAATCCTAAACAACAATAAACTCTTGATTAATGAACAAAAGCCATGATCACACGGCGTATGAAAAAGTCATATTCTTCATTAACCCATCATAATTCCTAATAAAATGCCTGAATAAACTTGAACATAAGCAGTATATAGGGCACATTTGGATTGCCGGAATCAGGTGCTGGAATCCGCACGATACTCCTAATCCACAAGATTCAGGCATTTGATTCAAATATATGAACAAAATAAGGGGGCCAAAATAAAAGCCGGGCGAAATAGACAGGGGGAAATGCTGAAATCCTTTCCCACCCAAGAGGTGGTGTTCTGATTCTTGGAATTTTTTTCCATTCCAGTCACAAGGGAATCAGAATAGGAAGCCAATTCCAATTCCTTTCTCCGCCAAGCCAAATTACAACTATTTATTATATATTATATATGTTAAACTCTATATAATTTAAAACCTTATAGCATAGGTGCATGCATTGCAGAAAACCAGTGACTATCACCTTATTAATTTATTATTTATATGCTCTTGAGAAATGTCTTGCTGATTGCCCTCCCTGGGAAAAGCAGTATCATATTTGTATCAATAAATTCTTTATAAACAAATATACAGGTAAATAGAAGCATGTAAAAGTCCATATGGAAGCCTTCCTTATCTTCTTAGAGATCCCCAAAAGATCTACAGCCTTCTCTCTGTCTGTCTCTCTCTCTCTCTCTCCTTGGCCTGGTAGTAAAACAAAGCACCTCATGCCCCCTCTCTCTTCTCCTCAGCACTCCATCTCAGTAGAAAATTTTCACCGCCTGAAATACAACCATCTTTACTAAGGCTATCCAAACTGGTAAAGAACAAAATCATTATTAAAATTAATAATAATGAGATAAGAAGTGTCTCATATAATTGAAATTGGTGACATTAATGATGATCACCTCATGAGCTGCAAGTGAGATGCCCAAAGAGTCAATAGCAATGTTCAATACTTCTTACCACAAATGTGTTAAAACAGTTATTTGGAGGGCATGCCCCATAATTCCAGGAGTGATGTAAAAAACTCATACCCTACAGATCATTTATAGGTAAAGAGTCCCTTTTGCAACCCAAAATATTTGCTTGACCCTCTAAAACCACTGTCTTTGCAAAGTTCACTTTTCGTAGCATCTAATCACCACCTTAGGTCTTTTTTAGCTTGTAATGTAGCGGTTTGAGCTACTGAGAAGAAGGATGCCATCCACATATTGGAGATGTCCTATTTCAATCTCTGGTTGCCCTATAAAGAAACCTTCTAATAATCCTATCGCTCTAGCTTTATCCATCATCCTGTCAAAGGGTTCTGCAGCGATAGTGAACATGAAAAGAGACAACAGATCTCCTTGATGGAGTCCACTCTAGATGCTGTAAAAAATCATTTAGGAGAACCACTCACGAGAATCGAACATCTAGGCTGATGATAGACACTTAAACATCCAGTCCCTCCTAATGGCTCTGAATCTCATTCTTGTTGAAATGTAATCAAGACAGCTCTACTCAACCTATTATAGGTTTTTCCCATATCAACCTTGCAAAAGGACCTTCGGTTCTCCTGCTCGGTGATAGAAATCAATGCACTCATTTGCCACCAAAGCTCCGTCTAAAATCCGTCTTCCTAGAATGAACGCACTACGACTTGGATACAATTCGTCCCAACACATCCCAAAGACAGTCAGCAACTCTTTGGCAATCATTTTATATACACTCCCTGCAAGGCTAATGGGACGAAAGTCGTTACGGTTTTCGGTACCGTCTTTTTTAGGATGAGTAATAAACGTGGCCCCTGTGCCTTTACCTAGATAACATCCTCCATGGAATTCCTCAAAAACCTCGATAATATCCTTTTTTATCCACTCCCAACACACTTGGTAGAAAGCTATGCAGAAGCCATCAGATCCAGGATCTTGTCTCTTTTCTTAGAGAAAATAACCTTTTTGAATTCATCCTCCGAAAAGGCTGCTCCAGCTCCCTCTTGGCAGGTAAGCAATAACTATGTCAGAAACATGTTGGGGAGTCTCCTGGAAGTTCATTGCAATATTGGCAACTAAACAAGGAATCAGCTTTACTTTTCTATCAAAATTCCAATGTATTCCGAGAGTTAGTGCAACCAAACACTGCCTAGGTGTTTGATGTTTTTTGATAGGTAGGTGTTTGATGTTGGTAAACCATTGTAGGTATTTTTTTTTTTCGATTATGTGATGGTTTTTAGTGTTCGTGTGTGTACTTATTCTAGCACTTACTGAAGTTTCAGTGTAAATGTCCATCATTTGCATATGTTTCCGTGATTGTACAGTATTTTCACCAAAATTTCCATCTAAAACCGATATGTTTCCATTTCCATCATGATTGAAACATATACCGAAACCGAAACCTGAAACCTTGGCTAACCATTTTATGGCAACTCGCATTTCTTATCTTACCACATGCAAATATTTTGGTTTTATCTTTTATTTATTAGGCTAGAATATTGTGATACTGAATCAAGACATGCTGAGTTTAGATGGTGAGTGCCAGTCAATTCTATAAAAAACCATCATATCAAACAAATGGTGGGAAAAGCATAATCCCCTTCAAGTAGACAGCAAGTAGGAAAAACTCATATGACACCTAAAGAATCTATAGGCAAATAATCATTAACTAGAACCAAGGTTTAAGATTTCAGGCAAGGTTTCGGACCTAGCCAAAACCGAAATTTCGGCTGAAATTCGGTAAAAAAAAAGGCAAATTTCATTAATGTACCGAAATTTCTGTAATTTCGGATTTTGGTGGTTTCGTTTTCAGTCCCAACCAAAATTTCGGTATTTCGGCCGAAATTTAAAACCATGACTACAACAAAGAATTTGGACGTGTACGTAAGATTAAAACCACCATTATCCATCTTCTAAATAGCCAGACGGATCCAAATATTCATGCAAATTGGTAGTATAGTTTAGCAAAATGTGATATGCAATGGGTAAAAACATCATAAAGTAGTAATAACGAAGTTTTTCAACCAAAGAACTGTAGAACTTTTGTGGAGAAGGCATTTGAACATCCTACAAACATAGTATACTTGACAAAATATGATAGTGCTTACAAATTCAATGAGTTGGTTGTTTTATCATAAATTCAAAGGCAAAAAAGGGAAGATGAGGTCATCCAGACATCAGACAAGGCTTAATATCATATTCCAAGATTAAAGATGCCAAGCATGGCCAAAATACTTATTTTTGGAGATAGAGAGCTAAATGCCTATTAATTGTATGATATCCCAATAAAATATCTAAGCCCCTAATTTATGTTTAGGTTCCCTGCTACAAACACCCCAACTAGTTTGGGACAAAGGCTTAGTTGAGTTGAGTTGAGTTTCCCTGCTACCAACAACACAGCAAAGTATGAAGCTATGCAGGCCAGAAAATTCAATTTGAATCAGAGATTCAGAGTTGGTAATTACGCAAATCTTAGATGAATATCAAACTAAGGATTTCAAGCTTTTAACCTACTAAGTGATAGTGACTTTAATGTGGAAACAACTCGAGGGGTCGACGGACTAAATGTATAATACTTGTATGATAACCCATTAAAATATGTAAGCAATATGAAATATCCTAAATATTAAACTAACAAGAAGGAATAAGATAAGAAATTGGAATCTACAAGTAACACAATCTACCAAAAAATGAAGCGCTATAACAACTGGTGACCATATCTCACATTTATAAGTATTAAAGCAACTCAAATCAGGTAACGGGTTAAATTTTCAGACAAATAAACACCCTAAAAGTAACCAGATTTTTAAGCAGGTGATGCTTACTGAACCGGATGCGAACAGTCTTCCTAGAAGCCACATCGATAATAGTGTCTTATCCAGCTCAAAAAACAGATTTTCACAGGAAAACAAATTCCTACAACGGAATTCTTGGATTTCCCAGAGAATAAAAATCAAGCAAATAATAACTAAAAATTGTTATTGCAAACCTTTCAAGATGAATGCTGAGGGCATATGCAACTGTTGAGATAATGTAGGACAACTTAATTAGAACCAGAACTTGTAGCACAAGATGCTGATGAATTGCTGTTATTTGGAATATTGTTAGTATTAGCCGCTGCAATTGTAGGGTTACATGGCTCTGCGGCTGAAGAACTTTCCATGCTATGAGTAACAGACACATCATTTGCTCCACTATTGTCTTCGGTGTCAAGGCGTTCCATCATGCGTGATACACTGGCAATTCCAGCATTTACCTCTCTTCTAACTTCAGAACCAAGATCCGCCACGGATGTATTGCGTGAGAATAGCCTCTCCTTCCATCCTTTAGTAGTCTTTGAGAAAGACTCTTTGTACCTTAAATACCAGCAAACTCATAACTAATAAAAAGGATCAATCTATGAAAAGTGAGAGGATCAAAAGGTTTTTAGAAAATGCTCTCCACCTCATTGAGACAGTATTAAACCGAGATTTTAGTGAATCAGAAAAGGATTGGAATTCCGAAGGTCCTGCTCTATCCTGGCTTACTGGGGAAGACGGAACAGCAGAATTCCTGAAATAAAATGATCAGAAGGACCAGATTTTGGCAAAAAAAAAAAGTACTCAAGAATTTGATCAGTCATAAACCAAATCAGGGATATCCGGATATTAGGATGAGGGTTAGTCTCTAAGACAAGTACCGATTATTAGAAAGCCCTGGCCTATTGGCCACAACACCACTGGCTTCAGATGTGGAGGCTGGAATTTGCTCAGCTCGAGCAGGAGATAACTGTGTGACCCTCCGTGAGGGTTCGTGTCCTACAGCAGAAAGACCTAATGATGGAGTAGCTGTTGCGTTAGCAGTAGATTGTTCATTTTCCCCTTCTCTTTGCCCAGGCACAGAAGGACCAATGGAAGGTGCATTTGGATGTGTAGAGAAGACCAAGAATTGAGGACGACTTTGAGCTGTCGATCTGCTCCTTTGCCCTTCCCTTCTAGCTATGTGATGGGCCCTACCCATTGCAGCAGCAGCAGCCAACTGCTGAATTATTTGCTCTTCAAGCTCAACATCATTTGCACCTACTGGTAACTGCATGGAAGAGAGAAAAAATGAAAGTTAAATGGGTTAATTATAATAACTTTAGGCTATGATTTGATAAATTAGCATAATCTCTGGGTTTATATCAATCAAAAGGAACTTTGAGGCAGTACGCGACTGATTAAATCTAAAGCTCTTCATGCAGATAGTATAGGACCAAATAAGGAAAATCCGTAGGGCTACACACATGTTGTAATTCAAAATCCCCGAGGGCAGGATGATGAAATATTGTGGCATTACGTGGCTGATTAAATCTAAAGCTCCTTTCCTGTTCGACCGCCTCAAGCAATTCTTGACTGCCAGAATAAACATCAAAATAGTATGAATCAAAAAATTGAATGTGAAGCAAATAAAAGATAATGTCTGAGACCCTCTCGGTCTCTTTTCTTAATATATATTATTCCTACCATTCCAAAAAAAAAAAGATTTAAGTATGAGAACAATAATCCAAACAAACCTAGTGGGATCCTTCAGGCTGATGGATTGCCAACACATGGGGCATTGGGAGCTTCTCTGACACCTACAAGATAAACACTACACATTAAATTTCAAAACCTAGGTGAAGGAGAGCATAGTACGTTCACCTGCTGAGAAATTTTACTTTTCAGAAATGGTTAGGGCATGTTTGTTGATCATGAGAAACAATTTTTCCAAGGCTTGGTAAGGTGTTTTTAGGTAAAAATTATTTCAGGTCAAGCATTTCCAGCAAAAACCATAAAATGTTTTACCTGAAATAATTCTCAGGAAAAGAAAATAACCACAGTACCAAATATGCCCTTACTACCACAAATTCATGGAACCAGTTGAATTTGAGTATTGAAGCATCTAAAAACAAAACAGAAAAAAAAATGTTGTTCCAAGGGTTCCTCATATTCATTGAAAGTTCTTGAGTGACATGGGCATAGCTCCAATTTGTTCGAGTCCAAGCAAACTAGTTATCAAGCAGAAGTGATCCACACTGTAAAAGACATGATACCCATTTTCTAAGATCCATCAGACAAGGACAAAATCTTAACAGACTAATTCATGGAACCAGTTGAATTTGAGTAATGAAGCATCTTTAAAAAAAAAAGTTGTTCCAAGGGTTCCTCATATTTATTGAAAGGTCTTGAGTGACATGGGCATAACTCCAATTTGTTCAAGTCCAAGCAACCTAGTTATCAAGTAGTAGTGATCCACACTGTAAAAGACACGATACCCATTTTCTAAGATCCATCAGACAAGGACAAATTCCTAACGGAGTAATCAACGCCAGAACATCACATCACCCATCCTAATTTTGATAAAAAAAAATGAAGGAGATATGCGAATGAATAGGCATCTCCAACCCTTCAGAGGTTGATTGTTTAATTCTGATTGTGTATATCATCACAGGAAGCCACTACAGCAACATATATCTGGATAAATGCATCTTATAAGGGGAAAACAGAAAGCCAAGTAGCCATTACAGGAGGAAAACAAATAGATTTCACTAAGGGGACTACAGTACCAAGTGCTGTGAAACATGGCAAGGAAATAAGAGGTAAGTTGGGCCAGTCTCTTGCAATCGCATTTTATGACTCATTTGCTGATTTTGTTTCTGTATTCATGATTTATTCACTAGATCAGTATGGCTAGTTCTTCGCACCCAGTTTTAGTGTAGCAGCTATATTTCAATTCATTCTTTCTTTTTTCTTTTTTTTTGAATGGTATTCAATTCATCCTCTTTTTCCAAGGATTTCATAATTGGATGCAACCATTTCATAAGATGGGAGTTGCCGGAGTATTGGGTGCTGCTCGGCTATGGGTTATTCATGGTGCTAACGCAGAAAATGTGTTATTAGAAGATGGTGATGATGAGTAGAAAATACGTTAGTAAAAAATGGTGATGGTGCAAATACAATCCGTGCTTTTAACCAACTCAAGCTGAAGAGAATTTTCAGATGGTCACTGCTAATCGCTTTTGTTCCCAAATCTATGAGGTTGCTTTTTCAAAAAACTGTTGGTCAAATATGCTTCTGTCCTGCAAGCCCACCTTATTGGTGGTTTTCGTCTCCACTCCCAATACATCTAGGAAATATCTGCTTCTCTTTCCTGACCCTGGTCATGGATGAAACAGCAGAGCAGAGCACCGTTGAAGACGATGGTAACCCTTGATGATTGTTCCAACTGGAAAACAATCAGAACGAGGAATTGGCCATTAAATCTTTTAAACTAATCAACAGTAAAATTGGAGGAGACACGAACGGAGAGGTATAACCAATCGACGCAAGAACATGAAACCATTATGTTTCAATAGAGGGACAGGAAATGGTTGTGTAAGGTGCATCTTACATGATAGGGCTTTGAAGCTGCAACCTGCTGAAAAAATAGAATAATAGCGCTAGCGTGTGCATCTTTCAAATGTTGCTAGCTGTATGGAGGGAGTCATTTTTTCTCACTAAATAAGGCCACATCTGGATAAATTCATATTTCACACAATTCTTTTGGTCATGCCTTCTCCACTAATGATGTTTGTTTGGGGATTGGTATTCAATCCCCAGCTCACCAGCAACAGAGTAATTGCCCCAAACTGGGTCGCCTCGAGACCATTAACAAACATGACCCTAGGATCATTGCGCCTTCCTCTCCCCTCCCCCTCCACACACCACAGCCCCCTCACCCCCTCCCCTGGTCCCCCACGCAGCTGTGCTTGTGTTCTGCAATCTCAGTGTGGCTAGAATGAGCAAGACAGGCTTATTGCACAATCCACCCAACCCGGCTAGTGATCTGATCCAAATTAGTTGTGCATTCACGAAAGACAAGATTAGAGGTGATTTGAATTGCATTGATGGGGACATAAACGAAGGAGGAGGAGAAGGGAAATGGGGGGTGGGGTGGGGTGGCGTGGGGTGGGGTGGGGTGGGGTGGGGTTGCTCTCCTTGGTCAATTCCTTATGTCATTTCAAAGCCAACATCTGCCTTCGTCAATCTATAAGACGTTAGCAACACAACCAAAACATCACAACATAATCAAAAGGTTTCCACTGGAAGGGAGTTAAAACAAGATTGGGGCTTGTTGTAGTAGTTGTAGCCTATTAGGAGGCCATTTTTCCATTCGAGAAGCGGTTACAAAGGGGGAACTGGCCCAAAAATCGGAAGGGCTGAAGACGCAAGCTGTGCCGGTGGCTGCCTCAAGTGGCCCCTTGAACTCCATGAAATGAACACCTATTACACAGCCCAACCAGAACCCCTTTAGAGTCCGAGCATCTCTTGTCCGGGTGTACACTCTCTCGGCTATGGCATCTCAACTTGTTGGCCTGAATCACTTAATGAATAGTTGCCACAAGGCCCACAACAACATCTTCTGCCAAGTGTGCCATTTGAGACAAAGGAATTATAGCAATGTTTTATTTGTGAATGCCTCCTAATAGGCCTTACTAATATAGCAGCCTATTAGTGCTCAAGTAGTGCTATAATTTAGAGTCTAAGGGCACACACTAGTATTGGAGAAACCGCTACTTATTCGAGTGGAGCTAGAATCAAAATTAGGGGCATGGGCTATTCCATAGGTCCTACTGCTACTTTCGTCGTTGGTATTTCACACATAGAGGGTGTTTACCCAAAAGGGGTGGCACACTCAATACGTAAGGTATGCCACTATCAGCTACTATCTATATCATAAATCTCTGCCTCCCTTGAAAACTCCTAGTCCTGCGACAATCACTAGTAATAAGTGTTGGATCAACAATGGGATTAGAATCAACTGCAAAAGCAATTAACTCATCAACTCGATCAATTAAATCTAATGGCCCCTATTAATAGAGTGCTTGAATCTATTCCATCGCAAACAGGCAAATCTATTACTACAGAATCTTTCATTGCTCCTGTTGTTATTCCTCCCGCCTCACATAAAAAACGAGATAACATCCTTATTGCAATGTTGAGAGGCCGAATCCGTGTCCTAAGGCTTCTCAATCCTTCAGACCACTATTCCAAATCTTGACTTCTCTTTAATTGTATCATAATCTAAAACTTGTTCAACACCCTGTTAAAAATCATAGCTTCCCTGTCCAAATCCCCATCCCACGGTTCCTTCTCTGTATCTCACCCACCCCCTCTGTCATCTTCCTTCTCCACCCTCTGCACCACTAGTATAAATTCTCATGCATTAGCACACTTTGGGACCACATCTAGAAATGGAAGCATGCCTTAGCCTCCTTCAATATGTATGGCACGAACTCCACACTTTAGATTCACTTATTTCTTATTTGGGTTGGGGGAAGGGCACATGTGTGTGGATTTGTGCAGAGGAAGCCCTTACTCATCATCAAGCCCTTGAAACCAAGTTGGAGGTACTAAGAGACATCATTATCAAGCAACTTTAATGCCAAAGATGTCGAAGGTTCAACCTGAGGTCGGAGGTTCAAACCCAACTTACCTACCAAAACAATGCCAAAGATGCACCATGTCCATCATGAAACAATACAAGTCCAACGCACTCAACCAATTTTAGGTGGTTGCTTTATCCACTGGTTGTACCATGCCGCTCAGCACGTTGCCCCACAATGGCCCAAGTCCTACAGTTGTGGAATCAACTACATCTACATCTCCCCTACTAGTGAAGGAGCCATCCAGTAAGTAACAAGTATTCATATCACTCCCTAAAGGCAAGGAAATAAACTAGGTGTTTACTTCAAGTTCTTAGGAAGAGTCATACGAGACAACTCATGTACGGTTCGAAAGCTGAGCCACAAGGGGCTTAGATCAACACTTAAATATTATTAGACAGTCATCAATTGGAAATGGGCGAGAAGGTGAAGAATTATGATTGAGTGGACTAGGGCTCTTTTCAATGGGAGGAAGGTGCTAAGCAAAAATAAGGAATCAAGGTCCCTGCTCACAACAAATTTCACATGCATGAAAAGAGAATCACACACATAAAATATATTGAGATCAAATTTCCCTCTTGTGAGAGGAGGTTTTATTAATTTTGGTATGGATCGTACACTTCCGGCTTTATTAACTTTAATTACATTTCTTGAAGAAAGAAAATACCTTTAATTATTCATCAAGAGGTTCCTTATCTACATACAACTTTTAGTTAGTTATCCTCCGGAAAGATCTGATTTTTGTTAACAGATCTTTTCGGATGAAATTTCTTTGTCTGGGGGACTTTCTTCATCTTCCCAAACTTTCTTTATTTTTCTTTTGGAGAATCACCTTTCTCCTAGAGGAAAAAAGTCATCTCCCTTTGGGGGTCTCTGGGAAGAGATCCTAAATGGACCTTTAGAGAGTCTCTGGAAAGAGATTCTAAAGGGATTTTCTTTTTTCTCCAGAAAGAGAAAGGTCTTCTTTCTTTTTAAGGAACTGCCGTCTTTATATATATATATATATATTAGGGGGGGTGGAACCACTGTCTTTATCATCTTTCTCCCTTTAGGAAGTCTCTGAGAAGAGATCCTAACGGGACCTTTAGGAAGTCCTTGGAAGAGATCCTAACGGGACCTTTAGGAAGTCCATGGAAGAGACTAAAAGGGGGAGGAGGAACTGCTGTCTTTATCATCTTTCACCCTTTATGGAGTCTCTGGGAAGAGATCCTAAAGGAACCTTTAGAAAGTCCCTGGAAGAGACTCTATAGGGATTTTCTTCATCCTTCTCATGAAAGAAAAAAGGTCTTCTTTCTTTTGGGAAAACCGTCGTCTTTATCTTTAGGAGGAAACCACCGTCTTTATCATCTTTCTCCCGGAAAAGAAAGGTCTTCTCAGTTTAGGGAGCCTTTGGGAAGAAATCCTAAAGGGACCTTTAGAAAGTCCTTAGAAGAGACTCCAAATGGATTTTCTTCATCCTTCTCATGAATCCTTCTCATGAAAGATAAAGGTATTATTTCTTTTAGGGAAACTGTTGTCTTTATCTTTTAGGGGGAAACTACGTCTTTATCATCTTTCTCCCGGAAGAGAAAGGTCATCTCCCTTTAGGGAGTCTCTGAGAAGAGATCCTAAAGGGACCTTTAGAAAGTCCCTGAAAGAGACTCTAAAGGGATTTTCTTCATCATTCTCATGAAAGATAAAGGTCTTCTTCCTTAAAGAAAATCTACAAAAAAAAAAGAAAAAAAATTATGAGCTAAATCTTCTCACATTTCTCATTCTCTATCTTCTGTTTCTCCTTTCGCGTAACTTTTCTCCCTAGAAGTTCCGATCCAGGGGCGATGCCACATGAGAGGAAAGGGGAGCAATTGCCCCCCTTAATTTTTTGGAAAAAAAAATATACCTTTATTTTTTAATATTTTTTTATACTTACCCCTTTTTTTAAAAAATATGCCCCCCTTTCCAATCATCCCTAAGATAGAAAATAAGTTTAAAATTTTAATTTTACCATTTTTATCTCCTTTTTTTGTGCAAAATTTACTATAATTTTTGCCCCCTCGTGCAAAATTTTAGATAGAAAATTTTAAGATAGATAAAAAATTACTATAATTTTAAGATAGATAAAAATTACTATAATTTTTGCCCCCCTTGTGCAAAATTTCTGGCATCGCCCCTGTTCCGATCCCCATTTTTAAAGGATCTTCCCCTAGAACTCTCTTGAAGTGGTTGGCAACTGTCACCTCACTCCTTATCTATCAACTCCACGATCTACACTTCCCCCTTTGTGGGAAGTTACATGACTTCCTCTTTTTTGAAAAGTGGATGACCCATTTCTCCCTTTGCGAGAGTATTTTGCTCCCTAAAATTTAAGGATTTCTTTTCATAGTCGTGGGCTCTATTTGTTTTCTTTTTATTAAAGTTTTTTAACTTTATGTTTATCCTTTTGTTTTTAGGGGATAACAAGCGTAATCACCCCTTTCTCTTTTTTCTTACTTTAATATGGGATTTTACTATTATGCCATTTTTGTAAAATTTCGAGTCCAACACCCCCTATTAGTAAGGATTGGTAAACCAAGGTGACACAGGCTGCCCTTGGAGATACAGACTCTCAAGAGCTCTCAAGGGTGGACAATAATAATACTTTTCATCCACTGAGGATAGTATCCAAACTGCCTCATCCATGTAGTTAGTGCCTCCCCCAATTGCTTGAAGATAGGCACACGATACGATAACACACACACACACCCACTCCCCAAGGAGAAACCAATAAAAATCACGGTAGACCCTCTGAGCAGGCCCAAAAGAAGAACAGAATATGAAGGCCTTGATTATGAACACTCACGATTTCATGTATAATTTCTTTCCATGCTACACCGAGAACAGGGTTCAAGTTCTTAGCAAGAGTCATACGAGGCAGCTCACGTACGGTTCGGGGAGACGAGCCACAAGGGGTTTAGGTCAACACTTATATCATACCCAGTCATCAATTGGACCCAGTCATCAATTGGAAGCAGGCAAGATGGTGAAGAATCATGATTGGTCCGAACCTTCAAGAAGCCAATGAGAGTGGACTACGCCATGTGTCAATGGGGAGAAGGAGCTAGGCCAAAATAAGTAATCAAGCCCCCTATCAGTAATGATTGATAAAAAACGGCGACAGCCGAGAGGTAGCGCTTCCCTTGCTACCCTTGAGATACTAACTCTCAAGAGCTCTCAAGGGTAGTCGGTAATAATGCCTTCCATCCATTAAGGATAGCATCCGGACTGCCTCGTCTATGTGCCCACCACCACCACATACACACGCGCACAAAAAAAAACGAGAAACCAAAAAAAAAAAAATCAGGGTAAAGCCTTGAAGCGGCCCCAAAGAAGATCGGAACTCAAAGGCCTTGATGATGAACATTTCTCTAAGCTTATCATGTAGGTTATATGCTGTTTGAAAGCTGCTACAAGGATCTAACGAATAGCTAAGGAACCAACTGTTTCATAAAGGAAAACTAGCCAACATAGCTTAGGAACCAACTGTTTCATAAAGGAAAACTAGCAAACCAAGTACCAAGACACAACTGATGGAATAATTTCATGACCAATTTGGTGAGGGAAATGGAAATCAACCTAATTCCCCAAATTGTGATTAGTCTAGAAGTACTTCAGCATTCACAGATCGACAGTTTTCGCGATCAATAAAAAATCGGAAAGGAATTCACAGGTGAAGAAAACATACCATTCAAGAACGCATTGAAGATGAAACTCGTGCTTGCAACTAGTTACCTGTACGATCAAATTAAACATTGATTCTAAGAAAACCAAGCAATACAATAGAAAATCATGTAATTAAAACAAATTCAGAAGTAGAACAGAAAACAGTAATTTATAACAGAAGTAGTGTCAAAAGCTTACTGTCGAAGGATCGCTATCGCAGAATTCTTCGAGACAGATGCTGCAACCATCCTCACAGGCATCTTGTATGCCCCCCTCCACGAAAGCAGCGGCAGATGTCAAATGACCATCAACCTTCTGGGTCTCGTCCATCGCTAAAACCTACCATCAAATTTGATCCCCCAAACCAACAAAATCAACCCCTTGAAAGCAAAATCAAATGTATCTAATATTCCACACAAGGGCATGAGAGACAAAAAGAAAGCACAAAATGCAAAGTGGGGAAAGAAAAAGGGAAACAAGTGGCCATCAATCTTCATGTTACCATCTATCACTAAATTCTACCACAAAATCAAATCCCCATAAAAATCCAACAGCTATATTGAAAATTCTACCAAATTCAATCCCCAAAAATCAATAACGCGTACCCATACCAGAAAATTCAGTCCCCAAATTGGCTAATTCAACAGAATATTAAAAAAAAAAAGCAGAATACAGAGAGAAAAAACTCGAAAGGGAAAAAAAAAAAAAACGGAGTCAAGCAAAACCCTAGATCATGAAATAAAACAACAGAAACAGAAAAGGAATTGATGAACAAAAAGGGAAATTACGAGATAGAAATCCACATCAATCGAAGGAAAACACCGACAAAGAATCAGAAAAAAAATGAACGCAGATGAATCTCGAATCTAACAAAACCCTAGGGTTAGACAAAAATTTAAAAAAATAAAAATTACACTGTACGGATTAGGGCATACCTCGGATAAATTACTAGACATCAGATCAGAGAATTGAGAAACAAAATCTCAATATCGAGCTGGAGCTTCGAGGATTACAGATCGTAGAGAAGCCATGAGTGAGAAAAGAGAAACCCTAGAAAAAGGGATTAGGTTTTTGAGAAAGAGGGGGAAGAGGGGAAGAGGGGAAGAGAAGATGATGTTTTGATTCTCTTTCCCCTTTTATTTTTTATTTTTCCAACAGCGGGGTGGAAAAAATTCCCCACAGGAAGACAACGGGCATAGGCCTTTTGACCCGTATTTTGGCATCTTTCCATTCAACTATTTTACAAGGAGAACTAGTATTGGGTCCCATGTGGGGACACGTGTGTAATCTAGACCGTTGATTGTTGATTGAGTACAGAATCATGAAATAACTCGTATGGTATTTACTAGGGGACTATTGTTGGGTCCCACTTGGAGGCATGTGTAATCCGGACTGTTGATGGGGTACATCATGAGGAGAGCAAGTAATTGAACCCAAACCTGTAGAAGGAATCAACCGTGGAGAAGAAAGAAGGCACATATCTAAATCTGTTGTACGCAAGGCAAGTATCACACCCACATTGGACGGATTGAAGGTGCAGATGGGAACTCCGGCGTATGCCTCTAGGATGTAAGGTTGAAACTTGGGTCTCGTAAAATAACCTGGGTCGGGTTTAGAAATCATGGATCATGGGTTGAATAGGTTTTTGGGTCGGGTTAGAAGGGAATAAAAAACCCGAAACCACCCGCCTTGACTCGTAAAGGTGTATAATGACTTTCTTAAATATATCTTGAATAATTAGATAAATTATTTTCCAATATATTGATATAATTGTTTTAACTGAGGTGATCATTTTTGTGATATGAAAAAATAGTTTCCATCTTAAATTTGTAAAATTTGACGACATAAATTTAGAGAATTTTTTTTTTTGTGTGTGTGAAAATTTGTTGTCTTTTACGATCTTTAAAATTAGTTACTATCCTACACTAAAAAATAATAACCCGACCCGAGAAACTATCTCAAGTTGGGGCAGGTTTATGAATCTTTGGTTTCCCATAAAAAATTAGATCCGACCCAAGATAATTTCTCGGATAGGGTAGGGTTTTGGAAGCCCAACATGAGCTGCAACCCTAACAATGACTCTGCTTCGGAGAAGCGCACTCAAACAGCCTGGTAGCTTTGCAAACACTTAAAAGGGAGAGGAGCCAGAAGAATTTTCGAGTACGAACTCTGCATTGTTCATATCCGTTATCGTATAATTATAGAGAATAAAGAGACACTTGTGATCGGATACGATAAAATGAATTAAGAAAATTTTATAGTAAACATTGTTAGGCCTGAAATCGGTAACAGATACGGCAGTGACGTCAGAGCTGAGTTGGAGGACCCGAGGAGCCGAAGTGAAGAAGCTGTGTCCTGCGCAATAGTAAACGAGGTTAGAAGACCAACCCAGAGTCGTACTCCGGACAGGCCCTTCGACACTCAAGTCAGTATGAGCAGGAGTGCAGAGCGAGTTTAAGAGTGGTGGGTAAGAAGTTATTACCCTCCGGTTTGAGCTTTGAAAGCCCTTTTATAAAGGGAAACTTGGGGTGGTTGAATTACCTACCCCAGGACAGGTGTCGGCCTGCTATAGGTTTGAAGTTACCTACTCTGAGGTAATTACCATATTGCCCCTGTGCAGTAGTTGGGCTTGTGGTGGGCCATCCTAGGGCCACGTGTCGGCAGCTAATTGGATGCTGTTTTTATACCCCATCAAACATCTCTCAAACGCGATTAGGAAATTATTTTAAAATGTAGTTTTGAAACTGTGAAAACATGTCTTTTACAGTGGAAAAATTGAGATTTGGAAAGGTAAAGACCGATAGAAAATATACACAAGTAAACTAAATAAATGAAAATTTGAATTTCCCAATGACTTTTCCTTTAGAAAAATCAAAGAAAAGTCGGTGATGCTAAACGTCCCACCCATACCATTAAGCCTTAAAAAAGTCATCGCTTTATTGTGTTCTTCGCAGAACCTTGAATGGGACATAAAGAACGTGGGAATGGTAAGATTCATTCAATCAAGAGGTGGATGGCAATGGACTTGACTTGTGTCGTATCGACATGGAAAGTGTGCCTTTAGGTTACATTATCCATACTTAGTCTATTATGGAATAACTTGTTATTCAGCATTTGACCAACAGGTCCGGACTAAAACATGTCCCAAGCTGTGACTTTAACATGGAAAATTAGAGCAATTGCAAACTGAAATGAAAGAGGAAATTTCAGTTACGTAGTGCATGAGATGGATGGGATAACTATCATATCCCCCAAATTTGTTCTCAAAATCTGGATCATATCCTGAGAACAATGTCCTAAGAACAATGTCAGAGCATGGATAGAAGACTCATGGCTCCACTTGGAATGTAGTGCAAGCTCAACGATGGCATATATATTCTGTAATCAGTACTAATCACCCTCTCCTCATCCTGATTTCATATTCTATGGTTGTTCTTCTTCAACAAGTATGTCCCACGGCCCTGTCCTTCCATCTTCTATATTTTTTCTAAATCTGGTTAACTTCTTCTGCTCTTTTTTTTTTTTTGGGCACCCAATCCACTTTTTGTGTTTTTTTCCTGAAACTGGTTTTCTTAAGGGGAATGATATTCCCCCCTCCCCTCCCCTCCCCTCCCCCTCTTAACGTTATTTGTTAGACCAAAAATCGGTAACAGGTACAGCAGTGGCGTAAGAGCTGAGAGCGAGCGACAAGGGAGGTTGAGTATGAATCCTGCGGTGAGTGTTTAGTCCTGCACAAGGCAAGCGAGGTCAGAAGACCAGACCGGGTTTTACTCCGGACAGGCCCTTCGACACTCAAGTCAGTATGAGCAGGAGTGAAGGGGAGATATCTTAAGAGTTTAGGGAGAGAAGGGATTTTCGCATTACCCATTAGTCTGAGCTTTAGTCCCCTATTTATAGGGAAAATCTGTTGAGGTGTCCTGGACAGGTGTCCAGGACAGGTGGCGGCCTGTGAGAGGCTGGATCTCACCTACTCTGAACAGGTGGCAGCCTGTGAGAGGCTGAGTCTCACCTACTCCGGGACAGGTGGCAGCCTGTGAGAGGCTGGATCTCACCTACTTTGGGACAGGTGGCAGCCTGTGAGAGGCTGGATCTCACCAACTCTGGACAGGTGGCAGCCTGTGAGAGGCTGAGTCTCACCTACTCTGGGACAGATGGCAGCCTGTGAGAGGCTGGTGTTTTCACACCCCATCAGTTGCCCCCCAGTTTTCCAAGTCATTGAAGGACTTGGGAAAGTGTGATCACTCGTTTTTCTGGATGGGGAGACGTTGTTCGGGGGTGAGTCGAAGAATTTAGCACGGAGTCCGGAGTTCGCAGTCCGGAGTCCGGAGTTCGGAGTTCGCAGTCCGGCGTCCGGAGTACGGCTTCAACCGGACTGGCTCCTGGCGCAACACAGAGTCAAATATCCAGTCCGGAGTTCGCAGTCCGGAGTCCGGAGTTGGGAGTTCGCAGTCCGGCGTCCGGAGTACGGCTTCAACCGGACTGATTTTTGTCGTCTTGTGAGAACGCGTTATATCCAGTACGGTTTTTTCCGGACTGAATTTTGTCTTCTAGCAGCCAGTTCGGTGCGGACCGGACTGATTTTTGTCGTCTTGTGAGAACGCGTTATATCCAGTACGGTTTTTTCCGGACTGAATTTTGTCTTCTAGCAGCCAGTTCGGTGCGGACCGGACTGATTTTTGTCGTCTTGTGAGAACGCGTTATATCCAGTACGGTTTTTTCCGGACTGAATTTTGTCTTCTAGCAGCCAGTTCGGTGCGGACCGGACTGATTTTTGTCGTCTTGTGAGAACGCGTTATATCCAGTACGGTTTTTTCCGGACTGAATTTTGTCTTCTAGCGGCCAGTTCGGTGCGGACCGGACTGATTTTTGTCGTCTTGTGAGAACGCGTTATATCCAGTACGGTTTTTTCCGGACTGAATTTTGTCTTCTAGCGGCCAGTTCGGTGCGGACCGGACTGATTTTTGTCGTCTTGTGAGAACGCGTTATATCCAGTACGGTTTTTTCCGGACTGAATTTTGTCTTCTAGCGGCCAGTTCGGTGCGGACCGGACTGATTTTTGTCGTCTTGTGAGAACGCGTTATATCCAGTACGGTTTTTTCCGGACTGAATGCGGAGTGCGGAGTGCGGAGTGCGGAGTGCGGAGTGCGGAGTGCGGAGTGCGGAGATCCATCTTTGGGACGTGAATGTTTACGCGCGTGCTTGATCGTATTGATGGTGGGAGAATGTGTCCGTCATAAATAGGGGACACGTGGCGCAATCCGGGTGGCCTCGAGATGCGTGCATCGCATTTATTACCCCACCGCCTCTGAAAAACTATATAAGGAGGTTTACCCCCCTTCACTTTTTACTTTTTACCTTTCATCTTTTTCCTCTTCTTGCTCTGGGAGTTTCCACTTCTCAGTTCGCAGTTCGCAGTCCACAGATTGCAGATCGCAGTTCGCAGTTCGTAGTCGCAGTTCGTAGCTCGCAGTCGCGTTCCAAGATCTGTTAAGGGCTCCACTCACCGGTATTCCTCTCAGCCCTTCCTTTTACTATGTCTGGTAGTACTTCCAATTCCGAGTCCGGTACGGGGTCCTCCACTAGCAGTATTTCGGAGTTTAGGATGCCTCAGGAGCCTTTTTTGGCTAGTCCGTCTGATAGGATAGACCTTGTAGATAGTGACGATGGAGGGGATAGGGATGAAGTGATCTTAGATCTGAATGCCACTCCTCCCTTGACTGGCAGTCTCCCGCAAGCAGGAGGGAGTGTTGAGAGCGACGTTAATGAAGCGTCCACAACATTCCGTCCTGGCCGGGCGGTGGAGGTGATCGCTAGAGCGCGGATGGATGCCGATCCAAAATACAACTTGCGAGCTCTAGTCGAGGAGAACTACCTCACCAGGTCTATGCTGGGAGATATCAGGGATAAATACTGCGTGCCCCCGAGATTTGAACTGAGGGCAGCTATAGAGGGAGACAGAGCCTGCAACGAGAGCCAGGATCTCTGTATTTATGAGGAGTCACTGAGGGCAGGACTCCGATTTCCGTTGCACCCCTTTTTCTCAGCGGTGCTACGTTACTACGGACTAGCCCCGGCCCAGGTAGCTCCGAACTCATGGAGATTATTAGTTGGGTTTTTATACCTCGTCCACGGTCGGTTAGAGAGGAGTGTGACTTTGTCACTGTTCCGTGCTTGTGCACACCTGAAGAAGCATAAAGAAGGGGGCTGGATCTACATTAGCCAGCGCCCTGAACGGAAGATAATCACTGGCATTCCTTCGTCGATTCACTCGTGGAAGAATAGATTCTTCTATGTTGTGGATCAGGAGGCCAGTGAGCCCTGGTCCGTCCCTCTAGTGTGGGACACTCCAGATACCTCAAAACTGAGTCGAAAGCCGCTCCTTGAAGGTGAGGACAGGATAACATTCGCCTTGATGCGGAAGGAGATCGAGCAATCGGGCCTCATCCGTTGTAAGGAGTTTTCTGAAGAGGCGATTCTGGTCGGGCTGGGCGTGAGTGCCGCGACTCCAGGACGTATGTAGCTAGACTTGTCTATGCAATCTGTTTATTTTTTATATACTTGCTTCTGACCGTTGGCTGCTCATTTGTCATGCAGAGATGAAGAAACAATCAACCGTCGAGAAAATCAGGCAGGGAGCTCAGCCGCGGGCACAAGAAGGTGCTCAACAGGCGCAGCAGGAGCGCCAGAAGAGAAAAGCGACTGTGCTGGGGAGTCCGGCCCCGTCACAGGGCATTCCTCCCCCATCCCAGAAGCCCAAGACTAAGGTGAAGCTAATAGGCCCCTTTGCTCAGGGCGGTGGCTCTTCTAAGTCCGGTGGTGCTTCTACCGGAGCCGGTTCTGGGGCTCGCCCTCCTGCGGGGATTAGTGAGCAAGTCTTTCGACCCAATTGGGCCGTTCTGAAGGATGACACTGCCTTAGGCGAGAGCCGGGTAGCAGCAGAGCTTATGAGCAAGTGTTTGCTGCAGAAGGACAAGCAACAGGTCCTTTACGAGCCGCCAGCTACAGGAGAGGAGGCTGTGTTGTCCTCCGCTTACCAGGTAAGGAAGTAGTGCTTCGATTTGCTAACTTTCTGCCCATTTCTTCCTTTCACCATACTGATGCCTGTTTCTTTCTGTTCTTTCTTCAGATCTTGCTATACTATAATGACCTCAAGGAGAAGAGTAAGAGCTTCTCCCAAGCCATTACTTCATCTGAAGAGGTGAATGGAAAGTTGGCCGCTGAGGTGCAGGAGCTTCAAACGAGCATCGGGCGAATAGAGGAGGAGAGGAAGTTGTTAAAAGAAGATCTGGCCGCAGAGAAGAGGAAACTGGCCAAGGCTGCTGAAGCCATGGAGGCTCAAAGAGGAAGGGCCACTGACAGACAGGAGAAGGCAGTAAAAGAGGCCACAGAGGCAAAGGAGGCTGAACTTTTCAGCCTGTCGAGCGAGGCTTACAGTCTTGGATACTACGACTGCCTCCAGGAGCTCCAGGCCTGCAATCCAAATCTGTTGATGCAGAACATGACTCTCCCTGCCAGGCCGAAGATCACTGATGAGGAGCCAGATACTCCTGCTGATACTCCTGCTGACATCACCTCTCTTCCAGATGCTTAGATTTTTTTTTTGTTTTGTTTTGACCTCTTTTTGTAATGGTCCTTGAGACCCTACAGCTTTTACCAGCATGTTTAAAGTGAATTTTGTAATGGCCCTCGAGGCCCCACATATTCTGATCAATGAAATTTGTCTGTCTCTGATACTTCTCAGCTGAGTGATTTGCTTGACTTTGTCTTTTTATTTTGATAACCTGTGAGTGAGGCCGTTGATGGTCGAATTGCGACGAACTGGTCTTTTAACAAGTACCCAAGTTTTGTGAACTGAGTTTCCATTGAGTACCCAAGTTTTGTGAACTGGGTTTCCAATGCGTACCCAAGTTTAAGAACTGGGTTTCCAGTGCGTACCCAAGTTTAAGAACTGGGTTTCCAGTGCGTACCCAAGTTTAAGAACTGGGTTTCCAGTGCGTACCCAAGTTTTGTGAACTGGGTTTCCAGTGCGTACCCAAGTTTAAGAACTGGGTTTCCAGTGCGTACCCAAGTTTAAGAACTGGGTTTCCAGTGCGTACCCAAGTTTAAGAACTGGGTTTCCAATGAGTACCCAAGTTTTGTGAACTGGGTTTCCAGTGCGTGCCCAAGTTTAAGAACTGGGTTTCCAGTGCGTACCCAAGTTTAAGAACTGGGTTTCCAGTGAGTACCCAAGTTTTGTGAACTGGGTTTCCAGTGCGTACCCAAGTTTAAGAACTGGGTTTCCAATGAGTACCCAAGTTTTGTGAACTGGGTTTCCAGATATAGAAATGACACTGAATTTGCAAGAAGATTATTTATTCATAACAACAAATATACAAATATACAACTTTACAAGATCACCTTTTCACGCCGGATAATTCGACTACTGATAATATTTCCTGAGGTTTTTGGAGTTCCATGCATGAGGTAATAGGTGCTCCTCCAGTGTCTCTAGCCTGTAGCTTCCTGGCCGGATAACTTCCTTCACTCGATAGGGTCCCTCCCAAGTTGGGGAAAGTTTCCCTACTTTCGTCGGCTGGGAGACGGCCGCCTTTCTTAGGACCAGATCCCCTGTCCTGAATTCTCTGGGGCGGATTTTGGAGTCGTGATAATTCGACACCTTCTGCTTATAAGCGGCGACCCGGATTCGAGATTCCTCCCGGATTTCTTCTAGTAAGTCGAGGTTGGCGCGGAGTCCGTCGCTGTTCAGTTGCTCATGGAAACTGATGACTCTGGGAGATGGGGTGCCTATATCAACAGGTATCACGGCTTCAGTTCCAAAAAAGAGGTTGAATGGTGATTCACCAGTCGTCGTGCGAGGAGTGGTGCGGTAAGCCCACAGAACATGGTAGAGCTCATCTGCCCATCGGCCAGCCTTTTCATCCAGCCTTTTCTTTATCCCTTGAAGCAAGATCCTATTGGTTACTTCCGTTTGCCCATTGGTCTGGGGGTGAGCTACCGAAGTGAATCTCTGTTCAATCTTTAGGTCAGAGCAGAACTTCCGAAAGTTCCGGCAGTCGAACTGTTTGCCGTTATCTGTGATTAAGGCACGGGGAATCCCAAATCTGCAGACCACTGCTTTCCAGAAGAAATTCTGTATATTCTGCTCAGTGATCTGGGCTAGAGGTTCTGCCTCCACCCACTTGGTGAAGTAGTCGATTGCCACCACTACGAATATGCGCTTTCCGGAAGCCGGTGGAAAAGGACCCAGAATGTCCATCCCCCATACTGCAAAAGGGAGTGGACTGATAATTGGGGCCATCGCCACAGCAGGCTGGTGGATGGTGGGGGAGAATTTCTGGCACCTCTCGCACTTTTTAACCAGATTCAGCGCGTCTTGTCGTATGGTGGGCCAATACAATCCTCTGAGGAGTACCTTGATCGCCAGGGCTTTGCCCCCCAGATGTTCTCCACAGATTCCTTCATGAGTCTCTTGCAATGCGTACGCGGCGTTACTTGGTCCCAGACACTTCAGGTACGGGAGAGTGTAGGACCTTTTATACAAAATGTCACCGCTGAGGGAGAATCGGGCGGCTCTCTGTATCACCTTACGGGCTTCCTTCTTATCTTCGGGAAGTTTCGCGTCCCGTAAGTAATGAATGATCTCATCCATCCAGCACGGCTCGTTCTCCACCTGCATTATATCTGCGGCTTCTCTTTCGATGCTAGATCTTTGTAGAAATTCCATACGTATGCTTCCAAGAGTGGTGTATCCAGAAGCAGCCAGCTTCGACAGTACATCTGCTTTGGCATTTTCTGTCCGTGGTATTCTGATGACCTCGAAACTGGCAAACCGGCTGGAGAGTTGATGAACCTTAGCAAGATACTTAACCATACGCTCATCTCGGGCTTCGTAGACCCCTTGGATCTGATTTGCTACCAGCTGTGAGTCGCAGTATGCTTTTAATTTCCGGGCGCCGGTATGAATTGCTAGGTTCATTCCGGCAAGGAGGGCTTCATATTCTGCCTCATTGTTGGACGCACGGAATCCGAATCTCAGAGCATAATCCGCAGTGAACTCCTCAGGCCCAGTGAGGATGAGGCCTGCTCCACAGCCGTTTTTATTTGAAGAACCATCGACATATACTTCCCAAGTTGGTGTGCTGGTCATGGAGTCCTGCTCTGCCAGGGGTTGCAAGATTTCTGTCTGAGTTTCTGCTATGCATTCGTCAGGAACCGCTTTCTCTGCAACTGGGAGTTGTACCGTTTCAGGGTCGGCGACTTGCTGGGGGATGGTGCACTCTGCTACGAAATCTGTCAGTACTTGGGCCTTGATGGCTGGCCTTGGAGCGTACTGGATGTCGAACTCGCTCAGCTCTACGGCCCATTTCACAAGTCGTCCGGAGATATCTGGTCGATGGAGTACTTGCCGGAGCGGCTGGTCAGTCAAGACCTTTACAGTATGAGCTTGAAAGTACGGTCTTAATTTTCTTGCAGCCATTACCAGCGCGTAAGCCAATTTCTCGACCCGCTGGTACCTTGTTTCTGCGTCGTGAAGAACCTTGCTGACATAATAGATTGGTTTTTGCTGGCGGTGCTCCTCGCGGACGAGGACAGCTGCCAGTGCCGTGGAGCTAACGGAGAGATATAGAAATAACTCCTCACCTGGCTCCGGCTTTGTTAATAATGGCGGGGAGGACAGATACCTTTTCAGCTCGTCGAAGGCAATCTGGCATTCTTCCGTCCAGGGCGCAGTTTTGAGGCCCTTAACCGCACTGAAAAAAGGCAGGCATCTCTCCGCCGATTTGGAGATGAAGCGACCCAGCGCCGCTATCATTCCCGTGAGCCGCTGAACTTCTCTGATGGTTCTTGGGGCGGTAAGCTCTATCACAGCTCTGATCTTCTCGGGATTTGCTTCTATCCCTCGCTGACTCACCATGAATCCCAAGAACTTCCCCGAACTGACACCAAAGGTGCACTTGGTGGGGTTGAGTTTCATGTTGTGCTTCTTGAGGATCTGAAATGTTTCTCTGAGATCAGACACGTGGTCCTGTGCGCTTCGACTTTTGACCAGCATATCATCCACATACACTTCCATATTTCGGCCGATCTGGTTCTGAAAAAGTCTGTTCACCAGCCTTTGGTAAGTAGCTCCGGCGTTTTTGAGGCCGAAGGGCATGACTCGGTAGCAATAAGTCCCTTGATCTGTGACGAATGAGGTCTTTGGTATATCCGATTCGTACATCCTGATCTGGTTATATCCGGAGAAGGCGTCCATGAAGCTCAACAGTTCATGACCCGCTGTGGCGTCGATGAGCTGATCAATCTTCGGGAGCGGATAACTATCCTTGGGACAAGCCTTATTCAGATCAGTAAAATCGACGCAGGTTCTCCACTTTCCATTAGTCTTCTTGACTAGGACTACATTTGCTAGTCAGTCCGGATATCGAATCTCACGAATGAAGTCAGCCTTCAGAAGCTTCTCCACTTCTTCTTTTATTGCCTGTCGCCTTTCAAAAGCAAAGTGTCTCCTTTTCTGTTTCACCGGTCTGCAGGTTGAATCGACACCAAGCCTATGAGTGCTGATCTCTGGATCGATGCCGGGCATATCGGCAGGAACCCATGCAAAGACATCTGCATTGCCCTGGAGAAACTCGGTGAGTTGATGTTGAATGCTACTACTAAGGGAGGAACTGATCAGAGCGACTTTCTCACCGTCCTCCGGGCACAGTGGGATGGAGAGTAGGTCCTCAGCGGGTTGAGTACCCCTGAGTTCGTCCCTTACATCAAGCAGTTCGATTGGCAGTGATTCTACTGCGTTTTTTCCTTTCAGTGCCATTGCATAGCACTCCCTTGATTGAGGCTGATCTCCGCGAACTTCCCCCACACCATTAGGGGTTATGAATTTCATTTTTTGGTGGTAGGCTGAGGCGACTGCTCGGATCAGATTCTGGCCAGGCCGTCCCAAGATAGCATTATAGACCGAGGTGGCCTTCACTACCAGGAAGTTAACCATGGCGAACGCTTGACATGGTGAATCTCCGACAAGAACAGGGAGCTCGATCTGTCCTACCACTTTTACGACCTCTCCGGAGAAGCCGAACAAATCTGAGTTCGCCGGCCTTAGACGGTCGTCGCCTATCATCATTTTCTCGAAGGCATGGTAGTATAGAATATCCGCTGAGCTCCCATTGTCCACAAGAATTTTCTTTACCTCCCAGTTGGCAACGAGCATGGTTAACACCAATGCATCGTCGTGGGGCAAAATAAGGCTGTCCAGATCTGCGTCTGAGAAGGAGATCTCATTCTCCGTTCTTGACTTTTTGCTGGTTGTGTGAACGGCGTTAACTTGCCGTGCATATGCTTTTCGAGCAGCAGAGGAGGTGCCCCCGGCGGCTGATCCGCCCATGATTGTATTGATAACCCCCCTTGGTTGAGATCGGGGTGCCTCAGGCTGCGCGTCGGTGACCTGAGAAGTCTTATCCTGAGGAGGGGGCTGCGGTGATCTTCGAGGGCTACGGCCCTGGGGACTCTTTCCTTTGCGCCCTTGGGTGCGGCCGTCATTCTGGATGTATTTTTTCAAATAACCCCGGCTGATCAGCTGCTCAATTTCTCCCTTGAGCTGCCAGCAATCCTCTGTGTCATGGCCGTGGTCCTTGTGGAACCGACAGTACTTTGAAGGATCTCTTCTGTTTCCTTTGGAGATCATTCTAGGCGGCCACTTCACAAACTCCTCCTCACTGATCGCCGCCAGTATGTGCTTTCTAGATGTATTGAGAGGTGTGAAGTTCTCTTCTCTTCTCTGAGGGGGTGGAGACTTCTCTTTCCTGGGAGGTTTATCCTCCCTACGCTGTTTAGGCAGATTCTTCTCTTCAGAGGTTATCCTCCGGTTTGAATTAAGAGCTGCCAGTGTTTCTTCCACTGTTATGTACTCTTCTGCCCCGGCCATGAGATCCGCCAGTGAGCGCGGATTTTGCCGAGCCACCGCTCGACGGAAATCATCAGATCTTGCACCGGTGAGGAGTGCGTTCATAGTCGCTGAGGGATCTAAATTGGGCACCTGTAGTGCCTCCCTGTTGAAGCGGCGGACGAACACCTTCAGGGGCTCATTGTCTTCCTGTCGCAAGGCCATCAGGGAAGCTGTTGTTTTCTTTGGCCTGCGGCTGCTCATGAAGTGGCGGACGAGGTCCTCTCCAAAATCGTCGAAATTGTTGATGGAGTTTGGTTTGATCCTGGAGTACCAGTCTCTTGCCGCGCCAGTGAGCGTCGTTGGGAAGGCTCTGCAGATGAAGCCGTCGGAGGCGCCGTGGAGGAGCATCATTGTTCTAAATGTCTCCAGATGATCCACGGGATCGGTAGTGCCGTCGTACTGAGGGACGGCAGGCATCTTAAATCCTCTGGGTGCTGGAGCACTCAGGACATCCTTAGTGAAGGGCGTTCTGCTTGAGAACGCTCTAGAGGCGGGCCGGCTCTGATCCTTCGCCAATTCCTCTATCCGGTGGTTCATCTCCTCCATTCTCTGTAGCAGCGGATCCGTTCTGCGGTCTGGGGACCTGATTCTTCCCGCAAATGGGCTTGCCGCAGAACCGGACTGACTTTCCGGACTCCTACGACGAGGCCGAGATTTTGCCGGTGGCAAACGATCTTCGTGAGGCCGGTGCCTCTGCGTGGAGCGAGACCGCGATCTTTCGCGGTGATGAGGTTCTGTCTGGGCGTGCCTCACTATGGGGCGATAAACTTGTCTAGCGGAGTGATGAGTTCTGCCCTCCCCATGACGTGATGACTCTCCCCTGTGGACTCCTTGGGCAGATCGCGGGGCCTCTGGAGGAGGTGGAGGGGGTGCTTGAAGTAGTTGTTGGTACTGACCAACGAGGGCCGTCATCTGCTGGAAGAGGGCTTGGACTTGCTCCGAGGTGGGCACGGGATTGTGGTGCTCCGAGCGAGAAAGGCTTTGGTCGGCAGAAGCTGCCACTACCATCGAGGCGATTCGACCGCTCCGGGTCCTGCGAGGTAGCGCGGATTGGTCGTTCTGCGCAGAAGCTAACCGCGCACTCTTGCGCCCTGCCATTTTGTAAGTGAGATGTAAGAACAGCTTTTAGTTCTAGGTCCCACGGATGGCGCCAATCTGTTAGACCAAAAATCGATAACAGGTACAGCAGTGGCGTAAGAGCTGAGAGCGAGCGACAAGGGAGGTTGAGTATGAATCCTGCGGTGAGTGTTTAGTCCTGCACAAGGCAAGCGAGGTCAGAAGACCAGACCGGGTTTTACTCCGGACAGGCCCTTCGACACTCAAGTCAGTATGAGCAGGAGTGAAGGGGAGATATCTTAAGAGTTTAGGGAGAGAAGGGATTTTCGCATTACCCATTAGTCTGAGCTTTAGTCCCCTATTTATAGGGAAAATCTGTTGAGGTGTCCTGGACAGGTGTCCAGGACAGGTGGCGGCCTGTGAGAGGCTGGATCTCACCTACTCTGAACAGGTGGCAGCCTGTGAGAGGCTGAGTCTCACCTACTCCGGGACAGGTGGCAGCCTGTGAGAGGCTGGATCTCACCTACTTTGGGACAGGTGGCAGCCTGTGAGAGGCTGGATCTCACCAACTCTGGACAGGTGGCAGCCTGTGAGAGGCTGAGTCTCACCTACTCTGGGACAGATGGCAGCCTGTGAGAGGCTGGTGTTTTCACACCCCATCATTATTCGTTAAGTTATAAAGGCAAAGGAAAACATTAAAGGGGGCTTAAAAGCCAAGCCAAAGGGAACAGACTCCCTAGAGTATACAAAACTGCTCCCATCAGCCATGGGACCTTTTGGGGAGTGGATGGTTTCTAAAGATATCAAAATTGTTTATGAAAACCATTTTGAAAACCTTTGAAAGTGCAAATACATATAAATCAAGAAGACTCCAAATACAATCTAAAATGATAAAACCTTGAGTCTTCTTGGATTGTTTGGCTCCTCCGCACTTTCTTGGACATCCTCGACTTGTGAGTAAACTTCTTCAACTTGATTTGGTTCTTGTGACTTCCTCTATTCTTCAAAACATGTTGAGAGGTACATGAGGTGGTCCCATTTTAAGTGAAAAACATTGGTTTCATATTCCACGTAGTGTTCTATTCATAGAGGGAGTCTTAAGGATAAATTCCATGTGTTTTGAATCTCTAAAAAACTAAGGTGTTTGAAGTGTCGAAAGACACAAATTCATTTATGCCAAAATCTATAGATATGGGTTGCGTTTGATGGGAACAACACTCATACGTTATAGCTAAAGCTCCATTCTAAAGAGCAGGTCCCTAATCTGAGAGGAAAGACTGTGCCTGAGATTCCATTGATCGAGGAGGCCCAAATGGGAAGAAAGTAAAATCCATGGGGGGAACACAAGGACAGATAATCCACAGTACAATGAAAACTAAATACATCATTGTCTAATGTAGATTTTTCCCGAGAAGTCCTCAGAAATTTTGTCAGCAAGCTCCTGTGGGAAACAATGTAGCGGGATAGAACCATTCTCACATAAACCGTTAAAGGGGGGGATATCATTTCCCTTTTATAATTAGTTTGCACTTTGCAGTCTGCAGTTGATGGGTTTTCAGTTTTTTTGTTTTTTGCTTTTATGGTTTTTCTTCTCTTGTTTATGGATATTGTTGGAAAATATGTTGAGGGTACTATTGATGATAGAAAACCGAAACTTGTTGCTTCAAGGCGTGATATCACTTTCCTTAAGACAAGGTTCGCCCCCACTAGTAGTGTGCAAAGGGGATCCGCGAATTGCCTCCAAGATACAATGAAGCCTTGTAGGGAAGCCCTACTAATGTTTGATGACGCGTAGCACTAGCGGAATCAAACCCGAAATGCCCTTCCGAAATTTCAAGCCTTAGAGAAATCTCTAGATTCTGTTTCTGCAGAAAAACAGTATCTAGAACAGTAAATAAAAGAAAAACAGTATGTAGAAATACTTAGGGATTTTTGTAGGAGTGTAGAAGAGAGTGTAAAGTCTGTCAGAATTGTTAATTCGTTTTCTATCTTGAAATGACTGAATTCTGCACATTTTGTAGACCACCTGGTGTCTTTTCAGTGTGAAAAACACCTCTACAGGGCACATTTCCAGAATGTTTGAAATCTGACCGTTAGATCGCACCTATTGATATTGAACGGTCCTGATCGATCCTAGATGTGACTGTTGGTTTGAGTAAAACTTCTTTCCAACCCAGTCATCGTTAGATCAACTATCTATGGTGTGGATCGCACCCCCTTGGCACATGACCGTTGGGAGAAGGGACACAACCCATTTGATCACTCTTTGACCGTTGGAGTTATGGGCCTGTTGGGCCGACCATTAGGCCCGAACCGAAGCCCAACCCATTCGACTTGATAGGCCTACGAACCATTTGACCCATCCATCCGACCGGTCCACCTTCATCTTGATCCAACGGTGCAGATCAAATCTGGAAAAATTAAAGGCTCCAATCGCTCCTCGCGACGTTGCGTACGTGCGCCTAATTAAGCGCCACTATGCGCCCTATAGCCCATTGCCCACGCCGTGAGCGTGCGTGTGCGAACGGTGCGTTGCACCGTCCCACGGGTCCAACCATGGGTTCAACCCAATGTGCAATCAAACAAGTAATAGAAAAGTGTAGTGCTTTATAAGCCCTTCTCTTTCTTTTCTCTCATCCGGTACGGGACTATATTTTCAACTACACTTCTACATCCTTTTGTAAAAGCAAATCTTTCCAAGAAAATATTTTCTTTTTCCCAAACGTTTTTGATAAAACATTTTCCAAAACACTAAAACATGCAAAACACATGATTTTAAAAATCCAAAATCACTAACATTTTCTTGCTCATCTCAGTATTTGATTTTCATTAGTTTTTTGTGTTTATTTTTCATCATGATATCCATCTCCTTTGATTTAGGCCGGTTTACATTTGAAAAGATAAGATGCATGGACTACAAGAAGAAATTTCACTAGAGAAGGGCAAGCATTGACATAGCAACTTAAATATATAAGACAGGTCCATTTTAGATCCAAAACTGATTATTAGACTCAAAATTTTGAGAATTGATTGAGTCCAAAACTAAATTTTGAGTCCAATAATTAGTTATGGACACAAAATCAATTCTTAAAATCCAATACGAATAGTAAAATCTCTATTTTACCTGCACATTTAAAGAGAGGATATTGATATGAGCACTACCCGGTTTCAATAACAACACTAAAATCACATTTTCATTTGTTTATAGAACTATCAATGGAATCATGTCTTTTCCCCTTTAGGTATTAACTTTGAAATTGTCATTACCAGATTGACCGAAAGGGGCAAAACACTTGAGCCTTGTTTGGATTGCAAGAACTTTATGGAAAAGTTTAGAAAGAAAAAGTATTTCTATGAATCCCACCTCCCCCTTTAAACATAGAAGGAAAAATTTCATGAACCAACCCCATTCAATTTTTACTAACTTCCCTTAAAATCAATTATAATAATATCATTTGCCACTAAATTGTGGGGAAGAAATAATTTTTCCAAGAAAATATTTTCCATCAGAAATGTTTTTTCTTACAATCCAAACATGAACATAAACCCATGTGTGATCTTAGACTGACTTATCCAAAGGTTTCAACTTCCAAACGATAGTGGAACAAGAAGAATCTCCAGCTTGTTAAAGGTCTCAATGCTGTAAATGAACTTGTGGTGTTTATCAGATGCAATATTTTGATGCTTACCATCATTTCTGTGGTAGATATTTCAACTCTCTTTATGAAATATGAAGGAGATGCATCTCAGGGCTTTGGTTCCACAACTCTTAAGAGTTAAGAAGAAACAAACCGGTGTGTAAATCCCCACAGGTAAATCCCAAGATTACCCGGCGGATAATTCAGCCTTTAGTGGTGGTCATGACCGCCGGTAATTCAGATTAATTTTTACTTTTTTTTATCAAAAGATAAAAAACTAAAAATTAATAAGAGGAAAATGATTGTGAGCTTGAAGCTCATATAGCTTATATGAGGTTGACGGCCCAAACACATGAGTCCCACATTTTTTATGGTGATCCAAACCATTCATTTGCAAGGCCCCGTCTTAGATAGGGTGCGTACCAGAAATCAGCTCCATTGGATCATACTAACCCCTCCAAAAACGGAAGGCAAAAATGGGCCGATTTGTGGCAAACGGTGTCTGTCCATTTTGCCCTCCACTTTTGAATGGATTAGGATGATCCTATGGAGCTGATTTTTTGTGCACACCCTATCTATGTAAGGGCTTTTCAAATGAATGCTTTGGATCATCCTAACAATGTGGGCCTACATGTGTTTGGGCCCTCAAGCTCATATAAGCTATATGAGCTTCAAGCTCACAATCATTTTCCTCAATTAATATACCCAACCCCAACTATGATGAAGAAATGCAGAGAAAAACAAGAAAAGGAAAGAAGAAGAAAAGGAGGACGGGGAGGTAGTAAGAAAGGGCTAGAGGAGCAACCTTTATTTAGAGGAGACCCAAAAAATGAGAACATGTCCCCTATTTAACAATCAGAATATGAAGTGTCCATTATCAAAATCTAGTAGTGCAGGTCTCAGTTGCCTATATATTTGCTAGGCAATTCTGCAGAAACAACACCCATTTCATGGATCACTTTTGCATGAGAGAAGAGCAATTGGTGCTGAACTGTTATGAATTGTTGAAGTCACTCCAAGCGATTCTCTTAGAAAAAGAGACTGACAAGGTTGAACACACCCTGGATTTAAGTGATTCTGTTGATTCTCTTGTTGTTTGACATATGTTTCCACAAAAATTAACCCATCCAAATAGCCTAAAATGGAATTTTTGGAAATCTGTTTTATCCACATAAGCTGTACACGCATCCAAATATCCCTAAGACCCATGTAAGTTAAAGAAATGTTGAATATGTAAACGAGTCTCCATCACTATATAGACCTGCAGACTTGTAATAAGAACACATGGAAATATGTGTCTTGTAGTGCACTTTACTAAATGATTGGGAGTTGCCAAATATCTCAATTTATTATATAGTACTATGGAAGTCACATTGTCCTTATGAACAATATTTACTAAGGAACTATTTTAGACTTTTAGGCCATGTTTGGCGATCATGGATAGTTTTTTTTTTCCGTTGAATATTAGCTTACCCAATGGAGAGAGAGAGAGAGAAAGAGTGTGTGATGAAAAACAATAGTCTAGTCAAAACAATCTATATTAACTATCACAATTTGATAATCCTATCTAATCCAACGATAGCCTCCTACATTTATGTTAGTTCCAATGCTTCCATAGTTTTTTTTTTTTTTTGGTAGGTAATTGGGGTTAGGCAAGACCCCGACCAGATATAATAAAAAAACAAAAGGATTACAAAGAGAGGGCTACATAACATGAACAGCCGGATGAAAGGGAACACACTCCCTTGAAATTACAATGATATGAATCGGAAAGGTACAAAAGGGACATACAATCAAGGGAGATTCTATTCAAGGGGAAGATTACAAAAGGGGAATATAATCCATAGTTCTTCTCTCTCTCTCTCTCTCTCTCTCTCTCTCTCTCTCTCTCTCTCTCTCTCTCTTGTGTGCGCTCAATATTATTTAAAATATAATTTGTCATTTTCAAATGCAAATGCCGAAGAACAAAGGCGTCTTAATATTTACATCATCCAAAAAAGAGATGGTGAGGGTTCCAAAAGTTTATTAAGAACGAAATTGAAGATTACTTGGAATGATGATGACTAAGCATGAAGTATCAGTAATTGCAATAGTGTGTAGTCCCTCTACCGATCAGAAGATTAGGCAATGATTTTCGAGGTACAACCTACTTTTGTCGTGACCTAACAAATGAACGGTTTAGATCATCTTAAGAAGTGGGCGTCACCAAACTTTTTGAAAAATACTCGGCTTTAGGCCCACACACCATATAAAATCTTTCATAAAAGATTATCCAAAAATCTATGAGATACATACGTTACTTGGTTGGCATCCATCATTGTGTGTGTGTGGGGTGGGTGGGGTAGTTGGTTGAAAATATCATTTCCCTTGATTTTTTAAGGAGATGATATTTTCACCCCCCCTGCATTACATGCACACCCACTTATAATATGATTTGACGTGAAAAGTGGGCAACTTCATGTAAAATCACTTTATAAGGGGTGTGTGCAATTACTGCAGGGGAGAACTTTTCACGTCAAATCAGATTATAAGGGGGTGTGCACGTAATGCCGGGGGGTGAAAATATCATCACCCAAAATCAAATAAGTGTCTACCAACGGTATTGACCGCCACGAAAGACCTAATCTTTACCGCCGTGGTTCAACTATCCGGTAAAAGCTTTACCGACAGTTCTCTTGTTTCCTATTCTTTAGGGCGGGGATAATGAAAGAGAATACAATCTCTTCCTCCCGAAAAAAGGCAAGTAGTTTCAACCAAACTGAGTAGAACACCCAAATCTCCTCTAATCCTAGAGGGGAGAGGGGAGACGACTTGGAACAAAAATCATCTCTCAAAAATGAAATAATGAATACTGGAAAAGATTATGATTTTGGAAGAGATGCGGGTTCTGGTGGGTTACAGAGGAAGATTAAAGATTCACCATTGTTGGAACATGATCTGAAAATCTACAGACTTGATGCAAGCGCCCGACCCAAGAACCTGTGAAAGAGGATGTTTATCTCTCACCCAAGAACCTTTGAAAGAGGATGGAGAGGATACAGGGAGTGAAAATAGCCTGTGTGTTTTTCTTGTGCAAAACAGCAACAAAATAGAGTGTTTTTCTCAGCCCAAAATCCATCTAAACAATGCTGTATTTTCTCTCTTTTATAGAGAGAAATATGGCTTTTGGAGGAGAAGTAAAAGCCCACTGAGAGAGATCATTTCTCTTCCAACAGTCACAAATATGAAACGGTTCACACCATTTCTTAAGGAGAATAAAATCTGTTTAAGAATTAATTAGAAAGCCCAAATGTTTCTGCACCAAAAAGTCCACGGCACGGCCCGCGCGCGTCTGTGTTGGTGTTTACATTAACTTGTGTTTATACAAAACCAAGTCACCCAACAAATTCCAATGCCTCTTGAAAGGCTAAGCCTTTCCTCCAACACCACTTTTTATCTAGATTAGAATTTCTCTCAACCTAACTGATATGGGACTAAATGTTTTGCATTGAAGTTGAGAGCCCACTCCGCACACACCCAAAGGCCTAGGATTCAAGTCCCCATGAACGCAAAAGACACCTGCTTTTGAGAATAAGAGAAATTATATGGTGGCCGACCGTCAAGTCCAGTGAAGGTGGTGCGATGGAAGTACCATCTTTGATATTTGATCAAACATCAGCCTCTTAAAAAGTGTGCAGCTGTTGGGTCAAATACATGATTACTATTATAACCCAGGTTTACTATTTTAATCTTTCCCGTTGCAGTTGATTAATGGAAAACCCTTCCAGAACGTAATTCCATTCTGAAAATAAAGAAGATACCGAAGTGACTACCAATTTGGCAATTTCCACACTGTTTTTTACATTGGCCGGGGGGATTCGGCCTCTCTTCTTTATTTTCTAGTGCACGTGTCATGATAGAAGATAGTTTTTAATAAAATGCATCTTTGTTTTGTTAGGAGCCCTCTTGATTAAAATAGGAAATGGTGTTAGATGTCAAAAATCACAAAGGTATTCAAATGTAGAGAATTTATATGATGGGTGGCCGTGAAAACACGTGAAGTCTAAAAAAAAGTAGGTACGGCCCACTTTTTTGAATGATCCAAACCGTTCATCTGTTTGGGCACAACGTAAATAGGTTGTGCCCAAAAAATCATTTCCATAGGATGCTCCTAACCCTCCGATCTGTAGAAGATTCCATAAATGATTTTTGGAAATCTCCATGTTCAGATCAGTTCAGATCGAAGGGTTAAGATCATCCTATGGAAATGATTTTTGAAGACTTCACGTGTTTTCACGGCCACCCATCATATAAATTCTCTTCAAATGTAAACGTAAAATGAAAATTTTGTATGTTTTCATCCATTTGCATTGTTGAATAAACTAAATGCAATATTTTAGGTTTAAAAGGGTGGTAATGAATCCATTGACATGTTTTTCTTGCCTCTAATTCTCTAAATATAGAGAGGGGATGATAATGGGGGCGAATATATCACTTCCCTAATTTAAACGTGCCTCCCTCTTTCTCAAAAAGCTCACACGTGTCGTAATACTAGTAGGTAGCGTATCAATGTATATCGTCAGTACCTGTCTCCAGCTCAGCTTTTCCACTTTCTCTCTCTTTCTCTCTCACACACGTGTTTCTGTCTTGGTTTTTAGTTTCCGTCTTCGTGTAATTTCTTTTTTGTTTCTTCTGCTAAGTTGCCGACGAGCCAAAAAAAACTGATATGTCAGGCTTAATCTACACCGTACACGTGGTGGGCTCCACTTTTGTCTCCCTTACTCGCTTTTATCCGTTGATCTGAACGTAAACGGCCAAATATGGTTGAGTACAATCATTTAGGGTTTTGCAATGAAATCTGAACCGTTTATTTTATTCTGCTAATCTTACGCATCCGATCTCCGTTTGGGTTGGGACCTGAAGTAGGTGGGTCGAAGTGCTACAAGATCAACGGTGTTGATTTCACACATTTACCCACGGAAAAATTATAGATCATAGGATCCGAAAAATGAACGATGGGATCAAGACAACTGATAAAAACCTGTGAGACTTTCCGAAATATGATATTATTATATATATTATTTTTGAAAATACCCTTCATTTTTTCATAATATTAAAGGTGCCGTTTGGATACACGTATTTTAGAATCCGGGATTTGTTCAAAATTGTAGCTAAGAGACAAGAGAAGAAGTGGACCAAGCCGTCGTTTTTTACTTCTCGCCCTTCTTTCCATCAGCAAGAGAGTAACAAATCCTCCCATATTTCAAGGTTTTAGAAATCTCAGGATGAGGGAGAGATTTTTAAAACCTGAATTTTTCAGTTAAAATCTAAAAAACGCTTTCATGACTCATGACAGCATACATCAGCTTGATCTAAAGCCCTCTTTTATACTGTTTTCAAACTAAAAATCTGGATTCTAAAATCCGCGTATCCAAACGAGCCTTAAGTATTATTTTAAGAGTATTTTAGTAAAAATAATCCACGTCTATTTTTTAAGTGATTTCTATTTTCAAACTCAAGTAGGAGTCTAGGACGCTTAGATGGACGGTCCGATTTGAAATGGATCGTGACTAAGACAAGGGAAGTAGGATCGAAGAGCACTCCGAATCGGCGGATCCATTGACACTATTGACAAATGCGCTGTCCGACCCCACACTTAAATGTATGAACGAGAAGCCACATGTCCGATGAGGAAATTAAAATGGTTGATCGGACGGCCAGGATCTCACGCTAATCAGGCACCCATGTTATTTCACACGAGCCACCGACGTGGCACTCTATGTCGACAGAAAATCCCTCCCTCTCTCCCTCGCTCTCTCTCTAAATAGCGAGTCTCTCTCACCCCCCTCCCTCTCTCTCTCTCTCTCTCTCTCTCTGACTCTTGATTTTTCTTTTATTAGGGTTTTGTGCGATTGGTAGGAAAAGAAAGAGTCAAATAAAAAATCGATCAGAACGGAGAAAAAAAATAGCCGAATCCAACGGTTACGGTAACATATAACACCCCCAAACACCTACCAAAATCCCCCGTTCCCCCTTACAACGGCCGTTATCCTCCTCGGCCACCGGGAAACCAAAATGAAAAACCTTCCCCAAACGGAATCCGTCATATCTCACAGCTAAATATCTCCCCTCCCCCCTCTCCATGGTGTCACACAAAAAACACCATATGCCAAAATTTTGACCCTCCAAATTCCCTCCATCCACCCCCCTACGCCGGAAAATGACACTTCAAATCATTCTCCGTTCCCCGGCGTCATTAAATTCTCCGGATTTACCTCCCCGCCGACAACCCCTTCTATCAAAAAATTCTCCTCGATTCGCCGAGGTCGCCGGAGGAACCGCGGCCGAGTGCGCGGCCATATGTTGTTGTTTCCCGTGTGGGCTCTTAAATCTACTCGTCCTCGCCGTCGTTAAACTTCCGGCAGGACTTTGCCGGAGAGCTCTTAAGAAAAAGAGCCGGAAAAATCAACGGTCGAAAAGTAAGATCGCGCTACTTACGCCGAAACGATCCGATGATTCTGAGCTTCAGATACAACAAACTGTATCGGCCGATATGTTATTACCCGGTATGTCTCCGGTACTTTCTGATATGGAATTGGAAATGTGGGCCCAGCTTTATGGTACTGGGTTTTGGAGAAACCCATCTGAGAGAGAGTAAAGAGGAAAAAAGAAAGAAAGAAAGAAACGTTTTTTTTACTCGTTTATTTAAGGAGACGATATTTTCACCCCCTTCATTGCGTGCACCCCCCTGAAAAGTGGGCAACTTTATGTCAAATCACGTTGTAAGGGGGGTGTGCAAGTACTGTAGGGGGTGAAAATATTATCACCCTTTATTTAGTGTATTATTGTTCTCGTTGTCGTTACTGTATGCATATCAGTATATGTCTATCTAGAGACGGAGAATCGGTCAATAATCAGTTATTCGTCTTGCATTGATTGATATATACACGCCTTCCTTTGGGTATATTTTTCTCTCCTCCTTTTATTATGTGATGTTGCTTCTTTGACTTTAGAGTATAGCAAAGGAGAATTGGAGTCTCTCTCTTCCTTCTCTAGAAGGGTTTTTGGTGGGGTCACTTGTCTAATCTACAACCCATCATTTCTGTGCTTTGGTGTACTTCATCTACGTGGAAATATAGACATGTATGAGTTGAGTTGTTTGCTTTGATGTACTTAGAGCTTTGAATTGATGAACATGAATTTTGGGTGTAGTTAACAATTTAAGGGGTCCATTATTTAATCTTCAACTCATATGCTCCTTCTTTTGATGTAAATCTGAATTGCTCTGTTTGGATAGATGTTGGGGGGATTTAGAGAAGAAGAAGTCAAAGGGAAATCAAAAGGAAATCAGTCAACGGGGAGATTGGACGTTGTTTGGTTGGGGTTAGGAGATGTGCAGGAGTTTTTTTACCGTATTTTTTAAGATTTTTTTGGGGAATGTTATCAGCACTACTGTTTTTTGATGAGGGCACTTCTCATTTTATAAAAAGTACGGTATGGCCCGCACAATAGGATTATCCAAAACCGTCCATTAGATGGGCCATAGCCTAAATAGGTTATGCCCCAAAATTATTTCCATTGGTTGATTCTAACCCTTCGATCTATAGAGGGTTAGGATCAACCCTCTAACATTCAGATTGGAGGGTTAGGATCATTCTATGGAAATGATTTTTGGAGCATAACCTATTTAGGCTATGGCCCATCTAATTGACGGTTTGGATCATCCTATGGTGTGGGCCATACCGTACTTTTAATAAAGTGAGAGTGCCCTCATAAGAAAACAGTAGTGTTGAACATTTCCTTCTTTTTTTTTTCTTTTTTTTTTAATAGGAATTTGCTAGCAAACTTCTCCTATGCTACTTCTAGGTATGTGGCCATCCTTGTGCAAAGATGCGCACATGGGCAAAGGTTGCTAGCAAAACCAAAAATAAGCAAAAAAAGTAATCATTACAACAAAAAAAAAAGTAAAATAGCAAAGCTATATAGTTTTAAATGAAAATTACGAAAAAAATACCAACAAAATGTAATAAGATGTGACAATTACGAAAAAAACTACAAGCAAAAGTAGAAAGTTATGACAATTACGGTGAAAAAGAATTTCCCTGATAAATTCTCCCATTTTTCCTTCGGAGAAATTCGTCCTGCGAATTTCGAGGGTTCCAGGTCACCTGACAAGCGCCCGACATAACCGGCGGTCAAAATTCCAATTTATGCTAAATCCCTACCAAACACCCCTCGGATAATTAGGAGAATTGCATTCCCTACTATTTTACTCAAAAAAACGTAACCAAACAGAAGAAATGAGAAATGGATATTACATGAATTGGGTATTTTGCTTTCATACTTGCCATCATGATCTTTGTTATATGAATTCGAGCCTCGGGTACCGTTGTTCATAGCCACGTGCTCTAATCCTCTGAGCTACATGTCTCATCCCATCTCCACTGGATCTGTTCGTGCGTGTAACCTAATAAAGAAACCTCTAATAAAGAAACCTTTCTTTTTCTCGTCCATAAGACTTTTAGGGTTTTCAATTAATGAACACAAATTTAGGATTTATGGGTTTTAATTGATTAACATAAGCCTAGATTATAAGATTGATGACATAAGTTTATGGGTTTGGGTTTTCAATCGATGAACATAAATTTAGGGTTTAGAGCTTTCAATTGATGAACATGAACTTATATTAAAGGTTGATGACATGAATTTACAGTTTAGGGTTTTCAATTAAGAGGAATTCTAGACTGAAGGGAGCCCTTACAAAAAAGAGGTGAAAGGGCTCTCCAATTGGCTGCACATCATCGTCATGCATTAATAATAGCTGAAAAGTCAAACATGATAGTGATGTGCAGCCAATGGGGGAGTCTTTTCACCTCTTTTTTGCAAGGGCTCCCTTCAGTTTAGACTTCCTCTTCAATTAATTAACATAAATTTAGGGTTTCAATTGAAGAATATAAACCTACATTAAAGGTTGACAATATAAGATCCTTGCCGGAGCATTGAAAGATATGGATTGTGGGATACTTTTGTGGCCTAGTTGACTTCATGGTCACTTGATATTAATTGAATTTAGGTATGTGGGTGTTGAGATCTATTCTCTTTTTGCCTAACAATATTTTCTTCTTTGAAATCTTAATAAAAAATTTATGTTTTTGTAATCATAGTTTATGAATTTGATTGATTCCATGCATCTCATGAATTAATGAAATCAGATGGTTACAATTGATTCTATGGAATCAACTGAATCTTGTCTTTTTGGAGATTATTTTTAGGTGATTTTTACCCTATATTTAGATAAGCGATTAGTTTAAAGTCATGTTACATGGATTCTTCTGAATAGGCTACTCATCCATGTTAAACACGAGAAATTATACGGTGTAAGGGCCTACAACAATAAGGCTTTTGTACGGTTGAAGTACCACCCTTGACATTTGATCCAACAACAGCTCCTCAAAAAGCTCAAAAAGTGAGCTGTTGTTGGATCAAATATCAAGGGCGGTACCCCTACTGTATTGTTGTAAGTCCTTACACCATATAAAATCTCGTTAAACATATGCCGGATTTCAGTACTTCAAGTTCTCTCTCTCTCTCTCTCTCTCTCTCTCTCTCTCTCTCTCTCTCTCTCTCTCTCTCTCTCTCTCTCTCTCTCTCTCTCTCTCAGAGTACTACTATTACAACTTTACTATTACCACATTTTTTGAATCTTACCCATACCATACCATGGGACATTTGGATACAAGGATTTTTATAATCCAGATTTTACAAGTTAAACCTAGATTTTATAAGCTAAAAGTTGGATTGTAAAGTTGTCTGGATTGTAAAATCCATGTTTTAGATTATAAAATGCAGGTTTTAGGTTGTAAAATCTAGCATTTTACAATCTTGTATTATAAAATCCATGTATCCAAACAGCCCCTTAAATGGTTATTTGTTTATAGAATTGATTTAAATATTTTAACAAATCTAATCTTTCTTTTCGAATCCGACACTCCGTACCCGGGTTGAATTTCGATGCTTACTATTGATGCAACATAGTTTTCTAAGCAAAAAGAAAGTTTATCTGTAATAAAATATATTTTATAAGAAATTAAAGATGATATCAAAAACCTACTCTCTCCATTTCATTTGATTACTTGTTCCTAAAATGATTTAACCAGTGTCATTAAAATTTGGGGGGTCTCAATCAGAATTTTTTTTATTTGTTGGGGGGGGGGGGGGGGGGGGGGGGGGGGAGGGAGGAGAGACATAGTGGGTCTTACCATTGATTAATCTGAACCGTCCACTTGGTAGGCCATGCTTTGGATATCCTAGAGCACATTGTTGGGACGACGATCCTAGGCCCTTGATTTATAAAGCGTCGATCAATCCTCTCTTATGGTTTTGCCAAATAGATCTTTACCGTCACTCGTGGACCCCATAAGTGCTCTAAAAGAGTATGGATTTGAACAATTTGCATAACATTGCTTCAAAACAAGTAGTGTCATTGTTCAAATAGAGCTGAACAAATTAAAACGAAGGCCATGTTTAGCAGCCATGAATTTTTTTTTCCATGTAATATTAGTTTATCAAGTGGTGAGAGAGGCGTAGGGAGATTGGGAGAAGGAGAGAGTTTCTGAGGACAAATGAGGAGAGGGTGTGAAGTATTTTGAATGGAGTTTAATTTGTTTTTCCCCTTAATTTTCGGCCTTTTCGTACCCTCTTTACTCAATCCTTCTCCAGACGCTCCCTCTTCCTCCCTTCCCCACAGTGACAGACATGGAAAAAAATATCACAGTTGACAAACATGGCAACCATGTGCTAAGTCAGTAAGATCAACATTTTTCAGGTATACATGATAGTAAGATCAACATTTTTTAGGTAATCATAGCACATCAAGATACATTTCAGGCATGGCCCTCATGTATGATTTTCATAAGAGATTCCCAACATATCATAAGATTCCCGTCCTTTCACACTTTTCCAAATCCCAAAATAAAAAAATAAGCACCTTACATTATGGGCACTGATAAATCGACTCCCCATGTGTCTATCTCTCTCCTCTTTCTCTCTCTAACCAAGAGGCGAGAGAAAGACACATGGGGAGTCGATTTATCAATTTGGGGAGTCGATTTATCACTCCCCTACATTATTTGTTGAAAAAAAAAAAAAACCCGGCAACAAGACGCCAATTTCCATCCTCTTGAAAATATCCCCAAACCCACTCTGCAGGGTAAATCTTCCCCAGTTTTTTTTTTTTTTTTTTTTTCGTTCTTATTTTTAGCCTTTCGAGTTCTTGAATTAGTGGGATTTATTGTCAAAAAGTTATGCACCTTTGGGAATTTTGAGACAACAAATTACTCCATCCTAAGCTTGTGGAGAATTATGATGGAGATGGAGCTCTGAGTCCATTCATGCTCTTCCATGCTTACCATCATCCACCTTGAGACATTCGACTAGAGGCAATTTACCTGAATTATGAACTCTAACAACTTAAGCTTATGGAGTAATTGGTCTACTCGTATAGCCAGCCTAACATAAAGGGGTCACATGTGAGAAGGGGTCACATGCTAAGTATAAATGATTAATTACAATCAACTAGAAATGGGTCACATGTGAAGGAGAGTGCTAAGTATAGATGATTAAATAATATCAAGCTTAAGCTTTTGGCTTATTTGGTTGTTTCACATGGTCTACCCTGACCCTCAACGTTGATTGGAACTCTGAGTTGAAAGAATATTCTTCAGAGAAATTGAATTATCCAGAGCTATTTTGGCATAAATGATCTCATTTTTAAGATTTGCGTCTTAAAGTCGTTGCCGTTTGAAGACAAGTACCTCATGCCATAAATCAAGTCATATGAGGAAACGAAAAAATGTTTTTTCTTTTAACTCGAAAAATCTCATAATAAGCCGACGGTTGACAAAGATCTCCAAAAAAAAAAAAAAAAAGAGGAAGTTATTTTAGGGCATGTCAGATACCTGTGGAAAAATATTCCATGGAACCGAAACCGAACCGATACTTCGGTTTCGGTTTGGTTTTTTCCGTTTGATTTCGGTTTGGTAGAACCAAACTGATTCAAATTTCAAACCAAACCAAAACCGAACCGTTGCCCCCGATTTCCAATGATTATGAGTAAGGGGTGGCGAAATTGGCCGAATTGAACCGAAACCAAACCGAAAATTCAAATTTCGGTTCGGTTTCGGTTAAGTGGAACCATACCGATTCAAATTTCGGTTTGGTTCGGTTTGGGGGTCAAACCGAACCTAAACCGAACCGTTGCCACCCCTAGATAGGCGGAGTGGGAGAGACTTGAAAGTATGAGTGAGGAGAGCATGAAAGTCTCTGGAAAGCATGAAAAAAGGCCAATTTAGGGAGAAATTATATGATGCCCGACCGTCAAGTCACGTGAAGGTGGTACTTCAACTGCAGCATCTTAAAAAGTTGGCTGCTGTTAGATCAAATATGGGACCACATTGTTTGGATGATCCAAAGCGTTCATTTGATGGGCCTTGACATAGATAGGATATGCCTAAAAAATCAGCTCCATCGGATCATCCTAGCCCTTCAATCTGTGGACAAACCGTCAACTGAGGGGCCCTACCTTATACAAATTGAAACCACAGGGTACTTGTAACTTTTTAAACATTAGGGGTTAAGTTGAATGTGTCAGAAGCCAAACCATAGGGTGTCTTTAAGTGTAGGGGTCTTAAGTGTATTTTTCCCTAGATGTCGATGTAGCTTGCTTTTTTGTAACAGCAAGACTACTAACGGCGCATGTTAGTAGGAACCGTTGTCTGTTTTCTAAAAGGCGCGCTTCAACTTAATAGCAGAATAAGATCGCATCCTAGTCCAACACCACCACCAATCTGTAAGTCTTCAAAAAAAGAAGGGAGGTGATAAAATTCGCACCCCCTGAGGATAATTGGCACCCCCGAACGTTAAAAAGCGCTAAAGTTCATTCATCCTACAGGGGATGCGAATCATCCTACAGTGGATGCGAATTTATCATAGCCCAAAAAGGAACTTAAAAAAGGCCTTTAATTTCTCTTCTCCTTCAAGGCTTATGGGAGATTAGGGTTTCGTTTCCCCTCGAAAAAGAAATATCCCCAAGTTTTTTTAACACGACGGATTAGACGGCGAGACGGAAATGACTAGAATGCCCTCGTCTTCCCCAACTGAAAATTAGGATTTTTAGACTTGAAAACTTAAAATTAGGGTTTGAATCAAAGGTTATTTATCGACATAAACCCTCTATTCAGGAGTTTTATTTGTCTTCGTTCACACCATTGTCATGATTTGCACATAAACCCTAATATTTTAGGGTTTTCTTTCTTTGGTTTTATCAATGTTTTTTTTCTTGAAATGCGGGTTTGATGTAGCCATGAGGTGAGGTTTCATTGTCTGTGGTGGAGGTGATGGCGGCGGCCGGAGATGGAGACAGCGGCAATGGCCAAACGTGGCGACTGCGGCTCGAGGTGCGACGACGGCGGTGGAAAATGGCGTAACCCTAATCCCTCTGCAAATGAGGGTATTTCTGTCCTCAAAATATTAACCATGATTAGTTTCAGTCTTTATGTGAGGTTAAACTCACACCATTAATGGAGGGGGTGTACTTGTCACGTTTTGAAAGTCAGGATTAAGAGTTGAAATTGTCAGAAACTAGAGAGGGTGTAAATGAAATTTTCCCTTAAAATTATATAATATCATATGAGTTTTTCCCCTTTCCTCTTTTTGAGTTTTTATTGAGTGGGTTGTTATCTGGGTCACCAGTTAAAAAACAAGGAACAGAAAATCTATATGTTTTTCAGTTTCATACAAGGGATATATGCTCATTCCAGCCTTTTCATTTGGTTGTATACTAGACTGTTCTATTGGTTTTGTAAAACACCAATCACAGTGAAATCCAGACAGTTTTGCATGGGATTATTTTGGTGAAATACATAAATTGACAATAGACTGATATTGAAGATTAAACACAGTAGATAGAAATCCTGTTTGTCTAAATGAAGAGGGCCAACTTTTTTGGGATGCATTATTTCTCTCCTTTTTGTTTACTGTCGTCACCTTGTCATTGCTTATATAAAATAGTCAAAATATACTAAGAACAATGAAATACTAGATTGGTTTTGTAATAAATGAGCTCACAATCACATTTTGGGGATTTTAGTATTTAACTTCATTCTATGTTCAGTCAAGTATCTTCATTGTTTCTTTGCATTATTGAACTTAATTTTCATGTCAGTTTCTACACCAACAGACATACTTAGGCTCACAACTCTCACTAGTAATAGACATATGAGACCCCCTAGTAATGCTATTCTCTGTGAAGGTGCACTTTCAAATGTTTGCTAACGATCCCTCTTCTGTACTGAGGTGGACAGGGTAACCCGAATTTAATTACTCAAGCATTGGGGTGTGAGATGCGGGTGATACTCGACCCGACAACTTGATTGTGGATTTAAAAGTAACCGTAAGTGCACGGATCGCGTGTAGTCACGGGTCGAACTCAGGGAAGAAAAATCTTGTTTGTGAATCCTATTCTTGTATTATTTAGAATATAAAGTATAATATATGTTGCCTGGCATTTACTCAGGATTTCCGTGGACGTACCTCGGAGTCAACAATATCTATAAGTTTGTATTCTAAACAATCTAAGAATCGAACACAAATAAGATTGCGATTTGGAAATCTTAATTTAGGCAAAGTGCACCAAAGTTCTAATGATCTCTTTTAACTACTTATCTAATCTAATTAGAAAACTAAATTCTAAGGGCTTAAGAAAATTGAAAAATTGCAAGAGTAATTTGGAATAGTGTAAAAACCTTAATTCAATATAAAAGAGTACTTAGGGTTAGAATCCATCATGGGTTTTAGATTCGATTATTAATCAAACCAATTTTTGCATTGGATAGTGTATTTGGTAAATCCAGTCAATGGGGAATAAGATCAATAGATGTCATTGCCCATGAGTGTTTAATCAAATATACTACTCAATTTTGTATATTATATAAGAAATTATAGTTGTTTATCGACAATTACTTATACGAAAGGGTAAAGCCAGTGGCATAAGTGATTGGGATCCAACAAATACAAACCCTTACATAAATTGTTATATAAGCCACTGGTTTTAATTACTTCTCTTTCTCCTTCCCCATGGCTTCATCTAAACCCTAAGTATAGTGGGTTTAACTACTCATGGAGAAGGGGAAAGAAACAAAGAAAAAGAAAAAGAGAGAGAGAGCCATTGAGAGAAAGAGAGAGAAGGGAGAAGAAACAATAATAACTTCTTTAATTGAAATTTGAACAAAAATACATTGAATTGGAATAAAAATAAAGAACAAAGAGTAAAAACACTTAGGCTCAAAATCCCTCCTAGCAATGGCCGAATTTTCCTTGCTTTTGCCTTCGATGGTTGGTTTGGGTATTGAGAGAGATATAGATGCTGATGAGAATCCCCAAGAGAAATCTAAAAACGTCTCATTTTGCCAACCAACTGTATTTGTGAGATTTTCCATCTTGCTTCACCATGTTGGACCCATTCATTGTTGGACGAAAATTCCAACTCCAAACAGATGCAACACACATAGTTAGGCCCCAGTTGTCCGGATATGTTAACAAATCCAACGGTTGGGTTGCCCAACGAATGGTCTGGATTATCATATGTAGTCAAAATTTCCGCCCTCTTGATCTCTTTTTTAAATTCGGCCAACATTGGAAATTGGTTATTTTTCTTCAATATTTCATCTTTTAGTTTCAATTCCTTCAAAATTCCAATTAGAATCCTGAAACACCAAAAACAAGGAAGATACCTTAGTTGTACCGTTCTAAACGTAAAATATACATGTTTTTCCCACCTATAATTCACGCATAAATGTGCTCATCACAACTGTTCATTTCCACCTCCCAAATGATCTCCCTATACATGTGCACAGAGTGTATAGTGGTTTCAACACAGAACTGAGTGATAGATTCCCTCATGAAGAGGAAGGAATCCGCAAATTTTACAGCTGAGTGTTGGAAGGTCTGTCGTAGCTAATAATTAACAGAAAATTTGACGGGCTTTAACACTTACTATGGAACCCTGTGAATAACATAAGCTCATACATGTTTAGGTCTTGAATGACTTAAATTCGCTGGAACTGAAATCACTGGAGGAGCCAATTTACCTTTTTGACAGTTTTTTAAGAAGTCTTTGGAGTGCTTGACTCTTGGTAATCACATTTTGATTTATTTGTTTGCATTTTACATATGTAATATTTCGTTAAGACTGAAGACTTAAAAATCACGATCTTATGTTTGGATACCAAGCAGAATTATTTTTTTCATATTGGATGTGAGTTATATATTTCCTGAACTCATTTTTCATCGTAACGATTTCTCTTGCAGCATATTGTTTGCCTCAGAATGTGTAAGGCACTTTACCAATACGCCAAAAGCTCCAGAGTTGATGGAACACGTTAGGTTAGGCCCTTTAAACCTGTCCCATACCAGGCTGGGTCCCACCCAGTCCCATACGTAGGGGGGGGGGGGGGGGTGTTGCACTCAGGACCATAACAGAATGCAGGGGAAACAGCTCGAAAGTTATACAAGATCCTAAATTGTTAGTCTTTCATAGATGCGGAGGTGTGAATATTTTTATAGGCAGATATTATCTTCATATTGAAATCTTCCCTTCTCCTCAGGAGAATATTTATTTCTTAAGCTTTGCACCAGCTAGCTCCATTGAAATCAAGTTACGAAATTAATCCATTAATTGTATCTGTATTATGTAGTGTTTCCATAGTAAGCTTCTTCCTAACGGTATATCTGTTGATTGTTCCAATAGCTCCATGCTTTCTGATATTTACAGTTGTGTTATTTTATGATTTCCAGGTTTTATGCGACAGACACTTCGGAGGTATCAACTATCCGGTTGGTGGTGTGGGTGGAATAGCAAAGACTTTGGCAAAATGCCTCGTTGCTAAGGGCAGTAAAATACTTTACAAGGCAGATGTGACTAATATAATCCTTGAGCACGGAAAAGCGGTGAGTGTTCAATCTTCATAAACAATGCTGACTTTGTTGTCGTAAGTTCCTATAAGCTACATGATGAGTTACATCGACTGTGCTATCCCATAACTGTTAACTTTTGCAGGCGGGAGTGGGGCTTTCTGATGGAAAGGAGTTTTTCTCCAAAGCCATAATATCAAATGCCACTAGATGGGATACCTTTGGTAAGTCCTTGACAGACCAGTTTAATATCTGATTTCAAGATCTCCGTGTGACTTACTATTACTATTAGATTTCAAAATCTTATGGAATCCATATTTCAAGGCCTTGAACAGACCAGTTTTAATTTGTGATTTCAAAATCTTATGGAATCCATGTTTCAAGGCTTGATATTAAGAGAGAACTCGTATCTCAACTTCAGATAACCAGCACAATCTCCCTAGTAGTATGTATGTAGTTGGGTTAATGCAAAAGTGATTGAAAAAGAGGAGAATAATAGCCCCACATCGGAGGAAGATGAGAGTCTAAGGGAGAAAGCATGGAAGGCTATAATAGAGTGATTTTGTCGGAAGATATTTGTTAAAGTATAAAAAGATTAAATAACACCATCTCCAACAGCTTAAGCTATTGGAGTAGCTGGTTGTTTCACAATATTATCAGAAGCAAAGATCTAGATCCAGGTGGCTTAAAGAAGGTGATAGAAATACCACATATTTTTTATGGGATTGCTAGCAACAGAAAAGGAGGTAACATAATTCACCCAGTTTCTTGGAGATTCATTCTTCGATGAGATACATGTTACGATGGGTTATGTTGTGGCTGATAGGTTAGCCAGAGATGGTGTATCGAGGGCGGAGGTGGAGTTGTTTGATTTCCTCCCCCCTTGACTGTGTTCTTTTCCTGTTCCATGTAGCGATTCTGTATTCTTCATTTGCTTTTCTCTTTATTCCTTGTATAGACCTTCTCGGGATTCTTCTTGGAATGAAATCTTTTACCATTAAAAAAAAAGAGGTAAAATAATTCACTCTTTTATCGACAAAAAGTCCATATACGATAGCAAGGATGCTATTATCAAGGAGGTAGTAAGATACTACATGCTTGATAATAGTAAGATAGTAAGATACGACATATCATTGTATTCTTTTGAAGGATCATGGTTCTTTACGACTGAAGGGATTGAGTTTGATCAACTTGACTTAAGGTATAGTGCAAAGATGGAGGAAGCTTTCATTGGAGAAGAAATAAAGGCTGGTCTCTTCTCCTTGAAAGGGGATCGTGCTCCAGGTCCAGATGGTTTTTGCATTGTTTTTTTCCAAGAGTGTTGGGATTATCTGAAAGAAGATTTTTATTGGCTTTCTTCAAGGAGTTTCATAGCAATTTGGCGCTAGATAAACGTATGAGGGCCACTTTCGTCGCCCTCATTCCCAAGAAGGATGGGGCTGATAGGTTGTATGATTTTTGACCAATAATGGTAGATGGGTACGTGTACAGGGATCTGGCTATAGTCTTGGCCGATTGTGTGAAAAAGTTTATGAGCAAAGTTGTGTCCATCAACCCAAATGCTTTTATCGAAGCTAGACAGATTGCAGACAATGTGGTGGTTGCAAACGAAATGGTAGAATATTATGTTCTGAGTTCTATCAAAGGAATGATATGGTAAAAGCGTATGGCAGAGTAAATTGGGCCTGCCTCAATTACATAATGGGCTGAATGGAATTCGGAAACAGATGATGCTCCTGGATTAAAAACTGTTTCTCTTTTGCTTTGTTTTTAATTCTGGTTAATAGTTCTACACCAGGCCTTTTCAAATCCTCCTGCGGACTTGGACGGGGTGATCCTTTATCCTATGCCTTTTTACGATTTTAGCTGATTCTCTAAGCATGATACTGGATAAGCGCAGGAACTGCCGCCTCATTGAGGGCTTCATGTTGAGTCACTCAGGGGTGGAATTTTCTCATTTACAGTATATGGATGACACTTTATTTTCCAGCACTGCTGAAGTAGGTAAGATTTTGAAGTTGAAAGCTATTCTTCAGCGTTGTGAAATTGTAACGAGGCAAAGAACGAATTTCAGCAAATCAGTGTTGATAGGTATCAACCTCATTGCAGAAGAAGGGCATAGTTCGCCATAGTTTCTACTTAAAATAATTTTCTTCTTCAAAATCTTGCTAATCTACAAGGGCTTATTTCTACCTTAAATATGACACTTTTTCTTGCCCCTGACAGTAAAGAAGACCTGATTGTTTTCTTTTGTCTATATTTTTATATATTTTACGAGGGTTTTAAAGATGTTTACTTTCATGGTTTAGAAGTTTTTTTTTTGAAAGTTGACATGTCTATTCATAATAACATATTTACAGAGACTGGGGACCAGTAATCCTACCCCATTACATAAAGAAGGAAACCAAAGACTAAAGCCCAACCACTATCCACAAAAACCCCATGATATGCTGCCCCTAGCCTTACAGTACAAAAAGAAAAAGAAAGGTAGAAGATTACCCAATACGCGAAAGACCAAGGTCTCTCAAGCACACGGGATATACAATCATAGGACCCTATTCCTCCGATCAAATCTGAGCCTTCATCCCAAAACAAGAAAAGAAAAGATCATCCTTCCAAAGGACAAACCTTTAGAAGTTGAACTACCAAGGAATATCCATGTCCAATTTTCATTGGGTTGACACTGTTAGATGCCTGTGGACAAAGTGGAAAAGCCATCTAAATTATCTTCATTGATTCTCTACATTCACACAAATCTACAAACTCGGAAAACCTCTTCTTTCAAACATTCTGCTAAGTGGGGTGAATTTACAGGCTTTTAGAACTGGAAAACCTGAAATATTTGTATTAGATTTCATTTCTTCATCTTTCTTTCTCTGAAACTTTAAGCGAACGTTGGAATAAGACAGCTCTTGAGCAGTGAAAATGGGGGAGATATTTGCTCAGGTGGGTGTTAATAATTTTTCCGCTTAATCAAAGCTTGTTTAAGCTCAGGATTGAAGCCTCATCCTCCGCAAGGAAATGTATGCCAGGAGACGGTAACCAAATGCCATGGCAAGCATGGCACCTACGTTCTTCACACCACTGTCCATAGGAATGCCATTTATAAAGGTAGGGCCATGGTCATACTGCACCTTGAGAAGAAGCCTGTAAGTATGGTAGTTGAAAGAAAGATAGCGCATCCATGATATAAACACCGGGACTTTCTGCAACATTACAGCAAATGGTGTTATTAGTTGTGTCTAGTTTTTGCGGCAGTACTGAAAGATAGTGTCAAGTGATTTATGGTCTTGTGAACAATGACAACAAGCTTAAAATCTATAAATGAGAAAGCATTTGATGTTTTTGTATTTTTTTGCCAAGATGTCTGGATATAAAAGATTTGTAAGCTTTCAAAGGCACAAGAATGTCAAGGTTTTCAGAACATCTGAAATACCAACATTATAGATTGTCACAGAATATAATTCAGAATTATGAATAACTAGGAAAGGAAATTGATATTCACAGCTTCTTTTTGATATCCAAGCCGCTCTTTAGTTCATTAACGATTACAATTATCAACAAGCTGTCAGCAGCTAATGATAGGGGTTTTAAATAGAGGGGGCCGAATATCAAAACTGTGTGTGTGTGGGTGTGTCGGTCGTCTGTGTGTGGGTGTCGGGGTGGGGGGGTTGGGGTGGGCGGGCAAGGTTGTGGTATAAAGCCTCAATTCCTGGCAAATGTTGTTAGTCTCTGTATTTAGGGGTGTAAACGAGCCGAGCCAGCTCGGCCCGGCTCGTAAAGCTCAAGAGATCGGCTCGGCTCGGCTAGGCTCGCGAGCCTTGCTGAGCTCGGGTTATATTAAGGGCAATGATATATTCACACCCCTCATCTTCCCTGGACAGCCCTATCTAGTGTAATTTGACTACTCTTTTTACACCACGGGGGGTGGTCCAACTGTCGAAGTAACAAATGGGGTTCCAAAAAAGAAGTGACATATTTTGCCTCCCCTTTTCACTCCCAGGACAACCCTTTTAGTGTATATATATATATATTTAAATATATTAAATCCTTAACGAGCCTTAACGAGCCGAGCCGAGCCGAGCTGAGCTTGTCCCAGCTCGGGCTCGGCTCGTTATGCTTAACGAGCCTGGCCAGCCGGCTCGGTTCGGCTCGTTAAGGATTCGAGCCGAGCTCGAGTGAGCTTCCGAGCCCGAGCCAAAATTGACACCCTTATCTGTATTGCTCTATGTGGTTTACGTTGCCTGTGTTCTTAGTTTCTACAGATGTTTTTACATATTTGGGCAAATAACAATCCACTTTTGTATGAGATATTTGGTCATTTCTAAAATTTTTTGGGCTTTATATGTTGTTCTATGAAACAATCAAGGTCTTTCCAACATATAGGAATATCCTTCAAATTGATTAAGACTATCTCAACCATTTCAAAAGAAAATGAAGTGTAGCTTCCTTCCATGCATACCTTGACAAAGAACCCACCAGCCAACATGAAGGTCATGACTGTTACAGATGCCAGCGTTGTTGCCTTCTTTATGTCAGTCAGAGTAGCACCAATTGCTAATCCAAGTCCCTGATTGTTTACTCTTTGTTTAGCTTTCAAAACTTAAAAAAAATGGCTAAAATGCACCATAGTTCTTTTTGTTTTTCAAATAAATATTGTGAACCATATTTCAGAGAGTTACCTGTGCGGAAACTATGCTGAGGAATACAATCAACATGGTTAGGAAGAAAGGCTCTGCACTCTGTCTCAAGCCCGCCATGAAATAGACAATGAGGAGAAATATTATGGGTAGAAAGAGGTCGAGCGGTAGGTCACTTGTAGTCCTAGCCATAAAGTATGCACTTAGCTTGTACATGTCCACTGCTCGCTCCTTATTTAGCATTGCTCTTTCTTGAGGAAATGTGAAAATTGCCGTGAAAACTGGAAAGAATCCCCAGAAAACGGAAATGAAGAATAGCAGCCCAGTCTGCAATAAGGGGCAGTTAGACCAGAAACTACTCTTACATCAAATGGAAATAAAATGCTTCTATTAAAGTATAAATGTTTAAATAACGACATCTCCAAAGACTTAAGCTTTTGGAGTAATTGGTTGTTTCACATGGTATCGGAGCAATTGGCCCGGGTTCAAAACTTATTGATATTAAAAACCCACATGTAATGGCCAACCCAAAAGATAGGGGCCACATTGCCATGTGTAGGCCAACCCTAAAAAGAGGGGCCACGCGTGAGGGGAGTGTTAAAGCATAAATGATTAATTAGAGCCATCTCCAAAGGCTTAAGCTTTTGGATTAATAGTTGTTTCACATGGTATCAGAGCAATTGGCCTGGGGTCAAAACTCATTGATATTAAAAATCCACATGTAATGGCCAGCCCAAAAGAGAGGGGCCACATGTGCCACATGTAGGCCAACCCTAAAAAGAGGGGACACACGTGAGGGGGAGTGTTAAAGCATAAATGATTAAATAACGCCATCTCCAAAGGCTTAAGCTTTTGGAGTAATTGGTTGTTTCACAGCTTCACTATCAACTTCATAGCATAAGATTAATTTAGTTTGGATGGTTGTAGATGAATCCTTCGCCATCTGTTCAGCTGAAGTTTCAGATGGTTGATCTTCTTATTGCTTTTCTTATTCCTTTCTTTAATTTTTTATGAATGACATATTTCAGAGAATTTTGAATACATCTGTTTATCTTCGTACTTTACTATTATTATTTGGATATGAAGTCTCCACCCTCATTTACTGAAAGTCATATTTTTCATGCAAGCACCCATTTGCATACACTGGACTCTAATTTTTTTTTTTTTGGTGAGCTTTGTCCTTTTGCCAGATTAGAGTCTGCTTTGATCTCCATTTATGCAGATCTAATAAAACCTAAAGTGGCTATGCTACATAAGTAATAATGAAGTTTGGAAAATGGTGCTGAGCTGCAAATGTAACATTTGCACAAGCTTAAACTATTTGATTGCAGTTGATAATCACTCAGATAAAGCTAGTTATCATACCTGATCCTGCACTCCTTTGAAGGTGGTACTATCAGAGTGCCACCAGAGTAAACCCAGGATAAATGCAGTGGCAAGAACTTGAGTGATTCTCATCCAGCTGAGATAATCATGCCTTCTTTCTTTTAGCCCTCTCCAAAATATAATTGAAAACTGTTCCCACCAACTTGCTCCCCATTGTCGCTTTGATGATGACATCTTTGACTTCAACTCTTCACTGACTGGGATTGGGGTTTGTAGCTTTTTCTTCTCTCTGTCCGCAACTCGAGTCTCGTATGCTTCTACGAGATACTGTTTCATACGATAGGCACTTCAATCAGAATGTTCAAGTAGGGTACATGAAAGCTTGGCAAAGCTTTAGTTTTCTAAATGTTGTATGCAGTGTTGTTAAGGTCCTTCAATTTGATATGATTCTCTTAGAAAATGATTCACAATTCAACTTTGTAGAAGAATAGAGAGGTGTTAGGATTTTTTTTCCAGTAGAGGTGTTAGGATGGGGCCCACAGTTTTTTCTTTATTTTAGTTAAGTGATGGGCTCACCTATATTTTTCCCTTTTTCCCTGCTCACTTTAGTCACTTGAGTGTTTTTTTTTCCTGGGGAAGTGATATATTCGCCCCCTTTTCTTTCCCGGTCCAGCCCCCTCTAGTCTCTTTATGACTACTCTTTTACACTACAAGGGGTTGGCCCGGGGAAGAAAAAGGGTGATTATATCATTTTCCATTTTTGTGACTTAAATGAGTCGCCCCCACTTTTATGGGATTTGGGTTTTTCCCTTTGTGCAAATAATAGTGTCTTGTGGGTTTGGGTTTTCACAAACAAACCGACGAACACTTTTCCCCCATCCCTTGTTTCTGTTTTTTTCCTGGGGTAGTTGTGAATTTGTGATCCCAATGGACAACAAGCAGGATTATCCTCCGGACAGTAAAAGCTGTGTTCTAGTTTTGTATCGGCTGTCTATGTTTCTATTTACATCATATTTTTCTTACAGTATCAACGGAAGGACTGAAGGAATCAAACGGAGTGAATGTGCTGTATATTATGTATAAATATTTATATGAATTACATATGAAATATAGTATGTACTGAATTATCAGACATGCATGACACCGCATGTCACTAGGTGTTCGATGTTGCTAAACCATTATGCATGTTTTTCTGCTTATGTGATGGTTTTTTAGTAGTTGTGCTTATTCAGTACTTCCTGAAGTTTCATCTTAAATATCCATCATTTGCATATGTTTCCATATTTTTCCATAATTTTACAAGATTTCCACTAAAATTTCTATCCAAAACTGACATGTTTCCATTTCCATAACGACAAAATTACACTCAGAAACCGAAACTGAAACCTTGGACTTGAATTCTATTGGACAGTAATGCCATATTTAATTACAAGAATGGAATGTTGCAGGATTTTATTTGTCAATAGTTTGGAGGTTAGTCTTATGATCTTATCTAGTACAGAGAAGACATAAGTAATTGAGACTATGTGATTCCTTCCAATATCCAATTGGTTTGGACCTTTAATGTTCATTACTACATAGAAATGTGATGGAATGTTATAAGTTGATTAAAATTTGCTGTAAAATGTTAGATTGTGGTTGATTTGGCCATATCTTATTTCTCTTTATTTTTTTTATTTTTGTAATTTTTTTAATATTTTCTAAGAATCTTATGATTTCTACAGTCAATTTGATTAGATACAGTACTCTAGTCTGATTCCATCTCAGAACATCGGTGGTATGGAAAAATCTAATTTATTGGTTCCCTATCTTTTTCCATGTTCTTAGGGATTTATTATGTTTCAATCAGTTCAGAGAATTATGAAGCTTTTGTGAGTAAACTTTACCACATGTTTGAAAATTTGATTGCTGGTTTGATATTACAAAGCAAAGAGTTTGCAATATCTTTTCTGACATAAAAAGTTAGCAATACTTCACAGTAGCCATACCTCAAAAATTCTGACAGCAAAGGAAAAACTCTCTTTCTTGAAATATTTCCATTTTTTAACAATTCAAAAAGCAACAGACCTTACCTCGTGCACATCTGCCGGAGATGCTTTTCCTTTTCTAGTTTCGGCTTCGGTATTTTCCGTCTGCACTTTGTCCTCCAATTCGGCCGGAGTGGAGATATCATTTGTGTTTCCGTTTGCAAGGTCTAGCAGGAATTCTGCTGGGTTCATGGCAATGAGTGGAGAGCATCCGATTGATGAGAAATAGACCATCACTTCTGATGCCTTTCCAAAGTAGAGCAAGCTCCCCTTACCGAGAAGGATTAGCTTATCAAATTTGTGGAATTGTCTACTAGATGGCTGATGAATCGTAGTTACCACTGTTTTTCCAGCCTATCATAAAACCAGAACATTGTTATAACCGAAAAAAAAGGACACTACATTTTAGAAAAAAAAATTTCCTCTTTTCACATGTGTATAAGTCACACATCAACATGCTTCTTGGTACAAAATCTTCGTTTATCTTTTTTCTTATTTTTATCTATTATTTTATACTGCCTGCATAATTTAATGTGTTTTTACTGACATGGATTCACAGTTTTATACTTTATATTCCTATCTTGAGCATTGTATCACTGTACAAGTAACAAGCAGCCTCTTAGTAGGTGAGTTGTCGACTTAAATTTCCTTCAAAAAATTTCATCACAAGTTCACAACCATGAACATTTTTTTCTCTTTGAAGGTCTCTTTTAACTTTATTTGAACCCCCAAATACATTTGTTTGCCAACATTCAAGAGCTTTATTAAATTAAAAAAGGCTTACAGAAGGGGTAGAAAGTGTCAACTTAAAGTGAAATCCTATTTACATCACGACATGAATCATGAATCTCACCACCAACATGGGCAAGTCACATGGACCCGAACTATGACCCAAGGGATCATGTTAGACGAATCACCTTCGACTCTAAACAACCACCTAAGTTTCTACGGAAGATACATAGGTCAGTGAGGTTCTCCATCTTCTGCCTCATTTGGAGCCCTATGCGTCATTGGGATCGGAAAAATCCATCGGACTCCCTCCTTGTCATTCCTAAAACTCGAAGGCACATTTCTATAAAACTTTCATCTAAATTTGATCATTTATAGAGTTGGAACCCATTTGCCACATTTTTTTCCCTATGGAGGATGATTGTAATGAGATTGTCCGAATTCGTGTGAAGATCTTGAACCAAAAACCCGGAACTCTTTTCTCGAAGACCCTAATTAATGACTAGTGTAAGATCCCACATTGGAAAGGGAGAGAAAATTTTTGGGCTGTATATGTGAACTCTTCTTCTCCTTTCGTAGACGTGTTTTCTGCATCCCCAAGGGGCGGCCCCGCGGAGTGGGTCGGGCACAGTTAGTGCTGTTGGAAAAAAACTAGGGAGGGTGGGAAACCCAGAACCGAGACAATATTTACACAGTGGAGTCAGGGCGTGACAGAGTGGTATTAGAGCCGTAAACTCCCGTAGTATGGTGTGTCAGCGAGGACGCTGGGCCCTAACGGGGGTGTATTGTAAGATCCCACATCAGAAAGGGAGAGAAAGTTCCTGGGTTGTATATGTGAACTCTCCTTCTCCCTGTGTAGACATATTTCCAGCATCTCCAAGGGGCAAGCCCCGCGGAGTTGGGTCAGGCACGGTTAGTGCTGCTGGAAAACAAAACCGGGGAGGGTGGGAAAACCCAAAACCATGCAATATTTACACAGTAGGGTCGGGACGTGACAACTAGGATTTTTACTTATCTAATAATCTTCCCAATGGAATGAGACTTATATTGAAAATCTTCTATTTTTATGTTATTTTTTCCACGATGCCTCATAATACCACAAATGGAGCAATAGTCCATGAAGATTTACCTTATCACTAAGAGAAAACAAGAGTTATCCAAAAAAAAATGACGTTGGAGTTCCTTGACCAAATTATCCTACCACTAATGAATTGGAAGCTCAAACCTTTTCTAACAATGAAAGTAACTCTAAGAGACTCTCTAGCATCCTTTAAGTTCCTTTCTAATATCCACTCCCACACTACCCTCTCATCTATTCTCTCTAAACAATCTTTTATGAACACAATTTTCATAGACTAATGTATAAAGACTTGGAAAAACATGTGGAATGGAACCTCAAATCTAAAACTCAAAAAAAATAAAAAATCTCTATTTCACTTAGCATATGGACCTCCATGTCCCACGTCCTCACCTCTAAGGGATGCTCTATCATCTGACCCCAATCCTAAACTTCTCAGCTATGATACCAAGATACATATACAAATAGAACAATATCCCTGTATCATAGCTTTCCAATGATAATTCATCTCCAAAGAACCTCCTCGTTGAATCTCCGATGCCACTTGCTTGAATAAGGAGGCATAAAGTAGGTTGGCAGATTCAAAGTGATGCCTTGGTCAGCTTAATCCTACACTCGAAAGATAGATAGTTTGTCTTCCAGAATGCTAGATTTTCTCCATTCATTCAATCATGGGGTCGTAATGATGACGGAAGCCCTGAACTAAGGAGCAAAAGAAGATAAGAAGCGGCAAACACTCATATGATCTGATCAACTGTGTAAGCCGTAGCTCGCTAGCGCACATACTCTTTCTTTATGAGCAAGACTCTATCCAGATCTATGGATCCACCAAATGAGCAAACCTCCACGGGTGTGGGTGACTTCCAATCATCCATCTAATTATGTTGAGGGCGTCCCCCTCCACTACCAAGGCTGACGGCTTATTTTAAAAACACATTCTTTGCTCCTGTCTCCCTGAAATGACAGCCGCCTGGTGACTTATTTTGAACTCATGTCAGAATTGCGCCGTACGAGAAAAAAAGACAAAAATTCCCTTCAAGGCAGTTCCGTCTCTCTTCTTCTTCTTTAATTTTTTTTATGTCTTTTCATCTCCACCACCACTGACGATCATCGCTGCAACTCGGAAGAGGAAGAAGAAGAAAAGAAGAGGAAGATGAAGAACAAAGAGGAAAAGGAAGATGAAGAGGAAGAAAAGAGGAGGAAGTAGGAAAAAGAAGAATCGATGCCGAAAAAAATAGAAGATGCCAGAAAAATGAAAAAGAAGGAAAAGGAGAAAGAATAAAAGACGTCGAAAAAAATGGAAGACGCTAGAAAGAGTGTAAAAAGGAAGAAGGAAAAGTTGGGGTTGACTAGGAAAAGTTGGTGAGACATGGGGTCAAAGAGGTAACATTTGGGGTTGACTAGGTGAGATTTGAGATCGAAATGATGAGATTTGGGGTCAAAACGGTGAGATTTGAGGTCAACTTTGTGATATTTGGTTCCCACATTTGACCGAGTCGACCCCACATTTAAGCGATACAACCTCACATTCCCAGATTTGACCGTGTGGACACCACATTTAACCAAGTCGACCCCAAACCTTACTGAGTTGGCCCCAAATATCACCGAGTCAACCTCAAATCTCCCCATTTCGAGTTTCCGACCCCATATTTTACCGAGTGGACCTTATAGTTCACCGAGTCGACCCCAAATTCCCACCGAGTCGACCCCAAATCTCACCAACTTTTCCTAGTCAACCCCAACTTTCCTTTCCTTTTTTTTTTCATTTTTTTCCGGTGTCTTCCATTTTTTCCCGCGCTGATTCTTCTTTTTCCATCTTCTTCTTCTTCGTAATTATTTTCAATTTCCGACATCTTCTATTTTTTTCGACGTCGATTCTTCTTTTTCCTTCTTCCTCCTCCTTTCCTCTTTTCTTCCTATTCCTCTTCTTTTTTTTCTTCTACCTCCTCTTCTTTTTCCTCTTCCTCCTCTTCCGAGTTGCAGCGATGGTCGTCGATGGTGTTGGAGTTGAAAAATAGAAAAAAGTTCAAAGAAGAAGAAGAGAGACGGAACTTCCTTGAACGGTATTTGTCTTTTTTCGTACGTCGCAATTCTGACGTAAATTAAAAAAAATAAGCCGCCTGTCAGCTGTCATTTCAGAAATAAATTACAATCTCTAAGTCATTTTCCCTTTAAGCCAAGGACCCTCCACTTTGTTCTCCAACTTATTCCCTCCCACATTACGACATCTTTGTGTTTCTTTTTTAGAGCCATCCTTCATTGTTTCCTGATTTTTCAGTCTTAAACCGTCTTCATCATTGTCATGTCTTTCAATCTCATCAAGGATAGCATCTTTCTTTGCTGTGGATAACACAAGAATGTTGATTGATCCTTCACTTCTGTCTTTAACTTCAACACCTTAAACTGCATGTTAACTTAAGAGCCTCCACCCTTTAAGCATAATTTCTCTACAACAAACAACTTTTGGATATCACAAACAATATTTGTGGTAGCTAAAGTTTGAAAATTATATATTCCATTGTTTATAAAGTCCCTGCATCAATCATCTGCTTGCCAGAATCGACTGTGTGCCCTGTGAAGTCAATAAAAAGCTCCTGTAACTTGCCCAAGTTATTGAAGAACTTACCCTGTCAAACATTGATTTACCTGAGTCGGCGTGGTTTTAACTTGGCCAATTTCTTGTCTGAGTACAAGTTTCTAACACCGGCAAAGTGGATTCAGAAATTTGGATTCCAATTTCCGAACTCAACTCTGATGGATCATCATTGAATTCAACACATTTGCTTGCAAAGTTAAGAGTAGACTTTGCAAACAGTTCCAAGACTCAGAGCCCAGTCCGACTGAGTTTACTTGACCAAGTTCACATGCAACCACTTGTTCAAATTCCATGGTACATATAGCAGTCTGTCTTCATTGTTTTAAAACTATGAGTCAGATATCAACTTGCCCAAGTCGACTCGGTGTCAACCCTACCAAAGTCAATCAAAAACTACTTTGACTTACCCAACTCAACAAGAAAACCAACTGCAAAAATCGTTGAATTTCTCGGGTCAACCCGGATTTATCGTGCTCAAGTTTCTTTTCCTAGCACGAGTTTTGAAACAATTGTTGTGAATTGTGATAATTTCTCTCCGCTGCAAGTAGCAGTCTCTGTATTATGTGGCTACTGTACTGGTTGGATACTGTATTTACTTATCTTGGTGGACAGAAGATCCAGTGGCTGAATTTCATTGTAGGTCATAGCATGAAGGTTTGACTAAGCAATTCTTAATCATTCTTAGATCTCATGGGTTACAGTATCAGAGTTCTAATACACATTATACACATCAACCACCTCAAAATCCTATACATATTGTACAGCATCGCCTAAGACAAATATGTTATCAGGTAATACTGTATATATTTTTTTACGAATAGTGTATTTATTGGATATAACATACGCATACCGTTATCAGCCAAGACAAGTTTAAAAGTTTTAAGCTCTTGCTTTTGAACCATTTCTTGACCCAGTGTATTTTTATTCTCGAGGAAGTATTCAAACAGACTATTTCATGAGATTGTAGGCAGCTATCATAATTATAGTCGCAGTGATCCTTTACTTTCGCACTTTGGAATCATGATTTGAGATTATTTGGCTTATAATATAGCTTATCTATTCTTGTTGCTGCTGCTCTACTTCCTACCACTTCTGGGGAAGAAAAGGGGCGAATATTTCACTTCCCATTAACTCGTGAGCTTAAAAGCTATGATATAATCCGATTCTTTCATGTTTTGAGTATTTTTCAAGGTCATCTTTTGGGGTATCAGATAACAATTACCCACTTAGCCTATTCTTCATTGTGTCAGTTATCTAATTGAGTGTTTCAAGTACTCAGTTTGTAAACGTTGCTTACCTCAGCTATATCATGTAGCATCTGGACTATCTTTAGGGCCGTTGTCGAATCCAAGCCAGAGGTGGGCTCATCAAGGAACAGCAGGGAAGGATTGATTATAATCTCATTGCCAATGCACACTCTTTTTCTTTCACCTCCCGAAACTCCTCGTACAAAAGATCCTCCGATCATAGTATCTTGGCACCTATACAACAACATCTCCAAGCAATCATCATTCTAGAATAAATCAGAAAATGAAAATCTGAATCATTGACACAGGAAACCCAGCATAAGAGCCGTATCATCACTAAGGTGCGATCATTTCATTTTTTTTCTAAGGTATAAGAGGGAAAAAGATATACTTTCTTCTCTTTGGTCAGGCCATATGTAATGGCTTGCTGCTTCAAAAATGAATCTAATGCACCACTTCCTAACATATTCTGAGTCTTTTTCCTACCGTGAGCTACAAATTATCTCATTTTATATGAGAAATTCTATCTCCCTGTCTATTAATGATTCTTACTTGCATATTGTATCAATGATTTTAACAGGAAGGCATGTACCTCTCAAGGCCAAGCTCACAGATGACATTCATTGCTCTTTCTTCCTTTTGCTGTTTTGTCAATGTCCTTGGAAGTCGGAGGAGGGCTGCATATGTCAATGTTTCTTTCACAGTGAGGTGCTGAAACAGCACATCATCCTGAGTCACAAATCCTATCCTGCATACATCCATACAAGAATCTATTATGTTCTCTTCTTTCTTCTAATCTGTTTTTCCAACATTAGGTTCTGTTGTCATGGTAGGATCTAATATTCACATTACTGGGCCATGAACTTGCAAGGTCCAGTTGAAATTAGGAACCCATTACACACAAGAATATTAGAACACAAGGCTGACTGTGAATTGGATTCAAAATCAGTCTTTTGATGTCTGAGTTCAACTCCACTGAGTCACTGAAAACACTGGTCAATTTTATATAGGATCATTGCTTCCAGACAAAACGAGTTGACCCGACCGAGTCTACCATTGAATTAGCAAACTCAGCCGTACTTTGTTTATTTATTCTTCAGTCAGAGTTTGGACTGAGTACTCAAAACTCATACTCTTATCAGAATTCTTATTCTATCAGTAAGTGTTTGGACATGGAATTTTTACCTGCATTTTAGAGATTTCGAATACGACTGATCGTTGTAACTGATATCGCCACTGCACATGAGACTGTTTAACCTTCCACCAAGAAGATTGAGGAGGGTGGTTTTTCCGCTGCCCGAAGGTCCCATCAATGCAAGAACTTCTCCGGGATCGACAGAGCCCGTTACCCCATGTAAGATATCTTTCTCAACAGTTGTTGTTACACTTTTCAGAATCACCTTGTATTTCACCTCTGTAAACTGCATAATTTAAAGTAGGCAAAGTAGAAATACATTCAGTTACTTGTTCAGAAAATAGTTTTTGGTGTGAAAGTGGCTGAAAAATAAGCAAAACAAAAACTCTTCAAAAAATAGTTTTTGTTTTCCTTATTTTTCAGCCACTTCATGCCCTCTCCTCACCCTTGCACTCTCAATTCTCTTCCTCTCCACTCTCCCTACCCCCTATTCTCTAACACTTGGTAAGCTAATCTTCCATGGAAAAAAAAAGAAAAGAATCACAGTTGCCAAGCATGGCCCAACTTATTGTGTGACCCTGTACAATAGTGCCAGGAGCTCTCTCTGGTTATCCTTCCAACAGGGAATAGAGTGAACATTATGAGGTTGAATTCTTGGGCTCTGTTTAGTTGCCTCCCCACGGTGGAAAGTGCACCAAGGTGAGGCAACGGCTATTTGGTTGCAAGAAAAATATTTCCGATGGAAAAGTTTTTCTTGGAAAATTTATTTCTTTCCACGATTTATTGGGAAGTGATATGCTTTTGGTCATTTTAGAAGGTTATCTTCATAAATTGAAGGTCCCTCTAGTAAAAATCGATTAGGGTTGTTTCAAGTTAATTTTTTTTGGTTCTGTAAATAAAGTAGGAAATTTGTGAAATATTTTTCCATTCCAAACTTTTCCGAAAAATTCTTTCAATCCAAACAATATCTAGGAAATTTCCCCATGCAAGACCCAAGAATTACTTTTTCCACGGAATGTTTCTTCCATCATTTCCCCCTTACATCCTAAGGCTCCCAAGGCTTTTTTTTTTTTTTTTTTTCCATAAAATTTTTCCAAAATTAATTTTTTCCCTACGTTCTATGAATATTGGACCCCCAGCTAGACTTGGGAATTATTTTTTCTTAGGAGTATTTTCTTCAAGAATTTTTCCCTATATCCAAATGACCACTAAGGCTGATTTTCCCCCCCATTACACTGAAGGGTCAGGCTTTTGTAATTGATCAAGGGCAATTTCATGAACAAAATTTTGGCCTAGTATTTATTTATGGACTTCTTGCAAAACCTAAGATTGGTATCCAATTGCCTGCATTAGAGCGTCTGTATACATAGAGAAGACGAAAAATAAAAAAGCCGTAAATTAGCGAAATTATGTAAAAATCAAAGAATAAATTAGGGCAATTACCTTGAGATAAATTGGTAGTGTGGGCTCCGTAATTATAATCCTTTTAGGCGTATTTGCTTCCAGGTCCTCCACTGCAGATGCAGGTTTTGTAATTAAATCTCTCAAGAAAATAATATGCTCTTTTATGAACAATTCATGCAAAATTTATTTGAATATATTTCTATGGGATTTGCTAGGGACCATCGCAGAATGGCATTTCTCGGCTGGTTGTTCCATGAGAGAGCAGCCACATAGGTTCACTTTACAGCAGATTTTGTGTTATTAATTCAGCCCGCTCCGAAATTCCTTTCTGGGATTGTCCCTAGCAAATCCCTATTTTAATATGGTAAAAATAGAGGTACTACTTAAAAATGTAAGGTATTCAATAGTGACAAAAAAAATTTACATCTATAAGGTATTTAATAGCTATAAAGAATTTTATATTTATAAGGTACTTGGTAGCATGGTTTTAAATTTCGACCGAAATCCGAAATTTGACCCAAAAAATCTGTTTTTTTAATATTAATTTAATATTTCACCGAAATTTAATATTGGTTTTGGGTTTTGTACCAGATTTCAACCGAAATTTTGAAATTTCAGGTTCCGAAATCGGTACCGAAACCGAAATTTTAAACCTTGCTTGGTAGTTAAAGAAAACTTTGCATTTATAAGGTTTTAAATAACTTCACGGCCCATCTTTTTCAAGAGAGAGGAGCATCTTGAGCACCTTGCAAAAGATATATAGAAATATAAATAGGATAATGCTAAACTAAAGGGTACCCTTACAAAAACCCAGAAGCAAGAGTGCCCCATTGGATCCACCGTTCACGTCACCCAACAACATTTATAAATGAGCTTACGTTTGGGTTTTTACAAAGGCACCCTTACGTAAAGGGATTGCTAAACAAGAGTGCCCTCGCCTAGAAGCAAAGGCGCTCCATTGGATCCACCTCACCTAACCATGCGTGTCTCTCTTTTAATTTGTGCACCTTTCAATGCCGTTATTAATGCAGTTAAGAGACGTGTATCTAATTGGAAGCCTTAGCTTCTGGATTTTTGCAATCTTCAGTTTTATGTTCCTCTAGAAATAGATGTAGGAGAAATTATATGATGAATGAGTGTGGGCATGCTTGTATTTATCATCCGGCCCTTGATATTGGATCCGACATTAGCACACTTTTTAAGATCCTACTAAAATGGGCGGCCCAATTGCCGGGTTTGGGAGGGCTAGATGTATACAACATTACTATGCTTTGTAGAGAAGCTGTTTCCGTGACTCGAACTCGTGACCACTAGGTCACAATGGAGCAACCTTACTGCTGCGCCGGCTTGCCCTCTTTTTTAAGATGCTATTGATGGATAAAATATCAAGGTCCGTCGTACATTCGTTGTACGCTGAATACAAGCATGTCCGTTCGTTCGGCATATAAAATCTCTAGATATATGTTGGGAGATGATATTTTCACCCCTCTGCAGTAAGCATTCCCCCTTTTAACATGATTTGACGTCAAAAAACGTTATAGTTGCCTACTGTTCACTTTATAAGGGGGTGAATGCGTACTGCAGAGGAGTGAAAATATCATCTCCCTATATATATATATATATATATATATATATCTACACGGCATGAACAAGCCCAGAAGTTATTTAAAACCTTATAAATGTAAACTTTTTATTTGTATCCATTAGATTAGATGCCTTACAATCAGAAAACCATAGTGAAATAATATGTGGGATTTGCTAGGGACCGTCATCGAAGAAGGCATTTCTTGGACCGGTTGATGTGGCTGCTCTCTTGCAATAGCCGGTCCGCAAAATGCCTTCTGCAATGGTCCCTAGCAAATCCCATAATACAAAAACAGCTGCATAAATTAATTATTACATTGCTTTTATATTTTTCAGTGGGGAGATGATTTTTAAGCTCCCTGTAGGATCATACATCCCACTATTACTTAACGCTTTTTGACTCAAATCACGTTAACAGGGGGGTGTATTATCCTACAGTGGGGGTGATTTGCCCTTCAATTTAGCATTACTCGTGGTAAAAAAAAAGATAATAAAGAAAGGGAACTGATATCTACAGTAACATATTTTGATAAGCGGACTGATAAATCGACTCCCTAATATCTTAAATCGACTCCCATGTGTCTTTCTCTCTCCACTTTCTCTCTCTAACCCAGAGGAGAGAGAAAGACACATGGGGAGTCGATTTATCACTGCCCTTTGATAATGGCACTACTCATTTTGTTTCAATTTTTATTAGCTTTTCAAGGCCAATACTCAAGATGCAAGCAGAAAAAAGTGTAAAAGAAAGTTAGTGGTGTCATTATCAAAATGTCGTGTGGATATCACCCCACAAAAAGAAATGCAAAATATACCGTTCTCCTCGTCGCTGAATCCATGGAGATCGGCGATATCTTCTGGGGGCATGGTGAAACCTGTGAAAGAGAATGAGAAACCCAAGCTGGCGCTAGAGGCTCGGCTCAGAGCCGCCAATCCATCGGTGCCCGGCTCCGAGTCTATCTTCAACGTTGCGCTCCGAGACTTTCTTATTTGCTTTTGTCCGGGCGAAGCCGATAAGCGCTTCCCTAAGCTCGACTTCCTTGAAAGACCCTTTTCGGCTTCACTCATTGGCGATCGGCTCGGCGATTTCCTTGTCCCCATATCTAACTGTTCCGATTTCGTTCTCGCTATTCCCGATGTTGTTGTCTCCATTTCTCTTCACCAATGATAATTTTTTTTTTTAAATGGTAAAATAATTAGATAAATAATTAAAAAAATAATCCATTTACACGTAAATATTCAAATAATAACACCCTTCTCTTCAAATTTGGCTTTTTCTTCATCCCTATCAAATATTTAAATAAATAAATAAATTACAGATATTACAAAAAAAAAAGGGCAGTGATAAATCGACTCCCCAAATGGATAAATCAACTCCCCATGTGTCTATCTCTCTCTAACCTAGAGGAGAGAGAAAGACACATGGTGAGTCGATTTATCAGTTTGGGGAGTCGATTTATTATTCCCAAAAAAATGGAACAAAAATGAGTAACACCCTTTTCTTCAAATTTGGCTTCTCTTCATCCTTATTAAAAAATTATAAAATGCAGAAATTTTATTACAAAAAAGTGGAAAATGACTTGAGGCCCTCCACCCATAAATTAAAATAGAAACCCAGATAAATGAGCATTTGTTTCCTTAATTATTGTACAAGGATACTTCCATTAAAAGGAGAAAATGATCATGAAAGAAAATTTGAAGCTGAAGTGATTTTACAGAAAACCATGTAATACTTGTGCTTTTGCTTTTCCTCCTTCTATAATATGTAATATCCAAATAATAAAACACATATCTACAAAAGAAAAGAAAAAATACCTTTTTTCATAAAATTTGGCTTTTCTTTTTACCTTTTGAATGGTGAAATTTGGTTTTTTCTTCAAGAAAAAGAGAGGAAAATTATAGCATTTTTTTATAAGAATTTTTTAGTACAAAAATGACTTGTAGCCTTCCACCCATAACTTATATTAAAAAAAAGAAAAGAAAAATGATCATAAAAGAAATTTTCAGCTTAAGAGATTTTCAGCTACTTCTTTTTTATTTCCTGTAAGCATAACGTCTATGAATTTAAATACAGTTTATACATGAGAGAGAGAGAGAGAGGAGAGAAAAGTACAAGAATTAGTGTGTAACCCATGAAGGAAATTGTAGGAAAACAAAAGAGAGAGAGAGAGAGAGAGAGAGAGAGAGAGAGAGAGAGAGAGAGAGGAAAGAAAAGTACATGAATTAGTGTGTAACCCATGAAAGAAATTGTAGGAAAACAAAATGGCTTCAGTATTTTCCACCAACAAAATGTATTTTACAAGCTTTGAGAGAAAGGGAAGGATAGAGCCACTAAAAAGAGAAAACTACTAGAAATATTTGCAAGTTTTAAGGTTTTTTTGCTACATTTTTTAAAAATTTGTTTGACTACTTACAGATCCATATGGAACCCAATTATTGTGTGTTGGGTTTTCTTCCTCCTTGATAAAATAAATGAAACAAACATATTAGAACAGTCTGGAAAACAAAACAAATTAAGGATAAACTGAGGACATCCACATCCAATAAAATCAGGAAATAAAATACTGGAAAATATTATAAAAATAAGTAGGGATTTGATTCTTCATTACCTTTTTTTTGGTATTCGTGGAGAGGAGATTGAGTCTCTCTCTCTCTCTCTCTCTCTCTCTCTCTCTCTCACTTTGGAGGAAACCAGTTGCCATAAAAGCTATCATATTGCTTAGGTTTTATAGTGTTATGGTGCAGAGTGCAATTACTTTTTTTTTTTTTTTTTGAAATAGCAGTGCAGAGTGCAATTACTAAAACAGCCTTTTCTTGTTCCTTAAATTACAAATAAAGCCCTCTAATTTCTGAAATGTGCAAAAGAACATTTACAGATTAAAAACAATTGAAAAGGAGTGCTTTATAAAATGGGATTTGCAAGGGAATTTCGGGGGAAAGGCATTTCACGACTGACTTTTGCACGAGAGAATAGCCAGATAGGCTCACTTTTCAACAGATTTTGTCTTATTCATTCAATTCATATGAGGTGGCTGTTCTCAGCTCTCATGCAAAAGTCATCCGCAAAATGCCTTTCCACGATATTCCCTCACTACAAAATATGTGACTTCTTCTAGCATACTTTACCCACCGTTTTCCTGTCGCATGTTTAGCCGTCGACGTAATAAATGCGGGCAATAGGCTGGAAAATCGTTAGCCGGCGTTTAGATCTAGTTTTGCCGGCGGTCCTGAATGCCGGGAAAAATGTAGTTTCTTTTAGTGAGGCCTAGCAAATCCCTTATAAGTTGGTTTTTTATTTTGGAATTGTAACAAGAAATATTGCATGATTATAGAGAATCATGAACTGCTGACTACTATTACTAAAACATCCTTCTCTTCTTGCTGCTCAAATTACAAATCAGCCCCTCTAATTTTAAAATGGAAAAAACATTTAAAAAGTAAAAAACTAAAAATTTGAAAGTACTACAAAAGGTTGTCCCCCCCTCTCTTCCAATTTTGGCAGTGTAATAAGAACACGTATTGCATGATTATAGGAGAAATTATATGGTGACCGACCGTGTTGATGTAAAGGTCGGATAGAGATAAAACTTGCTACCTTGATTTCTGAACCAAGGAAAAGTCAAGAAGAGGCTCTCTCTTAGATTAAAAATCAAGGGAGAGATGGTTTTCTTTCTCCGACCTTTAAATCCACAAGGTCGGCCACCATATAAGATCTCTGATCATAGAGAATCATGAAGTGCTGACTACTATTGCTAAAACATACTTCTCTTGCTGCTCAAATTACAAATCAGCCCCTCTAATTTTTAAAATGGAAAAAAACATTTAAAAAATAAAAAAATAAAATAAAATTGAAGGGACTACAGAAGATTACCCCCCTGCCCCCAACCCCAACACACACACACACACACACACACACACGGCGGCTAAATTTCAACTTGGTTAGTGCTTTATATATGAAACTGTATTTTTTTTTGGCAATGTAGCAAGAGAATGTATTGCATGATTGGTGAGAATGGTGGGCACACCGTCGATCTCACCCTTGAAGATATATTGCATGGGTGGCCAATCGAACATAGTGGGTCCCATCATGTCCACCAATGGGGGTCCAATATTGTTTTTTACTCTGAGGCCCTGTTTGGACTTTGGATTGAAGGAGTTTTCTAGAAAAGTTTGGAAAGGAAAAATATTACTAGAATTTCCTATCTTTTAAACCCCATTCAAATGTTTATTTAGAGGGACCTTCAATTTATGATGATATCCATCTAAATTTGTTAAATTTAGGATTTCACTAATCTCCGATATTTAACATGGTATCAAAGCACCTAGATACACTGGCCTGACCACATCTCGTGCAAAGTGGTTATCCAGCAGACGGCCCATCTAGCCGGTCGTCCGCCGGCCTGTTCCATTTAATAAACCTTTGCTTCCAGAAAAACATGACGCCTCTGTTGTTTCTTGCAGTCGGGACGAAATCCTTGCTGCTGGCCATGGTTGTCACAACACCAAACACCACCGGAGCACAGACACTTATTGTTGCCTCTCATCTAGCTTCAACCCCATGAAACTGCCACATCTCAATGCTTCAAGGCGGCAATGAGGACTGGAAATTTTCTTATGTTCCTGAAGATGGTATGGGTATGGAGATCTTTTTCATTTATTACTCACTTCGGAGAAATTGTATGGCTGTAGGTTGTCAAATGGCGATGAGACCTATGAGATGAGAAGTAAAATGGTTGGATAATAGAACCCTGCTAGTTTACTCAAGGAACCCGTTTCATGTTCTTTTGTTCTCAACATGATAATGACAACCCCTTTCTGCCACTTTTATTCTCTATAGTGCCCATGCCCATGCCCATGCCAATGCCGTATAACCAGTTCTTTCCTCTCTTTCACCGGACACATTCCAATGGACTACTTTTTGTTGGAGAAAATGTTTTCAATCTCTAGCTGTTGATAACAACATCCTTAAAGAAGGATTAGATTTGTCACGCCTCATTTTCCTCATTTTCATTGTTGGCCAAAAGAGCATACCCATGTTGATAAAGGCACCCCTTCAATTCTTTTGCTTCTTTTCTCATATGAAGTGAAAATTGCATATTCTCACTTTGATGTCACACCTCTTTTGATCCATACACCTTTAAAAAAATGAGTTTCGTATGATCTTTGATGTTTGCCAATAATCGTTGTCCCTAAGCCGCTTGTTGTCGCTCTTATCTATTTTTTCTTCAGTTTCGTTTCTCCAAACTATTTCAGTTGAGGTGCTTCAGTCCGTTGAGGTATATGCCTCATACCCTTGGGGTGCGTGCCTGAAATAGGAGCTACTCTATTCAATTGAGGTTCTTCAGTCCATTGAGGTGTATGCCTCAGACCCTTGGAGTTCGTGCCTAAGAGAGTTGTCTTCACATGGAGGCCCATTCTCGCCAATTTTGGCATTGGTCCATAGTGACCCATTTTACGTAGACTCGCTCTTGGAGGCTTTGAGTCTCATCTAGTCTATTGTGGCTTCCTTTCGGCAACCGGCTTTGGCGTACATTTGGCAAGAAGCATAAGTCAAGACCTTCATCATCAACTCGGGTGTGCATTACACTGTAAGATTTGGCAATACGCTGTTATGTGTGTTGGAGACATTATATTGTAATCAATTTGGGAATTTTTTTTGTTAGCAAACGTATATTGATTTTCAATCTATATACGCTTGAAGGGGCGTGTTAAGATTTGTCAATCGGATCATGATAAGATCTTGTCGTTTATCATTTGGTGGTAGATTAGGCGTGTTGGTTTAGATTAGGATGTGGTGGATTAGGGAAGTTGGTTTAGATTAGGATGATCTTTTTATCTTTATCTCCCATGTTTATCTTCAAGTGCTTATTTAAGCACTAGTTATTGTTAATAACGGAGATTAGTGAAATCCTAAATTTAACAAATTAACCATAATCATATTATCTCCCTCTAAATTGTACGGTTGCAATTTAGGTCGGTTCAGGTTGAGTATTTGCTAGAAAAATGAGTTGGAATCAACCCGATTTTATGATAAAAGCTCAAACAAAATTCTATAAAGTCGACCCTAGTTGAATCCCTTCTTAATTTTTGAAAAAAAAAATCCAAGAAAACTTTTCCATTCGGTCTCTCATTATTACATGGAAAAATTGCCAATGGGGGACATCAAAATATGAGAATTGCCAGGGGGCGGGACACATTTTTGAAAAATTGTTAAAGAGGGTTGATAACCCCCTTTTGAGAGTTTGGTAACCCCATTTAGAGGGTTGATAACCCCCTTTTAGATACTTGATAACCCCATTTCGTCGAAAAGCTCGTAGTAGTGAAAATTTTTAATTGAATGAAATAAAAAAAATAAGTTCTTTTTATACTCCTTTAATTGCAGTCATTTAAATTTTCTATCTTCTTGTTCTTTTCTTATTGTTTAGGAATATTATGTTGTAAAAGGGAAGGCTATTTCAGTCATTTGAGATGAAAAGCTAGTGGGTGTAATCGGACAAAATTGGTAATCACTAAAAAGTCCAAAAGGACATTTTTGGTGGATTCTGATAAGGCGTCGGTGTGAGTGGGTGCCCTTTGAGAGGTCTCCATTCGGTCCTCCAAAAGACACCTGGCCACATATCTTATTCGGGAACAAATCCGAGTAAAATGGTTAAAATGCTTGATATGATTTGAAATGCCTCCCCTCCGTAACCGAGTTCATGTCCGAGTTCGAGTTTTACCCTACAAATTGTCGGGTTTCTACACAAAAACTAATAGTCCCACATCGGATAAGTGAAATGGATGACGATGTGTTATAAGGGAATGGAAACCCTTCCCTAGCGGCTAGCTTTTAGGGTTGAGTTCTACCCGGTTCAATTCCCCTACAAATGGTATCAGATTTCAGGGTGTGGTAACCTCGGTTACCCTGGTATACAGTATCTCGTGGTTCCCACGTTGCAGCCAGTGTGATACTGGGAGAAGAGGAGGAAGAAAACAAGTAAATCAATTAGTATCTCGTGGTTCGAAGTGATTTGAAGAGGAGGAAGAAAACAAGTAAATCAATTAGTATCTAGTGGTTCGAAGTGATTTTAAGAGGAGGAAGAAAACAAGTAAATCAATTAGTATCTCGTGGTTCAAAGTGATTTTAAGAGGAGGAAGAAAACAAGAGGAGGAAGAAAACAAGTAAATCAATTATTGCCAATGACAACATGAAAGGACGACAATTACTAGCATTGATTTAACTTAAAAGAGAAAACTCACCACACAAAGCTAATTGTTTGGTACACGTGACATCCTTTTCTTGTCCAGCCAGGGTCATACGTTTGATACCGATATCATTTTCATATTGAAATCCTTTTATTAGCTTTGAGTGAATGGAAAACTCATTGTTCTCACTCCTTTTTACTGTAGCTGAGTTCAAAGTTCGAGTTTTTTTAACCGTTGGTTTTACCTATTGAGTATGGCATTTCCACTCGTTAGTATACTGTGTTTAGTAGTTTACACTTTTGGATAGAACTCGATTCACTAATATGGTTCGATCTTAGTTCGTTCATATATATATAGGCACAACCATGTTTTGATAATAGGTACCAAATCAACTTGTCCCATATATATGCTTTAACTAGCAGTCAAAGTTGACAGCTTTTTGGGAATTATAACATATGGGTAAGATTAGGACAAGGTGAGTTAGCACATATTATCAAATACTATTATAATTCTAAAAAGGGAGATGATATTCCCCCAATACGCATGCGCTTCCCTTTTAACGTGATTTAACATCAAAAAGCATTAAGTTGCCCACTGTTCACGTCAAATCACGTTATAAGGGGGGCTCATGCCTACTGTAGTGGGGTGAAAATATCATCTCCCTTGTAAAAAAAAGCTCTCATCAGCTGATTTTAATTTGCGGCTAACGAGCAAATTAAAATGGCAATATGAGTTTGCAGGAGAGAACAACCACATTGGTTCTCACCTGCAAAAGTGAGACAAGAAATGGCTTTCTGCAAAATTGCCTAGTGTGTTTCTGCCCTCACAAAATTGCCACTGCCATGTTTTGATAATTGCACAAACTTTGCTTGTCTTTTCCTATTTAATTAGCTTGTAATAGCTTTTTGGGAACAGTAATTCCTTTTGACAACTGTTTAAATGATAAAAGACAAGTGAGTTAGTGCAATTATCAAAACATGGTAGTGCGAATTTCACTAGCCTTTCTTTTCTATGAAATTATCAGAGACGAGGTAGTTTGGGGAAGTCGAAAACAGGCAAATGAATTTCACCTCTTAATTAGGTTTTAATCTAGTAATTACTCAGTGAACAACAACTTGGAGAGAGAGAGAGAGAGAGAGAGAGAGAGAGAGAGAGAGAGAGAGAGAGAGAGAGAGAGAGAGAGAGCACGTGACAAGGACGGAACTCAGTAGACCACCGTCCAAAAGGTTGTCTCATCTAAGTGGGCCCATACTCAATACCTAACACGTGTACGGTATAGAACGTCTCTCTTCCTGACTAAAGTTTATCCAAATTGATTGGTTAGGAATGATCCAGCCATTGTTGTTGGACACGTGTACGACAACCCTTCTCTCTCATTTTACTTTTTTTTGTCGTGACTAAAGATATCGTCTGGACTAGGATATCGTCATAAACTCTGACTCGGCTGAGTTCAAGACTGACTCGCAGTGGAATTGATTTACTCGACTCGGCCGATTCTGTTGCAAGAAATGCTCACCATGACGATCCCTGTTACGTTTTCCAGACGTGGCATATGAAAGTGATTTCTAACCTCTTGATCGTTATGTGAGATATTATACAGTGTCCACAAGTACTTGCACGTATTTTTTTTCAAATATGGGTCCCACATTGTTTGATGATCCAAACCATTCATTTATTAGGCCCTGTTCGGTCTAAAGTGCGCTCCGGTGCGGTTGGTAGTGTGGGAGTGTGGAGCACATGATGTGTGTGTACGAGACAGCTTCTCTCAAGGCAAGAAACCGGAAACTCAATTCGAGAGGTTTGATGACCGAAACGTTTCTCTCTCCTGGGATTAGATTTCAGGCGATGGACAAGAAGAGGAGAACTACACTTCTTCCTTGGGCTTCTCTACCCTTGAACAGATGGAAAGGACTTTTTTTTAGTACGGGCGTGATACTAAGTGCAGGAATGTTGACACGCGCAGAACGATAGCGACTCGTGGCCGGTCGATGTGTGCATAAAGCAAACACCTTCCAGGGTTGACAAACCGTCCTACTAAAACTAAATGACAGAAACAACATGATGGAATGCCGGTGCGAGTGATAGTTGAATTAAAGAGAAAGATTCACCTGGGAAGATGAATTCATAGCTTCCTTAATCCGGATAAAAGCTACAGTTACAGAAAAGTAAAAAGTAAAAGTACTAGAAAGTAAAGATAAAGTATTAAACATGTTTCCATTTGGTTTTGGGACCTCTTCCTTAGAGACAGATGCCTCCTTATATAGCTTTATTCGGGTAACCGCTCCTCATTACCCCACGTTCTCTTGGAGAACTTTTTGGTAATTGCCCATGCTGAGTTCCCTTATTCTCATGTCCCCCATTGTCAAGTGGTTATCATCCAACTTCCCACGATGGACAACTGTTGTGCCACATTCTTGAATCAGTCCAATCAAATGGTGCCTTGATAAGTCGACCCCACCTGACCGATTGGCACTTTAGAGATAAATGTGTTCTGATGAAAAATCTTCAATAACTGTCCATCCTTCTAGGCTCCAGGATATGCACGTTGCTCCACACATCCATCAGATGCAAGCGTCGCATATAGCTCATTGTCTCGGTCCAAATGGACTTCCACTTGATAGTTTGGCCGTTTATGACTAATTAAACCCCAAAATGGGTGTAAACATGCCCTTAGTTAAATAGGCTCCACTCCAAAAAATCGTTTCCATATGATGATCCTAACCTTCTGATTTGAAGAGTTTTCTTTAATGTGTCATCCATCAATATTTTGGAGGGCTAGGAGTTGGATAAACTTGGTTTTAAATTGCATTTAAAAAAAAAAAAAGTGTTTTATAGGTTCGCAATTTAATACTTTGTTTAAAACTTTTAATTAAAAAACTCTGTTTTCTTAGGAAAACATTTAAAACTCTTTTTAAACGAATAAATGTGTTTTTTTTTTTTACCAACTTTCCAATTTTACCCTCCTAGTTTGTAAATAACAAAAATTTTAACATATTAAACGCAATTTTTTTTTTTTTTGTGTTTTTGTTTATTTGACCATTTTTTTACTACGTTTTTTTGTAACCAATAAACCAATAGCATTTTAAACCTGAATTTCCCATCATGTTTTTTATGTCGTATCATGTTTTGCTGACTATGGTATGGAACATTCTATGGTGATGATTTTCTAGGCATGGCATGTTTAGGTTAGGGCCAACAAAATCAATGGTTAGGATCATCCAATTATATGGCCCCATTTTTTTATTTTTTTAAAAATATGGGCAAATATAGGGCGCGTTCTTCAACTTTTCTTATTCTCTTTCCATTGAAACGGGCAAAATGGGTGGAATAGAATTGTGTGGAGCAACCCAGCATCTTTCCAAAAATCCAAGTTTTAAACCGCATTTAATAGATGATTTAGAGAAATGGGCATAATAGGCTAGTGGCAAACAAGGTCATTCCCCAACTTTATGTTCAATTTTACAACATAATACATATTTTACGTCGAAAGAAATGGAGCCTTATCGGGAGTGGAAAGGGCACAAAAGTGCTTGGGAGAAAAGTTCAAGAACACGCCCATAATTTCCCTTTAATCGAGTGGAATTAATCTCCTAAAGAAGATAAAAGTAGGGCCCAATAAACATCTTTTTTAAAGAGCGTAAAAGTAGCATTCTTTTTATTTTTTTCCTAGGAAAACATAAAAAGGAAATTGGCTATGTTCACTTGTTTTCTCGCTGCAAGAAAAGAAAAAAAAGGAAAGGAATCTGACGTGGCAAAATGGAAAAGAAAGGAAAAGAAACTATCACGGGAAACCTGTTTTCTCGCTGTTCACTTGCCCAGATTAAATGGAAAAGAAAGGAAAAGTTAGCCCGTATTTTCCCGTGACAGTGAGAAAATCATTTTCTTATCAAATCGGTGGGAAAATAGTTGAGGGAAAGGAAAGGAAAGCAGAATTTCCAAGTAATATTTTGGTTTTCCACATCAGTATCTCTAGTTTCCCGGGAAATGAAGAGAACACCGCTATTTGTGCTTTCTCGAGAAAAAGGTGAGTGATTTTCCTTTCCTTTCTGGGGTCGGGAAGATAAGAGTACAAAGGGAAATGATATCCCCCCCCCTTTAACGGTTTCTGTGAGAATGGTTCACTGCTTGAGGATAAATTCACCCCATTTAACGTTTTTCTTTGCCTTTAAAACTTAACGAACAACGTTAGCGGGGGAGAGGAGGAATTTTACCTATTAAATGATATTTACCCAAAATTGGCACTATTTAAAGTCATGCCGATCTCACTTTTAAATTTCCATCCCTTTCCTTAAATCCCAACTAGTAAAGCCAAATGATCTTCGGGCTCCCTTGTTTTGATGTCGGCACTCCTTTATTTTAAAACTTCTTCGATTGTGTTGATACTTTAGAAAAGAGAAATGATATTTCCACCCCTTTTCAGCATTTCTCTCCTTTGTTTGAATTCTCAAAAAAAAAAAAAAAAAAGAAAAAACTGTATTTCCACCTTCTTTTGTTTGTCATTAGTTTTCCTAAAATAAAATCACAAGTATAGGGACAAAATTGTGGGGAAAAAAAGGATGCAAATGCTGTAAGAGGGGATGAAGTGTCAGTTCACTTAGGTCCTGTTTGGATTGCAGGAATTGTTTGGAAAAGAAAAAGTTTTCTAGAATTTCCTGTTTTCCGGGGTTTGATTATAAATGAAAATAGTAACTTGAACCGCGCAGCTCAAGTTTTATCTAGATAGACCTTCAATTTATAATGATATCCTTCTGAATAAGCCATAACTAAATCATTTCCTTCTAAATTATGTAAATAAAAAATTCACAAGGAAAACATGTAGTTAGGGAAGTTATATTATATCGCTACTCCCTTGTTTTGATAATGACACTCCATTCTTTTTCAAACACTTTTTTTATGAGCTATTCCCAATTTTTTGGGGAAAAGTTGATCAAATGAAATTTTTTCAAATTGGAGTTTCAATATCAAAAGAGAGGGACTGAGGGATATCATTTCCCAAGAAATTATAACAACTAGCTATCTCTATAAATTATATCATAGTTTCAATATTCTCCATATAATTAAAAAATCCTTGTGAAAATTTCGCTTCGTCCCCCACTTTAAACTTTAGAAAATCCCAAACAATTTGATAATCCCAAAGTTTAATAATTAATCAACTTTTCATATATTATTTGTAAGCCTTGCGAGAAATTAAAAACAAAAATTCAACCCATATCCTAATCGAGAAAACATATTTACCGAATCATCATTCTCAACTCAACTCAACTAAGCCTTTGTCCCAAATTTACCGAACCATCATTGTAACTCTCTCTTTTTTTCTTTTTCTTTTTAAATCAAATTTAGAAACATAAGTATACCTAAAATAGATATTTGCACAATAAATAAAAAAACATATTTTCTATAACCACACCCAAACATTTCCCGATTTTTTTTTTCAAATATTTGTGTTGCAAATTTATTTCCGATAGAAAAAAAAATTTATTTTTTCAAAATTTTCCATAACTCTATCCGAACATGTCTAGGAAATCTGATAATGGAGTCATGTCCCTTGGAAAATGTCTGCCATTATGTACAAAAAAAAATTCCCAAATGTAATTAAATATTTATGCAACAATATTAGGTGACACATTATCTATGCTATGTGTAATGGGAAATCTTGGGTGGGCCCGACGATATTTATAACCTTATAAATGTGAAGTTTCTTTTAACTATTAAATATTAAATTTCGTATACCATTAAATTTGTCTACTTCTATTGAATACCTTATAATTTTATAGCCATTAAATACCTTATATTTTTAGGGTTTTGCTAACGAGTGGTTAATTAAGGTGCATTTGAAAAGCATTTTTGACAATCATTTTACACATGCTTTTAGACTCTTACACTTGTTTTGAGATTTCTTTATTAAAACATGTGTAAAATGTCTTTTCCAATGCACCTTAACGAGTGCCCTTAGTACACTCGTTAGCAAAACCCATATTTTTAAGCTATGGCTTTATTTTTTAATAAGGGTGTCAATGGATCCAGACAGTCTGATGTACCATCCGAATCCGAAGTTAAATGGACAGGACCTAGACACACTATTAGGATACAAGGACATATTTCAAATTCTGATCATAGGATCCGAAAAAGTTACTGAACAGGTCCAAACAACTAATAAAAACCCAATATTGGACAATCCTCAATCTGATATTATTATATTATTTTATGAAAATAACCTTCAATTTATATAACATTAAGTATTATTTCGAGGGTATTTTATTAAAAATAAGCCATATCTATTTTTCGAGCAATATCTATTTTGAACATTGTCATTCATCGGTCCGAAGTCTGAGTCAGCCTCTTCTTTTCCTTCTCTAACGATTGACTTATAAGTCTGTAATCTGCTGCGTGACTTACAAGTCTCTAATTTGGTGCGTGATCACCGCTCCAACTCACCCTTCATTTTAATTGTGTACAGCACAAGTAGGACCTATTAGGACATTCTGATGGGCATACCGATTTGAAATGGATCGTGACGGAGACATGGGAAGTAGGATCTGAAGAACACTATGAATCCGATCCGACCGACCGACAAAGGATTTGAATGGATCGTGACTGAGACATAGGTGGTTCCGGTCCGAAGTGGATCCTTTGACACACCTATTTTTTAGCTGGTAAAAGTTTGGTCATAAATGCACATATAATTTTGGCATGAATTAGGTTAGCGCCACATGTTGTTTCCGGCTCTATTTAATGACAAAAAGGTTATATTGACCTCTGGATATTGACCCAACTTTTGTCACAACTCAACTTCACTCTTCTGATTTTTCGAGTCAATTTAAAGTGTCTTTTTTAATAATTTTTTTAAGGAAAGCTCGTATTGAATCCTATGATCTGAAGGTTAAAATACAAACCCTCGACCAATGGAGCTACAGGGTCAGGCCCAATTGCCAGAGTTATAATCTTGGCTATTGATATTGGCACTACCCTGTTTTGATAACTGCACTAACTCACCATGCCTTTTCTTTTTTAATTGGCTTTTGAGAGTTTTTTGGGAATTGTAATAACCTTTTGACAGCTGGTTAAACAATAAAAGACAAGGTAAGTGAGTGCAATTATCAAAACACAGCAATGCCAATATCAATAGCCTTAATCTGACTAGTATATATTCGCCCCATTTTCTTCCCCAAGCCAGCCACCCCATTGCAGAGTAAAAAGAGCTTCTAATTATTTTGGGAAGTGATATACTCGTCCCGTTTTCTTCCCTGAGCCACCTCTAGTGTTTTCATGACTACTCTTTTTAGTTTTTACACTTCACTGGGTGGCCAGGGGAAGAAATGTAAAAATTATTTATCTTGTTTCACCAATTATTCATCCATTTTTACTGGCCGGTCCTTATAAATAGATAGATAGAGTTGCATGGAAAAGTGGTTTACAAAGTCATAGAAGTGACGTCTCTTTCTTTGAAAAAGGAGATTGAAAATGAAAAGTCGAAAGTAAGGGATTTTGCATGATCATGTTTGGAAAAAGTAGGGGCAGCAGTTGGCTGATTGCACTAAAACGCTGAAGGGTCATGTGATAGGAGCTTAGAAAAAATCTGGAGAGAAAAGTGACTGAGAAACAAGATTCTTCACTAGAAAACAAGTTCTGGAGAGGGAAAGAGATTTGAATGTACCAAAAGCTTGGATAGTTAGTTAAAGAAAGCATTTTACTTACTAACCCTCCTAGCTTGAAAAGCCCATTGGAGAATGGATAAAGCTTTTGAACTTTGAAGGATGAAAAAGTTTAGAACCCATCTACAATATATGCTAACCATGTTTCTTTCCGTTGTCATTCATTTTGTTTGCAAGAAATTAATATTTTTTAAGTGATAAATCCGCCCCTTCTGATTACTTGGGACAATCAGGCCAGTGTACGTGGCAATCAGCCCCCCCATTGAATCCTTCTGACGTGAAGCAAATCAACCCCTCTGCAGTCATTGATACACTACTGCTGTGTGTCCCAAGTAATCAAAAGGGACGGATTTATCACTTCCCTATTTTTTATTGGAAAAGTTATTCCATATAAATTTTTAATAAAAGCCTTTTGTGGTGGAGTTTTTTACTCCTCATGCATGGAATGGATCGGGCCCATCATTTTGCAACACATGTTTTGATAAACTCAGGCCTATCATTTTGCACTGGTGGATTGGCGCCGACCGTTTTACGCCTCATATTTTGACATGGTCGGACCCACCATCTCTACCCAAAACCATTCATATGGTGGGGCCCACCATTTTACACTCTAACACTCATGAGGGTGCCTACATCTCCACCCAAATCCATGCACAGGTTGGGGCCCACCATTTTACATAATGTTTTGATAGGATGGGTCCCACCAACTCCACTCAAACCCATGATTAATGGCCCCCACAATTTTACATCTCCAATTATTGTTGGGATGGGGCCACCGTTTTACACCTCACATTTTTACGGGGTAGTCTACCATTTTGCACCTCAGGTTTTGATGACGCAGGCCCACTAAACCCCTGAATAGGGTGGGGCTCCCATGATGGGTGGGGCCACCATCTCTACCCAAGCCCCCACAATTTTACACCCATGGGTAGCATGGGACCAGAATACTTGTCTCCAAATTTGTAGCGATCATGGTTTTAAATTTCAACCGAAATCCGAAATTTTGGATTTCGGTGGTGACTGACACCGAAACCACTAAAAACCGAAATGGTCATTTATTTCGGCAGAAATTTCGGAATTTCAGTCGAAATTTCGGTTTTTCCGAAATTTGACCCATAAAATCTGTTTTTTTTTTAAATTAATTTAACATTTAACCGAAATTTAGTATTGAATAAAATAATAATTTCGATTCTTGTACCAGATTTCGGTCGAAATTTCAGGGCCGAAACTGATACCGAAACCGAAATTTTAAACCTTGGTAGCGATACAGCATATAACATGCTAAAGTATAAAAGATTGAAGGAAAATTAACACTTTGAAAACAGGACCCCGTGTGGAAAATAAAAACGAGACTGATATGACCGATGAATTGACCCTTTTCAAGATTTATTTATTACTTGAGCTCCCTTGATTTGCCTTTTAGCGGTCGTGGCTCAAATGGTCTATGCCGTTGTTTTTTGTTTTTTGTTTTTTTTTTTCACAAAACGGGAATCGGATTCCCGTTTTGCTAGCGGTGCTCAAGATTAAACAACGCCTTCTCCACAGACTCTTATGCGAATATGCTCTCCACACCCAAACACTGTAAGTAGAAATTTCAAAAAATCAGGCCATGACTAAAGATAAAGACAATTGAGTCAGTTGCTATGCCCTAAGGTGGAGGGAATACCAACTGACAGTGCACTAAACTCCAATCCTCGCCACACAAAAGCACAAATTGTCCAAAATTTTAGGACTTTTGGGTGCTAAAATCCACAGATGGCCAGCAAGAAAACCGAGGACAAATCCTTCACATTCCCAAAAGGCAGTACCAGCAAGAAAACCAAAGCCAATTCCTTCTCAGGCCCAATAAAGCTGTACCAGCAAGATAAACAAAGACAATTCCTTCGCAGTTGTTGAATTTGAAAAGAAGATACACATTTTTTTCTGATAAGATTGGCTAAGGACAGTTCCTTCACTTTCTCAGTCAAGCTGTACCAGCAAAATAGCCAAAGATAATTTGATAGAGTACTGCTTGCATTCCATGAAAGGGACTGAGTACTAATCATGTGTACTGGCAATTTTCTATAAGCCTATATGTATATGAAAATGATATCCTACACATCCTTTTTTAATAATGAGACTCCACATTGAAACATACTTTTCTGTTTGAAGTTGATACTTTCTTTGGAATGGTAATTGCCATAATAGCATATTAGGGAAATGTGAAATAGAAACAAACTGTGCCATGATATATGTGGGAAATTATAGCCCATTATGAAAAGACAAAACCAAGGAAGTGAAAAAGCTATTTCGCATATCACTTTTGCAGGAGAGAACATGCACCTCAAAAGGGTAATTGTTATTGCCGTAATATGTTTCCCTCGATAAAAAAATTCACCTCAAAAGAGAACATGCACCTCTCAAGGGGTGGAATTGACACCAGGGAGGAATTAGAGGGGGTACATTGCAGGAATTTGTTTCCCATCCCAAGAATCCCAAGAGGTGGTATTTTGATTGAACCTCAGTTGCAATGGAATTTTTATCAGAAGTTTTTTGAATTAGAATTTTTATTTAAAATGGGTAATTTGTGAAGAAATTGTGTTATATGTCTGAAATGACAGGTAGATAGCGTTTTATTTGATTTCACATTCATCTGGCGATACAATGAAAAAGACCAAATGGGCTCTTCGCCGAATTTTCTCTGCTTTTCATCTTGACTACTGCGGACTCGGAAGAGGATGAAGGGGAAGAGGAGGAAGAAGAAGGAAAATAAGAGGAAGAGGAAGGAAAAGAGGACGAAGAAGAAAGAAAAAGAAGAATCGACGTTTAAAAATGGAAGGCACAAAAAAAATGAAAAATAAGAGGGAGAAAAGGAAGGGAAAAAGAAGAATTGACGCTAGAAAAAATATAAGATGCCTGAAAAAATGGAAAAAAAAAGAAAGAAGATGAATAAGAAGGAAAAGTTGGGGTTGACTATGAAAAGCTTGGGTCGAGACGGGAGAAGTTTGGATCAAGTAAGAAAAGTTCGGGTCGTGTCGAAAACAGTTCGGAACGAGTCGGAAAAAGCTCGGTTCAAGTAGGAAAAGTGAGGGTCGAGTAAGAAATGTGAGGGTATATTTCTTACTTTGACTATCTCATGACTCCATATATTTTTTTCCCCAACTTGTGGATATGAAAGATTTTTAATTCAAATTATTAGACTATTTAATTACTGACACTTTTATTTTATTAACTTTTATAATGACCTAAAAAATACCATTTTAAAAAAAAATCAATGCCGGCGCTGGTAGACTATTAACTTTTATAATGACCTAAAAAATACCATTTTTTCTCCAAAGTATTGCTACAACTCCTACCCATGTAGCTAATTATCCACTCTTTTCAATTGTGATTTCTATAGTATATATGTATGACATGCCTAAGGACATTTCGATAGAAGTAGACATTTCTCTTTATCAATAAAAATACCTTCCCAAAGCAAACCTTCAGAGTTCTAATTTTTTGTGGACATCCTAGTACTACTCTCACCCAAGCACACTTAACTTTGGAGACCTGATGAGATCCATGCATTTGCGCTAGTATGATCGCACCCTAAGATCACCTAAGTGGATCTCATATATCATGTAGATGAGTCAGCAGAATGTACTATTAAAATGGTCAACAATCTCAAAACTCAACGTAGCAACAACAAAACGTATACGCTGTTATAGGGGATTTTATGTGGTGAACTTGTGGATACACATGTATAGCAATAAAAAAAAACTAGTGTGGCCAACATTATTGGGCAATCTAAAATATTGAGAAATTGGGCCCAATAGTAGTCTAACCCCAGCTTACCCATAATAATAAAAAAAAAGGTAGATAGGCCATGCCCCAAAAAATTTCTCCATAGGATGATAAGAACCCTCCGATGTGTGGAGGTTTGGAAGTGGAAGTAAACTATTTTTGTTTACCGAAAAAAATCCAACTTTCTTTGATCTGAAAATCACTAATAAGTTCTTCACACCAGTCTTAATCTTCAGTTTTTCATCGAGAATAGAAATTAAGTTGGGAAAACTACTAAAAACCCTTGAACCAAAACGTATCTACAAGACTCCTCCTCCCCCCCCCCACACACACACACACACACACACTCACACACAGGAAAAGAAAATACTTATCAATAGCATGGGCTTGTGCCTTAGATTGCTTTTATTTATTTATTTCTCTACCCTTTTTCCAAGAGATATTAGGGTTGTAAATGACAAATCCCTAAAATCTTTCCCTCCATCAATAAAGATAGCACTAATCAATTAAAATCTCTCTCTCTCTCTCTCTCTCTCTCTCTCTCTCTCTCTCATTTGAGTCCATCTCACTCCCACAATATCTACAAATCTCTCTTTTTGGTAACTCTATCATACACAAACATTTATGTAAATACAATTCTCTCTCTCTCTCTCTCTCTCTCTCTCTCTCAATTGAATCCATCTCACTCCCACCATATCTCATACAAATCTCTTTTTCTTGTAACTCTATCACACACAAACATTTACGTGAAGACAATTTTCTTTAGTTCTCTCTCTTAATTGAATCTTTCTTCCTCCCAAGAGAGAGCTACTTCTATTGTTTTTTTTCTTAAGATGAGATTTTATTTGGTGGGAGGGAGATGTGATCTATTCAATTAAGAGAGAAGGAGAGAGTTACCAAAAAAGGAGATTTGTATGGGTACAATGGGAGGCCCATACCTGAATCCAAACACTACCAAAAACACAGTGGGCCCACATTGTTTGGATGATCCAAAGCGTTCATTTGATGGGCCCTGACATAGATAGGGTGCGCCCAAAAAAACAGCTCCATCGGATCATCCTAACCCATCAATCTGTGGATGAACCGGCAACTGAGGGGGCCTACCTTATACAAATTGAAACAACAGGGGATCTACTCGTAACTTTTTAAACATTAGGGGTTAAGTTGAATGTGTCAGAAACCACAGGGGGTCTAAGTGTATTTTTTCCTAAATTTTATTAATAACAATAAAAGATACAAGAGGAGGACATAAACCTTACCTCTAACCCATCAGAATACAAGAAAGACTAACAAAAAAAACTCATTTACTCCAAATTAAAGAGACAACACTATTTATTACGTATACATGGAGTACACAGTTGGTCGCTTCCAGCTGCTCATCTGGAAGCCTTTGGTAAGCTGGCCTAATCCCAAAAGACTGAATTTATGCTGGTATCCCGAGCATAATTTACCAAGCTGTCTGCAACAAGATTACCTTCATTGCAAATATGAGTGTCATGCAAATATAATGAAGGTGTCATGGAACTCTGTTCTTACCGTTAATGATATTTACAAGGACCAAGCTATCATTTTTCAATTCATATAGTTTTAATACATAGGGTAGCATCGTGGAAGTAATGACTTTTGGCAGTAATAGGGTTATCTCTAGCCACACTGTTAGACCTAAAATCGGTAACAGGTACAGCAGTGATGTAAGAGTTGAGCTGGATGACTAGGGGAGTTGAGTCCTGAGGGACCGGAGTGAACGAGGAGTGAGGTGGTCGAGAAAGAGTCCTGCTATGAGGGCTGAGTCCTGCACAAGGCAAGCGAGGTCAGAAGACCAGACCGGGTTTTACTCCGGACAGGCCCTTCGACACTCAAGTCAGTATGAGCAGGAGTGAAGGGGAGATGTCTAAGAGTTTTTAGGGAGAGAAGGGATTTTTCGCATTACCCATTGGTCTGAGCTTTGATCCTCTATTTATAGGGAAAATCTGGTGAGGTGTCCTGGACAGGTGTCCAGGACAGGTGGCGGCCTGTGAGAGGCTGCAGCTCACCTACTCTGAGACAGGTGGCGGCCTGTGAGAGGCTGCAGCTCACCTACTCTGGGACAGGTGGCGGCCTGTGAGAGGCTGCAGCTCACCTACTCTGGGACAGGTGGCGGCCTATGAGAGGCTGCAGCTCACCTACTCTGGGACAGGTGGCGGCCTGTGAGAGGCTGCAGCTCACCTACTCTGGGACAGGTGGCGGCCTATGAGAGGCTGCAGCTCACCTACTCTGGGACAGGTGGCGGCCTGTGAGAGGCTGGTGTTTTCACACCCCATCAATTGCCCCCCAGTTTTCCAAGTCATTGAGAGATTTGGGAAAGTGTGATCAATCGATTCTCTTAATGGGTATGCATTGTCTGGGAGTGAGTCAGAAAATTAAGTTCAGAAATCCAGTCCGGAGTCCGGCTGGAAGTTGAGTTCGGAGATCCGGTCCGGAGTCCGGAGATCCGGTCCGGAGTCCGGCTGGAAGTTGAGTTCGGAGATCCAGTCCGGAGTCCAGCTGGAAGTTGAGTTCGAAGATCCAGTCCGGAGTCCGGCTGGAAGTTGAGTCCGGAGATCCAGTCCGGTTCGGACCGGACTGATTTTTGTCGTTTTGTTGAAACGCGTTATATCCAGTTCAGCTTTTGCCGGACTGATTTTTGTCGTCTTGCGGCCAGTCCGGTTCGGACCGGACTGATTTTTGTCGTTTTGTTGAAACGCGTTATATCCAGTTCGGCTTTAAAGATCCAGTACGGAGTGCGGAGCATGGAGTACGGAGCATGGAGTGCGGAGCATGGAGTGCAGAGTGGAGATGTGAACTTTCATGCGCGTAGGAACACGTGCGTGCTTGATCGTATTTTCGAGTGGGAGAATGTGCCTGTCATAAATATGGGACACGTGGCGCCATTCGGGTGTCCTCGAGATGCGTGCGTCGCATTTAATGCCCCACCGCCTCTGAAAAGCTATAAAAGGAGGTTTACCCCCTTTCATTTTTTTTTTACTTTTTACTTTTCATCTTTTCTCTTCTTTTTTTTCTTGATAAATGGGAGCTTCGACTTCTCAGTTCTCAGTTCGCAGTTCGCAGTGGGAGTTACGCAAGGACTTGACGAGCTCCACTCACCGGTATTCCTCTCAGCCCTTCTCTTTACTGCATGTCTGATAGTAATTCGAGTTCCGAGTCCGGTACGGAGTCCTCCACTAGCAGTAGTTCAGAATGTAGGCCGCCGCAGGAGCCTGTAATGGCTAGGACGTCCGCTAGGATAGATCTTGTAGATAGCGACGACGGAGGGGAAAGGGACGAGGTGTTTTTAGACTTGAACGCTACTCCACTCCCCACTGGTAGCCTCCCCCGAGCAGAAGGGAGTGTTGAAAGTGACGTTGCTGAGGCGTCTACAACATTCCTTCCTGGCCGGGCGGTGGAGGTGGTCGCTAGAGCGCGGATGGATGCCAACCCAAAATACAACATGCGAGCTCTGGTCGAGGAGAACTACCTCACCAGGTCCATGTTAGGGGACATTAGGGATAAGTACTGTGTGCCTCCAAGATTTGAACTGAAGGCAGCTATAGAGGGAGACAGAGCCTGTAACGAGAGTCGAGATCTCTGTATCTATGAGGAGTCGATGAGGGCGGGACTCCGATTTCCTTTGCACCCATTCTTCACAGCGGTGCTTCGATACTACGGACTGGCCCCAGCTCAAGTAGCTCCGAACTCATGGAGACTACTGACTGGGTTCTTGTATCTCGTCCACGGCCGGTTAGAGAGGAGCGTGAGCTTGTCGCTATTCCTTGCTTGTGCACATCTGAAGAGGCATAAGGAAGGGGGCTGGATCTACATCAGCCAGCGCCCTGAACTAAAAATCATTACCGGCATCCCCTCGTCAATACATTCATGGAAGAATAGGTTCTTCTACGTCGATGATAAGGAGGCCAGTGAGCCCTGGCCTGTCCCTCTAGTGTGGGACACTCCGGACACTTCCAAATTAAGTCGAAAGCCGCTCCTTGAGAGTGAGGACAGAGAGACTTTTGCCTTGATGCGGAAGGAGATTGAGCAATCAGGCCTTATCCGCTGTGCAGAGTTCTCAGGAGAGGAGGTGCTAGTTGGACTGGGCGTGAGTGCCGCGACTCCAGAACGTATGTAGCTAGACTTGTCTTTAGAATATGTTTACTTTTATATGCTTGCTTCTGACTGCTCGCTTGTCTTGCAGAAATGAAGAAACAATCGACCGTTGAAAAGATAAGACAGGGAGCCCAGCCACGGGCACAGGAGGGTGCTGCACAGGCACAACAGGAGCGCCAGAAGAGAAAGGTGGCTGTACTGGCGAGTCCGGCCCCATCACAGGGCACTCCTCCACCCCCATCTCAGAGGGCCAAGACTACGGTGAAACTAATAGGCTCCTTTGCCCAGGGCGGTGGCTCTTCTAAGTCCGGTGGTGCTTCTACTGGAACCGGTTCTGGAGCTCGTCCTCCTACGGGGCTTAGTGAGAACGTCTTTCGACCCAATTGGGCCGTTCTGAAGGATGACACTGCCCTAGGCGAGAGCCGAGTAGCATCAGAGATCATGAGCAAGTGTCTGCTACGGAAGGACAAGCAACAGGTCCTTCACGAGCCGCCAGCTACAGGAGAGGAGGCTGTGTTATCCTCAGCTTACCAGGTAAGGAAGAGGTGATCAGTTTGCTAACTTTCTGCCCATTTCTTCCTTTGACCATAATGATGCCTGTTTCTTTCTGCAGATCTTGCTCTACTACAATGACCTCAAGGAGAAGAGTAAGAAGTTCTCCGAAGCCATCATCGCATCTGAAGAGGTGAACGGAAAGTTGGCCACTGAGGTCCAGGAGCTTCAAACGAGCATCGGGCGAGTACAGGAGGAGAAGAAGTTGTTGATGGAGGATCTGGCCTTAGAGAAGAAGAAACTGGTCAAGGCTGCCGAAGCCATGGAGGCCCAAAGAGGAAGAGCCAAAGAGAGGCAGGAGACGGCAGTGAAGGAGGCCACAGAGGCGAAGGAGGCTGAACTTTTCAGCCTGTCGAGCGAGGCTTATAGTCTTGGATACTACGACTGCCTCCAGGAGCTCCAGGCCTGCAATCCAAACTTAGTGATGCAGAATATGACTCTCCCTGCCAGGCCAAAGATTACTGATGAGGAGCCAGATGCTCCTACTGATGCTCCTGCTGACATCACCTCTCTTCCAGATGCTTAGTATTTTTTTTTTGTTTATTTTGACCTCATTTTGTAATGGTCCTTGAGACCCTACAGCTCTTAGCAGCCTCTTTAAAATGAATTTTGTAATGGCCCTCGAGGCCCCACATATTCTGATCAATGAAATCACATTTGTCCTTCTGTCTCTGATATTTCTCAACTGAGTGATTTGCTCGACTTGTCTTTTTAATTTTGATAACCTGGGACTGAGGCTGTTGATAGTCGAATTGTGACGAGCCGGTCTTCCAGCAAGTACCCAAGTTTAGGAACTGGGTTTCCAACAAGTACCCAAGTTTTGTGAACTGGGTTTCCAGTGAGTACCCAAGTTTTGTGAACTGGGTTTCCAATGAGTACCCAAGTTTAAGAACTGGGTTTCCAATGAGTACCCGAGTTTTGTGAACTGGGTTTCCAATGAGTACCCAAGTTTTGTGAACTGGGTTTTCAATGAGTAGTTTTGTGAACTGGGTTTCCAATGAGTACCAAAGTTTTGTGAACTGGGTTTCCGATGAGTACCCGAGTTTTGTGAACTGGGTTTCCGATGAGTACCCGAGTTTTATGAACTGGGTTTCCAGAGAGTAAGAGTGAAACAAAGTCTGCAAAAAAGATTATTTATTTATAACAACAAATTTACAAATTTACAAAGTCACCTTTTTACGCCAGACATTTTGTCTATTGATAATATCTCCTGAGATTTTTGGAGTTCCATGCGTGAGGTAATAAGTGCTCCTCCAGTGTCTCCAGCTTGTAGCTTCCTGGCCGGATAACTTCTTTCACTCGATATGGCCCTTCCCAAGTCGGGGAGAGTTTCCCGACTTTCGTCGGTTGGGAGACGGCTGCCTTTCTCAGGACCAAATCTCCTGTCCTGAATTCTCTGGGGCGAATCTTGGAGTTGTGATAATTTGATACCCTCTGCTTATAAGCGGCGACCCGGATTCGAGATTCTTCCCGGATTTCTTCTAGTAGGTCGAGATCGGCACAGAGCCCGTAGCCGTTAAGCTGCTCGTTGAAGCTGGTGATTCTGGGAGACGGAGCGCCTATATCGACTGGTATCACAGCCTCAGTACCAAAGGAGAGGTTGAACGGCGATTCACCAGTCGTCGTGCGAGGAGTAGTGCGGTAAGCCCACAGAACGTGATAGAGCTCATCTGCCCATCGGCCAGCTTTTTCATCCAGCCTCTTCTTTATCCCCTGAAGCAGGATTCTATTTGTTACTTCCGTTTGCCCATTGGTCTGGGGGTGAGCAACCGAAGTGAATCTCTGTTCAATCTTTAGGTCCGAGCAGAACTTTCGAAAGTTCCGGCAATCGAACTGTTTGCCGTTGTCTGTGATCAAGACACGGGGAATCCCAAATCTACAGACTACTGCCTTCCAGAAGAAGTTCTGCACATTCTGCTCAGTGATCTGGGCCAGAGGTTCTGCCTCCACCCACTTAGTGAAATAGTCGATCGCCACTACCACGAACATGCGCTTTCCAGAGGCCGGTGGGAAAGGGCCCAGGATGTCCATCCCCCATACTGCGAAGGGGAGCGGACTAATAATTGGAGCCATTGCTACGGCGGGCTGGTGGATGGTAGGAGAGAACTTCTGACACCTCTCACACCTTTTAACCAGATCCAGGGCATCCTGCCTGATAGTAGGCCAATACAGTCCTCTGAGCAGCACCTTTATCGCCAGAGCTTTGCCCCCCAGATGTTCTCCGCAAATTCCTTCATGAGTCTCTTGTAATGCATACGCGGCGTCGCTCGGCCTCAGACACTTCAAATATGGGAGAGTATATGACCTTTTGTATAGATTGTCATCACTGAGGGAGAATCGGGCAGCTCTCTGTATCACCTTACGAGCTTCCTTCTTATCCTCCGGGAGTCTAGCATCGCGCAGATAACCCACGATCTCATCCATCCAGCACGGCTCATCTTCCACCTGCATGACTTCCATGGCTTTACTGTCGATGCAGGACCTTTGTAGAAACTCCATGTGTATGCTTCCGAGAGTGGTATATCCAGAGGCAGCCAGTTTTGACAGCACGTCAGCTTTGGCATTTTCTGTTCTTGGTACTCTGATGACCTCGAAACTTGCAAACCGGCTGGAAAGTTGGCGAACCTTGGCGAGGTATGTAATCATACGCTCGTCTCGGGCTTCGTAGACCCCTTGGATCTGGTTTGCTACCAGCTGCGAGTCGCAGTATGCTTTCAATTTTTGGGCGCCGGTCTGAATCGCTAGGCTCATTCCGGCAAGGAGGGCTTCATATTCTGCCTCATTGTTTGATGCACGGAACCCGAATCTCAGGGCGTAATCCGCAGTGAACTCATCAGGCCCAGTGAGGATGAGGCCAGCTCCACAGCCGTTTTTATTTGAAGATCCGTCGACATATACTTCCCAAGTCGGTGTGCTGGTTATGGAGTCCTGTCCGGCTGACGGTGGCCTGATTTCCGTCCGAATTTCCTCTGTCATACGCTCTTCAGGGACTACTTTCTCTACAACTGGGAGCTGCAATGCTTCAGGGTCGGCGACCTGCTGGGGGATAGTGCACTCGGCTACAAAATCTGCCAGTACTTGGGCCTTGATAGTTGGCCTGGGTGCGTACTGAATATCGAACTCGCTTAGCTCTACAGCCCATTTCACAAGTCGCCCGGAGATATCTGGTCGATGGAGAACTTGTCGAAGTGGCTGATCAGTCAAGACCTTTACAGTGTGAGCTTGGAAGTACGGCCTTAACTTCCTGGCGGCCATTACCAGCGCGTAAGCCAATTTCTCGACCCGCTGGTACCTTGTTTCTGCGTCGTGAAGAACCTTGCTGACATAGTAAATAGGTTTTTGCTGGCGGTGCTCTTCACGGACGAGGACAGTTGCCAGAGCCATGGAGCTGATGGAGAGATACAAAAATAGCTCCTCGCCCGGCTCCGGCTTTGTTAATAATGGCGGAGAGGACAAATACCTTTTCAGCTCTTCGAATGCGATCTGGCATTCTTCCGTCCAGGGCGCAGTCTTGAGTCCCTTGATCGAGCTGAAAAAGGGCAGGCACCTTTCCGCTGATTTGGAGATAAAGCGACCCAACGCCGCTATCATTCCCGTGAGCCGCTGGACTTCCCTGATGGTTTTTGGAGCAGTAAGCTCCATCACGGCTCTGATCTTTTCTGGGTTTGCTTCTATCCCTCGCTGGCTCACCATGAATCCTAAGAACTTCCCCGAACTGACACCAAAGGTGCACTTGGTGGGGTTAAGTTTCATGTTGTGCTTCTTCAGGACCTGGAATGTTTCTCTGAGATCAGACGCATGATCCTGCGCACTCCGACTTTTGACCAGCATATCGTTTACATAGACTTCCATGTTACGGCCGATCTGGTTCTGAAAAAGTCTGTTCACAAGCCTTTGATAAGTAGCTCCGGCATTTTTGAGGCCGAAGGGCATAACTCGGTAGCAGTAAGTCCCTTGATCTGTGACGAAGGAGGTCTTTGGTATATCCGACTCGTACATCCTGATCTGATTATATCCGGAGAAGGCGTCCATGAAGCTCAACAGTTCATGACCCACTGTGGCATCAATGAGTTGGTCGATCTTCGGGAGTGGATAGCTGTCCTTAGGACAAGCCTTATTCAGATCGGTGAAGTCGACGCAGGTCCTCCATTTCCCATTAGTCTTCTTGACTAGGACTACGTTTGCCAACCAGTCCGGGTATCGAATCTCGCGAATGAAGTCAGCCTTCAGAAGCCTCTCCACTTCTTCTTTTATTGCCTGCCGCCTTTCGAAGGCGAAATGTCGTCTCTTCTGCTTCACCGGTTTACAGGTTGAATCAACACCGAGCCTGTGTGTGCTGATCTCTGGATCAATGCCGGGCATATCGGCAGGAACCCATGCAAAGACATCTGCATTGTCCTGGAGAAAATTGGTGAGCTGGTGCTGAATGCTGCTGCTGAGGGAGGAACCGATCAGAGCGACTTTCTCACTGTCCTCTGGGCACAGTGGGATGGAGAGGAGGTCTTCAGCAGGTTGAGTCCCTCTGAGATCGTCCCTTACATCGAGTAGTTCAATTGGCAGTGATTCCACTGCATTTTTGCCTTTGAGTGCCATTGCGTAGCACTCTCTGGATTGAGGCTGATCTCCTCGAACTTCCCCCACACCATTGGGGGTTATGAACTTCATTTTTTGGTGGTAGGCCGAGGCTACTGCACGGATGAGGTTCTGGCCAGGCCGTCCCAAGATAGCATTATAGACCGAAGTGGCCCTTACTACCAGAAAGTTGACCATGGCGAAAGCTTGACAAGGTGGATCTCCGACAAGAACAGGGAGCTCGATCTGCCCCACCACTCTCACGACCTCTCCGGAGAAGCCAAATAAATATGAGTTCACCGGCTTCAGACGGTCGTCGTCTATCATCATTTTCTCAAAGGCGTGGTAGTATAGAATGTCTGCCGAACTCCCATTGTCTACGAGGATTTTCTTCACCTCCCAGTTGGCAACGAGCATGGTTAAAACCAGTGCATCGTCGTGGGGCAGGATAAGATTATCCAGATCTGCATCTGAGAAGGAGATCTCATTCTCCGTTCTCATCTTTTTGTTGGTTGTGTGCACGGCGTTAACTCACCGTGCATATGCTTTGCGAGCGGTAGAGGAGGTGCCCCCAGCCGCAGGCCCACCCATAATTGTACCGATGACCCCCCTTGGCTGAGATTGGGGTGCCTCAGGCTGCGCATTGGCCAGCTGAGGGGTTTTGTCCCGAGCAGGGGGCTGCTGTGATCTTCGAGGGCTGCGGCCCTGGGGGCTCTTTCCTCTGCGCTCTTGGTTGCGGCTGTCAGTTCGGATATACTTTTTCAAATAGCCCCGGCTGATGAGTTGCTCAATTTCCTGCTTGAGTTGCCAACAATCATCTGTGTCGTGGCCGTGGTCCTTGTGGAACCGACAGTACTTTGAAGGATCTCTCCTGTTTCCCTTGGAGATCATTCTAGCAGGCCACTTCACGAACTCTTCTTCGCTGATCGCTGCCAGTATGTGCTTTCTGGAGGTGTTGAGAGGCGTGAATTTTTCTTCTCTTCTCTGAGGAGGCGGAGACTTCTCTCTCCTGGGAGGTTTATCCTCCCTGCGCTACTTAGGGAGATTCTTCTGTTTAGAGGTTATCCTCCGATTTGAGTTAAGAGCTGCCAGTGTTTCTTCCACCGTTATGTACTCTTCTGCCCCGGCCATAAGATCCGCTAGTGAGTGCGGATTTTGTTGAGCCACCGCTCGACGGAAATCATTAGACCTGGCGCCTGCGAGGAGCGCATTCATTGCTGCTGAGGGATCTAGATTTGGCACTTGAAGTGCCTCCCTGTTGAATCGGCGGACGAACACCTTCAGAGGCTCGTTGTCGTCCTGTCGCAAGGCCATCAGGGAGGCTGTTGTTTTCCTTGGCCTGCGGCTGCTCATGAAGTGGCGGACAAGATCCTCTCCAAAATCATCAAAATTGTTGATGTAGTTCGGTTTGATCCTGGAATACCAGTCTCTTGCCGCACCAGTTAGCGTCGTTGGAAACGCTCTGCAAAGAAAGCCATCGGAAGCTCTGTGGAGGAGCATAATTGTTTTGAACGTCTCCAAGTGGTCCACGGGGTCTGTAGTGCCGTCATACTGAGGGACGGCGGGCATTTTAAACCCTCTGGGTGCTGGGGCACCCAGAACATCATCAATGAACGGCGTCCTGCTTGAGAACGCCCTGGAGGCGGGCCGGCTCTGGTCCTTCGCCAGTTCCTCTATCCGATGATCCATCTCCTGCATTCTCTGAAGCAGCGGATCCGTCCTGTGGTCCAAGGACCTGATCCTTTCCACAGACTGGCTCGCCGCGGAGCCGGATTGGCTCTCTCGACTCATACGACGAGGTCGGCGTTTCGCTGGTGGCTCACGATCTTGATGAGCTCGGCGCCTCTGTGCGGAGGGGGGGCGCGACCTTTCATGGTGATGAGGCTCTGTTTGGGCATGCCTCGTCGTGGGGTGAGGGACTTGTCTGGTGGAATGATGAGTTCGGCCCTCACCATGGTGTGATGACTCTCCCCTGTGGACGTCTGGCCTTCCTTGGACAGATCGCGGAGCCTCTGGGGGAGGTTGAGGGGGCACTTGAAGTAGTTGCTGGTACTGCCCAACGAGGGCTGTCATCTGCTGAAATAGAGCTTGAACCTGCTCCGGGGTGGGCAAGGGATTCAGATGTTCTGAGCGAGCCGGGCTCTGCTCTGCTGTAGCAGAAGCTGCTACTACTAGTGATGCAATTCGCTCGCTCCGGGTCCTGCGGGGTAGCGCGGTTTGGGTAGTCCGCGCCCGCGCAGTAGGCATCCGCGTACTCTTGCGTCCTGCCATTTTTGTGAGTGGGATGCGTAAGGACAACTTTTAGTTCTGGGGTCCCACGGATGGCGCCAATCTGTTAGACCTAAAATCGGTAACAGGTACAGCAGTGATGTAAGAGCTGAGCTGGATGACTAGGGGAGCTGAGTCGTGAGGGACCGGAGTGAACGAGGAGTGAGGTGGTCAAGAAAGAGTCCTGCTAAGAGGGCTGAGTCCTGCACAAGGCAAGCGAGGTCAGAAGACCAGACCGGGTTTTACTCCGGACAGGCCCTTCGACACTCAAGTCAGTATGAGCAGGAGTGAAGGGGAGATGTCTAAGAGTTTTTAGGGAGAGAAGGGATTTTTTGCATTACCCATTGGTCTGAGCTTTGATCCTCTATTTATAGGAAAAATCTGGTGAGGTGTCCTGGACAGGTGTCCAGGACAGGTGGCGGCCTGTGAGAGGCTGCAGCTCACCTACTCTGAGACAGGTGGCGGCCTGTGAGAGGCTGCAGCTCACCTACTCTGGGACAGGTAGCCGCCTGTGAGAGGCTGCAGCTCACCTACTCTGGGACAGGTGGCGGCCTGTGAGAGGCTGCAGCTCACCTACTCTGGGACAGGTGGCGGCCTGTGAGAGGCTGGTGTTTTCACACCCCATCACACACCATCAACATTCTAAATTACTAGCAAGTCTTCTCTAGTAAACCAAAGTGCTACACTTACGCTTCACCATTTAAACTACTCTTATTAAGGAAGACAACAGACTTTAGGAAATATTTAACCTCTGTCCCAACTAAGGACACGTTTGGCTGCTAGGGTTTTTTTTTTTTTCACGATAAATCACCGTGTCCAAGTGTAGATGAGGGTAGGAATCAAAATCCTGGAAACTAGTGTCTACGGTGATGAGAAGTTGCTAAAAATCTGGCAAACGAGCCTTTGCGGGTGCTTTTCACTCATTTGTGAAGGGCTGAGAATAATTTCAATAAGAAACATACTGACTGAGACTTTTTTTTGGGAGGGACTGAGATTAAAAAACATGTATGTTTAGTGAGATCAAATCTTGGAGAAATTATATGATGGGTGGCCTTGCAAACATCTGATGTTTAAAAAGTATGGTAGGGCCCACTCCGCAAGATGATCCAAACTGTCCATTTGTTGAGCCACAACATAAGTAGGTTGTGCCCCAAAACTCATTTCCATAGGATGTTCCTAACCCTCCGATCTATAGAAGATTCATTAAATGATTTTTGGGGCAGTACCTCTATAGATTGGAGGGTTAGGATCATCATCCTATGGAAATGATTTTTCGGCACAAGTGCGTGGCCTAACAAATGGATGGTTTGGATCATCCTATGGAGTGGGCCACCCATCATATAATTTCTCCAAATCCCGTTGCATAAACAAGAAAAAAAAAAAAAAAAAAAAGAAAAAAAAAGGGAAGGAAAAAATTTCAAAGGCAAGTGTTTTCTAATTGCATGAAATAAACTACATCTCACAAGCCATTTCTTTTGCCCGCGTATTGGACTACTTTTGAAATCTTCAAAAGCCATTTTCTAACTCTCTTGTTCGTTTCGCTCCAATTCTAGCCCTAGAAATCCTCATTCAGGGTAAAGACCCGTACGAATGCGCGATGAGATTAAGCTTCTCTGATACAGATAGATCACTGCATTTTCATAGGTTATTAATTCAGAAGATCTCACATTACTTACTGGTATTGATTCCTTTCTCAAATTACTTCTCTTGCTTTCCCATTTCTAGGGTTTCTAGATTCTGTTCATCGATCTGATTATCTGAAATCGATTCCCAATCTAGGGACATTGTTTGCCTCTCTCTCGTGAAGAATTTAGGTATTCTTTCGATCTTAAGATAGATGCTCATAAACGTATCTTTCAATCGAAAATTAGAAATTTCTTAAGTGGAAATTGCATGATGTACAGTGTAGAAATTACTTTGAGGTGAAAAACTGCTGAAATTTCATCATATTTGAAAAATTTGTAACCGTTTAATAAACTACCTATTTTAAAGTGGTATTCGTCGGTTTTTTCTTAATTATTTTGTTTATGTGCTGTTGTTGATGTTGTGATGTGTAATCTTGTTACTAATAACTAATCACAGCACTAGTTCTGTTTTTTTTTTTTTTTTTATCTATTATGTTTTTTTTTTTTGAAGATTGCATTCTACCTGATGATTTTTTAAAGATTTAAAATATTTGTAGGAAGCGTATTGATTTTAGAGGGGGAGTGCCGTTATAGAGGCCGAGGGATATGGTGGAGGTTGCTATTCGTGATCCATTTTCATCCAAATCTTTTCCATTTGGGGAAGATGTTTCAAAGGTTCAAGCTAATGCACCTATGAAGAGGAAGACACCCTCAGAATTGAGAGTAAGATCTGTATATGTTGAATTGTTTATCCTTTAGTTTTGCATTTGTATTCTGGCAAGTAATATATTTGGTTAATGAATATATAAAGACATTATCTGTTCATCTCTTGAGACTGAGGGAAAACTAGGATAAATAAGCATCTTTTGTTGAAGTATAAATGATTAAATAACAACAATTCTAACCGCTTAAGCTTTTGGAGTTATTGGTTGTTTCACACGGTCTCAGAGCTATTGCCACACGGCAGGTAATGGGTTCAAAATCCAACAACTCCTTGATATTAAAAATCTACGAGTATGGCCAACCCAAAAGAGGGGTCACATGTGCCATGTGTATGGCCAATGAAAAAGAAAGAAAGAGGGGCTACATGGGGGGAGGGTTGAAGTTTATATGATTAAATAACACCAACTCTAACGGCTTAAGCTTTTGGAGTAATTGGTTGTTTCACATCTTTATCTTTTGAAAGCATTTGATGGTATTTTAGCTGCTTATCTTATCTTAGAGGCATCTAATGCTAGAATCGTCATTTCTTTTACATTTTGTAATCATTAGTTAGTATTGTTATCACAGTTTGTTTATCACAATCTGTTCTTTTCTTATTAAAACTTAAAACTTGTTTATTTTTAGTATGAAAGTATCTCTCATTAAGGCAAAAGAAATGATGATTTCGCCGACACTTTGAATTTATTGCTGACACGGGTGTCGTGTCGGACACGACACAACACCCTTGTCCACACTCCTTTAGACACTTTTAAGTGTACTGCTAAAACTATCAGTAACTTTTTATGGGTGTATGTGTATGAGTGTGACACCATTTCTAGATTTTTAGGTGTTGTCATGTTAGATACTTCATATCCGTGCCGAAACTAATATGACTTTTAAGTGTACTGCTCAATCGTTGCTTGGTGACTGGGTTCTCATTTGAGCCCGAGTTTTTAAACACCGCTCAAAACAAATATGACTTGTTAACTAAAACTGATGTCGGTCTCCCATATCAACTTTTGTTGTCGCAATGAAGAATACATGTTTGAAAGGCCCCACCATGTTGTGACATATCAAGGGATCTTTCATTGACTGACCCTCTTTCCATGAAGTGTCTTATTACGAACACATGGAGTGTTGGTGGCAGTGGCCTTGTAGATTGTCATCCAGAACATATGGAGTGTTGATGGCCATGTATATTGAGTAAATCATCCTCAAAGATTATGTAGTAATGTGAGCTGAACAAGGAAGGAACAATGGCAGGACCCACACATTGCAATGAACACGTTCTAAAATGAGAAAGGAAGCTTTATTAAATGAACAAAGAGGTAAGTGCAAATGATGTAACAAGGAGTTGGGTGTTTTCTTACAATTAGGAAAATTCAAATTACTAAACATAAGTATTAACCATGTAATAGTTCTTGCATTCCCTATCTCTAATGATGCGGCATTGAAAAGGAAGACCAATCGAGCAATAACAGAGAAGACTTGCACTTGAGGACTGGTAAAAGGTGGAGATTTCCTCGTCAAATTCCTTTAGCAAGCATACCTCCGAGTGTCGATCCTTCACAAAAACAAAGGGAGGTGTGATGATGACTATGCAATGATGTTGATCAACATACTGTGAACTAGAAAGGAGCATTTTCTGAATATTGGTACTAAAAAGACATTGAGAAGCATTACACGGTCAAGACAAGAAGGTATAGATGCTGATTCTACTTGAGATGTAGGGAGAGAAGAACTATCTCCCATGACTGTGCGCGTGTAATGACTAATGAAGATAAATTATCTGACAAGATAAATTACATGCTACCATTTCAAAAAATAGAGACGTTCTTTTATAGGCAGGTGGAAAATGCCTAATGTTCAGCCTGACGAATATCACATAAGAGAGTTCTTTATATTTTAAAAAGAGACATTCTTTCAAGGTGAACTTGTCTCTTAAGGTTCTATAGGAATAATTTTGCTGGGAACGTCCTTTCTCAATTTTTTTTGCAGGCAATGTCAACTCAGCACAAACCCATCTTTAAAATGTTCTTGCTATAGAAGCCTAATGGGCTGTCCATCCCATTGGCATCCCTACTTCTTAAATGATGCTCCCGCTGATCACCTTGAACAGTTGATTGTATATTGTGATATGATATTTTATGGTTGACAAGTTTCTTAAGTTCTGTTTGAAGAAGGCCTATGCATAGACTATAGTACTTTTCTAATTTGATCTTATTTCTCAAACTTGAATTTATTATGTGGGGAAACTAAAAAGCAAATACATTGCTTTTGCTTCTGAGAAGCTTTCTGAATATTCAGATACCGAATATTATATAAAAATCTGCCTCTTCTAATGGCAGGGAGAACAGCTGAAGCGAAGGAAATGTGGGAGGTCCGATGAATGTTTGGATCCTTTGTTGGGTTCTGATGTGTAAACTTCAGTTTGTTACCATTCATGCTTATTTGATTTACTTTTCCTTAAGCATACTTACACCTGATTTTACAGGAACACTAAGGTTTACGGGCTCTGGAAATTGGATTCGTCCAAGACTCTGAAGTACATTGACACCCGTGTTGATGAAGTATATCCTGTCAAGAAATCAAGTGCTATGTTTCGAAGGCTTTATGGAAAAGAAAAAGCCAAGGTCAGAGTATTGAACTTGATATATAAATCTTAGACTTAGAAGTTGTATGATATCTAGCTATATATGATATTAGCTTCTTACTTTCAGATTGACTATTGATAGTCATCCTTCAAAATTATCGATTTTCTGATTTTTTTTTTTTTCTATCAGAATACTTATCCTTCCAGTGAACATACTGCTGATATGAAGATCTGTTCTGTTGTTTGCAATATTTCTGCCGTGAGTCGATCCCATCATTCATGGTACTCTTTTATGATATCTAGGAATTTATTACTCATGTTAGTTAGTCATTCTCTCTGTCCTATTGATTCCTATTTATCTTGCTTTTTGTTTTGAAAACAAGTGGCAAAAGCGGAGATCCCAATGTTTTCAACACTTCAGCTGCATCCGCAAGAGAGATTCCTGAGAAAGTTTCTTGTAAGATTGAAAAATGTAGCCAGAACATTTTCCGCAGTGTAGCTCAACTTTATTTGGGCCATGAAAAAGCTTCTGACACAACCATGGTCAATATGGTAATATTCTAGAACAGCTTTTGCCTATGGTTTATTCATTTCATTCCTACGCATTAAGCAATGAAATAATCGTGCTTTTATAGGATAAAGCACTAAAAAAATTGGTTGCTCATGAAGTCCCATCGAGCTCCTGTTTGCCTGCTGATTCTTCCATGTGGTTTGGTGGTCTTCCATCTCTCTCTTTAAGCAGTTCTGAAGCCTATATTCCTGGTCAGAAGCCGCCTCTTGATTTCACGTTGAAAACAACTATGCGGTTGATCTCCTCTTCCTCGGTGAACTGGTGAGTTTACTGGTGCTTCTCATGTATACAGTTCAGTTACTAATAATTCTTACCATATGACATATTATTGTAAAACCTGTCTTCCTGCTTGTTTTAATGGTGGAAAAATAGCTTTTATGTTTATACCTTTTCTTTCTAACATATCATTAACCTTTGCGTTAGATGTTCTTCGATGATCTTGAATCATAACTAGCTATAAATGTATTAAATTTATGCACATGTGAAGGGATGGATTGAATAGGTGCAAATGTATCTGCATGCTCACAAGAGGCCGAACTCATGGGTTTCACAATTACTGGAAGCATCTCTCCTTGAATATCGTGTTTATAACTTCTGAATTTTACAATTGTTACATAGTGCCAGCTTGCCATAATATTAGTATTTCCATTAGGTAAGTCAGTTGAACCAGAGTTTCTCTAAAGTCTAAAGTGTTTGTTGTGTGCCTTTTTTTGTTGAATGATAGATAACATTAATCAAACAAAGGAGAAGCGATGAGCTGATTGAGAATACAATAAAATGAAACAAAAAATTAAAAAAACAAACAACAAGAAATAGTTGTGTGCCTTTTATCCATTTTTTTTCCTGAAGTTTGCCCACAATGATTCCAATGTGATTAGTGACGATTATTACTCTCGGGTCAGTCTAATCAGGGGTTTAAAGCTTTATTTGAGTGTAGCTGCTTTATACGGGCAGGACATGTTAGCCTATAGGTTCTTCTGCTGTTGGATTGCTTTTGAGAAAGTGCATCTGTTTTATTTTGAGTAATTTCCAGGTTCCATATGTTGTGCTTCTATTTTGATGCCATTTTTGTGCAATTTTTAGGTGTCACAGGTTAAACACAAGTAGTGCTTTTACTGCTATGACTCAGTTCACATCTCAATTTTGTTGGGCACGGGATCAAATTGTTGGTGACTCATTAGGGACCTCTCATAGTGCTGAAGTCTTGTATTCCAAAGCTTTACACTCATGGATCTACCCACGATCTTCTCTACCACCTTCTATCATATCCGCAATGACATTATCTGCTGCACGGGGAGGTTTATCAGATAAACATCTTGAATGCCAATAATATTATATTTGATCTTTATCTATTAAACTGATATCTAAAAAATGGGTGTTGTTTGCATATGTAGAAATGGACTTCTTGTTGAAAAGGCGCCTAGCTTGGGAGGATTCATTTCGGGGTCTTTACTACATGCTCAGAAAGAACAAGTGTGACATCTTTTGCCGTAATTTCCCTCACCCACACTAATGCTTTTAAACAATAGCATGAATATTGACTACGTAGTATCATTCTGCCATTATCACTTTAATTTTTGACCTTATTGTGGTAGTTAGGGATTATTATAACACCCCTCTTTGAAAGCAGGGTGTATAGTTGGTGACAAATTTCAATGTAGGTTGGAGCATGCTATTATTGGTCTTCATCGTCAATTTCAGGGTGGTATAGATTGGGCAAGGAGCAGGGGGGGCGTGGATTTTGCTACTAGCAATAGCTTCTGGGGGTTATGATGATGACATGGACAGTTCTGATGTCCTGATATATTCGGGTCAAGGTGGAAATTCTTTGACTGTACATAAGAAACCTGAGGATCAGGACCTGGGAAATCTGGCACTGAAGAACAATATGGATTCCCAAAAACCCATGAAGGTCATTCGTGGACTTAAAGAACTTAAAGGCTGTGATTCCCTGAATACAATGGCAAAGAAAATTATGACATACACGTATGATGGGCTATATCTAGTTGAGAACTTCTGGATAGAAAAGGGACGTCATGGTTGCTCTGTTTTTAAGTTTCAGTTGAGAAGAATACCGGGACAACCAGAGGTTGCTTTGAAAGGAGTCAAGAAGTCTAAAAGATTGAAAGTATTTCCGTGTTGATGATATTTCTCAGGGAAATGAGAAGATTCCCCTCTATGCTATTAATAATATAGATGATGAGCGTCCGTTTTCATTTAAATACATAACCAAGATAATCTATCCTTCATCGTATAACCCAACTCCTCCTAGGGGTTGTGACTGCACTGATGGATGCTGAAATTCTGAGAAGTGTTTCTGTGCAGTTAAAAGTGGAGGGGAGATTCCTTTCAACTACAATGGTGCTATTGTGGAAGCAAAACCACTTGTTTAGGAGTGTGGTCCTTCTTGCACGTATCCTCCATCGTGCCATTACAGAGTCAGCCAGCATGGGATAAAATTTTGACTAGAGATCTTCAAGACCAAATCAAGGGTTTGGGGAGTCAGATCCTTGACTTCTATACCATCCGGCAGTTTCATATATGAATACACGGGAGAGCTGCTCCAAGATACAGAGGCGGAACAAAGGATTTTTTCAGTTTCCTTCCTTCCTATCCCTCAGGACAGGACCAAACAATCATTGGTCGATACATATTAGTTGGAAGGTACATGTAATGATGAATATTTGTTTGATATTGGGCAAAACTACAATGACCACGCGCTTTGGGATGGACTCTCGACCCTTTTACCTGACCTGCAATCAAGTCTTTCGTGAGAAGTTGTTGAGGACGTGAGCTTCAACATTCATGTGGCTAAATATGGCAGTGTGGGGATATTTATCGGTCATACTTGTTCTCCTAACCTCTATGCACAGAATCTCCTTTATGATCATGATGACAAGAGAATGCCTCACATAATGCTCTTTGCTGCTGAGAATATTCCCCCTTTACAAGAGTTAATGTACTACTACAATTATACATTAGACCAGGTTCGTGATTCTAATGGCATTATAAAAAGGAAAAATTGCTATTGTGGTTCTCATGAGTGCACTGGCAGGCTGTATTGAGACTCGACTTTCTTTGGTCTATGTAGAAAATTTGGTTTTGTTGGTCATGCATTGGAGCTGCTAATATCATTTATGGCATTAATGGACTACTTGTTACAGAGCTCCTTGAGGAGGAACTAAAAGCATAGTTTCTAGTTGCTAAAATTTTCTCCACTACTTTATTTTAAATTATTCTATTGAAACGAGCACCCATTGTTATATGAAACGTGAGGCACTCTGGTACTGGTATGGGAATGGGAACGCAATATGCCACTTCCTTGGTATGTGGTATAACAGGGATTATTTGGTTGCTATTTCTTTATGTGGTGCATCAGGAAAGCATTGTTCATGTCGCTCCATTATATATTATTATGAAATTGGGCCAATTGGCATTTGTCATGACGCCCCATGCTTCAATATTCTTCAAAAGGACAATTTTGTCCTTGCAGTACACCATAAAGTTGATGATAGATTGTCTCGTGAGACTATTCCAACCATATATGCTATAGAAATTCGTCCCTCGTAAAGCTCTAGAAATTTCACAAAGTAACACCTTAGATATGTGTCCGCCCAACCCTAATCCTATTTTTATTAAAAAACGTAATGTACCCTGTTAGTTTCCAAATCAAGCTTAAAAACCTTTTCCTAATCCCTAGAAACTTCTCTAGAATTAAAAAATATAGGGGTTTCTACTCACCTTTCAAATAGATGTTTACTCACCAGAAATTCCATCACTAAAAGCTTGCTTTTGATTAGAGAATTTTCCATAAATGATGGATATCGATTCTGTTGAATATTTCTCTAAAAACTTTCCATAAAACCTCGAACCTCTTAAAAGTAACTCATTAGGTGTTTTTGATTCATGATAAGGGTATTATACCTCCTCCCCCCAGCACACACTAGGTTGAATTTGAAACACGAATTTCGCCAGTCATTGTGATACGTGTGAATCGTACGTCTTTGAAGCGAGACACATTAAGCTGTGCACCTCAATACGCCTCAGACCACTAAGCGCAGGCCTCATCATTTTCACATATATGTATTTGGTAAAACATTGGTATTGAGCTTACATAGTGCCCTTTATATATGTTTTCGTTTGAATGGTATGATTACCGCATGCTCTACAATGACTTCATTTTTTCCTTTTTTTATTTGCCTCAATTCATGCACATGTGCTTAAATTTATATCTTATTAGTCTTTTTTTCTTAACCGTAGAATGTTTGTTTTACCATGCCTCTTTGCCATTCTAAAGTAGAACAAGCTGCTGAAGAAGACCTGGTTGAACTATCTGAGATTGAAAATTGTAATGTTGGCCAGGTCTCTGTCTATATGCTTATCGTTCTTTTGGGATCCTGGTTCCATCTAGGGTTCTTGGTTGTGGCTGTGCAGTTTCTTTCCGATGTTCTCGTGCTATTTTCAGATTATCTGTGCTTCTTTTATGCAGACCCGGCGTTTAGATTCCATCTCTGATATGGATAACAGCTCTCAGTCTCTGGTGGCATTCATTGGAAATGAAAATATCCATGGATTATATGATTTTTTGTTAAATTATAGGCACGTCTATTATCAAAAGACCTTGAAATCTAATTTCTTACATATCTACATATGCTTTATCATCCATCTAGTTTGTACTGACCTTGAATTCAAAAGACCATGTAATCTTTTGGATCCCAATTGTGGTATTGAATCTCAACTTTCTTTACCTGATTGATTTTATCAGATCTTTCTTGACTTCTTTGACTGGCATTGACGTTCCTATACTGTATTCGCCTGTGCCATTCCAAAATGCATCTCTTTCTGTTCCGGAGGTAGGTATTCATAGTTGTATTATTTATTTTTTGGCTCTAGAAATTTATTGAGCATATGGTTTAATTTATAGAGCTTTTGTGAACTCTAAAAGTAGATTATTTCAGCCTTTTAACCATGAGAAAAGCTCGAGTGAGTACTCTTTCCAGTTCTGAGGTGACTCACATTCAAGACTTTTCCATATGCCTTGAATCTGGGTTTCAAATTTTTATAATTTGCAAAACTGCTCGTGGATCATTCTCAATGCTTACTGCTCACCTTTTACAGGTGAGATGCAGAGAAGTTAAGAGAACTGATGTGGTTCTTCCCTCTCCAAGAGGAGATGGTGAACATGACTCATCATCTGTTATCTGCTATAGTATCGAGATCAAGGATGCAGTTCTTCCTCCATGGACTATCTATGGAGTTTGTGCAGCCATGGGCTCTGAGGGGAGGAGCTTTGAGGCAAGGTATGCATGTTCTTGCAATGCAGAATATTTGAAACCATGATTAGCTTAGCTAGTGATAAATTGAAATGGGTACTGAATTCATTGTTTAGGCAAAATTTCCTCTGCAAGCTGTTTAAAGAGTGGTGCCGGTAACTCAGTGATAGAAATGCATCTTTGTAATTTATACGGTCTTTAGATCATGGTTTTATTTATTTAATTATTTTTTAAAAGAAAAAAAGTGACGGGTGCAACACGAGGACTTCCCAGGAGGTCACCCATCCTAGTTCTACTCACGCCCAAGCACGCATCACCCATCCTAGTACTACTCGCACCCAAGCACGCATCACGGTTTTAAATTTTGACCAACTAACACGAAATGACTGAAATGTTTCCATTTTCATCTCCATCAAAACGCATATCGAAACCAAGACCGTAAGTGTATTAGTGGTATAATATGTTAGTATGTATTATATAATTATATTTATATGAATTGCATGTGAAATTTGGTTTATGTATTATGTATAAATATTTATATGAATTACATGTGACATGTGGTATGTTCTGAATTACCAAACATGCGCGATAGTGTATGTCACTAGATTTTTTATGTTGTTAAACCAATATGGATGTCTGCCTTGCTTATATGATGGCTTCTAAGTATGCGCTTGTGCTTATTCTAGCAATTCCTGAAGTTTCAACCTAAAATTCTATCATTTTTGTTAGAAAGAGAGAAAGAAGGTGAGGAGTGAAGGATGGAGAGTCTCCACTAGGGAGCTCCTCAGGTAAATGATGTATATATAGACCCAAATAGGGCATCCAATATACAAAGACTACAATACCCCTAACACTACCAGTAATACCTAAACTATCCTTACATGTTATTCAACACTCCCCTCTCTCTCTCTCTCTCTCTCTCTCTCTCTCTCTCTCTCTCTCTCTCTCTCTCTCTCTCGGTAGGGGTCCACCTAACCCCAGCTTACCGATTAAAAAAAAAAACGCACTCCCCCTCAAGATGGAGTGTATATACTATGAAACTCCAACTTGCTACCAAGAACTACAACCAGCAAACAAAAAAATACAACAAAAAGGACCACACGTCAAAAAGTACAATAAGCTCATACACATCCAGCTTGGTATAGCACTCATCCTTAAGCTGGTGTGGTAAATACATAATGAAAACATAACAAAAAAGACAGCAACGGCCATAAAAAATGGAGCAGCTCACCCTGAATTAACGTGAAGGCAAGAGCAATAAAAAACATGGCCTCCCTCTGAATGAGAGCCCAGCAAATACATCTACAAACCATGAATGATCGAACAATGACTCCTCGGCAGAGAAATAGCAGCGCGATCCATCCAGCAAAATAGGCACACCAAAGGTGCACCATCTATGAGCAGACTGGGCAATTTTCTTTTGTGTACGGGGTGGAGTAGTGAGTTCCCTAGTTCTTTACTCATGATGTTGCCCAAACCAACCACAGATCACTGCCCTACCTTGCTGTAGCCTATGATGGGGTCATGGGTCCCTACTCCATTTTGGTTCAAGCTAGCGTGGTTGAAGGAACCTAACATGGTCGATAATGTCAGGAACTTATGGCTATGCGGGGGCCTACTAAAGTGAGGCTTGCTCAAACGTTGATGTTAGTTTAGGATAAGTTAATGGTTTAGACCAAGTGCACTTTACACTTGGTTGATTAGAAGAAAATCGATTTCTTGTCGAGGATTGCACTTATACATAATATGTTTTCATGTCAAAACCAAGGTTTTAAATTCGGTTTCGTTCACTATGGAAATGGAAACATTTCGGTTTCGGTTGGAAATTTCAGTGGAAATCCTGTATGGAAACGTATGCAAATGATAGAATTTAAAGATGAAACTTCAGGAAATGCTAGAATAAGCACAAATGCACACTTATAATCCATCACATAAGCAAGACTACCACCTGTTTATAAATATCAAACACCTAGTAAGATGCACTGTCGCGCATGTCTGGTAATTTAGCGCATACAAAATTTCTTATGTAATTCATATAAATATGTGTACATAATACAAGCACCATATTTTGCTTGCAATTCATATACATATAATTATGTAATACATAGTAATATAGTATACTACTATTACACTTACGACTTTGGTTTATGCATCTCTGTCATTTCGTTTTTGGTTTCTGTGGCGATGGAAATGGAAACATTTCTGTCATTTCGTGTCGGTTTCGGTGGAAATTTAAAACCATAGTCAAAACATTGTTACAACATTGCTTTGGATAAGTTTTCCCAATGCAAGTTACTTATATTGCTCTCTGCACAATGCCTATGTATCTATATTTGAGGATCCTCTCTATGCTGTTTAATGTTCTCATACAATATGCCTATGCATTAATTGTTGGTATTTGTTTTCAGTTTTGTAACAGACCCTATGTCGAATGGATTGAATGTCGCCATTGACACTGTTTGCCAGAAGTCTGATTATCCTCACACAGGTTCCAGCAAAGTTTTGGAGGAAGACACAGATTTCTTTGGTATTCCGGAATCTGTCATTGCTCCTTGTCTACGTTCCGCTTCCTTAAGAGGTCTGAAGTATTCTAATGGTTCTTATACTGCTTCCCTCTCACCTCTTTGACTTTGTTTTCATAGTGCATATTTCAAGAGAAATGTAGATTTGATGTTCTGTGGCCATACAATCCAGTTTTTTTTTTTAAAGGTACTGTACGGCCCACTTCACAGGATGATCCAAACGGTTCATTTGTTGGGCCACAACCTAAATAGGTAGTGTCCCATAAATTCTTTCCATTGGATGATCCCATAAATCCTTTCCATTGGATGATCCTAACCCTCCCATATAGAGGTTTCCATAATGTGCAGTCCTCTATAGATCAGCTTGGTTAGTAGCATTCGGTCAGGTTGTTTTTTAAAAACTAATATGAATGAAGAAAATGATTTCAAGACGTGATTTGCTAGGGACCATCGCAAAAAGGCATGTCACGGCCGAGCTGTTGCATGAGATAACAGCCACCTCAGATGAATTAAGTGAATAAGACAAAATCGGCTGAAAAGTGAGCCTGTGTGGCTGCTCTCATGCAACAGCTGGCCACAAAATGCCTTTCTGTGATTGTCACTAGCAAATCCGGATTTGATAACATTAACCCAAATGTTGCTAGTGTACCAAAGTAAGGGTATTTGGGTTAATTTATCAATACCACATCCTAAGGTGTCCATTTGTGGGGTGAAAAAATGGGCAGATTAGTAGACAAACAATATTTGTCCATTATCACCCTCACAAATGGATACCCTAAGATGATCCAATGGATCTTATTTTTGGTACGGTACACACCCCATCCATGATTGGGCCTTTCAAATAATGCTTATGATCACCCCAACAATGTGACCCCACCCTTGTTTCCTGCACTCGAGCGGAGGAACCCTTTTCTCTACCATAAAATATGGTTAATAATATATTATTAGACACGTTGCAATAAGATTTGTTGTTAGGTGTATCCATGAAACGAGTTTCTTCCACCGGTCACCATGTGAAAGAGTAGTCATAGATGCACTAGAGGGGGTGGCCCATGGAAGGAAATTAGGCAAATATATCACTTACCTAATGTCATTTCAAGTCAAGTTTTTGCCAAAAAAAAAAAAGAAAAAAAGATGGCTGCTGAGTAGGGGTGTAAACGAGCCGAGCCGAGCTTGGCCAGGCTCGGCTCGGCTCGTTAAGCTCAAAAGCTCGGCTCGGCTCGGTCAGGCTCGGCCAGGCTTGTGAGCCTTACTGAGCTCTGGTTATATTATGTTTACACCCCTCATCTTCCCTGGACAGCCCTACTAGTGTAATTTGACTACTTTTTTTACACTATGGGGGGTGGTCCTAGTAACAAATGGGGTTCCAAAAATGAAGTGACATATTTTGCCCCTCCCCCCCTTTTACTCTCTGGACAACCCTTTTAATGTATACCCGACCTTAAGTTTTCTAATATAGAATTGAACCATATATGCATGTTTTTCTTGCTAATGTTTTATATTATCTTGGATTGGTGTTTTTTTAGATTATTATTATTAATTGTCTCTGTTGCCCGTCATGTTGCTGAATTCATATTGTCTTATTTTGTTCCCTTTCTTTGTTTATTGATCATTTTGTTCTATATGATAAGTGGTTGCTTTATTTTTTGCACTCTTAACAGGTATTTGCACTAGGGTCAATTAGGGCCGGGCCGGCCCTGCCAATCAGGGTGGGCCAGGGCCAGCAGTGAGCCCTGTAGGGCGGGGTATGGATTGAGGTTTTTCGGCCCTGACTCAAGGTCAGGGCCGAGATAATGGGATCCAGGGTTGGGCTAGGATTTTGAAAAACCCGACCCTGTGGCAGCTCTAGCATATATGAGAAGTCATGGCTGTTTTGATGATGACATCTTCCTAACCGATCTTTTCTTCCTCTTTATAATTCAACCATTTTTCTATGTTTTTTGAGATTTGTTAGCGTCCTTCGCAAAAGACATTTTGAGGAGCGCCACAGAGGCTCACTTTTCAGCAGATCCTGTCATTATTCATGATGTGGCTGCTCTGAAATGCAGAGAGCATCTGCAAAATGCCTTTTACGATATGGACGCTAGCAAATCCCATGTTTTTTATACTATGTTAGGAAAAAAAACAATGAATAATTTAAACAATGATCTGCCTCATAGCCAATAGTAAATAAATAACCAACAATGTATCTCTTACACTATTTGAAAAATTCCCGAGTCAATAATTAATTCGCGAGTCAACTCTCTTATAACCTGGCCTGACCTCTTGCCTGAGTCCCCGAGTTTTTTTCTACCCAATCAATCAAAACCCCTTCGAAAAAGTAACTGACTCGCATGAGTCGACTCACTGTTACACTGTCCGAGTTTGAGTTTTGAAACACTGCTCTGTGAATAGGATTACAAAATCCAGTATCGGTTCTCTATGACATTAATTGAAGAGAGATGGATATACCTTTCAAGAATGAGTATTTCTCTTCCTCTTCTTTCTTTCTTTCTTTGCCATTATTGTTCTAACACAATTCAGAAAGAGAATTTGAAACCTCCCACCTTGGCATCTGTTACAGATTCCCAGAAAGTCATTTTCTTCTCTTGAGCACTCTTCTCCTCAGCTTTCAATGCAAGCTCATCAATAGTTCCAGGGAAAGAAGCTTCAATGGCAGTCTTAAATTTGTCGTATAAATTCACCCTATCTGTTGTTCCTGAGACAAGCTCGCTCGCATTTGGCCTCTTAAGAAAATCAAGAACATTCAACAGATTCCTCCTACGACCAAAAAACAGAGAAAAAATAAAGCCCTATCATATATAGGTAGAGCGAAAATAATGGTAGTTTAGGAGGAAAAAAGACAAAAATTTCCTTGTATTTTATGCCAACAGATGAGAATGTAAGATTGCAAATCTATTTGCCAAGAAATTCAATAAGAACACATCTAATAAAAAGTAGAGCAGTAACTCAATGTGGCGATAGATTTAGAAACTTGAGTTGACTTGGTAATTTTCTTTCCATTTTCATTGTTAATAATTTTTTGAACGATAGTGCAAATTTTACATGAAAGATCTGCAGCCAAGAGAGCCTAAGCATCTGCCTCATTCACACAAGAAGTATTTTAGGGAACCCAAATGATTTCATCTCCAACAACAACGATCCAACAAAAATACTTGAGTTCTAGAAAGATTTGAGTTGTTCACAACTTTGCCAGTGGAGATGAGATTTCCTCTCCCAGCAAGAGACCTCAAGGAGAATTAAGTGTAGATCAACCTTGTGCATCTCCATGCCCAAAACAACAGAAGCCCGACGTAGAAAAGGAAATATAAACCTCCTCTGACAGATAAATCAACTTCAAAAGATGCTTAAACTCGCTGTCCTTTATGTTGCTCCTAAAGACCCTACCCATACTACCTCCCCCACTCTCTCAACAATAATCATCTTTTAAAACTCTCTTTCTCAATAACTAACCCTATAGGGGCTCAAAAAGGCATTGCGACAAGAACATTTTCCCCACCACAAGTCTACCCTAAACCAGATGGCCTCCTTCCTACACTACACACAATGCTCAACGTAGACATGGCAAATGGACTGCCATGCCTCCGAGCATTGATCACTAGATAACTCCCTAATCCCTCACTCCAATCCTTCAACATGTTTGCCAACAATCACTTTACACCAAAAGAGCCTTCCTTTCCTCACAATCTCCATCGTCACTTGTTCAAGAAAGAATTTGTCCCATAATCTTAAGTTGCCAATACCAAGACCACCTCCCCTCTATCTTCCACTTCACAACATACCTAATGAGATGACTATCTTCATTATCTTCCCAATGGAAGTCCCTTTGAAGCTTTTCAATCTTATAGCCTACTTGAGGAGAGGCATAAAGAAATCCTGCAAGCTAGAAAATGAGGCATTGATGAGAGTTATCCTCCATCTGAACTATAGATAATCTCATACCCAAAACACAAGTTTTTTCACCGCTCTTATCACATTATCACAAATTGTCTTTGACAGTATCATCAAAACCAAGAGACAAGCCTAAATATGAAATCAACAAGTATTCTACTTTGGACCCCGTCACTTTTGCTAGAATGACCAATCTATTCTTTTCCACACTGGCACCAACATTGTATTTTCACATAATTTCACATGAAGGCCTGATACTGGTCCAAACCACGCCAGAAATGCATCTTAAATCCACAATTTGATCCTATAAAAATTACGTTCTCCACAAATTGAAGATGAGAAATGGGTAAACTTAGGATTCTGTGAGAAAAGCCTCCCACACCGCGCGCGCGCGCACACTAATAGATCACTAAGTAGGTTAAGGTAGCCTCCCTCTACATAGGCCCCACTAACATACACCTTATTAGCATATATGTAGGCTCCACCGGCCATAATATATCACTGCACATAGTTGAAGTGTCCATTTTCCTTCTCCAGTTAACAAGCACCTAGATAGGAGATATTGTTTTAGGACCTTGTTTTTCCTTTCATATTTGTTGAGCCAAACAATTGGGAAGGTTATCTAAAAAAGTACTATAAAGAAAAAGGCTCTTCTAGGAAAGCCCTCTTTGTGTGGAAAGAAATTTCCTCCCAACCAAAAATGATTTAAGGGTAAAATGAAGGACAATGAGGAGACGCAAGCCGACATCTAACATAGTCTTCAAACTCCTCCATTGAAAAGCCTCCTCAAGCGACAAATAATTTTCTTTCTTTCTTTCTTTTTTTGAATGATTTATTAGGAAAAAGTGCATGTGAACGTGGAGTGGAGGGCAAAAGCCCTATGACTGAGATGGCCAAGCTACACAAAAACAAAACGAGGAAACGAAAATAGAAAGAAAAATACACAAAGGAACCTCAAGGGGGAGGCGATCAAAACTCCCATCATCCCCCCCTCTCTCTCCAAAAGAAAAATACGTACGAGACGGCCTGCGTCCAACAATGAGAAAATCCAACAAAGACCAATCCATGAGCCTAATACCACTCAACAATAGATGAACCTCAACCTCATTGGAGTCCTCACCGAACGGCCTAGAATATGCCTATCTAACATCATTCTCCAAGCTCTAGAGAAGACCACTGGTTCCCACCAGAGCTGGGTTTCCTAATCTAGAAGCATCAAAATGCAGCTTCAAAAACCCCAGGGGAGGAGAATTCCAGAGGAATATAATGCCTGCTCAGCCTAATCTCCGCCCAAGAACTATGAAAGGAAAAGACCAAATGCCACCGAAAATTGGGAGCACCACAACCCACTAGGTGAGCACAAACAATATCTGTTGAATACTAGAAACCCCTCCTATCCCTTTCTTTCCAAACAAGCCAAAGCGAGGCAGAAAGGAACAAGTTCCAGAGAACCCTCCCTCTAGCAGACCAAGGGGCAAAAGCCCAAAACTAGAAAAGGTCAACAATGTGCTTAGCAAGAACCCCACTCACCCCGAACAAGGCGAAAATAAAATATCAAATCTCTCTCACAAAACCACAATGCAGGAAGAAGTGATCAACTGTCTCCCACCAGTAACATATCGGGCACAATGACAATAATCCTCTCACAGCCCCAAATATGATCAATTGTAAGGATCTTATCCAAACACATTGCCAAACAAAAAGTATTCACACTACGCAAAGCCAACACCTCCCAAACCCTCCGGTCAACAAAGTTTCACTTCCACACCCACGTCAGAGGGTTAGGAAGCACAAGATGCAAAACCTCCCATCAGAGTTCCACTTCCACACCCACGTTTATCCCCATCTTGCTTCCTGATGAATACAAAGTACAATCAAGTCATAAAAGACGACACCATATTAGCCTCCCAATCAAAGAACTACTACAATGCTACACAATCCAACCGACTTTCCCATTCTGCCTACAAAAAGAGACACCGACACTAGTCTCTCTTTTAGATGCCATCCTATAAAAAAACATTGAAAATGAGATATAAAGACTAGTCCCCACAGCAAATGCCATGCCAAAAACGAATCATCTCCCTCCCCACTTCCCACTCTAAAAGGAACGCCTTTCTAGAAATGGTCTAAAGAGTGCATGATATTATGCCAGACCGTGATGCCCTAAACCTGTACCCATCCACTGGGGTCCATCCCCCGAAGCTCAAATTGTACTTTTCCTCAATCACCACTCTCCACAATCTCTATCCTCCCCAAAACTCCAAAGCCACTTACCAAGCAAAGCGATATTCACCATTCTCAGCCTTCTATACCCAACACTCCCTCTGCCTTAGGTTTGCAAACCTCATCCCATCTAACCAAGTGATACTGCTGGCACTCTTATCATTCTAAAGGAAATTCTTTTAGCTTTGTTCTATCCTATCAACTACAGCGATCGGACAATAGAATGATAGACATAAAATAAATGGGGAGAATGACGAGCATTGCTTTGATCATAGTAATTCTTCCATGGGAAGAGCTTCTTTTCAATGACCCAGTCCCACAGATCCTTAGGGGGCCTCTCAATACATAGCAGCAAACCCAAATAAGAATTCAGGATAGATCACAACATGCATAATGCATCTGAGAATCCTAGCAAATCTCACATCATCCCCACAGCTTATCCTGATACTTATCACGGACTTGGAAAATTGTATACACCACTCAAAGACTGCCTCATTACACTGTATTGCCGGCTTCAAATTCCTAATATTCCAAGAATCGAGGCAACTGAAGATGAGCGTATTGTCAGCATACAGAAGATGGGCGATCTCCGACTCCGAGAGACCACTCTTAAACCCCTCAATCAGGCCACCCACACTAGCTTTGTGAATCATTCTACTAAGGGACTTGGCCATAATGGTGAAAAGAAAAGGGGAAAGATGACCGTCTTGATACAAACCCCTAGAGGTCTGGAAGAAACATTTAGGTGAGTCATTCACCAAAATCGAGCACCAAACCAAATATCTTCTTAGGTTTCCACTTTCAGGTGCGCAATTAGGAAAATATTTCCATGCTTGGAATTACGGCAGCTCATAGAAACAGTATTAAGAGTAAAGGACTGGGATTTAATCTTGTTTAATTCTTTTGACAAAACAATAAATCAACAACAAACCTAGCCCCTGCTAATTCATGGTTAGTTCTACTTCTACTATTCGGGATTCTAATTTATTGATTGTTAACCTATATCTGTAAAAATTTGGTTTTCACTTGAGAACATAAATAATTGTTTTGGAACCCTTCTTACCAAAAAGCATTTTCTTCAAATGGGAATTAAGCTAAGTCATGAATCATTTTCTGTGGGATGTGAATATAATCATACTCAATCTATAAATCAGTATAGCATTAACATAATCATACTTATCTACAATGCGAAGAAGCATAAAGAACCCCACCTGCTAACATAATTCTGCGTAATGGCAATGGAGTCCTCGAGGTTGATAACAAGATGCCACCATCCGTTCGGCACAAAGACGACATCCCCGGCTTTACAGACACACTCAACAGGTCTTCTCTTCCAATTCTTTGTCGCTCCATAGAAATTCATGAACCACTCAATTATCGAAACAGGGCATGCCACCTCAGCCCCATCCGGGCTCGGATGGACGCCCGGTGGGACCACTTCAGGCGGAAACAAAACCCATTTCTTAGACCCTTTGATCACAGCATTCCATGCAGAAGTTGAATTCGGGTCAACATGAAATGAAGAACCAGACCCAGCTGGCCCAATAATAACCCATCTATAATCTGGTCTCTCTTTCCCCAAAACTGAAAACAAGTCCTCTCTAAAATAAACAGGAACCTCATAATCCAAACCCAACTGTGGCACTTTCTCTACAAACTTTGGGTCAAATAAATACAATGGGCGTTCCTCTTTCGCCAAATCGGCGTACTTGAAATACTCCTCAAGCTTCATCTCCACTGGCCCAACTGAGAATACAACATCCCCACATACCCTAATCAGATAATCCCTATCCCATTTCTCCAAAGCATCCCAATTCTCCAAACAACCTTCTAACAAAACTGGCTTGTTTGGTTCTTCAAAATTCAATATAAAATCTTCTACTGAAATTCCACTTCTCCTCTTAATATTATCAGTCTCAAGCCATTCTGATTTCATCTCAAGATTTGCACATAACCAACTCTGAAACAGATAATCCGAATAAAAATTCCTAACTTTTATACAGAAATTCGCATTCTCTATATCAAAATCAGGCCAAAATGCAGAAACAAAAGTAGATTTCCAAGACCCATTAAAGGAAAACCCTCCTTTTAGAGTTTCTAAGACGAGATTCCTCCAAAGGGGCTCATGATTACAAAAAATGTAGAGAGATTTGCTTACTGTAGACAAAAGACCTAAATGGGTGCCACTCAAAAACCCTAAAATGTCAATGAGAATATCATCAGTGAGAATACAGAGATTACCTAGTCCTGAATTTCTGGAGTTGTGGGATTTGTTATTGAGGAGGAGATTTCCCAAAGGTTGTACACCATGGTTGTGAGAAGATGAAGAGCTTTTTAAGCTGAAACCTTGTGTTGCTTCTTCTTCGAGATTTAGGGTTTGGTTTTTGACAATCATCTCTTTAATTTTCTTCTTCTTCCTTTTGTTCTTGATTGAGGAAGACCCGTTTTCCTCTTTTTGTTGCAGAGCAGCATTTCAGTAGAAAGAAACATAACGGTGACTCTGTTGTTAGCAAAAAAGAAAGCCCTTTTAAATCTTGGGTGACCTAAAAACGAACGGTAAGGAAAACATGTCATCAAATTTGACGGTTAAGATTGTCCGATCATAAATATTTTGGGTTATGGCCAATCTTACAAACCCGTATTTTTCAAAAGGGGAGTGATAAATGAGTCCCAAATCCCCATGTGTCTTTCTCTCTCCTCTGTTTAGAGAGAGAAAGAGGAGAGAGAGACACATGGGGAGTCTTTCTCTCTCCTCTGTTTCGAGAGAGAAGGAGAGAGAAAGAGGAGAGAGATAGACACATGGGGAGTCGATTTATCATTTTGGGCCCTTTTCAAAAATGTATGGTACGGCTAACTCCATAGGATGACCCAAACAATCCATTTGTTGGGCCGCAGCGTAAATAGGTTGTGTTACAAAAATCATTTCCATAGGATGATCCTAAACCTCCGATATATTGAAGTTTTCATAATAAGCAGTCCCTCTCTACAGATAGGAAGATTAGAATATAGATATGAGGGTTAGGATCATCCTACATAAATGATTTTTTGGGCATAACCTATTTACTTTCTGTTAGAATTTTTAAACAAAATAATAAAAAGATTTGAAAAGTCAAAGATGCTTTTTCTTTTTGTTTAAAAAAATTTGGAGGGAAGATTCAAATTATGTTTCCCTCTCTTGTTTTAAAGCAAAAGACTTTTGCATATGTGGGGACTTGAACCCAAGACCTTGGTGAGTGTGCTTGTGGTGTGTTTTCAAAACCAAAACCGTTTTTGTCTTTTAATGGTAATTAAGAGAGAAACGTTTATGTCTTTTAATGGTAATTAAGAGAGAAACGTTTTTGTCTTTTAATGGTGATTAAAAGAGAAACGTTTTTGTCTTTTAATGGTAATTAAGAGAGAAACGTTTTTGTCTTTTAATGGTGATTAAAAGAGAAACGTTTTTTGTCTTTTAATGGTGATTAAGAGAGAAACATTTTTTGTCTTTTAATGGTGATTAAAAGAGAAACGTTTTTTGTTTTTTAATGGTGATTAATTATCCTCCAACAGTCATATTCTCATCTATAAAAAGAAGAGAACAGCACCATTGGAGGATATAGTTTTTTACAGAAAAAAAAACATCAAAGTTTCTGCTTGTCTTCTTCCTTTCCTCCGTTCTGATCTGAGCACAGTTCTACGGTGATTCTGGGTGGACCAGTCAGCGAGTGCACGTGGACTGTAGCCAACTTTGGCTGTTTTATCTTGGAGCATCGGTTCGCGGATCCCGGTTTGCACCGGTAGGGGGCGGATACGATTCTTAAGGAGAGTGACCAGTGGCACGACTCAGCCTTCTTTTTCTCGATCTGTTTTACAGAAACATTTTCTACAAAAGCTAAGTACTGATTTATTTACATTTCTAATTTCTGGATTCAATCAAGCCATATATCAGACCCTACTGGACAACATCTAATTTGTCCAACAATCTTAAGAATCGTATCCTTCAAATCTGATCATATGGCTTCTGATAATCCGAACCCAAAGGTGAGTTGGTATCCCAAAAGGAATACTCAAGTATTATAGGTTCAGTGTCATATTTAATGAACTGTACTAGACCTGACATTGCACTAGCAGTTGGAAAACTCAGTCAACACACACATAGACCAGGACATGAACACTGGCGGGCTTTGACTAGGTTGTTGAGGTACTTAAAAGGTACAATAAATTTTGGACTGCATTTTAGGGGGTTTCCTGCTGTCTTAGAAGGCTATAGTGATGCGAATTGGATCTCTGATTCAAGAGATTCAGTGTCTACCAGTGGATATGTATTCACCCTTGGTGGTGGTGCGATTTCTTGGAAATCAGTTAAACAAACTTGTAGTACAAGTTCCACTATGGAAGCAGAATTTATAGCCTTAGCCCTAGCAGGAGCTGAAGCCGAATGGCTCAGGAATTTTATGGCAGATGTGCCTTTATGGCCAAGGCCGGTTCCCTCGGTGTCTTTACACTGTGATAGTCAAGCTGCTTTAGCCAAGGCCAAAAGTAAGACCTATAATGGCAAAAGAAGGCATATATGCCTGATGCATAATTTGGTAAAGCAATACTTGAGTGAGGGAACAATAGCACTCGACTTTGTAAGGTCGGAGAGGAATCTGACAGATCCTCTGACAAAACCACAGATAAACAAGGTGGTTTATGAGACATCGCAAGGAATGGGGTTAAAGCTCGTGGCATGAATCATTAGTGATGGACACCTGTAGACATCCCATTTTGACCGAACCCTAATAGGGTCGTTAGGGTAGAAACCCTATTAAACTAGTATTTTAATGTCCCAAATTTGTTCCTAGAATAGGTTAGGGTCTCATTTAGGTCTCCGTAAATTTTCGTCCGGATCCGTCGCGGTTTGCCTAGCAAACGGACGATGTTTGTAGAGTAGTGTAGTGTAGGAATAAGGATGGCGATTCAGCCAGAAACGGGGGTGCGCAGGAACCTAGAAAACCAGTTCAAATTTTCCGTGGTGGGCTGTCCAGAAAGATATAGGGGTATACGGATTAATGTGTAACGTAATTAGGGGGTGTATTATCCTGAACCAGGGCAATTTCGTAATTTGCAAAGATGCTTTTCTTCACCTCCAAGTCACCATGAAGCCCTAAACTAGGTTAGTGAGTGATTAGGACTAGGATTAGTTAGAGGGAATCTTAGTTGGTTAGGATTTCTTAGATCTTAACCCTTGAATCAAAAGGTGATTTGAAGGGTTAAGATCAAAGGGAGAGAAGATATTTTTTTGCAAAGATTATTTCCCCCCTGTTTTCTACTTGGCCCCCCTGCTAGTATAAAAAGTAATTATGAATGCACTAGGGTTGGTTGTCCATGGAAAAGGGGGGGGGGATCAAATTCATTTCATTTTTGCTTGGGCTTGTCTTACCCGAGGTCCCCCCTACTGGTATATATATATAAAAAAAAGGTTACAAATACACTACATAGGGCTGTCCAGGTAAGACTGGGGAGGGGGGTAGAATTTATCATCTCCCCTTCTACATAACCCATCGGATTTTTTCGTTCGAGAGGGAGAAAAAAAAGAGAAAAAAAAAACCATTTGCAGAGAGAGAGGTAGAGAGGGAGAAAACCCCAAACCCACCACCCTCTTCTCCGTTTCCATCTCCCATCGGAGCTCCGGCCAAACCCTCCTCACCACTTTCTTCTTCTTCCTCTCCTTCTTTCCCTTCTTTCTCTTCTTCTCTCAGCCGCACCACCCCCTTCTTCTCCGGTCGGATTCTCGCCGGAATCCGACCATCCACCATTAACCCCGGCCGACAACCTCCATTAAATCCCGTCGCAGCCACCTCCTCTTTCAGCACCATCACCATTTCTACGCAAACCCACTTCAAAACCCATATCAAAACCACCTAGATCTAAACCCTATTCCACCCAAACCCACAGCCACCATCCCTTTTTCATCTCAGATTTTGGAGCTCCATTTTTATTAGAAAACAGAGAAGAGGGGAGGAGAAGAGCAAGCCATCCATCAACCGTCTCCGGCCGGTCATCGTCGAATCCGACCACCATCCTTCCAGGCCACCATCTCCATAAAAAACTATCAAAACCCTCTTCTCTATTTTCGTCTACCAATCTCCATCATCCACCATCCGCCACCTTCATCTCCACCTCAAAACCCACCACTCCTCCATCTCCACCCATCTCTGCAAATTCCGGCCGGCCACCTCCATTCTCAACCAGCTCCAAACCCATTTCCCCCACCATCAACCCCCCAATTTCATCACCATTTTCCCATCTTCTCTGCACCCCATTTCCAATCCCAAATTCAGATCTAATTTTATTCGGCTCTGATTTACTTCTGCAATTTCTGATCAAGATCTGAACCGCTACTCTCTTATTGACAATTCTACATCAATCTCTACATCGAAAAGGTGTGCAAGCAGTGAGAGGAGAGGTTTGCGCCATCATCTTCCACAATCCGCAGCTTGAGAACACCAAGTCGCAAAGAAATAGAGTAAAAGGAGGTAACAGTTGCCGAAATTCATATTTGGTTTTGTTATCCTCATGTTTTTTTTAAATCCATTTGATGATGTGCGACCATCCCTTTGTTGAATCTAGAGTAATTCTTTAATAATCTATGTTTCTGTTTCCTGAAATTCATCTGGTGGAATGGTTTTAATCTTGATCGGAATTTGGTGTAAATTTTACAAGATACTGTGACATTTCTTCTCAGATAACCAATTGTTGTTGTGGTCATGATGATATTTGCGATCATTTGGTGATTCAGTGATAATTTCTCATTTATTGGTCGTTTGATGGATTCTGTCTATGATTTTCATGTTGAACTTGAGATAGTTTGTCCATCATTTGCGATAAATTTTCTTAAGATAATCATCCGATCTCATCAGGAGTTTGTGATGATCCTGACATAATCTATCATAATTGTTCCCTGATGGTCATTGGATGATATGTAGTTATTTATTTGGGTAAGTACTCTATTGATTCAAAACTTATAATTCTCCTGAGTGCTGATTCAAGGTTATAATGTTGACTCCTCCGAGTACATAATGTCGTTGCTGAGTGCGATCTTGACTGGAGTGTGGATAGCTTTAAGCTTCTAATAGAAATATGATGGTGTATTTCTCCATCGTTTAGCAAAAAGCATGCTGTGAACGTGGGTTGACTGGAAAGTAACTGATTTGTGAAAATGGGTATAAATGTCTTTCTTCGCATCAAATGATGGTTTCAAATGGAAGCTGCAATAATGGTGGCTATTAGTTACATCCTTGGTTTTGTACTCATGCCAGGACAGGTGGTGTAAAATCATTTGCATAATTTCAGCCCCAGTTTTTATAAAACTTGATGGTCTCTGTGTAAATTACAGTTTTTTTTCTTTAGTAAGAGGTTACAAGGCATATCATTTTTCATGTTTAGTGCATCATTTCAATGTGATTGCATATTATCTTGGGTGAGCTTATGTTTCATATATCATATCCTAGATATTTGGCTATTCAGATTCATTCGTAAAATGGTTAGTGGCTTTGTATCAGAAAAATTGCCCTTGATTCCGGTTAAAATAACATTCATAGTGGCATCTCTTGTGAACTGTCATCATAATTTGCTCGTTCTATATTTCTAAGGATTTAGCATAGGGAAATGCCTTTTTGTTTTAATATAATGATTGCCTTAAGCTGAAATAAGTAGTTCTACTAAGATCATCACCTTTATGGCGGGAATGTTGTTGTTCCTAAATTATGAGCTATGTTCGGATTGATCATTCTTTCTTTAAGTGGTAAAAGTTAAATGAATGATATTTTACTTGATAACTAGCGAGCTATGGGTCTACCGCATTACTTAATAGGTTATACTTAAATTCCTTTAGATGCTCCAAGTCATTGGTTCCCATTTCATTGCATGGGCGATGAAGGCGATAGCCCAAGCCCATCTTTAGGGGACTCGCTCAATCCAAGTAGCGCTCCCCTTTTTTGTTTAGTAGGCCTACCCAACCTTTTGGATTTCTTTTAACCATTTTTTTAAAAGAACCCTTCTCTGGGCAATGATAAGGTTACTTGGAGCCCGTCTTTGTGTTTTGTGGCTCACCGTTTTTGCACTTGAATCTTCACAAGTCAATGCCTCCTGTTATGCACCAAAATTTATAAAAATCAGAAATATCATTGCATGCATTTGTATAATTTGTTGAAAATTTAAGATTCTTCTTTTATGTTAAGTTTTGAGTTAGGTTTTGAAGATGAATGGACTGTTCAGGTGAGACTATCTTGAAAGCCTGTCACACTTATTTTATTTTAAATAAATTGTTTAATTGAAGAAGGAAATCAGATGATTTGCACTATTCGATGTCCTTGACACGAATATCGTCTGATTTCAAGGCGGTTTGTAGAAATATTATATGTGTATGAAATCAGATGATTACTTTGGCATCATCTGATTTCATTGGAGTCCCCGTATTGGGGTTTGTGGTTGGCTTTGAAGTGTTTAATATCATTGTTTTTACTTCATTAGGCTACCTAGTGGCTGGTCTGGGCTAATTAATGTTGTTTATCATGCTATGATTGCCATTATTACAGGTTGTGTACTCTTTAGTTATAAGTCTTTCTTTGCTTAGTACTTGATTTGTTTATATAAGAATTGAATGGAAATTTGAGATTGCCTAGTAGCTCTTTTCTGCTCTCTTGATGGACTAACGCAGTCTTCTAGACTTCTTTAGATACTAGAGCCTGTACTAGGAGGCATATTCTGTCTCATTAGGAAATCCTCCTTTGGAGGCAAGCCTCTTTTTTTTAGCTTAACCTCAAGGAGGTTGCTTTGATTTTAATAAATGGTGTACCCATAGGAGGCATGCCTTGCCTCATTTAGAGAGCCTTTGAATCATTCGTTTGTATGGTGATGTTATCGGGGGAGTCTTTGACTCATTTGCTCTTTATTGATGTTATTAGGGAGTCATCTGTCTTGGCTTTGTAAGTAATTAGCCTTTGGAAGGCCTGCTTGGCCTCATTTGTAGAATCCTCTCTGAGGTTGCACCTCAATTTGTACCTCTGTTAATTAGAGACCAATTTGGTCAATTAGTTGTCTTAGCTTTGCTTACCCCTTGCAAGGGCAATGATAAGGTTACTTGGAGCCCATCTTTGTGTGTGTTTGGGAGACCCGTCCGATCTCATTCTCTCGCTAGTTCTCCTCTTTGTGCGTCATTTGGTTTTTGGGAGAACACCCTACTCGGCTTGGCTTCATACTCCTACCCTTATGGGGTACTGGGCGCACATTTGTTGCACCCTAGGGCTAAGTAGCTGTCCGGCCCGGCTGGGTGTTTTACCTCTGCCAAATGTGCAAATTCTTGTTCCTTTTCTTTTAGGGAGTCTCTGACTCATTTATCCTTTAGTTGGTGTTATTGGAGTCTTTGACTCGTGTTTCCATTTCTTTTAGAGAGTCCTTGACTCATTTATCCTTTTGGTTGGTATTGTTAGAGTCTTTGACTCGTATTCCCTTTCTTCTAGCGAGTCTTTGACTCATTTTTTACCCCATTCTTGGTAATGTTATTAGAGTCTCCGACTCATTTGTACTCCCTCCCTGGTGTCATTAGTTAGGAGTTTTTCCATTCGAGACTAACTCAGTCTTATTAGAGCCTTCCCTGCTTGGGATCTTAGATTGTTTTTCTCTGTTCTTGGGGCACTTCTTCGCGTGTTGTGGTTCGTCTCTTTGAGGCGTTTGTTGCTTGTTCGGGGTTTCCCCTTTGGATTTAGGGCTTTGCCCTAGTTTGTGGTTGTGCTTGCGTGTTCCCTTTAATATTGAAAGCATTTTAAGGTCCAAAAGTATTGGAATATTTGAAAACTCAAAAAACATTAGAAATATGAAACTCAAAAACATTTGAAAACTTTTAAAATATCAAAAACATTTGAAAAACATTAAAACCGTTAAATCATTTGAAGTGTTAGGTTTTAGTTAGGAGAGTTCGATTTTCGAACTACGTTGGCTTGATCCTCTTCCACGAGGTACGTAGTGCAGCTTGGGATCTTCATCCCAAGTCCAGCCAAACTTTGTAAATAAATGCTTTAACCTATTTTTTTCAAAACCTTGTTTTCAACAAAATCTTCCTCTGGAGTTAGGAGTTTGTCCTAGATAGAGAGACCAAGTGTTCGCACTTGGGCGAATTGGGGCGCTCTTCGGACCTTCTCCATTCGTCATCAGGCACGGACCTTTTGTATCTCTGGTTATCCATTGCAAACAGAGCATTTATTTTGGTTCCATGGCGTGTCCATGGATGGCGACTCTGAGTTATTTTTAGGTACATCTCGGTTTCGAGCCTTGGCTCCTGATCATGATGTATCTCTTTCCTTTTATATCGCCACTCATGCTATGCTGTAAGGGTGGCACCATTTCGAGAGTTCCTTGGCAGAGCTCTCTTTCGTTGTGGAGATCTTTGAGGGTGTTGGGGGCTCGTCCCTCATACCATCTCGGATCGGGGTCCACAACACCCAACCAATGTGAAAGGAGATCCCTGGAATTTGGTTCAATGGGTACTAACAAGTCACCGGATGGTTTGTTAACACTATCACCCCCTACTCCTAGATGCAAAATGATGAAAGATAGTGTTCACTGCAAATGAGAGAGGATGAGTTATAGACTCTTAATCAGATCATAACCTGTATTGGGTGGTATGTTACTTGCAGTGCATACTTAATGACTGACCTAAGTGAAAGTGGAGGTAAGGCCACTTCCTATGAGAATTTAACGAGTAATTCTCTAGAACATTCATGAGAACCAAGAGGGGAACAAGGCCAAAATGTTCCAAAACTGTGAATGAATCACCAAGGAATCGAATGTAGAGTGTGGATAACAGGTTAGTCAGTTACACCCACGAGGAAAGGTTGAAGGAGTCTAACTCTACCCGTACTCGGTAACGTAATCTGTTTATCCTAAATATCGGTTTAAGTCCAAAAGACACCGGTATGAATCCACTATATTTTCTAATGTGCTCAGATACTTCCGTTTTCAATTTTCAACTGTATTTTGAATCTTGTGGGGGATTGTTAGAATTTTTAAACAAAATAATAAAAAGATTTGAAAAGTCAAAGATGCTTTTTCTTTTTGTTTAAAAAAATTTGGAGGGAAGATTCAAATTATGTTTCCCTCTCTTGTTTTAAAGCAAAAGACTTTTGCATATGTGGGGACTTGAACCCAAGACCTTGGTGAGTGTGCTTGTGGTGTGTTTTCAAAACCAAAACCATTTTTGTCTTTTAATGGTAATTAAGAGAGAAACGTCTATGTCTTTTAATGGTAATTAAGTGTAGACACCCCATTTTGACCGGACCCAAGTTCGTGTTGCTGGTGCGAAACCTCGCCAAACCAGTGAGTTAGGGCCTCAAATTATACCCTAAGCTAGGTTAGGGTCCCCCATAGGTCCCTGTAAAATTTCGTCGAAATCCGAGTTGGTTTGCCCTGCGAACGGACCGAGTCAGTGTCGTAGTATAAATGCAGAAGGGGGGCAAATTATCCTAGACGGGGGGTGTCTTCTTGAAAAATAGCCGAATATTGTCTTTTGGGCTAATAAGACAAAGCGGGAAGAGTGCAACTAATAGTTCGCGCGCCTTATCCAAAAGTGGAGTGACGATATCAACAAATTTTTTTTATATATATACAAAAAAACCAAAAATTTGAGGGCACTGTTCATCTTTCGTTTTTTGTTTTTTTAAGCAGAGAGAGAGAGCGAGAGAAGAAAGATTTTTGGGTTTTCATTTTCCTCCGCCGATTGTTTTCTCCGGCCTCGTCGGCAGCCATCACCTTACCCGATTCCGGTCACCATCTTCACCATCTCCGCCACCTCCACTTCATCTTTTTTCTTCTATTTCCTCCACCGCCATCCCTCCCATCTCCAAGCCGCCCGATCATTGCCAGATCCAAGATCCAAGATATGAAATCTCAGATCTGAGATCTCAGATCTGAGATCTCAGATACCGAGAGAGGTCTGAGAAGAGGGAAATCCCCAAATTCTTTAAACCCTAGTTCGATTCTCATCGCCTCTGGTCGATTTTTACCAGATTCCGACCAATTTTCCGGCGATCTTCAGCGAGCTCTGATCTGGACATTTGAAAACCCAAATTCTGAACATTCTCTTCGTCAGTGATTTCTTCGGCTTCAAATTCCGATAATCTTTTTCTTCATTAATCTTCATTGTTCAGAGAGATCTGAGAGAGAGAGAGAGATCCTAAAAATCAAAACCCTAGCTCTTTGATCTCTGCATTTTCTCCGGTTGCTTTCAAGGAGATCCTCGTTTTTTTTGTTAAAGCATAGAGATCTGATAGAGAGAGATCTGAGAGAGAGAGAGAAGGAAAGAGATCTAGTCGATCGTCCTTTTCCGGCAAGTTTCTTACCAGAATCCGGCTATTGTTTCAGAAGCTGACCCCATCTTCTTCTTCCCCATCCCCATATTCTTCTACTTTCATTTCATCATCTTACTTGATCATCTTCTTCGGCGGATTATGCCGGATTCCGGTCAAGATCCGGCTGGGCAAAATTTCAGATCTGATGGATTTTGATTTAAGATTTGCGTAAGAAAATTAGAAATTCCAAAGATCATAAGCAGATCTTAGAGTAATCTCTCTGAGCAAGGAGAAGAAGAAGAGGTGAGCGTATTTCTATTTTTATTTTTATTTATTTTTTTAATTCCTTGATCCTCTGGTTTTCTTTTATTCATGAATGAGTTTATTCTTCTTTGTTTGTTCCTTGAATTGGTTCGAATTAATTTTTGCAATAATTCCTGAAATTAATTTGAATTAGCTTAATGTCGATTGTTTAGAAAACTGATTGATCTTCACTTGTTCTTTTTCTGTTTCATGTGTGGAAGATGTCATTTTGCTATGGCCGCATTCATAAATTGTGATTTTATTTTGCAGAGGATGATATGATCTTGTTGTGCAGAATGTTTAGAATTTCAAGTTAATCATCTGCTTATCTCCTGTAATTGATATTATTTGGCTCATGGAAATATGTGTGATTATCTTGTCTCATAGATTTTAAATGGTGTTGGATATCTCGAACTGTTTATTAGACTCTAAATTCATGCTGAAATTGTTCAGAGCTGGTTTTTCATTTCTTCCTAGCTCACTTTGTTACATCTCAGGGTCTATACTGTATTCAATTTTAATGCTTCATTGAAAACATGTTCAAGTCGCCAAAGGAAATGAGTTCTAATTGATAAAAAATAATGATTTCAAAGAAAATTCAGAGCAGGTTTTTAGCATATTATATTATATTTGTTATTAAGATTTTAAATCATTTTCTATGGAAAGTATTGATGAAATCTAGGGTGTTTGCTTGTGTCTTTGCTGAGGAGATTCCAAAGCATTTTTTGTGGTATTTTCTTCATAAAGTGACACATAGTTATGATTTTTAGTCAGCTTGTGATTGATAATTCTTCTTTGATTTGAAATTATTTTTCTTGGTTGGGTTCTAGTTGGAATTTAGTCATCTTGATTCAGGAATACTTCTAAAAATTTGGGTCTGTGTCCATCGTGATGCTTAGTTAGCAATAAATGATTAGTTCCTTGTTTGAATTCTATGGTAAAGCTTTTGTAACTTGTGGTAATATTCCTATCCATTCCTAATTCTAGAGCTGTGATCAACTTTTGATTCCTGTTTTAATGCTCTTCTTTGAATGGTGTCGATTGAATGATCGGATTTCATTATAATTTGCCTAAGCCTTGAATTTCAAGCTATTATCATAATTAGTAGTTTTGACTGAAGCTTTGATTTAAATTTGGACATCTTGAAATTAAAAGCTGATTGAATCTTGATTTGTTTTAGTTGGAGCGCATTCAGTTTGCAAATGTAGATAGGGCTTCTTAATTCTTGCAAGTTGCTTCTTGTTTTGATACTTGGTTAGCAGAAATAAAGTCGGTAAGGCATTGAGTTACGAATTGATTTGTTGTTCCCTCTAAATTGATTACATAATATTCAAATGTTTGTAGATTGATTTTCACACCTTGTTGTCACCTGGATAATCCGTGAGCAGTAGTCTTAAGTTGACCAATTGATTTGATGATGCTTTTCTTGTTCTGCAAATTTGGTTGCATGAAATCTTATATCATATAAAAATGCTTCATTTTCATAATGGAATTGGGTGTGTGGATGTCTGGTACATTTATAACCAATGTAGCTATACCAAGGCCGTGCAATTAGCAATGTAGGGGCTATGGTTAGGCAATATAGTGGGAATGTGATTAGGAAAATGATGTTTAACAAGAGGCTCTTTGGTGAGAGGGGTATAGATAGTTCTTATTCACTCTCATGAACTTAAAAGTTAATTGTGAAAATTTTGAAATGATAATTTCAATATGGTAACTCTTTGACTTTATTATTGTCTTCCTCTTCAGTACTCTCATGTTTCGAAGCTTGAAATTATAAGTTCAGGAATCTATTCTCGTGGGTTAGGGCGATGAAGGCGATAGCCCAAGCCCATCTTTAGGGGACTCGCTCAATCCAAGTAGCGTTCCCCTCTTTTGTTTAGTAAGCCTGCCTAGTCTTTCAGATATGCCCCCTGTTATGCATCAAAATTTATAAAAATCAGAAATATCATTTGATGCATTTGTATAATCTGTTAAAATTTTTAATATTCTTCGTTGGTACTAAGCTTTGAGTTAGGGTTTGAAGACGGTAATAAATGGTATTCAGGTGAGATTATCTCAAAGCTTATCATACTCATTCGTTTTTATTTTAAATAAATTGTTTAATTGAAGAAGGAAATCAGACGATTTGCACTATTCGATGTCCTTGACACGAATATCGTCTGATTTCAAGGCGGTTTGTAGAAATATTATATGTGTAGGAAATCAGATGATTACTTTGGCATCATCTGATTTCATTGGAGTCCCCGTATTGGGGTTTGTGGTTGGTTTTGAAGTGTTTAATATTGTTTTTACTTCATTAGGCTACCCAGCGGCTGGTCTGGGCTAATTAATTTTATTTTAAATAAATTATTTAATTGAAGAAGGAAATCAGATGATTTGCACTATTCGATGTCCTTGACACGAATATCGTCTGATTTCAAGGAGGTTTGTAGAAATATTATATGTGTAGGAAATCAGATGATTACTTTGGCATCATCTGATTTCATTGGAGTCCCTGTATTGGGGTTTGTGGTTGGCTTTGAAGTGTTTGATATTGTTTTATTTCATTAGGCTACCCAGCGGCTGGTCTAGGCTAATTAATGATTGCTTATCATTCTATAATTGCTGTCCTGTAGTTTATAGGCTTTGAAGTGGTAATTTAGTTAAGTTTGCATGATATGAAATATTATCTCTGAGTAGAACTCATTCCTTTGAGTGCTCTGAATATTTGCAGCAATTGTTTAGTCTTTTGGTGTTGCTTCTCTATTCATTGCGAGAGGGCTATGATGACGATAGTTGGAGCCTTTCCTTTAGAGAGACAATTTGTGTTTCTGTAAGGTTAGTTTAGCCTCAGGGGACTTGTTTAGTCCATGTAGTGTTCCCTTCTCTTTTAGCAGACTTCTCTAGTTTTTAGAAACCTTTAGATGGTAGTTTCTTTTTCCTGTTTTAGGAAACCATTTGGTCTTATTAGAGAGTTCCTTTCTAGGAGACACGTTTTGTCTCGTTAGGCAGTTCTCCTCTGGGAGCAAGCCTCGTCGCTTAGAGCCCATCTTTGTGTGTGTTTGGGAGACCCACCCGGTCTCATTCTCTCGTTAGTCCTCTTTGTGCGTCATTTGGTTTTGGGAGAACACCCTACTCGGCTTGGCTTCATACCCCTACCCTTATGGGTATTGGGTTGCACATTTGTTGCACCCTGAGGGCTAGGTACCTGTCCGGCCCGGCTGGATGTTTTTACCTCTGCCAAATATGCACAAAGTCTCTTATTTCCTTTTAGACCCGCCCGGTCTCATTCTCTTGCTAAACCTCCTATTTGTGCGCCGTTTGGTTTTGGAATAACACCCTACTCGGCTTGGCTTCATACCCCTACCCTTATGGATATTGGGTTGCACATTTGTTGCACCCTGAGGGCTAGGTAGCTGTCCGGCCCGGCTGGATGTTTTTACCTTTGCCAAATATGCACAAAGTCTCTTATTTCCTTTTAGACCCGCCCGGTCTCATTTTCTTGCTAAACCTCCTCTTTGTGCGCCGTTTGGTTTTGGAAGAACACCCTACTCGGCTTGGCTTCATACCCTTACCCTTATGGGTATTGGGTTGCACACTTGTTGCACCCTAGGGCTAGGTAGCTGTCCGGCCCGGTTGGGTGTTTTACTTTTTCCAAATATGCACAAGGTCTCTTATTCCTTTTGCTTGTAAGCTTCTCCTTAGTCGATAGTCCATTCGCATAGGAGTCAGCCTTGATTAGAGAGTCTTTGACTCATTCATCCTTTAGATAGTGTTATTAGAGAGTCTTTGACTCATTCGCCTTTTAGGTGGCGTTATTAGAGAGTCTTTGATTCATTTGTCTTTTCAGTAGTGTTGTAGGAGAGTCTTGGATTCATTTGTCTTTCAGGTGTTGTTATTAAAGAGTTCTGACTCAATCTTTATCTCTTAGAGAGTCTTTGACTCGTATATCCTTTAGTCGGTGTTTTTGGAATCTTTGGTTCGTGTTTCCATCTTTTAGAGAGTCTTTGACTCGTATATCCTATAGTTGTTGTCAGTGGAGTCTTTCACTCGTGGTTTCTCTCTTAGAGCGTCTTTGAATCGTGTTTCCGTTTCTTTCAGAGAGTCTTTGACTCATTCGTCCTTTGGTTGATTTTACTGGAGAGTCTTTGACTCGCTCGTCCTTTAGATAGTGTTATTAGAGTCTTTGACCTAGTTGTCTTTATTGATCTTGTCGGGGAGTCTTTGACTCATTTGTCCTTTGGGTGATTTTATTAGAGAGTCTTTGACTCATTCGTCCTTTTAGTAGTTTTATTAGAAAGTCTTCGACTCTTGTCTTTCTTAGCGGTGTTATTAGAGAGTCTTTGACTCATTTGTCCTTTTAGGAGTGTTATTAGAGAATCTTTGATTCGTTTACCTTTGCTTTTGATAGTGTTATTTGTTTAGGGGTTTCCCCTATTTGCCCTAAGGTTTAGCCCTAGGGTTTTGCTTTGTGTATTTCCCTTAAGTCTTTGACTAAAAGGGTGAAAACAATTAAAATCCAAAAACATATTAAAGCATTTAAAAATCCCAAAACATTAAATATTTTAAAACTCCAAAACATTCGAAAAATCTTAAAAAAGCCTAAAGTGTTGAGTGTTTTAGAAGTATTAGTTAGGAGAGTTCGTTTCGAACTACGTTGGCTTGATCCTCTTCCGAGGTACGTAGTGCAGCTTGGGATTTACATCCCAAGTCCAGCCAAACTTTTGTAAATAAGGTTTTAAACCTTTTTGAATAAGCATTTGATTTCCAAAAGCTCTTCCTTTAGAGTTAGGACTTTGTCCTAGATAGAGAGTTTAGAGTTATGATTTGACCTTTGTTTTGTTGTGTGCTTGTTTGTGATTGTTTTAGAGTTAGGGGTTTGTCCTAGAGTTATAGGAGCGCCTCCGTCCGGTCAGTCGGCAATCCATATCGCCGAGTGATGACTAGAATAGGATTCGCTAGTCTACCTTTAGTTTTCTTTAGGAAATACAGCCTAGTTACACAAAGGTTGTAGGAACTACTTGCATTAGCCTAGGGCTAATCTGCATTTAGTTAGGGCATATAGGGTGTCCTAAAATTCACAATTCACTGGAATTTAAATAATCGTACAATAAACTTTAATAATTGGTCAGGTCTTTTAGATCGAGTTTAGGATAGAGGGCTAGGTGTCTTAGGCATCATAGCTTAGAATAGGCGCGAAGAACTACGTTGCCTTGATTCTCGTGGAGGCGGGGATACGTAGGCTTCTTTGGATGAATACCAGACCATCCGAGGACTCGGGCTAATAATTTAGAGTCTTAGGATTTATTATGTTGTTATTATATGTTTTGATGTGTTTTCTTACTTTCTCGTACTGATCCTATACCTTTTGCTGTAGCTTGCATGTGTTTGCACATCAGAACTTAGACACCCATTAGGTTTGTCACTCATAACCTAGCTATGTTTAGGTGACACATCTTTCATTTTATTTTATGGGTGTTTATTATCTTTATCCTTAGGAAATGCATGCTTAGGTAGACGACTCCTGAAGATTGTTCCCATTTCACATGATTTTTACCCAAACTTCTTTGAAGTTAATAAAAATGGCATAAGAGACCAAGTGCTTGCACTCGGACGAATTGGGGGTGCTCTCAGACCTTCCCCATTCGTAACCAGGCACGAACCCATATATATTTCTGGTTATCCATTGCACAGAGGATTTGATTTTAGGGTTCCATGGCATATCCATGGATGGCGACTCTGAGTTTATTTCAAGTATGTCTCGGTTTCGAACCTCGGTTCCGGATCGAGACATATCTCTTTCTTTTATATCGCCACTCGTGCTATGCTATGAGGGTGGCATCCGTTTTGAGAGTTCCTTGGTAGAGCTCTCCTTCACACGTGGATGATCCGGATGGTGTGGGGACCCGTTCCCTCGCACACCTCTTCGGATCGGGGTCCACAGGCTGGCGACTCTGCTGGGGATTTTTTTTGAAACATTGCCTAACTCTATAAAAATGTCATTTTTACTAACTTTAGAGAAATTTGGGATTAAATCATTTTAAATGGGAATTCTATCGTTAGAATCCAGGGGCACCAGACCGGTGCGTAATTAAAACGAGGGATTCACACACTACACATCATGCATTATCATATTTGTTATTTCTTTCATTGTTTTTCCTTCTTGGCTCCACGGGATAGATTCAATGCGTACCCGACTGGGATGTCTTCACCCTGATGGTACTGTTGAATCTATTTCCAAGCTATGCGCCAGCGCTGCAGCCGTAAACACTAGGTGTACTTGTGTTTACAACAGCCGATGAGCAATGAAGCATACTATGTATAACACTAGGTGTACTTGTGTTATACATATTAGGTATGTTTCATACGCATAGTACCCGGTAGATTGAGTCCGGAGCTCTACTTTGTTTTATATATTATGTATATACTTATTGACCCAGTGAAATCCAACTAGGAAGTACCCGGGTTTATATAAGTATATTGCATTCATATAGGATCGAACGTGTGTTGCTTACACATGTGGAGCTTAGAGTTAGGAGCTTTGCGCCATTTGTAAACTAGGGTAGCTCATTTTACATAGCTACAGCACGGTCCTAGTACACTATCAGTCTGTCTTAAGTCGAGATTTTCTTGACTCAGCTAGATTAGAATTAGGGCTGATGCCCCTGGTTAGGATTTATGTGTATATATATATACTTATATATACTGATTATATGTATATTAGGGTTCTCCTCTTAGTTAGAGTTCCTTATTCATTTCAATTGGTTATATCCCTTCGTTATTCAGATCTAGATCTCGCCAGTGACTTTTGATCGCCATTACCTTGGCCAGGTTTAGTCCTTGATCTGTTGATTATAGGGTTTGACCCATTGTAGTATATTTTCACCGTTGCTCAGTCCATCAGTTGATTACCTTTTTCTGGTAACCATTGTTCATATACCTTTGGTTAAATTATGGGGATCCCTTGTATAGCGTCGTTATGCTGCCGAATTTTTCCAGAATATTTTGAGCATAACCGCTATTTCTTAGAGTTAGGAAAACCGTGAGTTTGCCTTTTCTTGACTTCCTTGTCTAGCGTCGTTATGCTGCCGAATTTTTCGCAGAATATTTTGAGCGTAATCGCTATTTCTTAGAGTTAGGAAAACCGTGAGTTTGCCTTTTCTTGACTTTCTTGTTTAGCCGTTATGCTGTCGAATTTTTCGCAGAACATTTTGAGCATGACTGCTACTCTTTAGAGTCAGTTTACTTAGTTTGGACCTTGACCTCCTCGTATAGCCGTTATGCTGCTGGATTTTATCCAAAAACATGTTAAGCATGATTGCTATCCTTTGGAGTCGGTCTACCTTATCTAGATTCCCATGTATACATCATTCAGTAGGATTAGATCCTTATTTGTCTGTCTACTTGTTATGTCTTAGATCTGGTTGATGGCTTGTCCGTTGTCTCTATGACCATGGTCTATCATTTTGATCCTCTTGATCGCACAGTTGATGATATTCATCGCCAGATTTGGATCCGGTTAGCGACCTACTTTGTCATTTTATGGCCGTGGTCTATTGTCTGATCTCTTGATTATCTCTCATCTTTGATGAAAAATTCAAATGTCTCAGACTGTATCCTTCTCCTGTAATTGATCATCAAATTTATCCCTTTCATTTGTTTATGGGTATCTCCTTTCTCTCATAATTTTGTCTTGTCTGGATGATTAGGTTTGATCATGGCCAATAATGTGTTGAAGAGTTGGATAAAGGAGACTCTTAAAACTCTTCCTCGTGAGCATTCAGAAAGGTGTATGGCCGAAAAGTTTATCAGTACCTTCAATCATCTGAGCATACTCGGTATAGACTGGAAATTTCTCCAAGCAGCTGCCAATCTTTGGGATCCTGATCTTCATGTCTTTAGATTTGGTTCCTTTGAATTTTGTCCCATCTTTGAGGATTGGTGTGTCCTGTTAGAGCTCCCATTGGAGGGACTTTGGGTCCAACCTTTGAATCCAGATGACCCTCATTATCTTTTCTGCAAATTGTTTAAAAATTCCACGGTTGATGCTCTGTCATGCCTCACAGACACAAGCGTGCGAGTCCAGGACCTAATCAAACTTTTTTCTACAAATGTCAATCCTACTGACTCCCGCTTTCAGAATTGTCGGCGTAATGCCCTGATCTTTGGTGTCTTCGCACGTTACGTGCTTTGTAGTGATTCTTATAATGCTCCTTTGGCCCTGTTAGCTGTGGTGGATCAAATTAATGAAGGGAGGAATCTTGTTCCCACCATACTCGCAGAATCTTTCTCCGGACTGGATCTTATTGCTCGTCAGGAGGTTCATGACAATTTTTTTTGGTTGTGTCAAACTCTTGTACGTATGGCTTTGTGAAAAACTCACTATCCTCCAGAGGATAAGCCACAACAAGTACACCTTGAAAGATTTCTCATCTTGGCAACCAATGGCCAACCGACCACAATCCATTGATGAGTGGCGTAATTGGTTGCAGCATGTGGAGGAAACCCAATTTTGTTGTGTGAGTCATTCTTGCTTGCGAGTTATCACTAGCACTTACCCATATCCCTTTGTATATCTTATGGGGTTAGAAAAGTCAAGCTTTTATGCACCAATCCGTCTTCTTCATCAGATCATAGGGCGCCCTTGTCCCCCTGGAGCTGTAACACCTCCTTTGTGTGAAAAATTATCTCCTGATCTCATTCAGTTCATCATAGCTGCTTGGAGAAATAAGGTCATGAAAGAGAGGTTTGCTTTAACATCTAAGGTCCGACGTGGAGAGTTACCCGGAAAGCTTGAGGCCAAGAGAGCTCGGATTACAGAATCTTGAGGATCTTCGGCTTGGAATTATCATTTCTTTATCATCTTCATTTGTTTTACTTGAATATAATCAGAGTAAAAAATTGTAAATCTGATGAAAATTTAAAGAAAAGAATTTTACTTGATACATGTTATAGACAGCTGGCAATTCAGGGTTTCATCATTTTTTTCATGTAACCAATCGCTGGTGTTGTAACCTGTCAATATAATCAATACAAAGGATGTTTGTTTTTCTTTTCTCTCTATTGGTGCAAACTATCTTATTTCATTTGTCAATCATTTAATCTAGTTTGTTAACTTCCAATCAGGATTCTGAAAGATAGCAACCATCGCTCCCAAAAAGGACTCCCAAGCTAAACCTGCCTGGTCTAGACCTACTTCAGTGTCTAGACTTGTTCGTCACTTTGATTCTCCTGTGTCATCCGCAGTACATTTACCTCCTTTACCAGAGTCTTCCGGTTCCTTTGAAGTGAACCAAATGACTGAATCAACTGACCTTCTGTTCAGTATGCAAGAGATGATGAAGAATCTCACCCGAGACATGGCCGGAATGAAAGAGGAGATGGCAAATATGAAGACCCAGATAAGTGATAAGACTTCCACCTCTAGACCGGCACTTCAGAATACTCGTGCTGCATCTCCGGAAGCGCGTACACCTGATATCTCGCCCTTTGAGGTTGATATAGATAATGACCAATACGCCGCAGAGTATTGTGCTCCGGGGGTTGATAGAGAAAAAGAGAAGTTTGAAAATTTTGAGAAAAAGATGTCTGAGAAATTCAGTAAGATGGCTCATGACATGGAGCAGATGAAAGTCCAGGGGCCTAAGAAGTTTGATGTCTCTGAACTAATACTTATATCATATAAAAATGCTTCATTTTCATAATGGAATTGGGTGTGTGGATGTCTGGTACATTTATAACCAATGTAGCTATACCAAGGCCGTGCAATTAGCAATGTAGGGGCTATGGTTAGGCAATATAGTGGGAATGTGATTAGGAAAATGATGTTTAACAAGAGGCTCTTTGGTGAGAGGGGTATAGATAGTTCTTATTCACTCTCATGAACTTAACAGTTAATTGTGAAAATTTTGAAATGATAATTTCAATATGGTAACTCTTTGACTTTATTATTGTCTTCCTCTTCAGTACTCTCATGTTTCGAAGCTTGAAATTATAAGTTCAGGAATCTATTCTCGTGGGTTAGGGCGATGAAGGCGATAGCCCAAGCCCATCTTTAGGGGACTCGCTCAATCCAAGTAGCGTTCCCCTCTTTTGTTTAGTAAGCCTGCCTAGTCTTTCAGATATGCCCCCTGTTATGCATCAAAATTTATAAAAATCAGAAATATCATTTGATGCATTTGTATAATCTGTTAAAATTTTTAATATTCTTCGTTGGTACTAAGCTTTGAGTTAGGGTTTGAAGACGGTAATAAATGGTATTCAGGTGAGATTATCTCAAAGCTTATCATACTCATTCGTTTTTATTTTAAATAAATTGTTTAATTGAAGAAGGAAATCAGCCGATTTGCACTATTCGATGTCCTTGACACGAATATCGTCTGATTTCAAGGCGGTTTGTAGAAATATTATATGTGTAGGAAATCAGATGATTACTTTGGCATCATCTGATTTCATTGGAGTCCCCGTATTGGGGTTTGTGGTTGGTTTTGAAGTGTTTAATATTGTTTTTACTTCATTAGGCTACCCAGCGGCTGGTCTGGGCTAATTAATTTTATTTTAAATAAATTGTTTAATTGAAGAAGGAAATCAGATGATTTGCACTATTCGATGTCCTTGACACGAATATCGTCTGATTTCAAGGCGGTTTGTAGAAATATTATATGTGTAGGAAATCAGATGATTACTTTGGCATCATCTGATTTCATTGGAGTCCCTGTATTGGGGTTTGTGGTTGGCTTTGAAGTGTTTGATATTGTTTTATTTCATTAGGCTACCCAGCGGCTGGTCTGGGCTAATTAATGATTGCTTATCATTCTATAATTGCTGTCCTGCAGTTTATAGGCTTTGAAGTGGTAATTTAGTTAAGTTTGCATGATATGAAATATTGTCTTTGAGTAGAACTCATTCCTTTGAGTGCTCTGAATATTTGCAGCAATTGTTTAGTCTTTTGGTGTTGCTTCTCTATTCATTGCGAGAGGGCTATGATGGCGATAGTTGGAGCCTTTCCTTTAGAGAGACAATTTGTGTTTCTGTAAGGTTAGTTTAGCCTCAGGGGACTTGTTTAGTCCATGTAGTGTTCCCTTCTCTTTTAGCAGACTTCTCTAGTTTTTAGAAACCTTTAGATGGTAGTTTCTTTTTCCTGTTTTAGGAAACCATTTGGTCTTATTAGAGAGTTCCTTTCTAGGAGACACGTTTTGTCTCGTTAGGCAGTTCTCCTCTGGGAGCAAGCCTCTTTGCTTAGAGCCCATCTTTGTGTGTGTTTGGGAGACCCACCCGGTCTCATTCTCTCGTTAGTCCTCTTTGTGCGTCGTTTGGTTTTGGGAGAACACCCTACTCGGCTTGGCTTCATACCCCTACCCTTATGGGTATTGGGTTGCACATTTGTTGCACCCTGAGGGCTAGGTAGCTGTCCGGCCCGGCTGGATGTTTTTACCTCTGCCAAATATGTACAAAGTCTCTTATTTCCTTTTAGACCAGCCCGGTTTCATTCTCTTGCTAAACCTCCTCTTTGTGCGCCGTTTGGTTTTGGAAGAACACCCTACTCGGCTTGGCTTCATACCCCTACCCTTATGGGTATTGGGTTGCACATTTGTTGCACCCTGAGGGCTAGGTAGCTGTCCGGCCCGGCTGGATGTTTTTACCTTTGCCAAATATGCACAAAGTCTCTTATTTCCTTTTAGACCCGCCTTGTCTCATTCTCTTGCTAAACCTCCTCTTTGTGCGCCGTTTGGTTTTGGAAGAACACCCTACTCGGCTTGGCTTCATACCCTTACCCTTATGGGTATTGGGTTGCACACTTGTTGCACCCTAGGGCTAGGTAGCTGTCCGGCCCGGTTGGGTGTTTTACTTTTTCCAAATATGCACAAGGTCTCTTATTCCTTTTGCTTGTAAGCTTCTCCTTAGTCGATAGTCCATTCGCATAGGAGTCCGCCTTGATTAGAGAGTCTTTGACTCATTCATCCTTTAGATAGTGTTATTAGAGAGTCTTTGACTCATTCGCCTTTTAGGTGGCATTATTAGAGAGTCTTTGATTCATTTGTCTTTTCAGTAGTGTTGTAGGAGAGTCTTGGATTCATTTGTCTTTCAGGTGTTGTTATTAAAGAGTTCTGACTCAATCTTTATCTCTTAGAGAGTCTTTGACTCGTATATCCTTTAGTCGGTGTTTTTGGAATCTTTGGTTCGTGTTTCCATCTTTTAGAGAGTCTTTGACTCGTATATCCTTTAGTTGTTGTCAGTGGAGTCTTTCACTCGTGTTTTCTCTCTTAGAGCGTCTTTGAATCGTGTTTCCGTTTCTTTCAGAGAGTCTTTGACTCATTCGTCCTTTGGTTGATTTTGCTGGAGAGTCTTTGACTCGCTCGTCCTTTAGATAGTGTTATTAGAGTCTTTGACCTAGTTGTCTTTATTGATCTTGTCGGGGAGTCTTTGACTCATTTGTCCTTTGGGTGATTTTATTAGAGAGTCTTTGACTCATTCGTCCTTTTAGTAGTTTTATTAGAAAGTCTTCGACTCTTGTCTTTCTTAGCGGTGTTATTAGAGAGTCTTTGACTCATTTGTCCTTTTAGGAGTGTTATTAGAGAATCTTTGATTCGTTTACCTTTGCTTTTGATAGTGTTATTTGTTTAGGGGTTTCCCCTATTGTAGACACCCCATTTTGACCGTGCCCTAATCCCTTCATGTTTGAGCAAAGCCTCATCAGATAAATGAGATAGAACCCCAAATTTCACCCCAAGCTAGCTTAGGGTCCCAGCTAAGCCCCTGCAAAATTTCGTCAGAATCCGAACGCGTTTGCCTAGCAAACGAACCCAGGCGAAGTCGTAGTGTAAAGCAGAAGAGGGGGGTGTGTTTATCCTGAGAGGGGGGCGATTTTATTCTGAAATGATGTATTTTTTATCCGAATAGGACCCGCAAAATCGCGCGCCCATCATTTTGGCGTGCCAATATCAGCAACCCATATTTTTCTTATAAAAGAAAATTTCGTGCATAAGAGAGGAGGGGGTTTTTATTTTTCATAAAAAAAAATCGGAGAGAAGAAAAAGATTTTCGCAAAGAGAGATTTTCGATCGAGATTTTCCGATCGTCTTTTTCATTAAATCCGGCTAGAATCCGGGCATTCTTCCGGTCAGCCACCATTCCTTTATCTCCGATCTGAAGAAAAAAAAAGAGAGAAAATTTCTGCAGAGAGAAGGAGATCTGAAAAAAAAAAAAAAAAAAAAACCTATTTCTTCCTCCCCGATAATCTTCTCCGGCTAATCATCTCCGGCGAGCTCATCTTCTCCGGTGAGTACATCCTAGCTTTTGCCTTAGCTTTTGATTTTTTATTCCTCCGGTCTTCTTCTCCGACGAGCTCATCTTCTCCGATCTAAAGCCCTAAACCACCGATCTGTGTATTCTTTTCATTCTTCTAGGTTATTAAACCTTAGATCTGCCCGATCCATTAGCTACCTGTAAAAAATTTAAATCAACAACTTTAAGCTTTAGATCCACCTTATTCATTATCTTTTTCTCCGATAATCCCGCCGGAATTTCACTGGAATCCGGTGTCATGATCTTTAGAATCCTCATTATCCTCTTATTTTCTTTGATTCAAACCTAAAATCTCAGATTTTCTTCCTTTTAAACTTCTAAACCCTTGCTCTTTTCATTTTCCGATCAAGTTCATCTTTTCTCCAATCAGTTTTCTTATCCTCCGGTTGACTCCGTATTACTTTCGAAAATCTTTGCAATCTCGGAGATACTTCTTTGAATTGAGGTTCTATTATATGGATCTGTGCGAGAATCCGGCGATTCTGGAGTTTTAAGAAAAGAAAATCTCGTTTCCGCTTTGCAAGGATCTGAAATTAAGCTTTGAGATTCTGCATTGATAGCTCAGATCTGTCGAAGAAGAAAAGGAAGATCAATCCAGGTATTTTAGTATCTAAAATTGTTTTAATCTCTGAAATAATCTTATCAAACTATCTGTTAGTTTCCAGTGTTAAGTTAGAAAGAGGAATATAAAAAGGATCATAGAATGTTTATGATTCTTGAATTCTGCTGATTGATTTTATGATGTAATTTGTTCTGTTGAAAATTTTATGCTCTGTTTTGGATAAAAAAAAAGGAAAAAAGAAAAGGGGGAAACATTCTCTTATTTCTTCGATCAGGTAATTCTTTCCTTGATGATTTGAAATCTAATTCTGTGATAGCTTGGATGATGATTCTCGTTGATCCTTGAAATTGCTTTTATTTAAGATGGCTGGGCCGTAAGGATATAACAGGGATGTCACTTGATATGGAGTAAGAGAGCTAGGTAGTAATGATTTAGTGGATGCCTTCATGGAATTTATATTGTGTCTGTCCTTCCAATGCTTTCCCTTATGATCCTCATGTCCTTGCATGTAAAATCTTTATCTTCACAGCTTGTAAGGGAATTTATTTTGTGCCATATAATTGTTTTTCATGATGCAATATACCTGTTTTCGTAATTTAGGCCTTGTCTCAAACTGATTTGAGATTTTCCTGTAGATCCTATGCACTAGTATATGTATAAAGAGAAAGAAAGAGAACTATTTGTGGGATCATATGAGCTATCTGAGAATGGTTTTACCATTTAAATCTAATGTTACTCTTTTCTCATATGATTTAGGAATATCTATTTACTTAGCTCATAATTTGTATCATGGAAAGCTAATTCATCTTGATAAATATCTCTACTGGTTGTGGGTATTTCATCGCCATGGGAATGAAGCATGTTGGTTCGAATTAGAGGATGGATGATACATGTTGGTTAGTGATATTGATATCAAGTAGGGATATCACTGAATGAGCAGCACTCTCATTTGCTAATATTGCCACCATCAGGTCTAATAGTTGTACATATATTGCTCATATTTCCTAGTATCTTTTGTGACCTGTTGTAAGTTGTATCTAGTTGGTATTTAGATAACTTGAAAAACAGTGTATAAATGTGAGGTGTCTCAACAGATCCATTTCATCTTTACTTGTCCATAGTTATTATCAAAATATTTTTATAAAATTTAGGCCCGATGATTCATAGTTATTGCTTTGCTGTTCTTTTGTTTTCCTTGGGTGTCTGAGATTGATTTATTTTCATTAGCGTCCTTTTATTTCCCTTCATTGCAAGGGCGATGAAGGCGATAGCCCAAGCCCACCCTTAGAGGGATTTATTGGATTATGATAATACCCTCTCCCCTCTTCTTTTCTCTTATTTAATTTTGAGTTAGATTCTGAAGATAAATGATTTGTTCAGGTAAGATTATATCAAAGTTCATTATACTCATTCATTTTTATTTAAATAAATTGTTAATAGGGAGAAGGAGATTAGATGACTACTCTATTCGATATTATCGACATGAGTACTGTCTGATCTCAAGGCAGGATTAGAAATATTATCATGTGTATTTGATATCAGATGATTACTTTGGCATCATCTGATTTCATTGGAGTCCCCGTATTGGGGTTTGTGGTTGGTTTTGAAGTGTTTAATATTGTTTTTACTTTATTAGGCTATCCAGCGGCTGGTCTGGACTAATTAATGTTGTTATCATTTTATAATTGCTATAGATCGTGTATTGTTCTATTAAAAATTTCTATTTGTTTAGTACTTGATTTATTTTTATAAGAATAGAATGGAATTTGTGTTTATCTGTTAGACTTTTCTTCTCTCTTTGATAGACTAACACAGTCTTTTAGATTTTTGTTAAATTCTTTAGATACTAGAATTCCCTCTCGTTGCAAGGGCGATGAAGGCGCTAGCCTAAGCCCATCCTTAGGGGACTCGCTTAGTCCAAGTAGCACTCCTCCCATTTATTTAAAGACTTGTCCAAGTCTTTATGGGGTGTATGCCCTAGAAATTAGAAATCCATTCATTGCAAGGGCAATGAAAGATTTCTCTAGAGCCCTCTCAGGGAGACAAGCTATGTTTCGTGCAGAAATGTCCTCCCCTTTTAGGAGACAAGCTATGTCTCATATAGAGATGTACTATCTTTTTTTTAGGAGACAGGCTATGTCTCATGTAGGAAAATTCAATTCCTTTGGAGGCAGATTTCGTCTCATTGGTCTTAGTTGTCCTCCATCTCTTTTAAGAGACATGCCTTGTCTCATTAGCACTTCCTTCTTAGAATTCCTAATTTCAGTGTCAGTCTTTACTATAGGAATCCGTCCTTAGTCTACCCAGTTTTATTTTCTTGCTAAACCTCATCTTTGTGCGTCTTTTGGTTTTTGGAAGAACACCTTGCTCGGCTTGGCATCATACCCCGACCCTTATGGGTATTGGGTTGCACATTTGTTGCACCCTAGGGCTAGGTAGCTGTCCGGCCCGGCTGGGTGTTTTACCTTTGCCAAATATGCACAAGGTCTCTTTTTCCTTGTTCACTTTTTTTCTCTATCCTACCTATATGTCTAAGAGACTTGCCCAGTCTCATTCTATTAGCATCCTCCTCTTTGTGCATCATCTGGTTTTGGGAGAACATCCTACTCGGCTTGGCATCATACCCCTTACCCTTATGGGTATTGGGTTGCACATTTGTTGCACCCTAGGGCTAGGTAGCTGTCCGGCCCGGCTGGGTGTTTTACCTTTGCCAAATATGCACAAGGTCTTTCCTTATTACTTGTTGAGCTTTATCTTAGTTTGATTAGTCCACTAGCACAGGAATCCGTCCTTAGTCTAGAGAGTCAATCATCTTGTTCAGGAATCAAATTATATCATCATAGGGGTTAGGATTCTATTCTACCTCTCATTGTATCTTGTTTTTATCCACTCTTGCAAGGTATAGGATGTTGTCCAACCCTTGCAGAGCTGTGTTTCTGTTCTTTTTCCCCGCAAAGCATAGGATACTGTCCAACTTTTGCGGGATATCAGGAGTCTGTCCTCCCCTTATGATGATAGGATTTGTCCCCCTTGAGTCAAAAATACTTAAAAACAACAAAAACATCTAAAAAACCAAAAATCTCAAAAATCTTGAGTCATTAGGAGTAGTTAGGAAATCTGTTCCGAACTACGTTGGCTTGATCCCTTTTAACAGGGTACGTAGTGCAGCTTGGGATCCACATCCCAAGTCCAGCCAAACCTTTAAAAATAAGTATTTTAAATCTTTCAAAATATTATTTTTTCGAAAGGATCTTCCTCTAGAGTTAGGAGGTTGTCCTAGTTAGAGAGTTTTTGAGTCGGGAGTTGCTCCCTCGTTCGTTGTTTGTTTGTTGTGTGTTTTATTTGTTTGTGTTAGAGTTAGGAGTGAGTCCTAGCTAGGAGTTTTACGCCTCCGTCCGGTCAGTTGGGGATCCACATCGCCAATTGATGACTAGGTCTAAGATGCGATAGATCCTACTGTTTTCCTTAGGATATACAGCTTAGTTACACATAGATTATAGGAACCACCTGCATTAGCTTAGAGCTAATCTGTATTTAGTTAGGGCATATAGGGTGTCCTAAAATCTACAATCCATTAGAATTTAAATAATCACACAAGAAGCTTTAAGAACTAGTCTGGTCTTTTAGATCGAGTCTAGGATAGAGGTCTAGATGTCTTAGGCATCATAGCTTAGAATAGGTGCGAAGAACTACGTTGCCTTGATTCTCGTGGAGGCGGGGATACGTAGGCTTATTTGGATGAACATCAGATCATCTAAAGACTCGGGCCTAGGTATAGATTAGAGTTTTAGGGTTGTATGGTATCGAGTCATTTTCTATGTTTTGCAGTTTTTTCTTACTTTATTGCGCAGACCTTATACTTTTTTGGTGTGTCATGCATGTGTTTGTTCATCAGAACTTAGACACCCATTAGGCATGTCACTTATAACCTAGCTATGCTTAGGTGACACATGTTTCTTTTTATTTTATCTTGTGTGCCTTTGATTTCATCTCCGAGACATGCATGATTAGATAGACGTCTTCTCGGAGATATTCATTCCCATTTCATATGATTTTCGCCCAAAGCTCTTCAAAATTATTAAGTAAATGGCATAAGAGACCAGGTGTTTGCATTTGGGCGGATGAGGTGCTCTTTAGACCTTCCGAATTCGTAACCAGGCACGAACCTTATTTTATATCTCTGGTTATCCGTTGCAACAGAGCATAGTATGGGATCCAATGCCCATTTGCCTTTTTCCTTGGATGGCGACTCTTCTTTGTTTAAGGTACGCCTCGAATCTGGGCTAGTCCCTGAATTGAGAGGTATCTCACCTTTTATATCGCCACTCATGCTATGAGAGGCACTTCTTTCGAGAGTTCCTTGGCAGAGCTCTCCATTCACGTGGATGATCCTGAGACTTAGTGTGGAGCCCGTTCCCCGCCTCTCTCTCAGTCGGATCGGGGTCCACACCTATTTGCCCTAAGGTTTAGCCCTAGGGTTTTGCTTTGTGTATTTCCCTTAAGTCTTTGACTAAAAGGGTGAAAACAATTAAAATCCAAAAACATATTAAAGCATTTAAAAATCCCAAAACATTAAATATTTTAAAACTCCAAAACATTCGAAAAATCTTAAAAAAGCCTAAAGTGTTGAGTGTTTTAGAAGTATTAGTTATGAGAGTTCGTTTCGAACTACGTTGGCTTGATCCTCTTCCGAGGTACGTAGTGCAGCTTGGGATTTACATCCCAAGTCCAACCAAACTTTTGTAAATAAGGTTTTAAACCTTTTTGAATAACATTTGATTTCAAAAAGCTCTTCCTTTAGAGTTAGGACTTTGTCCTAGATAGAGAGTTTAGAGTTAGGATTTGACCTTTGTTTTGTTGTGTGCTTGTTTGTGATTGTTTTAGAGTTAGGGGTTTGTCCTAGAGTTATAGGAGCGCCTCCGTCCGGTCAGTCGGCAATCCACATCGCCGAGTGATGACTAGAATAGGATTCGCTAGTCTACCTTTAGTTTTCTTTAGGAAATACAGCCTAGTTACACAAAGGTTGTAGGAACTACCTGCATTAGCCTAGGGCTAATCTGCATTTAGTTAGGGCATATAGGGTGTCCTAAAATTCACAATTCACTGGAATTTAAATAATCGTACAATAAACTTTAATAATTGGTCCGGTCTTTTAGATCGAGTTTAGGATAGAGGGCTAGGTGTCTTAGGCATCATAGCTTAGAATAGGCGCGAAGAACTACGTTGCCTTGATTCTCGTGGAGGCGGGGATACGTAGGCTTCTTTGGATGAATACCAGACCATCCGAGGACTCGGGCTAATAATTTAGAGTCTTAGGATTTATTATGTTGTTATTATATGTTTTGATGTGTTTTCTTACTTTCTCGTACTGATCCTATACCTTTTGCTGTAGCTTGCATGTGTTTGCACATCAGAACTTAGACACCCATTAGGTTTGTCACTCATAACCTAGCTATGTTTAGGTGACACATCTTTCATTTTATTTTATGGGTGTTTATTATCTTTATCCTTAGGAAATGCATGCTTAGGTAGACGACTCCTGAAGATTGTTCCCGTTTCACATGATTTTTACCCAAACTTCTTTGAAGTTAATAAAAATGGCATAAGAGACCAAGTGCTTGCACTCGGACGAATTGGGGGTGCTCTCAGACCTTCCCCATTCGTAACCAGGCACGAACCCATATATATTTCTGGTTATCCATTGCACAGAGGATTTGATTTTAGGGTTCCATGGCATATCCATGGATGGCGACTCTGAGTTTATTTCAGGTATGTCTCGGTTTCGAACCTCGGTTCCGGATCGAGACATATCTCTTTCTTTTATATCGCCACTCGTGCTATGCTATGAGGGTGGCATCCGTTTTGAGAGTTCCTTGGTAGAGCTCTCCTTCACACGTGGATGATCCGGATGGTGTGGGGACCCGTTCCCTCGCACACCTCTTCGGATCGGGGTCCACATTAAGAGAGAAACGTTTTTGTCTTTTAATGGTGATCTAAAGAGAAACGTTTTTGTCTTTTAATGGTGATCTAAAGAGAAACGTTTTTGTCTTTTAATGGTAATTAAGAGAGAAACGTTTTTATCTTTTAATGGTGATTAAAAGAGAAACGTTTTTTGTCTTTTAATGGTGATTAAGAGAGAAATGTTTTTTGTCTTTTAATGGTGATTAAAAGAGAAACGTTTTTTGTCTTTTAATGGTGATTAATTATCCTCCAACAGTCATATTCTCATCTATAAAAAGAAGAGAACAGCACCATTGGAGGATATAGTTTTTTACAGAAAAAAAAAACATCAAAGTTTCTGCTTGTCTTCTTCCTTTCCTCCGTTCTGATCTGAGCACAGTTCTACGGTGATTCTGGGTAGACCAGTCAGCGAGTGCACGTGGACTGGAGCCAACTTTGGCTGTTTTATCTTGGAGCATCGGTTCGCGGATCCCGGTTTGCACTGGTAGGGGGCGGATACGATTCTTAAGGAGAGTGACCAGTGGCACGACTCAGCCTTCTTTTTCTCGATCTGTTTTACAGAAACGTTTTCTACAAAAGCTAAGTACTGATTTATGTACATTTCTAATTTCTGGATTCAATCAAGCCATATATCAGACCCTACTGGACAACATCTAATTTGTCCAACACTTTCTGGCCCCGCAAATGGAAAGTTTATGAGAATGGTAAGCATGCCGTGGCCATAGGTGCACACAAGAGAGGGGAGAGGGTTTTGGAGAGAGAGAGAGAGAGAGGTGATATTTGCCTTAACAAAAGGGCTTTAAAGTTTAAACTAATGTCTTGATTCACAATTAACCAACTTTAATCTCCTAATTAGTTTTCAGATATCATACCAAATCTGGTTCTTGCTATGAATTGAATGACAGTAGTGATTGTTTTAATTGCATGATCATCAACAACTCCATTAGTTGGATTATTTCCTAACAATGTCATTTACGAGAAATTATATGGTGAAGGGCCTTATGAACACGTACTCATCATCCCATCCTTGATATTTGATCCAACAGCAGCTCACTTTTTGAGGAGCTGCTGTTGGATCAAAGTTTAAAATGAAGAGTGAAGGGTTGTCAACATGAATATCACTTCCTAATTATGCTCCAAGCATTACACAGTTCTCTAACAAAGTAACTTCACTCATAATTCCAAGTGTTTTCCTTTGTCATGATATTTGCCGCCCCTTCTTTGCTCAGATTACTATTCCTAACAGGCTATAAACAGCTAATTACAAAAAAATAAAAATGAGGATAGAAGGGTAGTCAACATCAAAACAAGGGAGTGCGAATATAACTTTCTGATTATGCTTCAAGCATTCCAGTTCTTCTCTCACAAAGTAAAATGCACAATAAGAAAATTACCCATACAAAACCTTGACCTCTCTAGACAAATTGGGTGTCTGTATGCATTCATTCATTCCCATCTAGAAAATGTAAGGAAACAGAGCCTTAATCTCTCTCGGGAAATTTGGGAACCTTGAGACGTACCATTTTCTGGTGGCATAACTCCTCCCAACCAAGTAGAAAATGGTGCCCAAGGTAAAGGAAAATAAATACACTGTTTGAGAGATGAAGGAGATCCCAATAAATTCTATGATCTCAAACAGATAATGTGGGCAAATCACTAGGCTAAAAATTCCACCTTTGGGGATTTTGTATCCTTTATCTTCCTTGTTCCTCAATTTTGAAAGGATGTGATGGTGGTAAAAGTTACCGGCGATACCCGCCAAAAACAAGACAATGCCTGCGTATTTCAAATCGATTGTGGGCCCTCGCATGCCCACCGTTAGATGTTGCGCGTAGATTGCACTTGCCGTCGAAAAGAAATAGCCGAGGGAGATTGGAATGGCTGAGTCGAGTATCATTGCTCCACTATATTTGTGAACAAATAATACCTACATAAACAAGATTAAGTGAAGCAAATCAATGCTCAATTAGTCATCTTAACCACCAATTTTAAGAAGTAATACAAGTAAAAACAAATTTCATAGATAAGATGCTAAACAGAGATATTTGGAGAGTTTTATCACCATCAGATCTTTGGTCACTCACACAGATATTACCACCATATTAGATATGTTCTCCATGGGAATAGCAATCCGAGGTTTATATTATCCTTAGAGAGGCTTGAAATCCTGTGTTGACATAAAGAATAACTCCAATGGGTGGGTTATAACTAACCCAAGGCCCCATTTGTTATACTGGTTATCACTGTTATCTTGTAATTGATATCAAAAACCATCTGAAGGGAAAAACTTGAGAAGGATTTGTTCTCCATGTGAGAGAACAACTTGGACAATATGCTATCAACAATATTAGCAAAGACACCTTTGGACCTTAATCATCTAATGTTCCAAAACCATCCTAGAGTGTTCTAACCCTTCTAAAATTCTCTATAAACCTCTTTGGATACCACCAAAATTGGACTTTTTTCGCAAATAAAAGCAAGGACAAATTGGTATGGTGAATGATCTTGAAAGAAAAACTTTTCCAAAATGTCATGTTTTTCCATTATCTAATTACACATGAAAAAAAGTAACTTGAACCCCGCAATTCAAGTTTTATTTGTAGGGATGTTTATTTTATAATGTTATCCCTAAATTTTATAATTTCCCTTGCGGAAACAAAAAAATTTCCTAGAAAATAAATTTTCACAAGAAATATTTTTCCTCTGCAGGGCTGGAGGTGGGCTATATGGAAATAAGTCCTGAGGATACAATGCCCACAGCTATCGATCAAGGACTGCACTCCAAGTTCAATATCAAGCCAGTAGCATTTAGATGGAACCAAAAGAGACAAGGAAGAACACAAATCTAGAATCTCAAACAATTCTAAAAAATTGTTTGAAATGAGACCTAAGTCTCTCTTTTTTATAGAAAATGAGAAAACATGTAAGCACCCTTTCATATGAAATAAAGGTCTTTTGAATAATCAAAACACCCTTTGATAAAATAAGTGTCTTTTTTATATTTTGAAATTCAGAATATTTTGAAAATATCCAAAAAATTCTAGATTAGTGTGGCCGCTTTCACTCTGGCTTTTTTTTCCCATAGGTCGCCCCTGCCACAGCAGCTCATGCTACGGTAGCTTTCACTCCGACAACTTTCACTATAACTTTTTAGCCATGGCCCTTTCCAAGTAGTTCTCTCCCAAGGTTGCTCCTTTCGTGACTCGAACATGTGACAAGGTAGCTGCTCTAATAATAAATGTTAGATGCCTAACCAACACACCAAGAGCGCAAGAGCTAATAAAACCATAGTTTCAAAACTCCCCCGTCTTATCGTGGACACTCCCGAGTCAACTCCCTCTTACCTTGGCCGCGTTCATGTTCAAGTCCACATTTCCCCCTACAAAGTCAATCAAAACTCCTTCGACTGAGTCGACCTAGTACTCAGCCGTGTTAGGATTTTTGAAACTGTCTTCTCAATGATTTTGATTTCTTCACCATTGATCTACTGTCTTTGATTTCATTTCTATCTTTGATAGATCGATCTACAAGTGCTAAGGATGCCATGATGTGGGCACTCTCACATGTGATTAACAAGGGAGATCTCCTTACTCTTCTTCACATCATTCCACCTCACAAATCTCAAAGAAACCCCCTCTCCTCTGACTCTTCACCTCACCTTGCCAACTCTCTTGGATCTCTTTGCAAGGCCTTCAAACCAGAGGTAATGTAAACAGAATGGAAAACACAAGGGGATACTGGATTTTTTTCTTTTTTTTGGGCCATCTTCTACTTTCTTACTAGATTCTCTTTTTGTTCAAAAAAAAAATGCCCACATTTTCCAGATGGGTTTTTGTATTCTCATTTTGTGTTCTGGTTTAAGGACTAGTAAGAACCACATTTCTAATCAATTTCTCCTAGATCTCTTGTCTTGAATGGTTTTCCTTCTTATCACATCAAAAAATTGATAAGTTCATTGACCCTTTACTATTATTCTATTCCCATTTTGATAACTTTGTTTACTTCCTGTGTGGGTTTTTTAATCCATCAGGTGGAAGTTGAAGCTCTGGTTATCCAAGGACCCACATTAACCATTGTCATCAGCCAAGTCAAGAAACTTGAAGCTTCTGTTTTGGTCTTGGGTCAGAAGAAGCCTTCTCTAATCAATTGGTAAAAGCCTTTGTTTCACTTTTCATTATAATTAGATCTTGATCTGTGGCTTCTCTGTCCATCCACCCATAAATAGAAGGGAAAGATTGTAGTTTTTGGGTTACTTATCTGAGATCTTATTGAAGCATTTTAGATCAAATGTTCTTGTTGTTTTGCAGTTTCTTCAAGAGCAGCAATGAGGATTTCGTGGAGCAATGCATCAATAATGCAGAATGTCTGACATTGGGTGTTAGAAAACAGAGCAGGGGCATTGGTGGATACCTCATCAGCACTTGATGGCAGAAGAACTTCTGGCTCCTTGCTTAGTAGACGGTATAACATTTGACAAAAGACCCACATTTCAGCATGCAACCTTTGTACAAAAAGTTTAGATCTTTGCTCAGAAAAATTGAATCAAGAGTTGATATCTTGGTTACTATGTCATCTCTCAAATCCAATTCCTAACATAGTTTCTTATTCAGTATTAAATTATGATGTTGGCATGCTATGTGAAAATTCTGATAAATATCTACCAATCAAAATGTCATGGCAAAGAACCTTTCAACTAATCAAATGGAAGGAAATAGAAAGCAATCCTCAGCTCAAATGCTTTCCCTATATTAGAAGAGCAGTTCCATTACATTAGCTCACTCTTTACAACAATTAAAACCATATTATTGTGCCTTTAAACCTTAATCATCTAATTTAACATTTACAAGCGGGAGCATCTCCATCCGTTTTCGAGGGGTTCCTGGCAGTTTCTGAGAGAGATTGTGCCTCACGTATCCGTAGATAGTACAGCCGAGGAGTGTCACTCCACATCCGAAAGCATTTAAAATCGGAATTGGGTTTCTAAAAATCAGCCATGATACTATGACAGCGACTGAGTCAAGACATCTAGTATGTTTAATTTCATTGCATAGCCTGCAATTTCGTTCATTTTTTGTTTTTTATGGTCATCTTCTTTGTGTCATTGAAGAATAGACTCATTATTAATCTCTTATCTTTGCCCAACTTTCCATAACTCATTGTTGATTTTTCCTCAATGTGAGCCCGTAAAAGAAATATTTCATGTTTAATTTTTAATTTCTTTTGGTGAAAATGATAGCTTGCCCATTCTAGAAAGGAAGTTGCCTTGCCAAACAAGAGTTTTCCTTAAAAAATTGCGTCAACGTGAAAAAACCCGACCCGACCCGACCCGAGATTTATCATGGGTAGGGCCGGGTTTGGGTCTCGTGGGTTTTCCGGAAAAAAACCCGACCCGACCCGACCCGAGATATTTCTCGGGTTGGGTTGGGTTCTTCAAAACCCGACCCGCCCGACCCGAGTTGCAGCCCTAATGGACGCTAGCAAATCCCTTGTTTTTTATTATGTTAGGAAAAAGAACAATGAATAATTTAAACAATGATCTGCCTCATAGCCTATAGTAAATAAAAAGCCAACAATGTATCTCTTACACTATTTGAAAAATTCCCGAGTCAATAATTAATTCGCGAGTCAACTCTCTTGACTTCTTGTCTGAGTCCCCGAGTTTTTTTCTATCAAAACTCCTACGAAAAAGCGACTTGACTCGCCTGAGTCGACTCCCTTTTACACTGTCCGAGTTTGAGTTTTTAAACACTGCTCTGTTAATAGGATTACAAAATCCAGTATCGGTTCTCTATCACATTAGTTGAAGAGAGATGGGTAAACCTTTCAAGAATGAGTATCTCTCTTCCTCTTCTTTCTTTCTTTCTTTGCCATTATTGTTCTCACACAATTCAGAAAGAGAATTTGAAACCTCCCACCTTGGCATCTGTTACAGATTCCCAGAAAGTCATTTTCTTCTCTTGAGCACTCTTCTCCTCAGCTTTCAATGCAAGCTCATCAATAGTTCCAGGGAAAGAAGCTTCAATGGCAGTCTTAAATTTGTCGTATAAATTCACCCTATCTGTTGTTCCTGAGACAAGCTCGCTCGCATTTGGCCTCTTAAGAAAATCAAGAACGTTCAACAGATTCCTCCTACAACCAAAAAACAGAGAAAAAATAAAGCCCTATCAGAATAGAGCGAAAATAGTGGTAGTATAGGAGAATAAAAGACAAAAATTCCTTGTATGTTATGCCAACTGAAGAGAATGTAAGATTGCAAATCTATTTGCCAAGAAATTCAATAAGAACACATCTAATAACAAGTAGAGCAGTAACTCAATGTGGCGACAGATTTAGAAACTTGTGTTGACTTGGTAATTTTCTTTCCATTTTCATTGTTAATAATTTTTTGAACGATAATGAAAATTTTACATGAAAGATCTGCAGCCAAGAGAGCCTAAGCATCTGCCTCATTCACACAGAAGAAGTGTTTTAGGGAACCCAAATGATTTCATCTCCAACAACAACAATCCAACAAAAATACTTGAGTTCTAGTAAGATTTGAGTTGTTCACAACTTTGCCAGTGGAGATGAGATTTCCTCTCCCAGCAAGAGACCTCAAGGAGAATTAAGTGTAGATCAACCTTGTGCATCTCCATACCCAAAACAACAGAAGCCCGAGGTAGAAAAGGAAATATAAACCTCCTCTGACAGATGAATCAACTTCAAAAGATGCTTAAACTCGCTGTCCTTTATGTCGCTCCTAAAGACCCTACCCATACTACCTCCCCCACTCTCTCAACAATAATCATCTTTTAAAACTCCCTTTCTCAATAACTAACCCTATAGGGGCTCAAAAAGGCATTGCGACAAGAACATTTTCCCCACCACAAGTCTACCCTAAACCAGATGGCCTCCTTCCTACACTACACACAATGCTCAATGTAGACATGGCAAATGGACTGCCATGCCTCCGAGCATTGATCACTAGATAACTCCCTAATCCCTCACTCCAATCCTTCAACATGTTTGCCAACAATCACTTTACACCAAAAGGGCCTTCCTTTCCTCACAATCTCCATCGTCACTTGTCCAAGAAAGAATCTGTCCCATAATCTTAAGTTGCCAATACCAAGACCACCTCCCCTCTATCTTCCACTTCACAACATACCTAATGAGATGACTATCTTCATTATCTTCCCAATGGAAGTCCGTTTGAAGCTTTTCAATCTTATAGCCTACTTGAGGAGAGGCATAAAGAAACCCTGCAAGCTAGAAAATGAGGCATTGATGAGAGTTATCCTCCATCTGAACTATAGATAATCTCATACCCAAAACACAAGTTTTTTCACCGCTCTTATCACATTATCACAAATTGTCTTTGACAGTATCATCAAAACCAAGAGACAAGCCTAAATATGAAATCAACAAGTATTCTACTTTGGACCCCGTCACTTTTGCTAGAATGACCAATCTATTCTTTTCCACACTGGCACCAACATTGTATTTTCACATAATTTCACATGAAGGCCTGATACTGGTCCAAACCACCCCAGAAATGCATCTTAAATCCACAATTTGATCCTAACAACAAAATTACGTTCTCCACAAATTGAAGATGAGAAATGGGTAAACTTAGGATTCTGTGAGAAAAGCCTCCCACACCGCGCGCGCGCGCACACTAATAGATCGCTAAGTAGGTTAAGGTAGCCTCCCTCTACATAGGCTCCACTAACATACACCTTATTAGCATATATGTAGGCTCCACCGGCCATAATATATCACTGCACATAGTTGAAGTGTCCATTTTCCTTCTCCAGTTAACAAGCACCTAGATAGGAGATATTGTTTTAGGACCTTGTTTTTCCTTTCATATTTGTTGAGCCAAACAATTGGGAAGGTTATCTAAAAAAGTACTATAAAGAAAAAAGCTCTTCTACGAAAGCCCTCTTTGTGTGGAAAGAAATTTCCTCCCAACCAAAAATGCTTTAAGGGTAAAATGAAGGACAATGAGGAGACGCAAGCCGACATCTAACATAGTCTTCAAACTCCTCCATTGAAAAGCCTCCTCAAGCGACAAATAATTTTCTTTCTTTCTTTCTTTTTTTGAATGGTGAAGATTTATTAGGAAAAAGTGCATGTGAACGTGGAGTGGAGGGCAAAAGGCCTATGACTGAGATGGCCAAGCTACACAAAAACAAAACGAGGAAACGAAAATAGAAAGAAAAATACACAAAGGAACCTCAAGGGGGAGGCGATCAAAACTCCCATCATCCCCCCCTCTCTCTCCAAAAGAAAAATACGTACGAGACGGCCTGCGTCCAACAATGAGAAAATCCAACAAAGACCAATCCATGAGCCTAATACCACTCAACAATAGATGAACCTCAACCTCATTGGAGTCCTTACCGAACGGCCTAGAATATGCCTATCTAACATCATTCTCCAAGCTCTAGAGAAGACCACTGGTTCCCACCAGAGCTGGGTTTCCTAATCTAGAAGCATCAAAATGCAGCTTCAAAAACCCCAGGGGAGGAGAATTCCAGAGGAATATAATGCCTGCTCAGCCTAATCTCCCCCCAAGAACTATGACAGGAAAAGACCAAATGCCACCGAAAATTGGGAGCACCACAACCCACTCGGTGAGCACAAACAATATCTGTTGAATACTAGAAACCCCTCCTATCCCTTTCTTTCCAAACAAGCCAAAGAGAGAGGCAGAAAGGAACAAGTTCCAGAGAACCCTCCCTCTAGCAGACCAAGGGGCAAAAGCCCAAAACTAGAAAAGGTCAACAATGTGCTTAGCAAGAACCCCACTCACCCCGAACAAGGCGAAAATAAAATATCAAATCTCTCTCACAAAACCACAATGCAGGAAGAAGTGATCAACTGTCTCCCACCAGTAACATATCGGGCACAATGACAATAATCCTCTCACAGCCCCAAATATGATCAATTGTAAGGATCTTATCCAAACACATTGCCAAACAAAAAGTATTCACACTACGCAAAGCCAACACCTCCCAAACCCTCCGGTCAACAAAGTTTCACTTCCACACCCACGTCAGAGGGTTAGGAAGCACAAGATGCAAAACCTCCCATCAGAGTTCCACTTCCACACCCACGTTTATCCCCATCTTGCTTCCTGATGAATACAAAGTACAATCAAGTCATAAAAGACGACACCATATTAGCCTCCCAATCAAAGAACTACTACAATGCTACACAATCCAACCCACTTTCCCATTCTGCCACAAAAAGAGACACCGACACTAGTCTCTCTTTTAGATGCCACCCTATAAAAAAACATTGAAAATGATATATAAAGACTAGTCCCCACAGCAAATGCCATGCCAAAAACGAATCATCTCCCTCCCCACTTCCCACTCTAAAAGGAACGCCTTTCTAGAAATGGTCTAAAGAGTGCATGATATTATGCCAGACCGTGATGCCCTAAACCTGTACCCATCCACTGGGGTCCATCCCCCGAAGCTCAAATTGTACTTTTCCTCAATCACCACTCTCCACAATCTCTATCCTCCCCAAAAATCCAAAGCCACTTACCAAGCAAAGCGATATTCACCATTCTCAGCCTTCTATACCCAACACTCCCTCTGCCTTAGGTTTGCAAACCTCATCCCATCTAACCAAGTGATACTGCTGGCACTCTTATCATTCTAAAGGAAATTCTTTTAGCTTTGTTCTATCCTATCAACTACAGTGATCGGACGATAGAATGATAGACATAAAATAAATGGGGAGAATGACGAGCATTGCTTTGATCATAGTGATTCTTCCTGCCCCAGGGAAAGCAAGAAATTCTTCCATGGGAAGAGCTTCTTTTCAATGACCCAGTCCCACAGATCCTTAGGGGGCCTCTCAATACATAGCAGCAAACCCAAGTAAGAATTCAGGATAGATCACAACATGCATAATGCATCTGAGAATCCTAGAAAATCTCACATCATCCCCACAGCTTATCCTGACACTTATCACGGACTTGGAAAATTGTATACACCACTCAAAGACTGCCTCATTACACTGGATTACCGGCTTCAAATTCCTAATATTCCAAGAATCGAGGCAACTGAAGATGAGCGTATTGTCAGCATACAGAAGATGGGCGATCTACGACTCCAAGAGAGCACTCTTAAACCCCTCAATCAGGCCACTCACACTAGCTTTGTGAATCATTCTACTAAGGGACTTGGCCATAATGGTGAAAAGAAAAGGGGAAAGATGACCGTCTTGATACAAACCCCTAGAGGTCTGGAAGAAACATTTAGGTGAGCCATTCACCAAAATCGAGCACCAAACCAAATATCTTCTTAGGTTTCCACTTTCAGGTGCGCAATTAGGAAAATATTTCCATGCTTGGAATTACGGCAGCTCATACAAACAGTATTAAGAGTAAAGGACTGGGATTTAATCTTGTTTAATTCTTTTGAAAAAACAATAAATCAACAACAAACCTAGCCCCTGCTAATTCATGGTTAGTTCTACTTCTACTATTCGGGATTCTAATTTATTGATTGTTAACCTATATCTGTAAAAATTTGGTTTTCACTTGAGAACATAAATAATTGTTTTGGAACCCTTCTTACCAAAAAGCATTTTCTTCAAATGGGAATTAAGCTAAGTCATGAATCATTTTCTGTGGGATGTGAATATAATCATACTCAATCTATAAATCAGTATAGCATTAACATAATCATACTTATCTACAATGCGAAGAAGCATAAAGAACCCCACCTGCTAACATAATTCTGCGTAATGGCAATGGAGTCCTCGAGGTTGATAACAAGATGCCACCATCCGTTCGGCACAAAGACGACATCCCCGGCTTTACAGACACACTCAACAGGTCTTCTCTTCCAATTCTTTGTCGCTCCATAGAAATTCATGAACCACTCAATTATCGAAACAGGGCATGCCACCTCAGCCCCATCCGGGCTCGGATGGACGCCCGGTGGGACCACTTCAGGCGGAAACAAAACCCATTTCTTAGACCCTTTGATCACAGCATTCCACGCAGAAGTTGAATTCGGGTCAACATGAAATGAAGAACCAGACCCAGCTGGCCCAATAATAACCCATCTATAATCTGGTCTCTCTTTCCCCAAAACTGAAAACAAGTCCTCTCTAAAATAAACAGGAACCTCATAATCCAAACCCAACTGTGGCACTTTCTCTACAAACTTTGGGTCAAATAAATACAATGGGCGTTCCTCTTTCACCAAATCGGCGTACTTGAAATACTCCTCAAGCTTCATCTCCACTGGCCCAACTGAGAATACAACATCCCCACATACCCTAATCAGATAATCCCTATCCCATTTCTCCAAAGCATCCCAATTCTCCAAACAACCTTCTAACAAAACTGGCTTGTTTGGTTCTTCAAAATTCAATATAAAATCTTCTACTGAAATTCCACTTCTCCTCTTAATATTATCAGTCTCAAGCCATTCTGATTTCATCTCAAGATTTGCACATAACCAACTCTGAAACAGATAATCCGAATAAAAATCCCTAACTTTTATACAGAAATTCGCATTCTCTATATCAAAATCAGGCCAAAATGCAGAAACAAAAGTAGATTTCCAAGACCCATTAAAGGAAAACCCTCCTTTTAGAGTTTCTAAGACGAGATTCCTCCAAAGGGGCTCATGATTACAAAAAATGTAGAGAGATTTGCTTACTGTAGACAAAAGACCTAAATGGGTGCCACTCAAAAACCCTAAAATGTCAATGAGAATATCATCAGTGAGAATACAGAGATTACCTAGTCCTGAATTTCTGGAGTTGTGGGATGTGTTATTGAGGAGGAGATTTCCCAAAGGTTGTACACCATGGTTGTGAGAAGATGAAGAGCTTTTTAAGCTGAAACCTTGTGTTTCTTCTTCTTCGAGATTTAGGGTTTGGTTTTTGACAATCTTCTCTTTAATTTTCTTCTTCTTCCTTTTGTTCTTCATTGAGGAAGACCCGTTTTTCCTCTTTTTGTTGCAGAGCAGCATTTCAGTAGAAAGAAACATAACGGTGACTCTGTTGTTAGCAAAAAAGAAAGTCCTTTTAAATCTTGGGTGACCTAAAAACGAACGGTAAGGAAAACATGTCATCAAATTTGACGGTTAAGATTGTCCGATCATAAATATTTTGGGTTATGGCCAATCTTACAAACCCGTATTTTTCGAAAGGGTACTCCCAAATAGGGGTGTAAACGGATCGAATTCGGAGCGGATATGGCTATATCCGAATTCGATTCCAGTATACACTATCCGAATTCGGATTCAACGGATATTTAATATCTATTACCGAATTCGTATCCGTCGGATATTGTTCGAATTCGGATATTATCTGTATCCGTTTATCCGGTAAATCCGAACATTTTATTGCAGCACTTTATCTTTTTTCTCCTACTTACTCGAATGAATTTTCCAAACCTTAAAACTAGACCTCTACATTCTCTTCACAAAATTAACTATCAAACCCTAAAATATGTGAGATCCTCTTCTTCCTTTTAAAACAAAGGCAGAGAGAGAGAGAGGGAGGCGATGGGGATGGATGATAGTGTTGGTAGTGGTCTTTGGGTTTTTCCTTTTTTGTTTTGTATATGATGGAATGAGTTTGGGCTATTTTGATGGAATGGGTTTGGGCTATTTTTGTTTTTATATATTTTTTTTCTAAAAAGAATATTCACTTTTCTTATAGAAACAAAAGATAGTGTGTCATTACTAAAAATAAATATTAATGATATTATTAATAATAAATAAAAAGGATTTACTTCTCGGATTCGGATGTTAAACGGATCGGATATACCATTTACGAGATTCGCATCCGCTAAGAGCCGGATATCTTATAAACGGATTCAGATAATATCCGCTTGAAACGGATTCGGATAATATTCGCTTTAAACGGATTCGGATGCGGACGGTAATCGAATTTCCGAATATTCATTTACACCCCTACTCCCAAATATGATAAATCGACTCCCCATGTGTCTTTCTCTCTCCTCTGTTTATAAAGAGAAAGAGGAGAGAGATAGACACATGGGGAGTTTTTCTCTCTCCTCTGTTTAGAGAGAGAAGGAGAGAGAAAGAGGAGAGATATAGACACATGGGGAGTCGATTTATCATTTTGGGGGGTCGATTTATCACTGCCCTTTTCAAAAATGTATGGTACGGCTAACTCCATAGGATGACCCAAACAATCCATTTGTTGGGCCACAACGTAAATAGGTTGTGTTACAAAAATCATTTCCATAGGATGATCATAAACCTCCGATCTATTGAAGTTTTCATAATAGGCAGTTCCTCTCTACAGATAGGAAGATTAGAATATAGATATGAGGGTTAGGATCATCCTACAGAAATGATTTTTTGGGGCACAGCCTATTTACTTTCTGGCCCCGCAAATGGACAGTTTATGAGAATGGTAAGCATGCAGTGGCCATAGGTGCACACAAGAGAGAGGAGAGGGAATATAACTTTCTGATTATGCTTCAAGCATTCCAGTTCTTCTCTCACAAAGTAAAATGCACAATAAGAAAATTACCCATACAAAACCTTGACCTCTCTAGACAAATTGGGTGTCTGTATGCATTCCTTCATTCCCATCTAGAAAATGTAAGGAAACAGAGCCTTAATCTCTCTGGGGAAATTTGGGAACCTTGAGAGGTACCATTTTCTGGTGGCATAACTCCTCCCAACCAAGTAGAAAATGGTGCCCAAGGTAAAGGAATTTAAATACACTGTTTGAGAGATGAAGGAGATCCCAATAAATTCTATGATCTCAAACAGATAATGTGGGCAAATCACTAGGCTAAAAATTCCACCTTTGGGGATTTTGTATCCTTTATCTTCCTTGTTCCTCAATTTTGAAAGGATGTGATGGTGGTAAAAGTTACCGGCGATACCCGCCAAAAACAAGACAATGCCTGCGTATTTCAAATCGATTGTGGGCCCTCGCATGCCCACCGTTAGATGTTGCGCGTAGATTGCACTTGCCGTCGAAAAGAAATAGCTGAGGGAGATTGGAATGGCTGAGTCGAGTATCATTGCTCCACTATATTTGTGAACAAATAATACCTACATAAACAAGATTAAGTGAAGCAAATCAATGCTCAATTAGTCATCTTAACCACCAATTTTAAGAAGTAATACAAGTAAAAACAAATTTCATAGATAAGATGCTAAACAGAGATATTTGGAGAGTTTTATCACCATCAGATCTTTGGTCACTCACACAGATATTACCACCATATTAGATATGTTCTCCATGGGAATAGCAATCAGAGGTTTATATTATCCTTAGAGAGGCTTGAAATCCTGTGTTGACATAAAAAATAACTCCAATGGGTGGGGTATAACTTATCCAAGGCCCCATTTGTTATACTGGTTATCACTGTTATCTTGTAATTGATATCAAAAACCATCTGAAGGGAAAAACTTGAGAAGGATTTGTTCTCCATGTGAGAGAACAACTTGGACAATATGCTATCAACAATATTAGCAAAGACACCTTTGGACCTTAATCATCTAATGTTCCAAAACCATCCTAGAGTGTTCTAACCCTTCTAAAACCCTTCTAAAATTCTCTATAAACCTCTTTGGATACCACCAAAATTGGACTTTTTTCGCAAATAAAAGCAAGGACAAATTGGTATGGTGAAATGTGAATGATCTTGAAAGAAAAACTTTTCCAAAATTTCATGTTTTTCCATTATCTAATTACACATGAAAAAAAGTAACTTGAACCCTGCAATTCAAGTTTTATTTATAGGGATGTTTATTTTATAATGTTATCCCTAAATTTTATAATTTCCCTTGCGGAAACAAAAAAATTTCCTAGAAAATAAATTTTCACAAGAAATATTTTTCCTCTGCAGGGCTGGAGGTGGGCTATATGGAAATAAGTCCTGAGGATACAATGCCCACAGCTATCGATCAAGGACTGTACTCCAAGTTCAATATCAAGCCAGTAGCATTTAGATGGAACCAAAAGAGACAAGGAAGAACACAAATCTAGAATCTCAAACAATTCTAAAAAATTGTTTGAAATGAGACCTAAGTCTCTCTTTTTTATAGAAAATGAGAAAACATGTAAGCACCCTTTCATATGAAATAAAGGTCTTTTGAATAATCAAAACACCCTTTGATAAAATAAGTGTCTTTTTTATATTTTGAAATTCAGAATATTTTGAAAATATCCAAAAAATTCTAGATTAGTGTGGCCGCTTTCACTTTGGCTTTTTTTCCCACAGGTCGCCCCTTCCACAGCAGCTCATGCTACGGTAGCTTTTACTCCGACAACTTTCACTATAACTTTTTAGCCATACGTGGCCCTTTCCAAGTAGTTCTCTCCCAAGGTTGCTCCTTTCATGACTCGAACATGTGACAAGGTGGCTGCTCTAATAATAAATGTTAGATGCCTAACCAACACACCAAGAGCGCAAGAGCTAATAAAACCATAGTTTCAAAACTCCCCTGTCTTATCGTGGACACTCCCGAGTCAACTCCCTCTTACCTTGGCCGCGTTCATGTTCAAGTCCACATTTCCCCCTACAAAGTCAATCAAAACTCCTTCAACTGAGTCGACCTAGTACTCAGCCGTGTTAGCACCAAGGTTTAAAATTTCAGTTTCGGTACCAGTTTCAGACCTTGAAATTTCAAAATTTCGGTCGAAATCTGGTACAAAACTAGAAAACAATATTTTATTCATTATTAAATTTTGGTCGAAATTTCAGTGAAATATTAAATTAATATTTTAAAAAACAGATTTTTGGGTCAAATTTCGGAAATTTCGGCCGAAATAAATGACCGTTTCGGTTTTGATTGATTTCGGTGTCAGTCTCCACCGAAATCCGAAATTTTGGTCTGAAATTTCGGATTTCGGTCGAAATTTAAAACCATGGTCAGCACTCGACTACACCGCGCTGAGTCAACTAGGATTGATTTGCTTTGGCCTCGTTCTGACCCATACAGTAGATTAACCCCTTAAAATTTCTATACCATACATCCCAGGTTGAGTGCCACCTAGTTTCATACCTAGACAATCCCAACATATGAGAGCCAAAGAAAGCAAATGAAAAGAAGAAGCAAAGTCAATTATTTGGGTTACTGCCTGCCTACCCCACCAGCTAGTCCATTTGTGTGAAACTGATAAAGAGGGGGACCCGCAGAATATGTCACTCTCCTCCCTTTTTTCTTTTTTTTTTTTGGTAGGTGTCACTCTCCTCCCTATTTATTATCATCACCAACCCACATTAGATATTAGAGAATTGATACGTGCACTCCCTCTTTTTTTTCATGTTTTTTCACTTACGTGAAATGACAAAAATATCCTAAACAACTATCAAATTTTCAAAACATACCATCACCATAAACAAGCAATATCTCATGAGAGAAAGAGAAACCTCTAATACTCTTAAAAATTAAAATAGAAAAACCAAAAGCCTTTAACAACATGAGGAGTGTCATTATAAAAAAAAGGGCTTCTATAATGAAATGAAAAGAAAAGAAGAGAAGAGAAGAGAATTTTTTTTTTGTTACCTCGAGAACCCTCTTGAGGAAATGAAGAGTAAGAGCAGAACTGATTAAAAGACACCTAAAACCAGCATCATCATCAAATTGAGGAAGAAACCCAAAAGAAGAAAGCCCTGTGAGAAAAGCAGGGGTATACAAGAGAAGCATCCCAACCTTGCTTGAGATTTTTTGGGAGATTTTGGGAGGAGAATTAACATTCCAGAATTTGGAATATTGAAGGTGTTTGCCTCTCACCTCTGAGACTCCAGCGTTAGTGAGAGATATGAAGCTGATAGCAGACATGGCTGTTAAGAAAATAGAGGGAGGTGGTGGAAATACTAAATTGAGGATGGAAGACATTTCTATCTCTTCTTTGTCTCTCTTTTCTCCTTTTTTTTTTCTCTTCAAATGTAATGGTTACGATGATATATAGAGAGATTGAGAGAGAAGGGGGTGTGACGTGGTAATTTTGGGGCCACAAATTGGTGCATACTAATTCAAAGGACTAGGAAAAGCTACTTTTATGGTCACTCGTAAAAGGTAACATTTGGGCCCTAAAAGGGGCATATGGAGGATGTGTGTGAGATCAAGACCGTTGATCTAGGTAGACATATTTATCATGAGACTATCCACATGGTTTTTGCGCATTAGATAAAGGGATGTATAAATCAATGGTTTACTATTCATGGCAGAACCATAATAAATTATCAAAGCTAGATGGATCAAGGGTTTAGTATTGTCCGATTAAAGTGATCTCAACGGCCAGTCAGATCAAAGCTAGATGGCTCTGTTCACTTGTTTTCCCCGGAATCTAACGTGGCATTAGAAAAAGAAATCCAGGGAAACTGTGTAGGAAAAGGTTTCCCGCGCCTGTTCACGTGCGCAGGAACTGTGCAAGAAAAGTTTTCCTAAGAAACTGTTTGCCCACCTTTTTTCATTAGTTTTCTCGGGAAAGCAAATCCGACCAAATAGTGGGATTTGGTTTCCCACACTCGTGAGAAAAGAGATATTTCCACATCATTTTTGGCAATTTCCATGTCATTATTTGACATTTTCCACCTAGGCTTGTTACTTTCTCAGGAAAGCAAGTGAACACCAGAATTCTGTCTTGTCAAGGTCTTGTTAAGGAAAAAAGAGGCTGTTTTCCAGGGATTTGCTTTCCCGGGAACGCAAGTGAACAGAGCTGGTGTCTTTTTAGGAAGGAGTGTAAAAATGAATTTCCTGTGAGCATTTTTAGAAAACACTTTCAAAATGAGATTCAGAGACGAAAATAAAATTGATGTTGAAATATCTTCTTTAACTATTTAAAGAGATTTTATCCGGTGTAAGCCCGCATAGTCTAGTATTTTTCAAGAAGTATTATACAGCTTACACAATAGGATGATCCAAACCACCCATTCCATGCGCCATAACATAAATATGTTGGTTGTGCCTCAAAATTCATTTCCATAGGATGATCCCAACCTCAGATTTATAGCGGTAATATGTTGTTCCTCCATACATTGGAGGGCTAGGATCATCCTATCGAAATGATTTTTTGAGCACAACCTATTTATGTTTGGATCATCCTATTGTGTAAGCCGTACAATACTTTTTGAAAAATACTGCACTATAGTCTATACGGGCTTACACCTTATGAAAACTCTTATTTAAATATTAAATAAGTGGCATCTCAACTAAGGCCCTGCTTGGATCGGAAGAAAAACATTTCTGATGGAATTTTTCTCTCTATCTAGTATATAGAGGGAATGATATGATTATAATTAATTTAAAGGGATATTATACTAAATCGAATATACCTGTAACTAAAAATTGAATAGAGCTGGTTCAAGTTTTTTCTGTCCATACGCAAAAAATGGTGGGAAATTTTAGAAATTTGTTCCTTCCCAAACTTTTCTATGAAATTCTTACAATCCAAACATGGCCTAAAGTTGCCAAAGCGACTCGACAAATGCCTAACCAATATGGCCCCCCCTGGAGGAAAGTCGAGCTGGTGAAAGGTGGTGGGTCAGCCACCACAAAACCGGTTAGATTTTAGATATGTTTACCTAGTGTTTAAAAACGCGGGTTTGAGGCGGAATGCGGCCGAAGAAAATCCTTGTCGACTTGACGCGGATGCAGTCAAGAACGCGGTTGACGCGGCCAAGTCAGATGAGTAGTAATTTTTTTTAAATAAATGAAAAAATTCAAAAAAATAGAAATAATGTAAAAATAAGTATTAAAGTATCATTAGTAACTATATCAATTTTTTTTTACTGGTACCCCTTTAATATCATCCTATTGGCTATTCAAGTTGCCTATCAAATGGCTGCCTATCGAATGGATAACTTGGATCATCTAGGCAATTACTAAAGAAACGGCAAGTGATGAGTTTAAATGAACATTGTAACTTGTAATAGCCTGCAAAGCATGCTTCTAGATTTATAATGATGCATGTGTGGCACTTGTCTCCACAAAATATATTAAATTAATCCCACAGAGAATCAGTTGCTGCCCATGCATCATTTATAATTTCAACGGACCGCGAATTTTTTCTGAGTTTTGAACATCGAAAAATCCACCAGCATTTATATCCCTGGCAGTGTGATATAATTTTTATAAGGGGAGTGATAAATCGACTCCCAAATATGATAAATCGACTCCCCATGTGTCTTTCTCTCTCCTCTGGGTTAGAGAGAGAAAGAGGAGGGAGATAGAAACATGGGGAGTGGATTTATCATTTTGGGGGGTCGATTTATCACTGCCCTCTATATAAATGCCATTTACAATTTCAAAGCAATTTGGAAAAGGAATTTTCTTTTTCTTAATAACTTATATTAAGGGAAGTGATATATGTGCTCCATTTTTTTTACTCGGGACAGCCACCTCAAGGTCCTCAAGTGTGTTTGTAGCATTTCTTTAACTTAAAGGGGTTGTCCCAAGTAAGAACAAGGGCCCAACGTGTCATTTAATGCACTGTACCCCTTTTTTTTTTTCTTGGGACAACCACCTTCATGTGTTTATGTCTGTTCTTTTACAAAGATGGGGGGCTGTCCCAGATAAGACAGGGCCGGATGTATGATTTCCCTAATAAATACTTTATGTTAGGGTTTCATTACCTTAGCAGATAAGGAAACTATAAAAGAACCTTGCTTCCTCCTAACAAAGAAATGCACGAAAACCAGAAAGAATTTTTCTTCTTCTAAAAGCCCAACTAGTAGGAAACCCTGCAAGGAGGGTTTATCATAGGCTTTACATGTGGGTTTGCTTCCACAAAAAGAAAACAGTGGATGAAGGCAATGACAAAAGGTTTTTGCACAAGAAACTAAGGGAGATCGAGCTTTTCTTTAGATGAATAGAAATGTGAGACATTCAACACAGATTTATAGGTATGAATCGTATCATTTTTGTTGAATAAATCAAGCACATATCTTTCTTTCTTTTTTTGTCTTTTTAAGCCTTAGATTCAGAAATATGTTTTGGGAAGATCAACCAGTGGGAGAAGTCACGGATTGCCAAGATTCTCCTGCTAGTCGATCCCATCCAAGAGAAAAGTAATATTCGTGTTTGACTCGGTCCGGACTCGCCAAGTCTGCTACTCCAAAATGCGGTTTTCACGAAACCGAGTCGACTCGGGCGAGTTCCGTGCCGAGTCAACGAGTTTTTAAACACTTATTTTACATGGGATTTGCTAGGAAATTTTGTGGAATGCCATTTCGCGGCTCACTTTTGCAAGAGATGACAACCACCTCAGATGAATTAAATGAATAAGACAATATCTGCTCAAAAGTGAGCTTGTGTGCCTATTTTCTCCTGCAAATTGGTCAAATTGGCCTCCATGTTATTCACGTTCGTGTGCATTCTCAATGTTTGTCTGTGCTGGAACTGAAGAACAAAGTATCAGCTTCTATGGGATTTGTATGGTTCTGTTAGGGTTAAAATCGGTATATCCGGCACCGAACCTCAAACCCCTTCTCCATTACTCAACTGGATCGACACAGTCCCCGCAGCAACACTCGGTAATGAACCTTAATTGGACCTCCTTGATACTTCTCCCTTGAACGATACCGAGCTACCAATGGAACCCAACACAATCGCGGAGATCTCGCCCCCAAACGGGAAATCCGGACGGGCGGTACGCGTAAGGCGCAGCTTTCGAATTCAAAACATCCCACCTAAATCACCATCCCCGATCTTCGCCCATAATCATCGGAAATCGTATCTCCACGTGTTTATTCGCCAGCTATCAAGCTCCTCGTGGATTGAATCTAGGATATGATTGATGTCTCCACGATCTTATTATCCCGTCATCACGCCCCACGTGGGCGAAACCAAAGGCACGATTGATATCTCCGAGATCGTGGATCTCTACCCCTATAAAAAGGGGACTACGCACTCAAGCAAGGGGATCCAACTCACCCTCTCTTTTTCTCTGGTCTGGTAACTTACTTAGCTCTCTCCAATTCCCCGTCTGTTGTTTGTGATTGCCCGTCTCTGACTTGAGTGTCGAAGTGGCCGTCCGGAGCCACAACTCTGGGCCCGCTGACGCTTTTTCTATGAGCGCAGGATTATAGGTTCTGCGAAGTTAGTTCGTGCAGTCAGATTTTGGGCGTCATCAGATTGGCGCCATCCATGGGACGCGACATGCCGAAGTCGAAATCTACCTCCCAACTCAACGGTGGAATGGTTACGAGAAGCCAAGCAAGCCAACGGGATCACGAACCGCTAGAGGAGATGGAAGAGATGGTCACCTCCGGCAACACTCCAGTGACAATGACTGCCTTCAATCAACTCACACAGCAAATAGGAAGTGTTGCGGTCGCCCTACAGCAAGTGCTTCAAATGATCACTCTCCAACTGGCAGCACCTCCTCCGCCCGTGAATGGGCCGGATGAAGGACTTCGCCCCGTCGAGATTCCAGAAGAGCAAGGATCCTCAGAATGGCGAAACCCTCAGAGTCAAAGACCCTCTCATCGTCAACAAGGGTCTGCTTCCATCACCAGCCCACCACTCGACCATCGCCGTGATGTTCGGCATCGAAGGGGTGACAACTCAAGGATGGAACCGACGAACCTTGCTCATCGAAATGAGAATCAGATACCTCCGCAAATAAGAAGTCCAACGAGAAATATCCAAGCAGAAGGGAGCCCCGCCATCATGGCTGAACTCCAGCGTCAGATAAGAGAACTTCAACAGCAAATGAAGACACCGTGTGATCCGGATCTCCTGGCAGAATGGGATAGCGAGATTGCTTCTCCGTTGACTCCGAGAGTCGCCAATGCCGTCTTACCACAAACTCAGACATGCCTCGGTTGGATCTCTATGATTGGTCATCAGACCCTCTTTAGTTTCTCCGCACCTATCGCCGCGCGATGGTAATCAGAAATGCTTCCGATGCGACGATGTGCAAAGCCTTTTCCGCCTACCTGAAGAAAGACGCTAGCAATTGGTTCAGTCGATTGCGGCCCAACTCCATCGAATCGTTCCACTAACTGGGAAAGGAGTTCGTCACTTATTTCATCAATAGTCGGCCCCGAAAGAAACCAGCCGACGCTCTCCTAGCTTTGCGACAGGGAAAGGACGAAACTCTGCAGAGATTAATTGGCCGGTTCCGAATGGAACTCCACCAAATTAGCGAACCGAACTTCGATATGGTTCGCGCAGCGCTCCGCCATGCCATCCGAGACAGAGACATGAAAGTCGCGTTAAATGTGAATCCTCCCCGCGATATCCAAGACCTCATGGCTACGGCGGACAGGTACATCAATAATGAGGAATCATTTGCCATGGAAAGGGAATTGGAAACCACCCGAGGTGCCGAAAAGCGAAAGGACGACTCTAGGACACCATCAAGTCATAAGCAGGCAAGACACAACGACCGTCAAAACCGTCGCGCACCAAATCCCCAGTTTAATAGGGTCGACTACACCCCCCCTGAACAACACTATCTCAAATATCATGTACGAAATCCGTGACAAAGAACCCATAAACTGGCCTGAGAAAATGAGAAACTCGGGAAAAGGTAAGACTTCCAACAAGTACTGTCGTTTTCACCAAGACCATGGGCACACCATCGACAATTGTTACCATCTGAAGAATGAAATTGAAAGGCTCGCCGGACTAGGAAAGATCGACCATTATCTCCAGAATCCTCCAAGGAGCCATCAGCGACCCCGATCCGAAGTTCATCGACCTGACGAACGTCATCGCTCGCCGAACCACCAAGGAGAAAGCAGTCGACATAGAGCCCCGGATCAGGAGGAAGCACCAAAGGTCATCAGAAATATCGACACCATTTATGGAGGCCCGGTGTCCGGAGGACCAACTGACAAAGGGCGCGCCCTTTATGCAGGACAAGTCAACTCCATAGAAAACCCCACAAAGAAGCCAAAGACTAGACCAAGTACCAATACACCTATCACCTTCACTGAAGCAGATTACGGGACCATAGATTGACATCATGATGACGCCGTGGTAGTTCGGCTTACCATCGCCAACTGTAGCATGGGGCGAATCTTGGTAGACACAGAGAGCTCAGTCAATGTCCTCCATCAGAACGCCTTCGCCGAAATGGGCATCAACAATGATAGGCTGGAGCCTGTTAATTGGTTCATCTTCGGATTCTCCGGAGGGGAAGTCAAGGTACGAGGCAAAATTAAACTCCCCGTAACATTCGGCACCCATCCGAACCAGCGGACCATAATGCAGACCTTTGTGGTAGTTCATGTCCCTTCCACCTACAATGGGATCATCGGGAGGCCAGCTCTAAATGAACTGGGGGCAGTGGTCTCCACTGCTCACTTGAAAATAAAGTTTCCTACCAAGCTCGGTGTCAGAGAGGTTATCGACGACCAAGAGAAAGCCCACGAGTGCTATGCCGCCCTGTTAAAAAAGAAAAAGGCCGCCAAAGAGACCTCCATAGGCGGTACTGACCCTCGAGTTGAAGTAAAGCAAGGAGAACCGGTCGAAGAACTCACGAAGATTCCTCTGTTCCCCGGTATCGAGGGTCAAACCGTCCAAATAGGTTCTCTCCTGTCAGGTAAGCTTAGAACCGAACTTGTCAATTTCTTAAAAGCTAACCCGGATGTCTTTGCCTGGTCCGCCTCTGACATGCAGGGGATCCCCTCGGACGTTGCGGTCCATAAACTAAATGTAGACCCCAACTCCAAGCCAGTCAAACAGAAAAAACGAAGCTTCGCCGCCGCCGAAAGACAAAAACACATCAGAGAAGAAATAGATAAGCTTCTAGACACCAAGTTCGTCAGAGAAATTCGCTACCCAGAGTGGCTCGCCAACGTAGTAATGGTTAAAAAATCCAATGGCAAGTGGCGAATCTGCATTGATTTCACAGACCTCAACAAAGCTGCCCCAAAGATTGTTACCCACTACCGAGGATCGATCACCTCATTGACTCCACAGCTGGACATGAGATCCTGAGCTTCATGGATGCCTTTTTCGGATACAACCAGATTCAGATGTACGGTCCTGATATTCCAAAAACCTCCTTCGTCACCGACCAAGGATTATATTGCTACGAAGTCATGCCATTCGGCCTCAAGAATGCGGGCGCCACGTAGCAGCGCCTTGTCAACAAAATATTTGCCAAGCAAATCGAGAGGAACATGGAAGTATATGTTGATGACATGCTCGTCAAAAGCCTCAAAGCGCCGGACCATATCGCCGATCTTGAAGAAGCCTTCACCATACTCCGACGAAACCGAATGAAGCTGAACCCCGCCAAGTGCGCTTTCGGGGTTACCTCCGGAAAGTTCCAAGGCTGAATTGTTAGCCAGCGAGGAATCGAAGCCAATCCCTAAAAAATAAAGGCGCTTTTAGAAATAACGGCACCCAAAGAAGCCAGAGATGTGTAGAGGCTCACTGGCAGAGTCGCAACCCTCAGCAGATTTATGTCCAAATCTGCTGAGAGATGTCTGCCCTTCTTTAAGACCCTCTGAAATGTAAAAGATTTCCAATGGACGGAAGAGTGTCAAGCAGTCTTCGATCAACTAAAAGCGTATCTCCAAGAGCTTCCCCTGCTCTCCAAGCCAGTACCGGGGGAAAGCTTGTACTTGTACCTAGCAGTTGGGTCTGCGGCGGTAAGTTCGGTACTCGTTCAGCAGGAAGGAAAAGCGGAACAACCTATCTACTACGTCAGTAGGGTACTCCATGATGCCGAAATTCGATACCAAGAAATTGAAAAGTTCGCCTTCGCTGTCGTCATATCAGTAAGAAAACTCCGCCCATATTTCCAAGCTCATCCTATCATCATACAGAAGCCTAACACCTCTGGGCGTTTGATTAATTGGGCAGTCGAATTAAGTGAATTCAACATCCAAATAAAGCCCCGTCCAGCGATCAAGTCCCAGTCGCTAGCAGATTTTATCGTGGAACGCACGTTGTCGACGGAGGAGCTAGAAGAGCCGAGCCTCCTGATCGAAGAACTGACCCTGAACCAGCAACGCCAAGATCCACTGTGGATGTTATATGTAGATGGCTCCTCTAATGCTGGAGGCAACGGTGCCAGACTAGTTATAACAGGGCCAGATAATTTTATTGCTGAATACGCCCTGCGCATAGATTTCAAAGCATCCAATAACGAGGCGGAATATGAAGCCTTGATCACTGGAATAGCCCTCGCTGCCGAATTACAAGTCAGCCGAATCAGAGTCCATAGTGACTCACAATTGGTAGTCAACCAAGTAAACGACTTTAGCGAGGCTAAAGAAGAACGGATGATCAAATACCTAGAGAAGGTGAGAAGAGAAATCTTCGTCTTTGAAGAATTTCAAATAGTACAAGTCCCTCGAACCTTGAATGCTCGCGCCGATGCTCTCTCCAAGATGGCCTCTTCCGGAATATTCGAACAGGGAAACGTCTACACTGAGATCCTCCCTCAGCCTAGCGTTGAAAGAGAAGAAGTCCTACAGCTCAATGAGGAACCTAGCTGATGGACCCCATAATACAATATTTGAAAGACGGTATCATGCCCCCAGATAGAAAGGAAGCTCGACGCCTAGTAGCAAGGGTCGCCCATTATATTCTCGATGGACATAAACTATATAAACGTTCCTTTTCATGGCCCTTGCTAAAATGCCTCCAACCCTCCGCCACGGAGCTCGCCATGAGAGAAGTCCATGAAGGAATCTATGGCGATCACTCGGGCGGAAAGGTATTGGCCTACAAGATCCTCCGCCGAGTTTTTTTCTGGCCAACCCTCCAATAAGACGCTGCTGACTTTGTTAGAAGGTGCGAGCAATGCAAGAAGTTCGCTACCGTGCCTCGTCTACCAGCGGTTCCCTACAAACCCATCTCCAATCCAATCCCGTTTGTAATGTGGGGAATGGATCTGTTAGGGCCTTTTCCTAACTCGACCAGGGAACATCGAATGATGTACGTCGCTATCGATTACTTCACCAAATGGGTTGAAGCCAAGGCAGTTAAGAAGATTACTTCCAGAGAAATGAAGAACTTCTTCTATCACGATATCATATGCAGATTCGGCGTTCCACGGATCCTTGTGACCGACAACAGGACCCAGTTTGTGAGTCGAAGGTTCAAAGACTTTTGCGGAAAACTCGGTATCGACCAACGGTTCACCTCAGTCGGTCATCCGCAAGCTAATGGACAGGTAGAAGTAACCAATCGAACTCTTCTGCAAGGGTTAAAGAAACGTGTTGAGAACACCCGAGGCTCGTGGGCGGAAGAACTACCAAATCTCCTTTGGGCCTATCGAACTACTCCTAGAACCGCGACAGGAGAGTCGCCGTTCAGCCTCGCCTTTGCAGTAGATGCGGTGATACCCATAGAGATTGGAGCCCATTCCCCGAGGCTCGAAGCATACAATGAAAGGACCAATCCCAACCACCTAAGGAGCAGCCTCGACCTCATTGAAGAAACTAGAGAAAAGGCTCGAGTCAGGATGGCCGCGTACCAACACAGGGTCGCCCGATACTACAATTCCAGAATAAAGGAAAGAGCGGTGAGGACGGGCGACTTGGTACTACGACGGTCCGAAGTCTCCGACCCTCGCAATTCCGGAAAGTTGGCTCTCACTTGGGAAGGACCCTACCGTGTTTCACGCACCCTCCAGCCAGGGTCATACCAATTGGAAGACTTAGGGGGCAATCCCATTCCCCGCACATGGCACATTTCGAATTTGAAGAAATTCTACCCGTAGGCAAGAATGTAATTCATTTTCATCTTTCCATTTGTTTTCAATAAATCTGTGTGTTTGTTCTCCGTCTTTGTGATATTACAGACATGTAAACATCTCCCACAAGTAATGAAGTCTCCTTTGCGATTATCCATCTCCAAAAACGATTACTCCCTAAGCATTTAACGAATCTCCACGTCGAGCGAGCTACGAACGAAGGATAAAAGATGTGACCCATAAACCGACGCCCCAAGAGGCTTGATAGAGCGTCCATCTACTTAAAAGATATGACCCATAAACCGACGCTCCAAGAGGCTCGGTAGAGCGTCCATTTACTTAAAAGATATGACCCATAACCGACGCCCCAAGAGGCTCGGTAGAGCGTCCATCAACTTAAAAGATATGACCCATAAACCGACGCCCAAGAGGCTCGGTAGAGCGTCCATCTACTTAAAAAGATATGACCCATAAACCGATGCCTCAAGAGGCTCGGTAAAGAGTCTATCTACTTCAAGGGAAAGTTAAGCATTCTATGAGGATCGACAGAAAAGTCATCACCGCCAATGAAAGGTAAAAGTGTTTTAAGTGCATCTCCAAGAAAAGTAAGAGTATCTTAAAGTACATCACCAAAGTCACTTCGAAGGACAAACCCCTTCCATCCACAACAAAATAAAGTTAAGTTTTTACAGAACTAGATTATCAAAGGCAAAGATAAAATTTCAAGGGACCTGTCCCTGAGTTTCCTTCTCCAAAACTTTCTCGGTAGAAGGTGTCACAATGCCAGGGACCGATGATTATATTCCAGGAGACGCAACCGCCAGATTTGCCTCATTGACTTCGGTTGCCTTGGAATCCTCTCCCTCGGAAAGCTCAGTCCCTGGCGGCCCCTCCAGTCTTTCGATAGGAAAAGTAGAATCTTTGGCCTTAATCTGGCTTCGACAATCAATGAAACCTTTCGCCTCAAACTCCAGAACGTGGAGCGCCATATCCGTTTGATACTCCTGAGATTGGTGGAATTCGGAGATCGCCCGGGACCGAACCTCCTCCTCTCGCTCGCCTTGTCCCGCGCCTTCTCCAGTTCAGCACGAGCCTCCTTTTCATGGCCAAGTTCGTCCTTGACCCTCTGGAGTTCAGCCTCGGCAGTCGCCTGGAGTTTTCGCACATCCTCCAAAGTTTCGTCAAAAACTTTCTTATCATTCGCCCGAGCCTCCTCTTGATTCTTGATCTCCTTGGAAGCATGAGCATAAAGAGAGTGATACTTTTTCATGCGCCGCGAGGCATGAGAGCAAATATCTGACAACTACAGACAAAAAGAGAAAAGGTAAATGGTTGCGGGAACCGAAGGATATTCGGAAAAGTAAAAATAAAATACGCACCTTCTTTGCTACAGCGACCATGTCCCGGCCTAAGGAGGAGTGTGAACTTCTCTCCAAATCCGCCAAGTCTCTCAGTAGAACACTCGTCATCGCCATTTCTACAGCCACCCTCAGGTTGCGAAAGGTGGAATCTTCAATACCTACCTTCCAGTTGGGATCAAAATAAGACCCCTGTTGGGTCGCCTGATCCCTCGGGAGAGCCCCCGACTTGAAATAAGCCTGGGTTCCCTCGCAACCCTCGACGGGCAAAAATTCCTGGCTCACAACTTGGCCTTTACCCTTACCCGCCTCCTTGGCTGACTTATTCATTTTACTGGGGCTCTTCTCCAGCAATTCCGCCTGCCGCTTGCTAGGCGCGGACTTATCCGGAGATGCTATCTCTTTAGACTCTATAGTCGGGACCGACTCCTTGCCAGCCTTGGCTGCCCGACGCTTCATGGCTTTGTCATGCTTTAGCCGTGCTTCCTCGGCCTTCCGTCTCCTTTCCTCCTCCATAGTCGAGGCAGAAATAGTAGGGCCCGAACCTTGCGCCGCCATTTCTACGATAAAACCAAAAAACGAGTTATGATACGGTAAGAAGGAAGTCAAGTAATGCTTGAAAAGAATCGGAAAAGAGAATCACCAGACTGACTCTCATCAGCGCTTGTTCCGTATTCCTCCCCCTCGCTCCGAGCCTCGTCCTCCGAGTCTAACACGACGTTGCTCAAACCAAACTTCACCGGTACTTCTTCGGATTTGAAATCCCAAACGTTGAACCTCTCCTTCCCTACGTCCACACCCCTACCCACGACATCGTTGAAAATTAACTGACTCAAAGTCCCTAGAGAAAACTGCAACCCCATTTTCTCCTTATTGGGCTTTCTCCAATCGAAGGGGAATCGCCATTCAGCTGTTTGAGGCAGTTTTATAAAAAAGAACTCATTCTTCCACCGTTTAATGGAAGAGGGAGCTCCACCCATGATCATCAGCGTCTGCCGCCGGAACACGTCTACCCAATCCCCTTTCATCTTTATAAGGAAACACTTCCTGATAACATCCAATGATAGTGGGGCCCTCACCATTTTACTTTTCACTATGTATGCCAGGAGACCCCTCCACCATTTGGAAGAATCTGGGACGGTGCCAAGCCGAAAAAATAAAAAAAGTCTATCAGAATTGGGTGGAGAGGGAAGCGGACACCCGCTTCAATAACCTCCTTATAGAAGGTCGTCTCTCCCTTCACACTACTACCACACGCCCGTTCATCAGGGCTGGGAAGCCGGACCTCATTGTCGTCCGGAATGTGGTACTTCTCCCGCAGATGATCAAGGTCTGAAGGTTGAAGGATACCTATTGAACCCATGGCTACTTCAGGACGATATGCTACGCCATGGGGCATCCGAGGCTTACGAAATTCCACAGATTCCTGAGCCACAACTCTAGCTTGGACGTCCATCGGTGCCGACCGTGAATTGCTCCTATCCTCTCTTAAAGCGACAATTACTGGTGCGTCACTCGGTATCGGCTCCGCCGCACCTGGAGGTTCGACTGGAAGAATCGGACCCACCTCCTTTCTTGGTCGTGGCGCTATCCTCTTCAATGATCCTCCGCTCCTTGCGACCGTCGTGTCACCACCAACCTTTTTGGTCTTAGTTGTAGACCTCACCTTCGACGGCCGCCCCAAAGCGCTCATCGCCTCTATCTCCGACAGTTGCCCCAATATGCTCTCCACTTCTGTCTCCGAGAAGACTTGGGGAGAAGGGGATGTTTCCTCCATCCCCACGTTCTCAATCGACTGATTTTGGGAATCCGTGTTCTCCGACATTATTACTTTAAAGAAACAAAATGAAAAGTTTGGGTTGAGAAACGCACCAATGAGATTCGAGGGAGGAAACCGGGAAAGTCGCCGGAGAAGACAAGCCAGCACCCTGAAAGAAAGGGAAAATCAAGCCGAGAAGGAACTTAGCGCCCTCCAAATCTCCGGTTAACGCAAAAGAACGAAGCTAAATGAGAGATTCTAACAGAAAAAGAAGCGAACCACCGGAGAAAGAAACTCGCCGAAACAATGGATGAAAAGAGAGAAAAAGAGAAAATGGTAGAAAAAAGAAAAATGGGCAGACTTTTATAGGTCCACGCGCGGAAAAATTCAAAAGTCACGTCACTCTGACGCTATGCGACATGTGGCGCCCCATAACACTCGCACAATTACCAAAGTCATTAATGCGCCGTTTCGTTATCATTGTTCAAAGCGCCAAACCACTGTTTCCCAAAAATCCACGACCGTTACACGTGTCTCCTCGAAATATCCCTCAGAACAAATCGACAAACACTCCTCCGGTACCAAGTATCTCTTGATAAAGTCATACAATACACTCAAACTACGTTACTTCTGCGACGAGGTTAGAATACGCCCGGGGCCGAACGTTCTCATTTGTGTCATGAGCGTAACTCCAACTAAAACGACGTCCCTTCACATGATGCGTAAGTCGCGATGTTCGATTCCGACTGTCATTAATACCAAGTTCATAGTTTATCTACAAGCTATTTGCGACATTGAATACAAACAATGCAAGAAGACATAGAAAATGACAAAAATCCTTTTATTCACAAGTGAAGAAAACTTTACAAAAGGTGGGCTTCTAGGCCAAATACAAGAAAAAGAAAATACATTCGGGACCGTGCTACACTACGGCTAGCTAAAAAAGACAGGAGGGAATTGAAAAGAGTCGACGCCCGGAGCTTCAGTATTATACGTCTGATGAACCGCCAAGCGCTACCGGACGTTGGACCTCAGCATCGCCACGACACCCACTTGGCACGATCTTCTTTGCCCCGGAAGGAGGCTTCAAAACCGACCGTGCCAAGGTCGTAGCCGAAGGTCCCATCATTCGCCCGGATCTTCTTCAGAGTCCTCCGGCGAATTCGACTCCAGATGAGGCTCGAGACTGGGCGATGCGGAGCCGGCCCTCGTGCCACCTTCAGTCACTCCTTGCAGCATCACCCTCAGGGCCTCGTTCTCCATCTCCAACTTTTCGACTTTGGCCCTCAGCCGGAGAACCTCCAAGCCTTGCTGGAGAAGTTGATCTGCCACCCCGTGTCCCCTCTCCATGGTATGCTTCAGGGACCGCTTATAATTGGCGACGAAGTGGGAAACGTCGCCAGGAGCAAGGAAATCCCTGGGAGCGGGGGAACTCGAGTGTTCTGGGGTCTGCACCTTCCGCTTCTTACTTTGGGGGCCGCGACTCACCCCCTCAGCTCCAGCTGATGAGGAAGCCACCGCCACCGGAGTTACCGTTTCCGGCGGACTAGGCTCCACCGCAGGCGACCCCTTCAACCTTTGTGACCTCCTAGTTCTGCGGGCCACCGGTTCCCCAGCGACGGGAGGGTTTTCTCCATCTCCGTCCAAAAGTGACTCCACTTCCACTACCGGGACTATCACCCCTAGTTGATCATCACCGGCGGCCTCTTGAGACATTTTTAACAGAAAAGCAAAAAAAGGGGGAAAAGAAAAGGAAAAAGATGACGGATATCTCTCTCCCTCACCGCCCTTTTATAAATGCCATCAGGCGAAAAAATTGAGCGGGATTCAATGTCCCGCCGATTTTCGAAATCTCCCATAAAGCGAGAAATAATGGCCCGACCCGTTTTCCGAAAAAACATGTGGAAAATAGGCGGGAATTAAGTGTTTTGGCCGTTTCCCAAAAAACCTTAAGGATAGATAACGCGCCTATTAAATGACGCGACATTGAATCCGCCCGCAGATTCCCTAGAAAGACACTTCGACTCTATCACCTTCAGAAGGTCGGCACCGGCCCACCACTTGAAAATTTAACTACTTCCTTGACCCTTACAAAGGGACAAGAAAGTAGGGGGCTGTTTGTTAGGGGTAAAATCGGTATATCCGGCACCGAACCTCAAACCCCTTCTCCATTACTCAACTGGATCGACACAGTCCTCGCAGCAACACTCGGTAATGAACCTTGATTGGACCTCCTTGATACTTCTCCCTTGAAAGATACCGAGCTACCAAGGGAACCCAACACAATCGCGGAGATCTCGCCCCCAAACGGGAAATCCAGACGGCCGGTACCCGTAAGGCGCGGCTTTCGAATTCAAAACATCCCGCCTAAATCACCATCCCCGATCTTCGCCCATAATCATCGGAAATCGTATCTCCACGTCTTTATTCGCCAGCTATCAAGCTCCCCGTGGATTGAATCTAGGATATGATTGATGTCTCCACGATCTTATTATCCCGTCATCACACCCCACGTGGGCGAAACCAAAGGCACGATTGATATCTCCGAGATCGTGGATCTCCACCCCTATAAAAAGGGGACTACGCACTCAAGCAAGGGGATCCAATTCACCCTCTCTTTTTCTCTGGTCTGGTAACTTACTTAGCTCTCTCCCATTGCCCGTCTATTGTCTGTGATTGCACGTCTCTGACTTGAGTGTCGAAGTGGCCGTCTGGAGCCACAACTCCGGGCCCGCTGACGCTTTTTCTGTGAGCGCAGGATTATAGGTTCTGCAAAGTTAGTTCGTACAGTCAGATTTTGGGCGTCATCAGGTTCTTACATAAAAGCCTTGCAAAATGTGGTGCACTTGCACAAGGCAAACTCTAATGCCAGTTTTGAGGAAATGCAGTCTCTCTGGCTTCTTCCACTTCTTGTTCACTTGAACAGGTGGGTATTCTAATTTTGCTGAAATTAAGTAAAGGCCAGTACTCAATGTTGATCGAAGATGACCATTGAAACTATATCATAGACCAATTACTATTATTCGTACTAAATGGGATGTCTCTGGTACTCAAGAATAGATACGGCCTAACATTCTTGTTTTTGTTTGGTTGTCTCCCTCTTCCGGTGGAAAGGAAAGTGAAATCGGACAGATTGTGGTTTCATTATTTATATTGATAACGCAAACTGAGAGTCTGAGACAAAAGAAAAACAAAGAAGAAGAAAAGGAAACACATGAATAGAGATTAGAGACCCATGAAAACATATAAATCAAGATGAAAGAATTTTACAAAACAAAGAACAGTGTCACATAAAAACATGGAGGTATTACAAGAACCACGTCAAATGGATGCCAAAGATATTGCAATAATATCACATTTTTTGTGCATAAACAGGCTAACGCTCAACTGTTATAACCCCATAAAAATTGCATTACCAGTCATCTTCAAATAATGAAAGTTGAATTTCACCTAAGAAGCAACAAACAATCATCAATCAAGAATGCCCAGTTACAGATTTGGAGATGGGACACAGGATATGAATCTTTGGATGTCTGTCTAATTCAACACACAGATTCAAATATAAGTATAAAACCTCACACCATGTTGATAATTGGATAAAAGTCATCCAACAATGTATGATACAGCTAAAAAAACAATGTATGATACAGCTAAAGACGTAATTGGAATAAGCCCAGATATCCATTTTTTTAATAAAGGAAGTTGAACTGCATAGCTTGGAATTCCAAAAACTTTCATCAAAATAAGCATAAGGGAATCAATAAATTACCTTCCAACAGAGATATATCTATATGCCTAATCTGTAGGGAAACAGAGATATATCTATATGCGTAATCTGTAGGGAATGGGAGATCCAGCGTCATCTTCCATAATCTTGCACTCTTAGCATATGAAGAAAGTATGTATGGGAAGAGTGATCTGTGATTATAAGATAAGATTAATTGGCTGAGGGTTTTCCGAGCAGAAAACCAAAACTCAATCTCCAGGAATAGCCTATTCCGATGGCCTTTCAGGGTATGATATGTTAGGTTGGAAACCTAATTGATTGCTTTGGAGGCTCCAAAGCTTCTTTCTGCTTCACCTTTGGCAACCTCAAGAATTGTTACATTCTTGGCATCAACATGCTTAACTATGCCCCAAGTCGTGTGAAACCAGTCCCATCACCCACATCCAAGACTAACATCTACCTATTATCAACCTAGGTTGAGAAGCTGGCATTGAAGAAGAAAGACTGCTGCTTGATGTTAGGGTTCTGGGCCTAGAATTTTGACCATAGGGCCCGAAATCTATCATGGGCAAACATTGCCCATGAAAATCTGACCCCAAAAAGGCTAGCCTATTCGATGTTCTTCATCTAATCAGTGTGAGATTTTCAGCTCCATTGATCAGGGAAGAAGCCATGAAATGATCAAATAAAGAAAACCCACAATCAAATTCTAGTTTCTTTTTTTCCATTTTAGGAACTGGACACCTGAAGAACGAGAACTCAGTACAAAATTTAGTTTCTTTATAGAGATATGAAGACCGAGAAACATAAGAAAAACAGAAAGCCCATAAGCAAAATCTAATATTTCTCTACAGATTGGAAAGACTAAAATGGAAGCATGAAAACCCAACAACAAAATCTGCTTTCCTTCCAGAAGTACAAGACATATTCATCTGCAAATGTAAATTGGATCCCAAGTATCAATAATTCATAAAATGCTGAAGTGGCATAAAGAATTATCTCCTAGATCAATCCTCAAGACAGAATCAATAATGATGGAAAGGAGTTTATGTCAATTCTTTGGTTTGGGCTCTATAGTTTCCAAAAACAAAGAAACAATTTTTCTCAGGAACATTGACAACCTGAAAACTTAATCAGTAATAAAAAAATGAAAAGAAAGAAAGTTGGCAGAAAAGTGAATCAAGGTAAAAGGGAAAAGAACCCACTACATTCAAACAAAATAAATACAAATAAAGGCACAGAAAATGAAGCCCAATCTTCTAAAGAACGAAAGATTGAGGCTGGATAGGGAAAAGATGAGGAAGTAAAAAGACATGGTTGTAAATTAGATCAAGGTCGAAGCTACGACCCTGTTCTTTCTTCTTCACGATTAAACCTAAAAAAACCAGCCAGTTTGGAAGAGGGGCATGGAAGGTGGGCTGAGGGAGACTTAAGAGGAGTGCGTGAGTGAGGAGAGGGTGAGAAGTGACTGAAAAATAGGGAAAAGAAAAACTCTACTCAGAATAGAGATTCTGTTTTCCTAATTTTTCAGTCATTCCACACCATCTCCTCACTCATGCCTTGTCAATTCTCTCCCTCTCCCACTCTCCCTACCCCTCTCTCAACAATTGGTAAAATAGTATTCCATGATAAAAAAAAATAAAAACATAGTTGCCAACCATGCTTAGTTTTCTCTGTTTCATGAAAGACTACTAATGTCACACCCAAATGGTTGCAGACATGCAAATTGCAAAAGTTCAAAAATGAAGATAGAAGGTTTGTCAAAATCAAAACAAGGGAGTGTAAATAAAACTTCCTAATTATGCTTCAAGCATTCCACTTCTTTTCTCTCAAAAAGTAAAATGCACAATAAGAAAATGATCCATACAAAACGTTGACCTCTCTACGCAACATGGGTGTCTGTATACATTCATTCCCATCTAGAAAATGTAAGGAAACAGAGCCTTCATCTCTCTAGGGAAATTTGGGAACCTTGAGAGGTACCATTTTCTGGTAGCATGGCTCCTCCCAACCAAGTAGATAAAGGTGCCCAAGGTGGAGGAAAATAAATACACTGTTTGAGAGATGAAGGAGACCCCAATAAATTCTATTATCTCAAACAGATAATGTGGGCAAATCACTAGGCTAAAAAAGTCCCCTTTTGGGATTTTGTATTCTTTATCCTCTTTGTCCCTCAATTTTGAAAGGAGGAGGTGGTGATAAAAGTTACAGGCAATTCCCGCCAAAAACAAGACAATGCCTGCGTATTTCAAATCGATTGCAGGCTCTCGGATCCCCACTGTTAGATGCTGAGCGTAGATTGCACTTGCGGTGAAAAGGAAATTAACTGAGGGAGATCAGAATGGCAGAGTCGAGAATCATCGCTCCACTATATTTGTGAACAAGCAATACCTTCATAAGCAAGATTAATTGAAGCAAATCAATACTCAAGTAGTCTAGGGGTGCAACTCGGGTCGGGTTGGGTTGAGCTTTTGTTAAAAATAAATTGGAAGTAACCCGAACCCAACCCGATTTTATGGTAAAATCTCAACCTGAACTCCCAAAATCAACGCGAGTCCACTCCTAATCTTAACCACCAATTTGAAGAAGCAATACAAGAAAAAACAGGTCCCAGTATCTATGGGATACTGGGGAAGTGATCCAATACCAAAAAGAAAGACCACCTTTGGTCAGTCTGACAAATATAACCACCATATTACGGCTGCTATCCATGGGGATAGGCTTGCAATCCTCTATTCACATCAAAGAACAATTCCAATGGGTGGGGGGTATACTATACAAGCAGGGTAGCCAAGTCCAGGGGTTTAATCAAGATAAAATTATGACAAATTTAAAAAAAAATAAAAATTTATAACAACTTATTCAAGGAATTATAACAAATTTTTTTTTTTTTGAATTTATAACAACTTATTCAAGGATTTTTTTTTTTAAAAAAAAAAATGGTAAGAACTTTTATTATAGAGAGAAAGCGAAGACCGAGGCAGTCTATACAAGCAACAAGCATAAGCATATAAACACAGAAGAAATACAATGAACCCCCTCCCTCCCACACCCCTCGGAAGAAGGATGCAAGACTAAGCGCTAAAGTTGAGGATCCCATGTTACAATGCCTTCGGATGAGGAAGGCGAGAAAACCCGGATAGCTTTGGTGGCAGGATATGACTTTCTTGAAGCCTCGAGAATCACTATGGAGAGGAAGATCCTTGGCCCCTCTTCATTCTCTACAGGGGTCTCTCCCACATGGAAGCAGGGCAGAGATGGAAGAGATCGAAGATGAAGAACCTGTTGACTAAGTTACAGTTCCTCAAGCATAACCAGTACTATTGCTTGCTTGCTTTAAGTAAGGGGTCCAACGAGTGATAAGAACTAAATGTGATTACCAATTGGACACCGGGGGAGGGCGGGCAGAAAAGAGAATATGTTATCTAGATAGCCTATCGGCTACACCATTGGACCGATCGCCTGGCATGATTGTAGGATGTACTACTTGTTTCGCTAACCCTGTCTATGATCTCATCAAAGAAAGTAGTAAGTCTCCAAGGATATGAATAGGAGCCTTTAAGCCATCTCATCACATTGAGGGTGTCCCCCTCTATCACTACCTTGTTTAGATCTTCATTCTCAAGGAACATTATTCCTTTATGAATAGCACACACCTCTGCTTCATTTGCATCTGCGACTCCTATGGGACCCGCAAATGCTCATCTCATTGATCCAAGCTCATCCCTTAGTACTCCTCCGATTCCAAAGGGTCCTAGATTCCCCAAGCTAGACCCATCGAAGTTCAATTTCAAGAAGCCTTGTGCAGGAGGCTCCCATTCTTGAACAATCTTGGGAACCTATTCTTGCTCACAACAAATCTCCTTCCGCCCATACCATAAGTCATAGGCGGACACAAACCTGAAGCATGGTAGAGTTCTCACCCAAGAGATGGAAATGGCTATGACCATGTTAAAGAGGAAATGTACACTCTGTGTATCCTTTAAAGATGCGTGCCTCTTTCCACAAAACTCATATTGTTGCTAAAAGAGACATTCCAAAGAATTTTCCTGTTTTTTTCCTCTAAGGTGCATTAGACCAACATTCCAATAATTCTATGAGCTTGGCAGGGAAGACCCATAAGAGAAGAAATCCTGCTCCACACGCCTCTTGCCACCTTGCAATGTACAAACATATGGTCCACCATTTCCCCTACCTCTATATATAATGTGCAATGATCAATGATTAACATCTCCCATGCTCTCAAGAAGTCCACCATATGTATTCTTTCAAGGCAAGCAGCCCAAGCAAAGGCACATACCCTGGGATGTGCTTGGATGCTCCAAAGTTTGGCCACTTTGGAAGGCACATGGCAAGATACAAGTTGATGGTAGAAGGGCCTAACATAGAATTCCCGATCCGAGTTCCAGATCTAAATCCTTTTATCCTCACCCGATGACTTGATGTAGCACCCTTCAAGAGTCTCCAAGAATCTGCCTACCACCTCTAGCTCCCTATCAAAGAAATTCCTTCTGAAGACCAGCATCCATATCACCTTATTTTCTCTACTCTCAAAATAATCCTTGACCAATGCCTCTTCAGAGGAGGCCAATGCAAACAACTCAGCATAGATCTCCTTTAATGGAATGGTAGAACACCACTTATCAAACCAAAATCTGATTATGTCCCCTGAGTAGGCCCTAAATCTTACTCCTTCTAGAAACCTCAGCTTGAATCTGATTATGTCCCCTGAGTGGGCGGAGCTACATGTAGCATAAGGGGGGGCAGCTGCCCCTGTTGAGTTAGGCCAAACTCCTTAAGAGGCTCAACTCAATTGGGCCCAGCCCCCTTTAAAATTTGAAGCCTGCCCCCAGGCTCTGCCATTGGTGGAGGGCAGCCCCATTTGTTATATTGGTTATAACTGCTTGAATCTCATGACATCACACCGCATTGTCACCAAAATCTGATAAGAGTGATGCCAGCCCCATTTTGTCTTTTCACATATTAGGTTAGAATTCATATTTATATAATTATATCTAACTCCTTTGTAAAAGCCTAATAAAATCATGAGATTATCTTCACCCACCAATATTAGATATTAGATAACTGATATATGCGCTCCCTTGTGTTTTAAAAAGAGTTATGCCAGCGTCCCTCATGTTTGTTTTCTTGTTCTCTTTTGTTTTACATGTATGTGAAATGACAAAAATGTCCCAAACGAGTATCAAATTTTCAAAACATGCCATCACCATAAATAACCCAAATCCCATGAGAGAGAAACCTCTCATAATTTTAAAAATTAAAATAGAACAATAGAAAAACCGGACCCAAGTGAGGAGTGCAATTATGAAAAAAGGTGTGCTGTAATGAGATGAAAAGAAGAGAATTGTATTTACCTCGAAAACCCTCTTAAGGAAATGAAGAGTGAGAGCAGAACTGATTAGAAGACATCTAAATCCAGCATCATCATCTAATTGAGGAAGAAACCCAAAAGAAGAAAGCCCAGCAAAAAACGCAGGCGTGTACAAGAAAAGCATCCCAACCCTGCTTGAGATTTTTGAGGAGATTTTGGGATGAGAATTCGCATTCCAGAACTTGGAATATTGAAGGTGTTTGCCTCTCACTTCTGAGACTCCAGCGTTTGTAAGAGATACGAAGCTGATCACAGACATGGCTGTTATGGAAATAGAGGGAGGTGGTGGAAATACTAAATTGAGCATGAAAGACATTTCTATCTTTTCCCTTTTTCTTTTTTTCTTCCAGTGTAATAGTGCCGATGATACAAATAGAAAAAGAGGAGAGAAGAAAAAAACGTTGCAGTTTTGGGGCAGAGGGGTTGGATATGTAGGCAGCTTGGACGGCCATCCAGGTTCAGATCATACTGTTACACATTTTTAGTGTTTTAGAGTTTTATGGGTCTTTGGTTTGGTGTTTGTCATTATTTTGTATAGGTACATGATAGTGTGTTTATTTCTTATATGCTCACGTGATTAGCTGTAGTATGCCTATATTCTGATTGCTTTGATTATTTGTTTACTCACATGGTGAGCTGTAGTGTTTACTTGCTAGAGACTACAGGGATACATGTCCAGATCGGAGGGTTAGGTTCATTCTATAGAGATGATTTTTGGGGCACAACCTAATTACATTGTGCCCCTACAAATGAACGGTTCGGATCATCCTATGACGCGGGGCCATACCGTACATGTTTGAAAAATAATGGTTTGTAACTTCGTATGGCCACACCTCATACATTTTTTAAAAACTTCCTAATGCTCCAATTTATTTATGGGATTTACTAGGGACCATCGCAGAAGGTGTTTCGCAGACCGGCTGTTGAGACGATCCAACGATCCACATCCTGAGCATACATGTCGCGAGATTAGATAGAAATGAATATATAAATCAACGGTTTTCCTTTTCTTGGCAGAACTATAACTTATCAAGGCTAGATGGATCAAGGGTCCAGGATCGTTCGATTAAAGTGATCTCAACAGCATTAGCCCTTCACATCAACGGATCTAATACAAAGCAGTGATAGTTTAAGTGTCTTTTAGGAAGGAGCGTAAAAATGACTTTCCTGTGATCGTTTTCCTTTATTTGGAAAACACTTTCAAAATGGGATTTGGCAATGAAAATAAAATTGATGGTGAAAATTATTAATATATCTTATTTAATTATTTAAAATATTTAATAAATGTCATCTCCACTAAAGTTGCCAAAGCAACGCTACAAATGCAAATTGGGAAGCCTCCACCCAACCAATATGGCCCTGGATGAAAGTCCAGGTGGCAAAAAATAAAGACATTTGTTCTCGTAGAACATTATGAGGTGACCCACATGATCTTGATCCCATTATGAAGGGGAATGGCATGTGAAAAGACAGCGGATTAGATTATCTTGGTGAAGTCTCAAAATCCTGATGGACCTACTTCTTTACCTGAGCTCATTTACTTTGTCCTTAATTTATAAATAAAGTCACATTATGTTTTCTTAATGGATCACGCATGCTTCAGAAGTTCTGTGCGACCGTAAAATACCTACCAAGTTGAAGTGAAAGTTTTATAAGACAGCTGTGACGCAAGTCTTGCTGTACGACTTAGAATATTGGGCCACCAAGAAGCACCATGTGCATAAGATGAGTGTAGCGGTGATGCAAATGCTTAGATGGATGTGCGGCCACACAAGGTTAGATAGAATTAAAAATGAAGACATCCGTAAAAAGGTGGGGGTGGCACCAATGGAGGAGAAGATAAGAGAGCACCGCTTAAGATAGTTTCGGCATATCCAATGTAGGCCTTTGGGTGCTCCAGTGAGAAGAAACGACTCGTGCCAAGTTGATGAAGTAAAAAGAGGTACGAGCAGACCGAAAACAACTTGGGTAGAAACAGTGAGGAAAGACTTGAGGGCTAGGAACATAACATAGACATGACCCTGGATAGGAGAGAATGGAAGAAAATGATTCATGTAGACGAACCCAACTAGTATCAGGATTAGACTGAGCCAGATAGATTCTTTCACCTTATTCATGAAAATTTTCTAAAGGATTCATTAGCAGACCCCAACTAGTTTGGGACAAAGGCTTAGTTGGGTTGAGTTATGTTGATGTTTTCTTTTTCTTTTTTTTGAAAGGGATTTTCTAGGGACCATCGCAAAAGGCATTTCGCAGACCAGCTGTTGCATGAGAATAGCCACTTAGGTTCATTTTCTGTCTTATTCATTTTATTCATCCTGTGAGGCTGCTTTCTCATGCAACAGCCAGCTATTTTTATTAAATGTCTCGACTTCTACACCTGAGCTTAAGAGGCCATGTATGAGAAGAGGGTGAGAAATGGCTAAAAAATATGGAAAAAGATAAATCGTGTTTTCCCACCTCCCTACCCTATTTTCATATAAGATTAGATTCAAATAAAGTTTAGAGGGTAGCCTAAAACTTCTATTGTTCAAATCCGAATTAGCTATCATAGCTAATTAGAAGAAACTTTTTAAGCTTTAGTAGTATCTTCAATTAAGTAACTAATATTTCAAATTTAATATGGTATTGAACTGCTAGGTTCGCATCAACCAAACTGGTTCAAACAGTTCACACCGTGTAATTAGAAAACTGGGTGGTTCAATTATTATTTTTTCCATTAAATTATGGACAATTCAGGTCGAACCGGCCATTTCACTCTAGTTTCTCAAGCATTATTTTAAATCACAGTTTAGATCAGTTTAAAACAATCAAACTCAAGTGAAAGCTTATTCAACAAAAGCTTGATGAGTTTTTCAAGTACCTAATCGAGAGCGCAAGCTTCATCCAGTAGACTCTTGACCGAGGAGCTAATAATGATATCCATTTGAAAAATCACCCATGAAATACGGGTATTTCAGCAATTTCGTATGGGTTGAAAATTGTCGCTGCTGAAATTGTCACTTGTTGCTACTCTTCCCTGTACACATGGAATAGACCGAAAACAGAAGCACATTTCATATCCTTTCTGACTCGATAATAACTCATGTAATACATTTGCTAACCAAAGTTGTTAAAGAGGGAATCTTCTGAGTTCTGACTAACATTGAGAGAGAATAGAACAAATCTCATTCTATTGATCACATGAACTTAAATCTGCAATGCAAAAACTCAATAACAGAATGAAAGTTCTCACCCATGTTCTAACTTCTGCTGCATATCCATTGCCAATATTTTCTTTTCACTGCTAGTCATTGACAAATTTTCAAACTTGAATCTCCAGTCAAGAGCATTGAAAAATACCCTGTAAATAACTTGTTATACCTAATATGTACACGATACTTACGTGAATCTTACAAACTTGGTCTGCATGTAGTGCCTGGAAAATATGGATCGGGTCATCATGCCTTCTTTCTTTTTTTTGAAATACGTAACTGTATTGAAACTGAAAATTACATATTACATACGCGTTGTCCTCCAGGAACAGAAATTAGATAGTTGAAAAAAAGAAACAGAACATAAACATCACTGATAATATTGCCGCTCTGTTCCATGCCTCGTTTAGCCAAAACATCTGCTTCCGAGTTGTCCGACCTCATTGATATTTTAGATGCGGGTTGATGAAGTTGCACAGATCTGAAATTTGCAAGATGATAGATGCCAACCTCCACAGCCCCTCTGACACCCCTTTGGCCCAAGAGATAACCACACTTTCGAGTCCCCTTTAAAGATGAAATTCCCAACAAAACAGTCCCACAAGAATAAGTTCCTCATTGCAATAAAAAAAAAAATCAGTTATCGATCCTTCTGGTTGCTTCTGTGATCTGAGGGAAAAGTTCATTTCGGGTTCAATAATATAGAAACTAAATTTTATTTTTCGCTTTCATTGAACTGTGCAAGGTAAGTTTCATTACCACCTTGCCAGTTGTTGGAGTTGTGAGAATAGTTGATAACACAGGCATCTGGACAAGCATGCACCAGGGGAACAGGAATCCAAAAATTAGCTGGCAATAGAAGTGGGGAGGGAACCCCTATGAGCCTACATAGTTGAAGGATGTTGTAAAGATTGTGTTGAGACAGCCGAGCTTAACAAACAAAAAAATGTCATAAGGATCTGTAAGAACGCCGCCCAAAAATCGCATGAGCCTTTTTCATCAGAATAGTGCATCTTAAGTGAAAGTGGTACACCTTACGACACCTTTTTATGCCTTTTCCACTGAGGCTTACGCCTTTCGGGCCCAGTGATTCAAAACGCCGATGGGGGATCAAAACACGGCTGAAGAAAATCCTAGTTGACTCGGCACCACGCGGTCGAGTACTCGGAAGACGCGGCTGAGTACTCGGTTGACATGGTCATAACTCAGGAGAGTAAAAAGAGTTTATATTGGCTTTGTAGGACAAAACGCAGAACGCGACAAAACAAAACGCGGAACGCGGCCAAGGTAAAAGGGAGTTGACCAGGGAGAGTCCACGATGACGTGGGGGAGTTTTAAAACTATGCTTTGTGGGGGTGCTATGCTTCTGTTCTTGTGCCTTGAGGCATTTAGTTGTGCCTTGCCTTGAGGCATACACCTAAGATGCCTTTGAAAGCATTGACCGTACTAAAAAAAAATAGACATGTATCTTGAAGGTCTTACCATGACATCATCCTAATGCACAATCAGATCCATACTAAAAAAAAATAGACATGTATCTTGAAGGTCTTACCGTGACATCATCCTAATGCCACAATCAGATCGTCTTGTATTATTCCTCCTCGGTCAAAAAGTATTTGATCCCTATCGATTTCAGATCAAAATCAGGCAGACAAGTCCCGTCTTTGTTCAGAAAGGGAACAATTTGATATTGACCAGAGTCGTTAGAATGCAACTTAAGATGAGGCTCCAAAATAAAACGACACAATGATTTGCCTTTAAAATCCTCCAATCACACTGATTGACCTTGAGCATCCAAGCTTTATTATCTAATCTAGGATGTCCAATTCCTCATCTTGAGTTCCCATAATGGAATATCTTCATAGGTTGGATTCCATTTTGATCCTCCAAAACCTTCGCAGCAATCTCTTGGATCAACAGTGGTACCTTGGGAATTCTCTACGGTTGTGGCCTGATTTGTATTGGTTTTACCATCTTTCAAATGCAGTCAAGTTAATCACGAACTTGAGGATGGAATTGTCGATGGTGGTGTTGCTCTTATGGCAGCACTGTCAAAATTAATCATTCGATTTGCTTGTACAAATCATAAAGGGATGGATGTAACAGCATGTGATGCCATCATCCGACATCCATGGCAGTGTCCCCATGAAACTGATTTGATACCAAGTGATGCAAGCAGCAACTCACGTGATAGAATTCGCCTAGTCCAAATGTAGGATAGAGAAAATATAAGGGGGTAAAACAAGAAAACTCTCTTCTTCTTCTTTTTTAAGTTGACATATTTTCATTGATACTAAGGTTACATTGGGGACCAGAAGTCCCATCCTGTATTACAAAGTATCAGAGAAGCTGGCCAGGGGCCCAGGGCATACCCTGGACCAGGAAACTTTAAAGGAAAAACAATATAAAAGAGATTGGATGGGAGATGAGTATAGTATATAGTTCTAATTTGCTTCTAATCTTGAAATAATTTTCAATCAGTAATACTTATGTTTCCTACCCATCCCTTTCTCGGTTTCTCCTCTCTTAATCTTTATTCTCACAAAATTTATAGGAAACTTCTCCTACTATTAAATTTCACTAATGATACAAATGAGATATAACCCTATGAGCGAAGAAAAAAGAGAATTAGGAAGCTCCACACAAAAGAACAAGTAATCTGAAAGTAAATCAAATGATCTAGCTCGAAATTATTCATTCTTACTTTCTTACTTCTTATAACTACTGTTAAAGTATAAAAGATTAAATAACGCCATGTCCATCAGCTTAAGCTTTTGGAGTAACTGGTAGTTTCACATGGTATCAGAGCAAAGGTCCTGAGTTCAAACCTCCTTGATGAAAAAAATTCACATGCAATGGTCAACCCAAAAGTGGGGCCACTTGTGCCACGTGTACGCGGGAGGGGGAGTGTTAAAGTATAAAAGAATAATTAACGCCTTCTCCAACAGCTTAAGCTTTTGGAGGCATTGGTAAGTTTCCACAACTACCTTGATGAGAAGAACATGACCAAGGATAGGCAGCAAAATAGCAGAGATATAATGGGAAGAAACCTGGGAAACCTGAACATACTTTACTGACTGATGAGAAAACAAAATTATACGTAAGGTATGAGCAAACAATGAAATAAACCCAATTCAATATCATGGATTTTCTCAAAATACAGTTATGAAGCTTGAAAGGTTTGGTCCAATGATAAATAATAATGACAAATACCAATTGTGGAAACATAAATCAACTTTAATATACACGTGAGGATGTCATAAGTGCATACCTCGTTTCATTTCTACAAACTAAATGAGCACCCAAACCTAAACTTATCCATGCTTTACTGATCAAACCCATGAAGAAATCTTCATGTTGGTGCCAGAAATACAGAAAAAATAACACTCAATACTGTAGACCTTCCAGCTCCAGACACGCGAAATGAAAAAAATAATGCACTTCTACAAGGCATCATGATATCCATTTGATGATTTACACCTGTGACCATAGGTTTCAGAGATCTTGCTCAGTTTGCGGGAGGTAAAAAACAGCATTCAAACTTGCCCTCTTGTAAGACATCTCCATTGCCTCATATGTGAGGACTTATCTAAAAGCAATAGTAAGCCCACGTTTTTTGATAACTCAAACATATACCTGGCATAAGTATTTAGGAAAAAAACGGTTATCACCTTTCAGCTCTATGCATGCAATGAAAGCATAATGAACTAAAATGAATGCATGATTACTTACTTGCTTCGATGTGGTTTCTTTCTCCAGAAAACGAATGACACAACCCACTGGAACAGCAAAAAGAAAGAGACGGGGGTAAACTTACTAGAAAGAAGTTCTCAACAAAATGAAGTATGATATGTAGATATGTACTGGCAGATATCAATGCTCATACGGTGCAAAACATCAGATAGGGTTAAGCTAAGTTGTAAATTTCGTTTCGTTCGCCGTTTCGTTGTGGTCATTTCGTTCGGATTTCATTCGAAACTTTTCGTTCTATTACGACGAAGGGATTTTTTTTTAATAGTTAAAAATATGAAAAATAAAATAAAAATTGTTAGAAAAATCTAAAAAACAATTAAATGAACCAAATATATAAAAGATTCAACATTTACTTAAAGGAAAATCGCTATCAACTGAAATGCCAGTGCATTTACCAGTGCATTGACCACTGCATGACAAGATGAAAAAAATTTAGAGACCAAATTATAGGATTTTTTTTATTGGACTTTTGGGATTTAATAATGTTTGGACATGATAGAATTTATGAATTTTTAAAATTGGAAAAATACCCTATCGTTTGGAAGTTAAGATTTTGACCCAACCCTTTTTTTCAAATTTTGTACTAGAACCAAGGTTTAAAATTTCGGTTTCAGTACCGGTTTCGGACCTTGAAATTTCGAAATTTCGGTCGAAATCTGGTACCAAAAAAAAATTATTTTCTTCATTATTAAATTTCGATCAAAATTTCGGTGAAATATTAAATTAATATTAAAAAAAACAGATTTTTGCGTCAAATTTCGGAAAAACCGAAATTTCGGCCGAAATAAATGACCATTTCGGTTTTGTGTGGTTTCGGTGTCGGTCTCCATCGGATTTCGGTCGAAATTTAAAACCATGACTAGAACTAGAGAGTTGACTTTTTTTCCTTTTAGATTGGATCTTTAAACTATTTTTAATAGATTCAAATGGAGGGTATTCCCTTATTTATATGTGAATCTTAAGTACTTAAATGACTTTACATGTAAATACTAGGAGGATAGAAGAAGAGAAGAGAACTAAGGAGAGATAAAGAGAGAAGAAAGAAAGGAAGAAAAAATTTCCCCGAAATTTAGGCCGAAATCCGGAATTTCGGCCATTTCGGACAAAATTCTGGATTTCGGTCAATTTCGTCCGAAATTTCCAGTTTCGATCGAAATCTGGAATGAAAAGAAAAAAAGGGGTCATTGCATTCCAGTTTTAGGACGAAACCGAAACGTTTCGGCCATTTTGGCTGAAACGAAATGATTTTTACAACTTCGGTGGTGAGTCATCATATAACTCACCCAGAGGCATTTCATTATAATCCTTGTGTTAATGATTTTTTTATGAACCCCACATACAACCGTAGGCCTTTTTGTCATGCAATGCATAATCATATGCCCAACTTCCTAAATTCATACTCAAACGCTACGATGAACCTTAGTTTTTTAAGTGCAGCAGCTAAAGAAGAATCAATGGAAAGGAGAGATGTTAAAATCTTCTATTGAGAAAACATTGCATCGGATAGCTATAAATTTGAAAGAGAATAAATAGCAACTGAAAGATGTTTTGTAGAAGCACCAATAGAACATTACAAACGATTACAGAATTAGATGAGTAACTAAATGGCACAATAAAGCTGCATGAGGAAAGACCGTTACACTTACAAGTAATAAAACTTTGTAAATGCAGTAGCTGATAATGATAGCATTTCAGAAAAAAAAAATTAGTCGACAATGATAGGAAAAAGGAAATGTGAGAGAATAAGATACAGAATACAGTGGATAGAAATAAATAAAATATGCCACGAGAGAAACAAGTTTATAAAAGAATATTCATTAATTAACTGAACAAGCAAACGCAATATAGTGTCAGTTGCAAACATTAACTAAATTATTGGCAAAGACACAAATTACCTTCAACACGGACGTAAACGAAAACCTTGCAAACAGAGACGGCTTCTTCATGGTCACCCTTTTCTCTGGTGACATGTCTTTACACAAATGTTGAGCTATTTCCTTCAGCAATACCAACTGCACTTTGTCAGTCCGCATTGAAATAATTGCCTGCCTCATTGATTCTCTATCTGCCTCAAGTGCCTGAAGTCTCATGTAGAGCTTCTTGATATCTGTTTCCCCTGTATCGAACATGCCAAATGACTCCCTTGGAGTGACTACATAATCATCATTGAGGCTGGCAATTACTTTGGATTCGTTGACACCATTGTAGGGCACTGACTGGACAGAATCAATAGTGTAAATTCTGTCACTCACGTCATCTCCAAAGTCAGATGCATTATCCACCTTTTGAGGAAAGGTATTCAACGGGTCGTCCTCTGTTTTTATGAAGTCCTCCATCTTTTTGAGGCTGCTACCAGGCCTTGGAGCTTCCGTTGTTGAGTCTTGAGCCACCTCCTTGACCAACCCAGAGAAAGAACTAGAACTGTCGGTAGAGAATTTTCTTGAATGCCTCGGCCACCTGGGTGACTGTCGGACTACTGCCTTTTCTAGAAAGTTCGTACTGGGAAAATCCCCATCCAATTGGTAGTTGCTAGGATTTCTTTCTAACTGATAGATCCTATACTCCAAATTCTGCAAATGTTCCCGATCGCGAGGTGTTTCCCCAAAAGCGTATTTCTCAATATCAGGTGCAGCATCATTGCCGAGACCACAATTCGGAGAAACTGGCATCACATTCAAGTTGCATTTCAGAGGAGGGTATTCGAATTGCAATTCAGACCTCTCTCCCGCACCCTGGTTAGGAATCGGCACAACCTCAAACTCGGACTCGCCGTACCCAAAACTCATCAACCTATGCTTGTAGGCCTGAACCTCAAAAGTAAGGGATTGGATGACCTGATCCCTCTGATACAGCACATCCTCCAATACAAGAAGTTCGTGCTGATCATGGGCCATCCTCTCCTCTGCAAACTGTTTAAATTGCCGCGCTTCCATCTGAGCCTCAGCTTTCTCCCTCTGCAACCGCAATATCATCGACATTGCCTCGTTTGCGGCAGATGATGATGCATTCCTCTCCTCTTCCAATTCACTGTACAGCTGTTGTATCAATTGCTGCTGACTGCTGAGTGTCTCTCGCAAGGCCACACATTCATTATCGATCTCAATTCGAGCAACCGATGAGTAATCCAAATTGGTTGAATTAGCCTCGACATTATCAGAAATTAGTTCAGACTTCCTCTTCACAGCACAATGACATGTGGCTGATGAACCAATCAGGGAGCAGCTACAGTTGCAACTACAACATTTAAATTTGCCAGGAGACGATCCTGAATCCATGAAACACCACCAGGCAAGAAAACCGAAACCCTAGAAAATTATTTCATTCTACATAGAGCTCCAATTCCTCTCCGAAATATAGTTTCGAGGCCCTAAAAGCAACTACAACATTTAAATTATCCAGGAGACGATCCCGAAGCCATGAAAGGACACCAGGCAAGAAAACCGAAACCCTATAAAATTTCATTCTCCATAGAGCTCCAATTCCTCTCCCAAATATAGTTTTGAGGCCCTAGAATTTATTTTCTCCGTGGAAATCTCAATTAGACAATCCCAAATCCATTAGACACCATGCATCAAATCAAAACCCTAGAAAATTATTTCACTCTCCGTAGAGCTCCAATTCCTGTCCGAAACATAGTTTTGATGCCCTAGAATCGATTTTCTCTATGGAAATCTCAATTAGACGATCCTGAATCCAATAAACGACACCAGCCATCAAACCGAAACCCTAGAAAATTATCTCCTTCTCTGTAGAGCTCCAATTACTCTCCGAAACATAGTTTTGATGCCCTAGAATCGATTTTCTCTATGGAAATCTCAATTAGACGATCCCGAATCCAATAAACGACACAATTCATCAAACTGAAACCCTAGAAAATTATCTTATTCTCCGTAGAGCTCCAATTACTCTCCGAACCATAGTTTTGATGCCCTAGAATTGATTTTCTCTATGGAAATCTCAATTAGACGATCCCGAATCCAATAAACGACACAATTCATCAAACCGAAACCCTAGAAAATTATCTTATTCTCCGTAGAGCTCCAATTCCTCTCCGAAACATAGCTTTGAGGCCCTATAATCGATTTTCTCCATAGAAATGTCAATTAAACGATCCAGAATCCATGAAACGACACAAAGCATCAAACTGAAACCCTAGAAAATTATATCCTTCTCCATAGATCTCCAATTCCTTTCTGAAACATAGTTTTGAGCCCCTATAATCGATTTTTCTCAAAAGAAATCTCAATTTACCCTCCCTTTCCCTATTCCAACAACCGATTCTCCGTTTTTTTCAGATGGTGAAATCAAATGGAAACAACAAATTCATCACGAAGAGAAGAAAAGGAAGACAAAATGAAAAATCAAAAGGCAAAGGAGGAAAAAAAAATCTTAACTGCTATTCATTCCAGAGAAATCAAATGACACTATCTCTACAAGATCATACCTGGAATTTTAGCTCTCGGAAGGTATTCAAATCTACGTTGGGAGAATCAGACCACATCAGGAAAAAAAAACGTGGATTCGAAGATTTTTTGAAGAGAATTGAAACTGGCGCGAGAGGGAGGGAGGTTCAAACCCTAGAATTTCTTTCTGTTTTTCATTTTTCTTTCCCCCTTTTTTGAGCAGAAAAAACTCGAAACGGAAATTTAAACGTTTCGTCTCTCCGTTTCTTTTTTTTTTTCACCCGAGGCGTCTGTCCGACACGGCAAAGAGCGCGTTTCTAATAAAGAAAATAAACTAAAAGAATTAATAAAAAAAGAAAAGGGAGATAAGTTTTTCAACCGCCTGTAGGATGATGCGCCCCGCTTTTAACTTGAATGGTGGGCATACTTCTAACTCTTTTTGACGTCAAATCACCCTAACAGTTGGGCGCATCATCGTATAGAGGGGTGGAAATATCATCGGCCTTTAAAAGGGCTCGTTAAAAAAAGGACTGATTTCCGCAGAGACATATTTTGATAATGGCACTGCACCAACCCTTCCTTAAACAACGAATGTTGGTGATTCACCTTAATCACGTATCGTAGTTGGTTCCGGTGGTACCTAAGACTAATCCTAGCCGTTGAAACAAGTAATAGACTCCATTGGTTAGGATTAGTGGAGGATATTTTTGATAGCGTCCATCGCAGATGATCTGTTGCATGTCAGATGAGCCACCACATGAATGAAGACAAAAGCTGCTGTAAAGTTAGCCTGTGTGGCTTGTCTGACATGCAACAGACCATATGCGATGAACGCTATGCGAAGGACACTAACAAATCCCTTTTTAGTGTTGGGACCACCATCTTTTTAGATAATTTACTAATGACAACCACTTTTGATCCACACAAGGGTTTTATCTCATTTTCTTCTTCTTTTTCCTCCTTTTTTTTTTTTTTTTTTTTGGAGGACTAATTCCCTCTTTGTTATTTTCGTGATGGCACTGCTCGATTTATTTTTCAATTTGCTAATAAAAGCTTTTTCTGTTAGGTTGCCAGGTTTTTTTCTTTTTCTCAGATTTATGTGGGTAAAGGTAGGAGACAAAAGAGGGGAAAAGCATAAATTAGAGAAAGATATTATGATAAGTGGAGAGAGAGGGTAGAGAGGGTAGAGAGAGACCACCATTTTCAAGACAAGATTTTAATGATGTCAACAAGAAAAAGTTGATGTGACCACTAAATATTCTCCCACATAAATCCTAGGAAAAAAAAAAACCCAGCAACCAAACGATCAACAGGTCCAGCCTTATTTGGGCTCAGTTTGGGTTTGGTTAAGGTTGAAAAAAAACTAGCCCGATGTAATTTCGGGTTGAGATAGGGTTGAGGCCTCGGCAATCCGTCCCGATCCAAACCCCCTAATTTTATCATGATTTAATTTCATGTAATGTTTTTTCTTTTTTATTTATTTTTGCCTGTTTCCCTCAACTAGGCCCAATTTGGACAATTGAGTTAGACAGGTTTGGTCAGAGAGTATAGAGATTTAGAGCCTAGTTGGGTTAAGATTAGACTCTCCTTTAGCCAAGGCTAAGGTTGACCTGGTGCACCGGAAATGTGGACAGGCCAAGGAAAAAGAGCGTTACAAGACTAGGAGTAAGAAGGGTGATGGTTACCAACGATACTAACTATCTGATGATTAAAACTCTATATTAATTATCAAACAATAACTATTATTTGATATGTGAAATGATCGCACTCCCACAATTAACAACTCCCTTGTGTTCGAACCATTGCACTTTTCTATCTACTTCTTAAGTGGAATTACAATTCCCAAAAAGCTATCAATAGTCAATCAAAAGGGATTTACTAGGGACCATCGCAGAAGGCATTTCGCGGCTGGGCTGTTGCATGTGAGAGCAGCCACCTCAAATGAATTAAATGAATAAGACAAAATCTCTTGAAAAGTGGGTCTACATGGCTGCTTTCACATGCAACATCCCAGTCGTGGAATCCCCAGTCAAAATAGTGTTTAATAAACTATGGATTGTCGTTATGAAAACAAGCATACATCATTTCCCATTTGATATAAGGTTTTGATTTATACCTTTGGGTTTTAAGGGCCCTTTTCGTTTCAGATTGTGACAACCGATGGTGAGGCCCCATCCTGATTATTGGACCTAAATCAAATGGAATTTTCGTCAATAATCGGGTTGGGGGCTCACCTTTCGGCTGTCAGAATCTGAAACAAACAGGACCTAAGTCGTGTTCAATCTCGATAATGCCCGGTTTGTTTTGGATTTTGAGAACCGATTTTGAGTCCAAAATTGATTACTAGACACAATGTTAGATTTAATCGAGCCCAATAATGAGTTTAATTTGGACTCACAATGCGGTTCTCAAAATCCAAAATAAATAGGGCCCAAGTCACTGTTGCAGCCATAACATCCCAACTATCAAGCACATAATAAGAATTTATATGATGGGTGGCCGTGAAAACACGTGAAGTCTGAAAAAAGTACGTACGGCCCACTTTTTCTAATGATCCAAACCGTTCATCTGTTTGGGCACAACGTAGATAGGTTGTGCCCCAAAAATCATTTCCATTGGATGATCCTAACCCTTCGATCTGAAAATGGAGATTTCCAAAAATCATTTATAGGATCTTCTACAGATCGTAGGGTTAGGATCATCCTATCGAAATGATTTTTGGGGCACAACCTATGTACGCTGTGCCCAAACAGATGAACGGTTCGGATCATCGAAAAAAGTTGGCCGTACGTACTTTTTTCAGACTTCACGTGTTTTCACGGCCACCCATCATATAAATTCTCCAAGCACATACCCCTTCACCTCTAATTTTTCCTTTCAAATAGATAAATATATAATAAAAAAATAAAAATAAAATCCATTTTCTTTAGGAAAAGAAAATGAAGTAATGAGTTTAAAGTTAGGTATGTATGGTAGTTTCAATTCTATTGACCTTGGAGGGCATGGTTGAGAAGACAATTTTGCTCTCTTGAACTCGAAGAAGAAAAAGAAGAGTGAGTACAAGAAAGAAAGAGAGGAGTGTAACTATCAAATTTGGGTCGGATGGTAATAGTTTTTTGGAAATTAAAACAAGTGCAAAAATGAAGAGAGGAACACTTCTTATGGGGACATCACAGTGCGTACATCATTTCCATCCTAATATAAGGACTCATTTACCGAGTTGGGCACACCCTTATTAAATTCTAAAGTGCACCAACTAACCCGGTAACTCAATTGGGCCACACTCGAACTCAGTCCGACTCGGCATTTTCAGCCATGAATTGTTTGATGAGTAGCATCAACTCGTTGGATGAGTCAGAGAAGGGATCGATGGTAAAGAAGCCATGTTGCATTCCTGGGAACTCAGCCAGTTCCACTTTCTTTCCCCACCCTTTCAATCGCTGTACATAATCCTCAGCCCGATCCCTCAGTAAATCGGACCCACCCACCACCACCAAGATCGGGTCGAGTGCCACAGATTCAAGACTCGGGCTCTCCGGTCCGAAAGGGTTTGAAATTGGGTGGTCCGGATCCCCTCCGATTGGTAGAGACAGCCTCCAAAACCTGTAAAGAAAAATGTAGACAAAATGAAGGTGGTGGCTTTATCAATAAGAGTAGACGGTTTTAAACTAATACAAGCCCCAATGGGTCCCACATTTGATTGATCCAAACCGTTGGATCACCTATGGCCTGATATGCAATCCTTACACTACATGTAATTTTTGTTGTTGAAAATAGACGGTCAAAACTACACAATTCAAATTATTGAATGTATTAATTGCTTAATCAATGTGATTTTTCTGCCATAGGAGATCTAAAGCAGAGCCCACGAAGTGAACGGTTCGGATCAATCAAAGGTAGGACACAATGCATTTTGTCTTTTGCAAAGAAAAGGAAAATGATACATAATATACTCATCCCTTCTTTTACTCGGTGTAAAAGAGTATTCAGGAATAGACTAGAGGAGGCTGTCCCAACTCCCAAGTACAAAACACGGTTTATGTGAGAATGGTTCACTGCTTGAGAATGGTCTATGGGTCATCTACTAATTATAGTTGTGCTCAGTATCTTAAGAAAGGAGACCCGTATAAGTGCACCATAAGTGCAGTTCCTCTATAAAAGGGGGAAGGGAGGTTGATTCAAGGCAACCGGACCTCCTAATGGCTCAAATTGAGAGGAACCATGACTCTCCTTGAACAAAGTTTCCTTTGTGCTGTAAATTTCTTCTTCCCACTTCATTCAAATACATAAACTTAAATGCAAGCACAATGAGAATGCCACATCATCAACCCACTTACCACTAACATGACACATAATAAAAACTAACACCCATGACTGTAAAACACATACCCACAAACCTAAAATGCAACGCAACTACCTCCTATACACCATACGTATACATATCATATCATACTATGAAAATGATTTTTGGGTCACAACCTATCAAATGGACGGTTTGAATCATCCTATGGTGTAAGCCGTACAATACTTCTTAAAAATTATTGGACTGTAGGAGCTTACAACCTTACACCATATAAGAAAAGGCAGTGATATATCCGCCCCTTTTGATTACTTGGGACACCCGGCAGCAGTGAATCAATGACTACAAAGGGGCTGACGTACTTCACGTCAGAAGGATTCAATGGGGCTAATTGCAGTTCGTATATAGATCGGACGGCTAGGATTATCCTATGGAAATGATTTTTTGGGCACACCCTATTTACATTTAAACCTGGCAAACGAGTGCGTCGGGTCGGATGGTGGCCAGATTTGCCTATGGTGGCGACGAAGGTGGCCTCCTCCCCTTTTGTTTTGGCTTCTTCAGTTCTTCACTTCTTCTCAAATAGAAACAGTCAAACCCTAAGTCCCTAACTAAAAATTATAAAAGTAAACAAGGGAAAAAGAATAAAACCCCTTTTGTTTTGGCTTTTGATCATATGATCTTCTTCTTTTTTTATTAGTAATTGATCATATGATCTTAACCCTTCGTTTTTTCTCTTTTTAAATAAAAATAAAACTATTAAAAAAATCCGGAAAACCAGCGGATACCCGTGGGTTAACCCGACCCGACCCATGTTTTGGCGGGTTGGGTGACACGCAGGTTGATTTTCACGGGTCACTAGAACTCCAACCGGTACCTGCAAATTTGAGGGTGGGTCGGCTCGACCCGCGGGCCACAGGTTGGTTTTGCCGGGTCTATTTACATTATGGCCCATTACATGGACGGTTTGGATCATCCTATAGTGTGGTCCGTACAGTACTTTTTGAAAAATAAGGGACTGGAAGGGCTTGCACAGTTTTAAAAGGGCTAAAGTCTGCCACATATCCTCCCCTCTCTCATATAACCCCTTTACAGGGGTGCGAATTATCTATCCTGTAGGGGGTGCGAATTTATCATTACCCCATATTAAATAAAAACTCATCAAAATCAGAATGAAGTACCTATCATTGAGTTCTAAAGGGAAGAAAGCGTCCACGGGACACTCCGCCTCGGATTTTGTCCGTACAGTCCCACCAAAAAATGGCGCCAGATAAACGTAACCACGAACCCGAACCGGGCTCAACTCGGGCGAACCGGCACCGAACCGGAAGGCCAAGTGATGAGCGATATTACCTCCAGCCGAATCGCCCGATATAAACACCCGTCCGAAATCCGCCACGTCATTCAGCCACGTGTCAGGATCATCCGACACGGCTTGGGCTTGAAGCCATCGCAGAGCCGAGAAGCTGTCCTGGATTGCGGCTGGGAGCCGATTCTCTGGCGCGAGCCGATAGTCAGGCGCGATAACAACGGCTTGGAGGTCTTTAGCGAGTCGGAGGCAGTAGTTCTGGCAGTTAGGCCATGTGCGCGAGCCGATGCAGTAGCCGCCGCCGTGAAAGTAGTAGAAAATGGGGAGCTTAGCCGAATGAGCCGATGATGGCTTGTAGAGGCGGAGAGAGATATTGAGACCGGCTTCGAAAATAACGTCTTTATAAAGGACTGAGCCATCGTCATGGATTGGGATGTTGAAGCTGGTGTTAGCCGAGCGGATTATGGAGCCGTCGCTGAAGACTCGGAGGACGCCTCGGCAATTCTCAACTTCGTAGGGGGCGGATGTGGGGTCCATTTTGGGGGGGGGGGGTGTTAGAAGGGAGAAATAGGGGGTGTAGGAAAATATAAAGGGGATTTTGATGAGGAGAGTTGGTGGGTTTTAAGGGGAGGAAGATAGGAGATGAGAACAAAGGATGGGTTGAAGAAGGGTGGCATTTGTTTTTCAGTATTTGGAAACTGATTTTTTTTCACGTTATGGCCCAACAATGGACGGTTTGGATCACCTAAAGGGTTAAGATCATCCTGTGGAAATGATTCTTTTGGGGCACAAGCTATTCAATGTTTTGGCCCAACAAATGGACGGTTTGGATCACCTAGAGGGTTAGGATGGAAATGATTTTTGAGGGCAACCCCTCTAGTGTAATTGCGACTGCGTTTTCACTAGAGGGGGGGTTGTCCCAAATAAAAAAAAGGGGGCAGACATATCACCTTGCTAGGCTAACACATGAAACTACTGAAGAAAAGACAATTGACGATTAACACATGATCTATGCATTATTCTAATCTGAAATCAAGCATTAAGGATAATATTAAACAAGTAGCAATCACTCATAGGGAGAGGAAGACGAGAAGGTACACAAGGATCATGCTACATAAAATTAAAAACTGTGAAACTCTTTGGAATAATAAAGGGCACAGATCAGTAAGATGATCAGTTGAAGGGCCAAATTATCAATCTAGATCATTGATCTAGGGGCCTAGGGTCAACCCATCAAAGGGTTCTAAAAGGCATTCGGTTCAACTCAGGGCATGTTTAGCTATCATGAATTTTTTTGGGAAGTGATATATCCGCCCCTTTTGATCACCAGGAACACCCCCTGTCAGTGTTTGCAGCAATCGGGGGCATTGAATTCTTCTGACAAAAGTACAACAGCCCCTCTTTAGTCATTGATACACTGACAAGGGGGTGTTCCTGGACACAAGTGACCTTTTTACCCATGAGAGAGAGAGAGAGAGAGAGAGAGAGCAACAGTTTCTGCCTGCCTTCCATTTGGATACATTGATTTCATATCCCAGGATTGTAAAACCTGGATTTTATAAGCTATGAAAACATGGGTGGATAAAAGGAGATTTTATATGATTTGGGAATGTGGACTTCTATTTCCGATGAAATACATGCATGGCAAAAAAGTACAGTGGGCCTCATGATTTGGATGATCTAAACCACCCATTTGTTGGTCCCCACCATAAATAGGCTATGACAAAAAATTCTCCTCTTAAGGATGATCCTAGCCGTTCAAAGAGGATTACATAGTGTCTTTTATGGTACCACCTATCCACCACAGGGATCAAAATATGAAGGGTTTAGATCATCCAATTAGGTTCGCCACACTGTAATTTTTTTTTTTTCCAATACATAAATACAGGCCCAGGCATTGTACGGGGTAAAAGAAAGAAAATGTAGAGAATAGTCTTTTGGTCATCGGCATAGTATCTTCACAGCTGGATGTTCCTAACTAATCAAAAATGTAGGGAGTTGAGGCACTTTTCATTATGGATTTTGGAAATTGATTAAGTCTAAAACTGATTATTGGGCTCAAAACAAAATGCAATTTTGAGTCCAAAACCGATTATTGGCCTCAAAATTTAACGCAATTTTGAGTCCAAAACTGATTATTGGGCCCAAAATTTAACGCAATTTTGACAAAAGGGGAATGATAAATTCGCCTCCTTTCACGCCACATTACACCCCTTTTACTGGCTGTTTTTTTTTAACAGCCGGTAAACTCAAACTCCCACAGCCAGTAAACTAAAATTCAGTGCGAACAATAATACACATCGAATCCATCCATAAATTCAAGCTGTAGAAGTTGGCAACAATCCCTTTTTCATGGAGTTTTTTTATATACTCTAAAGACCCAGATGCAAACGACATCCTTTAGAGAGATAGATGCACATATAAATCTAGAAATATAAACAGAACAACTAAGAGAAGTTGAGTCTTTCCCTTTAAGCTGAAAATCACTAAAATAACTCTCTTTCACTTTCTATAAGATGAAACATGTGTATGTTTTTTCATTTGCAGACATGGGTTCTGATTATTCACATCATATTTTTCAACAGAACTTAAGAATGGGGTTGTGGGGTTTCTACCTACAAACCAATCACCATTGAAAGAGGGTACATGACATGTAAAAGAGGTAAGAGGATTTGTGGGCATCTTGTGAAATCTCAGTATCTGGTGAAATGTCATTATAAGATAAAAGGATTTGGTAAAATAAACATATAATTACAAGTTAAGATCAGATTTATTTCTAAGAGCGAAATCATGCCTGTTTGGAAGGGAATGGGTAGATGAGTACTAAGACAGCTAATGCCTAAGTGTGAGGGTTGAGTTTGGCAAAGACGGACAGATGGTAAAAAGCGTGAAGGAATCCAACTTTGCCCTAATTTACACTGCAAACAAGACATTTATATGGTGAAAGTGGGAAAAGAAGGGGGCGAATTTATCATTGCCATTCTCAAACTCCAAAACGAACAGGGCGTAGGGATTGTAGGATGGAATTTCGGAAATTTCGGCAAAATAAAAGCTTAATTTTTATTATTTTATTACTTTACCAAATTTTGGCAGAAATTTCGGTTGGAAAAAACGGTACCCAATTACGACCGAAATTTTGTGAATTCGGCCGAAATTTCGGTTTCTGGAAATGCCGAAATCGAAATTTAAAACCTAGATCATGATGCTATTTGTGTAGAAAGATTAAACCACAAATTTTCATGTATCATTACAGAAGAAAAGAAAAGAGAATAAGCACTACATAAAATCATTCAGTTTCATCAAACTAGATCATAAAACCTAGAGGGTTAGACAGGTTAAAGAGTAAGCTGCAACTATCTGCTATTTTTGTACATGGTGCAGTTAGCAAATGTGATAAAAATACAGAAATCCATGCACAATCTTGGTTTCTTTCCTCCATCTGAGATTTAAGTCTTTGAACAAATGACCATGCAATGCCACTAAATTTTCATGCACCGCAATAAGAGGAAAGAAGAAGAAATGCAAGGAGGGGGAGATCCAGTCTTTAGTACTATATACAGCTATTTAATCTCACCTAAGATCAAGATCAAGCAGCGTGGAAGGTTCAACCTGCCATCTGCCCGTGTTAAAAGATTGTCAAGTTAGAGCAGAAAATACAGAATAAAAAAACAATCCTAGCATAGCACTACTATCCAAGTTCAGAGTAACATTCAGGGTTCATGTAATTGAGAGATACATGACAAATATGAAATACACCATTGGGAATTCAAAAGTGCTAACCTTATTCATTTTGGTGAGTTTGGTCGTGCTCGATAAAATCCAGAGCTTCTTCTTTCGAAACAACATCTACCCGGCTGACTCGGTTCCTGTGTGTCACACCATATATCTTGTCTGCAACTTTAACGAGCTCTGATCGGAATGTGGTGGTTATAAACTGAGTATTTGCCATGTCAGCCAGGCGGCGGATCATATCTTAAGGGAGGAGTTAAGAAATCCAGTCACATAGATGCGATCAACCCATGCAAAGAAACAAAATCAATACTAACCAACTTGTGAATAAGTACAAGAAAGTTTAATAGGTGGTATGTGATGGCATCGCATCGCCGATACCCTAATTTGGCACTACAATGTTTTAATAACTGCTTTGTCTTTTCTGCTTTAATCGGCTTACAAGAGCTTTTTGGGAAGGTAATAATCTTTGATGGCTGTTTAAAACAGCATAGGCTGAGTTTGTGAAATTATCAAAACATGGTAGCACCAACATCAGTAGTTAATTGCTAGCGTCCATCACAAAAGGGTTTTTGCGGCTGGTCTGTCGCACATCAGACCAACCACCTAATTAATGAAGACAACAGCTTTTGTCTCTATTCACGAGGTGGCTGGTCTAACGTGCAACAGAACGACCGTGAAAAGCCTTTTGCGATGGAGCTTAGCAAATCCCATATATATATATATATATATATATATATATATATAGAGAGAGAGAGAGAGAGAGAGAGAGAGAGAGAGAGAGAGAGAGAGAGAGAGGGCCACAATGTTTTGATAAACATGCGCTCCACTTGTTTGTCGTGTAGTATTTAAAGGATATTATGGTTCTCAAAAAGCTCTTAAAGCCCTTTAAATGCTATACGACAAACAAGTGGACCACATGTTTATCAAAACATTGTGGCACTGAAATCACATTGTGGCGCTGAAATCATTTCCCTCTCTCTCTCTCTCTCTCTCTCTCTCTCTCTCTCTCTCTCTCTCTCTATATATATATATATATATATATATATATATATAGGGAAATGCTATCAGCACTACTGTATTTTGAGGGCACTCCTCACTTTAGAGTGTTGATCCTAAACCTTTATAGATCGGAGGGTTAGGATCAACCAAAGGATATGAATTTTGGGGCACAACCTATTTAGGTTGTCGCCCATCTAATGGACGGTTTGGATCATCCTATAGTGCGGGCCATATCGTACTTTTAATAAAGTGGGGAGTGCCCTCATCAAAATACAGTAGTGCTGATAACATTTCCCTATATATATATATATATATATATATATATATATATATATATATATGAGAAAACGGTTCCTACACATGTGTAGAGAGTTCTCTACACACTAGCTTAAAATACAGCGGGGGCCCACATTGTTTGGGTGATCCAAACCATCCATTTTAAAGGCCCTCACATAGATAGGGTGTCTACAAAAAATCAGATCCATAGGATCATCCCAACCCTACGATTTGTGGAGGTAAAATGGATGTCTTTAAACCTTCACAAATTAGTTCATTTTTTGCCTCCAAAGTTCGAATGGTTAGGATGATCCTATGGATCTGATTTTTTGTGGACACCCTATCTATGAGAGGGCCTTAAAAATGAATGGTTTGGATCACCCAAATAATGTGGCCCCCACTGTAGTTTAAGCTAGTGTGTAGATAACTTATCTACACGTGTAGGAACCGTTCTCTCTCTCTCTCTCTCTCTCTCTCTCTCTCTCTCTATATATATATATATATATATATATATATATATATATATATATCATCCTAACCATTCGAACTTTGGAGGCAAAAAATGAACTAAATTGTGAAGGTTTAAAGACATCCATTTTACCTCCACAAATCGTAGGGTTGGGATGATCCTATGGATCTGATTTTTTGTAGACACCCTATCTATGTGAGGGCCTTTAAAATGGATGGTTTGGATCACCCAAACAATGTGGGCCCCCACTGTATTTTAAGCTAGTGTGTAGAGAACTCTCTACACATATGTGTAGGAACCGTTTTCTCATATATATATATATATATATATATATATATATATATATATATAGTAAATGGTTTCCGAGCTCAAGCTAGGATAGAATTCCTGAGGTAGAGTTTTTAAATAGGGTGCCTGCCTGCCTATGTTGTTTGGGTTATGTTAGATATTGATTCTATAGGACCTAACATAGATATGGTGTACCTAAGAAATCATCTTCATAGGATCATGGTAAGCGTTGATTTGTTGAAGTCTAAAATGGACGTCTACAAAATGGTTGATTTTGTGCATCTACAGATCAAACGGTTAGGAGGATTCTATGGAGATGGTTTCTTAGGAACAACCTATCTATGTCAGCTTCTATGGAATGAATGACTTGGATGCGTCAAACAACATGGAAGATGCCCTATGTAAAAACTCTACCTCAGATAGAATTTCTGAGCTTGAGCTCAGATACCGCGCCACCATATATATATATATATATGAGGAAAGTCTTTCTAATCGGCCGACCAAAAACACAGTGGGCCCATGTTGTTTGGATGATCCAAAGCATTCATTTGATGGGCCCTGGCATAAATAGGGTGTGCCCAAAAAATCAGCTCCATAGGATCATCCTAGCCCTTCAATTTGTCGAGGTTAAAAATGGATAGTGGAGGTTAAAAACACAGTGAGCCCACGTTATTTTGATTATCCAAAGCATTCATTTGATGGGCCCTGGCATAGATAGGATGTGCCTAAAAACTCATCCCCATAGGATCATCCTAACCCTTCGATTTATGGAGGTTAAAATGTATGCTTACAAACTCGACAAATCAAAGGGCTAGGATGATCCTATGCAGCTGAATTTTTGGGCACACCCTATCTATGCTAGGGCCTATCAAATGAATGTTTTGGATTATCCAAATAATGTGGGACCACTATGTTTTTTGGTCGGCGGACTAGTCGTAGGCCGACTAGAATATATATATGAAAAGGTTTTTGAGCTCTCAGATAGCTTATCTGAGCTTGAGCATCAAAAACTCATGTGGGCCCACATTTTGGGGGTGATCCAAAGCATTCATTTGAAAGGCCCTTACATATATAGGGTGTGTACCAAAAATCAGGTCCATAGGATCATCCTAACCCGTCCAAAAGTAGAGGGAAAATGGACAGATATTGTTTCTCCACAAATCTGCCCACTTTTTCCCTCCACAAATGGAAGGGTTAGGATGATCCTAACCAACTGATTTTTTGCGGACACCCTATCTGTGTAAGGGCCTTTCAAATGAATGCTTTGGATCAGCCCAAAAATGTGGGCCCACACTGTTTTTGAGCTCCAGCTCAGAAACAGTTTTCCCATATCTGTCCACCTTTCCCTCCACAAATGCTTCCGTACCACCACAAGACTGGTCGTTCTTGGGCGGATCCCGCACCTAAACGTAAGGGATAGGGTCGAATTCCAAAAACCAGCGAGAGGTTCCCCACTCTTCTTTGATCTGTCTGAGGGCCGAGTGGCAGCCTTGACCCGCCAATCCTCAATCAAACTTGCGTTCCCCAGGCGCTATGAAATGGGGGGCGCTTCAACCAAAGATGATCCAATGGAGATCATTTTTTGTACACACCCTATCTATGATAGGGCCCATCAAATGAATGCTTTGGATCCCCCAAAAAATGTGGGCGCAACCCTGTTTTCTGCACTCAAGCGCAGCCTCGAGTGCAGAAAGAGTTATATATATATATATAAAAACATTTCCTACACACTTGTGTAGGTAAGTTACCTATACACTAGCTTAAAATATAGTGGGGGCCCACATTGTTTGGGTGATCCAAACCATTCATTTGAATGATCCTCACATAGATAGGGTGTCCACAAAAAATCAGATCCATAGGATCATCCTAACCATTTAAACTATGGAGGCAAAAATGGACTAATTTGTGAAGGTTTATACACGTCCATTTTACCTCTACAAATCGTAGGGTTGGGATGATCCTATAGATCTGATTATTTGTGGACACCCTATCTATGTGAGGACCATTCAAATGAATTGTTTGGATCACCCAAACAATATGGGCCCCCACTATATTTTAAGCTAGTGTGGAGGTAACTTACCTACACAAGTGTGTAGGAAATGTTCTCTCATATATATATATATATATATATATATAGTTTAATTCTATGGAGGGAGGATACTTCCAACTGCGGTTCTGTACTGGGGATCTAGTGCAGCGTCAATCTCGTCAAATAAGTAAAATGGGGCAGGATCACAACGTTGTATGGCAAAAATCAGTGTCAACGCCACAACAGTTTTCTGTCCACCGGACAATTGCTTCATTGACTGAGTCTCTCCTTGGCCAGTAAAAGAAACCTACAAATACCAGAAATTAGGGAATGAGAGTGAATCAGAAAACATAACCTTGAGCAAATAACCGAGTACAAACTACAGACTACAAAATAGAAAAAAGAAAAATCAAGAAAATCATTTTCTTTTCTAAACATTTAAGAAATGCAAACTTTAGCATGACTAAAACACCAAATAAAAGGTTTCTTTATTTTGCCATGTCTTATTTCAGATCCTGATTTCCCCAAAAGTGAGGGTTTTGCAAATTAAATAGCATCAAGCACTCACAAGAAGAATAATGAAGAGAAACCAAACCGATCTTCAAGATGATTATCGTTTCAAGAAACAAAATAATTATTACTATATGTAGATAAATAAGAACAATAATTTTTTCCATCAAAGCTTCAATTAGGTTTTCGACTTCCATCACAAAACGTCAAAAGATCACTAGAATACTGGCCTCAACCAAACCCTTGTTTTTTCTTTTTTTGAACGGTGGCAAATTTCATTCCAAAAAGATGACCAAGCAAGTCGTCATCAAAAGTACAAGAGACATAAAGACGAATAGATAAAATAACAAAAAATACAAAGAGAGAAAAAAATCATGGGGGCAAGAAATCAAACTGAGTTATATATTGTGCATTTTGAAGAAACAAGGGCATCTTCAATGTTTGCTTGTAAAAAGAAACAAATGCATATGAAAGTCAACGCATACCTTTACTTTTACACCTATGTACTTTTCAACCCTTCCCTCAGGGTCCACATCAGGAGGCCCATCTTCATCACGGTCATCATCACCAAGTTCACCATCCTTGTGAGAAGAAAAAGAAACCCGTATCATCAACACACATCGTACCAAAGCAACAGATTTAACCCATTACATCAGACAACAAAGCCATCCATCATGTATATCAGGAAATGAATTCAACCTAGTACAGCTATAGGAGGACAGAGATTGTTCATTTACTGACAAAACAATTAAAATGACAGATTGTTCAGTTTAAGTCTTTAAAGTACACTAGTGGTAAAGAAAAAAAAAGTACACCTGTAGTAAAGAAACTTGGACTTTATGCTTGAATAACAAAATCATTTCAACTAAGACGTGACATGAAATTTCTAATGTAGCTCGTCAAGCATACTATTTCCACAAAATTAGGCTCCGAAGCAACACAGACTTAATACTAGAAAATACATGGCCGTAGGTGTTTTGTTGTTTTTCAATGTCTATCACATATGTGCTCATCAGTCACGTATATGGAGATGAATTGGGCTGACCACGTTAGCTTTCCTGCATAGTCTTGGTTTGCACCAGAAAGGTTTGGACTAGAAAGGTTTAAGACAATCACAATAGAGAGATAGAGATGATGACAACACAAAGAAAAGATCGAGAGATAAGTCATTTTGTATAGAAGTTTGATCTGTCTTATATGGAGTATTTTATTCCTTTTATTATTTACTGCATGTATTTCATACTTCCATATTCCTATGAATGAAAAGATAAAATGCATTAACGTATAGAATGCATAAACACCATTAATCAATTAGTTAAGTTTGTATGATCGGAGCAATTTTTGAGCCGTGAACTCAAGGTGGGGCTCACTCTAAGGATGGTCCAGATAAATGATTGGATCATTTTCTGGACCAAGCACATCATACTTTCTTTTATTGTGTTTCATTTCAGTTACATAATACCCTGCTCCAAGAAACATTAGGGTTCACTAACCTCAGACATTTGAATAAACTTTATATGGATGAGGAATTTAGGGTCACATACATCTATGAAAAATAAGAAACCAAACAAAGATTAATAGAACGCAGATGTTCCTAATCATATCCTGGGGTTGGGTTTTGCATAGACATAAAATTTCCATAACCAGAGAAATAATTGTTCCGCAATCACATAATATATAAACAAATAAAAAGAAAAACTAGAACAAGTAATAGAGACGTCATAATATAACGAAAAGAGAAAGGCAAACCTTTTTCTTCATCATAACCAAGAACCCATGCCCACCTTGAACGAGCTCAGAAAATACTTCTCGGAAATGCCTAGCTACACCTTTGAACGTTCGTTCAATAGATTCATCCTTCCGTTGATCGAGAGCTGAAATTAGCTCTCGAATTTTCTGCAACAGAAGAAAGATGTTAAAGGTCGACATTTTGATATGATATCAGACTCATGGCTATAAATATCTATTATTTTCAGGGAAGCAAGTGGAGTTACCTCATCACCTGCATCAAGTTCAGCTTGCCTTTTCTGAAGTTCTTCTCGTTGTTCTGTGAAATTAACATACTGATCAAGTGCCTTCTTGTTGACATGACTAAACTGCTTTAGTTGCTCATTGCATTTGTGAAGCATCTTCTGCAACTCTTTGATATTTTTGCGCTTATACCTGTTAGTTAGGAATTTCAAAAAGGACAACGGGTGAATCAACCATTTTCCAACAAAACACAACACCAGAGAACATGGGAAATCCAACCCTTGTTTCCATTTTTTGAGCGATAATGAAATAGATTTAAAGAAAGAACGAGAAAGAAATTTACAAAAGGAACGGAGATTCCTTACACCGAAATATCTCTATCACCCCAACATAATCTAAAATATTTTCAACAATATAAGTCAATCTCCATAAATGGAGCTAAAACATTAGGGTTATGTAGGGTTTTAAGCATGGTTTTAAATTTCCACTGAATCCGTCTCGAAACGATTGAAATGGTTCCATTTCCATCCACACCGAAATGATACCGAAACTGAAATGCATATCGACATAAAAATTGAAAATGCATTAGATGTATACTATGTAAGTAAGTGTTACATAATTATATTTATGGGAATTGCATCTGAAATGTGGTGTATGTACTATGTGTACATTGCATGTGAAATGTGGTATGTATTGAATTATCACAAAAGCGCAACAGCACATGTCAGTATGTGTTTGATGTTATTAAACCATTATTGATGATTGTCTTACTTATGTGATTTTTTTAGTTTATTTGCATTTATCATAGCATTTCGTGAAGTTTCATCTTGAAATTCTATCATTTTCATATGTTTTAATACATTTCTTTGATTTACAGGATTTCCGCCGAAACTTTCAACCGAAATCGAAACACTTCAGTTTCCATAGTGACCAAAACCGAAACCAAAATTTAAAACATTGGTTTTAACTTTTAACGTGTTTTGGGCCAATATATACATCGCCGGTTCGTCCTTGCATGTGTCCTCTCCCTCTCTCCAGTAAAAATAAAATAAAATAAAAGAATTTGAACTTTGAAGTGGCTTCCCCATCCAATCTTGTTTTGAGGAAATGGGTATTGAGTGCATTCCAATCATTTCTTTGGCCCAAATGTTCCAGCTGAGGAAGAGGTGATCATCTTATAGAGCAAAGGAGTCTGCCCCCTCCCAGGGTAAGGGAAATATTTGAGCTTGCCATGGAACAGAAAAGAAGGCCCATCCAACATGTGGAATGATTCTGTCTTATTCGTTACCCGTTTCAAATCTTGAGGAAAGTCGAAGGACTGGAATGCTTGCCCAAGAAAACGATTAATCCGGCCAATCAGTCAGAATTAGGAATGTTTCCCAGAGAGAGAGAGAGAGAGAGAGAGAGAGAGAGAGAGAGGTGGGGAAATGTTTCTACTCGATCAAGTAGATAACGTTATCTACTCGATCGGCAGAAATACAGTGGGCCCACATTGTTTGGCTGATGCAAACCATTCATTTGATGGGCCCTGACATAGATAGGGTGTGCCCAAAAAATCAGCTCCATAGGATCATCCCAACCCTTCGATTTGTGGAGGTTAATCGAAGGGTTGGGATGATCCTATGGAGCTGATTTTTTGGGCACAACCTATCTATGTCAGGGCCCATCAAATGAATGGTTTGCATCACCCAAACAATGTGGGCCCCCACTGTATTTTTGGCCAACGGAGTAGATGACGTAGAGCAGAAACAATTTTCATATATATATATATATATATATATATATATATATATATATATATAGAGAGAGAGAGAGAGAGAGAGAGAGAGAGAGAGGAAATGTTTTGTGAGCAGCTGCTCAGATAAGCTTATCTGAGCAGAGCTCACAAACCGGGAGGGGTGCACATTTTTGGGGAGATCCAAAGCATTCATTTCGAAGGCCCTTCCATGGATAGGGTGTGTACCAAATATCAGATCAATAGGATCATCCTAACCAAATCAAAGGTGGAGGGGAAAATGGACAGACACTGTGTGTCCATGTTTCTGCTCATTTTTCCCATCCACAAATGGCAGGGTTAGGATGATCCTATAGGGCTGATTTTTGGTACACACCCTATCCATGGAAGGGCCTTCCAAATGAATGTTTTGGACCCCCCCCCCCCCCCCCAAATAAAATAAAATGTGGCTCCCCCATGGTTTGTGAGCTCTCTGCTCAGATAGCTTATCTGAGCAACTGCTTCAAAAACTCATGTGGCCCACATTTTTGGGAAGATCCAAAGCATTCATTTGAAAGGCCCTTCCATGGATAGGGTGTGTATAAAAAATCAGCCCTATAGGGTCATCCTAACCCATTCAAAGGTGGAGGGGAAAATGGACAGACACTGTTTTCTGACCATTTTTTCCCTCCACAAATGGCAGGGTTAGGATGATCCTAAAGGACTCATTTTTGGTACACACCCTATCCATGGAAGGGCCCTCCAAATGAATGCTTTGGATCACCCCAAAAATGTGGGGCCACATGAGTTTTTGAAGCAGCTGCTCATATAAGCTACCTTAGCAGCTGCGCAGGAACACTTCTCTCTCTCTCTCTCTCTCTCTCTCTCTCTATATATATATATATATATATATATATATATATATAGAGAGAGAGAGAGAGAGAGAGAGATATAGTAAATATAAAGACTCCCATTGGCTTGTTTCATGGGTCCCGCTTGTGAATTGAAAAGAGGAATCTCGACTAAATCCAGACTATTCTCCACTTCGGTCAAACAAGAGGCCGTTTCACATGCATCTCGACACACGACAAAACCGTTCGCCGACCAGATCAAGTGAACGGTTTAGATTAGAAGTTCTAAAAAACCCTTTAAAAGGTAGCCAGCAACCCAATTCCTCCTCTTTTGTAATTTTTCACGCCCAAAATACAGCATTTCCGAAAAAACAAGGCCAATCTGCTCCTCCCTCTTACATTTTTTTAAGGAAGAAAATCCAATGAAAAAAGGTGCAAGTTTCTCATTCTTCTCCATCTTACAAGAAATTCCCCGTGGGTGATTTTCTGCTCAATACCCGCAAGTATACAGTTAGCTTTTCTGGGAAAAGGAAAGAGGTTGAGATCAAACCTTTGTCATTTTCTGGATTTTGATGGCCTTGGGAAGGAACCATCGTCACTTTTCTGGAAATTTTTTTTTTTTACCTCGGGTTTTACATAAGGGGAGAATAGTCGAGATTCCTCTCATCTCTTCACAAGCGGGACCCACGAAACAAGCCAATAGGTGTCTTTCTATAAAGTACAGCGCAGATAGCATAATTGCGCTACAACGCAGGAACGTTTTCCTTATATATATATATATATATATATATATATATATATATAGAGAGAGAGAGAGAGAGAGAGAACGGTTTCTACACACAAGTGTAGATAAGTTATCTACACACTAGCTTAAAATACAGTGGGGGCCCACATTGTTTGGGTGATCCAAACCATTCATTTGATTGGCCCTCACATAGATAGGGTGTGCTAAAAAAATCAGCTTCATAGGATCATCCTAACCCTTCGAGCCGTGGAGGTAAAAAAAGGACAGATTTGTGAAGGTTTATACACGTCCATTTTACCTCCACAAATTGTAGGGTTGGGATGATCCTATGGAGCTGATTTTTTGTGGACACCCTATCTATGTGAGGGCCAATCTAATGAATGGTTTGGATCACCCAAACAATATGCCCTCCACAGTATTTTAAGCTAGTGTGTAGATAACTTATCTATACTTGTGTGTAGAAACCGTTTTCTCATATATATATATATATATATATATATATATATATATATATATATATGAGAAAAGGGCTGCTGCACTCGAGCACAGAAACAGGGGGGTGGGGCCAATGTGGGGGGGGAGTGATCCTAACCATTCATTTGGAAGGCCCCATCATGGATGGGGGGGCTACCAAAAATCAGCTCCATTGGATCACCAATGGGTGTCGATTTGTGGGGCCAAAAATGGACAAATACTGTTTGTCCACAAATCTGTCCATTTTTTGCCCCACAAATGGACACCCTAAGGTGATCCAATGGAGCCGATTTTTGGTGGACACCCTACCCATGAAAGGGCCCATCAAATGAATGCTTTGGATCCCACCCAAAATGTGGCCCCACCCTTTTTCTGTGCTCGAGCGCAGCAACTCTCTCTCTCTCTCTCTCTCTCTCTCTCTATATATATATATATATATATATATATATATATATATATATAGAGAGAGAGAGAGAGAGAGAGAGAGAGAGAGGAAATGAAGTATGTGCAGCTGCACATATAAGCTATCTGTGCATGGCTCACAAACCATAGTGGGGGCCACATTTTTTGGGGGATCCAAAGCATTTATTTGGAAGGCCCTTCCATGGATAGGGTGTGTACCAAAAATCAGCCCTTTAGGATCATCCTAACCCAATCAAAGATGGAGGGGAAAATGGACAGACACTGTTTCTGCCCATTTTTTCCCCTCCACAAATGGCAGGGTTAGGATGAGCTTAAAGGTCTGATTTTTGGTACACACCCTATCCATGGAAGGGCCCTTCCAAATGAATGCTTTGGATCCCCCCAAAAATGTAGCCCCCACTATGGTTTGTGCAGCCATGCACAGATAGCTTATCTGTGCAGCTGCACATACTTCATCTCCTCATATATATATATATATATATATATATATATATATATATATATATACTCGATCGAGTAGAAACAATGTGGGCCCACATGATTTTTTTACATTGGAGAGCAAATAAGCTATCTGCGCTCAAGTGCAGGACACCCTAAGAAGATAAAAATTGCTATGTGTGTGAGAGAGGGAGGAAGGGAGGGGGTATAGATTGGAGGTGGGTGTTTTTTAGAGATCATAAAGACTCCGAGTTTGACTATTTGGTTAACCATCTTTGCATTCTTAAGGATAGTTTTCTCTATCAAGTTTGGCAAATTGTAGAGTCTTTTCCATATTCCCTAAAGTTGTACAGTCTCCCATGCCATTAACATTTCTTTCCTCAGAGGATCCAATATCAGTAATTGCAGAAAATTTCTCTTTCAATCTTGTCCCTTTCTGCAACAGAAAAAAAGATACTGAGACGCGCGACCATTGACAACTGCTTTTTCAGTACTCCTGAACTCGCCTCTGGCTTATCAAAGAGATAAAATGGTCCGGGAATTCCAACCGTAGAAGAAATTGGAGCAGATGTTACAAGCTTCTGTTTATCTTCATTGTTTTCGAAAGGCACAGTTGTCAGGATATGTTCAAAGGCTTTATCAGAAACTGCAACGCTAATGAGTAATGACAATTGTCAATTAGTGAAAGTAAATCTCTGGCTTTGGATGACCATAGATCATCTTCAGCTTTGTTTTTCTTCATCGCAAAAGCAATGAACAAACTTTGAAGCTTGGGAGGGTTCATCCAATTTAATACCTTGGTGCTCAATAAAACTAGGCAAGCCAACATGCTTTTCTGTCGAAGCATTTCCAAACAGCTTTTCTAGTATTGATGTAGAATTTTCCAGCACCTCCTGTGTATCCTGATGGTCTTCGAAAAGCACCACTCCCCAAAAGGCCATCATTCTCTGGAACTTTCCAAGAACGCTGAGAATGATTTCCATAACGTCTTTCAGAATTTTCGGTGACAGATTCTCGATCAAAGTGTGAGTTTCAATCCGTACCATTTGACACAGAAGATTGACTGCCCCACCTTCCATGGCTTCCTAGAGAATAATTACTTGAACTAACCAGTATAGATGGTGAGGATGAACCATATTCACCATGCTTAGAACTTTGTAAAGATAAACCTCCTGGGATCCTTTGCCACTCATATATGCTATAGAAAGGATCCTCCAAATCACTTAGAATGGAATGGATTGGGCAGCTTCTTGCAAACATCCAACTCATTATGAGATAAAAGGAAATCCCTTATCCATGAAATCCTTGACTGCTTTTGACTTTCTTGTTTATTTTCGACCAATGATATTGGGGAGCACAGGTCTTCATTTCCTGCATTCATTCTGGAACAATCCAGGATTTTTAGCTACATTATAGCTTTTGAAAGTCCACAGAGAAATAACCAGCAGCAGTGCAAATGATGATTCACAGACGACGGCAGCAGTCCTTCAAATCCAAAGACACGTCCATTAAGCTTCTTTGTAAACCTCGAAAATCGAAGTCCTGATTATATCAACTGTCCATTTCAAATCAGACACACTACCCTCATATTTAAATCATCCAGCAGAAAGCCGAAAATTCGCATTCTATAAGCATGAAGAAAGTTTCCCAAATTCACTAAAACAAAATCCTAACTCAAAATATATTCCCAAATTAGCTGCCTCTTTCCTCATACAATTCGTTAATTGCCCATCGATGCAAGTCCAATTAAATAAGAAACCAAAATAAATTGATTAGTAACAACCTGAATGCTTGAGTTAGACATATATATGTGTGTCATGTAAATGCCTAAGGGCATATTGGTCATATGTAATATTCTCTCTTTATATAAATATATGAGTGGGGGAGTTTTCCCTAACTTACTATTCTCCTTTTCCTCTACCTCTCACGTATGGATTCTTCTAGACGGGCGAAGAATCTGCGTCGGACACATCTCGGATTCCAACACTTCAGGATTCTTTGAGACACTTCTAGATCTCTTTTACTCTTTTTTTCCTGAATAGTACAAACACAACTTTACAATTACTGCATGTTTTGAGTTCTGCCCATCCTAATAGTAATTTTCAGGGAAGTGATATATCTGCCCCTTTTTCATTACTTGGGACAGCCGACTGCAGTGTACATGGCAATCAAATCCGTTGAATCCTTCCCATGTGAAGTACCACAGCCCCTTTGCAGTCATATATACACTGCAGCTGGGTGTCCCAAGTAATGAAAAGGGGTGTATATATCACTTCCCTTTTCTTAAATAAAAATAAAAGATAATATCTGCTTTGCCTATTAAAATTTTCATCTTATTACTTGTTATAATCATATTATTATGTACAAAAATTAAAATTTGAGAATTGATTAAAATATTTGATGAATCCACGAATCGTTCTTTTTTGTGTTTGCCGAATCCAACACTCGTATCCGTACTGATGCAACATAGCTAGAAATCAATCAGAGTAAGAATCCCTATCAAAGACTCAAATCTATACCAATTTTCCAGAAAGGAAAAGAGAAGGAAATGAAAAGATCCCCATTTTGGCAATTTATGCATCAAGGAAGAAAACTAGCACCCCAATCTCGCACTCTCCGTTAAGCAAAAGAAGGAAATATGTAAATCACTAAATTGTGATAAGGGGTCTCTAACCAAGCACCGTATGAGAGAACTCAGGGGGTTTAGTCTTTTCCTTATCCGATAATAGAATTAGGGCAAACAAAATGCATAAGAAGCGCGAGGGTGATGAAGAAGAGCTACCAGATTTGGATAACAAGGAAGAGAATCATCTGAAGATGCAAAAAAATGCAGGAGAAATCCTTAATCTTTGCCAGTGTAGAAATTCATGGAGCACTTTGTGTAAATAACTTCATTAGCTTTCTTGAGCCATGGTGCTTTTTAAGGTTGGGGCCGTTGGGCCTTTGGGGGCGCTTCTCTGCCTTCAAGTTAAGCTTTCTCACCTTCTCCGATTTCACTTGAATCGCCATTGAATATTGATGATTATGGTGGATACTTTTCCACATAAACCACACATCTACAAAATATATTATTTTGACACCGGTCTTAATCTTGATCATGCTTAGTTGAAGTTATAACCATTTGGATCAGACTGTAGAAGTGATCACACTCTAGATCCCAAGTCACGATCCTTCTCATTATCAAATTCTTCAGGAGCTCCTTCATTCTCATTTTCTTCATCATGCTCAATAAAATTGGCTCAAAACATAGGGCACTCTAAGGATAGATGACTACTCCACTATTAAACATTTAGGGTCAGCTTGGATGCACCAAAAGTGGGAAATAAAATAATACATTTAACATTTCCTTGCGTTGTTTGTTTGCCATTTATTATTCACATGGCAGTCATTGTCCGCTGTAAATTTTCCAAATGCAAGTCGATTTATACTATTTGAATTTTCTCTCAAATTAGAGGAAAAAAGAAAGCAAAGAAATGGGACTCTATCTCTTTCCTTCTACTTTTACATTAAACCTTTTCCTATATATATATATATATATATATATATATATATATATATATATATATATATATTAAACGGTCTTCTACTTCTACAGTATTTGCATCCAAACCGACTATTAGGGTTGTTGGAGCTGTCCTTTTGCGTGGTTGAAGAACTTTATCCTTGTGCTCGTAAGGATGAACCTTGCCCTACTGGAATATTTCATTCAAAAGTAAAGGCCAGAGTAGTGGCCTATCGATTACTTGCTTTTGAGGGGCACTAAAATTCCTTCCTCAACTAGTAATAGGCAATCAAAATGCCAAATGTCAAGCATCTTGAACTTTTATTTCACCTTAAGGGAAACTTGTAACCCTTAAATGATTCAAATTCATTGCGTCATGAACTCAATCGAAATGTGACACGTCCACCAATGTAATGGGCAACACATTGTTGATCGACCTCAACTAGACGAGCACATCATGGCAAGTTCTGAATATTCATCTGTACACTATGATCAACCCTCATCGGCACAACATGTCCATATCGACTAAATGGAGTTGGTGTTGATGACATACTTATCTTAACCTCTCTCACGTTAGGCACTTGTGTAACAACATTAGCCCCGAGTCATCATAACCCATATGACCTAGCCTTGGCCTAAGGCAAGGACACTTGGACTCTCACATTAGGAAGCACACAAGAGTGAATGGGAAGAAGACTTGTACTAACCCGTGTAAAGCTTATATGGCATTAAATTCGAGGGTTTACAAAGATGTTTGCAAACGAGAAGTTAGTCCCTATACACAGGCTCGCTCACTCTATACCAATGGTTCTAGTCATGCCTCATGGCAACCATCCAATAGTCCAGGGCCATCCAAGAACCATCCAGACTTACTAGAATTCTCCATACTTGTAAGAAACCAAGGATCCTATATAATACCCTACAAACTCCAACATCTCTACAAATATCTACATGGTTCCAATTCGTTCAAACGTCCAATACACATCTCTAGACTTGTTGAATGTTGTTCATTCTCACCAGTATGCCTTAAGCCTCTCTGATGGTTATAAGAGGGGATAGAGTGAGATCAAGTTTCACCCTATGACATTGGGAATAGTATGCCAATGACAACATCTCTCTAATCTTCACTTTATTCATAACATAAAGTGACAATTACCAGTACTTTTGAGAGTAGTTTAAAACTTTAACTCAGACAAGAATTCACATAAGGTAAAACCAAGTCGTCTCGGGCAAGTAAATAATTGGCGAGGTGACTTTTTTGTTTACTCAGGCAAGTCATTGAATTCTTTTATTAACTTTGTCACATGGTTTTATATTTCCATAGAAACCGACACGAAATGACTGAAAGATTTCCATTTATATCCCCACCGAAACCGAAAGTGAAAGCGAAACCATCGAAATGCATAAACCAAAATCGTAACTGTAATAGTGATATACTATATATCAGTGTGTTACATAATTAAATAAAGACTGAGAACTAATTAAATACTCGCATATAGTGGAATATAGTACAACAATAAGTTAAATACATTAAAAGATATGCGAATTTTTCTTCTTTATATTAATTATATAATAGTGGGTAATTCATTAAATCCCAAGTTAATATTTAAATGTTATGATGAATATCAGGAAAAAAAATTCAAAAAAGTTCTTGCACAAGCACACATGAGTGGGAATTTTGAGTATATACATTTAGACACATGACTTAATAAATATATGAATTTCTATTGTAACATATTAATTATGTGTGCATGAAAATAAGTAAGCAAGTCACTGTATTTGTGTAAGTAAAATGAGTGTTTATATATGCACAAGAATAACCTACCATTACAATAATTAATTAACATGAAGTTCAGCGAGCACAATAAGATGATAAAAGTAGCTTACATAAATGCAGATTGACAGAAGCAACAAGCGCAACCAAGAGCATGGGCATTCACTAAACATCAACTAAAATGTGATGAAAAGTACAGCTATCCAACTTAAATAATAAGATACAGCATACATTACTGCGAGATTCCAAAACACAACGTGAAATGACAATTGAAATTGAAACAGAAATGGCCACTAATCCAAAACCATGGAAAAGTTTTGAAGCTCAGGTAAAAGTAGTACGTTTCAAAGGCATCCGAAGGCAATGAACCCAAATCCCTGATTTTCTTCATATAATCTTCTTGTCTAGCAAGAAGAATGTTCCTTTTATTTAATAGTTGCTCCAATTCCTTCGCTTCATCTTGAATTGTACTTTCATAGTTGTCTTCTAGAGCCTGTGTGATACACACGGAATTACATTAATATCGTGTTGAAAGCAAAAACAATGTGCTGCATTATCTCTAGACAATTACAGAGTTCGGATTATATGGCAGAGCAATTATTTAAAAACTTGGGAAACTTTAAAACTTTTGGATTTTAGGTCGTGGAAAATAAAACATGTGCATGAAAACGGAGAAATGATAAAAAAGAAAAAGGGGGAAAAAATCATGTCACAATAAGCACTCAACCATTTAAAACTTTTTAATTTTAAGCGGTGGAAAATAAAACATGTGAATGGAAATGGAGATTTTTTTTTATTTTTTTTATTTTTTTTTTGAAAATGGAGAAATGATAATAATAAAAGGGGCAAAAAAAAAGCATGTCAAAATAAGCCCTCAACCTTACCACCCTCACCCCCTTCATCCCAATTTCACTCATTGCCCATTAACCCTCCCCACAGCAGGCAGTTAAAAACTTTAAGAAACTCAATGAGGCTTGGAAAATAATTCCATTGTCACTGCAGCTTGACATCGCAATTTATGGCTGCCACTGCCCGTCCATTTCTCACTCAAAAACACTAGCATTAAAGGGTTTTCTTTTCTTTTTAATTTGAATGGTCTTACAGGATTTCCTAATGACCGAAAAAAACCCTATTACGATGGTATTTTGGGAAAAAATGGAAAAATGGATTGGCTGCAAGAAAATCCTCATCGTCACCGCCTCATTAGTGGAATAAAATGACAGGCCTGTAAAAAGAGAAGGCGGGGGGGGGGGGGGAGGACTAAAATAACCATAACATTTTATAAGTGATGGAGTTTTAGCCCAAATATAAAGAAACATTAGGTACATATCCAACTAATTTAGGAAATTGCTACAAAATTCATTGCTGTGAGAGGGCCCCGAATTTTTCAAATATTTACAAACTCTTAATGGAAATTTCTTCCTGCAAAAAATAATCAAGAATCAGTTTAAAAGATTTTGGAGATAACAGCAAATTTCTAACAGTGATCTCAATCTGGTTGATAGAATACATAGAATTGTAAAGGACTACCTTCAATTTATCTTTAGCATTTTTAATATCTCTTGTTTTCTTTGTGAGACTGTCTACTCTGTCTGCAACACCTGTGTAGCAATTTACCTTCAACCATCAGAGACGGTACATTAAAAGAACATGGACATAGAAATTAGGACATGTTAGTTGATGCTCTCACTTTTGAGCTGCGAGGTTGCATCATCAACAGATGCCTTAGCAACCATTAATTCCTGCCTTTTTAGTTCACTTTCCTTCGACAACACGACAGAATCTGCAGAGTGAATTATGAATTCCAACTCTTGTTGTCGCCTTACAAGGTTTGTTGATAGATTGGTTTCAAGTTCTCCTTTTCTGGTTTCAGTCTGAAAATCAAAGATAAATATGAGAATCCCATACTTCAGTTCCAGAGAACTATGTCACAAATATCTCCGGCATTTTCAAAATATCCAATTTTTATCGTGATATTTCGATAAAATGAAAAAAATAAAGAAATAATCCCGATATTTTAATAATATCACGATATTTTCATTTTTATCATAAAATATTGCGACAATACCACGATATTATCCCGATATTTTTGTTTTATATTTTTATCAAATTTTATATTTTTATATATTTTTTAAATAATTTAATTTTTATCGTTTTTCCCTGATATAAACCCGAAAAAATAAAAAAAATAATAATATATCCCGAGAGTTTCCCTTGCCAAGAGATTCCCGAGAACGATATTTGTGACATAGCAAGAGAATCACAAGATCCGTAACAAAATGCATTATCGATTCAGTCAGAGTCAGCACACCTCTATTCGGTTAGTCTTGCAGGTGATAAGCCTCTCCTTCAGTTCTGTAATTTCAGGATTCAATCGCGAAAGAATCTTTTTCTCTTCTTGTGATAAGTGATCTATGAGATCTGTTCCCATTTCAGCTCGTTTCATTGCCATTCCAGCATTAAGCTGATCAATTTGATTACGGGCATTCCCAAGCAATTTTTCCTATATATAGAAATGTATTTTAACAAGCGAAAGAGTTAAATATCACCATACAATCATACATCCTAACATTAAGAATAGCTAGTTGGAAGGCATAAGAACTTTCTAAGTACCTTTTTCTCAAGAGCTTTATAAATGGATGCCTTCTGCTTATTAGCATTAGATATATCTTGTTTAAGCTGTTCCAGTTCTGACTTGTAATGGCTCTGCTGGGCTTCCATTCTCTGTTGTTCACTAACCAGTCGAGTAATTTCCTGGTCTATGCGTGGGAAAAGTTAACGGAAATATATATATATAAAAAAAGAAGAAGAAAACATGAGATTTTATGAAATTTGAAGCAAAGTGAGCAAATATGGCCTCCTATAATCAGGTAAAAAATGCCAATAAAATACAAATGTTCCCACATAGAGACACAAAAGCTATGTGAGCATGGACGATCACATACATGCTTATATACAATATTTTCTTACTTTCAAGTTCAACCACTACAAGTCAATAGCACTTATTGTTAGCCTGGCTTTTAGGTGAAAATAGTCGACCAAAATAAGGACGTTCTAATCAAAACAAAAAACATCATATTTAATCTATGTATTTCTATTTAGTTCCCCAATAACTCACGCAGGTCACCATCGCTAGGAAAGGCAGGAAAACGGAGGACGGGCAGAAAAGGCAAGGTCAGCTTAAAGTAAAGTTTTACCCCCCACCCCACCCCAAACCCCCGGCCCCCACGTGTGAAATGCTTATAGACTCAGTGATTACAAAAAAGAAAGATAAAAAGATTTCTGTACGCACATGGCGGCCTGTCTCGTTAGGCTCCAGTCTGGAATTGTCCTTTTGATGACAGTGACATCATGAAGAAAGCAGTGATGTCCAGTGATATTTAAGGTCCATAGTAGGCATTATTGTTCCAAATGAAACCAAGATTTAGGACCAACTGGAAAACTGCAAGAACAAAATACCAGGATTAGGGGGTTGGCAGTATAAACCGGAGAGCAAGAAAGGCTTGATTTCTTATAGAAAATCCTTTTTCCTTCAACAATATGGATAATGTGAATGGATGGAAATGGTTGGATTTTTTTGGAAGTAAAGCAAATTCAATAGGTAGTCATTAACTGGATTTTTTTTCGACAAAATGATATTAAGTACCACCATTTTGACATGCATGGCAACTCCTACACTCAGCGCCAGAGCTACACCTGATGTTCTGATTTACGGCACACAAAAGCACCCCACTTGCTCGTCCTAGTTTCAGCCCCTCCCCTTTGCAATAAAAAAACAAGCACCTTTCTACTCCAAGCTTCAGCCCCATTGAAACACAAATCTCAGCACCTTACTACTCCAAGTTTCCGTCCTTTTGCCACACTAATTTCCTCACCTTGCTGCCCCAACTTCCAACCCTATTGTGAACGTTTCCGCCCATGTTCAGCCAACCTCTCTCTGACAGTTTCCGCTAGCATTTTTTATCCAAAGCCTTGACATACATCATTTGTTATCCAAGCTTCAATATGCCACGTCGGCTCTATATTGCATGCCAAAATAATAATTTTTGCAGCCATCGCCCTGCACTTCATTGGGTCGCTGCAACCAGCAAAATAAGCCTTGATGTGTGAATGACGCCTGATTGATCCTAGGTGCAAGTACAACACTTCCAAGAATCAAATAGCTTGTTGATGGCTCTTGGCATGATCTAGTTCAAACCAAACCAACCCAAAGCTTTTTGTCCACACTGCTCAAGCAGTTGGCATGACCTAGTTCAGAATAAACCACCCGAAAACTCTCATCCACACCCTGCAGGCCAGATTACAATGTAAGAAGATATGGCACGCCCTTTATTCGGCGTAAAAAGAGAACACCTATTGGAAGGGAGAAACCCTACTAATGTGTTCTAGTATTAATATTCAATAAAATTAGGGAGATGATATTTTCACTCCCTCTGCAGTAATGTGAACAGTGGGCAACTTTAACGCTTTCTGACATCAAATCACGTTAAAAGGGGGCCGAATGCGTACTGCAGGGGGGGGGGGGGGGGGGGGTGGGCGCGTTGAAAATATCATCGCCCTAAAATTATCCAAACAAAATCTAGAAAAAACTTGGGTCGTAATGGAGCTTTCCATATTCTATTCCAATTAAATGTCGATTTTTCCTCCTTCTACTAAATCCAGATAAAAATATCATTGTGAACCTTCCAATGGACTCGGAGGTCCACATTCGAAGATCAGCTTCGACCTGAAAGATAAAAGTTTCTTCCAATAAACATAATAGTTTCAGGACATCACTAACTCACTAGAATGTCCCTAATTCAATATCTTTCGAATTTCTATGAAAAACAATTTCGCATACAACACTCCACACCACCACCAACCCCAAAATCTCCACAACCATTTCCCCATTAGGGAACAATTATGGTGTATGACGTTGCCTATCCCAAGGCCCCGTTGTTTTTATACTTGCAAATCAAATCGCATCCATCTAACCAAATGCTTCAAACACTTCGTATCCCCTTTCATAAGAAGTTTCTTTGGATTTGTTACATTCTTTTTATAATAACCTTTGGAATCTTGATCATTGACAGAGAGTGGAAAGGTAAGTTAGAGAGGGCCGCATTGATAAGCTATTGGAAAAGAGTTCTTCCTAGAACCAAAACAATTTGCAAGCTGGTCCAAATGATTTTTCCCCACATTCCACCCAACCATCACACTCTTTCCATTGTTTGGCACAACAAAAGATTAGTGTGTCGTCAGTATATTATAAATGAGTAATAGATTCCACCCTGCTCATCCTCCCTCTCTCAAAGTAACCTTTCTCTTGCGCCATGATTAACATTCTCCTCACGCCTTCCCAAAACACCGTAAATAGGAATTGGGAAGGAGATCACCCTGTCCAAGACCCCTTGGGCTTTCAAAGAAACCTTCTAGGCACCAATTTGCAAGCTGGTCCAAATGATTCTTCTCCACATTGCACCCAACCATCACACTCTTTCCATTGTTTGGCACAACAAAAGATTAGTGTGTCGTCAGCATATTATAAAAGAGTTATAGATTCCACCATGCTCATCCTCCCTCTCTCAAAGTAACCTTTCTCTTGCGCCATGGTTAACATTCTCCTCATGCCTTCCCAAAACACCGTAAATAGGAATTGGGAAGGAGATCACCCTGTCCAAGACCCCTTAGGCTTTCAAAGAAACCTTCTAGGCACCCATTAATGAGAATAAATAAGGATGGATTCAAACCTGCCAAGTATCAAGGCATTTGTTCACTATGAGGACCCCATCTAGGATTTGTCAACCTTCAACAAATGCTCCTTGGGAAAGGGAGATAGTCCCTTCCATCACCTTCTTTATCCCATGAGTCAAAATATTGGCTATGAATTTATACATACTTCCAAAGAGACTAATGAAACAAAAATTCTTAACCTCTGTAGCCCCCTCCTTCAGAGACAAGAATAGTAGAAGTCTCCTTTAAACTCTTACTAATCATTATCCCAGAATCAGTCCATTACCGCAAGGCTGCTCCAATGGTTTAAAGCATCTAAAGGTAAAAAAGATTCTCCTTTCAGTTTCATTAACTCGGAGATTTGGAAGGAGTAATGTAATCCGTACATGGAAGGTACTAGTAGGCCGTCATTATCAAGTCAATTTCGACATGGGCCAATTCCTTATCTAAATACTTTACGCCTTCCTGTGAATGCTCGTCATGTGAGCATCGTGTACATGGAAGGTACTAAGATCCTTTGCTGCTTACGATTATAAATGTTGCTTGGTGTAAACCAAGAAGCTTGGAGATAAAGTTGAATACATGTGGTCTTTCTAAAGGTAATCCAGCCAGGTATATCTGGCGCTGGAGGTATCCTTAGAGACGATAGGTATGTTGGGTGGATTGAGATATTATAAGGCCATGGGCTTCACTGAGGTTTGGCTAGAAGGTGACAGTAAGGTTTTGATAGATATGATAAATTCCAACCAAGAGCCTCCTTGGTCTATCTCTTATTATAGGTAAGATCTTAAAAGCATTATCTGAGATACAAAGCCCCGACTCTCGTATCAATATAGAGAGAGCAACCACATGGCAGATTCTTTGGCTGACATTGCATGTGATATGAAAAGCAATAATGTATTTTTGAAGTGGAATGATCTCCCTAGATGTGTAATATTTAGATTCGTTGATCTTTTTCTTCTTTTGTTGGGTTGTGAGGCAGGGCTGCATGTCCTCTTGTATGTCTTTATTTTATTAATAAAATTTAAGGTTCAGGCCCGGGTTCATAGATAAATTCCAGGTCAAAAAAAATCTTATCTATCTTGTCCCTCTCATGGAATTCCTAAGCAATCTACTTTTGCTTGAGTTACTCTTTATAAAATTTCACGTGGTAAGAAAAAAAAGAAGCATTCATCACATCGTCCTTTACCATGTTCCACTTGTAGAAAAAGAACGTAAATCTATCAAGCTCCTGAACTATGTTCCCATCAGCAGAGCAAGGTTTTAAATTTTGGCTGAAACCAAAATATTTCGGCCAAAATTTCAAATTTCCACCAAGACCAAAACGGAATTTCGCTTGGAATCATTTTTTTACAGGAATTTGCCCGAATTTTTTTTTTTTTGAAATTTCACCTTGTAAATTTCCATTTTATAAGGTTTCCACCAAAATTTCAGAAATTTCCAATAAAATTTTAGAGAAACCAAAACTTTTCCTCGGAATTTACAAGATCTCAGCCGAAATTTCCACCGAAACCGAAATATTTCGATTTCCATTGCGGCCGATACAGAAACCAAAATTTAAAACCTTTCCATAGAGAATGTAGCCTTCCTCACTTCCCCTCCTTGAACTACATTTCCATGTATTCGGCCATCCTTCAATTACATTTTCTACATTGATCCCATCAGGTCTCGGTTCTATTTCCTTGTGTTTTAGTACAACTCCTTATAGAAACAAATGATAGTGTTGGCTATCGGGCCATTGTCTTCCACCAATTTTCCCCCATTAGCAACCGATAATAGCATTCAATCTCCTTCTATCATTGGAAACTTTATGAGAGTATGTTATATTTCTATCACTGTCCTTGAGCCAAAGCGTTTTTTATTTTTTTTACGCCGCTTGATATCTTCCAATCTAAGAGTATTCTCACAATCTAGCCAAACATTCTCTCAATCTTCCATCCCCTTTTGAGTGAGTCCGGATTTCTCATCATTTTTTTCTAAAGCTTCAACATTTATTAACAACACACATTCTTTTTCGTTAACGCTGCCCATGTCCAGCTGCCTCTACGATTCAATATGATTTTCAATTCTTGGAGCTTCTTCCCAAATTCCCTTCCTTCCCATACACAATCTCCTTCCACCATTTCTTTACTTTTTCTTTAAACTTGACATGTGGATTGTGGAGCCACATGTTATAATAATAGTCAGACAACGGTTCAATGAGGTCTAAAGAGCACTCACTACATTAAGTTTGGAAATCTTTCCTCACATTCCCACGTCAATAAGAAGCAGTCTAGTATGGGAGAATTGGAGGGCTTCCTTTTCTTGTCCACGAGAAATTGTTCCCTCCCATAGGTATATCAATGAGGCTGTTCCTGTTAACGAAATCAATGAATCTCCTCATGTTTGTCGTCCATTTAGTTCTGAAGTTTCATCTCCTTCATAAATCTGATTGTGTTAAAGTCCCCTCCAATGCACTAGACCTGAACTCCCCACCTCTTAGCCACTTCCTATTCTTTCCACAGGTTCTCCATCCTTGGTTTAATCGGACCGTATATTGCAGCCACCATCCCATAGAAATTATCTTGAAATCAGATTCATCTTACTAACAACATGAATGCCCCCTTTACTGCATCCACATTTATCCTACTGCTGTCCCACATAATTGCCATTCCCCCTGCTTTTCCTTTGGATGGGAAAGCCATCCGTTCACCATCTCTAGTTCACATTTCATAATGATCTCCATAACTGCTCTTTTACTTCTCCCCTTCCAAACCCACTTATGTTCCACGCTAATAATATCATCACAACCCCCCTCTCCCTCCCTCCAACTCCGAATTAAAAAAAAATTTGTGGTAACCCAACCACTTTTCACAATTGACTGATTTCGTCAAGTTTTTTTATTTCCCTTCTTACTGTTTTTTATAACCTTTTTTTTTTTTTTGCTAACTTATATTGTAGACAGGAACCCAACTGGTTTGGGACAAAGGCTTAGTTGAGTTGAATAGATATTGTAGACAGGAAACTCAACATGTTATCCTCCAAAAGATTCTTGCATGAATGTGTCAAGCCCACCACTAATAAGCACACCATGAAAATGCTCATGATCAAGTACAGGGAAGAGTTTTTCTTTAAGCAGAGCCCAATACAAGGAAGATTCGATGATAGGATACCTTGAAGAGTAAGAAGAGCTGGGCTCTGTGGTGGAAGTAGATAGTAACTCATAATTAGCAGGTAGTTAATGGCATATAGTGTGTGGAGATATTAACATCCTTCAAGATGTTATTACTTGGGTTTTAAGAGCACGGAATTGGCTGGCTAATCACATCACAGATATGCGTTTGCTTCCTCCCTCAAAACTCCTCACAAATTAACTATTTAGAAAGAGGATGTAAAATGTAACTCCTCACAAATTAATTATTAGAAAGAGGATGTAAAGTATAGTTGTGCAGCTGAAATCCTTTTCCACGAAGAAAGGACAAGCAGTTACAGTGTTCATTTGACGAAAGTTTGGTGTGCAAGGAACAAACCAAATGAACTAGCTTAAGACGTATAGAAATGGCACAGGAAAATCATAGAGTACATTTGGAGATGATAGATTCGACATTGGAGAACCATGTAGTTGATAAAGCCTCGACAAGAAATTCCATTGAATTGGACCAACCATTGAGTCACAAGAACCCTTGACTGCCAGACGCATATCTCACGAGACATATAAACAAATGATAAGCTCGAACTAGAAAACTAGAGTTTTTTCAAGGCGTCCTAAAAGGAGGACCCCATCCAAGAACAAGAAAAATCAAGAAATCTCAGAAAGTTCAATATTGAAAGCGCTAGTTTTGGGCAATGATAACTGGACATGGTTAAGAGCATTTTTTATGATCCAATCCATAGAGGCGGAAGAGATGGAGTGCAGATTGTGAGGGGAGGCAGTGATGATTTTATCAGGTGGAATGAGCAATTTGGGGTGTGTTCGGCAAGGCTTCTCATCCTTGGCCAAATAAAGAGGCGAGAAACCGATTGATGAGATCTGGGGAGCGACTCCGAGTGGCTCCATGGAATCCCGTCTTTGTAGGATGTAAAAAGCGCAAAAGTGAGGAAATTTAAAAACGGGCTAGTGATGGGTCGGGTGAGCTGAACAAAATTTTAGGGATTTCGTTTTTTTTTTTTTTTCATTCTCTACCCCTAAAAAAGAGGCGGAAATCATTATCTAGATTGTTGCCGAACGCAACCTTGGCGTTCAAGATGGAGCTAGATATGCCAAGAAAGAAAGAGTAATAGGGGTCTAAGGTGTACAAAAAACATAAAGAAAGAGTAATAGGGGTCTAAGGTGTACAAAAAACATCATGGGTTTCCCCCATGGGAAAAAGATTGATCCATGAGAGAACATCAGCAAATTAGTGGCATACAGAGAGAGCATTTGCACTCCACATGGGTCAACAAACTATCTGGGGTGGAAATGCCTAAAAAGAAGGGTATAGCAACATCAAGCACCTATATTTAAATGCATAACTATTTCAACACGATCAAATTTTCATTGTGGTGGAATGATTACTAGTTTTCTTAATGGGAACAACTGACACTAAATGGATACAAGCTCCAGGATAGTGCTGGAATCACTTTTGACGATATAATTTCCCCCAAATCCCAACCCTGAACTGTGCTTGTGGGCACAAACAAATTATACAAATTTGTTAAAGTAAAAAGCATTTCTCCAACAGCTTAAGCTTTTGGAGATGTTGGTAAGTTAACAAAATTCATACATGCACGTGCAATATATGCATGTATGTTTGTATCTGTGTGCATAGAGAATCAACAAAATTGCATGTAATTGTACAAGATAATGAGCAAGAACAATCATAATATGAAGAGAGAAAGGGTGCACTTTCTAAACGTGCCCAACCTAGGACGGAAATCAATTAGACATGGCTAACAACTTCATTAATGACATGAAACCATCAATCTCAAAGGATATCTTGAAGAGAATTTCTAATTTGCTCTAGTTCCTCTTCCTTTGTGTTGATAGACTTTGTATTCTGCCTAATAACTTTCATAAACTTCAGTTTGGAACGCCTATCATCATGATATCCCCCCGTCATGCCCCCCTTCTTGCTCACCTGATCACCTGGCATAAGCTAAAAGTGAACTAGTAAAGGGTTCAGACATAAACAACAAACTTATCAAATAAGTTCAAAATAAAAATTCTTGTTCCAAACCTTCCATAGTGATGCAATCCAAACCATCAGTTCGAGCAACCTTTGTGGCCACATCCAAGTTTCGACATACTGCTGTTCTACCAAACACCTATAAAAGAATTCACTCTAAGAAATGCATGTATAAAAAAAATTTATAGCATGGGGTAATAACTACATGGATATACTAAACAATGGAGACAGGAAATCCGGAAGATAATGCTTACTGCAACGAATTATCTTCTGGCATAAAGAAATTATGAACATGATGATCGCATGTAGGAAGCAATAAACTATAACAATTACTCGTTGGCAGTGTCTCAGATGATGTTACCTCTAAAATCGAAAAGCAGAATTATGGAGTGCACATGAAAGGAAATTTTCATTTATTATGTATGAATTTTTAAGATGGGTGTCATTTACAAGCCACATTTACTTCAAGCATTGTACTAAGGGGTTAGTCATTTGAACAAAATACACTAAGTTATCTTCAGCAATTCGTGTCAAATTTTAGGGAGAAAATTGTATGATGGTTTCAATTAAAAATAGTGGGTTCCCTGTCCCTCCCAGCATCGATCAACAAGTTGCCACACAACTAAATTTGATGCTAGAAAAATCCCCATATGCATGGAACAACATCCAGCTAAAAGAATGTTGCTTAACACCAATCAGAAATACTTCTAAGATGGAAGACCATCCCATGATATCAAGTTCCATGTTTCTGACTCAAGTGATTGCAGGATGATTTTTTTTTTTTTTCAAAAGAAAAGTAAACTGTCCCACAATCACTTTGGAGACAAGAGGGTTGAAAGCTATGATAACCAAATAGTTGTGTAGGACCAACACTTCATGCCCAAGATGGTACGATAATGAAACTTGTGACAAGCATTTCATGGATAGTTATGGTGGTCAGAAATAGGAATAACTATCAGGTGCCAAACATACATAGCTAGTTTTAAATTTATTATTGATTCCCTCTTCTACGTAAATTCTAATTAAGTTTTATTTATGAATATTAATTTCATTTCGTTTCGTCCAAAATTCATACCAACGAAGAAACTGATACAGATTACAGATTACAGAAATGCAAGGTTCCAATCAAAAATTTGTTATGTACTGGTTCGTTTCGTTTTGTTCTGATTCATCCATTCAAGACAAAACCAAAAAGAAACTGTTTTTTTTATTCTGAAAATTTTCAACAATTTCAAAATAAGGCATTTTTAGTTTTTTTTTTAAATATTTTAACCTTGTTTTTTTCCTCATTGTATATCTGATCTAAGAGTGTGTAGGACCAACACATCATGTCCAAGATGGTACGATAGTGAAACTTGTGACACCCATGTCACGGACACTTTTGGCGACCAGAAATCAGAATAACTATCATATTCCAAACATAATTAGCTAGTTTGAAATTTATTAGTGATTCCCTCTAAGTAGAATCTAAGTAAGTTTTATGTGTAGTTAATTAATTTCGTTTTGTTTCGTCCAGTATAGAAACTGATACAGATGATAGAAACCTAAGGTCCCACTCAAAATTTCGCTATGTACCGGTTCATTTCGTTTTTTCTAGTTCATCCATTCAGGACGACTCAGAAATAAAAAAATTATCCTGAAAATTTTCAAGAATGTCAAATTAAGAAATTTTTTTTGTTTTTTCCCCTATTTTAACCTTGTTTTTTACCCTTTCTATAGCTGACCAAAGGGAATTTTATGTGTGTTAATCCCTCAAACATATGGGAGCGAGGCATGGCCGCCTAGATGATGAATCACTGTAAGGATACAAAGCAGAAGCTCGTTTTTTTTTGTCCCAATTTTTATGTGTTTCTTCTACTTCCAGAGCATTCTACACTAAAGGGGGAAGTATTAACCTTCTTCAAAGTCTTATAACCGAAGGAGGCACGATATTAACCATCTACACTTGGTACGTTAGTTTTTATTTGTAATATTTATAATTAGGTAAATGTTTTAAGTTCCAAAAAGTGTTTTTATGTTAAAGTTGTTGATATAAATGGTTCCTTATTTTTTTTCCTTAGATGTTAGATGAAGCAACGTAATTCATTATTCACATATCTTATTAAGGGTAATCTTGACTTTTCACATGTAAGTATGTAACCCCGCACCACACACACACACACACACATATATAATACTTTATGAGAGGGAGAGTATTCATCTCTCCTCTTTTCTCTCTACTTTCTCTCTTCTTCTTCCTTCTCTCCAATGGAGCTTCAAACATGGTATCAGAGCTATAAGTTCTGATTAGTTTCGAAGCAGCGAAGAATCACTAAAACAATTATTGTTCATGTGAACAGTACCGTGTGAACAGTAGCCCCATTTGCCTCCTTGTGCCGCACCTCTCTGCATGCTGGCAGCCCCTCCGTTTCCCTGTTGAAGTTGCCGCCCCCTCTTCTCTACCTTGAAACCTCCTTCCTTCTTCCCTACCATTACTCCCTATCCATAAACCTAAACCTAAAATCTAACCGCAACCCTAATCTATGCCCACACCCACTATGGCCACCCCGTAACCCTAAATCCATTGGCGCACCACTCTCTAACCCAAACCCAAAATCCATTCCCGCCCAAAACCCGAAAATCCTTCTTTGAGGTTTTCCCTCTTGATTTCGCTCCTTTTGATGATCTAAACTCCTTCCTCTTTCGCTCTTGTGGTTGTTGGCTCCAGACGGATGCTCTTGTTGATTTTTTCATGGTCGGTGGTGGTGGCGTGTCTCTTCGGCTTCTTTATATGTTCCGGAGCCACGTGATGATTTGTTGGGCCAGGTATCTTCACCCTCATGATTTCTTCTTCATTGTTGTTGGTAGTTGGTTGGTTGTAGTTCATCGCTTGTTGGTTGCTTGTATGCTGGCTTTGTTGATGTGTCAGGGCATGCACTATTGTCTTGGAACGATTGTTTCTTGCTCGGCTGATTTTCTTCTTCATGGTTGTGGTTTCATCTCCTCTCCTTTGTTGCGGCTCGGTCTTGCATTTGTTTTTCAGCATGTTCCTCCTGTCGATTTCTAATGTTCGTGATACGTGGGTTGATGTTTAGTTTGCTCACTTTCGTGCGCTCATTTATTGGTGTTCGTTGTTAGTACTTATTTGAGACGCTTCTGTTATGGCTCTCTCCTCGCATTCGACTCCTACGAATGTTCCTGCTCAGGCTGGAGGAGATAGTAGTTTCCCAGAGGACGTTTTGGAGGTAGTCCTCATTTAGAGGGAGGCCGTGGTTCTGGTAGCACTACATCATGTTTCCTTACTAGTTCTGTTTCTTGGCACATTGACTCTGGAGCCTCCAATCATATGACCGGTAAATTCGATTTACTTTCTTCCTTCCAGCCCTATTCTTCTTTGAGGCCTATGGTTACCTTGGCTGATGGGAATACATCTCATGTTAGTGGAGTTGGTGTTGACTCTCCTCATCCAAGTCTTTCTTTGTCCTCCTTCGTGTCCCTAAATTTCATTTTAATCTTCTTTCTGTGAGTTTACTAAACGTCTTGGTTGTTCTGTGACTTTTATCCCTTCTTACTGCGTGTTTCAGGATCTGCATACTGGGAAGAGGACTGGTTCGGGGCGTCAAGTCGATGGCCTATAATATCTTGATCTTGGTTGTGCTGATTTAGCATTGCAGAGTTCAGTTAATAGTTTTCAGTGGCATTGTCGTCTGAGCAATCTCCCGTGGAGAAGCTTCACCATACAACCATTGTTTACAGTCCCGTTAGTCACTTTCAATGTGAGTCGTGTAAGTTGGGTAAACACCATCGTGTTTCATTTCCTTCTCGTGTTGTTAGTCGTGGTCTCGTCCTCTTGAACTTGTTCATTCCGATGTTTGGGGTCCTTGTCGGACCACATCCTTGTTTGACTTTAGGTATTTCCTGGTATTTGTGGATGATTATTCCCCTATGACTTGGGTATTTTTACTCAGGGATCGTTCTGGGGTGTTTTCTGCTTTTCACACCTTCTATTCAAAAATTTCTAACCGGTATCATTGTTCCCTTGGTTGTTTGTGCACTGATAATGCGCGGGAATATTTTTATTCCTGTAATGGATTTCAGGCCTTTTGGAAAGTCATTGTATCATTCATCAGTCCTCTTGTGCCTACACCTCCCAGCAAAATGGTGTAGCCGAGAGGAAACTTCGATACCTTCTAGACATGACTCGCGCTCACAAGTTCTAAATGAAGGTACCTAAGCCTTATTGGAGTGACGTTGTCCTCACTCCCTATTTTTTGGCCAATCGCCTGCCTTCTTCTATCCTGCAAAATTAGACACCTTTCTCTGTTTTACATATTTTTGGGAACCCATTTCCTCTTTTCCCACAAGTCTTTGGGTGTGTCAGCTTTGTCCACAAATTATCCCCTCGCTTAGACAAATTAGATCCCTGTGCTGAAAAGTGTGTTCCTTGGTTATTCACGGACACAAAAGGGGTATAGGTGCTACAGTCCTCGCTTAAGGAGGTCTATATCTCTGTCAATGTTAGTTTCTTTGAGACTACCTCTTTTTTTTCTCACTCTGCAACTGACCCCATTCAGGGCACTGTGCTTCTTCTTCCTCTTACTCTTCCCCTTTCATCTCCGTCGGTGGCTCCTTCCCCTTCTCCTTTGAAGGTGCAGTCGTAGCCCTCGACAAATCGTGCAGCTATCTGATTCTACGAGCCATCCTCCCAACCATCCACATTCCCAGTCTGATGGATCACCAGTGGCTCCTCAAGTATCTGATGTTCCCCCCCCATTCTTGTTACTTCTTACATTGCATCTCGTACTGATCACTGAGTTTGTTTCCTATGATCGAATTTCTCCTATTTATTGCACATTTCTTTCTGCTTTGTCTACGGTTACTTTGCCTCGTTCTGTTACAGATGCCTTAGCCCACCCAGGCTGGTGTGCTGCCATGGACGCTAAGATGACTGCCCTCCACTCCAATGGTACTTGGGAGTAAGTTTATCTGCCCTCTGTTACTCAGCCTGTTGGCTATAGGTGGGTATTCTCAATTAAATACATACCAGATGGGTCCGTTGAACGCCTAAAGGCACGTCTGGTCGCAAAAGGGTACACTCAGACCTTTGGGGTTGACTACACTGAGACCTTTTCACATGTTACGAAGATTCCCTCTGTGCGTGTTTTGATATCCTTGGCTGTGAATATAGGCTAGCTATTGTACCTATTGGTTGTCAAGAACACTTTGCTTCATCGTGATCTTAGTTAGGAAGTATACATGAAGCAACATCCCGGGTATGTTGCTCCGGGGGAGATGCGACTATCTGTATGATGTTTGTGTAAGGCACTCTATGGCCTCAAACAGTCTCCTAGAGCTTGGTTTGGGAGATTCAGGGATGCAATTATATGTTTTGGCAAGAGGCAGTGTGAAGTAGACCAATCAGTTTTTAGCCTACAGTCTGATGATGGATTCATTTTTCTGGTCGTTTATGTTGATGATATTCTTATCACTAGAAGTACCAAGGTATACAAAATTAAAAGACTTCAAAGAGAATCCAGTACCAAAGATCTCGGTCGTCTCAGGTACTTCCTTGGAGTGGAGGTTGCTTATTCGTGTGGTGGTCTCTCTCCATGTCAGAGAAAATATGTCTTGGATAGATTAAAGGAGGCAAGATCCTTAGCGGTGAAACCGGTTGTGGTCCCTATGGATTCTAATGTTAAGTTGCTTCCTGATCAAGGGGACTTGTTAGAGGACCCAGGCAGATACAAGGGATTAGTTGGCAAGTTGATCCTCATTTGACCATGACTCGTCCGGATATCTCATATGCAGTTGGTGTAGTGAGTCAGTTCATGAGCTCGCCACATACTTCTCATTCGAAAACAGTTCTTCAGGTTGTGAGATACAAAAAGAGGGCCCCTGGTAAAGACTTGTGTTTCCAAAGGCACAACCACATGAACTTAGAGGGCATTACTCATGCAAACAGAAGGTCGACTACCGGTTATTGTACCTTTATTGGAAGAAACTAAGTCACTTGGCAAAGGAAAAGGCAGGATGTCGTGGCTAGATCCAATGCCGATGCAGAGTATCAAGTTATGGCTCGTATATGTGGAGTTGACTTGGCTAAGTCATTACATCTGAGCTCCCTTCAAATATCAACACACACCAACTGTCAATGTTCAAGACTTGACAACATATCACGGAGAGTTTGATGAGAACTCGTGGGAGAGTTCTTTCTCACCCAGAGATGATGATGCAATGCCAACATGGAAGCCATGTCACGCCTAGATGGCTTGGGTGGAGTGTCCAAAGTGCATTCCGCCCATAATGCAGCAGCAAGATTCTGAACCTAACTTTTGAACTTTTAGACGGCAGAATCTCGAAAAGCGGTAAACTAGGAAGTTGTAGATCTTTATGTGATCTTTCAACGAGTATAGTCACCTGTAAATCAGACAAAAGGTTGGAAAGTTATAAATGTTTTAGTATATTATGTTTGTGGGTTCCCAAACTAGTCAAGTTTTGTGAGTTCCAAAGATACTTATGATATGTAAGTCCCTAAGCTAGTTAGTGGACGAGCTTGAGCGAATGGCTGGGGTCTTTCATCTAAAGGGATAGATTTTCATAAACTTAGCAATTGGTAACTTTAAAAAAAAATGATATAGCAATTGGCTTGAGCATTGCTCCCATGTTCTTCTTACCTTAGTTGTGATTTTTGAGTTCTAATTTCTTTCTTCTTCCCACTTAAGCACCCGCATTATCGGGTATCAGAGCCAACTTTACTCTCTCGGGCAAGCTTCGATTTGGTTTCTTCAGGGAGTCACAAAGAGGTAGAGAAAGGAGTGGTAACCAAATGATGGAAGATTTGAGAGATGAAAGCGATGTTGAACTTCAAGCGCTTCGAAGACAAGTTGAGCAACTTATGATGCAACTTGAACGCCAAGAGGCACGTAGAGCGCGTGGTGGATCAAGTCGTGAAGATTCTAGTGACGAGTCCAATGTGAACCCCTTCGCCAATACTCGTGAGGAGGCTGGGTTGGGAATGTTCGACCGTGATTTTTACACCGTCAAGATTGATTTGCCGGAGTTCCATGGTCGTCTACAACCTGAAGGGTTTTTTTTAATGGCTTAGTATCATTGAGAAGTACTTTGATTACAAGGAGACACCCAAAAACCAACATGTAAAGCTTGTGGCTATAAGACCATGTGGCTATGCTTCGACATGGCGAGACAAAGTCCAGGAGATGAGGATCCGCAAAGGAAAGCATAAGATTTCTTCTTGGGAGAAAATGAAATCTAGGCTTAAGGAGAAATTTCTTCCATTGGATTTTTCTCAAATTATATTTTCTCAATTCAACAAACTGCGCCAAGAATCCAAGAATGTACTAGACTACACCGAAGAGTTCTACAAACTCATGGCTCGTAAATATTCAAGTGAAGATCAACTTGTGGCTAGGTATGTTGGTGGTTTGAAGTTTCCTATCGTTTTGAGGTTGAGATGCACCAATCATTGAGTGTCAATGATGCTTATCAACTAGCCTTGATGGATGAGGCTAAAACTTGCTCACCCTGGTGTCAAGAAATTTGTGGATGTATGTAGCCTCTATCCTTCTACCAAAGGTGAATCTTCACATGGTGGAGATGCAAATTCGAAATCTAAACATTTCAACAAAAATTCTACAAAATGAGCTGCTACACATCATGTTGGAAATCAGCTAATCCTTCCAACAATCCAAATGCTTTTTTAAAGTGTGGTCAAGTTGATCATCATTACAAATATTGTCAAAAGATACGAGTAGTGGCTTTCGGTGATCAAGAAAATGATGAGGATATTGTTGATGATTCAAAACATCCCATATATGATGAGGAATGTGACATACACATGGTTTTAAATTTCGGCCGAAACAAAATATTTCGGTTTCAGCCACGACGACGTAAACGAAATTTACATGAAGTCGTTTCTTTACAAGATTTCGGCGAAATGTCAAATTTCGTTTTTAGCCTTTTTTACAAAATTTCCAACTAAATTTTTTAAAAATCCACTGAAATGTTATAATTCCCACCGAAATTTATGAAATATTCACCGAAATAGCCAAAATTTCCACTGAAATCGCCGAAATTCTAGACATTTCGGTCAAAAAAATTTTTTTTAAAAAAACAAAATCATAATCATATTTTTACATGATTTCGGCCGAACTTTCGGCCCGAAACCGACACCGAAACCGAAATTTAAAACCTTGGACATACAACATGAGGAGATCAAACACGAAAAAGGAGAAAGCTTAGTGATCCAAAGAGAACTTAGTACACCAAAGGTTGATTACGATGATGATCATTCCAATATTTTAAAGACTCGATGCAAATCTCATGACAAGGTTTGCACCATTGTGATTGATGGTGGGAGTTGTGAAAACATTGTATCTCATGGAATAGTGATCAGGCTCAAGCTCCAAATCGATCCCCATCCAAAGCCCTATCAGATTGCATGGTTTAAGAAGGGTAATGAGGTACAAGTCACTAAGCGATGTTTGGTTTTATTTTCTACGAGTAGAGATTGTTTGGTGTGATGTAATTCCTATGGATATTTGTCACGTGCTCTTAGGAAGGCCAGGCAATATGATAGACATGTCACCCATGATTGCTGTAAAAATACATAATCTTTCGAATGGGAAAAGTAGAGATTGTTCTTTTGCCTGGTAAAGAGAGAAAGACACCCAAATCTGTAGAAGAGGAGGGTACCAATTTTCTCACTTCATCAAAGTTTGCAAAAGAATGTATGAATAGCGGTATTGTGTACATGCCAACAGCAAAAGAATTGGAAAAGTCTTTCAATTTATCTAGTAACTTAAAACCTCTCTTGGAGAATTCAAGGATATCACACCCGATGAGTTACCCAATGGACTTCCTCCTTTAAGAGACATTCAACATCAAATTGATTTGATTCCCGGTTCTAATCTTCATAATAACGCTCAACATCATATCAGTCCTAAAGAACATGAATGAACTGGACCGTGGGGAGGGTCACATAGTGAGGTTCCAACATGTTTGGAGATCAAAAAACAGCGATGATGATCTCCTGGCTCGGTCTGGGGTGGATAGGCTCAGTAAGCTTGGCTACAGCAAAGCGCTTACCAAGCGCGAAAGAAAGGGCCTTCGCCACTTGAGCCGTATGCGGGGGAACTCACACCCGGGGTGGGGGTGGGTTGAAAGCAGATCCCCAGAAGCGATAGCTCTCCTCTCTTTTCTTATTTCATGTGTCTGTAATCGGGGGCTCTTTCTCTCGTGTCCTTTCAGTTCTGTCTTTCTGAGCGGGTCCTTGTTGTGGAGTCAATGGGTGGTTGTAAAAATTGCCTATAAATAGCCATCCGCCCCAAGGTGTTGGCCCCAGGACATTGGCTTCCACCAATAGTGAACTATTACGGATCGCATCCCGCGCATATTCTACATTATGCCTCCTTTATCTTCTCTGAAGTCTACAACAAGTGGTCTATTTCTGCAAATATGTCACGTGTTTCTATTTATGTTTCCTATGGCCTCTTCTACTAATATAATTCGAGCTACATTAAAAAAATGTATATTTGCTCGATAATTTCTTAATCTCTAGTGTACAAGATGGCAACGATGTATCTTTTATCTCTAGGTACCACCCCAAGGACTTTCATCAAATTTCTACACGATTAACTGTTGTGGAGAAGAAGACAAATCAATCTTGTTGTTTTCTCTAGGACAAGATTTAAGGCAATAAGGGTGCATCATGCCATTAGCACCAGTATGGTTTTGTGACAGGCATACCTTCCAGGAAGATCAAGTAATTCAAATTACTGTAAGAACTTATAAGGTAATGTAGCAACATCACTTCCAATTGCAAGTATACCATTGTTAAAGGATTTTTTTACATGATTCTATGTAAAATCATCAGATTAAAGTGGATACCATATCCCAGAAAGACAGTTTACTTAAAAGGCCTTCGTTCCAAGAGAATGTACTAGTCGATAAGCAACTAACTGAAGCAATATGAACAGCTCCAGCAGTGACTCTTTGTTAAGCAATTAGCAATCTTTTGATTAACTCCTCTCTTTTTCAATGGCTTGATTAACTCCTCCATAACTAGCAGCATCCAACTGATAGTCTGATACTAAAGTGATAGTTTAAATTTGTTTTTTTCCCAAGCAAGATCATTTAACCTGACACTCGAGCTAAAACATGTATTTTCCCCCCATATCCATGCAACTTATCATAAGAAAGCCATTTGCTCATTGTCAGAGTTTCCTATAAATGACGTTTCATATTTGATATCAATTTACCCATCAAACCATGAACACATTTTGTCTCTCTTTGTACTTTCCGGTTGACCAATTCAGTCTTCCCCTTCTTTCTTTGAATAAAATTGCAACCATTCAAAAAAAACAAAATCATGAACACATTTTGACCTTTTATTGTTTCTTGGATAAGGACCTTCTGAAAAAGCAGAGACATGAAAGAGTAGCTATAACTAAAAAGTTAAAAAACAAGATGGTACTTCAAACGGGTAATCAACTAATCATAGTTGAATCTAGATAACAAAAGTAAAACATAGCATCCAAGAAATAAATAAAAAATATAAGAGAAACCTGGTAAAAGATCTAACCTGTGCAAAAGCTGGCTTAAAACGGGGAGAGAATTTCAGTTTGTTTAACAGAGGTATCACATCAGAAGTGTGTGGAAAATTTACATGTGGTGCCTTCACCCTATTCAATGGTATAAAAGTAACCCTTCCACCTTTTTCCGCAGTAAGGTATCTGATTATCCTAGTTGATATATCATCTGTTTCAACCACCACATGGAATAAGCTGCACATACAGAATAAAAGTTAGATTAAATATTTCTACAATGAAAGCCATTGCACAACAGGCCGTATGCATGTGACAATATAAAGCTCCAAGATAGAAAATCCCACAAAACCACTCGAACCTATTTCCAGCAGTAACTTCAACAGCAGTGAAAAATTTATCTTCGCAATCAACCAACTCAAATATTGGACCAAATACTCCGCCTATATTGTGATCACGGCAGATCCTTCGAACAGAATTCAGTCCTCTTCTAATATCCTGAGATAATTTAAAAAACAAAGTGTAAAAAGTCTTGAGCACAATACTAGAAAAATGGCAATGCCATTAAATATTTTGTGTTCATTTGTTACTACCAAATGGAATTTATAATTAGTTGCAAATTAATAATGACACTCTTAGACACCTTAAAATAACATTTTCAGAAACCGACCTGGATATCTAAGGAAGAGGTCACATACCGCAAAACAGGACAAATTTAACAATTTTTGTTTGAATGAACTGGACGTTGGCTAAATCAAATAATGGAAGCGGAAAAACACAAAAAAACGTAAAAGAAAATGTCATGTTTATGTCAAAATATCGGTAAAGAAAAACAACCATACTTTTAAAATCAGTAACTTTATATACAAATAAAATTTGCTAGGGATGGTAAGCATCAAAATCCATGCAATCTTTTCTCCACTGAGTGTGGACTGCCGTTCAATCTCTTTGCAGGCCAATAACAGGACAAATACGATCGTCCAATCACCAGATTTTTTGCTATGGCCCTTTCCCGTGGTTGCCCAACAGATAAGCTGTCACAATCACGATTCATATCCTTCAAAAAAATCATCATTCATGTGTAACAAGTGCAGAATGGAGACAGCAGAAACGGTGGGCCATATCCTGCACTATGGCCCATCCATGCTAGACATAGTAGCATAGATTAAACAAGAAATAGTTAACACAAAAATCTTAGAATATCAAGCACACCATGTAAAACATAGACAGATAGAACAGAGGAGGCAAGGTACTATGGCTCATGTTGGTCATAGTAGCACAGATCGGCAAAAAAGTAGTATAAATAAAAGATATAAAGAATAATTATAGCATACAAAATTATACATGTGTATAAAACAAAGGAAACGATGTATTGTTGGAATTGACACATCCACATGTTATGGTGGATGTACCCCTGCACTAGATTTAAAGCTTCTTGATTGACTCATTGTATTCAAAGCTCAAAAACCCAAACTCAGAGGACGCAGTCAATCTTTAGGTTGAACCAACAAACAGCTCTGTGGGTAGTCGCACGGTAAAAAAGGAACTTTGGGACAGATCCGAGTATGGATTAGTGAATGAGAAAAAAGGGGAGAAAATAATAAGTAAACAGATGAAGAGGCTTAAACCACTACAGAGCTGGTATAGGGACTCTTCTTAAATGAAAATGGGGTTGTTGGGTCTGGATAACATGTTTTCAAACTGTTAATGGACTGTAACAGCTACGGAAAGGCTGCAATCTAAGGGTTTAATGACATGGGACAGTTGGTTTTATTAGGGACTGGTCTAGGTTATAGGAGCAGGAATTAGGAAGGGTGTGTTACTGTGTTAGATCAGTTGAGGGGTTCTTGAATCTGTAACAGTTTACGAAGGGGCCTGGTCCGGGCAATTCCTGGATCTATGACAGATCAAAGATGGTTTTCAATAAAGAAGAAATGGAATAAGGTTGTCAGCAGGGTTACAGTGCAGGCTAATCAACGGTATTAGAGAACTCAGATTCTGCTTGATTGTGGAAACCAATGCCTTTCTTGATTAGATCTGGAATGAGTACCTTGTTCCAAATTGGATGGCGTGAAATAACTCAGATATGGCTTGATCGTGGAAACCAGTACCTTTCTTTATCAAATCCGGAAACCGTAGCCTTGATTCATATTTGCTCTCGATTGATCTTGGGATGGATGTGCAGCATGTGCCCTTGTTTCATATCTGCTCTAGACTGATGCTGGGACGGAAGGATTTAAGATCAGATCCGCTCTGATACCATGTCAGATCAAATCTAGAACTAAGACAATGAAAATGAAGCAGAGGAGCGCACGCGCCCGCAAGAGAGGGAGAGAGAGAGAGAGAGAGAGAGAGAGATTGTGTTACTGGGAAAAACACACTAAACCCAATTAGGGCGACTAATGTAGTTACTTATCATTAAGCTTGTAAAAAGGCTTAAATAGACCCTCAGTACCTAACCCAATATGCTACATTACATTTTGACCTTTCGAATATTTTTCACATCAGAAAAGAATACATATGAGAAAAGAATACATGTGAGAAAAGAAATTACTTACACCAGGAGTAGCATGGTCGAGGCTCTTCTCTGCCTTCACAACATCTGCTTTAAGCCTATCAATTTCAGCGGAGAGGTTACTTTCTTTCTCCCATAAGGACCTGAAACAAATTATTCGTAATTACAGAGGACCTTTGGATCACGTCACTCACTATCATGGAATCACTAAGAAAGAACGTACTTTCGTTCATCTTGTAAAACATCTCTCCGGCTCTTCAAACTTTTGAAATCATCATAACTGTTGGAGATGAGGGATTCCTGCATCTCCTTATCAGTTGTGCGCCCCTCTATGTAAGCTTCTTGCCCTACCAACTCATCTCGAAGCTGCTGAATTTCATCCTGAAGCTTTTTCTCCTGAAAACAATAATAGTTGAGAATCACATATACATTTGAATGTACAAGAGAGAATTAAGGAAATAATTTCGCAAAAATCTAAAATAGGCATTAGAACATAGATTTTATATTCAACTCAACTAAGCCTTTGTCCCAGACTAGTTGGGGTCAGCGAACGAATCCTTTAGAAAATTTTCATGAAGAAGGTGAAAGGATCTACCAAGCTCAAATTGACTAAGTCTAATCCTGACACTAGTTGGGTTCATCTACATGGATCAATTTCTTCCATTCTACCCTATCCGAGGTCATGTTCTCTGTTATATTCATAGCCCTCAAGTCTTTCCTTATTGTTCCTACCCAAGTTGTTTTCGGTCTACCGCTACCTCTTTTTACTCCATCAACTTGGCACGAGACACTTCTTCTCACTGGAGCATCCAAAGGCCTACATTGGATATGCCCAAACCATCTTAAGCGGTGCTCTCTCATCTTCTCCTCAATTGGTGTCACCCCCACCTTTTTACGGATGTCTTCATTTTTAATTCGATCTAACCTTGTGTGGTCGCACATCCATCGAAGTATTCGCATCTCCGCTACACTCATCTTATGCACATGCTGCTTCTTGGTGGCCCAACATTCTGAGCCTTAAAGCATGGTTGGCCTCACGGCTGTCTTATAAAACTTTTCCTTCAACTTGGTAGGTATTTTACGATCGCACAGAACTCCAGAAGCATGCTTCCACTTCAACCTTATTCTGTGGTTAACATCCTCTTCAATCTCTCCTTCCTTATGTAGGATAGAACCAAGATAGCGAAAGATATCCTGGTGAGGAAATAAATTTTATAGGGGAAATAAATCTATTCATGTGTGAGGAAGCCCACGCTAAGGGCCATTAGTGGAAGGAGTGGAAAAGCATATCATAGAAGTGAATCACAACGCTGAACAATAAAGTATGTCACTGACTTCAATACCATATGAAAGATAGTTTACCACCATCAATTGAACAACACACTTGCATGAGATTGGTGAAATGAAACTCCTAGAGGCCTAATGTTATTGGCTATATCCACATCCAATTTCTTTCCTTATCTAAGTATGGGATCAACTTCCAAGAAGATAACATATGTGGGTTTTGTCGCACATACTACGCTGACATCAATAAAGGGCCCACCAAGGTTCCATTTACAGCAAAACTTAGCATTTGTTGCCGCTTATTTTTTTTTAATATTTGTGGTGATTCTTATTGATTTTAAGAGATAGTTATGAAGGCTCACCATAAAGTTAATTTAAATAACATTATTTCCAGCTATAAGAATTTGCAATGATTCTCAACTTCTGCAACAATCTATTTTGGGTAGGTTTTCGATTCTAACTTAGGGTAAGAGTTTTATTGCCGAGAAACCCTTATATACTAGATGAATAAGGAACATAAGAAATTCAGGAAGATTACTCAGTGACCACTTAATCGGCCCAATGTTAGCTGAAATGCGGTTCATTCTAGTACGCGATATGAGAACAGGTACGGGATATGATGGTAGCATGATATCCGATATGATGAGAGTACGCTTAGTTGGTTCACTCTTAGAAGCATGAAGCAGGTGCGTGTGTGGAAAAGAGTGGGGCTCTAGAAGAATCTAAGTTTGGGAGTGCCATGGAAACGTTTATGCAATATTTTCTTTATATGTCCTTCAAAATTTAAGTACATCAAAAAAATAGTAATTTCTAATCATCTTCATACACATCTTTCAAAATTTAAGTACATCAAAGAGTAGAAATTTCTAACCATCTCCATTTTCGTGCCCTCTTTCCCCATGTCTTGTAAAGGAGCTTTTGTGCTTGCTCCAATGAAATAGTTTGAAAAGTTGGAGGAGTTTGATGCATGGAGATGGGGGACCAATGGAGCAATAAGAGCAGGTTGGGAGCGCCATGGGCACAATTTCAGTCTCTTCGGGATCACGCTCCTTTGTCGCTCCTTCCTAAGGAGCGCCAAATCGCAGTTATAACGCAAGAGTGGCAACCATATTGAAGATTCCTACTTCTAAGGATTCACCATTTGGGATCACGAATAGATTTGGCGTGCTAATTCGGGTCGCTCCATTATGTGTGTGTGTGTGTGTGTGTGCGCGCGTGTGTGTTCATACATTTTTTCCAAGAATATACTTCCATAGTCCATATATTTAATAAACTAAACGAACATGGCATAAGGGATTGAAAACTAGTGAAAATGTCAAATAAAGTGAACTTCATGACGAAGGAGTACAAAATCAATAATTACCATTTCAAAAAAAGGAGTACAAAATCATAACCAACCGACAATTTTGGTGAGCTTGAGCAATAAGGGAAATGCCAAAAATTCAAGAGGAAGCATCATATTTGCGGGTAAATTATAAGCCAGGCACTTGGAAGGAAAAGTCCATTTTGATGTCTCCCTCAAAGGGCAAAAAAAAAAGATCTCCCATTTCTGATATGCTCTCTCTCTCAGCATATGTTGGCATGGATCTCTCTTTCTCACTCCCGCTTGTCACCATTTTTAGCAATATGGGTCGCAAACAAATCATGTTTGAGGTCATGCAACTCGGATCGCCATTTTAAGCGATTCAGGTCGCAGACAAATTATGTCTCATCTCGCGCAATCTAGATCACAGGTCGATTTATTATCTATGAATAAACTGACCACATCTATTTTTTAATAAGGGAGGTAAAATAACCAAGTCTTTAGTGTTCATGAACTTTTTTCTCGTGTATTTCACGATCTAAAGACAAAGAGGACGATTTTTGGCAGACTTCATTTAAGTGGACCATAACCCAGTGTGTGTTGCTCTTCATTCAATCATAGCTTTGGCATTGTCAGCTTAGTGATCCCTTTCTTTGCAATTTGAAATTGTTAGTTCCTAGTCTTAATTTTGAGTATTGTGAAGCTTGCAGTTTTGTTTTTGTTTTTTGTTTTGTGTTTTTTTTTCTTTTTGGAATGGCAGCAAGCTACATTAAAAACGAAGGAAGAAAAAGAGTGAGATGGTCGACACAGAGCATAGTTTTAAATTTCGGCCACAATATTTCGGTTTCGGTTTGCACCGAAACCGAAATTACATTGAATCGGATTTTTACATGATTTCCCCGAAATTTCGCCAAAATCCGAAATTTCATTTCTCACGCTTATTTACAAAATTTCTACCAAAATGAAAAAACTTTCCACCGAAATTACCAAATTTTTCACCGAAAATGGCCGAAATTTTCCACCAGTTCATTTTTCTTGTTTATTATTTAAATAATAAAGTATGAGTAACCCAAATATTTCTATCTTTTTTCTTGTTTATTATTTAATACGAGTGTTCATAAAATACATTTGGGTGGTCTAGTCAAAACCGGCAAAAGGGTTTGGTTGTTTTTGTTTTGTTCATTCTCTAAGTCTTGTATTGAGGTCTTAAGATGAATTGGCAAACATTTTCAAAAAGGCACTCACGGAAATTAGTTTCGTATAATTTCTTTCAAGTTGGCATGGACTGTATGTACGCTCCAAAATGAAGGGGTTCTGAGAATAGTTTTTTATAGTGTCTTTTGATAGGAGGCATCAACACTAATGGAACACTCAGAAATTGCTAATTGTTAGAGGCCCATCATCATCATCATCATCATCTCTCTCTCTCTCTCTCTCTCTCTCTCTCTCTCTCTCTCTCTCTCTCTCTCTCTCTCTCTCTCTCTCTCTCTCTCTCTGTTACGTGCCTAATCGGCGATAACGCAATTAAACAAGAAAAAGATAGAAATAGAGAAGGGAAAGAGATTGATTCGAGGCAACCCGAACCTCCTAGAGGCTCGATTCGAGAGGAACCGTGACTCTCCAAAACAAAGTCTCCTTCGCTGTAAAATTATCTTCTTCTCCTCTCATTTCATTGAAATAAAGAACTTAAACACAAACACAAAGAGAGCCACATCATCAACCCATTTACCCCACTACCATGACACATAATTAAGACTAAGAACCATAACTCTAACATAAACAACCATCTAATAACTACTTGTAACTACAACACATACACCATAAGAGGTGCGTATCATTCCTTCCCCCTTACAAACGACCTTGTCCTCAAGGTCGAATTATTGAATAAAACACGTTAATCCACCAGATCCCAAATCGTAATGGACATGATTTGCTTCAACAACGCAATTAACATCGGACTTCCGTCTTCAAAAATAACAATCGTGATCCGTTGAACTCCACTTTCAAAATCCATCGTGATCAAACTCGAAGAGAAATACGATTTTTCATCTTTTTCGGTATCAATTCTCACACTTTTCTCTACACGAACATCAGCCTCAAGTTTCAACTTTTCATCTTCTCTGCGCATATCTTTGATCTCTTTGCTGATTTTTTCCAAGCCTTCCGCAAATCATTGGTGTTCTTCCATCATTTTCATAAAAAGTACTTTGATTTGCCTGAAATCATCACGTAGGGATTCCAAAAGCTCCGAAGACATACCCATGGCGCAAGATCGACAGTTTTGTACCACTTGTTAAGTGCCTAATCGGCCGTAACGCAAATAAACAAGAAAAAGATAGAAATAGAGAAGGGAAAGAGATTGATACGAGGCAACAGGACCTCATAGCGGCTCGATTCGAGAGGAACCGTGACTCCAAAACAAAGGCTCCTTTGTTGTAATATTATCTTCTTCTCCTCTCATTTCATTGAAATAAAGAACTTAAATGCAAACACAAAAAGAGCCACATCATCAACCCATTTACCCCACTAACACGACACATAATTAAAACTAACACCCATAACTCTAACATAAACAACCATCTAATAACTACTTGTAACTACAACACATACACCATAAGAGGTACGTCTCTCTCTCTCTCTCTCTCTCTCTCTCTCTCTCTCTCTCTCTCTCTCCACAGAGAGAGAGAAGAGTTCCTACACCCTAGTATAGATAAGTTATCTACACCCTAGGCTTAAAATACAGTGGGAGGCACATTGTTTGGGTGATCCAAAGCATTCATTTGATGGGCCCTCACATAGATATGGTGTGCCCAAAAAATCAGCTCCATAGGATCATCCCAACCCTACGATTTGGGTAGGCCAAAAATGGACCCGTATAAACACTCACAAATCTGTCCATTTTTGCCCCCATAGTTCGAAGGGTTAGGATGATCCCATGGAGCTGGTTTTTGGGCACGCCATTTCAATGTGAGGGTCCATCAAATGAATGAATGGGTTACCCAAACAATGTGGCCCCCACAGTATTTTTAGCCCACGGAGTATTTAAGTTATCTACTCAGGGGAGTAGGAACCCTCCCTCCCTTTATATAACAAATCAATTGGAATCATGGGGTTGACTTTAAGCTGTACAAACTCCTCATTCTCCCTCTTCTTCTTGTTCGCTACTTCTCTCTCTTCAATCCATGTCTTTTTTTTCATTCCATGTCTTCTCTTCCCTGATCTCTCCTTACCCATCTTGATTTCCTGGTCCTAAGATTTATTCTTATTTCATTCTACTTAACGACACAAATATGGAACAATAACACATTTCTTTGCATCCGAGATTTTTCTTTTGTGTTGCTTTCCAATTTTTCATCCTTCAATATATGCTGGATTTTTTTAAACATCATTTTCTACATGTTTTGAGGCTAGATCCATGAATCAATGCATGTATTTGCTTACAAATCTTTTTTAATGTTTATTTTTCATTTCTTCTATATTTTCAACTTTATTTCAATTCAGAAAACCCAAAAATGAAAAATAGATCATTTACCCTAAATTCTGAATTTGGATCATGATGAAATCAACACGCAGACTAGTTCAAAAATGACGAGGCATTATTTGTTAGTCAATTTCTGAAGGGTTTACAGTGCTCATTTGATTTCATTCCTAATGAATTTTTGGGGAAGGACCTCAAGGGAAACTTATGAGTACAGGAACTCATTGAGCATGGGGGACATTTTCATTTAATCTCATTGAGCTAGATCTACTGCATATTTGGGGGTTTGGTCAAAGAATATCTGGGCATATATGTGAACATTTTTTTACTTTTTTAACATTTTTTTTATATATACTTCCTTGTGTCAATTAAATAGTTCTGATATATATTACACAATGTCCATTTGTTTCTGTACTTTTAGTTCAATTAGTAGATAAGAAATTCACAAATAAGCAAACAAGACAAACCTAACAGGCTCGCTATTACTGTTAAAGTATAAAAGATAAATAACGCCTTTCTCCAACAGCTTAAGCTTTTGGAGAAGTTGGTAAGTTAACATGGTATCAGAGCCAAAGGTCTCAAGTTCAAACCTCCCGGATAGCAAAAATCCACATGCGATGGTTGGCCCAAGGTGGGACCACATGTGCCACGTGTTTGCCAAGTGGCCCACACGTGCGGGAGAGTGTTATATAAAAGATAAATAACGCCTTTCTCTAACAGCTTAAGATTTTGGAGAAGTTGGTAAGTTAACAATTACAATAGAAACATTTTAGAACACATAAAAACTATGAGATTTTATACGTTGTGTGCACGTGAAGTCCATTATTTTTTTCAAAAAGTACAGTGGCGCCCACTCCATAAGATGATCCAAACTGTTCATTTGTTGGGCCACAACATTAATAGGTCGTACCCCCTAAATCATCTCCCTAGGATGACCCTAACCCTCCAATCTATACCTCTACAGATTGGACGGTTAGGGTCATCCTATGAAGATGATTTAGGGGGTACAACCTACTTATTTTGTGGCCCAACAAATGAACGGTTTGGATCATCCTATGGAGTGGGCCCCACTGTAACTTTTGAAAATTATAGGACTTCACGTGCAGACAGCATATAAAATCTCTAAAACTATAAAGTACAGAATTTGTTAATGAAACTACTTCAAAAAACCTTACAGAAAAGAAACTTCATGTATCGTTTTGTCTTTTGAACCTTGAAAAAAAAAAGAATATCACTACTGTCTCAGACTCTCAGCTAATATGCCACAGATATCATCCACACAGTTCTGGCTGTGGGTGATATGCTAGCCAATGAGGATATGTTAGTCCTTGTTAAAAAATTATAGTCAAAGACTGATTAATTGAGTATTAGATCAGGTTTTTGCTGAAATTGTAGTTTTTTTAAGTATTTTTAGAAAACTTGAAGATATTGCAGCCGTTCATCTATTGGAGATATCCAAATCCATTGCGAAACAGCCACCATTCAACAATCCTTTATGCGCTCGTGGTTGGCCCTTTCACAACTTGATGTAAAGAATATATTATTCAATCAAAGGCATAGAGTTCTATATGGTCTAAAACATGAAAGCACTTTTCAGCAGTTCAATTCAGCACTTCTAAAGTCAGGTATTTTCCTTTTTTTCAGAAACAAAGTGGATACATCCATTTTCATCAATTAAGACCAACAATGCCGAATCATTCTTCTTATATTATCTTCTCATTAAATCCTTACGCATGCATTCGATCTAGTAATAAATTGTCTGATATAACCATTAACTGGATTTTAATTATTATTTTTTTTTGAAAGATGACAAATTTCATTAATATCCATAAAGCATTCGGGACCAGGAGTCCCATCCTGAAATACAAAATATCAGTTTGTACTGGGTTGGGCATACCCAAAACCAGTAAAAAGGGAAAATAAGTTAGATAAGCCATTATTCCTTTCCTCAATTGCACTACAGGTGATTCTTGAGCAACACCTGACTCTATTCTGCACCTAAATCTTTCCTCTGGCCCCTGTCTATTCCTTTCTTGAGTAAAACAGTAGAAAGATCTCCCAGCCCAAAGAGCCTCATCTGGCGAAAGACCATGGTCTCTCAAGCTATGAAGGGACTAAGACTATTCTCAACACATGTAGGGTCTGGGATTACCTACCGCCGAAATTAGCCCATGCAACACAATCCTTACAGCAAGCTACCTTTCCCCCAACCTATAGGACTCATACCCATACTAAGTACCCAGCTTCATGTGACCCTCTTCTTCCAACCCGGCTCTATTACTTATATCAAACAGAAGTTTCATGACTGAATACGTTCCCTCATAAATCAGGTAGACAGATCCACAACTTACGGGTTCACCTTGCTTGAGATCTTTACTAGGCAAAGCAGGCTACATAGAGCATCAATTCGTAGCAACTTCTCGAAATAATTCTCTAACGCTCACAATTTAGGTTCTGTTTCAACCGCCTTTCCTCTATCTACTTTTCCCTCTACGACTCTGGATTGCATTCATAGGAACATTTCTCTGGTCTTGTCTAAATCCTTCTGATAAGAGATCCCAAGAACATCTCTCATTGCTAAGAAATAGTTAAAACCCTCCACTTCTGGGCGCCCAGGTTCGTCAGGATCTGATGGTAACAAAATACCCTTACCCTTTACATTACTACTGCACTCATTAAGCTGCATTGATCACTGAGTGTCTTCCATTACTGGATTTTAATTCTGAAGAAATGCTAGTTTAATCTGTTAAAGGTCAAATCCTTTTCTGCTCTTGATTTGATATATCTTTAGTTAGGCCCACTAATAGAAATGACTAACTCATCTCATCCTTACCATCTACAGCAAAACTGAGTGAATTTACACAATGTTATCAGTGTTAAGACTTCCATGCATGAACCGAGCAATTCATGAACAATGTTCTATGTTTTTTTTTTTTGAATGGTGATAATGCACGAACAATGTTCTATGTTCGCAATGCATATCGGCTAAGTTAGGTTTCTCATCGTGAATTCCATCGGTTTCAGGTGGTAAGAACAACTATCTAATGAGAGGAGATAACATGCTCTAGACTCCTGTTGTCAGGTCCAAGTCTTCCGGAACCAATTATGTAGCCGAAAAAATAAAGACATGCCTCCCATAGTTGAGGATTTGTGTCTCTATATTAACTAAGAATTATAAGAGAAATGATAGAATGCAGGGCGCGCTTGCAAGAATCAGCTTCAAGGGCGCCCTTATTGGTTGATTTCTGCAAAGTCGACACGGTTTCCACTTTTTTAGGCACACACTATGCAGACATCAACCAACAAGGGCGCCCCTTGAAGCTGATTTTTGCAAGGGCTATTAATATGACCAAAAAGATTACGGTATTGACTACTGCTTTAGGGCTTTAATTCATCTGCCAGGAAAAGGTTGAACAAACCAGATTGGGACAACTGGTCTCTCTCAACAATTAATGCTTTCAGGCCATAGAATTTAAAGTTGAGAGCAAAGTACCTGCACCAAATTTGATGAAAGAACGCGTTGCAGATCATCAATTTCCTTCTGAAGCCATTTGTCCCGGGCAGCTTTGCTGGAAAACTGGGTTGCACGTCCTTGTTTTTGATAGAGAATGCTAAGCTGCTTTTCACGGTCCATTATTCTACAAATCCCACGAGAAAGCCACAAGCAAACAGATCCAGTCATTTTCTAATAAAAACCTTTTATCAGTAGGCAATGCTTAGGTGCTAACGAAAGATTTCCACTAGATAAAATACCCTTTTGTTATTTCCTCCTCCTCAGCCACTTGATCATTGTGTAAAGGCCTTATTGTATCTAATTCATCTCTGGATTCCTGAATTTCTTTCCTCAGGCTCACAAGCTGCTTTGTAGCCTCCTCCTAAAAGTATTGATAGTTTATATGAAGATCAAAATATGCAACTGACTACATTACGCATCTTTTTCATATATACTTGAAGACCACCAAGAAATCATACTTTATTTCGGATATCCCCAGAAATTTTCTCATCTAGGTCTTTAACATCAAGTTCAATCTGTGCATGTGATTTTATTGCTTTAGTTCGCCGCTTCTCTATCTCCTCTTTTTCTTTGTTCAAACCTTGAATGTCTTTGGTCAAAACTTTAAATTCCTTCTCTAATAGCTTGAACTCATCATGGGCCTTCAGCACACTATCGTACATGCTAGTTGACTTCTCTGAGACCTTGGTTCGAGCTTCTTCAACCTACAGGAAAAGGTGAAATAATATTAAGGCATGCAACTAAGTTATAAAATATTGGAAAAGAACCTGCTGATCGATAAAATTGGAATTATCCACATAAAATATTACATTGTTTTTTTTTTCCGAATGATAAAAATATTACAGTTATTCAAATAAAGTATTACATTGTAGTACAGATTAAGAAAAGCAAACCAGATCATATAGAACAGTTTCTTGTTTCGCCAGGTGATAATTCTAATGAAACCGACTAGCACTCTAAAGGAAATGGCTTCTGAAAAAAATTTATTCTATTGGGGAATAATGAGCACATCTGCAATATATAATAAAGCTTTGTGTTACCATTATGACCATTCAGTTTCTGAAAAACACTTAGTCTGAGCACCATCATTTCAAAAATATCAACAATTCTTTCAAACAATCTACATTTGTTGACTCACTTTGAGTACAGAATGAATTACAAAAAGAACATGATATAGCCATATGGACCTCAATTTGCAAAAGTTATCTGCCTAACCTAAAGTTCTTCTAAAGAAATAATCACAATCTTCAGAATGACATGCCTTTTCAGGTTAACTACAGCATTTTTTTTCTCAAACAAATAAGGGAAATTACTTGAAAACCCCAGAAAAATGACAAAAGAAAGGGAGAGCGGTGGCCAGACACAAAGAACCAAAAATAAATCTAGACAAAGCTAACTTTGTGAATTATCTTAAAAGCTAACCGACATGTGAAAAGCCTAGAAAGACTTGATCAACTTTCGAATGCTTAATCAGATTTGGGATTGATGGTGCTACTTTAATTGAACGCTTTAACACATTGAGCTCCTACAAGTTCTCCAACACACCCATGAACCCTAAGTTTGCACGACTCTCTTTCTCTCTTCATGTGCTTACCACATAGCATCTACAAGCAATGTTTTGAAAATCGGAATCGAATCGTAAATCGTAATCGGGGTCGAATCGTATCGTATCGGATTGTAAATCGTAAGATTCATTCAAAAATATAAAAAAAATATGCATAATAAAAAATTATAAATAAATTAAAGAATAAAAATAGCCAATTATTCATTTTCATCCAAATTCATTAATTCAAACAGAAACTACCATGATTAGCATTCAATATCGTAATATGAATTGTTTGCTGACAAACTTGACACATACTAATCATCTAATTATCATCCAAACCCATGCATCATGGTTAATAATCTTTAAAAAAGGACACAAGATCATATCAATTCTCAAAGTCTCAAACATCAAATGACAAATATCAATCATAAAAGATGGTAATCGATGTTGTCCTTATTATGGTAGTCTCCCACCTCGATGTGAGTAATGCCCTCAACAAATGCTTTGTACTCGACTGGTTTGATTCATTCGAAGTCCTACTCCTCCTCTATCTTCTTCCTTCTAATGAGAAGGATTTCAGAGGCTTCTTGTAATATAGATAGGAAATGAGGTCTTTTGAAAGAAAGACATATTTTCTTTTATTCAAAACTTAATTTGGATAAATTGCTTAAATCGTATGAATCGTACGATTTACGATCGAATCGTAAGATTCAATAAAAAATCGTAAGAATCATACAAATTAAGATTCAATCATGGGATTCAAATCGTTTTGCCTAAGAATCATAAATCGAATCGTAAATCGTAAGATTTTCAAAACAATGTCTACAAGTAAAATGTATACATGTAGTGACGATTTTGATGCTCTTGTGAATTATCATGAGGTAATGTTGATCTTCCTTTGCTCATGAAGGAAAAATCTCGTCTTTCTTGTCTTTTGTGGGGAAAATCTTGTATCATGAGATAATAGCCACTTGATCAAGGGCGGTGAAAAGGACATTCATTGATAATGTGCCCTAGCCGTTAATTCTTTCCATGTCTCTATCTCGAAGATGGAGGGAGGGAGGGAGCCACTATCTGACCGCCATCATGGATACACATTACACATGAGTCCACTAAAGTGTGCTTGATGCAGCATTCATGTGGCATAATTTAGGTGATCACGGCCACACATTCTACACGGTTCCACTAAGGTGTGCTTGATGTGTGGCACGCTATAGGTGATCCTGTCCATTTATCTAATGGGCCGCCTTGAGTGTTCCCAATTGTGCATCTGGCACACATAAAGGGTGATTAAATTTACGACATTTGCTTGGTCTTTACCCTAGATAGGTTGGGGCAAAAAAAATCTCGTTGAAAAGATTATCCTAGTCCTCTAATATATTTGGTGACCAATGAATTGCTCAGAAAAGTCGTACATTTACCCTCTACAACTTACCCCAACTAGAAAACTGGAAATTAAATATCCCCTTAGTTTGCCTTACATATTGGAACAACGAAAATTAATTCAAAGGAAAACCAATGCAAGGTAAGTAGATTCTTCTAGAATGGTTTACCCCGAAATGGATTACCCTCTTGTATGTTTTAAATAGGGCTCACTCATCTATTACGAAAATTTTAATGGCAATTCAGTCATTATATTGTTATTTCACCTAAGTTATTAAGGGACCAAAAGGGCCCGCATAATGATATCATATTCACTAAAGTTATTGAGTGATCAAAAGAGGAGGTTAGATCTGCCCCAACTCCGAACTATCGTAAATTCCTCTTACCTTAAGATCTGTCCAGATTTGTTAACCCTTCTAAGCATGTCATAACAGTCTACATTTACCTATATTTCCCTATTTCTAGAACCTCCCTAGCATGTTCCTTTAGGACAAGCCAGATTCCATAACCTAGCTGACTAAAAACTGAACATAATCTTTAATGTAATGGTGATAGATATCTTCTTCGCTTATTGGTCCTACATCAGTTAGTATCATAGCTACAATAACGTGTCTTCTTCCCTCATTGGTCCTGCATCACTAACAGAGAAAAGGCCAAAGAAATAGAAGAACTCCAAGCAAGGGCTCTACAAAAGCGGCGACACAACCCACATAGTGATTGCATTTTCAGCACCCTCTCTAGCAAGGTTGTATACCACATCATTGGCACTGGGTTAAGCTTGTGAGAGGGAAAGCTCTCCAGCATTCAAATTCTTCAATACAGCATTTGTTAGGTACAGGATGGGTCGGCTAATTGTAGTAACCCATCAAATCAAATTAGCCATCCACCCCACTTAAAAGGTCCAGAAAATTCTTCACTGAAAATATGAATCCCAATAAGCAAGGCATGAAACCATTCAAAAAAAATGAGCAAGGCATAAATTTGGCCTCATCCCATTCCTTTTATCCAATAGGATGGATAAGACTTTGAAACCCTCCTCATTCTAAACACTCACCGATACCAGCCAGACGTGGCCACGTGGGTGACCTAGGGAACTTCCAATTCTAAAGAATGTCCTCTACCAAAAAGCCCCAAAATTCTTTTCCTAAGGGCATACTGAAGTATGGAGAGTTAAATATCTATAATCACTTCCCCAACGAAGAAAGCTGATTATCAAAAATCCTGTCTGGGTTGTGGGGACACATGGATGGAAAATGTGTTTTCCACTGTTTTGTAAATTTATTGTCCTTGGTAAAGAATTCCTTCAAAAGCTTGGAATTTGAATTCTCGCCTAAGCAATAGGAATCTCATTTCCATGGAATAAAGATTGCCTTGCAATTCTCTACTTTGAGCCTCGAGAGTACATTCTATAAACCCGCCGCTAGAAGCCGTCAAATATCATTAGCCTCATGGCTAGGGCCCAGCTGCCAACAGAGAGAAGTTCCCACTATGTGGCTAAGCCCAAGGCACATGCAAAAGCGATTCGTAAAATGTATTCATCGGCCTGAAAGCAAAACTGTTGAAGTCAGGTTGGCCCTTGGGGACAAGATGAAGCACCTCACTAAGTAATGTTTGTACCACAAGGTCAAACCAAGTGCGCGACCAAGTGTGGTTTGGCCATGTGTCTACGGACTCACAGCCAAAAGTTGCCAAATTACGTGATAAATAGTGGAAGGTTATGAGATGCGAGCTGGACATACACGGTAGTGGTGGACATGGTTCAGGTCCAGCCTGAAGAACCGAACCGAACCGGCCTCTTTGGTTGGGTTTGGTCCGGTTCTGGAAATTGGTGGTTCGGTACTGGATCCCAAATTTGGGAACCATCGGTTTTCAGTTCTAGGTTTAGGGTCCTGGTACCCAGAACCGACCCGAACGGTTTGACAGCTCGTTAAATACTAAAAGACAAGAAGCAAGAGTGTAGATAACAAAACATGGCCCTATCTTTTCTCTTTAAAAAAAAAAACCTTTGATCTGCTAAGAAAAGTAAAGAACACAGTCGTATTTTCTCTCCTTCTCCACTCGATTTCCTTTCCCATCTCTGATCTCTCTTCGTCCCTCGATCTCTTTTCATCCCTACATCTCTCTTCATCAAAAAAATAATTAAAAAAAATTAAAAAAATGAATAAAAAGTTGGGTAAACCTAGAACCTAGCCGAACCTATCCAATCAAGATCAGTTCTGGTTCGGTTCGGTTCTAGTTCCCAATATTGGGAACCGATAGGGATTGGTTCGGTTCTGGGGATACGGCCCAGAACCACCAACCCGAACCATGTCCACCCCTAATATATGAAACCAAGTGTGTTTTGCAAATTTGCACCAGGCGACCGCCTCCCACCCCATTCAATCAATTTCGGTTTGCATAATGTCATGTGAACCAGAGAACGTATTGGGGTGGGAGATCACCCTAAAAGATCCCATTTCCCACTTAATTAGCTATTACAATGGCTCTCTCAGCTAAAAGATAGGATTTTGTCTTCCATGTGTTACCCAAAGGCAGCCTCACCTCTCTAAACATGTAGCACCACCTGAAAGGATCCAGGGTGACTTAAGCAACTACCCATTTTGTTTCATAGATAGTTTCCATAAATTGTCAATCAAATAGAATTCAAGATTCCAAGAACCAAAATGCAAATCAAATAGAACTGATGATCTTTCACAATAAATATGAAATTTTCTTATGTGTCAAAAGTTAGACAGAAACAACTTATCATAGTTTCTTAAGGTGATGAAACTACAATAATAACCAACCACCAAAAAAAAATCGTAAAACACCTGATTACAAATTATTCCCTGCCTTTGGTTGCATATGTTATGTACATCTCCCACATCATGAACATGATAAGTTGTCCAATCAGGCTACAAAGTGTCGTTCTGAGCTATGATGGCAAAAAGGGCTTTCAATGTTATGGTCCAAGAAAAAAACGCATTAGAGTCTCTTCCTATTGGTTTCCTTAGAAAAGTTTACTATTAAAATCATTCTTTTCCTACTATTTATATTGTTTCTTATCTAACATATTTTCATGATGATACTGGCCATCTCACTTCCAAGAGAAATAACTCTTCATTATCCAGATTTGTAATTATTTATCAAAGGAAGAATGCAAGTTTCCCTGCCGATGGCTATTGCACCAAATCCTTCACCCTTACAAGGTACTTACTTGTCTTCTTCTCCCGAGTTCGGTTCAACTCCATCTACCTTATATATTTAACATCATTCTAATCGCATATCAAATCCATGATTGTTTTGGCTATCCTTTTAAAGCTATTTTTCCCAATTTAGACTAACACTTCATTCTTTCTAATATAACCAAGCAGTTAAGCAGGATATATAAGAACTACAAGCACTGCAGGACAATGATACTCGGGATCTAGTCCTGTGCCCACATCTACCTCTTTAAAAAAATCAGTGTCCTGAGGATGCCTCATTCATAGGAAGCAAATGGGTTTATTCCAACAAACTCGATTTGGGGTTATGGACAAATAGAAGGCTCGGTTAGTTGCTCGGGTATACAAGCAAGACTACAGCATTGATTATGAGAAATTTCTCCAGTGGCAACGATGATTATTGTGTGCAATCTTACTTCTATAGAGTCCACTCACTATTGGCCATTATTTCATACGGATGCTAAGAAAACTTTCTGGCATGGACTTTCTGTCAAGCAACCATAGTGAGCAATAATTCCATCAAAGGGCTTTTGGCAGGTGAACCATTGCAGGGGATCACAACATTATTAATATATGTTGTTGAATCTAGTTGCAGACAGTTACCACATAATCACATATGCAGTGATGCATAAAACATCAGCATAATGCATGGTGCATAAATCGAAGACATTAAAATCTACGAGAATCACTTCAGTTTAGTCCTTGTATCAAAGGAACAGCACAAATTTTAGAGCAACATACACTTGAAAGAATTCAGACACATCATATAGGTAATTAGGAAAAAAAAGGTTTCAGATAAATAAATACTAATATAGCATACAAACATTAGATATGTTTTTTTATTTTCCATTCCCCACTTTTCTCTAGTTCTTTATATTATAAATATGAGCAATGATAGATGCAAGGGTGTCCTTGCATAAAGAGCCGGAAAAGGGCACTTGATTGGTTCCACGTCATTATGTGTAACCGAATTTACCTTTTCAACTGATTTTAAACGGTAACACATAATGATGTGGAACCAATCAAGGGCCCTTTTCTGGCTCTTTATGCAAGGGTGCCCTTGCATCTACCATTCCTTTATGAATATATATAGATATAGACATATGTATGCATGTCTCTCTCTCTCTCTCTCTCTCTCTCTCTCTCTCTCTCTCTCTCTCTATATATATATATATATATATATATATATATAGAGAGAGAGAGAGAGAGAGAACATTTCCTACACACTTGTGTAGGTAAGTTACCTACACACTAGCTTAAAATACAGTGGGGGCCCACATTGTTTGGGTGATCCAAACAATTCATTTGAATGGTCCTCACATAGATAGGGTGTCCACAAAAAATCAGATCCATAGGATCATCCCAACCCTACGATTTGTGGAGGTAAAATGGACGTGTATAAACCTTCACAAATTAGTCCATTTTTTGCCTCCATAGTTTGAATGGTTAGGATGATCCTATGGATCTGATTTTTTGTGGACACCCTATCTATGTGAGGATCATTCAAATGAATGGTTTGGATCACCCAAACAATGTGGGCCCCCACTGTATTTTAAGCTAGTGTGTAGGTAACTTACCTACACAAGTGTGTAGGAAATGTTCTCTCATATATATATATATATATATATATATATATATATATAGAGGAAAGTGTTTCTACTCGGTCCCCTAGATAAGCTTATCTACTCCTCCCTTTAAAAAAATACAGTGGGCCCACGCTATTTGGATGATCCAAAGCATTCATTTGATAGGTCTTAACATAGATAGGGTGTGCCCAAAAAATCAGCACCAAAGGGTCATCCTAGCCCTTCGTTTTGTTGGGCACACCGTGTCCAAAATGGACGCATATAAACGTGGACGTTTATATGTGTCCATTCTGGGCACCACAAGGCACTACAAAACGAAGGGCTAGGATGACCCTTTGGTGCTGATTTTTTGGGCACACCCTATCTATGTTAAGACCTATCAAATGAATGCTTTGGATCATCCAAATAGCGTGGGCCCACTGTATTTTTTTAAAGGGAGGAGTAGATAAGCTTATCTAGGGGACCGAGTAGAAACACTTTCCTCATATATATATATATATATAAAGAACATTAATTGTGTATCTCAATCAAGAAACAGCGAGATGTTTGCTCCAAGATTGATATTCCGATCGTTCATTATAAATCTATAATTGGTACAAAACTATAACCTACAAAGTACCAGATGAACCAGTCCATTGAGGAAACTGAGCGCATCATCCACATACATGCAATTCTTTTCTTTTCTTTTTATAGCATAGGGTACCCCTACCCCTTTTAGAGGCGGGACTAATCCCCACGGAAGCATGCATCAGCCACATACATGTCATTCTTATAAGAACACTGATAACAGAATGCAAGAAACTAAGCTTAATCCACAAGTAACCAACTAACTGACCTCTACCAATTTCTGTTTAGCATCATGGAGTTCCTTGTCAAAAATGGTATATTCCAGGGACCTTCGCTGTTTATCAAGCTGTTGATACTTTTTTAGTTCTTCTTTCTCTTCATCCAGCTCTCTCAATCTCTCCTCCAAGTACTGAACAACTTGAATTATCTGCTTCCTCTTGTTACCTGTATAACAAAGAGATTTATGTGATCGAAGACAAAAGGTAGATACAAGAACCAAGTGTACCAGCCTCAACGAGTGTGGACTTGCCAGTTTCTTGCATAATTTTTAAGCTCTCACGACGCCTCTCCTCATAAACTCGGGTGCCACCAATCTCCTTCAGCAGGTCAAGTCGTTCAGAGTCTTTCATTAATGTCAATGATGCTATCTGTAGAACAGGTCAAAAGACATGTAAGAATTGGTATTGAATCCCGACACTAAAGAAAATTTAATTAAATAAAAGCCCACCCAAAATCTAAATCACATACCTTTCCTTGCTGGACAACATAATAAGGATTGGAGCGAGAGAACCCAGCACTCTCCAGCAAATTCATAACTTCTGTTTTCCTGCAATCAATCGCTCATATTCAGCTTTGCTGATTAATCTAAAAAAAAGACATTGCCCAGAGAAAGGCATGCAATATTTAAAAAGAAAAAAGAAACTTACGTGATATGTTTTGTATCCAAAAAATACTCATCCTTTTTCAGACCAATTGTTCTGCGCAAACGCACTTCTTCCTTGTCAACCTGCAACAAGTGCAAGGGACAGATAGAAATTTAACCAATTTTAAATGGTTCTTTAAGAAGAGCTAAGATGAGGATCTAATGAGAAAAATAAGAAGAGACATAACATCGAAGAGACTGGGACATTCTTACATGCAAATGTTCGCACATTCAAGTGTCAGACTGTGATGACAGAATGTTTTATGCAGCCTTTATATCCTTGATACATGGTCACAATGGAGAACTTATGCATACATCCTTGTATCACGGATCAATTTTTCCCATATAGGAGGTCAATGAGTCAAGAGGACAATCCATAGCATGATGGAATAACTTAAATTGATGATGGCAATTAGCAGGAATCCGACTCTAGAAGAATGAGAGTTGCGAGGATGACGGGAACTCAGACCAAGTGCCTTGCAAAACTACAAGAGAAAGACGCGGACCATCCGGTTCTTTACTCATTCATTTAAGATGGTACATGACATACTTGTTTAATGCAGCAATCATTGGAAAGGCCTGGTTCTTCTCAAAGTTTAAATCCAAATTTCCATTTGATCTTTGACCTGCTATCCTTCATCCATATTTCCACAGTTACCGAGATTCCTAAGGGAGGTGAATATGACAGCTAATGCCTTACATAATCACGGCATCCATTGATCTGAAAATTTCAGAGGTCATGTTACCCAGTCAAACCACGTTGGATGTTTGTATAGGTCATTCATGTTTAACATTTCATACCTTTTGAAATTATTACCCGCAATACAAGTACTGCCAACATAATCTCTTCATTGAAAACCATTAATCTAAGAACCAAAATCAGTATTAGACTCAAAACCATGCCTTTACCTACATAAGATACTTTTCAGGTAGCTCTTTAAACTCTGTTTTAAAAAAATTCTTAAGTGACCGCGTTCACATGCCTATACACGATAGGTGAAAGCAAAGGGGTTTCTACTTGCAACAACAGATGGCTGCTAATTAGCATATCCAGTTCAACAATTTATAAATGATTGCATCAATTATTCAACTTAGATACCCAATATATAAGCATCAATAGTATAAATTTTTTTTATATGAACCAGAGGAGGTTTTATTCAAGATTGCAAATTTGCAATAATGTATGGGGCTCATAGCTTGGGTAAATAAACAAAATAATAATGGGAGTAGAAGGCTTACTGGAATACGATTGTCAGAGTTATCAAACACTATCTCCACAAAGGCAGATACCACTTGGTGCCCTGCACCTTCCTGCCCAATGCGTAAGTTCCAAAATAAATATCACCACCCAAAATAACCATGGGAAAAAGAACAAGTGGAAAGTCTAGAAAACAAAGAGACAGAAACATACATGAAGAAGAGCATGCCTATCTTCACTGCGCAGATTTTGGAAGAGATCACTGAGGACGAAGCGTATTGCTATAAAGAATTTTTTGTTTTCCCAAAAACCAACCCACCAACCAAAAGTGAGTACAGTGGAAAATCATTTATCTATAACATTTTAGTTCCCAGTAAACATATATTTATAAGCCAAAATACCCAAAAAAAACTAGGTAAAAAGTGCCCGTAAATTGGTCATATAACTGCTTACCATGGAAAAAGTTTGTCTTCCCAGATCCATTTGCGCCAACTGCCAAACAGATTATAAAACAACTCACTTCATAATAGCCTTACAGCAAACATGGAAACTGAATAAAAAATATCTAATTTCCTACTAGACAACTATTCTCAGGTCCAAGGCTCTATTGTATGCCACATCATTCTTTTTAACTGGGTTATTATCACGATAGTTGACTGATCAGTGTTGCATTCCTCGTACAAATGGGTTAGTTTATCTGCATATACTCCTCTCATGCTCGAAACTAGATATTGTTATCACCTTCTCAGCATAAAAATAGAGTGACACTCGGATTTTCAAACAAAGCAATCATTCGCAAACATTTCCAGAGAAGAAGAAAATTTATACCAACAACTCGCAAATTAAACAGATGACTTCCACACAATTCAAGAATTAAGAAAAAGAAAAATATGTGTAAATAAAAACCGAAAAAAAAAAAAAAAAAAACACCGAGACATTACCTACGCAATTAACTTTCGGACTGAAAGGTTCGGTCGCAATTTGCTCTTTGTAGCTTTTAAATCCTTCGATAATAACCTAATTTGAAAAGAAGAAGAAGAAATATGAGATTGTTCCCATGAAATTCAAATGGGAAATCCAAACATAAATTTCAGAGATGAAATAGGATTTACCTGCTTGATATACATCTTACGAACAAATAAAACACGTCATCCAACCCCTACGAGAAAAGAGAGAGTCGGTTAGAAAGGAATCATACGAAACCCTAACGGAAGTAGCTTCAAAGAGAGAATCAGTTAGAAAGGAATCATATGAAACCCTAACGGAAGTAGCTTCAAAGAGAGAATCAATTAGAAAGGAATCATACAAAACCCCAACAGAAGTCGCTTCTATGATTTTGTAAACTGGGAATTCGGTTTTCAGTGAACGAAAACCCTAATTCCAAAGAGAGGTAATAAGAGAACATGTCTTCTTAACAAACTAAAATGGGAGGAGAATCTCATAAACCCTAAAAATCTTAAAATCCAAAAAATCTCACATGAAAACCCTACGAATCTACAATTAAAAGCCAAATTAAGCGTGAAATGAGAGTCCAGACCTGATGTAATTAAAAGAAGTCGCGAAACTTCATCACCGAGAGATCAAAATGCGGGAGAATAGAAAAATGAGAATAGTGAAAAAACGGAAAATGGAAGTCGGATGTTAAATTCAGAGAATAGTAGAAGAAGAAGAAGAGTTATATGATTATATCTGTTATATCTATAGTGAGTGTAGTGCGTAATAAGCAAGCTTCACTTTTACCAAAAAGCCCTTGCCCTAAACTTCCCGCCCTGTTGAGTTTTTTATATGGCGTAAGCCCTTACAGTCCCTTATTTTTCAAAAGGTACTGTACGGATAAGATAACATCATAGGATGATCCAAACCGTCCATAATATGGAGCGCAGCGTAAATAGGTTGTTCTACAAAAAATCATTTCCATAGGATGATCCTAGCCCTCCGATCTATAGAGATTTCTATAATATGAAGTTCTCTATAGATCGGAGGGTTGGGATCATCCTATGGAATTGATTTTTGGGGAACAATCTATTTACATTGTCTTTCATCTTATTGACGGTTCTGATCATCCTATGATGTGGTCCGTATAGTACTTTTTAAAAAATAAGGGACTATAAGGGCTTACACGATATAAAATCAACGCGAATGGGAATAATTCCACCCCCTTTTCCATCACTCCCACGTGTCTGACACCTAACCCCACTTGTTTTTTCTTAATTTAATTCTTATGTTTGGGCAAATCTCAATTACAAAAAAGGGCAATGATAAATTCGCCCCCTTCTATTACCATATTCACACCCTAATTTTCGAAATAAACTATAGGATGATCCAACCGTCCATTTGATGGGCCACAATGTAAATAGGCTGTGCCCCAAAAATCATTTCCATAGGATGATTCTAGCCATCCGATCTATAGAGATTTGATTATACGGAGTTTCTCTATAGATCAGAGGGCTATGATCGTCCTATGGAAATGATTTTTAGGGCACAACCTATTTACATCGTGGCCCGTCAAATTGACGGTTTGGATCATCCTATGGTGTGGGCTGTACAGTCCATTTTGAAAAATAGGGGGTGAATATGGTAATAGAGGGGGGCGAATTTGCAAAATCTATGTTCTCGCATGACTGTGATCGGCTAACATATTGCTTTTTCCCACTGCAAGCTTTATTTAGAGCCTAAGAATTGCGTAGGCTTGTAATATTTTAATCTCTTAATCATTTTCTATTACTTATTTAATGCTATTATTGGGAGATCAAACATTGGTTCTCTGATTAGTGTGTGGTTTAGTGGGTAGGTAATACTTAGAAGAAGTTATATTCTTCTTAAAATGGGATTTGCTAGGGACCATCACTGAAGACATTTCGCGCGTGGGCTGTTGCACGTGAAAACAGCCACCTCAGATGAATTAAACGAATAAGACAAAATCTGAGCCTGTGTGGCTGCACTCACATTCAACAACCCAAGCATGAAATGCCTTCTTAGTGATACCCTAACAAATCCCTCTTAAGCGTGAAGTTATACACTTATACTAAACCCTATAGTTATCTAACCTTTTGCTTTCATTTATAGTAATCAGTCTGCATGTTTGTTGACAATGCTCGGATTTCATTTACAGTTTGGATTAATTCTTTATATTTATGCACTTCAACTTTATTATTGGATTAATAATTGAGATTTGTGCTGATTAGTCCCTACTTGGCAAAATAATTGCTTGATAGTCCCTAATAAAAGAGATTATCCTGACAGTCCCGGCTAAAAATTAAAAAAAGGCAAATTTAACCCCAACCTTTAATCCCTTTTAGCCCATTTTGGCATTTTCTATTTCCCTTCTAATGTCTTAGGAAAAAAAAAAATAGGAAACAGGCAAAAATAGTATTTCTTCCAATATTTTCGTCAAAAATCCTTCAACAAATAATCATTTGACAAGTTGTTAATGTTTTTCATTGCAGATTAAATCATATGATATAGGTTAATTTAGATGAATTTCATAATAAATTGAAAACCCCTATCAATAAAAATTAAATAGGGTCATTGGAATTAACTTTTCTTCATGTGTAAAAGTAAGAAATTTTAAGAATATTAACTTGTAACGTCAAAATGGGCTAAAAGGTTAACAACTTGTTGAAGGATTTTATAAGATTCTTGACGAAAATATTGGAAAAGATACTATTTTCGCCTATTTCCTAATTTTTTTCCGGAAATATTGGCTAAACGGATTAACGGTTGGCAAGTAAATTTGCCATTTTTAATTTTTTTAACAGAGTAAATTGACGTATGCTAGTGTTAGGGACCACTTAGCAATTATTTTTTAAAAGTACGAGTTTAGGTCAATATGCTTTTCTTAGGGACTAATAAACAATTATTTTGCCAAGTAGGGACTAATCAGCAAAAAATCCCTTAATAATTTAAATCTAAAATTCCCGCGTTCAAGTTTTGAACAAGAAAACTGCCAAAGTTAGTGAGTTCCAATGCAATTAATGTTATGTTAGTCCCTAAGCTAGCTAGTGGATGATCTTGAACGAATTTGCTTTGGTTTTCTTTTATTTAAAGAGTTAGAAACCATCTTTAGAGGGGATTTTGGATGTTGATTAACTTATGTAATTGATGGAATATCAATTGGGTTGAGCATTGCTCCCATTTTCTTCTTCTTCTCTTGTTGTGTTCTTGATTTCTATTTTTCTTCTTCTTCCCTCTTAAGCACCCGCATTATCTGGTATCAGAGCCAACGTTACTCTCTTGGGCTAGCTTCGATTTGATTTTCATGGCGGCACGAAGAGGTAGAGGAAGGCGTGGTAACCAAATGATGGAAGATTTGAGAGATGAAAGAGATGATGAACTTCAAGCACTTCGAAGACAAGTTGAGCAACTTACCATGCGACTTGAACGCCAAAAGGCTCGTAGTGAGCATGGTAGATCAAGCCGTGGAGGTTCTAGTGATGAATCCGATGTGAATCCCTTCGCCAATACTCGTGAAGATGCTAGGTTGGGAAGGTTCTATCGTGATTTCGACACCGTCAAGATTGACTTGCCGGAGTTCCATGGTCGTCTACAACCCGAAGAGTTTCTTGAATGGCTTAGTGCCATTGAGAAGTTCTTTGATTACAATGAGACACCCGAAAGCCAACGTGTGAGACTTGTGGCTACAAGGCTTCGTGGCTACGCTTCAACATGGTGGGATAAGGTTCAAGAGATGAGAATCCGCAAAGGAAAGCGTAAGATCTCTTCTTGGGAGAAAATGAAGTCAACGCTTAAGGAGAAATTTCTTCCGTTGGATTTTCCCAAATTATCTTTTCTCAATTCAACAACCTACGCCAAGAATCCAAGAGTGTGTTGGACTACACCGAAGAATTCTACAAACTCATGGCTCGTAATGATATTCAAGAGGGTGAAGATCAACTTGTGGCAAGGTATGTTGATGGTTTGAAGTTTTCCATTCGTGATGAGGTGGAAATGCACCGATCATTGAGCGTCAATGATGCTTATCAACTAGCCTTGAAGGTGGAGGCTAAGCTTTCTCGTCATGGTGCTAAAAAGTATGTGGATGTTCGTAGTCTCTATCCTTATTCTAAAGGTGAATCTTCACATGGTGGAGGAACAAAGTCAAGGTCCGAATATTTCAACAAAAATTCTACAAAATCAGCCCATACACATCAAGTTGGAAATCAGCCCAATCTTCCCAACAATTCAAATGCTTGTTTCAAGTGTGGTCAAGCTGGCCATCGTTTCAAAGATTGTCCAAAGCGGCAAGTAGTGGCCTTCGGTGATGAAGAAAATGATGATAATTTTGTTGATGATCCAAATCAGCCCATATATGATGAGGAAGATGACATACAACATGAAGAAATCGAACCCGAAGAAGGAGAAAGCTTGGTGATCCAAAGAGCACTTGCTACACCAAAGGTTGAATCCAATGATGATTGGCTCCGTTCCAATATTTTCAAGACTCGATGCAAATCTCATGACAAGGTTTCCACCATTGTGATCGATGGTGGGAGTTGTGAGAACATTGTATCTCATGACATGGTGAACAAGCTCCAGCTCAAAACCGAACCACATCCAAAGCCCTATCGGATTGCATGGTTTAAGAAGGGTAATGAGGTAAAAGTTACTAAACGATGTTTAGTTTCATTTTCTATGGGTAAGAAATACCATGATCAAGTTTGGTGTGATGTTGTCCCTATGGATGTGTGTCACATACTCTTAGGAAGGCCATGGCAATATGATATAAATGTTACCCATGATGGTCGTAAAAATACATATACCTTTCGAATGGGAAAAGTGGAGATTGTTCTTTCGCCTAGTAAGGAGGAAAAGACACCCAAATCTTTACAAGAGGAGGGTAGTAATTTTCTCACTTCATCAATGTTTGCAAGAGAAAGTGAGAGTAGTGGTGTCATTTACATGCTAGTGGCGAAAGATTTGGGAAGATCCTTTAATGTGCCTAGTGAGTTAGACCCTCTCTTGGAGGAATTTAAGGATGTCACACCCGATGAGTTGCCCAATGGACTCCCTCCTTTAAGAGACATTCAACATCAAATTGATTTAATTTCTGGTTCTAATCTTCCCAACAAGGCTCACTACCGTATGAGTCCTAAAGAGCATGAAGAGTTGAATAAGCAAGTCATGGAGTTGTTGAAGAAAGGTTACATCAAAGAAAGCATGAGTCCTTGTGAGGTGCCGGCATTACTTACTCCAAAGAAAGATGGAACATGGCGTATGTGTGTGGATAGTCGTGCCATAAACTGGATCACTATCAAATACCGGTTTCCCATTCCAAGAATTGATGATATGTTTGACATGCTTGCCGGTGCAAAGATATTTTCCAAGATTGATCTTAAAAGCGGCTACCATCAAATTCGAATTAAGCCGGGTGATGAATGGAAGACCGCTTTCAAGACATGTAAATGCTTGTATGAGTGGCTTGTTATGCCATTTGGTCTCTCCAATGCTCCAAGTACCTTCATGCGGGTAATGAATCAAGTCATTCGCCCTTTCATTGGAAAATTTGTTGTTGTTTATTTTGATGGCATTCTTATTTATAGTCATGATAAAAGTGAGCATGTAGAACATTTGAAGGTTATTCTAACCACTTTGAGAGGTGAAAAACTCTATGTAAACCTCAAAAAGTGTTCTTTCATGACAACTAGCCTAGCTTTCCTAGGCTTTGTTTTGACTTCAACAGGGATTAGAGTGGATGATGAGAAGATCAAAGTTGTCCAAGAATGGTCTACTCCAAAGAGCTTGCAAGAAGTGAGGAGTTTCCATGGATTGGCCTCATTTTATCGCCGATTCATAAGAAATTTCAGCACTATATCAGCCCCCTTGACGGATTGTATGAAGAAAGATGGGTTCAGGTGGACTATGGAGGCCGAAAAGAGTTTTCAACTTATAAAAGGCAAGTTGTCTAGTGCTCCTGTGCTTGCTTTGCCGGACTTTGAGAAGATCTTCGAGGTTGATTGTGATGCCTCTCATGTGGGCATTGGCGGAGTACTTAGCCAAGAATGTCATCTCATTGCCTTCTTTAGTGAAAAACTCGATGAAGCAAAGAAGAAGTACTCTACCTATGATGTGGAATTTTATGCCATTGTTCAAGCACTTTGACATTGGAGATCGTATCTTGTTCAAAGGGAGTTTGTTTTGAATTCCGATCATAAAGCTCTCAAGCACATCAACAATCAAGGAAGCCTAAATCGAAGACATGCAAAGTAGGTTTCTTTCTTACAAGAATATATTTTTGTGTTAAAGCATAAGAGCGGAAAGTGCAATCAAGTGGCGGATGCTCTTAGTAGAAGAGTGGCTCTTCTTAATTCCGTGAGTGTGCAACTTGAAGGGTTTGATACCATTAGAGACATGTATGCAAATGATGAAGACTTTGGTGAAATTTGGAAGCTTTGCAAAGAAGGGAAGCATGCAGACTATCTTCTTCATGATAATTTTCTCTTTAAGGGGAATCGCTTATGCATTCCAAAATGCTCCCTTAGAGAGTATGTTATAAAAGAACTACATTCGGGAGGTTTGGGAGGACATTTTGGAAGAGACAAAACTATTTTGCTAGTGAAAGAAAAGTATTTTTGGCCGACCATTTACCGAGATGCGATGCGTTATGTGAAGAGATGCCGAATATGCCAAACATGCAAGGGACAAACTCAAAACACCGGTACCTACACTCCACTGCCACTTCCTAATGCTCCATGGGAAGATGTTAGTATGGATTTTGTGGTTGGCTTGCCGAGAACTCAAAGAGGTAATGATTCCATCTTCGTAGTTGTTGATCGCTTCTCTAAAATGGTCCATTTTATTCCTTGCAAGAAGACTATGGATGCTTCTTATGTTGCTAATCTTTATTTCAATGAGGTAGTTAAGCATCATGGTGTTCCGAAGTCCATTGTTTCGGATAGGGATAATAAGTTCCTTAGTCATTTTTGGAGATGCTTATGGAAAAGAATTGGTACTCTTTTGCTCTATAGTAGCGCCTATAACCCTCAAACGATGGACAAACCGAGGTGGTGAATCGAACTTTGGGAAACTTGCTTAGAAGTTTGGCGGCAAAGAGGCCCAAGCAATGGGATATGGTGCTCCCTCTAGCGGAGTTTTCTTATAATTATGTTGTGAATCGTTCTACCGGTAAGAGCCCATTTGAAGTGATTTATGGAAAAACTCCAAAACACTATCTTGATCTTGCACCCATTCCCGATCCATCATTGTCTAACAAGAAGGCGGAAGATTTTGCTACTACCATGACAAAGATTGATGAAGATGTGAAGAAGAATCTTGAAGAAAATACCGAGATGTACAAGCAAGCGGCCAATACTCATCGCCGAATTAAAATCTTCAATGAAGGTGATCTTGTGTGGGTTTATTTGAAGAAGGAACGATTTCCAGTCGGATCTTATATCAAGCTCAAGGAGAAGAAGATTGGTCCATGTCAAATTCTCAAGAAAATCAACGACAACGCATACAAGATTGAGCTCCCTCCAAATATCAATACTCATCCAACTTTCAATGTAAAAGACTTGACAACTTATCATGGAGAGCTTGATGAGAACTCGTGGGCGAGTTCTTTCTCACCCGGAGATGATACCAGATAATGCGGGTGCTTAAGAGGGAAGAAAAAGAAAAAAAGAAATCAAGAACACAACTTAGAGAAGAAGAAGAAAATGGGAGCAAAGCTCAACCCAATTGATATTCCATCAATTACATAAGTTAATCAACATCCAAAATCCCCTCTCAAGATAGTTTCTAACTCTTTAAATAAAAGAAAACCAAAGCAAATTCGTTCAAGCTCCTCCACTAGCTAGCTTAGGGACTAACATAACATTAATTGCATAGGAACTCACTAACTTTGACTGTTTTGGGAACCCACAGACACAGTCCACAAAAACTACCATAACTTTCTACCCTCTTGTCCAATTTTCAAGCACAAATGCTTGTTGGAAAGATCTCAAAGAGACCTACAACTTTATAGTTTACCACTTTCCATAATCCTTCCATTTAGGAGCTCAAAAATCAGGTTCAAAACGGGCCAGCAACATTAATGAGGGACTATACCTTGGAACTCCACCAAAACCACCTAGGCATGACATGGCTGCCATGTTGGCACTGCATCACTTGTATTCAGCCACAACAATAAGACGTTGTTGGAGAGAGATTTGCCCCTCTAGGAACCATAAGGAGAATGTCTCCCCTAGGTGGATCCCTTGACCCTGGGTTGTTGAAGTTAAACTTTAAGGGGTCGTTTGGATACATGGATTTTACAATTTTGGATTTCCTCGAAATCCTGGATGGGAGATGAGAGAAGGAGAATCTCCGTCGTTTTGTGATTTCTGGCCCTTCTTTCCGTCGAGCGGTATAGTAGGAGATCGTTACGTGTTTCCAACTCAACTAAGCCTTTGTCCCAAACTAGTTGGGGTCAGCTAATGAATCATTTAGAAAATTTTCAAGAAAAAGGTAAAAGCATTTACCCTGTTCAAAATGACTAAGTCTACTCCTAACACTATTTGGGTTCGTCTACATGGATCAATTTCTTCCATTCTATGCTAGATCGTTCCGTGTTTCCAAGTTTTAGAAATCTAAAGATGGGTAAGAGATTTCTAAAACCTAGATATCTTACTTAAAATCCAAGATAATGGATTGTAAAATCCAAAATTTTACACCGCTTCCAAACTAAAACCTGGATTCTAAAATCTATGTATCCAAACAGCCCTACCTTGGGGAATCCAGAGCCCTCGGGTATGGTAGTGTTCTTAGAGATGAAAAAGAACTTATTAAGAGGGCTTTCTCTTTGTCGATTGGTATCAAGGACTCAAACGAGGCGGAAGTGAGGGCGATCTTATAGAGCGTAAGTTTGTTGGTAGGTAAAGAGATCCTCGGAGATTTTCAGAGCTCTTTGATGAGATCCAAGACCGATTTGAAGGTCACGTGGTTTCGCTTTCATCACATCAGGAAGTCGGTGAATGGATAGGCGGATCGTTTAGCTCGCAAAAAGTGTCTAGATTGGCACTTGAGGTTTTAGACTTTCTCCCCCCTTGAAAAGGCTAGTTACTTGTATTTTTCCATCCCCTTGCTCTGTTCCTTTGGCCCTTTGACTCTCTCGGTTGAGGTTTTCTCTTATCAATAAATTTTCACCATTTCAAAAGAAAAAAGAGCTGATAGAAATTCAGTTTCAAAGCTGAGTGATGGTATTGGAGACAATCCAACCAGATATTTCATTTGAACAGAATAAATTACTTCCAAGGGAACAAAACAGGTCTTAAAGATATCTCTTACTCACCCCAAAGCCTCAACAAGAGTAAATGTGTTGATTTCAAAAACCCATTTCACAATTATTTTTTCCTTTTTTATTGTAAAACCAAAGAACTGATGAGGATTTTTCAATATTGACATGCATATTCAACAAAGAAGATGAGGACTGTCAACAGAAAAGATGAAAGTTTCAATACTGAAAAGTATGTTCAACAAGATTTGTATTGTTTTCTATAAGCACCCCATTTTGTCTTTGATTGACCTGACCAATGTGTGTGGTTGATGATGAACGTGTTTGAAATGTGTCAAGAGCTAGAAACTTGAAAATGTATAAACGAGAAAATAACCTACAATTCAAAATATCCAAGCTCTTCAAAGTTCAAACCTCACACCCCACAAGTGTTTTTTAAAATATCCAAGCCTTTTAGGACCCAGAAATCCCTAGAAAATCCTAGAAAACCTTTTAAAAAACAAAAAGTAAGATACAATCAGCAAAGAGTAAACCTTGGAATAAACCTAAACACTTATTTTCAATACTAGACCTTGATTTTATCCCAAAGAACACATTTTTAAGTCAAAATCTCAAGAACTATTGGGGCATAAGAGCAAAATTGGCAAAGATATGTCAACTAAAAGCAAGCAACTCAAATAGACAAACACAGTTACATTCTTTCTTCTCTTCCTTTTATCAGAAGTTACTGAATGAGAAAACAATTCAAGAAAAAAAGTGGTGATGGCACAACAAAAGAACCCATCCAGCAAAACTGTTTATAGCAAATCCTCTTAGATAGAGCTATACGATACAATGAATGCAAGAACTCTAGCTCCAACTCATAGCCGTCTTGAATATCCAGAACCCCCACATTTCTTACAGAGTATCAACCCTTCACGAACAGAGAATAAAACAGTAATTTTAGAGATGCTTGAAGGAAGAATATCAAAAGGTCATCAATCTAGAAATGGATGCATGGTTTTTGTAATTGTTAAAGTATAAAATATTAAATAAAGCCTTCTCCAACAGCTTAAGCTTTTGGAGTAATTGGTTGTTTCACATGGTACCAGAGCAATTGCCTTGGGTTCAAAACTCCTTGATATTAAAATCCACATGCAATGGCCAACCCAAAAGAGGGTCATCTGTGCCACGTGTAGGCCCAAGATGGGCCACACATGAGGGGAGTGTTAAAGTACAAAAGATTAAACAACGCTTTCTCCAGCGGCTTAAGCTTTTGGAGTAATTGAATGTTTCACAGTAATTAAATATAAGATATAAGCTCTTTACGTCTCTTAAGTAAAAAACTGAAGTCCATAAGTAGCCTATCAGACTGAAAGGCCTTCAAGCTATCATTGGCAGCAATTTTGTAATGAAGGCCAACCAGCGCCAACAGAAATTCAGTTATATGAAGGGAAGTTGAAGCTATTGCACAAACATATCCGATATTTTCAAAATATTGCGTTTTTATCGTGACATTTTGATAAAATAACAAAAGTCCGAATTAATCCCAAGATTTTAAAAATATAGAAATATTTTCGTTTTTATCACAAAATATCACGATATTATTCCGATATTTTTATTTTATATTATTTTCTTAACTTTTGTATTTTTAAATAATTTTATGTTTACAGTTTTTCCTATATAAACCCGAAAAAATAAAAAAATAATATATCCCGATATTTTCCCTTCCCGAGAAATTTCCGAGAACGATATTTGTGACGTAGAGTTGAAGATAGCAAAATGTTTAAAACTCAAGCTGGACAAAGTTATCAATCTCTTAAGTTTTAGCTTCTGAGTAGGATTCAGACAACAGGATGAAACTTCCTGATTTTACAAAAAGTGAGAAGTAAGATTCAGTTCTGTGGCCAGCCAAACCAAATCGACTCTGAAAAGTTCAATTTATGAGTGTCAATGTCACTTCATCAAATCACAAGCGCTCAAATTAAGCAATTTCTGTATCTCTTGAAAGATCAAACCAAAAGCATACCTGCACCTTTGCATACCCGACAATCAACCAAGCCCGTTTCTTGCTTCATTTTACCGTCATTACAGAAAACACATTTTGTGCCACCTGGTCCATCAAATGAAATAAAGAAAACCATTATCACACTTCTTTGGGCCGGAGAGAAAAATAGTATCATATCTGAGAAAGAGATGTGAAATTCAAAAGACAATTCAGAAGGACAATTGGCATTGTGACGCACTATCAACTTACTGTCTCTGACCTAAATGAAATATATATATATATATATATATATAGAGGAAACTGTTGGTGAGCTTAAGCGCACCAAACTTATGGTGCGCTTAAGCTCCCCAATCACATGGGTCCCACATTTTGGGGAGTGATCCAAACCATTCATTTGCAAGGCCTTATCATAGATAGCGGGTGTACCAAAAATCAGCTCCATAGGATCATCCTAACCCCTCCATTTGTGGAGGACAAAAATGGGGCAGATTTGTATGTAAGGGACTTTCAAATGAATGCTTTGGATCATCCTAACAAAGTGGGCTCCCATGTGATTGGGCGCTTAAGCTCACCATAAGTTTGGTGAGCTTAAGCGCACCAACAGTTTCCTCATATATATATATATATATATATATATATATATATATATATATACAATACCAAAAAACATGAGCAATACTACAAGTACTTGCAACAGATGAGTCTTCCAAAGGAATAGGTATAGTTTGAAAACATATCATATGGGATGTTCTGCCTTTTAAATAAGAATACTAAAGGTATTAATAACTTCTGAAGGGAGGAGAAAAGAATCATTTCTAGAATTTTATTTTTGAGAAGACCATTTCTAGAAAATTCAGAAGCATTCAAAGACACATTATTGGCATCCTTAGGTCAAAGTAATTCTATAAGGTTCTTCTAAATAGGAGTATGAGAAAAAAGGTTCTAGGGTCCAAAAACAAAAAGAAAGATCCTTCAATAGCAAAAAATTTCTTTAGTCACAAACAAGCAAATGCATATATACCTACATTATATGTATTAGATCAGATGAATCTTCTAAAGGAATGGGGGCAAAATGAGATGTGCTGCCTCGTAAAGAAGAATCTACAAGTATCATTAACTTGACGCGCAAGGAAACTAGAAAACCATATCTAGAATATGCATTTGACCATTGTAGGATCGTGGCACTTACCAACTATCCCAAAAGCAATTGCTGATGGAAAAGGCACTACCATTATCTTTATTAAGAGTCCAGACCAGGGGACATTGCTGGCACAAGGGCTAGGACCATGCGGCCAACCTCCGATTTGGGTCCAGTACCCACCTAGGCCAACAAACCCTCCCCCAACAATGACTACAAGAAGACTCGAACCTGAGAACCGGCTTTGATACTACTTGTAGGATCGTGGCGCTTACCAACTATCCCAAAAACAATTGCTGATGGGAAATGCACTACAATACCTTCATTAAGAGTCCAAACCATGGGGCATTTGCTGGCACAAGGCCTAGGACCACGCGGCCACCGATCTGGGTCCAGTACCCGCCTAGGCCAACAACCATCCTTTGGTGGAATCCTTAGGTGACAACAATCTATGCTTCTTATGCAGAAACGGAGTATGAGAAAGGCATCCAGGGGTACGGCAAGACGTGACTCCTTGGGCATTCCAAGTATTCGTAGCAGGTAAGTTTTTTTGTATTAGTTTTGTGGATCTAGATGTAAGGTGGTATGTCCCCCGGTTTGTACTCTTTTATCATATCAATAAAATTTAAAGTCCCGGCGCCAGGTTCTTTGCTAAATCCCGGTTTTAAAATATAGTATGAGAAAGGCATCAAAGGTACAAAAACAGTAGTAGTCCCCTTTCTTCATGCACAAAAAGCATAATTGTATATGGAGTATATGCATGCTGTATCTATGCAGTTTGTGATGTGTATATATCTGTTCCTCTGTCCATCTACTCATCTACTTATGCATCTCCTCATCTAGTTATGCACATGTATGCATCAAGGTTTATATGCATTTAGGAGTGTGTGTTTGTGTGTGCAACTATCTATTGATCCTTCTATCTACCAGTCTACGTATGTATGTAGAGATAGTTCGGATAGAATCACAATTGCATTCTATTAATCATCCACCTATATGCAATTATTGCTCTTCATACTTGCATTAGGGCTCATTAAACCACTAACTCAAATCTCCTCTCAAAAGCAGAAACTTCGAGAGAACAGTGAGAGAATCTGACCTGAAATTACTAAATCGATGATTCTTAATCATAAAAAATTTAGGCACATACTTGAACACTTGACAAGAACAAATAGAAAAATGGATTATATAAATTAGAAAAATAAGGAGGAAGAACGGGACAAATAAATGAAGAATACGTTTATAACTTAAAAGTGATGCATATATTATACACATTTAATTATAGACAAAAGTACAACAGAAGAATATAAGTGATACACATCGATAATTTATTCCATGGTGTGGCGCATGGCCACAAGCATGCCGGTGGCAATTTAGAAGGGGATTATCTGCACACAACCCATCATAGGTTGCATTTACAAGCACAATCTTATAGCGAGTTTTTATATAGTGCCCGCACGTAGGTGCACATATTTTTTTAAAAAAAATTACAGTGCAGCCCACATTGTTTGAAGATCCAAACCATTCATTTGTTGAGCCCCAACGTAAATGGGCATCCCCCAAAAATTATCTCCATAGGATGATCCTAAGTTCCAAACCCTTAGATTTGTTGAGGGTTAGCACATTATAGAAAACTGTACAGATCGGAAAGTTAGAATCATCCTATGGAGATGATTTTCGAGACATATAGCCTACTTACTTTGGGGCCCAAAAATGAATTGTTTGGATCTTTGAAGAATGTGGGCCTCACTGTATCTTTTTAGCCCTTATTCCCCAGTTCCTATAATACTTAAAGGGGTGCAACTTGGGTCGGGTCGGTTGAGATTTTGCTAAAATATGAATAACTCAAACTCGATCCGATTATATGGTACAAGCGCAACCCGAGTTGCACCCCTAAATACTTACCAGGTTCACAATTATTCACATTTACATGATTTGCACAGTATGCTTCATTTTAAGTGAAATTAATAGAGAGTATAAATTAGTTAATAGGTTTGCTACAATTCGCAATTCGTGAAGGTATATCAGACTTGGTAAGAATGGTTTGTCTACCCTATAAATATTGTATGTGTTATGGATGGGAATGTTTTTTTTTTTTTTGGAAATGATTGCCAATTTATTGGTAGACGACCGAGATGGTCAATATACATAGGATCAAACCAAAGAAGAAAAAAGACACATAAGCAAAGATACAGAAGTAAGAGGGAGAGAATCATAAAGAGCAAACCCATCATGGATGGGGATGTTGAAGTATAACTGATTAAATAACACCAATTCTAAAAGCTTAAGCTGCGAAACAGCCAATTACTTAAGCTTTTTGGAGTGATTGGTTGTTTCACATGGTATCAGAGCTATTGCCCAAGTCCTGTTATCAAAACACAACAACTCGAGAAAAAAATGAATTACCATTACCACGGCATCTCTGACATGGAACAGGATCACCCTGAAAAAAAAAAAACAAGAAGTAAATATTACATTCTATTTGGTGTAAGCCGATATAGTCCAGTATTTTTCAAAAAGGTACTATACGGTCCACACCATAGGATGATCCAAACCGTCCATTTGTTGGGCCACAACGTAGATAAGTAGTGTCCAAATATCATTTCCATAGGATGATCCAAGCCCTCCGATCTATACAGGAACTTCATCTTATGGAAACCTCTATAGATCGGATGATTGAGATCATCTTATGGAAAAAATGACTTTGGGGCGCAAACTATTTACGGTGTGGCCCATCAAATGGACGGTTTGGATCATCCAATGGTGTGGGCCGTACAGTACCTTTTTGAAAAATACACTACATAAAAAGTCCTCAAAACGAAACGTACAAAACCCTAACCCTAAACCGTAGAAACCCTGAAACAAGAGAGTTCACGTTCAGCCCCAAGAAGAGGGAGATACACTATATAAAAAGTCCTCAAATCGAAACTTACAAAACCCTAAAACAAGAGAGAGAGAGAGAGAGAGAGTTCACCTTCAGGCCCAAGAAGAGGGAGAGTGCTATGGCAGCTAAGACGCTGATTGTGACGATAAAGGTCTGAGTGTCCAAAGGCCTTGAGATTCCATTGATTAAGAAAATGGGATGAAAAAGAAGCTTCGATGTTAGGGTTTTGGGTTTGGAACCAGAGAGCTTTAAGGTCTCTGGTTTTCCGATTTGATGAGGAATTGATGGAGAATATATTGAACTGAAAAGTAAAGGAATTGAATTTGAAGAAGAAGAAGAAGAGGAAAATAAAGAGAAATGGCAGAGAGGAGAAGAAGAAGAAGAAGAGAGAGTCGCCATGGATAGAGAGAAGAAGCTCTGCTATACACTTGTCATCTTTGGTAAAGAAAAGGGTGTCGCTATCAAAATATGGAGTTATGTGAATATCTATTATTGCGGAGTGATAAATCGACTCTCCAAATTGATAAATCGACCCCCCATATGTCTTTCTTTATTAATTTTTTGGTCATATTCGTCATTTCGCATAAGAACTGCCTCCACGGAGGATTATCGCCTATCTTAATATCTTTCACGTCCGCCACATAATTTGGCGAGCAAGGCCTATTGGCCAAACCCTGGTAGTGTAAAAAGAGTATATAATAAACCGAAAATTTGAAATTTGGGGTTGAAATTTCGGTTTCGGCGAGGTCTTAAACGTTTCCGTACCGAAACCGAAATTTAAAACCATAAGCTCAAATAAAGTATCATTTTGGGTATATACAATTTCGATTTCTGTTTTGACGAAAAATTCCGATCTATTTTATTTATTAATGAGAAACATGACATAAGAACTCCAGTTTATGAATCTGCATTGAATAACTAGAATTTAATAATTTTATTTAACATGTAAGAATTCATACTAAGATCAGTTAAATCCTTAACATTCACTTCCAATATTGGTCCATAAACAAGTAAATGTAAAGCATTGAAACAAAAGCAACCCATGATTCTGGACATCGAGAGCCGGAGGGATTTAATGATTTCTTCGCAATAAGAGATGTATTTGGTATCTCATACCAAGAGGACCTAGAAAAGAATAAAGAAATGTTTCTAGACATGGAAGCTAGAGCTGCGAGGGAGAAAAAAGAAAGAGCCAAGGAGGTTGAAATGGAATCTGGAATATGACTTTAAGGGACCTTAGCTCGAGTGGTTAGTTATTTGAATCGCACTAGTGGGTCTTTGTTTACTAATTTCCTTAGTACCTGTGTAACCTGAGTTCATTAGTTGGGGAGCATTGTAAATGTCTAATAGTGTAGTCTTCCTAGATATGTTTGCCGTTTTCAATTTATAATAGAGGCAGGAAAGAAAATGGGATGTTCAAAGTGGAAGTTGGGTGTTTTGTTACTTAGTTTGTGGAACCCAGTAAGTTGGCCTCAGTTCTGTTGGTCGGTGTCAAGGGGATACCTTATAATGGAGGATTGGAGAGATGGCAGCAGTAAGTAGTTGGCCCATATAACATCAGATTCTAGGTGCGCCGAGGAAAGTATTAAATTCTCAATAGCTTGAGAGACCATGGTCTTTCACTTGTCGAGACAATGTTGCCTGGTTGTTCTTCTTTGCTGTTATTAGCTAAGGAATGTGGTGAATGTAGCTGGAGGAAGATGATGGATGTAGGTTGAAATGATCGTAATGCAGGGTAGTTGGCTTGGCACGGTCGGGGAAAGCTTCTTTTTGAATTGATTGGAGTGTAAGAATTGCATACGACATGGTTCAAATAGAAAGGGCCCAATTTTTGTTGTTTATACTTAGTTTTTCTGGCTTAGGGTATGCCCTGACTAGTTTTATTTGGTACTATGTAATGCTAGGTGGGACTCCTGGTCCACAATGTAATTATTATAGTATCATTGAAAATATGTCAACTTTCAAAAAACAAAAAGAAGAAGCAACCCAAGATATTTAAAATGAAATCAGCAATTCTTTTTGACGATATGTACATGAAAAATATAAGTAAATTGGTGTTTTAGGTCTGTATGTTAAAATCCTGCAGCTGAGAAAGAGAAAAATATAAATACCAATGTAACTAGATGGGCCACACACACACACAAACATATTCATATGGTAATATAAATATTCAAGTTTTAGATCAAGTAACCATAATAAATAACCTGATGAATAAGAACACAATAGATACTCAATCAATAAGATTCAATTTTATATCTCTAGCATTTCCCATCAAGCAACCTGTTTCTGGCATTGCTTCAAAAGCTTGTTGGAGAGAGAATTTTTTCTGAAAAGTAACAGACTGTATTGATAAAGCCGAAATCTTCTTCAAAATGTAAATATATGAGATGAGTTATCCCACTACATATGTAGAAGAGATGCATTGACGCCCTTCTTTTTCCTTAGGGCTCCACCCACCTTTCACCTAGATAATTATCATTAACTACTACCATATCTTCCTTTTCTGCTCCTTTGGCCAGTTTGTCTGCCTCTTCATTTGCCGACCTCAGCCTATGTTGGAATTCTAGAGCAATTTTGGCTCAAAGGTCTCTGATTTCCGTGATGACACCAGCAAGTTTCCATGGGCCGCTAGCTTTACTTGAAGCCCAAGCAATGACTTTTGAAGAATCTTCCTCAATGATCAATGAGGCCTCCATTGCATGGGTTAACCACCGCAGCCCCCAAAGGAGGGCTCTTGCTTCAACCTCATTGGAATCACACACTTCCACCGGACCTGAAAAGGATAGTAATGTATAGCCAGCTGAATCCCATAATAAACCACCAATTCCAGCACGCCAGTGGTTAACTTTGGTGCTTCCACTGAAATTAAGCTTAATTTGGTACTTAGTTGGGGAGCATTGTAATTGTCTATTAGTGTAGTCTTCCTAGATATGTTTGCCGTTTTCAATTTATAATAGAGGCAGGAAAGAAAATGGGATGTTCAAAGGGGAAGTTGGGTGTTTTGTTACTTAGTTTGTGGAACCCAGTAAGTTGGCATCAGTTCTGTTGGTCGGTGTCAAGGGGATACCTTAGAATGGAGGATTGGAGAGATGGCAGGAGTAAGTAGTTGACCCATATAACATCAGATTCCAGGTGCGCCGAGGAAAGTATTAGATTCTCAATAGCTTGAGAGACCATGGTCTTTCGCTTGTCGAGACAATGTTGCCTGGTTGTTCTTCTTTGCTGTTATTAGCTAAGGAATGTGGTGAATGTAGCTGGAGGAAGATGATGGATGTAAGTTGAAATGATCGTAATGCAGGGTAGTTGGCTTGGCACGGTCGGGGAAAGCTTCTTTTTGAATTGATTGGAGTGTAAGAATTGCATACGACATGGTTCAAATAGAAAGGGCCCAATTTTTGTTGTTTATACTTAGTTTTTCTGGCTTAGGGTATGCCCTGGCCAGTTTTATTTGGTACTATGTAATGCTAGGTGGGACTCCCGGTCCACAATGTAATTATTATAGTATCAATGAAAATATGTCAACTTTCAAAAAAAAAAAGAAGCAACCCAAGATATTTAAAATGAAGTCAGCAATACTTTTTGACGATATGTACATGAAAAATATAAGTAAATTGGTGTTTTAGGTCTGTATGTTAAAATCCTGACAGCTGAGAAAGAGAATAATATAAATACCAATGTAACTAGATGGGCCACACACACACACACAAACATATTCATATGGTAATATAAATATTCAAGTTTTAGATCAAGTAACCATAATAAATAACCTCATGAATAAGAACACAATAGATACTCAATCAATAAGATTCAATTTTATATCTCTAGCATTTCCCATCAAGCTGTTTCTGGCATTGCTTCAAAAGCTTGTTGGAGAGAGAATTTTTTCTGAAAAGTAACAGACTGTATTGATAAAACCGAAATCTTCTTCAAAATGTAAATATATGAGATGAGTTATCCCACTACATATGTAGAAGAGATGCATTGACGCCCTTCTTTTTCCTTAGGGCTCCACCCACCTTTCACCTAGATAATTATCATTAACTACTACCATATCTTCCTTTTCTGCTCCTTTGGCCAGTTTGTCTGCCTGTTCATTTGCCGACTTCAGCCTATGTTGGAATTCTAGAGCAATTTTGGCTCAAAGGTCTCTGATTTCCGTGATGACAACAGCAAGTTTCCATGGGCCGCTAGCTTTACTTGAAGCCCAAGCAATGACTTGTGAAGAATCTTCCTCAATGATCAATGAGGCCTCCATTGCATGGGTTAACCACCGCAGCCCCCAAAGGAGGGCTCTTGCTTCAACCTCATTGGAATCACACACTTCCACCGGACCTGAAAATGATAGTAATGTATAGCCAGCTGAATCCCATAATAAACCACCAATTCCAGCACGCCAGTGGTTAACTTTGGTGCTTCCACTGAAATTAAGCTTAATTTGGTACTTTGTTGTATACATTGTTGTATACAACAAAGTACCTCTATACATTGTTGTATAGAGGTACTTTGTTGTATAGAGCTGATTGACTCATTTGGTAATAAGATTTCCTCAGACATTGTGATCCTCCATATCTGTCCTTTACAGGGAGAAGGTTCCATGCTGTTGGGTGTTGGCACAGCTAGTTCCACCAAGAATAAAGTTGATCACACAAGCAGAAGCAGTACTTGAGGATCTCAATGCTTACCCCACTCTGATAGTCAAGTTATAGTTTAAACTTTGGAGAGCAATCAGACACTTATTAAAATGGTTTTGGAGAGACAGGGAGAAGAGTCAGAGAGAGACTGGATGTGTTGTTGTTGTTGTTTTTTTTTTTTTTTTTTTGAGAGGCAGAGGGACTGCTTGTTCCAAGTGGAGAAAGGATAAAAGGTTTAGAAAAGACGAACTACTGAAGAAGAGTGACTATTGAGAAGGGAAAAAAATAAAATAATAATAATGGAGATGAAGGGCAGTTGGAAGAGGAACAGGAGAAGAAGTGGTGACATGAGTCTATGGCTCTAAAACCATGAAAACTTAGAGGAGAAAGGCAAAAGATGTGAACTCAAATCACAAAACAGACCCTTGCTTTGATCTTTACTATTGGGGTCTTTAAGTATATCCCTTGATTGCAGGTTATCTGTAATTGCACAATAAACATAGAAAATGATTTGAATCGACCTCCGGAGAGGTTTGATCGATCAATCTGTTAATTTTAATTTCAATTGACACCCCACCATGGCATAGTGGGGGTGAGACCTCGTTATAATAAAATGTGGCACCCCACCATGTCATAGTGGGTCCCACCTTTGACTGATCTGAGCCTCTGTTACTTTCTTAGATGGGACCTACTACCGCAGGGCTATCAAATGAACGGTTCAGATCAATAAGAAGTGGGACCCACCATGTCTCGTGGGGCTATGCACCCTGTAGATAATAAATAAGCCGAGCCAAGTTTTGTTCGATAATAGGAGTAATTCTGTCATTCCTCATGGCCTTATCTAGGGCAAATAAAATCTTCTTCTCTCTCTTCTTCCTTCCCCATCAAAGTAGTCTGGGTCATTTCTTTTCTTTGGCAATGTCTGATCGATGGAACCCAACGCAAATGATGAAGAAGTTCCTCTCCCTACCCCCGTAAACCTGAACGTATTTACCGATGCAACCAGAGATTTATGTTGGTTGGAAGGGGGGTTCAAGAGCCATCTTCGTCAATGCTTTATTTTGCTCTTCCCTTATCCTTGTATCTTCACCATCTCTTTGCTCTTTCAATTATGTTGCAGTTATAGTATGGGTAAATTGAAGTTGAGTCAAGGCATGAATTTACAATCTCCTCCCTGTCTATTCACTCTGTATTTTCACATTCACTCCAATTTCTCATTGAAATTCAAATTTGTTAAATACTCAAATCCCCTTGGCAGAGGTGGTATTGAAGCCAAGCAGCCCAACTCGTGTGCCCGAGTTGAACTGATAAAAGATGGCAAGATTGAAGTAAGCATTTCTGCCCAATGTTGGTTGCTTGAACTACATTGACGAAAATGTGAGATTTACTTTCAAACATATCCGTCTTCTTTCAATCATTTTGTCTTTGGAGATATCTATAGTTTATGAATCTAATGCTTTGCTACAGGATAAGGTTGAAGGTTTGGACCTTCATGTGGGGCAGATGGTTCTTGTGATGGTTGCTTGAATTACACTGACGACAATGTGAGACTTATTTCGAAACTTATCTCTCTTTCAATTATTTTGTTCCTTGTAGATATCTATAGCTAATGAATCTAATGTTTTGTTACAGGATAAGGTTTTGATTGCCAGTTTCGGTGGTAAAGGTAATGCTGTGGGGGAAATTCAGATAATAAGATCATATCTTACCAGATTTAATATATTTAGTAGTTAGGATAGATTATGATACTAATTAGATTAGGATAGTCTTTAATTAGTTACTTCTATTCTTATAATAAGATCATTCTAGATCTTTCTATGTTTATCTTTGAGTACTTTATATAAGCACATGTCATTGTTAATGGAAATCAATGAAGAAATTATTATAGAAATTGTATTTCTGCACGAAGGAAGACGGTCATTCCCTCGAAGTGGATCAAGAGGCCAATCTTTGCTCTAAGAAGATCACTCTCGTTACGAACCGAATTGGGTTCGTAACAATTGGTATCAAAGCCAGGTTTTCATTATCATGTCAAAGCAAATCGAAGATAAAATTAATGGATTGATCGAAGCGAATCGGGTTCGTAACAGTCTCTCTTACAATAGAATAGTCAAAATAAAATTAATGGATTGATTGATCAAATCAATCCAGAGGTCAATTGAAACTCCCCAATATTGATCTACTCAGTACAATTCTCTGAAAATCAAGATAGATTGAAAATTTATAAGACATTATTACCATCATTCAATCCAAGACGGACGATCAAACTGTAAAAACTATACGATCAAGGGATTCAATTGGTAAACTTCTCAGGGAGTCAAGTTGAATCTAATAATATCAATGGTTGATCGAGCAAACCTCTCCGGGGTCAACTCAAACCAATATATATGACTCAAAGGTGTTTCTTCTCTTCTATGAGAACTCTTTACAAAAGAAGAATAGAAAATATGAGTAACTGGAGTTCCTCTTCCATGAGGACTCTTTAACAAAAGAATAGTCGAAATAAATTAATGGATTAATCGATCAAACATCTTCAGTGGTCGATACAAACCTGTCATATTGATATACCTGGTAGACTTCTCTGAAAGTGAAGAAAGATTAGAAATTTGTAAGACATTATTGCCATCATTCAATCCAAGAAGAACGAACCGATGGTCAAAAATATATGATCAATGGATTCACTTAGTAAACTTGTCCACAAGTCAAGTTGAATACAATATCAACGATTTGATCGGGCAAGCCACCCTGGAGATCAATTCAAACTAATAAATATGACTTAAACCGAGAAAACCCATTACAAAAGAAGAGTAAATATACTACTCAAGGGAATTCCAATTCCTCTTCTAGGAGGACTCTCTTACAAAGGCAAATTTAAAATAAAATTTGACGAATTGATCTGCCAAACGTCTTATGTGGCAAGTTTCAGAGGTATTAATTGCGTGGATGGTGACATGGCATCATTGTCCCCTGCTATACTTTCCATACCAAATTTCTCAAAGATGGAGGACTTTGGCTTGGAAAATGTTGCTCTCTCTCTCTACATTGGTAATGACACCCTCTCCCACTACAATAGCGCAGGTTAAGCTCCCGTCACATTAGTGGTGCAGTTTAGCAAAATACTATAAATAGAACAAAAGAAAGAAGTAGAAGCAGTTAAAAAAGGAGAAATGATATCAGCACAACCATATTTTCATAATTGCACACCACTCAGTCTTGGGATCCAAACAACGCCTACTTCCCGATTATTTAGAAAAAAGAAAAAGAAAAAGGGAAATGATATCAGCACTACATTACCCTTAAAAAAACATGATAATAGCGTTCTTAAATAAGTAATACCACCACAAAATGCCAAATACAATTTTCCTGCCTTAAAAATGGGATAGGAAAACCCAGTCTACAACTCGGCCGAGTTCACAAGGTTGACTGGCCGAGTTCACATAATTACCAAAGGGTCCAAAACCTAAAAACAAATCGCAGTCGCAATGACATTTCGCATTCTATTTTCAGAATCACAAGAGGAAGAAAAGAAATACCATGTTCTGGATATGATATCCGAGAAAAACCCAGATAAGCTTCGACCTGATTTCCCGCTTCTTTTCCAGGGAAAATCGGATTTTTTTTTCCCCTGCTTTTCTCTTTACTTGGTGAGACGTAAAACGGGATGGAGAACAAAATCCAGGAATTTAAAGCAGGCACAAGAGAAGGAGAGAAATACGAGAGAGTATACGATTCGAAGAGCCATTAGAGAGAGAGAGAGAGAGGTTTGGATAAGATGAAGGGGGTCTTACACGTGTGGCAAAAGAAAAGAAAAACTGTAGTCTCACTTACCTGCTTATGACTAGTTATGGGAAGAATATACTAGCAGTAGTTCAATCCACCACTATGGATTGGCCTGCTCAAATAAGAATTAAATGAAAACGTACTAAAAAAAGAACTCTACCAAGTTCAAACCTAGTTAACTCAAGCGAGTCAATGATTAGTAATCAATTTTTCATTAACTAGGATGAACCAAAGGAGCTTCTGGTTGACTCGTCAGGGTCAAAATCAGACAGAGACAAAAAAAAAATTCAGCTAAGGTAAAACCGAGTCGATGATTGACTCGGAGTTACTGATAAATACTGTGTACTTGCTAGCAATTTCACCATTCCCTCCAGCTTTCTCTTTGCAAAGAACAGCAGTGACTGTCAAAATCCCAGAGCAAATTTCGTTTGAGACTCCCAATACACTTTCGCTTGCTTCACCATTTCTGCGCGTTCTGCGTGCAGTCTTTCTTTCCAATAATCTTTGCATCTGAAAGGTTTATGGCAAATCAGTAACCATGAAAAAAAAATGCTTTAATAAATAGGAATGTCCAACCATTCAAAATAAATAAATAAATGGGAATGTCCAGTTCAGTTCAGCTCAGTTCACCTGTTCTTCAAGAGCAAGTCCAGCTCCGCCATGTGCACTGAATCCGCATGTACTCCCACCTGCATGCAAGGCCAGAAATAAGAATCAACAGACGACCTCAAGATTTTTCTTCAGTTTTTTTTTTTTTTTAGAATGAACAAAAATGACTGGATTTTCCGCAATCTGAAGAACCCGAAAGTTCAATTTGTTCCAACAGCTTCCAATATGCCAGTGCAAGTGTGCAACTGATTTGCCATAAAAGGTGGATTCAGATAGTGTCATTTCTTAAGTTTGGAGAAACCCATGCAAGAAAGATAGTGCATGATGGGGTGTGAAAACACCAGCCTCTCACATGCTGCCACCTGTCCCAGGGTAGGTGAGACTCAGCCTCTCACAGGCTGCCACCTGTCCCAGAGTAGGTGAGACCCAGCCTCTCACAGGCTGCCACCTGTTCAGAGTAGGTGAGATCCAGCCTCTCACAGGCCGCCACCTGTCCTGGACACCTGTCCAGGACACCTCAACAGATTTTCCTTATAAATAGGGGACTAAAGCTCAGACTAATGGGTAATGCAAAAAACCCTCTTCTCCCTAAAAACTGACATTTCCCTTCACTCTTGCTCATACTGACTTGAGTGTCGAAGGACCTGTCCGGACTAAAATCCGGTCTGGTCTTCTGACCTCGTTTGCCTTGTGCAGGACTAAGCACTCACCACAGGACTCATACTCAACCTCCCTCGTCACTCGCTCTCAGTTCTTACGCCACTGCTGTACCTGTTACCGATTTTAGGTCTAACAGATTGGCGCCATCCGTGGGACCAAGAACTAAAAGCTATTCTTACATATCTCACTTACAAAAATGGCAGGGCGCAAGAGTGCGCGGTTAGCTTCTGCGCAGAACGACCAAGCCGCGCTACCTCGCAGGACCCGGAGCGGTCGAATCGCCTCGATGGTAGTGGCAGCATCTGCCGACCAAAGCCTTTCTCGCTCGGAGCATCACAATCCCGTGCCCACCTCGGAGCAAGTCCAAGCCCTCTTCCAGCAGATGACGGCCCTTGTTGGTCAGTACCAACAACTACTTCAAGCACCCCCTCCACCTCCTCCAGAGGCCCCGCGATCTGCCCAAGGAGTCCACAGGGGAGAGTCATCACGTCATGGGGAGGGCAGAACTCATCACTCCGCTAGACAAGTTTATCGCCCCATAGTGAGGCACGCCCAGACAGAACCTCATCACCGCGAAAGATCGCGGTCTCGCTCCACGCAGAGGCGCCGGCCTCACGAAGATCGTTTGCCACCGGCAAAATCTCGGCCTCGTCGTAGGAGTCCGGAAAGTCAGTCCGGTTCTGCGGCAAGCCCATTTGTGGGAAGAATCAGGTCCCCAGACCGCAGAACGGATCCGCTGCTACAGAGAATGGAGGAGATGAACCACCGAATAGAGGAATTGGCGAAGGATCAGAGCCGGCCCGCCTCCAGAGCGTTCTCAAGCAGAACGCCGTTCACTAGTGATGTCCTGAGTGCTCCAGCACCCAGAGGATTTAAAATGCCTGCCGTCCCTCAGTACGACGGCACTACCGATCCCGTGGATCATTTGGAGACATTTAGAACAATGATGCTCCTCCACGGCGCCTCCGACGGCTTCATCTGCAGAGCCTTCCCAACGACGCTCACTGGCGCGGCAAGAGACTGGTACTCCAGGATCAAACCAAACTCCATCAACAATTTCGATGATTTTGGAGAGGATCTGGTCCGCCATTTCATGAGTAGCCGTAGGCCAAAGAAAACGACTGCATCCCTGATGGCCTTGCGACAGGATGATAATGAACCCCTGAAGGTGTTCGTCCGCCGCTTCAACAGGGAGGCACTACAGGTGCCCAATTTAGATCCCTCAGCGGCTATGAACGCACTCCTCACCGGTGCAAGATCTGATGATTTTCGTCGAGCGGTGGCTCGGCAAAATCCGCACTCACTGGCGGATCTCATGGCCGGGGCAGAAGAGTACATAACAGTGGAAGAAACACTGGCAGCTCTTAATTCAAACCGGAGGATAACCTCTGAAGAGAAGAATCTGCCTAAACAGCGTAGGGAGGATAAACCTCCCAGGAAAGAGAAGTCTCCACCCCCTCAGAGAAGAGAAGAGAACTTCACACTTCTCAATACCTCTAGAAAGCACATACTGGCGGCGATCAGTGAGGAGGAGTTTGTGAAGTGGCCGCCTAGAATGATCTCCAAGGGAAACAGAAGAGATCCTTCAAAGTACTGTCGGTTTCACAAGGACCACGGCCATGACACAGAGGATTGCTGGCAGCTCAAGGGAGAAATTGAGCAGCTGATCAGCCGGGGTTATTTGAAAAAATACATCCAGAATGACGGCCGCACCCAAGAGCGCAAAGGAAAGAGTCCCCAGGGCCGTAGCCCTCGAAGATCACAGCAGCCCCCTCCTCAGGATAAGACTTCTCAGGTCACCGACGCGCAGCCTGAGGCACCCCGATCTCAACCAAGGGGGGTTATCAATACAATCATGGGCGGACCAGCCGCCGGGGGCACCTCCTCTGCTGCTCGAAAAGCATATGCACGGCAAGTTAACGCCGTTCACACAACCAGCAAAAAGTCAAGAACGGAGAATGAGATCTCCTTCTCGGACGCAGATCTGGACAGCCTTATTTTGCCCCACGACGATGCATTGGTGTTAACCATGCTCGTTGCTAACTGGGAGGTAAAGAAAATTCTTGTGGACAACGGGAGCTCAGCGGATATTCTATACTACCATGCCTTCGAGAAAATGATGATAGGCGACGACCGTCTAAGGCCGGCGAACTCAGATTTGTTCGGCTTCTCCGGAGAGGTCGTAAAAGTGGTAGGACAGATCGAGCTCCCTGTTCTTGTCGGAGATTCACCATGTCAAGCGTTCGCCATGGTTAACTTCCTGGTAGTGAAGGCCACCTCGGTCTATAATGCTATCTTGGGACGGCCTGGCCAGAATCTGATCCGAGCAGTCGCCTCAGCCTACCACCAAAAAATGAAATTCATAACCCCTAATGGCGTGGGGGAAGTTCGCGGAGATCAGCCTCAATCAAGGGAGTGCTATGCAATGGCACTGAAAGGAAAAAACGCAGTGGAATCACTGCCAATCGAACTGCTTGATGTAAGGGACGAACTCAGGGGTACTCAACCCGCTGAGGACCTACTCTTCATCCCACTGTGCCCGGAGGACGGTGAGAAAGTCGCTCTGATCGGTTCCTCCCTTAGTAGTAGCATTCAACATCAACTCACCGAGTTTCTCCAGGGCAATGCAGATGTCTTTGCATGGGTTCCTGCCGATATGCCCGGCATCGATCCAGAGATCAGCACTCATAGGCTTGGTGTCGATTCAACCTGCAGACCGGTGAAACAGAAAAGGAGACACTTTGCTTTTGAAAGGCGACAGGCAATAAAAGAAGAAGTGGAGAGGCTTCTGAAGGCTGACTTCATTCGTGAGATTCGATATCCGGACTGGCTAGCAAACGTAGTCCTAGTCAAGAAGACTAATGGAAAGTGGAGAACCTGCGTCGACTTTACTGATCTGAATAAGGCTTGTCCCAAGGACAGTTATCCGCTCCCGAAGATCGATCAGCTCATCGACGCCACAGCGGGTCATGAACTGTTGAGCTTCATGGACGCCTTCTCCGGATATAACCAGATCAGGATGTACGAATCGGATATACCAAAGACCTCATTCGTCACAGATCAAGGGACTTATTGCTACCGAGTCATGCCCTTCGGCCTCAAAAACGCTGGAGCTACTTACCAAAGGCTGGTGAACAGACTGTTTCAGAACCAGATCGGCCAAAACATGGAAGTTTATGTGGACGATATGCTGGTCAAAAGTCGAAGTGCACAAGACCACGTGTCTGATCTCAGAGAAACATTTCAGGTCCTAAAGAAGCACAACATGAAACTCAACCCCACCAAGTGCACTTTTGGTGTCAGTTCGGGGAAGTTCTTAGGATTCATGGTGAGCCAGCGAGGGATAGAAGCAAACCCAGAAAAGATCAGAGCCGTGATGGAGCTTATCGCCCCAAAAACCATCAGAGAAGTTCAGCGGCTCACGGGAATGATAGCGGCGTTGGGTCGCTTCATCTCCAAATCGGCGGAGAGATGCCTGCCTTTTTTCAGTGCGGTTAAGGGCCTCAAAACTGCGCCCTGGACGGAAGAATGCCAGATTGCCTTTGACGAGCTGAAAAGGTATCTGTCCTCCCCGCCATTATTAACAAAGCCGGAGCCAGGTGAGGAGTTATTTCTATATCTCTCCGTTAGCTCCACGGCACTGGCAGCTGTCCTCGTCCGCGAAGAGCACCGCCAGCAAAAACCAATCTATTATGTCAGCAAGGTTCTTCACGACGCAGAAACAAGGTACCAGCGGGTCGAGAAATTGGCTTACGCGCTGGTAATGGCTGCAAGAAAATTAAGACCGTACTTTCAAGCCCATACTGTAAAGGTCTTGACTGACCAGCCGCTTCGGCAAGTACTCCATCGACCAGATATCTCCGGACGACTTGTGAAATGGGCCGTAGAGCTGAGCGAGTTCGACATCCAGTACGCTCCAAGGCCAGCCATCAAGGCCCAAGTACTGGCAGATTTCGTAGCAGAGTGCACCATCCCCCAGCAAGTCGCCGACCCTGAAACGGTACTACTCCCAGTTGCAGAGAAAGCGGTTCCTGACGAATGCATAGCAGAAACTCAGACAGAAATCTTGCAACCGCCGGCAGAGCAGGACTCCATGACCAGCACACCAACTTGGGAAGTATATGTCGACGGTTCTTCAAATAAAAACGGCTGTGGAGCAGGCCTCATCCTCACTGGGCCTGAGGGGTTCACTGCGGATTATGCTCTGAGATTCGGATTCCGTGCGTCCAACAATGAGGCAGAATATGAAGCCCTCCTTGCCGGAATGAACCTAGCAATTCAGACCGGCGCCCGGAAATTAAAAGCATACTGCGACTCACAGCTGGTAGCAAATCAGATCCAAGGGGTCTACGAAGCACGAGATGAGCGTATGGTTAAGTATCTTGCCAAGGTTCATCAACTCTCCAGCCGGTTTGCCAGTTTCGAGGTCATCAGAGTACCACGAACAGAAAATGCCAAAGCAGATGTACTGTCGAAGCTGGCTGCTTCTGGATACACCACTCTTGGAAACATACGTATGGAATTCCTACAAAGATCTAGCATCGAAAGAGAAGCCGCAGATATAATGCAGGTGGAGAACGAGCCGTGCTGGATGGATGAGATCATTCATTACTTACGGGACGCGAAACTTCCCGAAGATAAGAAGGAAGCCCGTAAGGTGATACAGAGAGCCGCCCGATTCTCCCTCAGCAGTGACATTTTGTATAAAAGGTCCTACACTCTCCCGTACCTGAAGTGTCTGGGACCAAGTAACGCCGCGTACGCATTGCAAGAGACTCATGAAGGAATCTGTGGAGAACATCTGGGGGGCAAAGCCCTGGCGATCAAGGTACTCCTCAGAGGATTGTATTGGCCCACCATACGACAAGACGCGCTGAATCTGGTTAAAAAGTGCGAGAGGTGCCAGAAATTCTCCCCCACCATCCACCAGCCTGCTGTGGCGATGGCCCCAATTATCAGTCCACTCCCTTTTGCAGTATGGGGGATGGACATTCTGGGTCCTTTTCCACCGGCTTCCGGAAAGCGCATATTCGTAGTAGTGGCAATCGACTACTTCACCAAGTGGGTGGAGGCAAAACCTCTAGCCCAGATCACTGAGCAGAATATACAGAATTTCTTCTGGAAGGCAGTGGTCTGCAGATTTGGGATTCCCCGTGCCTTAATCACAGATAACGGCAAACAGTTCGACTGCCGGAACTTTCGGAAGTTCTGCTCTGACCTAAAGATTGAACAGAGATTCACTTCGGTTGCTCACCCCCAGACCAATGGGCAAACGGAAGTAACTAATAGGATCTTGCTTCAAGGGATAAAGAAGAGGCTGGATGAAAAAGCTGGCCGATGGGCAGATGAGCTCTACCATGTTCTGTGGGCTTACCGCACCACTCCTCGCACGACGACTGGTGAATCACCATTCAACCTCTCTTTTGGAACCGAAGCCGTGATACCTGTTGATATAGGCACCCCATCTCCCAGAGTCATCAGTTTCCATGAGCAACTGAACAGCGACGGACTCCGCGCCAATCTCGACTTACTAGAAGAAATCCGGGAGGAATCTCGAATCCGGGTCGCCGCTTATAAGCAGAAGGTGTCGAATTATCACGACTCCAAAATTCGCCCCAGAGAATTCAGGACAGGGGATCTGGTCCTGAGAAAGGCAGCCGTCTCCCAGCCGACGAAAGTAGGGAAACTTTCCCCAACTTGGGAGGGACCCTATCGAGTGAAGGAAGTTATCCGGCCAGGAAGCTACAAGCTAGAGACACTAGAGGAGCACCTATTACCCCACGCATGGAACTCCAAAAACCTCAGGAAATATTATCAGTAGTCGAATTATCCGGCGTGAAAAGGTGATCTTGTAAATTTGTATATTTGTTGTTATGAATAAATAATCTTCTTGCAAATTCAGTGTCACTTTTATATCTGAAAACCCAGTTCACAAAACTTGGGTACTCACTGGAAACCCAGTTCACAAAACTTGGGTACTCACTGGAAACCCAGTTCACAAAACTTGGGTACTCACTGGAAACCCAGTTCACAAAACTTGGGTACGCACTGGAAACCCAGTTCTTAAACTTGGGTACTCACTGGAAACCCAGTTCACAAAACTTGGGTACTCACTGGAAACCCAGTTCACAAAACTTGGGTACTCACTGGAAACCCAGTTCTTAAACTTGGGTACTCACTGGAAACCCAGTTCACAAAACTTGGGTACTCACTGGAAACCCTGTTCTTAAACTTGGGTACTCACTGGAAACCCAGTTCACAAAACTTGGGTACTTGTTAAAAGACCAGTTCGTCACAATTCGACCATCAACAGCCTCATTCACAGGTTATCAAAATTAAAAAGACAAAGTCAAGCAAATCACTCAGTTGAGAAGTATCAGAGACAGACAAATGTGATTTCATTGATCAGAATATGTGGGGCCTCGAGGACCATTACAAAATTCACTTTAAAAATGCTGGTAAGAGCTGTAGGGTCTCAATGACCATTACAAAAAGAGGTCAAAACAAAAACAAAAAAAAAATAATTCTAAGCATCTGGAAGAGAGGTGATGTCAGCAGGAGTATCTGGCTCCTCATCAGTAATCTTCGGCCTGGCAGGGAGAGTCATGTTCTGCATCAATAGGTTTGGATTGCAGGCCTGGAGCTCTTGGAGGCAGTCGCAGTATCCAAGACTATAAGCCTCGCTCGACAGGCTGAAAAGTTCAGCCTCCTTTGCCTCTGTGGCCTCTTTCACTGCCTTCTCCTGCCTGTCAGTAGCTCTTCCTCTTTGAGCCTCCATGGCTTCAGCAGCCTTGGCCAGTTTCCTCTTCTCTGCGGCCAGATCCTCTTTCAACAACCTCCTCTCCTCCTCTATTCGCCCGATGCTCGTTTGAAGCTCCTGCACCTCAGCGGCCAACTTTCCGTTCACCTCTTCAGATGCAGTAATGGCTTGGGAGAAATTCTTACTCTTCTCCTTGAGGTCATTATAGTAGAGCAAGATCTGAAGAAAGAAACAGAAAGAAACAGGCATCAGTATGGTGAAAGGAAGAAATGGGCAGAAAGTTAGCAAATCGAAGCACCACTTCCTTACCTGGTAAGCTGAGGATAACACAGCCTCCTCTCCTGTAGCTGGCGGCTCGTAAAGGACCTGTTGCTTGTCCTTCCGCAGCAAACACTTGCTCATGAGCTCTGCTGCTACTCGGCTCTCGCCTAGGGCAGTGTCATCCTTCAAAACGGCCCAATTGGGTCGAAAGACATGCTCACTAAGTCCCGTAGGAGGACGAGCCCCAGAACCGGCTCCGGTAGAAGCACCACCGGATTTAGAAGAGCCACCGCCCTGAGCAAAGGGGCCTATTAGCTTCACCGTAGTCTTGGGCCTCTGGGATGGGAGTGGAGTGCCCTGTGACGGGGCCGGACTCCCCAGTACAGTCGCCTTTCTCTTCTGGCGCTCCTGTTGTGCCTGTGCAGCACCCTCCTGTGCCCGTGGCTGGGCTCCTTGCCTGATTTTCTCGACGGTTGATTGTTTCTTCATCTCTGCAAGACAAATGAGCAGCCAACGGTCAGAAGCAAGTATATAAAAAATAAACAGATTGCATAGACAAGTCTAGCTACATACGTTCTGGAGTCGCGGCACTCACGCCCAGCCCGACCAGAATCGCCTCTTCAGAAAACTCCTTACAACGGATGAGGCCCGATTGCTCGATCTCCTTCCGCATCAAGGCGAATGTTATCCTGTCCTCACCTTCGAGGAGCGGCTTTCGACTCAGTTTTGAGGTATCTGGAGTGTCCCACACTAGAGGGACGGACCAGGGCTCACTGGCCTCCTGATCCACAACATAGAAGAATCTATTCTTCCACGAGTGAATCGACGAAAGAATGCCAGTGATTATCTTCCGTTCAGGGCGCTGGCTAATGTAGATCCAGCCCCCTTCTTTATGCTTCTTCAGGTGTGCACAAGCACGGAACAGTGACAAAGTCACGCTCCTCTCTAACCGACCGTGGACGAGGTATAAAAACCCAACTAATAATCTCCATGAGTTCGGAGCTACCTGGGCCGGGGCTAGTCCGTAGTATCGTAGCACCGCTGAGAAAAAGGGGTGCAACGGAAATCGGAGTCCTGCCCTCAGTGACTCCTCATAAATACAGAGATCCTGGCTCTCGTTGCAGGCTCTGTCTCCCTCTATAGCTGCCCTCAGTTCAAATCTCGGGGGCACACAGTATTTATCCCTGATATCTCCCAGCATAGACCTGGTGAGGTAGTTCTCCTCGACTAGAGCTCGCAAGTTGTATTTTGGATCGGCATCCATCCGCGCTCTAGCGATCACCTCCACCGCCCGGCCAGGAAGGAATGTTGTGGACGCTTCAGCAACGTCGCTCTCAACACTCCCTCCTGCTCGCGGGAGACTGCCAGTCAAGGGTGGAGTGGCATTCAGATCTAAGATCACTTCATCCCTATCCCCTCCGTCGTCACTATCTACAAGGTCTATCCTATCAGACGCCCTAGCCACTACAGGCTCCTGAGGCATCCTAAACTCCGAACTACTGCTAGTGGAGGACCCCGTACCGGACTCGGAATTGGAAGTACTACCAGACATAGTAAAAGGAAGGGCTGAGAGGAATACCGGTGAGTGGAGCTCGTAAAGATCTTGGAACGCGACTGCGAGCTACGGGCTGCGAACTGCGATCTGCGATCTGCGATCTGCGGACTGCGAGCTGCGAACTGAGAAGTGGAAACTCCCAGAGCAAGAAGAGGAAAAAGATGAAAAGTAAAAAGTAAAAAGTGAAGGGGGGTAAACCTCCTTATATAGTTTTTAAGAGGCGGTTTGGCAATAAATGCGATGCACGCATCTCGAGGTCATCCGGATTGCGCCACGTGTCCCCTATTTATGACGGACACATTCTCCCACCATCAATACGATCAAGCACGCGCGTAAACATTCACGTCCCAAGAATGGATCTCCGCACTCCGCACTCCGCATTCAGTCCGGAAAAAACCGTACTGGATATAACGCGTTCTCACAAAACGACAAAAATCAGTCCGGTCCGCACCGAACTGGCCGCTAGACGACAAAATTCAGTCCGGAAAAAACCGTACTGGATATAACGCGTTCTCACAAAACGACAAAAATCAGTCCGGTCCGCACCGAACTGGCCGCTAGACGACAAAATTCAGTCCGGAAAAAACCGTACTGGATATAACGCGTTCTCACAAAACGACAAAAATCAGTCCGGTCCGCACCGAACTGGCCGCAAGACGACAAAATTCAGTCCGGAAAAAACCGTACTGGATATAACGCGTTCTCACAAAACGACAAAAATCAGTCCGGTCCGCACCGAACTGGCCGCAAGACGACAAAATTCAGTCCGGAAAAAACCGTACTGGATATAACGCGTTCTCACAAAACGACAAAAATCAGTCCGGTCCGCACCGAACTGGCCGCTAGACGACAAAACTCAGTCCGGAAAAAACCGTACTGGATATAACGCGTTCTATGAAGCGCCAGGAACCAGCCCGGTTGAAGCCGTACTCCGGACTGCGGACTCCGAACTGCGAACTCCGGACTGGATATAGTGTATTCTGCAAAGCGCCAGGAGCCAGTCCGGTTGAAGCCGTACTCCGGATTCCGAACTGCGAACTCCGGACTCCGAACTCCGAACTCCGAACTCCGGACTCCGGATATTGAGCATTCTGTAAAGCATCAGAACCCAGTCCGGTTGAAGCCGTACTCCGGACTGCGAACTCCGAACTCCGGACTGCGAAATCCGGACTGCGAACTCCGGACTCCGTGCTAAATTCTTCGATTCACCCCCGAACAACGTCTCCCCATCCAGAAAAACGAGTGATCACACTTTCCCAAGTCCTTCAATGACTTGGAAAACTGGGGGGCAACTGATGGGGTGTGAAAACACCAGCCTCTCACAGGCTGCCACCTGTCCCAGGGTAGGTGAGACTCAGCCTCTCACAGGCTGCCACCTGTCCCAGAGTAGGTGAGACCCAGCCTCTCACAGGCTGCCACCTGTTCAGAGTAGGTGAGATCCAGCCTCTCACAGGCCGCCACCTGTCCTGGACACCTGTCCAGGACACCTCAACAGATTTTCCTTATAAATAGGGGACTAAAGCTCAGACTAATGGGTAATGCAAAAAACCCTCTTCTCCCTAAAAACTGACATTTCCCTTCACTCTTGCTCATACTGACTTGAGTGTCGAAGGACCTGTCCGGACTAAAATCCGGTCTGGTCTTCTGACCTCGTTTGCCTTGTGCAGGACTAAGCACTCACCACAGGACTCATACTCAACCTCCCTCGTCACTCGCTCTCAGTTCTTACGCCACTGCTGTACCTGTTACCGATTTTAGGTCTAACAGTGCACTCAACAGCATAGTCAACAATGTCAGATTTCGCAAGTCAGTGGCACTAAACAAGAAAGCAAGTTACAAATTAGGCTTTTGAAAGCCCCCGCTCCAATTATTTCTACTTGTTGGGACTTCATGAAGTCATTGTTTCTCAAAAATAGGCTTTTGATTGGTATAGGATTGTTATTTTCCAGTTTTTTAATAACAAAATTAATCTTTTTGGTACCATTAGGAAAAAAAAACTTTTTCGTACCTGATTATTAAGCTCTTTTCAAGCATTAAAAACCCCAAGAAGCAGTTTAATTCAACCCATGTCTTGATAAAGTTGAACAAAGAAACATATAATATTCCTACAAAGTATTTAATAACGAACAACTGATATCCCAATATAATTAGTAGTATCCTGTAATTGTGAATCAATGGTCAGCCAACCAATTTTTTTTTTTTTTTAAAAGGAATCTCTGACTCGTCCTAAGATTTAGACAGATTGCACTCAGAAAAACTCAATGCAAGTATATCACATAAGGAACAAATATATGGATTCACTATACTATAAGTGAGATTCCCTACCTGTAGCTATAGGATTCAGACGCTGATATTTTGGTGTGGAAGTTTAAGAAGGTACTGTCATTCATGTAAAGATGATCATCAATCAAACTGGTTGAGAATTGGAAGTCCGCATAGCTGCTTAAAGCTTATATTGAGACTGAGCTCAGCTAGGGTGCTAACTTTTAATGATGAATTATTTTCTATTTTCTTTAACAATTCTAAGGCCGACAAATTTTAGGATAGAAGATCGCATTACTACTCCAGTACAATGGACAAAAAAAGTGGATCAAGGTTTTTAATCATAAGTTCAAAACTCAATTTAGACTCGATGAGATCTTGCATGTGACTTTACTTGGAACCCGCTTGAGCGATAAGCTCACATTCCTAAAGTTTAGAATGCATGCGTTCTGGCCTATCATTCAAGTATTTTATTTAAGATTTTTGAATTAGATGCATAATCTCAGTTTTTGTTTTTGGAATAACCATATTCGGAATATTAAATATTGTCAGTTTTTAGTGAAACTGGATTTTCTTTTTATCTTAAGGGGCCGTTTGGATATGCGGATTTTAGAATCCAGGTTTTTAGTTTGAAAACAATGTAAAAGAGGGTTCATGATCAAGCTGCTGCCGCTGCCAGGGCCATTGTCCTGGCAGCGTTTCCTGGATCTTAAGTCAGAAATTCAGGTTTTAAAAATCTCTCCCGCATCCTGAGATTTCTAAAACCTGGAAATATGGGAGGATCTGCTACTCTCTTGCTGATGGAAAGAAAGGCGAGAAGTAAAAAATGACGGCTAGTCACCTTCTTCTCTTGTCTCTTAGCTACAATTTTGAAGAAATCCCGGATTCTAAAATCCGCATATCCAAACGGCCCCTAAATGTCTTGATTGAGTCAAGTAGGCTTGGCAACTTGATCAAGTTTCTAAACCCTGAAATCGATAAGGGCTCAGGTTTGTGGTGGTGAAAATTAACCAAGTAACTTAACTTCATCCAGATGTTGAGACATTCCACTATTCATTTATTTGGCTTCCATATATTGACTCTCATTTTCTGGGTGAATAAAAAGTATTATCTAGCTTGTAAATGAATGCTCTCAAAAACTAATTCTTTTGAGAGAGCTTTACATCATAACAAAGCCGGGCCATGTGAGATGATATTTCTGATTTCTTCTAGAAATGTCATGATATAAAGGTCAAAGCTATGAAGATTGTACACAAACATTTCATGGTTCTCACACATTTATTCATAACGCTAGTTCCCATTGGTTTGATCTGTTTTATTTCTTCACATAATAATAGAAATAAAAATAAAGAAAACAAATTAGCTTCTGTAAGTAGTTCTGTGAAAGGCAAAAAGCAAGATGGAGAGGTTCAATCTCCAAGATATTTTTTTTTGAAAATAAATGGGCATCTTTGATTCAATCTCCAAGATATATGAGCATAACTCTCACAGAATTTCATTATAAAACGAATAATGTGATGATTGAAGATGTTAGGAAAAGGGGATGGACCTTACAATTGATGGCCCTCATACCGAAAATCTCCTGCATAAGATACCCTAAAACTCTAATTTGTGACTATTTTTTAACGTTGCCTTCTAACTTCTGAATCGTCCATTTTTAAACAAGTTTAAGGATTAGGATCGTCCAATGGGAAAGATTTGGGGGTATTGCCTATGAACAGCGGGGCCAGCAAATGAATATGTTTGGATCATTGAAAAAATGAACATGCACTTTCGCCCGCACATAACTTCTTCAGAAGAATAGGTTTAGATACTATATAATTCCTTATGGCCCTGTTTAGTTGCAAAAAACGTGGAAGACGGCTGGGCATTTCCCAGAATATGGAACGCCGGATGTTGTTTTGTTGCCAAATTTGAGTTCAAATTCCATTTAACTACAAGACATGGAGGGGACATCATTATTAGCTTTTTTCCTAGGTCGTGCTTATGTGGCGGAATTGTCCCCCTACTAATCTTCCAACCAAAAACCTCCATTTTGGTGAATTTTAAAAGGGATTAGAATAGAATATGTCTTATCTAGTGTAATCATTACATTTTTCTCTCTTTCTCTCTCCTCCCTTTCTCTTTCTCTTCTACTATCTATTTTGGTAATGACACCCCTACATTTTCCACACGTCTTCTAGAGGTTTGACACCCAACCAAACACACTACCGCTCTTCCCCTATTCTCCTCTAGACAACTCTACAGTACACATCTCCCATCCTTGTCGCCTCCCTGTTGACTACTACTTCCACTACTCTCCCAGCAAACCAAACAGGGCCCATAGTTAAAAAAAAAGAATGAATGACAAATAGGAGCATTTTAGGAATATGAAGCACATCAATTTTAAAGAGAAACCAATCAACAATGCTAATACTTTAGAATATTGCATATGTAGCCACCATAATTACACCACAAAGTTACTTAGAGCTTAATGTGTACGTAAAAACTATGTATATGAGGCAATTTAAACCCCAAGTAACACCTAAGCAAGCAAATTCTCCATAAGCCATAAGCAAGCCATGCCAACCATGCATAAGCTGCAGTGAAGATTTTTCAATACATTTTTGAGTATTCCTACCAAAAATATACTAATTAATTTCAGGACATGTAGACAGTTGCCAAAGAGCCACGGAATCACAAACCATACTAAACACATCCAATGCATCATCATTTTCCCTTATTTAAGATGAAAAGCAGGATAATACGTACCTCTCTACAAATTGGACACTTTGATGCTTTGGGTGCAGCCTTCGGACCTTCAAAGAGCAGCACAGATGCTGCAGAACAAACACAGATTTTGCAGAAGAGATGGCCGCAGCTCAAAGCATAAGGGTTAAAAACAGTATCCTGCACTTCCCCACCCAAATAAAAGTAAGCACCACTCTATTTCCAACAAGAACAAAGATACTTCAAGAGCAAAATAACCAGAAACTGAAGTGAAACTTTGGGGGGTAAGAGAATGAAAACACGCTAATAATCCAAGGAAGAATGGGTAAGAAAAGGAAAACACATTGATAATCCAAGGAAGCAACAAAAAATGTCCCGCGAAGTTTCCACATGACAAAACATACAGTTATTTACAATGTTTACAGGAACTGGAAAGGAAATAGACCTTTGGGAATGACCAAATATCGATGTTGTGTTTACCTAAATATGCTCATATTCACAAACATAAAAAATTTGAAGGGAAATATTAAAGCGTTTTGATCTAAGCCCTATGTGTGAGGGATGTTGGTCTTTTCCTCAAGGGTAATGGGATGAACAATTTGGGACATTTCCCTTACAATATATAGTGAGAAGATTTGAAGGTTTCCTGTGTAAAGCAATTATTTTTTCCTCTCTATCTCCCTTCATTTTTCTATGCAAATCCACCATTGTCCCTATGTCTTTCATACAAATATCCACCGAATGTTCCACTTCATTTCACCCTCATCACTATATCTTTCATAGCCAACTTTCTAACTTCAGAAAATCATGTCTCCTTTTTTTCTTGAATGATGTCTCCTCTCTCGATCTTCCAACTCATATGGCTAGTTTATAATTACAAACAATTCCAGATAAAAAACAATACTCTTAGAAAAAAAGGTGGGGTTGTTTAAATTGGAAAGTCTCTATTTTTGTTATAAAAGAAGTCTAGCTTGCTTAGGATTTTTTCAGAAGTGTTTTAAAGGTAGAAAGCGTGTAGCAAAGGTTTAGAATGTTAGAAGGAAATGTTTGAGGTGAAAAAAAATCTATATATGATGCATGACATTCTTTTTCAAGATCCATATCTTTCTCTCCCTTTCATTTATTGAGGTATGTGCTTGGAATTGTTTTGGGCTGAATTAAATTCTAACATTTTTTTTTGAATGGTTGTTAAATTCTCACATTGTGATCATCAGTCTATCTTTTGTTGCATCAAATGCTTATAATGTTCAGATCACCCAAAGAGGCATATCAAAATTGAATTTGAGCACGTTTGGGGACAGGGAACCCATTTGGGTTTCCGCTTCAATGAAGCACTGGAAGGGGGGGTGCGAGTTCTCCATTTTGGGCTGTATTCCTCACACCTAAGGAATAATTGCGCACCCTAATGAAGCAAATGGAGCAGTCTAATGAAGCCCAGACACCCTTCTGAGCATTATTCCTTAGGAAAATGTTACCAAGTGCTTCATTATTTTACCATCTTCCTTGCTTTCCCACAAAAAAATCTATTTGAATTGTCTTTATTCTCTTTACAATAACCATCGAGATCTTGAAAGGGGTCATACAGTACCAAGGGAGATTAGCCAACACAGCTTTTATGAGGGTAATCCCGCCACCAAAAGATGAGTGTCCTTCCAGCAGCCCAACTTCTGCTCGATACTTTTAAACACCAAGACCTATAACGAATTAAGAGGGGATACCAAAACTGAGGGGGATTCCAAGGTAAAAAAATCAGAATTGGCTCTACCGAACACCCAAAAGTCTTTGAGAGCTCCATAGCTTCAGTTTTTTTCAATGCTAATACCAGCAGCTGCGAAGAAGTGTTTGGTCTCATTCACTCCTAACCCTGATACCACCTCAAACAACCAATGGGTGTGCCTCAATTAATGGAGTTGGAAATGAAAGCCTCCATCAATAATCTGCAAATTGCAAAGGATGGGTGCTATATTCGAACCCATTGAAAAACCTTAAATAAGCCCAAACTCCTCTGCTCTAGAGATGAGTCTATCACCCTACTAAGACCCCTTAATCACCAAAGTGAACAAGAACGGGGATAAAGGGTCAGCTTACTCCAAGAACCTGAGCTCTTCAAAAGACCAACCGCCATAGTAATCAATTATGTTCTGGTAGTCATTTTGTTTTTCTCCTAGATAGAAACCTTCTTGTGTTTTGACCGTTCTCATGTACCATTCTGAAAAAAGATCCTATGACCTGTGGGGAAATTTTTCACAAGAAACCGGTCGTCTTCAAGCTCAGATAGTTTACGAAGGCTTTGGAATGAGTGGAATTCTCATAAGTGTGATATGAGGGGGGTTTGATGTGCTTTAACCCTCCCGTGCATTTGGGAAGGTTAAAAGACATCATATGCCCCTTAAACGTCTAGAAATAGCCACTAAAAAGTTATAACAATGAAAAACCCCACAAAAAAACTAACAAAAAATCGCAAAAATGGAAACACACCGAAATTTCAACATGGATTGTGACGGAATGACTTCTTATGACCAGAATAACCAGACAACATGCAACAAGACAGAATTCCTCCCAGAATGTTTTGTTTCTAATTATGTTTCATTTTCTATTAAAAACGAAGTGCTCCTCCCATTCTGGTAGAACGGAATGGAATTAATAAATAAACACGCCGCTTTCCCATTGACAGGAACAAAAAATGGGGCCAAATAAAGCATTCCATCATCCATCTGCTCCACCGGTCCTTAAACCCCATTCCCACCACAAGAAATGCATAAAGTGCCAACCAACCAAATGAAAGGCCCTCTGCATGTCTACTTTTCGAATAACTTCTGAGCTTTCTTCTTTCTCTCTAGAGTCAAAACCTCATCAGATATGAGGATGCCATTAGTATTTGTCGACCCTACACAAGGTCCCCTTGATTACGACATACCAACTCCACAACGAACTTCCTCAAACTACTAGCAAGGACTTTTAAGATGATTTCATAAAGTCTGCCTAGTACCCAATAAGTCGAAAAATCCTTTTTTTTTAATGTTTCAAAAAACCCTTTATTTCCTCCCCTCCTTGGAAATAATAGTAATGACTGTAGCACCACAATCCTAACTTATAACACCCTTTGTAAAAATAATCAACAAGCATTTTCCATTCTTCATTCGTAACAATCACCCAATTTTACTCAAAGAGAGTAAATGGGAGTCTGTTAGGGCTCGGAGCTATATCTTTATCCATTCCAAATATGGCCTCTTTTACCTCCTTTTCCTCAAAAGGTCTCGAGTATAGTAGCATTCCCCAATGATAAGAACAAGAAGCTAAGACCAACAAGGGTTGGTTGCATCCTACTCTCCTTATAATAGAGTCTGTTGTAAAGTCCAAGATGTTCTATGCTCCCTCGAGAATCCCATTCACGACAATTGCCTTATTGAAGTTAAACCTCCTAGCATTAGCAACTATAACGAAGAAAGTCGAGATCCGATCACTCTCCATTGGCCAAAGGGCTTTCAATCTTTTTCTACATGTGATTTACCCCCATTAGATGATCACTCCATGTTCGTTCTACAAACCAGTATTTTCTTCCCATTCTTCCTCCAATAAGGTCTATCCAAGGTTTTAAATTTCAGTCTTGGTTTCGGTCACCACGGACATGGAAACGTTCGGTTTCGGTCACCACAGACATGGAAACGTTTCGGTTTCAGTTGGAAATTTTAGTGAAATCCTGTAAAATCACATAAATATACAAAAACATGTGTAAATGATAGAATTTTAAAATGAAACCTTACGAAATACTAGAATAAGCACACGTACACACTTAGAAACCATCGCATAAGCAAAACAATTTAAAACCATGGGTCTATCCTCTTCCACCTTGTCCAACACACTGATGATTTTGGTTTCAGTATCATTTCATTGGGGATAGAAATGGAGACATTTCTTATTTCGGTTAAAATTTAAAACCATAGGTCTACCCTCTTCCACCTTGCCCAACACTCTAATCTCCCAAATAGAGCCTCTTGATTATGGAAAATGCTACCAAAAGTGCTAGTTTACCGCTCTTTTATCTTCTTTTTTAGTTCCTTAGCTTCCAAGAGGGGTTCTTCTCTTCATTTCCGCCATTTCCTAGTTCACTTCACCATTTTCTAAGATACTTCGTAAATCTAGGAACTTCCAACCACAAATTCTCAAATATGAATAGTCTAGGGGCCAGGGTAAGACAATCCGACTCCAAAAAAATAAGAGTGGTCCGATATAATCCTCTGTAGAAAAACTGGCATGCCCCAAGGAATGGGAATCCTAGTCCTTACAAACAAGAAATCTATCCAATGTACCCAACATCAGCATCACCAAGTTGCTTGACCACATGAACCGAGCGCCACACATTGGGAGATCCACCAAAGAGCTTATATTTACAAATCCGCTGAACTTGCATGTACCCACATTGATTCTTCTCTTTCGAGACCGCTCGTAGGAGAATATGTTGTGTTAAAAATTAAAATCCTCGGCAAGATATCAAGGATATGGCCATTTCGTCTTAGCCTATTTCAGCTCCTCCCATCAGTCACTCCCTAAACAGCAGATACCACCCATCTAAAGTTGTCCTCTTCCACATTAAATATCACAGAGTGGAAGAAGTACCCAGAAACTGAGCCTTCTTTCTTGCCTATCTCCAGATACCAGAGAACCACAATGCCACCTGCAGATCCCCTTGCAAGAAGCAAATCCCAAGAGTAACTTCCCTACCCCAAGTCATTTTTATGATCATTTTCGTGAACATCTCCAATTTGGTCTTCTAAATTATTAGAAGGTCAATCTTCCTTATTATTAGCGAACTCCTTTACAGACCTCTTCTTCTCCTCAAACGCAAACCCATTTACAATCCATGAGACTATCTTCCTCATCTACCAATGATTTAGCCGACACGCTGAATTTACTACCAACAAGCAGGTCAACACGTGTTAATACTGACAAGCGCGTCAACATGTATCGAAACTCTTTTCGACACTTGTAAACGTACTGCTAGAAGTGTCAGACTTAGTGTGGGTGGGTCGACACATTTTTACAATATGTCAAGTGACTATTTATTATTGAGTTTACTTCCTCGATCATTAACTCTTCTTTAACTAATATTTGTTGGTATCTCCTTCCCCTAAACCTAAAACCTTGAACAAACTCTTCTTCCAAAATTATATTCATTGTATCCTATTGGTCTCTCTTTCTCACTGCATATTGGAGTTAAAAAGAACTAGATTATCTCATTGTTATTTGATTGTCTCATATTTGTTTTAGACTTATAGTTGTGTATTCCTAAGATTTATTAGTTTGTTAAATGAACACCATAAATTATGATTAAGTAAACAGTAATTTTATATGCATGTACGTGTATGTATGGGTGTTCCCATTTCTAGATTTTTAGAGGTTGTCGTGTCGGACACCTCGCATCTTTGTCGATCCGTGTCCTCAAATCATATTCATTTACGCATTCATTCTGGTCCCCTCTTTTTGCTAAGTGAACTGTTCCAAAATTTATCGAGGAACAAAGGTTTCTTAGCTCCCTAGGCACCTTTCATGTGCCCAGTTCATTTTCATTGGAATTAACTGCCAATATTTCTGCCCGCATTGAACATCTCCCTGCATTTCTTGCCTCCACCCGCTCTTCTAAAGATGTTTTGAAACATTTAAAACTTGAGCTTGATAAACGAAAACTTTGCGATCACAGTCGATCCATTTCTTCTTCTTCTCCCGTTATTATACTTTACAATGCCCCCTCGTCCATTTGATAGACTGCCGAACAGAAAGGAGAAGGATACTGCTCGCTACCGACACATCCACTATCCGCCCTTTCACTGATGCCGTCTCCACCCGTCTCGGCCAAGCTTTGGTTCCCCCTCCCTTCCTTCCTTACCTTTCATTTTGCTCCGTGCTCTCCCTCGCTACTGTCCATATTATGGGTTGAGGAGTCGGAAGAAAAAGAGTCCGACTCTCATCCTCTTTTAGTGTCTTTTCATCATATGCATTCACGTCCCCTTCTCCCCCTTTCTCACACCACTCAACATATTGTTGTTGTCAATATTTCTGGCCCTCCACAGTGATCAAACAATCAAAGGTAGTGATAGCGGAAACACCTATCATCAGAGAAGTCATTTCAGCCAACTCCTCCATTGCATCTTCCTCCGCCAAATGACAAGGATTTGTCGTCTTGATAAATTCTCCCCTAGTCAGGATTCCATCACTTACTCTCAAAGTCGGTATACTATTAATTCATGCCCTTGTGAATTGTCATAGGCTCATATCCATGAAGATGTCATTCAACTCAGTCCTTCATGGTCGCATTAAACATAATGAAATCAATTATCACTTTCTGCATGCTCTATCCACTTTTTGCCTCTTCATTTGATCAGCTAGCTGCTATTAGTTACATATCTTACAATTTACAATCGGATATTAAACTTATACTAGCATTCTTGGCCCATGCTATGCATGGGTGTAAAATAATGGGCCCCAACTTATGCATGGGCTTGGGTGGATATCACGGGACCAGCCCATCAAAACATGAGGTAAAATAGTGGGCACCACTCAATGCATGGGTTTGAATGGAGTTGGAGGGACCCCCCCCCCCCCCCCCCCCCCCAACCACCCGAAAAAAGGGCGGTCCAGTGCATGAGGCTCCCGCTATTGTGGGGTCTGGGGAGGGTGAAATTCAAGTAGGGCAACCCAAGAGGGGGGGTGAATTGGTTAAATAAATTTTTTGCCTTTAATTAAATGTAATGTTGAAATCAATTTAAATTTATCAATTTAAGTAATTTATATCTAACCCTTGTTAATCAAGCAAGATAATAAAACTAGGGCTTAGATATTACCAATCACCACGTGCAAGGAAAAGGAGAAGAAGAAGCACACCACAAGGAACACAAGATTTATAGTGGTTTGGTCTATAACAAGACCTACTTCACTCTTCCAAGTTTATCTCCTTGGGTACTCCACTAATGATGAGATTCTATACGCCGAATCTCCAAGCCGTACAATCACCTTCTCCACAAACCCTCTTTGCACAACTCCTCCGAGGGGACACACCCTCTTTGCTCCGGATTCACCTTTGTTACCGGGCCGAATCATAGACCCTCTTACAATATCAAGATTCTCCTTTTTTACCGGGCCGAATCGAAGACCTTCTTACAATGAAAAACAATAAAAGAAAATCACTCAAAGCCGCTTGATAGGCAGATTACAAAGGTGGTAGCTCACAAAACTCTCCAAAAGAATAAGCAAATAAAAAGCCCTATGGAGTTCCTCTTGTTGAATGATTTGTCAAAATCAAAGCATAGAAGAGGTAGAACCTTAGATTTTAAAGTTTTGATTCAAATAGATGTGAAATGATTTGTCAAAAGGTTGTTTAGATAGTCATGGATAGGGTATATATAGCCCAAGGAAAGATATGACCGCAAAACCGTAATAAACTGGCCAAGAAAGAAAGTCGTTTGAGCCCCAATGGCTATTTTTCCCGACGGGCGCGGTCGACTGAGGTGTCGCGGTCGCCCGCTCACTTTTTAATTTGAAATTTCTTACAGCCGCGGTCGACCGAGCCTATCACGGTCGCCCGCCGTGAGCTTTCTAGACATATTATTTTTGGTCCAGAACCCTATCCGCGGTCGCCCGGCCGTATGGCGGTCGACCGCCCCAACCATGTTGGATTGTTTCTGACTTTTCAGAAATATATCCGCAGTCACCCGGGAGGCCCCAGTCAACCGGCCCGCTAAGTTTCGGTAGGTGCTGGATTTCCAGCCATCTTACTGCGGTCGCCCGGGATGCCCCGGTCGACCGCCTTAGTTTTAAATATAAAAATTTCAGGGACTTGGGCCATGGTCTTTGGGCTTTTGTCCAAGGTTTTCAAAGACATTTTGGGGAGTGTAGATGGTTTCCAAAGAAGTTAAATTTATTTATGAAAATCATTTTGAAAGTGCAAATATATGTTACAAGAGAACTCCAATACAATTTAAAAGATATAAAACCTTGAGTCTTCTTGGATTGCTTGGCTCTCAGCACTTTCTTGGACACCTTCAACTTGAGAGTGAACTCTTCGACTTTCTTTGGGCCTTGTGACTTTCTCCATTCCTTGGACATCTTCTATGTTGCATGAGAAGGCCACCAATGCCAGTTCATCTCCAAGCTTCTTCTGGCACTTGCAATGCATGCTTGTTGGATCTTTGGCTTGAGCTCTTGACTTAAACATCTTCCAGGGATGATGTCTCCAATGTATGTGCAAGCTCTTTGGTTCCTTTGTGCATGTTGATCCGCAAGCCATGTGTTGAGTTTTTTTTTGAAATTGCGATATGATATGTAAAGTTCTTGTCTAAAGCACAACACGACAAAGCAACACATTAGTCCATAAAGACTAGTCAATTTGGGTTTGCTAGCATCAAAACAAGAAGGTAAAGGTGAATAGTTGAACCCATGGGAACCCTTGGGCTAACAGAGGGCTAGATGTACGCAGCCTTACCCCTGCTTTGCAGAGAAGATGTTTCCGTGACTCGAACCTGTGACCACCACCAGGTCACAATGGAGCAAACTTAGTTTTGCGCCAAGGCTCGCCCTCTCCCACCTTCCAAAAAAAAAGTTCAAAACATGGTGTAAAATGGCGGATCACGTCCTATGCATGGATTTAGGTGGAGGGAGGGCACTCATGGGTGTAAAATGGTGCGCCCCACCATAATTCATCTGTTTGGGTGGAGATGGTGGGTCCTACTCCTACCATATCAAAACATGAGGAGAAAAATGGTGGCCCCAACACATGCTATGCATGGGTGCAAAATGATGGGCCTCACCTTATCAAACAATGTGTTGTAAAATGATAGGCCCCACCCATGCTATACATGAGTTGTAAAAAATTCATCATAGAAAAAATTCTAGTAAATTTTTTCCACATAAAAGTTTTCCAATAAAAATATTTCAAGGAAAGAAAACGAATGACAACGGAAAGAAACATGTTTAGTCTATATTATAGATAGATGGATAGATATGATGCAAGCTTTTGTTGTGTTAACTTACCAACTTCTCCAAAAGCTTAAGCTTAAGCTTAAGTATAAAAGATCATTTGAAGAAGCAACCTTAAGATCATTCATCTCTCTCTCTCTCATTGCATTTGTTAACCAGGACAATCGGTCAATATGGATTCCCTTGTGGCAGCGATTTCACCGGTAATTGAAATTGCGAAGTGGTTAGGTGATCCTATTATTCGACGCATTAGCTACATCAAAAATCTTGAAAAGAATTTTAAAAATCTCAATGAAAAAGCAAGTGATCTGTATAGTAGAAGGGACGACATCAAAGGTCAAATAAGTAGGCATGGAAGCAGAGGGACTGCTACGAATGAATGTGAAAAGTGGGTCAAAAAGGTGGAAAGGCTACAAGGTGAGGTGAATGTGATAGAGAAAGAATACAATGAGGAGAAAAATTGTTGGATGGGATGGTGTCCGGATGTTTCATTGCAGTTGAAGCTTGGCAAACGTGTTGTTGAGTCCACTAATTTGATCATAGATCTCTTCAAGAAACCTGCCTCTTGGGTCGGTGGGGTGGTCGTTGACGCACCGACAAAGATAACTGAACCCATACCTACCCCAACAATAGAAGGGAACACATCAACTGATCGCACTCTACAAGAAATATTGGGATGCATCAATGACATTAAAAAACCAAAGATTGGAATTTGGGGAATGGGTGGAGTTGGAAAGACGACGGTGATGACAAGTCTGAACAACTCACCAAAAATAACCCAGTCGTTTGAAATTGTCATATGGGGAACCGTCTCAAAAGATTGGATTGTGTGAAAGGTGCGGAATGAGATTGCAAAACGATTGTCATTGAATTTAGGAAGTGATGAATCAAATGACATTATGGCAAGAAGAATATATGAGGAATTGGAAAGAAAGAAGTTCCTTCTTTTGGATGACATGTGGGAGAAAATAGAGTTGGACAATGTTGGAATCCCTCGCTTAAACCAAGAGAATGGTTCCAAAGTAGTGCTGACGACTAGACGCCAACAAGTTTGTAAGTCAATGGAGACTGATGAGGAGATAAAGGTGGATATCTTATCTGAAGAGGAAGCATGGAAACTTTTCCAAAACAAAGTGGGGGACGTTGTTAATTATCCAAGCATACAATCGTTAGCAAAGGATGTGGTTAAGGAGTGACATGGTCTGCCACTTGCAATCATCGTGGTGGCAGGGAGCTTGAGGAAGGAGGATAATGTCTATGTGTGGAAAAATACATTGAATGAGTTACGCTCGCCAACTACATCTGAGATCAAAGATATGGAAGAACAAGTGTTTAAGCCCTTGAAATTCAGTTTCGACAGGTTAAACAATGACAATACAAAGAATTGCTTTTTGTACGGGGCACTGTATCCGGAAGACTATGAGATACCAATAGATGAATTAATTGAGTATTGGAGGGGGGGAGGTTTTATCGATGGTGCAGGCGCATATGAGAAGGGGCATGCTATAGTAACATATCTCATAGGTGCATTTCTTTTTTAAAGTGTCGCGACAGTCCTTTTCAAGATGCATGATGTTATAAGGGATCTAGCATTACGAATAACTTCTCCAACTGGAGAAGGGTGTAGATTCTTAGTGAGAGCCGGTGTTGGGAGAAGAAAACCCCCAAAGGAAAAGGACTGGGAAAACGTGGAGAGGATCTCCTTGATGCGTAATGAATTAGAAAGTCCCCGTCACCAAAATGGCCCACACTCTTGACATTGTTGCTTCAATGGAACCAACCATTAACAAATATTCCTGCATCATTCTTTGATCACATGGCGAGCCTTCGAGTTTTGGACCTAAGTTTCACCAGCATAAAGTCGCTACCAGAATCCATTAGCAATTTGGTCAGCCTTCGAGCACTATTTCTAAATAGGTGTGACAATTTGAAGACGCTCACGTCTCAAGTTGGGGCACTAAAGGAACTTGATGTGCTTGCTCTTGGATGTGGGACCAAGATTGATTGTTTACCTATTGAGATTGGGGACTGTTTACCTATTGAGATTGGGGACCTAACTAAACTTAGGGTTCTGTATGTGTCAGTTTGTCACGAACTCAAAGTAAGAATATCGAGGCTCTCTCTATTGGAAAACTTGCATATCAACGTAGATCCATATGATAGGAGGTGGGATGAAAGCTTTGCAAATTGTGTGACACAGGAGATATGCAGCTTGAGGGAACTAACTCATCTTGGTTTCTGCTTCCCAAATGTGGAATCCCTTGAACAATTTGCCCAAGGCAGCCTATCGTGGAAAGAGAAACATATTAAAACATTTCGAATTGTGGTTGGTTCCTATGATCCAAGTGTCTATAGCTATCCTAAAGCAGGTCCAGCTTTGATACCATGTTAACTTACCAACTTCTCCAAAAGCTAACTTACCAACTTCTCCAAAAGCTTAAGCTTTTGGAGAAGTTGGTAAGTTAACATGGTATCAGAGCCAAAGGTCACGAGGTCAAACCTCCCGGATAGCAAAAATCCACATGCGATGGTCAGCCCAAAGTGGGACCACATGTGCCACGTGTTTGCCAAGTGGGCCACACGTGTGGGGGAGTGTTGAAGTATAAAAGATAAATAACGCCTTTCTCCAACAGCTTAAGCTTTTGGAGAAGTTGGTAGGTTAACATGTTGTTTACACGTAACAAGGACCACTTTGGTTGCGAAGAGGTATGAAATTGCAAAGAACTTCTTGTTTTTCGTGAAGGTTTATTGTATGCATAAATTTAAAGACATTTACTTTTCTCAATTTTTTCATTTGAAGATTTTCTTTGAATGAGAAACCAAATCCCTTTCCTTCTCTACCATTCTATCTTCATCTTTCACATCTGTTGCAAAGGAAATCAAAGCATGCCATTGTTCACCGGAAACATAAATTGGGGGCTTCAAACTAGGAACGTAATAACAAGAAGCGAAATAATTCAGTAAAGTTTCTCCGAAAAAAAAAAAAAAACAAGACTGCAACATAGGAAAATGGTAATGAATTAAGTCATTAGCAGGAACTGGGAACACAACAAAGTTCTTGGTAGAAGTTCATGATTTCTTTGACCAAACCTCTGCTAGAATCAAAATTATCATCATCCATAAAAAAAACAAGGACGGGTTAAGAGCAAAATTGTACCAGGCAAATAGCACAGGTCAGATTGTACTCGAGGTTTACAGCATCTGAAAGTGTAAGCAACATTACGGGGCGATTATCACTGAGATCGCAAGAGAATTTGTGGAAAAAATCACCAGATTCTCCAGCATCTGATCTGCTAGAATTTATATAGAATGCACCCAATTCTATCAGCCAAGGTGACTGCAATAGCTCTATACGTTTTGTGCGCATCTTGGTCTTGAAATTTCTGCCAGTTACAGAGCTATGTACCTGGAGTTTTTTTAAAAAAATATGTAATTGCAAGACATTATACACCACATAAAAAGACTTGATATATATGTTACATATAGCAACCACAGAACAATCATAGTCCCATGAAGTACTTACTTTATCATACTTTTTAAGGATTTTCCGTATAGCGATGGCATTCATTGTAACGTATTCAATTAACATCCTTCCTTCTTGAATCATGGTTTGCTGGTCATCGATGAAACAGTGTCGCAGGCACCACATGTATCTATGCAATCCAGTCGAAATATGAAGTTGGAGTAGGCGTCTTACTCTTGAACTAAAACACCCAGCTATCTCTGAAGCTTCCTTCGTCAGTTCAGAAAAGAACTTCTGATCACACACTACAGATAAGCATTCCTTTAGTACCAAGTACCGAATTTCCAACAAAAAAATATCAAACAGATATACCTTATGAAAAAAATGTCAACACACAGGTTTTTCTCAAAAAATAGGAGCAAATGAATATATTATATCAGATCTCACCTAGGGGAACAAGATCAGAGATTTTGGAATACATCACTAAAGTAAAGAGCACCTCTGTGGTTTAGCATGCTTTAAAGCATATGAATATTTAAGCAGAAAGTCAACATGTTGCTATGTTTATCATGTCCTCCCCCCCCAAAAAAACACCCCAAAACAAAACAAAAAAAGAAAAATAAGAAAGGCCCATTTCAGCAGCACATCATCTGAGGAAAGTTCTCATACCACTAAAACATTTTAGAAAGCCAATTGTTCAGGACTGTAACCAACAGCACACAAATCCACTTTTGCTATATATATATAAAGAGAGAGAGAGAGAGAGAGAGAGCGGTTTCTACACACATGTGTAGATAAGTTATCTACACACTAGCTTAAAATACAGTGGAGGCCCACATTGTTTGGGTGATCCAAACCATTCATTTGATTGGCCCTCACATAGATAGGGTGTCCACAAAAAATCAGCTCCATAGGATCATCCTAACCCTTCGAACCGTGGAGGCAAAAAATGGACAAATTTGTGAAGGTTTATACACGTCCATTTTACCTCCACAAATCGTAGGGTTGGGATGATCCTATGGAGCTGATTTTTTATGGACACCCTATCTATTTGAGGGCCAATCAAATGAATGGTTTGGATCACCCAAACAATATGCCCTCCACTGTATTTTAAGCTAGTATGTAGATAACTTGTCTACACATGTGTGTAGAAACCGTTTTCTCATATATATAAATATATATATATTGTTAACTTACCAACTTCTATTGCAGAAAGGCGTTATTTATCTTTTATACATTAACACTCCCCCGCACGTGTGGCCCACTTGGCAAACACGTGGCACATATGGCCCCACTTTGGGCCAACCATCGCATGTGGATTTTTTGCTATCCAGGAGGTTTGAACTCGAGACCTTTGGCTCTAATACCATGTTAACTTAACAACTTCTCCAAAAGCTCAAGCTGTTGGAGAAAGACGTTATTTATCTTTTATACTTTAACATATATATATCTATATACTATATAGC